>NC_080201.1:57741110-58991110 GCF_030028045.1 Hippopotamus amphibius kiboko
AATTCCCACTAGTGCAGGATGAATGGAGGGAAGTGGAGGGGGGAATCCAAGCAGCCTCCCACTTCCTGGCTCCTTCCATCTTATGGCTCTGCCGTCCCCAGGAGCCCCCGTTTCCACTGGCATCTCTGCTCCCAGCCAGCAGGGGTGGGGGTGGGGGGAGGAGGGATCACGTGGCAGGTGCTTACGGGCCAAGCCTGGAAATGGCTGCACATGGCTGCCACCTGCACGTCCTTGGCCAGAGCTCAATCACACGGTCCCACACGTAGCTGCAGGGGAGGCTGGAAAAATGTTGCCCTGTTATATTCCCAGTAGGGAAACAAAATGCGGTTGGGTGGACAACTAGCCAGTTCTGGCCACGTGCCACTTCCTAGCTTTTCCGCCTTAGTTAGCAACTTTGTTTCTTTGAGCTTTCGCTTCCTGCTTTGAAAATACAGATAATCAACCCTAAGTGGGAGGAGGGAGAGATAAACTAGGAGGTTGGGATTAACAGATACACACGACTATATACAGAAGAGATAAACAGCAAGGACCTACTGTATAGCACAGGGAACTATATTGTAATACGCTCTAATGGAATATCTTGTAATAAGCTCTAATGGAAAAGACTCTGAAAAAGTTAAATATATATATAACTGAATCACTTTGCTGTACACCGGCAACTAACACAAGATTGTAAATCAACTATACTTCAATTTTTAAAAAAGATAACCAATCCTAACTTCTCTACAGGTTGTGAGGAACTTGTGCGATTAAAATATGTAGCAAATTTACAATAAATGCAGCCGCTATGAATTTGAGTGTATCCCCCCTTCACCCCTCCCCAACCTCCTATTAATTTGCCCAATTGTCCTGACAGGCACCCATTGGATGATTGAAATCCTCAGCTTAATCCTGAAGGACGGAGACCCCTCGTGGAGCCGCTCGGTGCCCATCTGGAAGCGTTCGCCCTGGTGTGAGGCCGTTGTGGATGCCTTCAGCCACCCCAACCAGCCCAGCCCCCGCCTCTTGAGTTCCCACCTCCCCATCCAGCTCTTCATCAAGGCCTTCTTCACCTCCAAGGCCAAGGTGGGGGGGAGGGGGTTGGTGGTGGAAAGTGTAACTAACTGATGAACTCAGCACACATTTATGGAGCACCTGCTATGTGCCTGGCCGGATCTAGAACAGCAGCAAATACACACATAGGAACACCTGCCTTGTGAGCCCACATTCTAAAGGGGACAGGCAAAGAAGAGATGGAATAAATAAGATGGAATAAATAAGGGAAAGATTTAAGACAGCCGAGGTGATCAATTCACATCGAGAAGGAGGAGAAGGCAGGGGTTACAGTAAGGGGTAGGGGTTGCAGTTATAAATAGGGTGCTCAGTAAGAAGGTATGGTTTGAGGAAAGACCTGGGAGGTGAGGGAAGGAGCCAAAGGGGAAGAACATTCCCGGTCGAGGCACGAGCAAAGGCCCTGGGGTGGGTGTGGTATGCCTGAGGTCCAGCAAGGAGGACTGTGCGATTGGATCTGTGTGAGCAAAGGGAGAGGAATAGAGATGAGGTCAGGGAGGTAACAGGAGCCAAAATGTGCAGGACTGCGTGGGCTTTGGTGGGGAGTTTGCTTGTCTCTGAGTGAGACGGGAGCCAGGGGAGGGCTCTGAGCAGAGGGGAAACAGGAGCCAACTTAGGTTTTCACAGGCACTCTCTGGCTGCAAGGTGGGGAGGGTAGAAGCAGGGCGCCAGGGAGGAGGTGATAGTCAAGGTGGAAGTTGGTGTTGGAGGCAAACAGGGTGGTGGCCAGGGAGGTGGAGGAACAGGGCTGGGTTTGGAATGTATTTTGAAGGCGGAACCAGGAAGCGTTGCTGGAAGGTTGGATGTGGGTGTGAGAGAAACAGATTAGTCAAGGGCGACTGCAGGAAATTTGGCTTAAGCAATTGGAAGGATGGGACTACCTGGAACTGGGATGGGGAGGTAGGAGAGGAGAGGTTTAGGGGGAAGATGGGGGAGCTCTGCTGTGACCTTTTGACACCCAGGTGGAGGATGCCAGTGCGCAGTGACATAGACAAATCTGGATTTGACAGGAGAGATGTGGGCTGGAAACATCTATTTGCAACCTGTTGAGATGTGTATATATATAGAGAGAGAGACAGAGAGAAACAGAGACAGACAGAGAGACAGAGATAGATAAATTAAAACCAGGAGACTGGTGGGATCACCAAGGAGGGAAGTGAGTATAGACAGAGAAGAGATGGGACTGTAATCTAGTGGTCCCCCAGACCACTTTCAGGCTCCGTGATTCACAAGAAGGACTCCAGAACTCCGCAGAGCTGTTACACTCACGGTTACAGCTTATTACAGAGAAAGGATAGAGATGAAGTTCAGTGAAGGGAAGAGGTGGGGATTCCTTGGTTGCCCAGTGGTTAGGACTTTGCGCTCACACTGCCAAGGGCCCAGGTTCAGTCCCTAGTTGGGGAACTAAACTCCCACAGGCCACGTGGTGAGGCAAAAAAAAAAAAAAAAAAAAAAAAAGATGAAGGGAAGAAGTGCCTGGGGGAGCGTCCAGGAGAAACTAGCCACTGGCTTCGAGTTCTCTCTCTCCCAGGGGCATTGCATGGATAGGGCTCAGTCCTCCAGCAATGACATGTGACAACACACATGGAATATCACCCACCAGGGAAGCTTACCTGAGCCTTGGCATCCAGGGTTTTTGTTGGAGGTTGGCCACGTAGCCATGACTGTCCACCTGGGTGGCTGACCTTGGTCTTGGGGAAGGATATATCTGATGAGGCTGGAGTGGTCTTAGTTGCAGAATATCAGGCTGGTAAACAGACTGGAACCAGGTCATCAGGGCCTTGAACACCAAGCCCAGGGGCTGGGACTCCACCCTACGGCGCTGGAGAGCCAAGGAGGGCACAGTCAGCTCTGGGTGTAGAAAGACCCTCTGGGGCCATGTGGAGGCTGGGAGGCTGGGGAGGAGGCTGGTGCCTCGGCTGTGGGAATAGGAAGGAGGGGCAGCTGCCCTTCTCCGTTGGTCAACACTCCTCACCATGGTCTCCCCCATCCTGCATGCCTTCCTGCTCCATCTTTATTTCCTGAAGTCAAACTGTCCCTCCACCTGGTCTCGAAAGAGTTCCTTTCTTTTCCTAGAATGCAGTTGGAGGGAGCTTTCCCCTCCTGTGGATTGAAGTAAACGGATCTGAGCTCCCGTTAGCTGGGAAGTCCCTTGAGACGTCTACCCTGAGTCCATCCTGCTGCAGGATCAGAAAAGAGAGGGCTCAAGGGCACGAAACCTCAGGGGCTGACACCTTCTCACAACACCCTCCCACAGGTGATCTACATGGGCCGGAACCCCCGCGACGTGGCGGTCTCGCTCTATCACTACTCCAAGATTGCCAGGCAGCTGAAGGACCCTGGCACGCCTGACCAGTTCCTGAAGAACTTCCTCAAAGGCGAAGGTGAGGACCGGGGCAGAGTGAGGTGGGGGGAGCCCCTAGTGGGCCCAGATGGGAAGAAGGACAGAGGACGGTGAAGAAGGAAGTGGGGAGAGACAGCGAGGCAGAGATGGGGAGCGTGGAGGGAGGCCTGCAGCTCTGAGGGGCCAAGCCTGGGGCCGTGTGGGGTTAGTTGGGCCCCTCTGAGCCCCAGTGGGGGTGGCCCGGCTGCCCGTGCCTCACCCTGCCTGCCTCTCTGCCCGCAGTGCCGTTCGGCTCCTGGTTCGACCACATTAAGGGCTGGATTCGGATGCAGGGTAAAGAGAACTTCCTGTTTATCACCTACGAGGAGCTGCAGCAGGTGATTCCCCCTCCCCCACCTCAGCCCTGTGCCCCCTCACTCCTCCCCTCCTCAAGCCTGCCAGCTGCCCTTCCCAAAAGGCAGAGAGCTGAGGAGAAAAGGCAGGCAGGGTAAAAGGATCCGGAATGCATGTGGGTGCAATTTTCAGAAGGGTGGTCAGGGAAAAGCCGGGGAGCTAGCTGGGGAAAAGTGTCTTGAGCAGAGGGAACAGCCAGTGCAAAGGCCCTGAGGTGAGAGTGTGCTTGATATGTTCCAAAGAGAGCAAAGAGGCCGGCGTGGCCAGAGCAGAGAGGGGGTGGGGTGGGATGGGAAATGAGAGCAGAGAGGGGACGGGGCCCACAATGAGGACTTTGGCTTTCCTCTGAGTAGGTGGGAGCTAGAGGTGGGCTCTGAGCAGGGGAGGTGATGAATTAAGTGAGATGATACAAAACTGTGACCCATGGGAAGTGATGATGGTTTCATAATGGCTATGACCTGAAAAGCAGAGGGAAGCAGTGGAAGGAAACAGCCTTTGGAGGCAAATGGGGAGCCTGTCTGGACCCCATCGAACATCTCTGGGGCAGGCACCTGCGAGAGAGAGAGGCCTTCCGGCTGAGGCAATCAGGGAGGGCTGCCTGGAAGAAGGGACCACACAGAATGACTACAGCTTTGCCCAGGTGCAGGGAGGATGCTGGGCTTCTAGACGGACAAATCCACAATGAACGTATCCAGCTGTTCTACATTCTTAACAAAGATCTGTTCTGAGAGGCTGGGACCCTAAGAGGTTCCCAATATATGTTCCTTCACCAACGGCCCAGACACCTTCTCTTCCCGTGTGTGCATTTCATGTGTTTTTCGTATCCTCCTTTCTGTCAGTACTTTGTGTAGCAGAAAGAGCCAGGATTTGGGTGTTCAAAAAGCCATTAAAATCCTCTTAAAATCTCTCAGAGCCTCAGAGGTCTCATCCTTAAAATGGGTGGAAAATTCTGGCTCAGAGGATTGTTTTGAGGACCACAGTACCTGGCATTGCGTATGGTAACCGCCTGACAAGGTAGAGCAAAGCATTAGGATAGAGTGCAAAGTAAGAGTGATTAGGTTCTGAGCAGGGCCTATCTGACTAATAACCACAACAGCAAATGTTTCAGCCTCTTGAGCTGCAAAATGTGGTAGTTTTTCAATGATTCTCTCCAATATTGTTATTGCTCCCATTTACAGAGGAGGAAACTGGGGCTGCATAACCTCAAGAGAGTTGAGAACTTGCCTGAGGCACACAGCTCTTCCCATAGGTTTTTTTTTCCCCACCTCTAGTAAATCTCTTTGGATGGAAAGATCCAGAAAAGATTTCAGCATTACCCCTCCCCTCTCTTTTCCATCAAGCTTTATTCTCCGAACCAAAAACTGGGCCACGCAGCCTGACCGAGCTTCTGGGCTGCCCCTGGGTGTGAGGAACTGCCAACATGTTAGAATTTCTGGGACACGCCCGTGGTTCAAGAGGATAAAGGGATGGAGGCTTATGAAACCAAGAATGACCTGGAAAATCAAGGCCGTGGGGTCAGTGGAGCTGACCAGAAGGCTGACTGTGCTGGGCACTGCATATCAAGGAAGGCAGCAAGAAGGGAGGATTCTGGGCTTTGAGGACTCAAATCCGAGTTCCTCCTTGGCTGTGTGACCCTGGACAAGTGTCTTCCCCTCTCTGGGCCTCCATTTACCGATAGGGGTAATGACACCTCTCTGCCAGGCTATTGGGAGGATTGGCACAAGTATACATGAGGGGCTTGGACACAGTACATGCTTAATCCACAGTGACTTGAACCATCAGTCATGAGGGAGGTGATGTTTGAGATGCATCTGGATGGGTAAGTTTGCCAGGTGGAGAAGGATGGTGCAGGGCGTTCCTGGCAGCCCTGTGCCAAGGCCTGCAGGGAGGAAAGTGCAGGGAAGGAGATGAAAGACCAGGCCATGCCTGTCCTTAAAAGCCAGGCCTGGGGAATGGGACTCTGGGGAGCCACAGGAGGCCTGGGAGCTGGGGAGGAGCAGGGTCAGCTCTGGGTGTGGGCACTGGAGGCAGGGAGGCCGGGGAGGAGGCCAGGGAGGAGGCTGGGGCGAGGGTCCATAGGGAGAGGACGAGGCTTGGCCAGTGCTAGGGGCTGTGGGGACACACAGGAGGGGACGTGGCAGAGAGTTGAAGCAGGAGGGATGGGGCTGATGACTTACAGGGGCAAGGGGTGGAGGAGAAGGGGAAGTGAGGCTGGGCCGGGAGTCTAGCCCTGGGGGAATGATGGGGCTGTTCTGGGATGGGGACCTGGAGTGGGGGGCAGGTTTGGGGCACAGACCAGTTGACGCCTGTTTCGAACCTGAAAGAGGGTGACTGCATAAGATGCTGGAGTGACCTCTGGCCCCTGCTGTGACCTCTGACCTAGCCCCACTGCTGCCCTCCCACCCACAGAACCCTCCAAAACCCCAAACTGCAAGAACCCTCAGAGGCCATAGCCCAACCCCTCAGCTTGAAGGTGAGGCAAAGAGGCAGAATCACCCAGATTCCAGATCTGGGTTGGGACTCAGGCATCCAAACTCTGGGTCCGGTGCGCCTTTTTTTTTTTTTTCTTTGGCCACACCAAGTGACATGCGGGATCAGCTCCCCGACCAGGGATCGAACCTACACCCCCTGCAGTGGAGAGCAGAGTCTTAACCACTGGACCGCCAGGGAAGTCCCTGGTGCTCCTTCTTCGTCTGGGGTCCCCTCCCTCCAAGGACTCATCCGCTGACCCCTCTCCCCTGTCCCCAGGACCTCCATAGCTCCGTGCAGCGCATCTGCCAGTTCCTGGGCCGGCCGCTGGGCGAGGAGGCGCTGGAGTCCGTCATCGCACACTCGGCCTTCGAAGCCATGAAGGCCAACAACATGTCCAACTTCTCCCTGCTGCCCCTCAGCATGCTGGACCAGCGCCATGGTGCCTTCCTCCGGAAAGGTGAGGGGACTCTGGGATCCCAAGCCCCATTAGGCCACTGCCTGGCTATATGTCTTGGGCAGGTTATTTAACCTCTCTGGGCCCGTTTCCCCAGTTGTTGCATGGGGGTGCTCCGAACAGAACTGCCTTTGTGGGGTCACGGTGGACCCAGGATTGACCCCACACACAGGGCTTAGCACCGGGCCCAGCACACACCTGGTGCTGCGGGTGTGCCTGCCATCGCAGACCTGCCACTCCCAGAGAGCTCCCCTCGGGAAGACAACGCTTCGCTTCAAGGCGTTGCCATCACTAGCTCTGAACACTATGGGGCTATTTGGAGTCCTCGCGAATTCTTCTTGGCATTAACGTTCACCCCAGAAATATTCAAGTGTTGGATCACAGGCTGAGGGTGGGAGTGTATCCGTTTCCTACTCTTGCTGGAACCAAATACCACAAACTTTGTGCCTTAAAACAACACACGTTCAGGGCATTTCCTGGTGGCCCAGTGGTTAGGACTCGGCGCTTTCACTGCGGTGGTCCAGGGGTCAGGGAACGAAGATCTGCAAGTCATGCGGTGTGGCCAAAAAAGAAAAAGAAGCAAGCAAAAAGAAAACACACACACACATTCACTCCTTTACCATTCCCTTACCAGTCAGACGTTCAAAATCAGCCTCACTGGGCTAAAATTTATTAAAACGTTACACCATGTTCTTTCTGGAGGCTCTAGGGGAGAATCGGTTCCCTGCCTTTACAGCTTCCAGACCCACCTGCATCCCTTGGCTCATGGCCCCTTCCTGCATCTTCTAGTCTCTGCCTGCGACCCTCCCGCACCCTCTTCTAAGGATGTTTGCCATTAAACGTCAGCATCTTTAACTTAATCACATCTGCAAAGTCCCTTTTGCCACATCAGGTCACATATTCATAGGTTCTAAGGGTTAGGTCAGGGACATCTTGCTGGGGGGGAGGTCACTCTTCAGCCCATCACCACAGTGGAGGTAGTGGAGGGCGTTGCAAGAGCACTGGAGCGAGGAAGCCCTGTTCTGGCCAGGGAGGTGAGGGAAAGGTCTCAGAGGAGGTGATACACGGAGCTGGGAAGGATGTGCGGGAACGCTAGGTGAGGAGGCGGGTGTTCTGGATAGAGATTTAGGAGGTGGGTGGAGGAAGGTAAGGGGTCTGCTGGAGGGATGAGCAGAGCAGGGGGAAGCCGAGGGAGGGAGGGGGCAAGGATGGTGCCCAGGGGTCTGGCCAGGCAACTGGTGGCCAGTGTAAGTGGCCGTCACAGGAGGTAAAGAGGCAAACGTGGGGATGGAGGAGGGCGGGGGAAGGACAGTGCTTCTGGCAAAGGGAACACCATGGGCAAAGATCAGGAGGTGGGAAAGAGGGTGCTGGGATCTTGGGGGCAGGGGAGGATGCTCCGGAAGCTCCTCACCTGGCCAGCCGGCCCTCCCTTCCCTCCAGGGGTCTGCGGTGACTGGAAGAACCACTTCACGGTGGCGCAGAGTGAAGCCTTCGACCGCGTCTACCGCGAGCAGATGCACGGGCTGCCGACCTTCCCCTGGGACGTGGACCCCGAGGACGCCTGTCCGAACCCCGACCCCAGTCCCGACCTGAGCCCCAGCCCAGACCAGGCCTCCGAGCCACCCCACCCGTTACCCTGAGAATAAAACGCATCACTCCTGCCCCAGCTCCTCGATGCGCCGTGGGAGGTGGCCAGCCCCAGGCAGGCGGGGCGCCGCTAAGGACCACTGAGGCTCGGGGTGGGGACACGGGCGGGGCACCCAAGGCCTGGGGAGAGCCAGGTCCTCTAACCCACCTGGCACGCCACTCCCAGGGGTACAGGTGGGGGCAGGGAGGCCAGTGCTGGGCACCGGACTCCCCCAGCGCCAGGGCGCTGCGGTCGGGACTCCTAGATCCTTGGGAAGGAGGGCGAAGGGGACCAGGACTCCTGGGTCCTTGGGGCGGAGGGGCCTGGGGGCCTGGACCCCTAAGTCTCCTGTTAGTCTGTGGAAATGCAATTTTCTGGCATGAAGCAGCTTTATTCTGAGCAGAGATAAAAGGTAGCCCTAATGACCGATCCCTTAGCGCCCACAAAACAGTTCCAGCACCTGCTCTGTCCCTCTCCATGGCCCTGACCTTTCCCCGGCAGGTGTGCCCTCGCCAATTTCTAGTCCCTCATGATTCAGCTTGGCTTCCCTGATCGGATTCTCTCCTCTCCTTGGCCAAGCTCAGTTTACCCAAAGCTCCTGAGCACAGGCGGGTCCAGGAAGCCTCCCCTCTGTTCCAAGGACACCCCATCTTCCAGCATGGGAGCCACTCAGCCAGGCCCCTCAGAGAAGTTCTGACCCGGCTGGAACAGGATGTGTGCTCTTCTAGGATCCCAGCTGGTGGAGACGTTCTTCCCATTTTCTAGGCTGTGACACTGAGGTCTAGAGTGAGCACTGGGCTTGCCCAAGTTCTAGAACAAGTGAAAAGAAAAATAATCCCTTCCACCTCCCGGACACTGAGGCCAGAAGCCTTGTCCAAGGTACAACAGGGAGGCAGGGGCTTTGACTGACAGTTGTCCGACTGTCCTGGGACGGAGCCAGCCCCACTTGGCCTTGGCTCCTGTCAGGGCCACCCCCTGAGTCCTGGCTGGGCGGCCCGGTCCGGTTGCCAGATGCCTCTGTATTCCGGGAGGTTGGACACAGCATCTTCATCAAGCCTCCTTCGGGTCGGGGACAGATAGCGGAGGTGGCGGGCAGGGATGAGGGGAAGGGGGCCACCCCGGGGCTGGGACCGGGCCAGCGGATGGGAGTCTACCTCACCGCTGGGGGCCCCTCCGGCGCCCCGCTGCCTCATCAGGGCCTTGGCTGGGGTGTCCTTGGAGCCCCAGGACTTCTTGAGCTGTGGAGGGAAAGAGAGGGAGGTGAGAGGAGGTTCTTGGGGTCCCAGAGCCAGGGGAGAGAGAGAGAGAGGAGGGGGAAAGAGGATGGAGAGGGTGGTTAGGGAGGAGGAAGGAGAGGAGGAAGGAAGTGAGGCTGGAGGGTGGTGAGGGCTCAGGGGTGGGGTGTGAAACTCCTAGGGGAGGTGAGAAGGCCCCCGCGTCTCCAGAACCAGGAGGGAAGTGAGTGGGGATGCCAAGGACCCCCGGACCTATGAGGTGGGGAGGAGCTACATCCCCACGTGCCACGTTGCAGTGGGGGAGGAACAGGAAGCAGTCGGCACACCTGCGTGGGGGGAGCAAATATTTGCCAAGGGAGGTGATGCTGGGTACAGGTGGCTCAGGACCGGGTGGAAGCGAGGACCTTGCCCCTGCACATCCCCCTTCTCCTCTTTACCGGGACTGAGGGAGGTGATTTCTGGGACATTTCTCCCTCACCCTCTCCACTTCGCAGATGGGGAACCTGAGGCTCAGAGGGGACACAGCTCACAGAGGAACTGACCCCAGGTCTGCTTGCATCCAGGGAGAATCTACCGGTTTCTCCCACGTGGCTCTGCTCCTTCCCTCTCAACAGCGCACTTCACAGCTGAGGACACTGAGCCCCACCCAGGGCTCCCCAGAGAACTGGGACAGGCTCTGCTGGAACCCCAGTGTCTAAGCAGCTGGAAGAAGGGAAGGGAGACCCCCCTGACCTTCCCTCATCCCCTCCCCAGTACCCCCAGCACACTCAAATCCAGGAAGCCAGCAAGCAGAGCATTTAAAAGTCCCACCTGGGTGGCAACCAGGGCTAAGGTTCCAGTTCCTCCCTGGGGTCTCAGCTTCCCCATCTGTGAAATGGGTGGGTGGGCCGCTGTAATCACATCCACCTCATAGGGTTACATTTCACCACCTCTGTGCAAGGGCTTGGCACCTGGCAACATGCCCGTAAAAGATCGTTGCTTTGACCTTGGGCAAGTTAACCTCAACCTCTCTGAGCTGTTATGGCCTCACTGCCCTGGAAGGAGGATATCAGGAAATCAAAATAAATTCCATTTTGGGAATTTATGGTAATGATGATTCTATTTCATGTGATTTCATTGACCCCTCCTCCCAAGCAAACTGAGGATGGAGACAGTAGCTCAGCCCATTTCCTCCATGAGAAGGCACGTTCGGAGACAGCAGGTCTCCGACCTCCACCCCCAGGGCTCTCACAGTGAGTGTATCATGCCAGGGCTCTTGGGGTCTCCGCCCAGTGCCACCTGGCGCTCCCCCGCCCAGCATAAAGTGGGGATACAGGAAGTGGACGTTGCAATTATGAACGCAGGGGAGCAGTTTTGCTTTTCCCCGCCCTGGCCCGGGGCCAGGCACATCCCAGGCCCTCACACGCCTCCATCCTCTTCCAGCTACTCTCTCAGGTCAGCCACCAGGTCTCACCTCGTTGTCACCGTCACTAGAGCCCGACAGCTGGGACAGGCGGCTCAGGTCCCATAGGGAGCGGCTGGGCCGGGCCGGGGGGCCACTGGGGGTCCGGGCACGCTGTACGCTCCTCAGGATGTCGCTAAGAGCTGGCCCGGGCACAGCTGGGGTCTGCTGCCTGCCCCCCTCGAAGACTCGGCATGCGGCCAGGCGTTGGGCCAGCGAGTCCTCAGGCGGCGGTGGTGGCATCAGGGGGGCCACGGAGCAGCGGCGGGCCACGTGGTGCCGGCTGTGAGCCAGCGGCAGACCCCCCGGGGCCCTGACAAAGGGGCCCGGGGCGGGCACGGGCGGGAGCGGCCAGGAGGCCGCGTACAGGGTCCGGAACTCTCGGCTGAAGGCGTCGGTGATCTCACCGGTCAGCAGGGTCACCAGGCCGCGGTGCAGGCGTGAGTCACTCCATGTGAAGCTGGGGGCGGGAGGCGCACGGGGGTGGGAGTCAGGCTCTCCAAGCAGTCCCAGAGGCCCAGCCTGGCCCCCCGCCCCCCACCAGCCCCCAACCTGGTCCCAGAACAGGCTGTGTGACCTCAGCCAAGTCCTACAGCCCCTCGGGCCTCAACGTACCCTCTGTAGAATGGGAACAATGATGTACCTACCCCAGAGGGTTGATGTGAAGACAACATGAGTTAACAAACTTAAATGAGCATCTGGAATCAGACTCGAGTTCAAACCTGGGCTCTGCCCCGTCCCCACGGAGGGAGGCCTCAGGTTCCCCCTCTGGAAAGAGACAGGATTCTGACACCCTCAGGGACTGTTTAAAGACTCAGCTGCTTCTTATCACGACTTCCATTTATCACGTGCTTGCTGTGCGCCAGGCTCTGGGTCGGCCTGCTCCCTGCCTCGGTTCGCTCATCTGTTACATGGAGCTAGAACATAGGAAGACTAGAATCTGAGAACATGGGTCGGGCCTCCTGCCCAGGGCCCGGCAGGTGCCCAGGATTAAAAGGCTGCGAGCCATGGTGAGCTGTGTCCTTACTTATCCCTGTGATCACAGTGGCTGTGATTTAAAGAATCAAGCACAAGTCTTGGTACACAGCAGGCACTCAGTAAACGCTCTCTTTGGAACTAAATGAACCCGGGCTCTCATCCTGGCTCAGGGGACCTTGGACATGTCACTTTCTCTTCCTGAGCTTCGGTTTGCCCATCAGAAAAACAGGCTCGCCTGTGTGCCTTGCACTCGGCGGGCATGGCACCCAGCGCCCGGCAGAGCAGACAAGTTCACGGCCGGGATGATGAAGGTTGATCTGAGCATCCTTCCCTCGGCAGGGTGGCAGTGTCCTCACTCCCCGGCAGGTCGGCGGGTCAGCGGCCAGCCTGCCCCTCGAATTGTGACAGCGCTCCCCCAGCTATGACCTCACGCTCGGAGCGGCCTGTGGGAACCCTGGGTGGGGTCTGTGAGGTCACCCCATTCCGCTCCGCAAAGACTCTTGTCGGGCAGCAGCCGCTGGCTCGCCTCCGTCCCAGGGGAGTTTCAGAGACCCGAGGACTCGAGAGCCGCGGCCACGACGGAGCTTCCAAGAGGGACGCAGAGTGCTGGCAACCGAGGACACACCAGGGGCTGATCCTGGGACGCCAGAACCGGGGCACAAGCCTCGTGCACGTGAGGAGTGTCGTTCAGCCGTTCCGGGAGGCCCAGGAAACCCACGGCCTGGCTCGGGCACCGTCCCCGCCGCCAGGCCACCATGGTCCTCGGCTGGCTGCTGCTTCTGGTGATGGCTCTGCCCCCAGGCACGGCGGGCGTCAAGCACTGCGTCTTCTGTGAGCTGACCGACTCCACGACCTGTCCCGGCACCCACATGCGCTGTGGCGACGACGAGGACTGCTTCACAGGCCACGGGGTGGCCCCCGGCGTGGGCCCCGTCATCAACAAAGGCTGCGTGCAGGCCACCTCGTGTGGCCACGAGGAGCCCATCAGCTACATGGGTGTCACCTACAGCCTCACCACCGACTGCTGCACCGGCCACCTGTGTAACGGGACCCCCGACCCCACAGGCGGCCAACTGGTGGGGGCCACCACCGGCCTGGCGCTGGGCGTGCTGCTACTGCTTCGACATTTGCTGTGACCAACCTGGAGGGCAGGGCCCAGGACTGGTCTCCCGGCTGCGCCACTCCTCATGCCCCCTGCCTCCATCCCCTTCCCCCATTAAATGGCCAGAGGCCCTGGACAACCTCTTGTGGCCCTGGCCTCATCCATTCTAGGGCTGTCACCAGAGCCCAGTGCTCAGCGAAGCATCCTCAGGCCTGATTTAGTGGTGGGGAACCATGCCCGATGGGTTTGACTGTACTACTGTATTTCATTGGTTCTAAGATGCGTATCTTTGCAGATTTTCATCAGGATGCTTCTTTTCTTTGGTGGCACCTTAGAGTCGATGAAATATGGTAAAAAACAAAAACAGAAAACAACTAATAATAAATGACACCTGAAGTTTATGGAGCACTTCTTATGTTCCGTGCCAGACATCATAATCTCATTGACTCCTCTTCAAAACCTCCCAGTCCGGGGAATTCCCTGTTGGTCCAGTGGTTAGGAGTCCAAGCTTTCATTGCTGAGGGCCTGGGTTCAATCCCTGGTCAGGGAACCAAGATCCTGCGTGCCACCTGGTGCGGCCCCCAAACAAAAATACCTCCCGGTCTCGACGCTAGTGGTTCCCTGAACCGGCAACATCAGTAGCAGCCAGGAACTTCTAGAAATGCCAATTCTCGGGCCCCATCCCAGGCCGGCTGAATAGGAGTGGGGCCCAGAAATCTGTTTGTTTTTTTAACAAGTTGTCCAGGTGATTCTGATGCCTGCTCAAGGTTCAAAGCCACCAGACTAGAGGAAAGGTAATCAACTGGGCACTTCTGCGAAGTCAGGGGGCACCTGCCAAAGTCTGGAGACGGTTTGGGTTGTTGTAATTGGGGAAGGGGAAAGCTACCGACATCTCCTGGGTAGAGGGCCATTCAGCCCAGGAAAGCCCCCCACAACACAGAATCATCCGGCCTCAAATATGAGTCGTACCTCTGATGAGAAACCTTTCTCTAGATGCACTAACCGGACCATCCCACTATCTAGAGGGGGAAACTGGGGCCCAGAGAGGGGAAGTCAGTTACGCAAAGTCACATTGCCAGTAACTGTCCGAGCTAGGGTTTGACCCCAGGCCATCTGACTCAGCCCATGTGCCCCCTGACATGCTGTTCCCAAGAAGGAAATGCTGCTACTTTCATGCTTTCCAGATGCGAAAACGAGGTTCAGAGTGGGGGAGGCACCAGCCCAATGTCACAGAGCTAAGTCACGAAGCCAGATTCCAGGGTCAGTCGGATCCCAAAGAGAGCAGAGGAGGGACACAGGATGGTCTGAGGGCTGGCTCATTTGCACAACAGCTCTGATTTTTGTACAGATGCTCAGAGAGGTGAGTTACTCACCCAAGGCAGAGCTTGGACTTCAATCCAGGTCCCCCTGGTTTGGAAACCCCCACCCACCAACTAAGAGCCCACTTTTCCAGATGAGGAAACACAGGGGTCACAGAGATGAAGCCTTACCCCCAGCCCACCAAAGAGTCCAGCATCAGGGCCAGTGCCATCTTGTTCTGCCACAGGACACCTCCTCTCCCGGGCAGGGAGTTCAGACCCATTTTACAGATGAGGAAAGAGAGTCTGGGAAAGCGCATGCCAACTGCTGTCTGAACCCGCTGAGGGAGCGTTGGGGACAGGGGGCTGGGGGGTGTGATGGCGGTGGGGGAGGTAGCCACACCTGTAGGATCCTGAGATGACCCTCTCGCCGTCCAGCAGCACAAACTTTTCTCGCACGTTGCCGCTCACCTGCCGACGCCAGCGGCTCTGGAAACTGCAGCCCCGCACGACTCGGATGTCCAGGTTCTGGGGCGGGGGAGGCACACCCTTGCTCAGGCCAACCCCCCAGACCTCCACCCAGTGCCGAGGGCGCGGGACCCCTCCAGGCTGGTCCTACCTAGGCGGTTCATGACCCTCTAGAAGGTTCTGTCCAGCTTCCCCAGGGCCTTAGGGGTCTCTTGCAGATACTCCTGATTCAGAGGGTACCCCATGGGAAGGCTCACCCTAGCTTCCCCCCATGTCATGGGCATCATATCTCAGGCGACCCTCTCAGCTGACATCCACCTCGATGACCCAGGACCCCAAGAAAGGGTCCACCCAAGCTGCTCACAGTGCCAGGGGATTGGGGACTCAGGGGTGCCCCCAGCCAGGCCCCTACCTCAGTGGTCCAGGGGTTCACCCCCAGTTGCTGGGCCAGCGTCAGGAAGGCAGGCAGCTGCTGACGGTCCAGGAGCAGGTAGACGGGCACCCAGCGGCGTGTGGCAGCGTCCACCAGATCCGAAAGCAGGTCTGGGTCAGTGAAGATGTCCATGACCACGGCCACCAGCTGAGGGGTGGGGAGAGGGGCTGTGGGTGGAGCCTAGGGCTCAAGGGGACATTCAGAGGGTGAGGTGTTCTGGGGGGTTTCAGGGCCCAGTCTCTGTGGGATGTTCAAGGAGGCTGAAGGGGAGGGCCTTCCCTGGTGGCGCAGTGGTTAAGAATCCGCCTGCCGATGCAGGGGACACAGGTTCAAGCCCTGGTCCGGGAAGATCCCACATGCCGCGAAGCAGCTAAGCCCACCAGTCACAACTGCTGAGCCAGCGCACTGCAACTACTAAAGCCCATGAACCTAGAGCCCGTGCTCTCCAACAAGAGAAGCCACCGCAGTGAAAAGCCCATACACCGCAGCGAAGAGTAGCTCCCACTCGCCACAACTAGAGGAAAGCCTGTGAGCAGCAACAAAGACCCAACACACCCGAAAATAAATAAATAAATAAACAAATAGTACTTGAAAAAAAAAAGGAAGCTAAAGAGGAGACCCCCCAGACATGCACTACTGTTCATGCAACGCCTATGCGTGAATAAGAAAACAGCCCTTCCTGGAGACCCCTGCTTCTAACTGCTGGAAAAGGCATCATTAATCACATGTCTGCAACGTTATCCCTTGAGCTGTGACGATACATGGCTGCTCTACTCCAGGAGTCAGTGGGCTGGAGGCCCTTGAAGGGCACCGTGGGCAGCTGCGTACCTGGGTCCCCGGAAGGCATGACCTGCCAGGCCACCAAGACAAGCTCTGGAGTCTGGAAGTTGCCGAGGTCTTGGATCTTACAGGCAGAGAAAAGTAGCGATGATGAACCTGACTCACTGGCCAGACGGCCTTGGTTCAGATCCCTGCTTGGCCACATATAGGCAAGAGAGAATCTCCCATGCCTCAGTTTCCCCATCTTCTCAATGGGTACATTAAGTCTCAGCCTCACAGGGCCCTCCTGGGGATGAGGCAGGTTAACCCATATAGAGCACTTAGCGTGGGAGTGAAACACAGAAAAATTGTTAAGGAATGGGCTGCCCAGGGGGCTGCAGGGGAGACATCTGGGCCCTCCCTGAAAGGAAGATGAAGACATCCATCCTGGTGGTGGAGGTGGGGTGGAGTAGACAACTGAGACCAGGAGGGTCATCATTAGGTCCAAAGGGCATGGATGCCTAAGGTACCCAGGTCTTGGGGAGAAGGTGGGAACCCCCATATCTAAAAGCGTGAGGATGAGATCTAGGGAGTGTGGAAGTCTGGGTCCTGGGGACTGGGAGATGTGGACTCCTGGGTTCCAGAGATGTGGACACGCAAGTTTCAGGAGGGCACAGCTCAGAATGCCTGGGTCCCCAGGGATGTGCACTCACTCCCGTGTCTAGGGCCTGGCATGTGAGGATGACCAGGTCTGGGGAAGGGACATCAGGCCCCCGAGGCCCCTACCTTGTGGGCAGCCTGGATTTCCTGGCGCACTAGCTCCTTGAGGGACGGTTGGCCCTCGCCTGGCGGCTGGGTGTACAGCTGCGCCCGGGTGATACCCTTCCAGGCTGAGTCCTCCGGCCAGCCCAGCCGCAGCACAGGCACTGGCTCCTCTGACTGTCCAGGCCAGTAGGTCAGGCTGCCTGAGTCCCCATCGGTGGTGGTGGCTCCCTCTGCTGCCCTGCCGGGCTCCTGCTTTGCTGCTGTCCAGTCTTCAGCCACCGCTGCCAGGCCCCGGATCTCATCCCCACTCAGGAAGGGCTGCAGCCCCTCGCGCCGCACGCAGGCCTCGAATGCCTCTGCGCCCTCGCTCAGCAGAGCCTCCAGCGCCAGCCGCTGGCCCTCGGAATACAGGAAGCTGGGGCTGGCCTCCGTCAGGGGCAGCCCCCCTGCCCTTGACTCCATTCCTTCCAGTGCTGCCAGCTGAGAGGCTGCCATCGGGCCGTTCTGGTGGGAGGATGGTGAGGCTGGATGTCCAAGGGCTTGTCTGTCTCTGGGCACTGAGCATCTGGGGGGTCTCCTGGCAGGCAGACTGTGCAGCCGTGCAAGGCGATCAGGACAGCCCTAAGTCCAAATGGCTCCCTGCGCCGTCCCTGGCTCTCTGTCCTGATAATCAGACTGCCTAAATGACTGACCGCTGGGTGCGTGGCACTGCTCAGACCAACAGCCCACTGGCCATCTGAGCTTCCTGCCAGCCTCTGATGGTCCAGCTAAGCCCACAACTGACCCCATGTGGTGGTCAGGCTGACCACCTGACACTGTCTCCAACTGTGTGACCCATCAGCTGCCCGTCGCTGCTTCCCCACACGCCAGCCACCTCCAGCCCGCTGGCTACACGAGGCCCCAACTTGACCCTTCAGCTGGCTCAGGTGGACTCCCCCACCATCTTCCGGCAACAGGCTGTCTGCCTGTCTCTGAGCACACAAACGTCCCCAACTAAAGGCAGAGCGGGCTGCCTCTTTGCCCCTGGAAGACAGCACATCTAACTGACCCTCTCTGGCTGTCTCTTGGACTGTCTGGAAGACACTGACTGCTTCCAACGGACAATCTCAGTATCTGACCTCCCAGTGGAGCACCCAACTGGCCCTGTTAGAATCTGCTTCTGCCAACAACCAGCTGGCTGGCTCAGCAGCTCTCATTGGCTGAGCTTCCTGGACACCTTCTCTTTGAATCTCCCCTCTCAGCCTTGGAAGAATGCACTCCAGCCCTGAATCTTGGCATCACCTGCCCCAGCTGGGGAACTAGGTCAGTCCCCTCTGCGGGTTGAGGACGAGGCTCCCTCAGCATTCATGCCCACTCAGGCCACTGCAGTGGCGGATGCCCTCTACAGGGGGTTTCGTTAGTATGGAACCGGCCCTTCTAGATTGAAATCCTGACCAACTAGCCACAGTTGCTCAGATTGCTGCCCCTGCCTGTCTCCTGGGCCACTGAGTTGTCCCCGGCTGTGCTCTAATCAATGCCGACTTCAGCCTGGATTTCTACCTTAATCCAACTATCTCCTGCTAGCGGACCATCCACTGTTTGCTGGACAAGGACCACTCTGCATCTCTCCCACTCAAGCCACCCCCTTGAGGATCCTGACCCAGCCTCTGGTCAGGGGACCTCTGGATCCCTGCCAACAAGCAGCCCTTCCTTCCAATTCCAGCACGCAGACGGCTCCCTTCCTCCAGACCACAGAGACCAGCCCTGCAAAGAGAAGAGGAATGAAGCCAAGCCACTCTCTCCGCCTCCTGCCCTTCCCAGAACCCCCCATCACATCTGGGTCTCCATCCCCATCCCCTTCTCTTGCCTTTTCTGAGCAACAGTCAGATCAGAGGGCCTGGAGACCTTCCATTTCTGCAGCTCTTCCGGCAGTATCGCTTTATTCGTCAGGTTTCTTCCTGGGATCCGGGGAACCCAGCCCCTTGTGCAAACACAGGGGGAGGGCAGACACAGGCCCCTGGAGGTCTGGGGTGCGCACCGGATTAAGGGAAGGTCTCAGCTCCAAGAACACAAAGGGCTTTGCCCAGGAACCAGCGGCCCGCCAGACTCTGGTTTCAGGGGAGGTGCAGAGCATCACCTGTTCCCACACCCCCCCACCCCCACAGGTGGCCAGCCCCATTTATACTTCCTGGTCCAAGCCCCGCCAGCCATCCCTAGCACGGAAATCCGGGGAGGGGAACGCGGGGCCTTTAAGAGCAGGCGGGGCTGACTCGAAAAGGAAGCAGGTGCCTCAACACCTGAGAAAGAGGTGGGGCTTCGGCCTTAGATAGCTGCTAAGGTCCCAACGGTGTTGCGAGGTCCAAGGGCACCAACAGGCGTACTGGGGACAACCGTGGACACCTGGCACCCGCAGACCCCGCCTCCCAGCACAGCTGAAGGGACTCATCCCAGAGACTGGTCAGACCAGAAAGGAGCGTGGCGACCACGCCCCCAAAGGGGTTCGCAATGTCGGCTCCGACCCTCTCCCTCCCCGCCCCTGTTCCCCAATAATACACAGAAGGCCATTAGCTTCCAAAATCTTTTTAATAACAAGTAAAGACCCGAGGTTAGTTTTTGTAGCCACGGCTGGCCCGTCGGCCTCTGGCGCGCTCGAACTTCCGGCCCTTGGAGCGTACATAGGGTCTGCAGGGAGAGAAGAGAGGGTGAGAAGGGGCCCACGTTACAGACATAGACAAGTCAGGGATGCCACCTGGCTGTCAGGGCCTGCTTACTAGCTGGGAGCTCAGAACAGAGATACTTGCTCTAACAGAGCAGCACCAGGGACAGCAGAAGGGGACCTCACTCAACCCAAGCTGGATCAGTGGTGACCCCAAGCCGGCTGCTGGAAAAGTCTGGCAGTGCAGGAAGCCAAACTGCCAGGAGTGGCTGCTGAGGTGCCGGGCACTAGGCCCTGGGATGTCAACCTGGGCGCCCAGAGCTGGACAAAATGCAGGCACCGCCTGAAAGATGGGGACAGGCCTTGAAGCACCAGCACCTGTGATGCTGGCTGCGCAGGGAGCTCAACACCCAAGAAACAGAGCTTTTTTTTAAGCAGCGTCGTGAAGGAAAAGGGGTAAGATGGGGTGGGGGATTCTAGAGAACTGAGGCTGGACTAGCAGCTGGAAGCACGGCAAGGCCTAGACGTGCAGGGTGGGGTCCAGGGGCAGGCATACTCACTTGGTGTGGCTATGCGGGGTTCCTGGGGCCTTGCCAAAATGCCTGTACACCTCTCGGCCCTTGCGAGGACCTAGGGAAGGAAAGGAAGGGGTGCTTTGGGGGTGGGGTTGGGGGTTGTCCCTGACCTCCCAGATCTGGGAAGGTAAAGGCTGCCAGTAGTCACACAGCTCGTGACAGACCCCTCCAACAACCCTGGCCCAGCTCAAGCCACGAAGCACCACTCACCAGACAGGAGGACAGTGCCACAGCCCTTGGGGGAGTCCAGCGCCAGCTGGTCGAAGGTGAGGATCTTGCCGCCAGCCTTGAGGATGCGGCTCCGGGCACGGCTGCTCACCCGAAGAGCACACACCTGGCGGACACAGAGCATGGCTGTGGTTAGGGCCCCCTGGATGGCGACCCAGGGGCGGCTGGGATTTAACTGTCCACCGCCCAGGCTCAGCAGGAGTCCCAGCTGCTTACTCAGCCTGATAACCAACGCCACCAACTACTGGAGGCAGCTTCCTGAATTCCCAACAGCTTCTTACCACTTTACTTCCAGAAACCCCTTTAACCCCACAACCTGTAGCTATCACGCATAAGGAAACTGAGGCACAAAGAGCTACAGGACGTTGTCCAGAGAAAACAAAGTGGCAGAGCAATCCAGATCTGAATGCTGGCTGTCTGGCTCAAGAACCAGCACCATCAGCAGGGCCCCAGGAGGGGTTTGCCCAGGGATACCCGCCATCGACAATACCAGAGACAACCCCCTTCAATCCCAGCATGAAGCCTCAGCCACAGGCGAGACGAGCTTGACAGCATCACAGCCGGACGAGGATTTGAGCTTGGTCTGTAGATCCTCACACTGACCCACCCATCAGGCCCCTGAGCCCCCTGGCTTCTCACCTTCAGTTTGGGCACCTCCTGGACACGCACATCATCAGTTACAGTCCCCACGACCACAGCTGTTTTGCCTTCCCGGCCAGGAAGCTTCATTTTCCGGATCTGGGGGGGTGATATGCACATTAAGCAAGTCCCTTCTGGTGGTTACAACCAATCCCACTGATTCAGGCATCCCAGGGGCCAACAGGTGTGTCCCGTTGGGGCTAAACCTACCCGTGCCACACCTCTCAAACCAGCACAAGCCTACTCTCAGGTCCAGCCTTTCAAAATCTCCAAAGAAAATGCAAAGAGATTCTTCGACAGATCTCTTCCACAGAAAGGTTTTGACATGTAAGACTTGCTCTATAACTTTAAACTTCAGGCAGCTCTCATAAAGCCACTGTAAACCTGCCTCCTACCCCACACACAATGAGAATGAAAATGAGACCAAGCCAGTCCAATGCCCCCACTATTCAGCGACAACTGAGGATGACAGCTCTGCATCCACCACCAGATGAGGTTAAGTCAGCTAACAGGCTGCTACCAGAGAGCTCTGAGCCTGCCGCCCTTCCACCCCGAGGCCAGCTCCAGACATGATCCAGTCACTCCCCAGGTTAGCTATACCCCCAGCATTAGCCCCTCACCATCCGGGAAAGGGACAGAGGTGGCCGGTTGGTGCGACTCATAAACAACCTCTTCAGTACAACTTGATTGAAGGTGGAGTTAGTGCGTCTGGCCAGAAACCTGTACAGCTAGAGGGGAAGGCAAACGAACATGAGAACCTAGGGCAGCCCAGCCCGCTCCCCCTCCCTCCCAGCTTTCTTAGGAAGGGGCACACAAATAACTCAGGGTCCCCCCCATCCCGCCGAGTCCAAGGGAGAGAGTTGGCTCAGGTCCCTCCTGGACAGGGACTCAGAAAATCCCTATCCCCAGCTGTAAACAAGCCCAGAGGCTGAAAGCACTGGAACCTCTAGCAGCTCTGGGAAAGCAGCAGAGATTGGAGCCTGCCCTGCAGGCCCCTACGAGAAGCCGGCGACCAATACCAGCATGGAGGCTCTGGAACTTGTATTTCTGGGGTGGCCTTGCCGAGGGGTCTCAGGCCCCAACCTCACCTTGACCAACAGCCTTAGGTAGATGTCCTGGCTCTTGGGCTCCTTGCGTCGAACCTTTCGGTCCTTGTTGTGGCGGATGTCAACTCCCTGCAGGGATGAAGGGAAGACCATGAACCCAACCGCGATCTGGCAGATTCCTCACCCCATAAACACTCTGGATTATTCCTTTCCTCTAAGAAATAGCTACAGCCCCAGTCTCTGGAGACAACAAATCTGGGACCCTATGGGAAGATAACTTAAAAATCTCTGGGCCTCAAATGACTGCTTTACAAAAAAAAAAAAAAAGTGCTAATTCTACATGGAACGCCTTCAGCACATGGCACACAGCACCGTGAAATACCTTAACACAGTAGCCACGTTAACTCAAATGTTTAGTTCCTTAGAAGCACGCAGCATCTCCTTGAATCCAACAACTTATGAAGTAGTTTCCCACTGTAGTACTTGGCACACTGAAGGAAGCCCACGATTTCCACTACACTCCCAGCCTGCTTTCCTGCAAGTTTTCTAGACTGTGTCATCAATTGTAAAGTACTTAATTTTTAATAGCTCTCATTTCTCCAGCATTTAATGTATGCAAGGACCCGTGGTGAGCACTTTCTTTGACTTGTTTCTTCTCAGACTCACATCTTTGAGACGTAATTACTGGGTCTCCAACGAACAGATACTTTCTGGGTACAGGAATGATGATACGGTGGGTAGGGCGTTGAGATTCGAACGGAAGCCTGCCTGGCCCCCAAACCCGGGAACCGAACGCTTGACACACCCCTCAGAAGCTTTTCTGAGTGGGAAGTGACAGATCCAGGGGCAGCACAAGGCAGGGTGGCTGTGAGCCCAGCGCCTGTGTCCGAATCCTGGCTTCGCCACTTACTGGCACTGTGATCCCGGTCATACTACTTAACCTCCTCGCCCCTCCATTTGGTCATCTATTCTATATGACCTATAATACAAGAATACGGGAGAGGTGGAAGATTGAGGACTTCCATCCCTGGTCTTCGGGCCCCCAAAATAGCTCCCCACCGCGGGATTCGCCTCCTTCGAACACCCCGGAACCCCTGCCTCACTCTGGAATGTCCCCGGCCCAAAACTGCGGCGGATGGCAGCAGATGGTCGAGCCCCGAACGCCGCAAAGCAAACTCACCATGATGGCGCCTCCTCCTAGCCTGATGGGGAAAGAGAGAGCGGAACCACGATGGGCGGAGAAAGCCTTCAGCAAGCGGCGCCTGCGTGACGTCACAGGGGCGCGACGCAGCGCTCCACTTTGACTTGTGTCTCTCTATGGTGCATCGGAGGACCAGCTAGATGGGCGATCCCGGAATTGCGTGGAGGAACGTCTAAAGGGGAACAAGCGCTACGCCAAGGAGGGAAGGGCCAGTACGTCGCGGGCCTCTCTGGCCCTATCCAGCCCCTGTTCTTGATAGTCTTCCGGAAAAAAGGGATCTCGGAGCCAGAGAGATGTCGAGCGGAGCTAGGAAGACACGTTGCGCCGTGACGCTCTGGCCCGACGCCGACGGCCTCTCTGTGGCTCCCGGAGGACCTAAAGAGCCGAGAATTGGAGGTGAGGAGGCGGGGCTGGCGGGGCTGGCGGGGCTGGCGGGGCTGGCGGGGCTGGCGGGGCTGGCGGGGCTGGCGGGGCTGGCGGGGCTGGCGGGGCTGGTCCCGGACCTCGCGAAACCTCTGCCCGTAAGCTTTGGGCGTTTTCCTTATGAAGCTTACCTCTACGTTATCTCGTGCTGCGTTTCCCAGGTGCGGCCGAAGCTCGGGAAGTCTTACTCGAGGTCTACCCCGAGATCTTCTTGCTGCAGCCCAGTCTGTGGCATCCTGTATTTTCACCTTTTAGGTTCAGCTTCTTCCTCTGCCCCCAGATGGCCCTTCCCTGAACGCTGTTCGGCCCCTGCCACCTGGAGGCTGCTTTTCCCAGCCAGAGAGATTCAGGTGGCTCAGCGAGTTCGGTTTGAGAGATGTGCACGGTCCTGGAGCACAGAGGAGGCAAGCTGAGGCCCCTGAGGCTTGGGGGATGGGGTGGAGAGAGGGGGTGAGTAAAAAACCTCCTGAAAGAGCGGGGAGGAGAGACTTAGAGGAAGACAGAGATTCAGAGAGGAAGACAGAGATTCAGAGAGGAGGAGGAATGGAAACCCAGAAGGGGAGTGCACGGAGACCGAGGCTGGCAAAATGGTGACCTGGGGAGTGAGAAGACCTAGAAAGAGAGGGAAGGTGAAGATCCAGGGAGGAGCAGAGATACAGAAAGATGGTGATACCATCTGTAACCAAATTCAAGTCCTGGCTTTGCCACTTACTAATGGTATGACCTTGGGCAGTCTGTCTGTGATCTTGGGCAAGTCGTGTAACTTCTCTGTGCCCTGTTTTCCTTGTCTGGAAAAAGGGGCATCTATTTCTGTTATCAGCCCTTACCGGGTGGGACCAGATAAACTGGTTGGAGCAGTGATGAAGCTGACCCGTCTGTTCTTTTTCGTGGAAGCTCTGCCCCTTGGGCCTGCAGCACTTCTAGCTTGGCCTCCTTTACTCTGCCCTTCATGTTCCTACTTAACATCTCCTCCACAGAGCCACAGGCCAGGCCTGCACCATGAGGCCTGACTCCTTGTCCTTACCACTCTCCCACGGCCTCCAACCCAGGGCCAGGCTCTTGCTGATGTGGTAACAAGCAGAGGGCCAGCAGATGAATGGACACGTTGAAGCAGAGGAGCAGCTGGACCAGGTAAGGGACAATCTGAAAGTCCAGATCACCATATTATGGGACAGTTTCCTTCTCCTCCTCCTTGTCTGTGTGCCTTCGTCTTTGAGTCCCAGCCTCTTTGATCACTGTATCTGTCTTTCTTTTCCCCTGGAACCCTAAGCGCACACACTGTGTTTCCTTGTCTCTCCAACTTACTGGGTTTCTGCCCCCCTCTCTCTCTGGGTCATTCTTTGGCACATATTGTCTGGTGCTGTTGCTATGCTCACTTGAACACTAGGTACATTGTTTGGCAATAAATGAACTTCATCCTCCATTTATCTCTTTTTACAAGCTCAGTCCCTATCTCCTTCAGCATGTGTCCTTCTCTCTACAATTCTAAGTCACCTGATATTTTCTTGCATTTTCTTTCAATTTCATCATGTCTTGCTTCTCTATGTCTCTCTGTCAATATCTTTGCTTTCTGTCTCTTGGTCTCAGTTCCTCCAGCCTCCAACATTCCCGGCATCCCTCACCCCTGACCTAGAGATCTCTCTCAGATACTGTCTCTCCCCATCTCTCTCCTGTGTCTCTGTCTTGACATGTAACTGAGTCATTCACTGGGCAGATATTTATGTCATGCTGCCCCCCACTCCATTTTGTCCCCAAGGTAAATAGTTTGTGAATTAATGAACTTCTCCTCCCAGGTTTTCATTCTGAAAGTGTCTGTCCCCATCTCTCTCTGTGTCCATCATTTTCAGGGTTTTCTTATGTCCTTACTTTGCACACTCTTAATTCTATTCTCTTCGTCTTTGTTTATATCTCTGCTTTTCTTTACGTCTGTCTCTCTGACTCTGTAAGTGAAAAAGAGACAACACTCTCTCAAGTCTCTTATTGCCTCTGACTCTGCTTCTGCGGTTTCCTTTTACTGTTTTTGCATATCTCTGGGTCTTTGTTACCTGTGTTAGGATCATTCTCTATCTGCAGTTAAAGACCTCTTCCCCCATGCCCCTTCTCTTTGATAAACTCAAAGAATGGGAGAGGCCCCCGTGCCCTCGACAAAGATGGCGACAGGAGCGCTGGCCATGGGGCTGTGAAGCCACCTCTGCTGCGCGTATGCCCTCACCTACAATGGCGGCTGATCTCGCGAAGCGCGATACCCCGCCTTGTTCTCTGGCTCTCCGGCTGCAGACCCCTGCGCCAAGCTCGCGAGTCGGATGGCCCCGCCCCCGAACGCTCTCATTGGTGCAACTGAGGCCGGCCGTGCGGCCATTGGCTGAGTGGGCGCACACCCTCCCCCCACCCCTGGGTCTGATGGGGGCGGTTGGTGATGACTTGAGGGGTCGCCTGGAGGAGGACCCGGCATGTGAGCAGGGTCCGGGGTGTCGGGACAGGGACCTGAGTCAGGAGGACTGAGGGACCAAGAGGAAGGGTTTCGCAGGCCCGGGATTTGGGTACTAGGGGTGTGGGATGGAGATGGAGAAGAACCAGGACTGAGGGACCCAGGAATGAAAACCCAGGTCTGGAACTGGGTTCTGGAAATGGGGTGGGGATGGCGGCCCGGGACCCGGGGAACCGGAGACAGAGACTGAGGCTTATGGATTGGGGGGGACCTGTGGATGGAGACCCAGGCCCTGGTCTGGGATACGTGGAAGGTGGAGAGAATGGAGACCAGGCCAGAGACCTGGGACCTAGGGACTGAGTCACAGGCCCAGGACTGGGGGAACAACTGGACTCTGGGAGGGGGGTGGGGCTTGAAGAGCTGCCGAGCGTAGCAGGTAGAGGTGGCTCCTGAATGAGTCCAGGATAGGGGTGTGTCTGGGGCAGTTCTGGGCCTGGGGAAGGTGAGGGGCAGGACTGATATGGGGCTGGGTGGGCGGGGCAATGGGGAACAAAGGTAAGCAGGAAGAAGGAGGCAGAAACTGGGCAGAGGGAAGGGGGAAGGGACCTCAGGCCCAGCTCCCACTCTCTCCCTGCAGAGCAGGCGGCCAGATGCCCAGGTCAGTGCTTGAGGTCCAGCTCTTGGCCCCTGTCCCTTGCAGGTGCCTGCATGTGGCTCTCTACCTCTCTGACCCCTTAGTTGCTCCGTGTCACACCCCTTTCTCAGTCTCTCCAGCTACTACATCCCCTACCTCCTGCCTCTCCTGTCTGCTCTTTCTCTCCTAACTCTGTTGTCTTTCTGACCCTCAGAGGGCCTCTGGAGCCCCTAAACTCTCACCCTGCTCTCTATCTTTCATCGTACTAGGTTTCACTTCACTGAAGCTGTTTGTCTCCTCTCAGTGTTCCTCTGGCTCGCAGGCCTTTTCCTTTGTGTCTGAGTGCCTCTTCCTTTTTATTTTCTCCTTCTGGAGTTGACTCTGCGTGTGTGTTGTGTGTTATGTTTTTCTCTATCTTTACTTGTCTGTTTACATGTCTCCACCATCCTGATCTCTCTCCTTTGCATTATTTTTTTCCAAAGCCTTGTCTTTATCTTATTTTTCCGTCTTCCAATTAGAATATAAACTGCACGAAGGCAGGGATTTTTGTCTGTCTTATTCCCTGCTGTGTTTGCTGGGCCTGGCACCATGATTGGCACATAGTACTGAATAATTATTTGGAGAATAAAAGAATGAATGTTTGCATGCCTGAGTGTGGACTCTCTGAGGTGCTGGCCTTCCTGTCCAGCTGACCTCTGCCCTTTGTCCTCAGAGTCTTGCCACACTTTATCTGGGCCTGTCTGTCTCTGGTGCTCCCATCTCACCTGTCAGCATCCCTCACTGTCTCCTCCTATCCACAGGCCCTGCCCCTGCTTCCCTCTACCCACCATGGGGGTCCTGAACTCTGACGCCTACCCTCCTTCCTCCCTGCAGAGGCCAGAGCAGGAGCCAACCTGGAGCTGGGGCCACACGCCTAGGAGCACCCTGGACAGGGTTGAGGCCATGGCGCCCCCACCGCCACTGCCATTGACCCCCAGCACCCCACTCCTGCATGGCGAGTTTGGCTCCTACCCAGCCCGAGGCCCACGCTTCGCCCTCACTCTCACACCACAAGCCCTGCATGTACAGCGGCTGCGCCCAAAGCCTGAAGCCCGGCCTCGGGGTGGCCTGGTCCTGCTGGCCGAGGTCTCAGGCTGCTGCACCCTACGGAGCCGAAGCCCCTTGGACTCAGCAGCCTACTTCTGCATCTACACCTACCCAAGGGGCCGGCGTGGGGCCCGGCGCAGAGCTGCACGCACCTTCCGGGCCGATGGGGCGGCCACCTATGAGGAGAACCGTGCTGAGGCCCAGCGCTGGACCACTGCCCTCACGTGTCTGCTCCGCGGACTGCCACTGCCTGGGGATGGGGGTGAGGCACTGGGCAGCCTCTCTGTCCTAAGGCCACCTCCGTGTCTCCGAGGATCTCCCTCTGTGGGCATCTCTGTCTCTACTTTTCTGTGTGTCTGTCTGTGTGATGTGTCTCTCTGGGTTCGTACTGAAAGAGTGATACACAGACAGGGATGGGCTACAGAAGGAGCAAACTCACAGGCAGAGAAGGATTTGTGTCTGCTGCTCTCTCGCGAGATTTCTGTCTCCGTCCCCTTCCCCCTTCCACGGGTCCTGACCACATGAGTCAGAGGCTCCGAGGCAGCCAACTGAGACATGCTCCGTCACCACCCAGGGTGACAGGCCCTCAGAGAGGTCCCCTGGGGCCTCTCAGGAGCCCAGAGACGGCATCTAATCCAGCTGTTGGGGGTCAGAGGAGGCTTTTGGGCAGCAGCTCCCATCCAGGGTACTCAGTTGGCACAGGAAGGTAAAGATTCCAGGGTCCCCATCTGGTGGGCCTTCCTAGGCCCTGGCTGCCGGCCGGGGAGCCTCACACAGTGGAGTAACCTGATCCTGGGGCCCAGGTGTTTGGGGTTATGGAAGGTTCTCCTCCCCCTTCTCCCACCCGTGAGTCCAAAGGGCACAGGGATTAGACACCCAAGCCCTGCCTTTGTCTCAGCATGTGGGAGCGGGGCGGGGCTATACACCCCAAGCTGGTGAGCCCGGGGAGAAAACAACTTTCAACTCCCAGCAGGTTTTCATACGAGCCCCCCACCAGCTCCACTGGGGGCTATTTGCACTTTCTGTTTCTGAGGCGAGGGGCTTGGTACCCTGACCTCTATGGACTCCTTCCCTTCTCTCTGCAGAAATCACCCCTGACCTTCTGCCAAGGCCACCCCGATTGCTCCTACTGGTCAATCCCTTTGGGGGGCGGGGCCTGGCCTGGCAGTGGTGTAAGAACCATGTGCTGCCCATGATCTCTGAAGCCGGGCTGTCCTTCAACCTCATCCAGACAGGTAAGGGCAGTGTCATGATGGAGGCAGGAGCCGGGGGCTAGGACTCCTGAGTCCTGGGGAGTGGTGGTGGGTCGGGGTGGAACAGCCTACCTCACTCCCTGGTTCCCCACGTTAGAACGACAGAACCACGCCCGTGAGCTGATCCAGGGCCTGAACCTGAGCGAGTGGGACGGCATTGTCACGGTCTCCGGAGATGGGCTGCTGTATGAGGTAGGACAGGACCACCCTGCCCCAAGCCTGAGCCCTGGGGGACTGCGGAAGCCAGGACCAACACCCAGGTCTCCCCGCCTCCAGGTGCTGAATGGCCTCCTAGAACGCCCCGACTGGGAAGAGGCTGTGAAGACCCCTGTGGGCATCCTCCCCTGTGGCTCGGGCAATGCACTGGCAGGAGCTGTGAACCAGCATGGGGGGTAGGTGGGAGGAGCCCTCCTGGGATAATGGGGACCTGGCACACCTGCCCCACATCTTCCCCTAAGCCAGATCAGCCTGGCACACAGGAGGCACTCAGTGAATGCTTGCAGAAGGAAAGAACTGACAGGGAACCTGGCTCAGTAAGAAGAGTCCGTCTAGAAGTGGCCAAAGGGCTGCGGGTGGGCCCCAGGACATGGCCCCCCATTCTCTCTTGCTGTCTGCTGCCCCACCTCTCTGTGTGTTTTTCCTCCCCTCCCGGCAATGTGTCTCACCCAGCCCTGTTCACTCTTTCCTGCTGTGTCCGTTCGTGTCTGGTGGTGAAGGTTTGAGCCGGCCCTGGGCATTGACCTGCTGCTCAACTGCTCCTTGCTGCTCTGCCGGGGTGGCAGCCACCCACTGGACCTGCTCTCCGTGACTCTGGCCTCCGGCTCCCGCTGTTTCTCCTTCCTGTCTGTGGCCTGGGGCTTCGTGTCAGATGTGGACATCCAAAGCGAGCGCTTCAGGGCTCTGGGCAGTGCTCGCTTCACGCTGGGCACGGTCCTGGGCCTTGCCACACTGCACACCTACCGCGGCCGCCTATCCTACCTCCCTGCCACCGTGGAACCCACTTCACCCGCCCCTGCCCCTGGCCTGCCACGTGCCAAGTCAGAGCTGACCCTAGCCCCAGCCCCAGCCCCACCTGGGGCACACTCACCCCTGCATCGCTCAGTGTCTGACCTGCCCCTGCCCCTGCCTCAGCCTGCGCTGACCTCCCCTGGCTCACCTGAACCCCTGCCCATCCTGTCCCTCAACGGTGGGGGCCCAGAGGTGGCTGGGGACTGGGGTGGGGCTGGGGATGCTCCACTGTCCCCGGATCCACCGCTGCCCTCGCCCCCTGGCTCCCCCCAGGCAGCTCAACTCTCACCCATCACCGAGGGGGCCTCAGAAATGTCAGTATCATCTGGGGTCCCGCCTCCCACCCCTGATGCCCCGGCAGCCATCTCTGCGGGGGGCCCACCTGACCACCTGCTCCCTCCTCTAGGCACTCCACTACCCCCAGGCTGGGTGACAATGGAGGGAGACTTTGTGCTTATTTTGGCCATGTCACCCAGCCACTTGGGGGCTGACCTGGTGGCGGCCCCCCATGCGCGCTTTGATGACGGCCTGGTGCACCTGTGCTGGGTGCGCAGTGGCATCTCGCGGGCGGCACTCCTACGCTTGTTTCTGGCCATGGAGCGCGGTAGCCACTTCAGCCTGGGCTGTCCTCAGCTGGGCTACGCTGCGGCTCGTGCCTTCCGCCTTGAGCCGCTCACGCCCCGCGGCGTGCTCACGGTGGACGGGGAGCAGGTGGAGTATGGGCCATTACAGGCGCAGGTGCATCCCGGCCTCGGTACATTGCTCACTGGTCCTCCAGGCTGCCCTGGTTCAGAGCCCTAAACCCAGCCAAGCTTGGAGCCCGCCAGGGGCGGGGCTTACATTCCTGAGAGGGCGGGGCCTGTGCTAAGGGGCGTGGCGTGGCTGCTAGAGTCAGGGCGGAGGCTAGACTGGTCCTGGCCCGGTCTCAGGATTGCGCCCTACCCTAGGGGACCAGAGGTGATGCTGGAGGACGTCCCGAATTCCAGGGCGTTGGGGTCGTGACGGTTACGGAGAAACGGGCTCTCCCCAAGGGTAGTGCCTGACCAAGGAGGGCGGGACTCACTCCAGACCCACAAGTTCGTCTCGTGGAAAGCCAGGTCGGCTGAGGGCGGAGCCTGTCGTCCAGTGACGTCACCTGGAATGTACGGGCTGGGGAGGCCTTAGATGACCGGCCCTGTCTACTCCGGTGCCTCCACCAAGGGGGCCAATCAGCCCAGGAGGGGCAGGTTCCCCCGGCCGGCACTCCGATTTGCACTAATGTTCCTCTCCCCACAGGTGGGGGCGGGGAACTTCGTTTCCTCTGTCTCATGTGCGTCCCCCAGCCCCAATCTTCAAAGCAATTGAAAAGGTCTATGCAATAAAGGCAGTGGCTTCATTACTCTCAGGCCCTCGCCCCTTCCTCCATCCAGCAGACTGCAGGAGGGATTGGACTCTGGGCACTTTCAGCAGCTCCTGCCTTTTATGGACCGAAGCCCAGACCTGCCCGTGGACTGCGGCCAGCGTGACCCTCTGGCCTTGAACTGGGGCCAGGGAGCTGCCTCCTCCCCCACGACAGCTGGCTCTGGGGTTCTCAAGATTTATTCAGGATCGTGTTAACGGAGGCGGTGGGAGGATGGGGTCCCCGACGTACCGGGGTGCACACACTGAGGTCCCTCCCCGCCCCCGCGAGGGAGCGGGGAGGCTCGCTTTTTCTTAAAAATATAAATGTATTTATCTGCATCATCACGTCCCTGGGGCACCCAGCTGGCCGGCCCGTGGGCCACAGGGCGGGGAGGGAAGAGGGCATCAGGGCGCAAGTCTCAGCGAGGTGGAGGAGAGCTCCGCCTGGTGGGGGGTGGGGCGGCCTCACAGGGCTCCGTGCTGGGCCTGGTAGCGGGACAGCACGGCACGGTAGTGGGACAGCTCCTGGCGCACGGCCACCACCTCCTGCCGCAGCAGGGCGTTCTCCTTCTCCAGGAAGGCCGCCCGCACCGATATCTGGTTCTCCTTGAGCCTCCGGGCGTCGCGGGACCGCTTGGCTGCCTCGTTATTCTTGTACCGCCGGCTCCAATATTTCTCATCCTGGATGGGTGGAAAACCACTGAGGTCCAAAGGGGCCCAGCTCCAGCGAGAGAAGGGAGGAATAGCTTTGCTTGCGCCTTCAAGGACCAGACTATATCCAAGAGACCACCCCACCAACGGGGATTGGGGGGCGGGCGGGGGACGCTGTTTCTCACCCAGTAGTGGAGCCGAAAGGATAGCCAGTCTCCCCTGAATGGATACCCAAGGGTCTGGCCTTTTAGGGCCCTGGTTGCTAAGGAGAGCAGGCCCCTAGCAACAGCTAAGGCATGAGATAGCCTCCCACCCCAAGCAATTGAGCTTCGAGTCTCCACTGTGCAAAGCAGACCCAAGCTCTTCTCACTTGACAAAAGGCCTGCAGTTAGCTCCTGGTTTGCTAAGGACACTTGTTCCCTAGCAACAAGACCTTCAGGGTCTGAGGGCTTCTCCCAATGAAAAGCATTGCCCTATATCTCACCTTTCCAGATCCTGGTTGCTAAGGAAAGCCTAGGCTCCCTAGTGATGGGGTTTGGTGTCCCATAAAATCCTCTCAGAGCTGGGCCCTTTTGACCTGGTTGCCCAGGCAACCTCATCCCTCCTCAGCAAACAAAAGTGAGGTGCAAGTGGCCCCAATGACCAGAGTCAGTCTCTGACCCACTGGCTTTGAATTGAAGCTAGGGAGCTGCCTCTTCCCCAACAGTCCCTGGTTGCAAAGGGGTCTATCCTGAGACTTCCCCACACCATTATGTTTAGAGTTCTCCAGTCCTGGAACTTGGCTGTGGAGGAGGACCACTCCTTAGTAACAAGGACCATCCAGAGCTCTGAAAAATGCCCTTCCATCCCCATTTCATTAAAGCCTAGTCCCTGCTTGCTAGAGTAAATCCACTCTCTAGCAACAGGGCCTTAGGAGAAACCACTGGTCTAGATTTGGTGTACAAGCCAGTACTCACTGCTTCAAGTAGTTGTGTCTTACACAAGGACAAGGCAAAGGCACCTCTTGTTAGTGAAAACCCCAGGACTGGCAAAGACAGAATACTAGAGAGATGAAGTCACTGCCTAAAGCACCCCAAATCAGAATGTGGCCCTGGCTGCTAATGAGAACCTCAGGCCTCTCACCAGTGAGCCCAGAAGACAAGGCCTAGAGGGACGGGCAAAGTCTTCAGGGCACTCGCCCTGAAGGATGCCCCAAATCAGAGATTAAAGGACTAACCCCTGCCTAGTTGGCTGCTTGGAAGAAACAGGCTGATATCCCATTCCTAAGGGATGCTATCCTTTAGCAGCTCGGCCTGGTAGAGCCTAAAGCCTCCCCCAGTGAGGGTGTTGGGTCCAACTGATAGCAGAAGCTCCAAAGCCTGTAAAACCAGTCCCAGCAGGGCTGGCTGAGTCTGAGTCCCACAATGATACCGTTTTCACAAATCTCACGTCCAAACCTCTGCCCTTGTGCAGCCCATGGCCAAGGAGGCCTGTCCTTGGCTATAGGTTAGAAGAACGTGACAGCTAATCCTAAGTGAGAAACCCAGGTCTGACTGTAAAGAAAGGGCCATCCCTGGCTGTGGGGCCTGCACCCACCAAGCCTGTGTACTACATCCAGCAATGCTCACCTTCTGCTCCTCTGGCACCTGGATCTTCCGTGCCTTCTTCATGATTGGCTGAGGTTTAAGTTCCTCCTCTGAGAAGCGATGCCTCCGAGGGTCAAAGGTCTCATGGCCGGGAATGCTTGACAGGGCTAAATCGGCTGGGTCAGGTTCAAAGGTCATCAGCACCTCCACCGTGTCTGGGTCCACAGGGCTGGGTGTGTCCCGAGAGGTCAGGCCTTGGGGAAATAGAATGTGCTGCCTGAGTGTGCATCTATTTGGAGGAGGAGGTTCCCAGAGGCTACCTCTGGTTAAGGTATCGTATCCACCACAAGGAAGACCCTTATGGGGTCTAACATAAAGCCCGCCAGGGATCAACCTCTCTAATATAAAATATAAAGGTTCCCTAAGCCATAAAGATCCTTAGAAATCATGAAACCAACTCCACTTTTACACACAGGAAAAAGGAGGCCCAATCATATGTGACTCGCCCTAAGTAGCAAAGGAACCTGGATTGTTGCTTCTAAAACCTAAGGGTTTCAGAGTTACAGTGTTAACTTCTTATAGTCCTACTCTTCTTAACTGAATCCCCGAACAAAGCCTACACCCCAGGCTGTTTAGGGAAAAGGAATTTAATGCACCGAAAAGATCTCCAGTTAGCTTCTTAAGAGCTACTAAGTCAGAAGAATTAGGGACGAGAAGCATAAAAGGCTCTGAGGTTCCAGGAGGTTGGTTCGAGCATAAGTGCAGCCTGTACCTTTAAGAGAGAGCCAGCTGGGGCCAACTGAGGACACAGGTTCAGGGCCGAGTCACGTGCTGGCGCCTGCTTTCCCGCCCCGCCCCCCTGCCGCCGCCGGCGCCCTCACGTTCCCCAGTCCCGCCCCCTCCCGCGTGACCGCGCGTGCGCGAAACACGAAGTACAGAGGAGGGAGGAGAGGACTCACGTGGCGCCGGAATGTGCGGCCGGGAAGGGGAGGGCCCTGGTCCTGCCCGGAGGTCGAACCCGGAGCAGGTGTGTCCAGGAATCCCCGACCTGTGGTCCGTCCCAGGCGACCCCAATGTGCCCGACGGAGCACACCTTTCCTCTGGTTCCCTGGGGTCTCCCAGCTCGAACCTCTCAACCTCCAAGGATCCAGACCCTTCTGCTCTTTAGGAAATACTCGAGAACCGGCCCCCTCGATATGCTCAGGCCCCAAACGTCCTCGCCACTAGGACATATACACGATTCTGGGACCCAAGGCCCCTCTCCCAGGAATATAGAAAGCTCGATCCTTGACCCAATGGAAGACCTAGGATGAAGATCCCTTCTGAAGGACTCCGGGACCCGGGGCGCCAGCCCTTCTCCACTGGGGGTACCAAGGAGGAAGGACTGCAAGTCCCTTTGTCCTGGGGAAGCAGAAGTCTGTGCCTGGCCCTAGTCTTTCTCCCTCGTAGAGGGCCTAGGAGTTCCGGTTCCACCGATTCCGGGCCCAGATTCCGGGGCGCACTCCACTCCCCAGTAAATAACTCCGGTGTTCTGGAATCCCAGTCCCGACTCCTCGTGTATCCAGACCCTTTGCCCTCACGTCCCACATAAAAGTTCACACGACCTCACCACAGGGCAGGCTTCCTGGAACTTGGGGTCCTAGTCCCTGATCCATTAGGGGACACAGAATCCGAACTCCTCTCCCGACATCTCCCGATTAGGGGACCAGTAATTCCGGCATGTAGCCCCAGTCCCACCGTCCCGACCCCCAGTGTCGCACAGCCCCGCCCTCTGGAGTCCAAGCCCCGCCCAACCCGAGCCCTGCCGCGCCCCCGCCGTCGCACCTGCGCGGTGGCCGCCGGCGGCCCCGAGGGCAGCCCGGGCGGGGGCGTGCCCGGGCGAGGAGCGGGGGGAAGCCGAGCCGCAGGAGCCGGGCCCCGGGGAGGGTGCGGGTGTGCGCACGGGCGAGGGTGCTGGCGACGGGCCGCCGGGGGGCGGCGGGCTGGGAGGGAGCCCGTGCTCCAGCAGGAAGGCGTCCAGGTCCATGTACTCCACGTCGCCGAACGGCAGCGTCCGCTCCCACAGTAGCGGCGCCAATAGACCCGGGCCGGGCGCAGGCCCCGAGCGTCCCCGCGGGGACCCGCCGCCCACCACCACCCCAGTTGAGGCATCCGCCGGGCCCGCCGCCTCCAGGCCCGGCCCGGGGACCGTGGCTGCCGGCGGGGCCGCCTTGCGCTCCTTTTCCTTCAGGAGACCTGCGGGCAGGGAAAGAGCGGGCAGGGTGGGGATGAAGAGGAAGATAAAGATGAAGAAGCGACTCCGAGTGGAAAGAGCCCCACACCGAAGAAGTCCAGAGAGAAGGGGGACAGAAGGGTAGTGGGGGAGAGACCCGGGAGGGAGGTCAGAGCCACAGAGAGAAGGGGACGGAGGCTCAGAGAGGGAGAGACCCAGAGAGAAAAGACAGAGACGGGGGCGGCGGACCGAGAGAGGGATAAAGAGAAGGATAGAGACTCAGAAAGAGGGGAGGACAGGAATGCAAAGAAAGAGATGGGGACAGAGACCCAGGAAGGGATAGAGACACAGAAGGGGGGGAGGTGGAAGTTCAGACGGAGGTAGATGGAGGGTTGCGCAGGTGAGAGGAAAAAATGACAGCTCTGTAATTCCTCTGTAATCTACAACCCCCCACTCTCTGTGCACTGTACCCCCTTCTCCCTGCCCCCACAATCTGTTAGGGGCAGAAAGGGGCTCTATTTCTGGGGCACATTCCTCATCCCTAGACTCCATGTGACCCCAGGAGGCCCCGCCCAAGCCCGTGTAACAACCGTGTGAGCATCCGACACACCCCCTCCCTTCTCCCTGGACCCCAGGGGTCCAGACTTTCGGAACTAAAAGGAAGAGGGGGCTGGGGCCTACAGTCTTGAGTCCTGAGGGTGGACGGGCATGAGAGCCGGTACTTTTGGGCCCTGAGTGCTGAGGGGTCTAGGGGCCTAAACACTTAAGTATTTGGGTAGAGGTTGGGAGGATGGACTCTCGGCACGTAGGAGGTAGCTGTGGACCCTCCCGGCACTTGAATCCCTAAGGAAGTAGGGTGTCTGAGTTGGGCGAGATAGGGGCTAGAACTCACAGCTGGCTGGCTCTTTGGGCTTGCTGGTCCCCTGCAGAAGGCTCCGCAGCCCAAGCAGCGCTCCCCCGCCAGGAGGGGCCCCAGTCGGGCCGCCCATCAGCAGGGGGGCCGGAGTCCTGTCGCTCACGGGCCGCGCCATCGCCCGGCACCTGCCCGCAGGCTCAGGGGTTCATGGAGAGGCGAACAGCTGGCTTGCCAGTCAGTGGCACACTCCTGTGGTTCGGGCGAGTGTCTGCCCAGGGGCGGGCGAGGGTAGCTTGCAAGCCTCCAGTATCCAGAACACTGCAAATCCTAAGAGCGACGGAGATTCACAGTCCTCGGTGCAGAAACGTGCAACTCAAGAGGGTCCCAGGAGACCATACAGTCTGGGTGAGGGGGTGATCAAATCAGGCGGCCGACTCTTTGCAACCGAGGGTTCAAGGGGACACAAGGCGCTCCTTCTACAAGGTTGGCGAGCCTGGCTCTTGCAAAATCTGCAGCTCTCTCCACGGAAGGAGCTTTGCAATCTGCACCAAGAGGTGTGCGCGGAGGGCCGGGGGAGAGGGCAGGAGGAGGCGGCTGCCTTGAGGCGTGGCCAAAGCAAACTTCTTTCGCGGAAAAAAAAAAAAAAAAGCCAAACCAAAACACCCGACGCCACAGAGCTCACCCCTCCTCTCGGCCCCCGCCCGACTTGGGCCTTCCACCCCAGCCGCGTGCCTCCCTCCGGCTGAAGGCGCGGGCCAATCGCGTCTTGACCCCTCAAGACGCACGGCCAATGGGACCCCTGGATTCTCCAAGGCCTGGGAGTGCGAGAGAAGGGCTCAGAGCGTGAAGTTACCTGGCCTTTTGGAGGGAGGCGGGACCCTGACCTACATTTACCCAATGGGAGATGGCGCTGGGGGCGGGACCGTGACCCAGTTTGGGCCAATGAGGCAGGCGGGAGGGGGAAAGCACATGGCTCTGCGCGTGCTGCCGGGCTGGGAGAGTGGGTACAGGAATGGGAGGGGAGAAGCGCCGCTTAAAGGAGCCACAAATCCAAATGACTGGAGAAACGGGAAGCCAAAAAACCGAGTCGTGGGGTTTAGGAAGAGGGAGATTGGTTTGTTGTAGAAGGCTGCTATTCTTTACGACCCAAATGTTTCCCCGCGGCGCCTAGAATCAGACCACTGAGATACAGGAAGTGTTCTGTCCCTTTAATAGCTTTGTTTTGGGGGTGACTCCCCTCCCCTTGTGGGGAGGCTTGGGAAAGGTAGGCGCAATCCTCGATGGGGAGTCTCAGCGACCATGGGGGGCACCATCCACTGTAAGACGACACGGGTAGGGGGCGTTACTTTAGGGCACGACAGTATGGACCCTGCAGGGGGCTTGCAGGGGGCGGGGGGGGAAGGGGATGGGCCGCGCAGGGCTCTACCACAGGGAGGCTGCGAAGGGGGAGCCGGGATGTACCAGGTTGAGAAGCTGGGGGAAATGAGGCACTGGCCTGAACCATTGGGAGGCAGCAGGAGGGTGGAATAGGGACATCCAGTTTCAGGCTGAACTACGTGAAGGTATTCATGGGGAGGTCTGGGCTGTACCATGTTGAGAGACCAGAGAGGTTTAGCTCACTGGGCTGAACCACGAGGAGGCAGTGGGGGGGAGGGGGTTGTACCATGTTGTTCTCAGTAAGGGAGGTACCAGATTATGGAACAGCATGGGTTGTACCACATGAAAAAGGGGGAAAGGATTCGGGCTGTACCATTTCTGAAAGCCATACAAATAGAAACCACGGACCAGCACATGATCGTATCACATGAAAACCAGGGGCTTGGACTATACACCAAGTTGCAAGTTGCAAGCAGTGAGGAAGAAAGACAAATCATGGACCAGCAATGGTCTATCACAGGGAGGTGGGCTGTACCACTTTGACACAAAGGGAGAAGGGAGAAAGAGCGAGTGAGAGGTCAGGAGGCTGGATCATACAAAAGCAGCAAAGCGGGGTAGGACTGTATCTTATTGAGATGCCAAGGGGAGACACATAGGCGGGTTAGACCAAGACGTGGAGGGGGTGCAGACTGGATCATACCATGCAGGCGGTAGTTGGGGCCTCGGCAGCGCCTCTCGGGGTGCCGGGGATCCCTGTTGCCCCTCAAGGCCCTGTGGGCCAAGGGCTGCAGGGGCCGGCCATTACCGCTGAGGCTCTGGAAGATCTGGGACGGAGGATTCTGGCTCAGGAGTCTCAGGGAGTGCATCTGCCGTGGAAGAGGGGTGGGAAACTGGGAGTGAATAGTGAATGGCCCTGGTGGGTTCATGCAGGAAGCCCCGCCCCTTGAAGCGGGTGGGCGGGGTCTTGCTTAGCCCCACCCGACGCCCCAGGGTTGTCAGACCCTCGAATCCCCCGCGGTTAGTTCCCTGTCAACCGGGGAAAGGAGGGTTAGATGAGGTAAGGGGACACCCAGGACAAGGAACGGGTTGGGGGTGGCAGGGAGGGGGGAATGGGCTGACAGGGTCACCTGGAGGGAGGTGATATTGAGGGCCCTGTCAATGAGGATCCAGGTAACAGTCTCGGAGCAGGGTGGGGTGCTGAGAGAGCCCTGATAGGTGATGAAGCCAAAGGATTCGGGGAACAGGAGCTCCAGGCTCAAGTCTTGAAGAAAGTAGGCATCATCTGCGGGAATATCAGGTCAGAGTGAAGAGGGGTGCCCCTGCTGAACTCCCCTAGGTGCACACCCCATCCCCACCCTCCATCCCCTCCACCCTCCAATGCCCAGGGACTTACTCTTGTAGGAGATGCGGGTGATGGTGTCACGGTTAAGGAGGCGGCTGAGGAATGGGTTTGAGCTACCAGCCACCTGTGTGGAGGTATGAGGTGAGGAGATAGGAACCCAGAAGTCCAAGCCCCCAGTCCCTTCCTCCCCTAGGACCCCGGAGACTGGGCCTTCCAGCCTCCCTCTTCTCAGACCCCAGGTTCCAGCCCCTCCCTCCGAATCTGGCCTGGGCTCACATTGACAAAGAGGCTGAGGATGGCCAGGCCATTGGGGCCCCGGGAGGCGGCGCTGAGGTTCCCATAGAGTTCTTGGTTGAAGTGGATGAGCTGCACCTGGGAGGGGAGCACAGAGAGTGGGGTCCCCCTGCAGAAGGGGAGGACAGAATGGGCAATGGGTGCAGCTCTGGGCCTTTGGGGTCCCAAGTCAGGTTAAGGATTACCGTTCAGGGGTGGGGGGTGGGGGGCAGTTCTGTGAAGGAGGATGGGATGAGGCATTAAGAGGAGAGAGAGTGAAGCGGGAAGAATTGGGTCCACTCAGGGTGAAGGTCCAGGGCCTGAGGTTAGCTGCCATCACCTCAGCCGAGAAACCCTGGTGGTTGATCTGGTGTTCAGAGCCAGCTCCATCACGCGCTCCAAATAGCAGCCGCAGTTCACTGAGTCGGTGGCTATAAAGGAGGGGCCCCCCAGACACATTGACCACGGGCCGGGGCGCAGGCAGGAAGGAGACATGGCGACCAGTGTTGTACAGGGTTCCCTGGAGCTGTGGGAGAGGTGGAGGCGGTCATGGGGATGCAGACAGATCTTTTCCCTACTGTTTTCCATTTGTACATTTCCCGCTGCCAACAACCATGTAATCAATCATTCAGCATAGCCTCAACACTAATGTCTTTCCAGGCTCTGGGCTGGTCCATGCTAGGTGCTCAATAGTGGTGAATTTCATTAACAAATATTTATTGAGCTGCTAATATGTGCCGTGGATGCCAGGAAGAGAGCAGTGAGCAAGTAGACAAAAATTCTGGGCCTCATGGAACTTCTGTTCCAATGGAGGAGAGACAGACAATAAATACTGAATCATATAAGTAAATGCTTAATACATTACATCCTGTGCTCACGATGAGGAGAACTGAGAGTTCTGATAAAGTATAATGGGAAACCCAGGGAATTCCCTGGCTGTCCAGTGGTTAGGACTCTGCACTCTCACTGCCAGGGCTTGGGTTCAGTCCCTGGCGGGGGAACTAAGATCCCACAAGCATCATGGCCACAGGGGGAAAAAAAAGGGAAACCCATAGATTGGGTGGGAGTGGAGTGTCAGGAAAGGCTTCCATGAGGAAGTGACATTTGAATACAGACCAGAAGGATAAGGAGGGGTTAGTTGCACGGAGCAGGAAGAAGGGCACTCCAGAAGCGGGGGAACAGTCAGTGCAAAGGCCCTGAGGTGGCCTATTTTAGTGACAGTGAAGAAGCCAGTGGGACCAGAGCCCAGTGATCAAAGGAGAGAATGGTGATGGGAGCCAGATGGTGCAGAGCCTTGTGGGCAATGATGGGGTATTTTGTATTTTTATGTAAATAATTGAATATATATAACACACTTGGCACAGTGCCAGACACATGCTAAGTGCTGTGTGAGTGTATGCTGTTATTACTTAACAGAAGGATTTTGAGTAGGAGAAAGTGGTATGATCTGGTCTGTGTGTTTAAACATCTCTCTAGCTGTGGGATGGAGAATGGATCGCAGGAGGCGGAGGAGCAGGCCAGCAAAGATGCTATGGCACCAGTCCAGGTGCAAGACGATGGTGGGAGCAGTGGAGGGACAAGAAGTGAAATGTGATTTAGCCGGGAAACTAAAAAGGACACAGATGGGAGATGGGAGTGAGGGAGGAAATGGGATGGGGAATAGCTCTGAGGCTTTTGGCTGGGTGAAGGGTAGTGCCAGCTCTTATAAGAAATGGTATTGCAAAGCGGGCAAGAACATGGATTCTGGGACCACACTGCCTAGGTTTGAATCCCAGCCCTGGCCCTCTCTAGCTGTGTGATCTTGGGTAAGTAACTTAACCTCTCTGTGCCTCAGTTTCTGCATCCATAAAATAAGGATAATAGTAGCACCTATTTCATGGGGTTGTTGTGCAGATTAGAGGATTTATCAAGTTTGAAAACAGTGCCTGGCACACTGAGTCCGTTTTACCACTGCTTCTAAGAGATGGGAAGACTAGGAGCTATGTTTGAGGAGGGAAGAATCCTGATCTGTTTTGGAGTGTAAGAGCCTCCCCTGCACCCAGTGTGTTTTAGGCCTTCTTCCCCAAGGCTAGCCTCCCAACTCAAAGCCCTACCCCCAACCCCCACTCAGGCCCAGGCCCAGCCCCAGTGGATTCGGTAACCCCTCCCACCAGGCTCCTTACCTTCTCTCCCCCTGTGCTGAGTCTCAGCGGGGGCAGAAAGGGGTCATAAAGGACCCTCTTCAGCTCCACATCCACGGGGCTCTGCCGCTTCCCCACAGCACACAGACTCCAGGCTGCGTTCACCAGGCCCCAGAAAGGAGGCCCTGGGAGCAGGGGTGGGGCGGGGAGGAAAGGGAGTCACAAATATGGACTGGATCCCAAGGCTGGGATCTGCTGGGAAGGCTGTGGTCTGGACTCTTTGGATCCCAGGAGATGAAGGGCTGGGAATCTGGACTCCCGGCTTTGGGGGAGGAGGGGGCTGGGGTCCAGAATCCTGGGTCCTAAAAGAATCTTGGAGGAGTTTCCTAAGGACCCCTCCCCCCCTCGCCCAACACTTCCAAGTCACTTCAATCAAACCTATCTTAAATTATTGGGGGAGGAACTACAACTCCCAGCAGGCTCTGGGACTGCCAGCCAAAGCATCCACTGCCTGCCTGTCCCAGGGCCCATGGGAGTTGTAGTTCTTTCAGTCTCCCTTGTCCCACAGCCGCATAATGAACGTAGTGGGGAGAGGTTGTTGCAAGAGAGGGCTGGACGAGGCGGGGAGCAGGGCCAGTGAACCTCCGGTTCTCAGCAGCAGCCAGGATATGCCTCCTTCCCAGGAAACACACACACACTCTTCCACCCACCACACTCCCTTACCTTCCACTCACTCCCACTCACTACTTGAAATGCGCATGTATAATGTCCCATGCTGAGCCACTGGGGTTCAGAAGCTGGGCTTCCTGAGGGGGGAAGGAAGGAGACGGGACTCTTGGGTCCTGGTGGGCAGGGGAGGGGGCGGAAAGGAGAGGACTCCCGGGTCTCAGGAAGAAAGCACCCGGCAGCCCAGACTCCTGGGTCCCCACCCTGGCTGCACCTGGCACGAAGTTTCCCTGGAGGTTATCCTTGTAGCTCCACCAGTCCTCGGGGTCAGGTGCGGGTCCGATGTGAGCTGGGGAGAGAGCAGCCTGGACCTCTCTCCGTGGCACCCCCACCCCTTGGCAGCCCCCCAGGGGCTCCTGCCCCAGGCCTTACCTGCCGCCCCCAGTGCGGCCCAGAGTACCAGCGCTTGAGGGGCGCTCAGATGAGCTGCACCCCGCATCCCCGGGAGGCCTCGGGGTGACCCCTCCCAAGGCCCTGGCCCGCCCTCTCTCAGTTTCTCCCCCTCTTTGTGGAACCCTGAGCCCCTAGGACTTGCAGCCTTCCTCTCCTCCCCGCAGGGAGTCCCAGTTCCCCAGTTACGGAGGCAGCAGGGGACTGAGACCCCCCCAGCCTACCTCCTCCCTCTCTGTGCCTCCCCTTCCTCGCCTCTTTTCCCGAACCCTCCAGTCTCCCTCTGCCTCCCAGTCTTCCTACTCCTCTCTCTGCCTTCTGCTTCTCCCTCGGGTTACCTCTGTGTTTCTAATCCACACCCCCCTCTTCGCTCTCTTTTCATTAAGCTCTCCCAAGCCACCTAACTCCATAGCTCCATCCTGCGTCTCTCATCTCCTCCTCCTCCCTCTCTCCCTTCTCTGCTTCTGCCTCTTCCTTCCCCTTCTCCCCTTCTCCTCCTCCTCACTCTCTCCCTCTCGGCCTCCAGCTCCTCTCTCTCTCCCCACCTCCTCCTCTCCTGCCTCTTCTGTTTCTCTGTCTCTCTCTTCTCTCTCCTCCCTTCCTCCCTCCTCCCCCTCCCTTTCTCCTCTCTCTTGCTGTTATTTAATTTTTCTGTCGTTGTTTGGGGGTGGGGGGGGATCTCACAGCACAGAACCCTCCTCCTCAGGTTGGCGTGGGTGTAGGGGAGAGTGCCCCAGGGACAGGATGGGGGGGGTCTTTGGGGGGCTGGTCCCCAGCTCCCAGCCGCGCTGGGCCTTGGGGGGCGGGGGTGGCCTGGACACCTGGGGCCCAAGAGCTGGCAGTTTCCATCCTCTGCAGAAGGGGGAAGGGGGGTGCTTAAGGTGGAGCTGGGAGAGTCCTCGGATGCCTCCGTGCTCAGGGCCGCTGGCCCCAGAGGATCTAGGGCCCCCCAGCTCGCGGGGACCCAGTTTGGAGCCTGCATTGGTGCCTGCAGCCCCCCACCCAATGCATCACTCGGGCCTCCACCAGGGGCTCCCTTAACCCAGCTAGGGGATCCCCTGGGAGACTGGAGTGTGGTGTGGGCGGCTGACCAGGAGGGGGAGGCAGAGACTTGGAGAGGGAGAGAGAGAGACAGGAGGAGGCGCCGGGAAGGCAGAGAAGAGAGAGCAGAGGTGAGGTCAGGGAACTGTGGAGGCTTGGGGAGGGAAGTGAAGGCTTGGGGAGGGAAGGGGAGCCTGAGATAGGTAGAGAGAGACGTGACAGAGGGCAATGCAGGGTAGAGATGAGAGGGCAGGGTGGGGGGGTTGAGGGGGGGGTGGCGACGGCAGGAGAGAGAGAGAGACAGAGACACTTACATACACTGAGTGAAAGAGATACAGAAACTGATACACACAGAGAAGAGACAGATACAGAGAGACAGAGACCCCCAGAATGACAGGGAGAAAATACAAAATGAGACAGATACAGATGGAGACAGAGAAACAGATACAGAGACGCAGAGAGAGACATAGACACACAAACTTAGAGATGGAAGCAGAGAGACCTAGAGAGAGAGAGAGAGAGCCCCACATAGCAGGTTGGAGACGGAAGAGCAAGATGCCAGGCAGGAGGTGTGTGGGGAGAGACAGAAACAGAAAAAGACGTCTGAAGACAGAGAGACATAGAAACACACATCTAGAGCAAGGGGAAGAAAGAGGAAGAGACAGAGAAAGAGGCAGACACATGTGCACATCTATAAAGAGAGACTCTCATGCAGAGGAAGAGGTATCAGTAGAGATCAACAGATGGACAAAGACAGAGAGACCCAGGTAGGGGGAGAGAGACCCCAAATCAGATCAGCTGACATGAAGGATGAGACAAAAGAGGCTTTGGAAAGACAGAGGCATTCAGGGATAGAGAATTGGAAATGGACATTCAAGGACCTGTGATGGAGGGAGACAGAGACACCCGGGAGAGTCGGAAATGGAGAGAGACACAGAGAAAACACAAGAAAGAAAGGCATATTCATTATCCCTTGTCACATAACAAATTACCCTAAAACTTAGTGGCTTAAAGCTACAAACATTTATTGTCTCGTGGTTTCTGAGGGGTAGAAATTTTGGAGCAGTTTAGTTGGGGGGCTCTGGCTCAGATAACAGCAGAGAACTCAGCGTCTCTCATGAAGGTGCAGTAAACTATTGACCAGGGCTGCAGTCACCTAAAGGCTTGACTGGGGCTGGAAGATTACTTCCAAGTTCACCCACGTGGTGCTTGGCAAAAGGCCTCAGCTGGAGACTTCCTTGGTGGTCCAGCAGCTAAGACTCTGCGCTCCTAATCCTGGGTTCGATCCCTGGTTGGGGAACTAAGATCCCATGTGCCACAACTAAAGATCCCATGCTACAACTAAAGGTCCCACGTACTGCAATTAAGACCCGGCGCAGCTGAAATAAATAAATAAATATTTTTAGAAAACTATAATGAAAAAGAACTAGGAGAAAAGAATATAAATGTATACATATACCTGCATATATATATAATAGATATATACATATATATAAAACCAAATCATTTTGTGCACACCTGAAACTAACACAATGTTGTAAATCAACTATACTTCAATTTAAAAAAAAGAAAAAAGAGAGAGAAAAAAAAGACAGAGGGAGATTTGAGACAAAGGAGATGGTGGTGTTAAGACAGAGGCAGAGATTGGAGTGATGCAGCCACGATCCAAGGAACTCCAGGAGCCACCAGAACCTGGAAGTGGCAAGAAAGGATCCTCCCCTAGAACCTTCGGAGGAACTATGGCCCTGCCCACACCTTGATTTCAGACTTCTGGCCTCCAGGACTGTGAGAGAATAAATTTCTGTTATTTTCAGCCCTGCAGTTTGTGGTAATTTTTTATAGCAACCTACCCCAGGTGTAGGGAGAAATCTTGAGAACGACATGGAACGCATCAGAGGGAGAGCCAGTGAAGGAACCAGAGATACATGGAGGGAGAGAAGACAGACTAACACTACAGGAAGAGCAGGCTCTCCCCAAACTTTGGCTCTCCTCCTCCAGGAAGCCCTCCCTGACCTTCAGGCTAGGTCTGTGCCTCCTGTGGACCTTCCCAGTACCCTGTGTCACCGCTATTAGAGCACAGATCTCATTAGGAGAGAGACTGTGTCCCTGCGTGCCCTCCCTCCAGGGCCCAGGCCTGACCCATCTCTGGGTCTCCAGCATCAGCCTGCATAAAGGATATGGGCCTCCTCAGGAGAGAAGTCCAGCATGATTGAATGAGACGATGCTCCTGGTGTCTCTCCCTAGAGATTCTGGCCCCTTCCATCAGCCTGGGAGACACTTGGGTTTCCTTCACGGCCCAGGGAGGGCCTCACCTCTTCCAGGAAGTCTTCCCTGATTTCCCAAGCTGGGCCCCGTGCTGCCTCCATTATTACACATCGCAGCAATGTGACTGTACCCAGGTCTCTCCCCTACCTCACCCTCCCAGACTGGGAGCTCCTCCAGGGCAAGTCTCAAGTCTTGGCCCCAGCATTTCCCAGGGAGAACTTGGAAGAATATGTTGAATGAATGAATGAAAGAGAAAGTGAGTGAATGAAGTAAAATATAGGGACTGTGGAATTGCATTCAGAAATGGGTAAGAAAAAGGTTTTCTTACATGGGGTAAGAGGAAGTCTTCCTAGTGTAGGTAACATTTTCCTGACCCATTTTCTGTCCCCATAACCCCAGCCCAGGCCCAGAACTCATCTTCTCCCACCAGGTGCATCCCTCCAGGTCCTCCCCAACCCCCAGTCTCCCTCCCCCTCCTGTCTACCCTCCAGGGACTCCAGAAGGGTCTTCTACATTCAGAGTTGACCTTCCCTCTCCCTTAGTCACAGCCTTCCCACAGCTCCCCAGCACCCTTGAACAAAGTCCCCACCTCTCCACCTTTCTTATCATGTCCAAATCCCTCCTCTGTCCTTCAAGACCTACCTCAGATGTCACTTCCTCTGAGAGAAGTTTCCTGACTTGCAGGGTGCGTTCAAGGCCACCTTTGTTCTGGCCCAGGGAACAGAACCACCTCTGTGATTGTCCGTATCACGTTTGTTTCTCACACAAGGCTGACCCTGTCCCTCCCCTGCTCATAGACCTCCCGTGGCTCCCCAGTGCCCCTGGGGAAAAAACTCAGGTCCTCAGCCTGGTCTTAGAGGCCCCACATGCCCTGGCTACCTCCTGTCCCCAGCCTCATGTCTCTTCTCTTACCACACCGGGCCCTCTGGCCTCTGGACCTTTGCACAAACTATAACTTCCAATTTGGCCTTTCTTTCTATCTCCTCTGCTGGGCAAATTCATACTCAACTCATGTGCATTTTAGGAGTCTGCTCTTCCAGGAAGCCATCAACCATGCTGTGATAGACAGGGGCCTCTTCTGAGTTCTGGAAGCCACCTGTACTGCCTCCATTTTAGCACCAAGACAGACTGGGCTCAATGCCCAGAGGCGGGAGCGAATGGCCAGGCTGGAGGTGGGTCCCAGATGTGGATTTCACGCCTATTCGTCTCGGGCGCTGGGAACAAAGTTTGGGTCATAAGGAACATATGGGGCTTGCCCTGCTCCTCACTTTCATCTCCTACCTCCCCAGTCCCTGGTTGAGAGGCAGCAGGGCCAGGACTCTCCAGGCCTGGGTGGTTCCCACAGCCCCTCTTGGCCTCCTCACCCCTCCTTCCCTGCTGTCAGCTCCCACTCCCTGGGGGAGCCCAGCAAAAATCCTCCTGATCTGTGTTCTCACCTTCTGGGTTCGCCTCTCCTAGAAGATGTGTGGTCACCAAGCATTTAAATAATAAAAACAAACTCCAGAGGCTCTTACTCTGTGCCAGGCACTCTTCTAAGCCCATTGCCTACACATATTAATTCATTTAACCCTCATAATATGCCCTGCGGGTTACTTCCTACTGTCATCATGGTCACCACCGCCCCCCCATCCTACAGATGAGAAAACTGAGGGACAGAGAGGGATTTGAACCCAGGCAGTTCCGCTCCGGAGCCCATGCACTTCATGAAAATCGTCTCTAGAGCAGTGCCGACGAATAGAAGTTTCTGTGATGATGGAAATGCTCTTTATCTGCTCTGGCGGATATGCTAGCCCCCAACCACCAATGTGGCAGTGGCACTGACTGGATAGCTCAGCCCTGGAGAACTAAGTTCGAATGCCAGCTACTTGCTGTGTGATGGTTGCTAAGTCTTCTCGCCTCTCTCATTCTGTTTCTTTATTGAAGAGGTGGTTAAGCATTCTAGCCAAACACAAACACAGGTGGGTTTGAATCCCTGCCCTCATCTCAAGGTGAAGTCCCTCTGGGAGCCTCAATTTCTTCATCTGTATAATGGGTATAATAGTCGGACCTGCCCATTTATTCTTTGTTGAGTACTTATTATGTCCTAGCGGCTCGGGTTGCAGCATCGAACGAAATAGCCGCAAATCCAAGTTCAGGGCAGCAGGAGGTAGGATGAAAGGTCATGGCCATACATCATCTACTTCCAATTTCAGCTGCTCTTTTTCTGGAAAGAGCACTGCTCAGCCTAGCACCCCATGACATCATAGCATACTCTGGGTTCTGATTGGCTGAGGGCCTGGCATTAAGCTGGGCCCATTAATTTTCCCAAATATCCTTTCTCTTCTCTTTCCTTGACATCAAAATATCCTATTTAGATGGGTCTTGGACAGCCCCACATTAAAGGCTATATTTGCATTCTCTCTTGCAGTTAGGTGCAGTCATGTGACTAAAATCTGGCCAATGAGATGAGAACAGAGGGATTGTGTAGCAGGTTTTGGAAAACATGGTAAGTCAGCTGTGTGGAGCTTTTGGTCTTTTCTCTTCGCCTGCCTCCATCCTGCTGCACGGATCTAGATGTGCTGGCTGTAGCACTAGCTGCCACCTTGGACCATGAAGACAAGGACCTTCTAAGGATGATGAAGGGGAAAGAAACAAGGTTCCTGGTGGTTTGACTACCTCCAGACCTCTTTTGTGCAAGAGAGAAATAAATTTCTATTTTGTTTAAGCCACTGTTATTTGGCGTTTACTATGACTCCTAATAATTCAGATGCTTGAGGTATCACTTCAGGTTCAGTTGGGCTGCAAGATAGACGATTCATTGACCAGTCTTTCAACCAGTATTTACTGAGCATATACTACATGTCATATACCGTTTCGATGCAGGGAATACAAAACCCTTGCTCCCATGGAGCTCATGTTCTAGTGGAAGAGACAGAAAAATAGTAAACAATAGACGAACATTTACTATATCAGGTGCTAAAAAGATATGTGCTAAAAAGAAAAATAAAGCAGGACAAAAGAATGAGAGTGATTGGAGGCAGCTTCTATTTAGTTAGGGATTTCAGGGAAGTTTTCTCTAATGCTCTGATATTTTAGCAGAAATTTGTGGTGGAAAGTTCTAGTGCTCACCCATATCTAGTGGTGGTAGGCATAGTAATAACCTCCAAAGATGTCCACATTCTAATCCTTGGAACCAGTGACTCTGTCACCTTATGTGACAAGAGGTACTTTGCAGATATGATTAAGGTTAAGGTCCCTGAGGTGGGGAGACTATTCTAGATTATCTGGGTGGGCCCCATCTAATCACGTGGGCCTTTAAAAGCAGAGAAACTTTCCAGGCTGTGAGGAGAAAAAGATGTGAGGACAGGAGAAGAGGCAGGAGAAAAATTAAAAAAAAAAAAAGAGGAAGAAGAAAAAGAAGGAGGAGGAGGAAAAGGAAGAGGAGGAGGAGGAGAAAGAGAAGGAGAGGAGGCAGGAGAAACTTGAAGTGTGAAAGGGACTTGATTTATCATAATTGGCTTTGAAGATAGAGGAGGAGGTCATGAGCCAAGGAACGCAAGTGCCCTCTAGAAGCAGGGCATGTAAAGGAAACATTCTTCCCTAGAGGTTCCAGAAGGAATGCAGCCTTGTTGACACCTTGATTTGAGCCCAGTAAAATCCATGTTGGGCTTTGGACCTCTAGAATTGCCATAGAATAAATTTGTGCTGTTTTAGCAGCTGAATTTGTATTGATTTGTTATGGCAACAATAGCAAACTAATATACTGATTCTTCTCTCCTACTGGGCACATAAGAGAAATCTGCTTTCCTACCTTTGTGCAATTTGGTGGAACCATGCGAGTAATCCTGACCAATGAGCTGTGACTGACTGAAAGGGCTAGAACAGTTCCTGGGCCAAAGCATCTATTTCTTGTGTGGGACCATTCAGGGCTTCCTCTCTGTCTGTCTCTGCCCCCACCCTGCCCCAGTGATCAAAGATGCCATGGTTTGCAGCTGGTGCAATGACAAGGTGATGGATGCCTCTCAGCCTGGGTCCTTCAATGACTGCGTGGAAAACCATGCCTTGCTGACTTGCATGGAACAGGTATATGAGAAAGAAATCAACTTTCATTGTGTCAAGCCAACAGAGCTATCCTAATTTGACTAATGGAAGTCTTTAATGAAGTACAGGAATTAGCTTGCTGCTATTCAAGGCAGTGTGTCCCACGAAGAGAGAAGGGCAAGTGCAGAGGTCCTGAAGCAGAGTATGGTTGGTTTTTAAAGGGACAGGAAGGAGGCCAGTGTAGCTCCAGAGGGGTGAATGAGGGAGAGTTCTAAGAGGTGAGGTCAGGTATGGGGTGGGAGTGGATCAAGTAAGGCTTTGTAGGGCAGGGCAGGGACTTTGGATCTTATTCTGAGAAAGATGGGAAGTCAATCAAGAATTTTGAGCATAGTTATAGTGTGGTCTGACTCAGGTTTTAAGCCATTATCCTAACTTTTCTGTGAAGAAGACTCTAAGAGGGTAGTGGAGAGACCAGTGTGGAGACTACCTGTAGTCCAGGCAGAGTGGTGATGTCTTGGACCAAGCTGGCAGCAGTGGAAATGGTGAAAATGCCTGAATTATGAACGTATTTAGTACGTGTAACTGAAGAAACCTCAGGTAGAGTTAGAGTTAGGACAGGCCTGTAGGGGGCCCTCTCAGGTCCCGCCAGGCGACCTCAATTAACAGGAGAGAGGTAAACCCACATCTCTGATAGGAAGGTGCCTCTAGGTTACCATCCAGAAGGAAGAAAACTCTCCATCCAGAGCAGCTCAGCCAATCAGACTGTAGCAGGCCAACCAATGAGACGCCTCCATACTTTGGACTCCCAGTTTCCTCCAATGGACCCTTTGGTTATTACAGCCCCGCCCAGCTTTCCTCTTTTCCCTGTAAAAGCAAGTTCCCCTCGCTTGTTCTCTGTATTTGCTTATGGTCACTAATCTTTGCATATCGCCAATTGTGATTTCTCTGCTAGTCCCTAATAAACTCACTTTTGCTGGTAAGATAGCTGGCCAATATATTGTTAAAGCTGCAAGTAGATGTGAGGGTGAAGTAGTGGGGTGGGTGCCCGACTGAATTGATTTCAAAAAAGGATGGAGAGAGCAAGATAAGGAATCTAGAACTTTTCTGAAACCGAGAACTCTTCTTAGAAAACCCCTTAAAGACTCCTAACTTCTGCTTCAGATATGCCCGCACCCAGGGCCCAGCTGGAGGCCAAAGGCAAGCCTCCAGCTTGTAAAGTATTGGTAGCTTGGGGATCAGTCACCTCCTGAGGGCTATTTCCTGCCTTTTTTCAGTCTCCTCAGGAGCACACCCAGAACATGGGCGGGATGGCCGGTTCTCTCTGCCAGCCTCCAATGACATCAGGGCCCAGCCTGACTCCCCATTGGCTAAGAGGCCTGCTTTTTCTCTCTGGGAAAGAATAGATTGCTCTCTAGGCCCCAATGGACCTTAAGTTTTATCCCTTCGTCTGAGATTCCCTCAAAGTACTTGCTCACTGTCTCTCCTACAAAAGTCACTCAAATTCGAAATTTTGCTGTTGATTGTGAAAGCAGGGGCCAGGGTGATCATAGGCCCTGACGGTCTTCCATTTCGTAGTACTTACTGCTTCCTACATTTTTAACCCCACCCCTCTGGCCTGTAGGTACCCAACTCTTGGGTGGAATCGAATTCTGCTTAGCACCAAGTGATGTCACACCACACTGTGGCTCCCAATTGGCTATCCCCTCAGGAAAGGGTTCAGGCTGTGCTTCAAGACCAGGTGAACCTGTCAGAACCCTCTTCAGATATTCACTCAAAGTTCCATTATTCTTTTCTCGGAGACCAATCCTGGGACCATCGGGAACCAAGTGTTTCTCAATCTGGAACTTTCTGGACTCTGACACTGCTGTGCTTTCCTCAGGTGTATTTCCCGCCTTTTCTAGCCACGCCCCCCCCCACTGGCTTTAACCAATCGTCAGGCAACGTAAATCTGACTAGCACCCAGTGACGTCTACCAGCTTTTTCACTGGATTGGCCATTCTGTAGGAGACTTGTAGCCATATTCGACTCCACAGATTTCCTCATGGCCTTCTTCATTTGCCCCTCAGAGACCCTCCCAGCACAGATCAGGGGTCAACAGCTGACATTCCCCAAGAGTTGAGGCTTTATTGAGTGAACTAGCTGCACAGGTCACAGGTCAGGGGTCCTAGCCAGAGACCAAGATTTTTCCTGGCTTTAGTTAAAAGTCCCTTCATGCCTTCTGGGTGCCGGCGCACGCAAGTGACGTCAGGGGCTCCACGGCGTCTGATTGGCTGGCTGAGGGGCGCGGCGTCTGACTGGCTCGCTGAGGGACGCCCCGTCGAGGTAGAAAGCTCCTCTCGCGGTTGCTTCCAGTTTTTTCGTTGGCGTTCGAGGCGGTCGACCTCCGGCTCTAGATCCTGGGTTCAGGACTGGGAGTCGAAGGCCGCAGGCCGCGGCAGCCCCCGGCGCGCTCCTCTTGCTGCAGCCGCCGCAGCGGCCGGGCCCAGCGCGGCCTCCAGGGCAGCGCGAGGCCGTGGCGGTCGAGGACGAGGCGCGCGGGGTCGGGGCCGCCGGCCGCGCTGCCCAGCAGCAGGTAGTGGGTGGCGGGCTGCAGGTGCAGGCAGCCGCAGGCCAGGTCGGCGTGGGGCACCCAGGCGTCCTGGCCGCCGAGGCGCACAGGCCGCGCTCGCTGCTTGTATACGGCCAGCACGCGCACGGTGAGCCGCTGCCACGCCGGGCCTGCCGCCTCCGACGCCACCACCTGCGCGCGGAGCACTGCGGGGAGGGGAGATGTCAGGTCTGGGGCGTGGGGAGCCTCCGGATCCCGTGGGGTCCGTCCTGGTGGGGAGGGGCCCGGGATCGCATCAGGATGGAGAGAGACCTTGAACCTTTGAGGATGCGAGGTCTGGGGGTCTGGCCCAGTGCTGTGAGGAGTGAGGTCTTTCTAAGGAGATGCTTCCTCAAAGAAAGGATGGTGGGGCTTAGGCAGTGTGAGGTTGGATCACAGGATTGTGATTGGGCGGGGAGGAGGGGCCCTGTGGACAGGAGGCCAGACAGGGCGAGGAACCCAGGTGGCCCACCAGAAATATGCCAGATGGGGTGCTTTGGGGGTCATCTTAGAAGCAGCGGGTACAGGAATTACTTAAAGGGTTGGAGGTCCCAGGAGGACCCTGCGGTGGGTGGAGCTGGAAACACAGCCAAAGAGGCAGGTCCAGGTCTCTAATGCCAAGGAGTCAGAAGGTATTAGGAGCAGATGGAGCCCTTGGAAAACAGGGGTTTTGCTGTGGGAGAGATCTGCATTTAGGATTAATTTGGGGGCCAGAAAGAGGTCAGTCCTTGGAAGCCGAGGGTCGAGGTCATATTAGTGGTGATTCAGAGAAATGTCCTTTCTGAGGGGGTGAGGTGAGACGTGTTGGGAGCAGGACTCTGGTGAGCAAGCTGGGTCTATGGGGCAGAAGATCCCTGGGAGGTAGGGGGAGAGGCCTCCACCTTTGAAGTTCAAGGACACTAGTGGCCAGATGATGAACCTCAGAGAGGAGACATCTGGGATCCTGTACCATTGAGGGAAGTAACTGGGGCTGGGCTAAACTCCCGCATGTCCAAGAGAGCTGAATGATCTGAGGTCATAGGCCCTGGGATCAGGGGCCTGGTATGGACTGATGGATTAAGGAACTGTGGGGTGAGTCTGTGGGAGTGGGCTATAGCTCTGATATCTCCGACCCAAAGGGAGGCAAAGGGTTTGAGACAGACAAGACAGTGCAAGGGTCCCCTTCATTCAACCAGTTCCCCTTTCTCCTTCCATCCTCAGGAGGCCACTGCCCTCCCTCAGAGATGTCAGGCTGAAAGAGATGTGAAACTCTGCAAGGCCAAGAATATGGAGAGAGAGGAGCCCTAGAAAGGTAGGGACCCACCCACCCACCCCCCCGCCCCCACCACTGCACCTTCCGCCCACTGTCTGCTGTCCTGTTAGGTTACAGAGCAGGAAAGGCCATTTAAAGGCCATTTAGAGTCCAACACCCCTTCCCATTTAAGATGAAGAAACTGAAGGCCAGAGAAGAGGGTGGCTTGGACGCAGATCAGAGCACCTGTCCAGCCACTGGCCCTTTTCCTCCCCAGCACTCACCGTAGTCCTGCTGGCAGTACCTCCGAAGGCTCATGTGTACCCTGGTGTCCGAGATATTGCAGTAGTTTTGACACTGAGGGTCTGGGGAGGGTCAGGCTGTCTGCAGTGGGCTCCTGAGGCCTGGACTACAGCATTCTGCCCCTGCCCATCCCCCACATTCCATCTTGAGGAACAGCTGGGGTGCCTGAACCCATGGGACTGGGCTCAGTGGACCTGGATCCCCACCTGGCGGCCCAGTAAGCCCATCCCTGATCCCTCTTGCCGCCAGGGATTTCTAGGCTGGCCTGTCTTACCAGAGCTGTAAGCATGAGGGGTTGTAGCAAGGGTGGTTGTTGCCTCTGGAATTCCTGTGAGAGAGCAGAGGAGAAATAGGGCCTCTGAGCGCCTCCCATCAACACCCTGCTTCCCCTGAGGAAGCCAGGCATCCAGACCCCAAATGTCTATTGCCTTGAGGCCCAAGAGTGGAAACACACTTTGCCTTTCTCCCCCAGGACCTGGAGTCCTGGTCCCTAGCCACTCTCTTAAGACTCAGGATTTCAGGTCCCCAGCCCCCTCCTCCCTCAGACCCAGGAATCCAGACTCCCAGCCTCTTTGTCTGCAGGATGGAGGAGACTGGACTGTTCAGTCTCCACCTTGCCAAGGACTCAGAGTCTGGCCTCCACTCTCTAGCTTCTGTCTCCCAGGGACCTGGTCCTCAGCAGACTTGGCCCTGGAGATGTAGGATGTCTCCTTCCCGCCCCGCTTTGGACTCGTGGCCCTGTCCCCTGTCCCTCAGGACTCACGCTGGCAGGGCATCCTGGGGGAGCGGCTCTGCTGGTAGCCGGGACCACAGCGGTTGCACGTCAGGCCAGTGACCCCTAACTTGCAGGAGCACTGCCCACTGGTCTGGTTGCAGGTACCACCTGTCGCCCCAATAGGATGGCACTGGCAGGCTACATGAGAAGAGGAACTGGGGGTGTGGGGTGCGGGCTCCCAGCCTCTTCCTCCTCAAGGATTGAGGAGACTGGAATTCCCTGGCCATTCCTCCCTCAGACCCAGGAAGCCAGGCCCCAGCTCCTCCTACCTCAGACCCTGGTCTCCTGGTCCTCGGCCCCCTCCTCCCTCAGGCCCAATAGATCAGGCCCCAGGCCCCGCTGCCCTCCCTCAGACCTGCCTGCCTCCTTCCCCTCTCTCGGCTAGGCTTCAGGCTGCACTCACCCCTGCAGGCCTTGCGGCTGTTGATAGGCTGGCTGGGGTCCCTCCAGAACCCCGGCTGGCAGTAGTGGCAGTGCCGCCCGGCTGTGTGGTGGCGGCACCGCTCACACACACCCCCACTCCGGCCGCCCGACAGCCTGAACAGCTCAGAGTTGAACCTGCAGCGTCGTGCGTGCTGGTTGCAGGAGCAGGCTAGGAGCAGGATGGAGTGAGGGCACGTCAGGCCGGCTTTCTGTTCCCCTTTCCCAGCTTTCTCCCTGCTGCCCTCAGGAAAGACACTGCCTGGCGGTCCCAGGGTAAGTCTGGGTCCTAGAGGCTCTTCATTGTTGCCTTTAAAATGGGTGCACTGGCCTGGAGCCGGGTGAACCCGAGGGGACTGATAAACATGCTGGATGTCTGTGTGAGACCAGGGGGTGTAAAGAGGGGTGGCAGCTCCGGGCAAGGGCTGTGGAGTCAGACCCCCGCGTGTAAGTGTCTCACTGTTTCCATGGGCAAGAGACGTCTCCTTTCTGTAGCTCAGTCTCCTTTGCTGTAAAATGACATTTATAGTGTCTGCTTCATGACGTTGAAATGCAACCACCTACATATAAAGTGCTTACTTAACTCAGTACCTGACACAGAGCATGCCCTTCCCCGTTTAGAGCATCCACGTGTCAGGTGCCACGTGCTGAGTGCTTGGCATGTTTCCTTCTCCCAGCAGCTCTGAGTCTGGGGGTGTCATCATCCCTTTTTACAGATGTGAACACTGAGGCAGAGAGGGGAGGTCACGTGCCCAAAGAAACACAGCTGTGGGGTGGTCAGAGGCAGGATTGGAACCCAGGATCACTCCAGTGCTTCTCACACAGCTCCCCTGAGGACCTCTTACCACGTACATTTTGCTGGGGAGTGTTGATCAGATTTTCAAAGGCAGTGGCTCTCAAACCTTACCACTTGTCCAGATTACGGGGGAAATGTTTAAAAAGAGCAACACAGATTCTGGGGCCCATCCCAGGGCTTCTGTGGGTCCAGGGGCCTGTATGTCTAGCAAGTATCTCAAAGTGAGATGCTGATGCAGGGGGTTCGTGGACCACTCTTTGGAATGGTGTAAGGAGTTTTTGACTCCAGGAGGTTTGAGAGGCCTGGACTGACAGGTCCTGAGGGCTCCAAGGAGTAGTGGGAAGGTCAGGTTGCTGAGACTGTGTGTTCTTGGGGAAATGACTCCGCCTCTCTAGCCTCGGTTTTTTCCCATCCAGTGGGGATCTCAGTACCTCTCTCAAGGGTTTTTGTAGGCATTAGGGATGGCAGTGCTCTTGAGATTATCAGTGAGTAGAGTCGGGCTTTGGATTCTTTCTGACCCGAGAGTGGTCGCTTCACCTCACTCCCTTCTAGAAAACTTGGATGCGGGGAGGGGTTCAGGCCACTGTGTCTGCAAAACCCACAGCTCTGCCACAGGTGTTAGTCTCACCCTGTCCACCCAGACCCTTCTCCATCACAGCACTGTTGGTCTCTTACCCAGGTTCAGAGGGTAGGCTGCCCAGCGAGCCTGGGGGATGTGGTAATCCACAGAGGGACAGCCTCCCCAGCTCCCTGGCCCTGTCCACACCCAGGATGGACCCCACCCCACCCTCACTCCCCCTCAGGGGCATCAGATCTTATGGGTGGGAATAGGCCAACTGGACAGAGGCCTGGGATGATGAGAGCAGAGGGTCAAAAGGGACCCTAGTGTGATGAGGACAGAGTGGGGAGCTCGTGACAATGGGATGGTCTGTAAGTTAGTCCACTTGACATCGCAGGAAGACATAGACGGGGAGAGGGGCAGAGAATGTAGCAGGTGGAGGAGAGGGAGGTCCAGGGGACAGGAGAGCAAGTGAGAGTGAGAGAATGGAGGGTGGGGCTGCGTGCGTGCGTGCGTGTGTGTGCGTGTGGTGTGTATCTGTCCACGAAATGGAGTTAGCAGGGCCCTGTAACACACTCAGACCCTCTAGCAAGGCTGCAGGCTGCAGGTGGGGTGAGGAGGGCTGTCTCTGAGGGGAGCTGCTGGAGGGATGGGGAAGGGGCCAGACTCTGGAGGCCAGTCTGGAAACCCTGTGGAGCAGGTAGGGCATTGAGTAGGGTGTGGGGAGCGCCAGTCCAGCTGGAAGGCTGCTGGATGCCTCAGCCTCTAGGAAGGCTTCTCTGAGTCCAGTCCCAGCAGTACCCTTGCTGGCAGTGAGACATAGGGCAAGTGACATGTCCCCTTGAGCCTCACCCTCCTCATCTGGGCAGTGGTAACATTGGTGGAATCAGATAGCTTTTCTTCCATGCCAGGTCCTGTATCAGGCTTTACTCTTAAGGATTTTAGGTATATTAATGTATTGAATTTCACTACAGCCTGTAAAGGAAGGGCTGTTACTATCCTCGCGTAACAGGTGAGGAAATGGAGGCACAGAGAGGTTTAGTCACTTGTTGGAGGGTCACACAGCCAGGAAGCAGAGGAACTGGGATTTGAGCCCAAGTAGTCTGTCTGGCTGCTGAGGCCATGCCCCTGTCTGCCGCCCTAGAACATCAGGTGTGACAGCACATACAGGGGGCTGGCAAGGACAAGCTAAGACTCTTGGGCTTATCCTCCCGAGCTCAGATTTCAGCCTTGCCACTTAGTGGCTGCATGTCCTTGTGCAAGGGACTTCCCAGTTCTAGCCTCAGTCTCCTCATCTGTAAAATGGGCCTGATGCAGTATCTGCCTGGCACATAGTAGGTAGTGGATAAGTATATGTCTAATGGATAAATCCTTCCTTGCTGTGGTTGATTTGATGAGTCCAAAAACGTCCAGCTTCCTTGTTCTCCTACAGTCACTCCGTAAATACCACCTGAGTGCCTGCACCAAGCCAGGGCCCGGGCTGGGCACTCAGGAAATGTTATCTTTATCACCATCACCATGACCGAGTGTCAGGGAGACGCTGGAGCCCTCTAATGGGCATGTAAGCAGCTGGAAGTCCGGGGGCAGCAGAAATGGGGGCAGATGGGTGGGGGGGAGCGAAGAGGGGCCTGGCTGGAGGCCAGTGTGGGGAGAAGCAAGGAGCAGGCAGCTCTGGGGAGGGAGAGAACATCCTCCCCTTAGGGAGAAGGGCCCAGCTCCTGGAGCCGTGGGGCTGGCTGGAGGGTGAGGGCGGGCCCAGGACTCACGCAAGCAAGGGTGTGGGTGCCGGGGCGTGGCGGGCCGCCAGGGCCAGTCGCGGTGGGATGGGCGGCAGCTCTCACACCCTGGGCCGGTGGTGTGGTGTTGGCAGCGGCAGCGGGGCGGCCGGTCGCGGGCAGCACAGCGGGCTGCATGGCCGTGGCACTGGCAGCGGCCTCTCACTCCTGCTGCTGCCAGCCCTGCCCGACCCCCGAGCTCCACACGGAGGTGACTGGCCACCACGCTGGCCTTAGGGCCCGGTGGGGCTCGGAAGGTCACCCTGTCGGGGCCTCCCAAGGCCCCCGGCCAGGCGGGCCTGCGCCACAGTGATCTCCAGGGCCCTGCAGTGGCCCACGCGGCAGACAGGACCAGGGCTGGGGGTCCTGCAGTGCAGAAGCGCAGGCTGACAGATGTCAGGAGGAAGGAGCCTCCCAGGGCCAGGGTCAGACTGCCATTGCAGGTGGCCTGGGGGCCGAGGTCTGTGCCTGGGGAGGGGATGCAGGCCTGGGGACAGGAGGCAGCCATGCCGGCCAGCTGGGTCACTGGTGGGAGGCAGAAGCGGGGGCGGCCCCCTGGGTGGTAGCATGGGTCCGCGCTGGCCTGGCTCAGGAGGAGCAGGAGGGCAAAGGTCACAGGCATGGTTCCGGCAGAGGCAAGCACCTGGAGAGGAGAGGAGTGGCCAGGCTGGGGGCCTCGGGCCGCCCTCCGGGGTCAGCCTCCATCCCGCTCCCCAGGCTCCCTAAGGAACCCCGGCATTCCACCCCCAGCCCTGCCCCAGACCCCTCCCGGCTGCTTCTGAGCGAGGAAAATAGTTCCATCTGGGGAGAATTACTGTTTACATAACCCAAAGGGGAAAGAACGCAAGCAAAATCGAGAATTTTGCCTGAACTAATCCGTAGCTTAACACCCCAGAGCTATCCGTCAGTGTCGAGGGGCAGGGGGCCCTGGGGAGAGGGCAGGGAGGGGGGGCAGATGGGGAAACCCAGAGAGGGGACAAGGGGGAGAAAGGGGGGGCAGGGCAGGGGAGGGGGAGTTAGAGACAGATGAAGACTCGGTGACAAAGAAATAGAGAAAGGGACAGATAGAGGCACAGACAGCAAAGACAGAGAGGGAGCGGGGAGAGGCAAGTGTAGGGCAAGGGCCAGGAAGGGAGAAGGAACTACGAGGAAAGAGGACAGACACAAGGGGAGACCAGGAGGCCCAGAAAGATGGCGGCCTGGCAACCAGTCCACAGGGCCTGGGGGAACTGGGTCCCAGGGAGCCTGGGGGCTGGGACAGACAGACAGGTGGGCAGCAGGGCTCAGAGACACCTGCGGAGCAGGAGAAGCGCAGGCAGTCCAGCAGACCTGACCTGGGGGGAGGGGTGGAGGAGGTGGGGGAGGACCAGGGGTGCTGGGCCAGGGGATCAGAAGCTAGAGGCCAGGCCCTTGGGGATTGGGGATCAGAGTGGAGGCCCTTTCCCACGTGGGGCCCTAACCTTGTTCTCCACACCCAGGGCACGGAGGGAGATTATCACCAAACAACCAGGCCTCCCTGCCACCCACCCCCAGCCTCCACCCGCCTTTAACCCTTTCTCACCCAGGTGCAAAGCCCAGAGAACTGCACTAAGGAACCCGATGGCGATGGGGACGGGGATGCCTGGGGGCTGGAAGCCTGGGCTGGGACGCGGGTGCAGAATTCCTTTGGGACTGGGAAGGCAGATCCCTGGTTCCCCTTGGGACTCAGGATGGGAGGACCCTGGGCTTGCATTTCTGATAATCTCAGCCCCTCCTCCAACACACACACTGCCTTCCTAGGCCTCAGGGTCCAGGGATCAGAGCCCCCGCATTCCCCACCGGTCCCAAGGTCCCCAGAGCAGAAGGGGGAACAGATGTTGGGGTTGGCGGGTGCTAAGGGAGGAGAAAGAAGGGCAGGACAGGGCAGGGCCAGATGCCAGGGCGTCTGTGGGGGCCAGAAGTCCAGCCCTGGGGATGGTAGGATCCAGGATGGACTTGGTGCTGAAATTGCCGCGCCTACCCCCCGGCCCCAATCCAGGGCTGGCAGCCCCTAATGAGGAGCTCACTCAGGTCTGGAGGCCTTGGAGCCCTCCTGGGCCCCGCTGTCCAGGCCCCTGGCTCTGAATCTGGACCCAGGCCCGTGCCCCACCTGGGAGTCTCTCAGACACCAGTGGATGCAGGTGGGGTCACATCCTCCCCAGCCTGATGTCACAACCCCCAGGGTCCCCACTGCAATTGCCCTGTGCAGAGACCGCCTCCCCCGCCCCAGATGACGGGCATGGCCTCTTGCGCCCTCCCGCCATTTTGAGCTCTTACACTGGGTATTTCCCCCCGTTTCCCGGCACCTGCCTTGTTATGGAGCTCACCCCACCTCCCACCTCTTCCCTCTTGCCTGGATGGTTCACGGGGTACAGCTTTCTGGCCCTTAGTACCCCGGACAACCAAGTTGAGTCCCCCGGAGTTCCTGGGGGATCCGGAAGCCAGTCCCTGCCACTGGGGAGCCCAGATGTCCGGCCCCCAGTCCCTGCCCCTTCTGCGAACTATAGCCCACCCTGGCCCCTACTTTAAGGAGACGAGTCTAGCTGTGTTTCCACCACATGCAGAGTCAGGCCCCTTGCCTGGGTGGTGTGGGGGTCCATCTGGGACCCAGGCTCCTTTTCCCTGGCTTCTTTTGCACACACCCCGCCCTTCACCCCTGTCGTTCAAACCTGTGCCCTGGAAGAGATTGTCCTCTGCAGTTAGCTGTTCTTGAGTCCTTCCCTCCCGCAGGAGCTTGGCGGCCAGCGTGGGCTCTCGGGAGTGAGTGCAGAGTGGCTGTTCTCAGGCCTCAGGCTAGTGGGGGTTCTGGGCGGGAGCTCCGAGCAGAGCCTAAGAATCCAACACCACCCCCGCCCCCCCCCACCCCGCCCCAGTCCCCTCGCCAAGGCAGCCACACTCTCCACGCAGGGACCTCTGGCAGCCACGCCACCTGGGACTGTGTGGGACACGAGAGCCGTCGCCCCCCACGGGCCCACAGCCGGACAGCCCCAAGCAGGCTGGCCCAGGAGGCGCAAGGCAGGTAAGAGGGGACAGTGGCCAGATGGCCTTCCCAGGTCTGGGGTCCGCGCTTCACTCACACCCAGCCCCTGCCCCAGCGACTCCTAAGGGCAGGCTGGGGCTCAGCCCTGCCGCGTGGTGGCTGCGGTCCGGATGGGGCTGCCCTGCTGGGGAGGGGGCGGTGTCGGGCCGCTAACACTGAGGTGGGACGTGGGCCTCTGGCTGTGTGACCCCAAGCCAGCCCCTCCTGCCCTCTGGAACCTTCTGTCAGCTGTGGGTTAACTGAGCGTGAAGGCCAGTCGCTTTCAAGCCCTACAAATCAGTGCTTGAAGGGTCACACCAGCTACCTGGAAACCTGAAGACTTGGGCTGCTTTCTAAGATGGTGGGGGAGGGGGAGTGATGGGGGAGATACGAAAGCTAGGCCCTCAGTGGTTCTAGCGGCCGGGAGGGAGAAATCGGGACCCCCATGGGGCAGAGCTCAAAGCAGCCTCCCCCATGGCCAGTTTACTGTGAGGCCTCAACACTTTAGTCGTGAAATTTTCATGCAGGTCTTGCCCTCAACTCTATGATATATCCGGATGGTTTTGACTAGAAAAATAACATTTTCGTCACTTCCCCCTGAGAAAAGCAAGGGCCTCGGGAGGATGGGCCACCATATTTGCTGCTGTGGCCTTGAGTGCATTGATTGTGGCACAGCTTGGACCCGACCCCGACAGGGATTTGGGGACCCACTGTCCAGGACGGGAGGACACAGCCAAGACAATCTATGATTCTGGTTCTGGGTGACCCTCACGCATGGCAGTGGAGGAGCAGCCCTGGAGGCAGAAGACAGGATGGGGATATTGGATTTGAGCCTAAGCCATGAGGAGTTAGCTATCAGAGAAAGAGACACCCCCAAATCGGAGGGTGACATACGGGATCCCGGGCAGGGGGCGTGAGGGACAGGGTAACTGGTACGGTACTTGCTGCACTAATGCATTCAGCTGGTGCTCACTGACTTCCTGCTGTGTGTCTGGCGCTGTGCTGAAGCCACCGTGTCAACACGGGGAGAAACCCGTCCTTGTCAGGCTCACAGTCCAGAGAGCAAGCTTGCGACAAAAAAGTAATGTCATTCTGTTCTAGAGAAAGATGGAAGGTGACAAATGCTTTGGAGCAAAAGCAAGTAGGGAAGTAGTTGCAGGGGCGGGGCTCAGAGGGGACATTTGGGCTGAGACCTGAAGGAGGTGAGAGCAAGACGCCCATGTGGGCGTCGGGGCAGGAAGACGCAGGCTCAGGGAGTGGCCAGTGCAAAGGTTAATTTTGCTGCCAGAGAAAACTCAGGAAGAAGGTTTAGGTCTCACTTTATCCCCCACCCCAGGGACTACAAGGTTCTTAAGCTAATGTTCCCTGGAAGGATGCTTGCTTTCTCACTTTTGCTTTTAATAGCCTGAGCTGCCTGAGGCCATTATCACCCCTGAAGGGGCCTGAGGTGTGGGGTAGAAGCCTCCAGAGCAGAGAGGAAACCGCTCTCGAGTTTAGGAGGAGACTTTGGGGGGATGGGGCACCTTTACCCTCACAGCACCCCAAAAAGGAGGCAGGACCTCCCAGGGCCACAGCTCTGAGGTGGGCTCAGCAGGGTGGGACACCCAGCTCTGGGCTTCCAGAGAGACCTTTCATCCCTACCTCAGTGACGCAGAAATCACAGAGGTCCCAGAAGGCAGGGCAGGTCAGAGCCCCCAAGTAACTGCACTGAGGGTGTGTGTCTGTGTACCCCCTTCTCAGGACATAGTGGAAAAACCCAGGGTAGTAATTAGGAGCACAGATTCCCGACCCACACTGGTTTCAAATCCAGGCTCCACCTCTTCCCTAGCTGTGGGACCCAAAGCAAGTTTCTTAACCCATCTGTGCTGCAGTTTCCTCTCCTGTTAAATCGGCATAAAAGTGTGCCTTCCTCATGGGGGATCATGAAGCCCAAGTGGGTGAAGGTACAATTTAATATCTGAAACTCTGTGGGCTCGACATGCTGCAGAACCTGTGTTTTGACACCATCATGGGGTACACAGGTTACATATTACACAGCTCCCCCAGCGGGGTCTGGGCAGCATCCCATAATCAGACGTTATTGTTTCTGCAAGCAGAACACATAGGCACTCACTCCAAGTCAAGTCTATAAATAGCCACACGGTTCAGGTTTTGTCCCCAAATGAGTTCAACTCAGGTTGGCATTTGCCACCAACCTTCATGAAAATGGTGGATAAGGGTTTGTGGACCAGGATATGAGCGCTGAAACCAGTGCCTGGCTTGAGTCAGGAACCACAGAAGTATCAGCTTTGATTCATTATTTCCCGTGGCTTTGCAGTTGTGCAGGCTGGTGAGAGGCCAGGAGAGGGAGCTCTTGAGACTCAAGGACAGAGGTGGCAGCCAGATTGGCTGGCTGCCTGATTTGCAGAGCCCAGAACAAAATGAAAACCGGGCTGCCTTGCTCTGTGTGTGGAGAATTTCTAGATGGCTAGAGCAGAGCAGGGGCCCTGGGCAGCTGCACGGGCTACACGCCGTGGAGGTGACCCCAGGATGTGGGTACCTCTGTCCTGAGCGGATTTCCCCTCCCCAGTAGCCCTGGCTCCAGTCCCCACTCAGCTTGCCTGCTGGCTTTGAGACCTGCCTGGGGCTCTGGCTGAGCTGGATGAGCTGACCACAAGCGGAGGCTTGAGTCCTTCTCCATGTGGGACCCCAGGCAGGACCTGAGCTGGGCAGGCTGTGTGATAAGGATTGGGACAAAGTTGTCACGAGCCCAACGAGCAGATTTAATTCGCTTTTTAGAAGCTAAAACAGCGAACAAGGCACTTCTTGCACCCCTTATGGGAGGGAGCATAATGTATACTTAGTCCTCATGTGGTAAGAGCCAGCTCACCTCACTGGGAACCTACGTTGAATGTGAGACCTTTGAGGAGGGCCCAAGAGTGTTCAGATTTCCCAAAAGGGTCAGATTAATAAAGTGAGGCACCCTGGAATATAGGAGGAAGAGGAGGCAGAGAGCAGAGGCGAGGCCCACAGAGTCCTGCTGACATGTAAGGGGGCCAGTGGAGGGGGAGATGGGGAGCTGGGAGGGGGTGAGATGGAAGCCAAATGAGGAAGAGTGGGGGCCACGCAATCCAGGGCTTCTGTAGGGGCCTTGGGGGTCTCCAGAGCTGCAAGCACTACAGCAGCCACAGGGAAACCACTGGTGGCTGGTCAGGGGAACAGAGGAGGGGAGAGGACACAGTGGGTCAGGACACACTGGAGACCCAGCATGAAAAGACTAGAGGAGAGCTGGACTAACAAAGAAGCAACCCCTGAAGAAGGGATTATCCACCCGTTACAAGGACTGGGAAACTGCGGTTCATGGAGCCGTCAGAGCCCAGTGGAGTCCCGGCAGGAGCTGGAGGGAATCCGGCTGATGACATATTAACACATGCTGCAACATGGGTGAGCCTTGAACATAGGACACTGAATGAAAGAAGCCAGTCACAAAGAGCCACTTACTGCGTGATTCATTCATTATGCAATGTGCAAAGTAGGTAAATCCATTGATATGGACAGTAGATTAGTTGGAGGGAGGAGGCGGGGAGGGTGGGAAGGTTGGGGGTGGGGATGGCTAAGGGGTGCAGGGTTTCTCTCTGGGGTGATAAAACTTTCCTAAAATTAATTGTGATGGTTGCCCACGTACATGAATATACTAAAAGCTATTGTACCCTTTCAATGAGAGAATTGTATGGTATTTGAATATTGTCTCAGTAAAGTGTTTACCAACAAGAAAGAAGAAGGGCTCATCAGAGACTAAAATTTAAAAGCTAAATCTAGGCAGCTTGAGGTGGCGGCACAGAGAGATGTTACGGATGCGGGAGGTGGGAGCTGGCAGACCCTTAAGTCCTGGTCCAGACGTGGCACAGCGTCACTTCTGCCATAGTTGATTGGCCAAGGCCGTCTCAGGCCCACCCAGAGTCAGGGGAAGGAGCATCAGAGACTGCAGCCAGCCTGAATCCACCACGTGCACTGACATGAGCAGGGGGCATTTGGCGCTTCGCGTGGCGGGGCCCTTCCCGGCACCGGTCATGCGGGGGCTGTGGTTAACCCCCATTTTACAGAGAAGACTGAGCTCCAGCGCGTTAAACAACTTGCTCCGGGTTGCCCAGCCAGCAGGAGGCAGAGTCCACACGTGAATCTGGGCTGTCTGGCCTCAGTGTCTGTGTTCAGAGCCTCTGTACTATGCAGGCTTAATAGATCGTGAGCTCCCAGGGATACATGTGGTAAATACACTAGAAGTCTTTGTTTCGCAAGACTTGCAGAGTGCCTCCCATATGCTAGGCCCTGTCCTAAAAATGTTACAGGTGAGGTGGTTCTGTTAGGTTGGACCGTGTGAAATGGCTGTGTGTGTAGGAAAACTATGGTTGAATATTGGCACTTTCAAATGGTTGGACTTAGTCCTCTCTTTTTAATGGGCAAGGAAACTGGGGTTCAGAGAGGTGGAGTAACTTGACTAAAGCCACACAAAACTGGTCAGGGGTGGAGCTGGGATTTAGACCCAGGCCAAAGGGGTCCAGGCTCTGTGCTCTAAGACCTCCACGGTGGAGGCCACTAGACGTGCCTAGACGGGCTGAGTGAGCAAATGAATGAATGGTTTGGGGGGGGTGAGCAAATGAACTCATGCCCGCCCAGCCAGCCCTCCTGAATTAAGTCGTCTCTCCTCCCTGCAGCCACCATGAAATCCTGGGCTGCTTGCCCTTCCTTGTCCACCATCTACTTCCTCTTTGTCACCTTTGCACTGTCCACCATTTTCCACTGCCACTGGCGCCTGGCCCTGGTGCCCACCCCCTGGGCCTACCCGGGCCGAGTGGTCCTGTTCCCCAGGCACCTGCCCCAGGGGGCATGTTCACCATCAACTCCAAAGGCCGCCTGGGGAACCAGGTGGGGGAGTACGCCACCCTGTACGCCCTGGCCGAGATGAACAGGCGACCAGCCTTCATCCCGCCTCAGAGGCACAGCACACTGGCCCCCATCTTCAGAATCACCCTCCCCGTCCTGCACGACTCCACGGCCAGCCGGATCCCCTGGCAGAACTACCACCTGAACGACTGGATGGAGGAGCAGTACCGCCACATCCCGGGGGAGTACGTGGGCCTCACCGGCTACCCCTGCTCCTGGACCTTCTACCACCACCTCCGCGCCGAGATTCTCCAGGAGTTCACCCTCCATGACCACGTGCACAAGGAGGCCCAGAATTTCCTGCGGGGTCTGCAGGCCACGTGGGGCCAGCAGGCCACCTTCGTGGGGGTCCACGTGTGCCGGGGGGGACTATGTCCGAGTCATGCCCAACGTGTGGAAGGGCGTGGTGGCTGACCAGCCATACCTAGAGCAGGCCCTGGACTGGTTCCGGGCTCGCTACCACAGCCCGCTCTTCGTGATCACCCGCGACGACATGGCCTGGTGCCAGCAGAACACTGACAGCTCCCTCTGGGACGTGGTGTTTGCTGGCAATGGCCTGCAGGGCTCGCCCGCCAGGGACTTTGCACTGCTCACACAGTGCAACCACACCGTCATCACTGTGGGCACCTCTGGGATCTGGGCCACCTGCCTCACAGGTGGGAACGCCGTCTACCTGGCCAACTCCCCCTTCTACTTAATCTTTAAGCCCCAGGTGGCCTTCCTCCCAGAATGGGTAGGCATTGCAGCTGAGCTGGGGCAGGCCAGAGGGAATGTCCCCTAGCCTCGCTCGTGCCCCTGCCTCACCCTCCACGCCCACCGGCAGTGTGTGGGGCACCGCACATGGGCTTGGATGCCTGAGTTTAAATCCAGGCTGCTCTGCTTCCCAGCTGGGTGACCCTGGATAAGTGGCTTAACCTCTCTGTGCCTTAGTGTGCCACCTGAAAAACAAACGTAACACAGCTCCTTGTGAGAATGCAGCAAGTTCATGTAGTGCCTTGGAAACAGGTGGCAAGTGTTAGCCAGTAACATGTATGTGGTTGGCGTGCCTTGGACATTTGGACTGCTTCGAATGGAAATGTATTTTTGCCCTCTCCTTTATAGCTCCAGGAGCTTGGAGTCCAGATATTTGATACTTGCCCCCTTGGAGGGTTTGGCGATGAAGCTCTTCCTGCCCTCAAGTAAAGAGGAGCTGGGTGTTTTCAGCAGCTAAGAATTCAGGCTTGGGGTTTAAATGGGGCCTTATCATGAAAGAATGTGAAGGAAAACAGGGTTTGAGAGGATGAATCTCAGGGAGATACCCTTGGCAGGGAGGGGGAATCCCGAGAAGTGAAGGTGGAGCATGGGAGGGCCTCACAGTGGTGGCAGGACTCAACACAAGGCCTTGGCCCATAGCAGCAAAAACTCCCAGAGTCCATATGTTATCAAAGCAGCAGACTGACCGCAGAGGGGCAAGGGCCACGGAGACCCTGCCATGGCTGTGTCAGCAGTCACCCGTGTGGACGGGTGACCTGACATCTTGGCACTGCCTGTGCCCCCAGGACCTAATGCCACTGTGAGAAACCCCAATATGGGCAAAAGTTGGATTAAGTGATTACAACACTGGTTTTCTTGTGTTCAGTGTATTTTAAAGTATAGAGATAACCAATATTTTTATTGTCATACTATTCCTTTTTGGATATTAAAAAAATTTAACATATAATTATTTATGTTCACTTAAAATTTCCTCCAAACGTAGATGTGCTGGTTTAGAAAACATTTCAGTCACATCTCTTTCCTGTTTGAAAACCCTTTCCAAGTATCTTATTTATTTGAATTCCCATTTCCTGGCCTCCTTGTGAGGGTGAACACCTTTCCTTTCATGTATTAGTAACATTGTAGCTCCCCAGAGCCATTTTGGGCCCCAGTTTACTCTCTTACGTCCTTGATGGTGTCATCATGGTGTGGGGTTAAGGGTAGGGGGCTGTTAAAGAAAGCAGGAGAAGGGTCTGAAGGGGAGGGGAGTTCTGTATTAGCTGTCTATTGCTGTGTAACAAATTATCCCAAAACATATTAGCGTAAAGCGACAACAGTGATTTATCATTGTTTATGGTTTCTGTGGGTCAGGAATTCAGGAGTGGCTTAGCTGAGTGGTTCTGTTTGGGATAGCCAGTGAGGTTGCGGTCAGGTGTCAGGTAGGGCCACGGCCATCTCAAAGCTTGACTGGGGCTGGGCATCCACTTCCGTGGCTGGCAGATTGTTGCTGGCTCTTGGTTCTTGGTCGGGTCCTCTTGACGTGGACCTCTGTGGGGCTGCTTGAGTGTCCTTACAACATGGCGGCTGGATTCCTCCAGAGAGGGAAAGCCAAGAGAGCAAGGTGGAAACTGCAGCGCCCTTTACAACAGAGCCTTACCTTGTCACACAACGTCACTTCTGTCACATCCTGTCCATCATGCAGAGCGGCCTGATTCCATGTGGGAGGGAACTACACAAGTACATGATAACCAGGAGGTGAGCATTATTTCAGGCCATGTTGGAGGCTGCTGTATTCGTTTGCTAGAGCTGCTGTAACAAAGTACCACAGGTGGGTTAAAACACAGACATTTATTATCTCACAGTTCTAGAGGCTTGAAGTCTGAGATCAAGGTGTTGGCAGGGGTGGTTCCTTCTGAGGGCTGTGATCTGCTCTGAGCCTCTCTCCTTGGCCTGCAGATGACCACTTCTCCCTATGACTTGACTTTATGTCTTTCTTCTGGTACATGTGTGTCCAAAATTCCTCTTCTTATAAGGACACCAGTCATAATGAATTAGAGCCTACCTAATGATGGCATTTTAATTTAATTACATCTGTAAACATCCTGTCTCCAAATACATTCACATTCTGAAGTTCTGGGTGTTAGTACTTCAACACAGGAATTTTTGTGGAGACACAGTTCAGCCCATAACAGCTCCCAGCCTCCATTCCCAGCCCTCGCCGCTAGAGTCCCCCCAAAAAAGAAAAAGTGTAACAACATCAGAGTATAAAAGTGAATGGCCACCAGATCTCACATTTGAATAAAGTACTCATGGGCCAGGTCCCTTCCTGTTGCCCCTCCAAATCTCATCTCCAGCGTTCTCCACCCTGTTCTGTGCCCTGGGAGGCTGTCTGATGTCACCTGCTGTAGCCCGAATGTTTGTGTCCCCCCCAAATTCATATGTTGAAGGCTTCATCTCCAATGTGTTGGTGTTTGTAGGTGGGGCATTTGGAATGGATTAGGTTGTAAGGGGGGAGGCTCATAAATGGGATTGGTGCTGTTATAAAAGACATGAGAGAGCTGTCTCTCTCTGCTGACTTTTTATAAGGGCAAAAGTTTAGTTGGCCACCTGCCGAAATAAATTGCACCAGTTCTTTTAACAAACATTTATTGACCTGCAAACCGGGAAGTGGATTCTTACCAGGAACTGAATCCGCAGGTCTTGAGCTTCTCAGCCTTCAGAACTGGGAGGAAGAAATTTCTGTTGTTTAAGCCACCCAGTCTGTGGTATTCTTGTTACAGCAGCCTGAACTGACCAACACTGTATCTGTGGGCTACCCTGCCCTATGCCTTCCTGTAGGTTTGGGTCAGTGGGATCACAGTCCAGAAATCGGAAGAGGAAGGAGAGTGAAGCTGGGGTATTTATTCTCCCCGATCCATCCCGGCTGACCTGGAGGTGGTAACAGCTCCCCGCAGTTGGTAGCCCCTGGGAGCTGTACTGTCTCTTACTGTTTTCCCTACACTCTACCTACGTGTACATTATCCTGTTTAACTCCTCTCATGTTGCCCCCTATGAGGGTTTCATCCCTTGCCGGGACTCAGGGAAGCCCCTGGGATTTTGGTACTATACAAGAGAAATTCCCACGTTGAATCTGAAATTCCCCCGTTACTCCGACGTTGAAACCACTAGCTGAATTTCTGGCCAGCTTAGTGGAATGAGGACTTGCTCTCAATCGAAATCAAGTTGAATCACAGAAAATAATGAACTCAGGTGACATTTCTTAGAGACCTGACTTGGAGGACAAAGTCGAAATCTGTGGAGCTGTCACATCACCCACGGTTGGGAAGCTGGGTGCTAGTTTCCTGCACATCTTTTCTTGCACCTCTGGGGTGGGGGGTGGGGCCTTTAGGTGCTGGGGGAAGATTTAGAAGACTTGTGCTCACAGTCCCCTCTCTTGTTACCTCCCAAGAGGTCTCCATCCAGAAAGGGCCCTGCCGGTGGACAGAACAGACACCAACTGGCTTCCCGGAGCTGAGTGGAGTAGCGTGATACACTGCATTGAGCTCTGTTTAATCTAGAAGCTCAGGGGACCCAGCTCTGTTCCCTGTGTTTGAAGTGCCTTACTTGGAAGAGGAAGTTAACAACTTTTATCAGGGCCAAAGCAGGAACTGGCCAGCTGCCAACAATAAATTACACTGATTCATTCAAGAAATATTTACTAAGCTCCTGACTGGGTTTGCAAGACCAAACCAGAAGGTAGCAAGCCCTTCAATGCCTTCCCTCTGCTCCTCACCAGACGGGACACAAGCATACCCAGAAGGACAGGGACTACTTAGGGTCTCTGAAGACAGCTCTCATAGCCCAGCACGCCAGACAGCATCAACACATAGTGTGTGTTTGTTATGAGTTGAATTGTGAATCGTGTCCACCTAAAAGAGACATTAAAATCCTAACTCCCGATACCTCGAGATGTGACATTTGGGAAGAGGATCTTTACAAATGTAATTAGTTAAGATGAGGTCAGGGACTTCCCTGGTGGCACAGTGGTTAAGAATCCGCCTAGCAATGCAGGGGACACGGGTTTGATCCCTGCTCCAGGAAGATCCCACATACCACAATGCAACTAAGCCCATGAGCCACAGCTATTGAGCCCGTGTGCTGCAGCTACTGAAGCCCATGGACCTAGAGCCCGCCCTCCACAGCAAGAGAAGCCACCAAAATGAGGAGCCCATGCACCACAATGAAGAGTAGGCCCCGCTCACCACAACTAGAGAAAGCCTGTGTGCAGCAATGAAGACCCAATGCAGCCAATCAATCAATACATTTATATAAAAAAAAAAAGATGAGGTCACACTGGAGTAGGGTGGGCCCTCACTCCAACACAACGGGTGGCACACACAATTGCCCGTGATGACCGAGGCAGAGATTAGATTTGGGCCTCCAGAACTGGGAGAGGATAATTTTCTATTGTTTTAAACCACCCAGTTTGCAGTACGCGGTTACAGCAGCCCTACAAAACAAATACAGTGTTTAATGCATATTTACTGAATGGGCTGAACAAGTGCTGGGTCAGTGCTCCTGGCTTAGCACACAAGCAGATTACAGCCAGCACATCCCCACACGCCTTGGCCCAGGATCTTTGTTCCTGGTGGGAGCCTGGAACCCAGGGGTCATTAAAAGAACAGTGGGGCTGGGTCAAGCAGGGTGGGGCCTGGTTGAACCTGGGAAACTTCCAGAAGATATACAGGTGTGGCACAGGAGTGACCGACAGCAACATCCTCGCTTTAGATTTATGAGGCCCTGAAACGCTCAGAGCCCATTAAGATCCCTGGTGGTCCAGTGGCTAAGACTGCATACTCCCAGAGCAGGGGGCCCGGGTTCGAACCCTGATCAGAGAACCAGATCCCACATGCCACAACTAAGAGTTCACACTCCGCAACTAAAGATCCCACATGCGGCAATGAAGCGTGTTAACTTTCCAGAGGAGACTCAGGCTTGTTAACTAGATGCCTGGACCGAACCAGCCCAGCTGGGGGCTGGGCCCCTTGGGTCAAACCCACCTGTTGATTTCAGCACAACCAGAAATAGATGCCTGGGTGGGACAACCGTCTTGGGCTTGATTAGACTTGAAGGAAAGGAGCAGGGGGTGCTGGGTTTACTGAATACGTTTCATCTCGCAGCTCAGCGGGGGCTCATGCGAGTCTGTCTTATTGGCCACAAGCTCCAGGTAAGGCCCCTTCCTCATGGCCACTGAAAGTAAAGCCTCCCTGTTTCCTCTTCAGCTCCCCAACCCTTGGCAACCACCAATCTGTTTTGTGTCTCTATGGATTTGCCTTTTCTGGACATTTCCTACAATATGTGGTTCTTTGTCCAGGCGTCGTTTTAACCCTCAGAGAGGTGAAGTCACTTGCCCAGGATCACACAGCTACTGAGTGTGGGAAGCTGAAATCAGCAGCCCATGGCCAGAGGGTGTGCACTTACCCACAGAGTGACGTGTCCTCTGAGTCATCACGTGAAGTACATGCCACACAGGGCTGAGTGAATGGAGACTTTCCTTTCAGTGACTGCTTAACAGGGTGATGAAAATGTTCTAAAATGACAGTAGGGATGGGTGCAGAGCTCTGAATCCATTCTGATTGGGAAGTCACTGATCTACAAGCCACTCAAAACCATTGAGCTGTCTACTTTATTTTTCTTCCAGTTTTATTGGGATGTAATTGATACACAGCACTGTATAAGTTGAAGATGTACACCAGAATGATTGGATTTTCTCTAGTTCTGGTGAGCAGGGGCTACTCTTCCTTACAGTATGCAGGCTTCTCAGGCTTCTCCTTGCAGTGGCTTCTCTTGTTGCAGTGCATGGGCTGTAGGTGCACAGCCTTCAGTAGTTGTGCACGCGGGCTCAGTAGTTGTGGCTCGCAGGCTTAGTTGCTCCTCGACATGTGGGATCTTCCCAGACTAGGGAATTGGACCTGTGTCCCCTGCATTGGCAGGCGGATTCTTAACCACTGCGCCACCAGGGAAGTCCCTGAATTGTATACTTTAAATGGACGGATTTTACTGTGTGTGAATTATATCTCAATAAGGCTGTTATTTAAAAAACCCAGCACCTGGCACATATACACATGCAGTGAGTATTAGCCATCATCACACACAAAGCAAAGGATGCTGGGAGTTCCCTGGCGGTCCAGTGGTTAGGACTCTGAGCGTCCACTTCAGGGGGCACAGGTTCAATCCCTGGTTGGGGAACTAAGATCCTGCATGCCGCGTGGCTCGGCCAAAAACAAAAACAAAGCAAAGGGTGCGGTTATGCGTGGACTCTGGGGCAGGGACCAGTGGATTTTCACTGTTGTGTGAGGATGTGCTGGTCATAGTTCAAAGATAAAAGACAGCTTTGAGACCATCCAGGAAATTATAATTTCAGCTGGGTATTATGTGATATTCAGAGATTACTGTTAATATTTAGATGTAGTAACAGCATGGTGTTTGTTATATATTTTTGAATATTCTCATCAGTCTGAGGAGCACCATGAAGTATTTACAGATTGAATGAGGAAGCCTGGGTAAGGAACAGATGCCCAAGACTCGCCACATGTTGAAAACAACAGTGGGTACATGGGGCTTTGTTGTACTATTCTGTCTACTTTTCTGCATGTTGTTAAATTTAAATTACATAATACAGTTTTAAAAAATTCACCAAAGCCCCGTTTTTGTGCCACGGGACAAGCTTAGGAGTGGCCCAGCCTCAGTACCCACCCTATAGGGCTCTCAGTCTGAGGGAAGAGGCCATGGTAACCTTGGTGATAGAGGCTGGAAAGATGTTGGACGTGGTCCTTTAGTTTACACTGAGTATCTCCTGCCCGATGCAGAGCCAGTGGATGGCGGGACGTCGAGAGAGTTTCCAGCGTTTCATCCTCAGCTCTGGACACCCATGCACTTTCCCTGTGGTCACAAAGGAGCATCCTGTCCACATACCCATATGCAGCCTTGGGTTCCAAATGCAGCCTCCAACTCCATGGTTAATATAGAAAATACGTCCTGGGCTCAGATACCTGTAAACAAGTTTTACAGCTACACGCGTGTCTGGCAAAATGTTCAGAAGTCATGGGGATGCAGGACAGTCCTTCATCAAGAAACTTCTGGTATCCTGGGCCCCGGTTATGAAATGAACTGGTAGCACCTACAGGCAGACCTCGTCTTATTGGGCTTTGCTTTGTTCCTCTCTAGCAGATACTGTGTTTTTTAACAAGTTTTTTACAGGTTTGTGGCAACTCCACATCCAGCAAGTCCATCAGCGCCATTTTTCCCATCGCATTTGCTCACTTCATGTCTCTGTGTCACATTTTGGTAATTCTCACCATATTGCAAACTTTTTCATTATTACTGTATTTATCACGGTGATCTGTGATCACTGATCTTTGATGTTATTATGACCAAAAAACTACAGCTCGCTGAAGGTTCAGACGATGCTTAACATCTGTTAGCACGAAGGAATTTTAAATTAAGATACGTACAACTTTTAGACATAATGCTATTGCACACTTAAGAGACTACAGTATAGTGTAAACATGACTATTATATGCACTTGTAAACCAAAAACTTTGTGTGACTTGACTTACTGCAAAATTCGCTTTATTGCAGTGGTCTGGAACCAAACGCTCCAGACCACTGCAGTAAAGCGATGTCTGTAAATATATGTACACCCTCCACCTAAACACACCCTATAAATACGTATGGAGAGGCTGGTGAACAGTTACTGGCTCCCCCTACATTTTGTGGACATCAGCCCAGGACACCGAGTTCTGAAAATCCTTCCCTTCCTTCCCTCCCTCCTTCCTTCCTTCCCTCTTTCCTTCCTTCAACAAATATGTATAGAGCACCTACTATCTACCAAGAAATGTCCTCGGCAGTGAGAACACAGTAGGGGGTAAAACAGATATGCTTCCTGCTCTCAGGGAACTGTGACCTTAATGCTGTGTAACAAGCCACCCCAAAACAGAATGGCTTCAACTGCGGAATATGTTGTTTCTGACAGTTCTGTGGATTGACTGGGTGGTACTTCTCCCCAGTGATGTCATTTGAGGTCTCTCATGCAGCTGCATTCAGTGGGGAGCTTGGTTGGGTCCCCTTCACGTGGCCTCTCTCCTGAAGGATAAGGAGGCTTCCTCAAGCATGGCAGCTGCGTTTCAAGAGAACACAGATCAGTGTTTGAGGAAATGCAGAAAGTGTCTGGGCAGGACCTCGTTTATGGTCAGTACCATGACAGAGGGGGGTAGAATCACGGTCATTGCATACTAGGAATTGTCTACCTCCTGGTACCTCTCCCATGGGGCATCACTGCTTATCTACAACAGTCTTCTGAAGCAGGTGCTAGGCCATTTCACAGACTGGGGAAGATCAGTCTCTCACCCAGAGTCCCCCAGCTTACATGTGGACCAGTCAGGATTCCAACCTGGACCTGTGACACCCATTGTGTACTGCCTCCCACTTCTCTGCAGCTAGTTCCATGCAGGTGCTGGCCAGTTTCAGGTTTGTTAAGTAGGGGTTGGACTGAAGGATGGCAAGGAGCCTGGGTCCCCAAACATCCTACTCTGCCCACCTCAGCTGTGGGCTCCTGGGAAGGGCGTGAATTCTCTGCCTTGGTTTCTCCATCTCTAAGGGGAAGAGGTTTACGAGAGCACTCACTGTGTGGGCATTGGGCACCCCTGTATTTATGCAACATAAATTTTTGAGCATTTATCATCAGTAGAAATGGTTCCGGGTGCTGAAGAAGAAGTGAGTGTTCCTTTTAAAAATGCAGACTATGGGACTTCTCTGGTGGCGCCGTGGTTAAGAATCCACCTGCCAATGTGGGAGACACGGGTTCGAGCCCTGGGCTGGGAAGATCCCACATGCAGCGGAGCAACTAAGCCCATGTGCCACAACTACTGAAGCCCCCGCGCCTAGAGCCCGAGCTCCGCAGCAAGAGAAGCCACCACAATGAGAAGCCTGTGCACCACAACGAAGAGTAGCCCCCACTCTCCACAGCTAGAGAAAGCCCACGTGCAGCAATGAAGACCCAACACAACCAATAAAAATAAGTAAATAAATAAATAAATAATACAGACTAAACCCATATTCATAGTAGCACTCTTCACAAGAGCCAGAATATGGAAGCAACCCAAGTGTCCATCAGTGGATGGCTGGAGAAACACGATGTGGTCTATACATACAAGGGGGTATTAGCCTTAAAAAGGAGATTCTGAAACAGGCCACAACATGATTGAATCTGCAGGACATTGTGACAAGTGAAATAAACCAGTCACAAAAAGCCAAATACTATATGATTCCCCTTTATCTGAGGTACTTAGAATAGTCAAAACCATAGGGACAGAAAGTAGAATGGTGGTTGCCAGGGCGGTGAGGAGGGAGTATTGGGAGTTGTATGGTGGGGACAGAGTTTTCGTTTTTCCAAGATGAAAAAGTACTGGAGATTGGCTGCCTGGCACTGTGAATATACCTAATACTGGAAGTATACACTTTAAAATGATTAAGATGGCAAATTTTCTGTTAGGTGTATTTTACTATAATTTTTTCTTTTTCCACACAGTGCAGCATGCGGGATCTTACTTCCCTGACCAGGGATCAAACCCATGCCCTCTACAGTGGAAGCTCGGATTCTTAACCACTGGACCTCCAGGGAAGTCCAAATTTTGCTATAATTTAAAAACTACATACAACAGATATGGGTGGAGTGTTCCAATCCCAGCTCTGCCGCTTGCAGGCTATGTGACATTGGTCAGGTGACTGCACCTCTCTGGGCCTCAGCTGGTAGTGATCACCTCCTGGAGTGGGGGAGGATTAAATTGTTGATATTGTGCAGCAATAAATTACAGTGGTGGGACCCCTGCCTTCCAGGGGCCTACAGTCACTGCAGATATTATGATTTCATTATTATTGTTTTATTATCATTCAAGGTGCAATACAAATATAATACAGAAGGTTATGAGGGTTCTTGGTGGCTCAAGAATTCAGACTAGCCTTGACCCCCAAATTGCAAAGGTGCTGGCTGGGGCAAGTGGGGATCTGGGTATGAGTGGCTTGGATTGAAACCTGCCTCTATGTCACCTTCTCTGACCTTGGGCTTTCTCCTTGGCCTTCCGAGCTGGGGTGTCTGAAAAGAGCAAAGCACAAGTTAGAGCAAGACACAAGGCTGCTGAGGCTTGGGGAGGTGGGGAAGGAACTTAAATTGAGGCCAGGCTGGGCAGAGGAGGGCTCAGGCCAGTGAGATTGATGCTGAAAACAGCCTCTGTGCACCAGTGCCAAATCGAATCTCAGAGACAGAGTCTTGGGTGAAATAGAAAAGAAGAGCTTTATTGCTTTGCCAGACAAAGGCAGACACAGTGGGCTTGTGCCTTTCAACACTGTGTGTCCCAACCCTGGAGGACTTGGTGAGGAGTTTTATAGCAATGGTCCAAGGGCAGGGTTGCAGATAAGGATTAGGGTATGTGCAGGGCCTGCACTCCATTAATCTGATCTCAGGTAGTCTCCTGATGAGATTTACTGGCTCCTTTAATCTGGTCTCAGGTAGTCTTCTCTGCAGTGAAGAATACTAACATCTTCCATTTTTGGGGGGGATGGTTAGTTCCATAAAGAGCTCAAAGATATTGTTATGTGTATCCCTTGAGGCGGAACCAGGACCCTGCCCCAAGGCTTAACTATTGTTTCTTTTTCTTTTTTTAAAATTTTTATTTATTTATTTATGTATTTATTTATGGTTGTGTTGGGTCTTTGTTGCTGTGCACAGGCTTTCTCTAGCTGTGGCGAGTACGGGCTACTCTTTGTTGTGGTGTGGGAGCTTCTTGTTGCAGTGGCTTCTCTTGTTGTGGAGCATGAGCCCTAGGCACATGGGCTTCAGTAGTTGCAGAGCTCGGGCTCAGTAGTTGTGGCTCACGGGCTTAGTTGCTCCGTGGTATGTGGGATCTTCCTGGACCAGGGATCAAACCTGTGTCCCCTGCATTGACAGGCGGATTCTTAACTGCTCTGCCACCAGGGAAGTCCTATTTTCTGTCTCTCTTGATTTGCCTATTCTGGACGTTTAATATAGATAATTATACACTATGAAGCCATTGGTCATCGTAGGAGTTTTTACACCGTGGAAATTGACAAATGCTGCCAAGCAGGATATTCTCCTCCAGAGAGCTGGTTGTGAACAGGTTACCAGCACGTCCCTGGTCCTCAGACAGAGGACAGAAAGGTTAAGACAACAGCTCTCGAATCAGGAGTACTGTCCCCCTGGGGGCATTTTGGGAATCCGTGGGGGCATTTTTCAGTTGTCACAATGGTTTTCCCACACTAGCACAGCACTTAGTGACTGAGGGCCAGGATTGGTAAAAGTTACACAGTGAAGAATCATCCTTCAGCCCCATGACTTTTGAAAAACCTGTTAGACATTCGTACAGCTGAAAAATCTGCTTGTATGTTTCTGAACCCTGAATCTGCTTTGCATATTTTAAAAGTCCCCCTACCCCACCCCTGCTTCTTTTTTCCATGTCACTGAATCGCTGGGGAAACCGGGTCATTTGTCCTGTAGGCTGTGTCCCACTTTCTGGACTTGGCTGACTTCGTCCTAATGGTGTTGATTCACTGGCAACTTTATCCTCCTGTTTTCTGAAAACGGGTGATTACAGTGAGAGCCTTGATAGGATTCAGGGGTTTTGGGGGTGTTCTTTTTGTGGGGGGTGGCAAGGGAAGGCTGGAGGGGGCATTTGTAGATGGTGCAGGGACCTCCTCTCACCGCGCGGGGGTTGGGGCTGCTTGTCCCTCTTTCAGTGTTAGGACTGCTGGGAGCCCTGGAGCTGCCCACCCCACCCTCCGCAGTAAAACTCTTCGTCAGTCTTGTGCCTGAGTTTGGCAGCCCTAGATAAACATTGCCTGGACCCATGATATACCATTCATGGTCCCGCTGTTTGCTGCTTACACAATCAATAGAAATGTTGGTAGCAAAGGAAAGGTGACTTTAAATCAGAGTGCCAGCAATCTGGGGAGACGGGGGACTCAGCATCCCCCCAAAAACTACCTCCGAAGATTCTGCCTTGAAACTTGTAAGGGAAGGAGAGAAGTAGTCTCAGTTAATCATTGAGATGGGGGTCAGCGTCGTGGCTGTCCCCCCACTGTGTGCAGGCTTGTCCTCCTGAGCTTCCTCTAGATGTAATCTTGTTCACACAGTTTGGTCCCACAGTTTGTTCGGGAGATCACTGAAGGGGAAGCTAGGGAAGCGATCGGGTCATTCTTCATTTCTACTTCTTTGATCCACAGAAAGAGCCGACAAGTTAGGCAGCGTATTGTGTGGTTAAAAGATCTGAAAGGTGCACCTGGGCTGGAGATGAGTGGAGCATGGGGATGCCTGGTTTAAAAGTTACAATATAGCTTTGCTAAAGTGAACCGAAAAGGGGCTTCCTGCTGAGGACGGTTTCCAGCAAAGAGCTGCTCACACCTGGACCCATAACATACCTTTAAGAGACCCCAAATGGTCATTTCCTAAGGGAATCTTTGTTGAAATAAGGGAAACTGAGAAGCCTTGCTACTTGCCAGGTGTTTTCCAAGATTCCGGCCTGTCTGGTTTCATATTCCAGCTTCTCCGACTTTCTAGACTTTCTAGCTGTGTGGCATTGGGCAAGTTACTTCACCTCTCTGTGTCTTGGTTTTCCTAGCTATATCTGAGAGGGAGTGCCTCTCACGGAATGGTTGTGAAGATGAGACGAGGTTGGTTGGCCAATTAACAGTTGTTTGCCAAGATAAATAAAAGTGGGACGCTGAGAGGACTGAGCCAGGTTGAGCCGGTGCAGCAGGACTCTTGTCCCCTCCTCCAGGCTGCCTTCTGGGCCTGTGTCCTAGCAGCGCCCGGGGAGGAGGGAGGGGCTCCGGGCTCACCGGGCTCGGGCTGTCAGCCACCCCGCCTCGCACAGGCTCCGAGTAGATCCTGGGCAGGTTTTCGGCCACCAGTGCAGGAAGGTTCGGGAGATTCTGACTGAGGAGTGGACCCCGCGAGGGGAGGGAACGCTCTTAGCTGCTCGCCCAGCCGCTTTGTCATCCACCCAGAACCAGGTGAGAGATGGCGACGGGGAGTTCCCGCACCTGCAGCACAGCCGCGTGTACACACACACACACACACACACACACGTACACACACACACACACACACGACAGAGAGGTGGGAAGACTTGATGCCAGGGATTCAGTGGCAAGTGGAGGCTCAGCCGTCCACTCCTTGGCCTCTGACCCTCTATGGGCTGCAGCCCCACCTCAGGGCCTCCGGAAACGAGGGTCCATCCCTCACAGCCCAGGCACCCACCTCCTCTGCCCCTCAGCGCACCGGCCACCTGACCTCTCCGTCTGTCCCCAAGCCGGCCGCCCTCCTCAGCTCCCATAACGTTTCTTCCTGGCAAATCTATTACTCGACCACCCATCCCCTCCCTCACCACCACTCTCCCCATCCCCACCCAAGGCCACTAGCTCCCTCCCTCCCTCCTGTCACGCATTTCCCCAATGGGGGCAACTTGAGAATGAAAGGCTAGGTCAGGTCTAGTGGTAACTGGAATGTCCTGGTCCCACCTTGGAGGCTGCTCCCCCACCTCCGAGACAGACAGCAGGACCCTGGTCAGAGACCCAGGGCTGCAGGCCCCACCCCCAGGCCTGCCACTGTCTGGGAGGTGACCGGATCCCTAATTCCATCCTGAGTCACCATTTCCATTCTAGGCCGAACATAAAGTTGGGGATTTCAAAGTGGTGGCCCCACATTTTGTCTTAAGTTCTTCTCTAGCGTTGTGATTATAGTGTGAATTTCGGGGACAGGGATGGACAGGGCAGACCTGCCCATGCCTGGCATGGGTGTGGAGGGGATCCCGCAGCCGGGCAGGGACTGAGCTGGGCACTGGAGCCGACCTGGGGGGAGGAGGAGGGAAGCGGTAGGGAGGGGCCTTCAGAGATGAAGGAACTGGACATGCAAATTATGGGCTGAGAGGAGACTGGGCTTAAGGTTAGGGAGAGTGAGGCTTTTGAGAAGTGGAGCCAGTAGGGTCAGCTCTGGTGTGGGGACAGGTGCGGGGGAGGAGGGGAGGCATGGAGGCTGCGGCCAGACTCGGAAAGGGGAGGGGATGAGACCAGGCCCCGGACAGAGAGAAGTCGATGAGAACAGGAAAGTTTAAAAGAGGTTATCAGCAGATTTTGGTGGCCCCACTTTTCTGAGGGACCTGGAGGCAGAATTCCCCCTGCAAAGTTGGGGCTGCTTTCTGTTCTGTATCCTACTGCAACCCACCACAGGATGACCCCAGGGGACCGGGGTGGAGGAAGGAACCTTGATCCCTGCCTTCACCCCTCCCTGAAGGGTTAGGTGCGGCTATAAGGACTGAGGGCAGATAAGGAGATGGACTTCCTGATCTCAGAGGACTAGAGGAAAAGGCAGGCTCCTCCCATTTGGCAGATGGTACTCAACCTTCAATCCAGACTCCAGCTGTCGGCTTCCCCCCTCCAGAGCTCATCTCCTATGACCCCCATGACGTCAGGGGGGCTGCTTTCCAGATCTCCTCTCCTCCCCAGCTCCCGCCCCAGCCCTGGCCCTTCCCCAAGCTTGCCACTCACCCCATCTCTAACCAGTCTCTGAGCCTCAGTTTCCTTAACTTTTCAATGGGCATGTTTATGATTACATGGTTGTTGTTAAAATTCAGTAAGGCAAAGCTGCAGGAACTCAGAGGAAGGGAGCCCGGCAGGCCACTTGGTGAGTTTGGGGTATTAACCCTGCTCCAGATGAAAGGAGCAGCCGTGTGGTCCAGCATTCACGCCGCAGCCCTGCAGGGAGGGGCTGCTATTATTACCCCCGTTTTTTGGATGAGGACCCTGAGAGGCCCACGGTAAAGGTCATGCAGCTAATCAGAGGTCCTCGCTACACCCCACAGAGCTTCTCTCCAAACCTAAATCTTTCAAAACCTCGCAGCGCAGCAACCCCCACTCCCAGACACTGGGTTTTGTCCTGTGAGGCTCTCCCCACCTCTTCCTCTTCTCCTTGAAGCCTCAGTCGAGGTCATGGGTTCGAATTCTGGAGGCCAGTGAGGGCCCTCAGCCGTGGCCCTTCCCCCTTTCTGGGTGAGGAGGGAAGGAGCAACCAGGGAGACTGGGAGACATTGTTCTAGAACATTCTGTGTTTCCTTTTATCTCGGCTTTCTGTCTGCAGTAAAGAAATGTCGAAGGGACATTCAGGGGCACCCCTGCCAGTCCAGAGATGAAGAGGGTTGATGACGAAGATCTGTGCTTCTAATATTCATTTTTTTACCTACTAGATGCTGGGAAATGGAGACAAAAAAAAAAAAAGAAAGAAAGAAAGAAAGGGATGTAGGAAAATGAATGGGGAAGAGAGATGCTGGCAAAGACACATTGAGAGGAGGGAGGAGAAACAATGGGGCCAGACAGGGACTTGACCGAGGTGCAGCCGACAGTCTTCCTGCCTGTATTTCCTGAGCACCTGTTACGTGCTGAGCCCAGCTTCCTAGGGCTGTGGGGGACACACAGGGGACAAGACGGACACTGTCCCTTCCTTCACGGTCCCTTTATTACATAGGAGGACATGTGTAATAAAGACACGGAGACTGAGAGATCTCAAAAGGGACTGACCTGGAGGCAGAGAGAGAGTTGGGGCAGAACAGGGGCTGGATGTGGGACCCAGTCGAGGAAGATCCATTGTGCCCAGCGGCCGTCTTTCTCTCTCCCCTCTCTGCCTCTCCCCCTCTCTGTCTCTCCGGTTGTCATTCTGTTCCTCTCTCTGTCTGTTTTTCTCTCCCTGTCTCTCTTTCGCTGCCTCCATCTTTCTCTGTCTCAGTCTCTTTTTGTCTGTCTCTCTTCCTGCGCTCTCTGTCCCTCCCCACCCCCCCGCCATCTTTTTCTCCATTTCTTTCTTTTCTTTTTAAAATTTTATTTATTTTATTTATTATTACTATTATTGCTGTGTTGGGTCTTTGCTGCATGCAACTTTCTCTAGTTGTGGTGCTCGGACTTCTCTTTGCGGTGGCTTCTCTTGTTGCAGAGCATGGGGCTCTAGGTGCAGGGGCTTCAGTCGTTGCAGCATGTGGGCTCAGTAGTTGTGGCTCGCAGGCTCTAGAGCACAGGCTCAGTAGTCGTGGAGCACGGGCTTTGTTGCTCCACAGCATGTGGGATCTTCCTGGACCTGGGATCAAACCCATGTCCCCTGCATTGGCAGGCGGATTCTTAACCACTGTGCTACCAGAGAAGTCCCTCCATTTCTTTCTATTTCCCTTTCTCTTTTTCTGTCTCTTTTTCCTTCTCTCTCTCCCTTCCTTCCCTCCATCCTTTTGCCTTCCTGCAAGCATCCCCCTTGGCCCCTGTTGTTCCATGTCTCGAACTTGGCAAATTTGGAGCCAGACGGAGGCACCAAGGTTACTTCTTGCCCTTCAAGGGCTCACCATCCAGCTAGAGAAAGGAAGAGAAAAGCACAGTGGGAAGAAGGCAGAGGCCACTCCACAGAGAGCTTTCCTCCTCCTACCTCGGTGCTCCCTCCCCCTTCCTCCAGCTTCCCAGTCCTCAGAGGGCTCCTCTCCGCCCAGTCAGGGGACGGGCCTGAGAAATCCTGTGGGGATCTGGACCAGAATGAAAGTGCTACGTGGCCTTGAGGGAAACCACCAGGAAGGCATCTGGAGCACAGTGATACTTTCACCTCACTGTAGGATCTTTATCGATTTTTATTCTCAGGACTGAATTCACTCTGCTCAGGGATTTCTCCAGTTCATCCTAGATAGGACTTAACATACTGCACTAGCTGGGCCATACAAGGCCCTTCAGCTGCCGAGCCTACAATCAACAGGTCACCCTCTCTGTGCTTCTAACTTCAAGCTCCCAAGGGAGAGAACCTGCGGGGTACAACTTATCCTCTTGAGCCAGCACCCACCCCCAACATCACAGACTGGCCAATGGATGGGCCGTCCTTGGGCCACTGTCATATGATGCATTATGGGCTGTGTTTGCATTTTCCATAAAGACACCCATCCCACTGGATTACAGCCCACCTTAAGATGACCTCATTGTAACTTGGTCACCTCTGTAAAAACCCTGTCTCCAAATAAGGTCACATTCTGAGGTACCAGGAGTTAGGATTTCAATATATCTTTTTTTTTTTTTTTTTTTTTTGGCTGCACGGCATGTGGGATCTTAGTTCTCTGACCAGGGATTGAACCCACGCCCCCTGCACTGGGGAGTCTTAACCAGTGGATCTCCAGGGAAGTTTTCAATATATCCTTTGTAGAGAGACACAATTCACTCATAACAGGCTGTAACAAGATCTATGGGTTGGGTAAGCAAAAATGTACTTCCTTAATACAGTGTACCTCTTGATCACCTATCACTCATATTCTTTAATTCACACCTTCAACTTTTTTTTTTTTTTTTTGGCCACCCGCATGGCTTGTGGGATCTTAGTTCCCTGACCAAGGACTGAACCCATGCCCCCTGCAGTGGAAGCACAGAGTCCTAACCACTGGACCACCAGGGAAGTCCCATCAACTCTATTTAAAAAAAAAAATCAAACTTCAGTCTTGGCAGGTGACTCACAGACACACTCACTGCCCAGAAGGATAATTCCCAAAGTCAGCTTTATCCATTATATTTACGTCTGATAGTACAGAGCTACTTTAGTTGGTCTCAGAATTCACAACCTCTGTGACATTGATTCCTCCTCTAGGTCTGCCCTCATCACATTCATGTCTGACTCCTCCCAATGCTATGATCTGTGGTCTAAATGCTAGATTTGACCATTACCCATACACTCAGTGGGAAGAATGGAAGCCCACTGGTCCCTGGCCCAGAGCCCATAGAGAACAGCACCTTTTGCTCTGCATGTGATAATATCAAACATTTACTGCATGCGTATATGTGCCAGACACTGTTTTAATCCTCAGAGAGGTGAGGTCACTTGTCCAGAATCACACAGCTACTGACCGTAGGAGCCTGAAAATCAACAGCCCACAGCTGGTGGGTGTGCACTTAGACCCTTAGATCCTCTCTGAATCACCAAGCCAAGTATATTCCATGCAGGGCTGTGTGAGTGGAGGCTTCACTTTCAAGAGCCTTGAGAAAGGGACCTTACCTGGAGCTTGTGAGCAATAAGGCTGAGATTCATGTGAAATGAAGCTGAGCTTTGAAATGAACCTTATTCAGCGAACCCAGCCTCCCTGGCTCCTTTCTTTCAATGTGAAAGGGGCTAGAGGAGGTCATACCACCCAGAAGTCTATTTCTGTTTGGGCTCAAAACCTGGGGACACCCAAAGGGTCCACCCCCCAGCTGAGTTGGTTCAATTCAAATCCAGGCATCTAGTTGACAAGCCCGAGTCTCTTCTGGAAAGAGAACCCTCCTGCGATCTTAATGGGCTCAGAGGGTTTCAGTGATTTATAAATTAGAAGCAAGGGCCTTGCTACGTTAGGTCCTGTGCTGACTTTTCTCAGCCATAATGAATCCGAAAGGACCGCACCTGCATAGCTTCTGACAGCTTCCTAGCTTCAATCAGGTCACACCCAGTTTGATTTAGCCCCAATATTCTTTTCTTAATGGCCATTTGATTCAGTAGTTGGACCAGAAACACAAGCCCGAGACCAAATCAAATAGAAACATTTATTTCTAACCTACTCTGGTGCAGAGCCTCCAGCATATGCTGCAATTAAAGCCTGCTCAGGAGGAAGAGATTTCTTTTAACCTGGGTGGGAACCTCGCATTCACAGAGAAGGAAGAGGGAAGTCTTTGGAAGAGCTGAAAGAACAGAAAGCCATCTTTCCTAGGACTCCTCCCAGTCCAAGCCCGCTCAATCAATGGCCGGACCTGAACTTTCCCTGCAGCAACATGTGTTGGTCCAGCCTAGACTGCAGAAGGACAAAGCCCATCAATTGTTTCTAGATGTGATCTTAGCAATGCTAAGGTGTTAACTGTGGTGACATTAAGGAAGGATTTTTCTGCTTTTCTTTACTGGTTTCTAGCCACATGATGGGGAGTCAGAACCAATTCATTTCCTGCTTTTCTTGCTTGCTTGCTTGCTTGCTTGCTTTTCTTCTTTCTTTCTTTCTTCCTTTCTTCCTTCCTTCCTTCCTTCCTCTTTCTTTCTTTCTTTCTTTCTTTCTTTCTTTCTTTCTTTCTTTCTTTCTTTCTTTCTTTCTTTCTTTCTTTTTTCATAAATTTATTTACTGCCGCGCACGGGCTTTCTCTAGTTGTGTTGAGCAGGGGCTACTCTTTGTTGTGGTTCACAGGCTTCTCGTCATGGTGGCTTCTCTTGTTGCAGAGCACGGGCTCTAGGTGTGCAGGCTTCAATAGTTGTGGTTCTCAGGCTCTAGAGCACAGGCTCAGTAGTTGTGGCACACGGGCTTGGTTGCTCCACGGCATGTGGGATCGTCCCCGACCAGGGCTCGAATCCATGTCCCCTACTTTGGCATGCGGATTCTTAACCACTGCGCCACCAGGTAAGTCCCTCACTTCCTGCTTTTTCTTTACTTATAGCTGCTTTGCTTATGCTCAGCAACCATATCTTCAAAGTCTCATCCTTTTTAGGACTTTAATTTCTTCTAAACAATCTCAACCAACAGCTTAATTAACTGCTTCACTCTACAAATCACTGGGTCAAGATTTATGGCCCAGAATGGGGACTCCTCAATGCCATGGACCTCCTATAATAATGTTGCAGGAGAACGTGGCGTGAGAGGATGGTCATGTCCCAGGTCTCAGGTGAGTCCCTGGGATGGGCCACCAAGTGAGCCATCCCGGGCCACCTAAGCTTTGTGCAGGAAGGAACTCAAGAGCGAGCCACAGTAAAGTGAAAGCAAGTTTATCGAGAGAGATACGCATTCCATAGGCAGACTGTGGACCATCTCAGAAGGTGAGAGCAGCCCTCAGACATGGGGTGGTTAGTTTTTATGGGCTGGGAAATTTCATTGGCTAACAAGTGGAAGGATCATTCCAACTATTTTGGAGAAGGGGCAGAGATTTCCAGGAATTGGGCCATCACTCACTTTTTGGCCTTTTATGGTCAGCCTCAGAACAGTCATAGCGCCTGTGGGCGTGTCATTTAGCATATGCTAATATATTACAATGAGCATATAATGAGGCTCAAGGTCTATTGGAGGTCGAATCTTCCACCATCTTGGACCTAATTGGTTCTAACGAGTTTTTATCATATCCTGTTTTTCTCAATGGCTGTGTCATTCTTTAAGGGTGTACCCTGCCCCCTTCCCTCCTGTCTCAATACCATCATGAGTCCCATGTGTTCTCAGAAGGTCTGTCCTATGCAACCACCCCACTCCTGGAACTAACTTCTGTTGTCACCAGAGTTGAAAAGAACAGGTTGCATACTTGTTCAAATGTAAGCAGATTTTCTGGGATTTCTTGACCTTTGAGGTGTCTGCACACCTCTTAGGTATCTTCTGGCTACTGGCTCCCTCTGCTTCAGCCTGCATCTGATATGTCCCAGCCACATCTACCCCTACTCTCCCTTTCAAGATTTCCTGCTGTGATTTTGTGGAATGATTCTCTGGTCCTTGTCCCCAGTTCCTGGCACACAGCACCTAAAATCGTTGGCATTTTCTCATTGATAAGTGATAGCATTTGATGAGGCAACCCTTGCCAGGCCTCTAGATGGCTTCAGGATGGGAGATGGTCACCAGAAAGACCAAGCCTTCATTAGAAGATTGGCACTTTCACCTCTAGGGAGGAGAGATGGACCAGAGATTGAGCAAATCACCAGCGGCCGATGACTTAATCAATCGTGCCTACATACTGATACCTCCATCAAAACCCTAAACAATGGGTTTCAGGAAGCCTCTGAGTTAGCAACATGAGCCAGGAGGGTGGTCCACCCCAACTCCAAGGGGACAGAAGCCCTGTGCTCAGGACCCTTCTGGACCTCATCCTGTGGACTTCTTCTGACTACTCGTTTGTCTCCTTTATAATTAACTAGTGAACATAAGTAAAGTGCCTGCGTGAGTTCTGTGAGCCATTCTAGCAAATTATGAAGCCTGAAGAGGGGGTCATGGGAACCCTGATCTATCGCTGGTCAGTCAGAAGTATTATGAATGGCCCAGGACTTGCGCTTGGTGTGTGAAGTTGGGGGCGGTCTTGTGGAACTGAACTGTTTCCACTTGCGGGATCTGATACTAAGTCCAGGAAGATAGTGTCAGATTTGAATTGAATTGTTGGACGCCTGAATGGCGTCAGGAGGAAACAACTCTCACCTATCAACTGCCTTCTGAGCCTTTTAATAAAAATACTCTAGAGAGTGAATTGGTGACTCATCTTTTAGAGTCAGCCTATACTTGTCAAAACCTTAACCAAGGAAAGGAGAAGCCACTGTGGAGCCAGGCATCTATCTCAAGTTCAGTCATCTGCAGCCAGGAGGGTGGACAGGTCAAGTGCTCAAGCTCTTGATGATGGGGCAGTTTCCCTTCAAAAGGGATATATATATATAGCTAGAAGGGCATGCAGGGATGGATATCTCTAGAAACTGGATCCCCAGTAAATCATAGGTTCACACACTTGTACTCATTATATATAAACACCCACACATGTATACTCACAGTCTCTAAACCCCACATTTCTGCATACAATGTTTATACACATAATGTATGCATATGCTCACATACACATACACAGGTTATTTCTTCACAACCACCTGCACACCATGTATATAGTACATGCTCATATCCCATGTGTGTACACAATGCAAATATCACTCAGAGATATTGAATTCAGTTCCAAGCCACATAAATTTTTTGGTTTTCCACTGCATATAAAAGCTATGTTTTCCCATTGCATATAAAAGCTGTGTTTACCCTATACTGTAGTCTATGAAATATGCAATAGCTTTATATCTAAAAAAAAAAACCCAGTGTACATACCTTAATTTAAAAATTGATTTTGCTAAAATATGCTAACCATCACTTGACAACGCAGGGTTACCACAAACCTTCAATTTGTAAAAAAGAAAAAAACATGCAGCATCTGCAAGGCTCAGTAGAATCAGGTGTGTCTGTATATACACAGCCATACAACACAATGTACACATGTGCATTTGCACAAAATTTCACACTCACATGTGTACACCACACACAGATACCCACATATACTCACACAATGCACATGCCGCGTGTGTATATATACACACAGGGCACGTACATGTGTAAACGTGCACATGTGAGTCCAAGGGAAACACACCCTCATAACACACACTCCAGAGGTGTACCTGCATACGTGTACCTGAGTATTCACACTCATTTCTGTACACACAAAGTAAATCCACGTGCACGCACACCCACACAACATCTGCACAGACAACTGCGCGGCCAGCTTCACGCACCACCCCAGGGCCTCCAGGCCCCGAACTAACCGTTCCCTTCTCTTCCTCCCCTGACAGCCATGCTCAGCATGCAGGCACCTTTCTTCTTCCCCACAGCCCCATTCCTCCTCTTTGTCTTCGCGGCTTCCACCATATTTCACCTTCAGCAGAGGCTAGGGAAGATTCAACACACATGGGAATTTGAGACCCTGGAGCTGGTGACCACTGAGACCTCCCCGAGCCCCCGGTTGGGCCACCAGACGAGCCCCCAGCTGAAGGGCATGTGGACGATCAATGCCATAGGCCGCCTGGGGAACCAGATGGGGGAGTATGCCACCCTGTACGCCCTGGCCAAGATGAACAGGCGGCCGGCCTTCATCCCGCCCCAGATGCACAGCACGCTGGCCCCCATCTTCAGAATCACCCTCCCTGTCCTGCACGACTCCACGGCCAGCCAGATCTCCTGGCAGAACTACCACCTGAACGACTGGATGGAGGAGCAGTACCGCCACATCCCGGGGGAGTATGTGCGCCTCACTGGCTACCCCTGCTCCTGGACCTTCTACCACCACCTCCGCGCCGAGATCCTCCAGGAGTTCACCCTGCACGACCACGTGCGCAAGGAGGCCCAGAATTTCCTGCGGGGTCTGCAGGTGAATGGGAGCCGACCAAGTACCTACATAGGGGTCCACGTGCGCCGCGGGGATTACGTCCATGTTATGCCCAACGTGTGGAAGGGTGTGGTGGCCGACCGGCGATACCTAGAGCAGGCCCTGGACTGGTTCCGGGCTCGCTACAGCTCCCCCATCTTTGTGGTCACCAGCAACGGCATGGCCTGGTGTCGGGAAAACATTGATGCTTCCCGCGGGGATGTGGTCTTTGCCGGCAGTGGCATTGAGGGCTCACCTGCCAAGGATTTCGCGTTGCTCACGCAGTGTAATCACACCATCATGACCATTGGGACGTTTGGAATATGGGCCGCCTACCTCGCAGGTGGAGAGACCATCTACCTGGCCAATTACACCCTCCCAGACTCTCCCTTCCTCAAACTCTTTAAGCCAGAGGCAGCCTTCCTGCCAGAGTGGGTTGGGATTGCAGCAGACCTGTCCCCACTCCTCAAGCACTGATGTTAGCTGGTCCTTGGCACCCCATTCTCCTTTTCGGGGTCCCCCAAGATCAGTCCCAACGTATGAGGAGCACATTGGTACATTTTCCAGGATGCTTCCCTCTTGTACCATAATGCTTCAGCCTACAAGTAACAGAAGTCCCAACTAACTTGTTTAAATAACATGTTCATGTGTCTCACACAACAGGACCAGAGATGGCACATCTCCAGGGTTAATTTAGCAGCTCAACAATGTCATCAGCAACCCCAGTTCCATCCATCTTGTTGAGCTGCCATAATCTCTTAAATCAGCTCCCACATGGTCCCCATGGTCCCAAGAGGGCTGCCACATACCTGTGTGTCACACAGCATATCCTCTTCCCAAGGCAGCCAAAAGAGGTTTGTTCTTATCTTAGGTCCCTTTTGAAGAGTGTAGGAAACCTTCCAAATCCTCCAGCAACTTGACCCCATGTCTCACTGACCAGAAGTGTGCCACCTGACCCTTTATAAGGCATAGTGAACGAGACCCTGGGTTTGACTTAGCTTCAGATCAATAAATCTTTGCCCCCTGCAGCTGGGGAGTTGATCAGCCTCCTCTGAAGGACATGGTGCCTTACAGTAAGAAAATTGGGGTGCTCTTACCAAGGAAGAAGGGAGCAATGTCTATAGGGTACAAAAGAGGGAAGCCCTGAATTATTGTGCAGGTTGGTCACTACACAAAGGCCCCTGGCCAAGGAGGCAAGTGGGGCTTAAATAGAGCCCACAGTCTGATCTTCAAACTGTGTGTCCCTGGGACTATGTCCACGCAGAGGGCTCACTTTTTTCTAGTTAGCCTGCCCAGAGTGGGACCTTTCGTCCAGTTTTCACAAGAGAGCCATACTGGCTAGTAGGTGTGACTCCAAGACTATGTGCCCCACCTCTGCAACCCTGGCTTCTGGGGACTACAGTGATTATTGTCGAGAACTCAGAGACCAGCATGGCTCAATGAACTTGACCAGAGTCCATTCAAGTAAATGCGTGTAGTGATGAACCTAACAGACAAGACCCCTGCTCTCAAGGACTGCATTAACAAAACAAAGTGGCTTAAAACGACAGCAGTTAATTATTCCCCATCAGTCTGCGGGTCAGCTGGGTGATTCTCTGCTCCCGTGCAACCTTAACTGGGTTCTCTTACGTGGCTGCATTTATGTGGTGCTCATTTGGAGTATCCTGCAGGACAGGGTAGCTTAGACTTCCTCACAACACGGCTTTCAAGTTGTTTGCTGAAACACTTGGTCTTGGAGTCCTCAGTCATCATCATCGTGTAAGAAGTCCAGCTATCTGAAGCTGCCATGCTGTGAGGAAGCCCAAACCCAATGAGAGGCCACAGATTAACAGTCTTGGCTGAGGCCAGCTTCAAGTCATCTGAGCCTGGGCATCAGATATGTGAGTGTAGAAGCCTCCAGATGATTCCACAGTTCCAGTCAACCTAGCATTTAGAGTGATCCAGCGGAGGCTCCTGACAATGCTTTGCAGAGACAAGCCATATCTGAATTCCTGATTCACAGATTCTCTGAGCACGATACTCTGATTGTTTTATGCCACCAAGTTTTGGGATAATCTGGCAGGCAGCCATGAATAACTGGATAACAGACTAAACAGATTATTCTCTGTATTTGCAAAATCTTTTATGACTTTGGCATGAAGTAGGCCAACATGAACATCCCCACCTGACTTGAGATCCCATGTGCAAAGGTCCTGTGGCGGGCTGGGGTGGGTGGATGGGGAGTCTGGTTATATGTAAGAGTGAAATGAGACCAGTATGGCTGGAGCACATGGAGACAGATATAGGTGGAGAAGTTATCAGGGTGGGACTCTGAAGTACCTGTCGACCACGCTAAGGACTTCGGGTTTTATTCTAAGACCAATGGGAAACCATCAGAGGGCTTCAATTAGGGGAGTGATATGATCTGATTTGCTGTGTGGACACATATCTAGCTGCTATGTGGAGATACAGCTGTAGGGACAAAGATGGAGACAGACCAGTAAGAAGGCTACTGTAACATTCCCAGCATGCAATGATGGCGGACCAAGGAGATAATGGTGAAATAGAAATCTCATTGCAAGGGCCCAACAGACATTCCTAGTGTCTCTCTGCCACAGTTTGACATTTCTGAAAAAGACAATCTGACTGGCTCAATCAGATTGATATTTGAGTCAGTTATCCACCATGAGTCAATTACTTGAGGCTGTGGGGAGGGGGTCACCTAAGACAAACATGGCTGCCATGTTTGTAAGGGAGTTGATTCAAGAGGTAATGAAAGAATACCCTAAGAATTGGCAAGATACTCCAAAAATGGGTACATTGGAAAAAAGGGTTCACCACTCACATTTCAGTGAGTGAAACAAGTCATGTGGTCACACCCAATTTCAAAGAGGTGTCGATGAAAATTAATCAACGGATCTAAGAAAGAAATGGAAATTTTTATTTGAGCTAGATTTGAGGATTATAACCCTGGGAAGAGCATCTCAGAAAGCTCAGAAAACTGTTCCACTGGTTAGAAATCAAGCCAAGGTTATACAAGTTTTTTCTGAGACGGAGGGCTGAACATCAAATGATGTATCATTGACAGTTTACATAATCCAGATCTAAGCATCATCCTGGTGGGTCATGTGTCAGGATCCCCTGACAAGATCAAGAAGGAATGTTATCTTTTAAGGAGTTGTCTTGTTAGTTCTGGGAGAATGTTGCTGTTTATGATTGAGCAGGTATTCCTCCTTATGGGGGAGGTTTGGTCGATGGATAATGCAGATACACAATGCACACTGAGGGGATAGGGGAGGCTAAAGGGCAGAGAAAAATCTTTATGTTTAAATTTTTCTTGTCTTGCCATAAAACATGAATTTTATTTCACAGAGGGCAAGTAAGAGCAACCTGCCCACATGCCCCAGATTTATGCACAGCTCTGACAACTACCTCACATCTCCTTGCAGGCCTCTGCAGTCTCTCTGGGTGGCTCTTTTGGGGCCCCTTTCTTGTGGCTTAGTACCCGTGAAATGGGATGCCACTGTAATTACTAGCTAATAGGTTTCTTGGTAACTCTATTTAAGGATTCCCCTTTCAAATTTCCAGGCTTATTTTATACAACTTGAATGGGTGCTGGTCACTGGACCAGGTTTTTCTATTTAAAACAAAAAGAGGGGCTTCCTAGGTGGCGCAGTGGTTAAGAATCTGCCTGACAATGCAGAGGTCACGGGTTCGATCCCAGCTCCAGGAAGATCCCACATGCCACGGAGCAACTAAGCCTGTGTGCCAAAAAATAAATAAATAAATAAATAAATAAATAAATAAATAAATAAATAAAACAAAAAGAATAGAAATTCTATGTTCATTTATTAATTTAGCATTCTCTATTTTTTTTCACGTACATTTGAAAATGTTTTGGGGGAGAGGCACATTTCACACACTTCTAAATAAAAGCAACATCATGGTTGGTCATAGTTTCCAGAAATGGCTGCGACAACATCTCTCCTCATTTCAGCCCGCGAAGCCTTCCTCCCCTACCCATCCCCATCTCAGTAAATGGCAGTGTCCATTTACTTCAACCAAACACTTAAAACTTACTCTTGATTCTTTCTTTCACATTTTATCCACCAGCAAGTTGTCAGCTTTACCTTGAAAATATACCCTGAATCTGATCTTCTTTCCTTCCTCTACCATAACCATCTGTCCAAGTCACCACCATCTCCACCTGGACAGTTTAAAAGCAAACTAAACATTTTATACATAAAATAATGTAGTAAATGCCCATCACCCAATTCAACAATTTCAAAATGTCCCCATTCTTCTCTCATCTGTGCCCCTCATCCCCCTTTTTGCTTTATGCAAATCTCAGACATCAGATTTTTCCGTGCATGAATCTTATGTCTCTAATGGATAGAAGTTAATGAAAATATAACCACATAAATATCTAAGACAATTTTATAATATATGTTAATATCATCTATCAGAAGTCTGTGTTGAAACTGTTCTGATTGTGTCAAAAATATCTTATTACTATTTTTTTTGGATCCAGATCTCTACAAACTTCACCCATTGCCTTTGGTTGACAAGTGTCTTAAATATCTTTTAATCTATAATGATCCCCTTCCCTTTCTTTAAAAAAAAAGGCATTTTAATTTGTTATGAAACCAAGTCATTTGTCATTTTCAATTGGCTGGTTGAGTCCTCCTTGTGTCATTCAACGTGTTCCTATATTCCCTGCATTTGCTTTGAACCAGAGTTGAAGCTAAAAAGTGTGTGTGTGTGTGTGTGTGTGTATAATTCTGTATCACAATGATAAGAAATTATGCTGCAAAAATATATATTGAAAATATACTTCGAGGAATGAATTTGATTAACCAGCAAACAATGATGGTGGGCCAGTGAGGTAACAGTGGAAATGAGGCTAGAGACCAATGAGATTACCAGATTTCAAGCTTTACCATAAAGGTAAAGTTATGACAGAGTGGTACCAACATAAAAGATAGAAAAATGGGACTTCCTAGGTGGTGCAGTGGGTAAGAATCTGCCTACTAATACAGGGGACAAGGGTTCGAGCCCTGGCCCAGGAAGATACCACGTGCCGTGGAGCAACTAAGCCCATGTGCCACAACTACTGAGCCTGTGCTCTAGAGCCCGTGAGCCACAACTATTGAGCCCATGTGCTGCAACTACTGAAGCCCACATGCCTAGAGCCCATGCTCTGCAACAAGAAAAACCACCACAATGAGAAGCCTATGCACCACAACGAAGAGCAGCCCCCCTCGTCGCAACTAGAGAAAGCCCGTGTGCAGCAGAGAAGACCCAACACAGCCAATTAAATAAATAAATAAATAAATCCATAAAAAAAAAAAGATAGAAAAATGGAATCCAATAGTGAGTCCAGAAACAGATCACATATATATTGTCACTTTATTTATGACAAAGACATCAACACAATTCAGTGGAGGAATGAGCTTTTCAATAAATGGAAGCAATCCTATATCCATGCAGAAAAAGTAAGACTTGACCCCTACCTCACGCCATACACAAATGTTAATTCAAGATGGATCACATACCAGAAGGTGAAAGCTGAAAACATAAAGCTTCTAGAATAAAACACGGAAGAAAAGCTCATGACCTTTAGGTGGGCAAAGTTTTCTTAACTAAGACACACAAAAAAACAGTAACCGTAAAAAACAAACAAACAAAAAACCTGACATATTGGACTTCATTAAAATGAAGAAGTCATCAATTCATTAAAAGACTCCTTTTGGACTTCCTGGTGGTCCAGTAGTTAAGACTCTGTGCTTCCACTACAGGGGGCTTGGATTTGATTTATGATCCGGGAGGTTCCGCCTGCCACGAGGTGTGGCCAAAAAAAAAAAGCTAAAGGGGGAAAAATAAGACACTTTTCATGTTTGCACTATTTACATTTCACAAGGTTCATATGCAGAACATACAAAGAGTGCCTGTAATTCAATAAAAGACAAATACTTCATTAGAAAACATGGGCAAAAAAAATTGAACAGATGGTTTGAAAATAATGAGAAACAAATGTCAATTAGCACATGAAGATGTGTGTTCATTTTCAGGTTGCTTATTTTCCTCCCCCCTCAGTCACTGTCCCGAGGTCTACCCCCAACTGCTTCTTTTTACATCTCACTCTCTCTACCCCATAGCCTAGGGAAGGGGGTGATTTCTCAGGTCACTTTATTTTATTTTATTTTATTATTTTTTAAAATTTATTTTATTTTTATTTATTGGCTGTGTCGGGTCTTCGTTACTGCACGCGGACTTTCTCTACTTCTGGCGAGCAGGAGCTACTCTTTGTTGTGGTGCAAAGGCTTCTCAGTGTGGTGGCTTCTGTCATTGTGGTGTGGAGATCTCATCCACACGAACAAACCTGAGTGTGAGTGGCACGGCAGAATTAAGAAAATTCACACAAGAGTGTAGGAAAGCATGGGGTCAGGGGACTCAAGACCAAGCCAGTCAAGAGTCCTGAGCTTTGAGTCCCATAGCGTATTTATTGAGAAAAAGCATTCTAGCACTCTAGATTATAAATCACATAATGGACATCATGAGGTATATGCTTCAAATAGAGAAGAAAGCAGAACACCTTGTTTTTTATGACTACTAGGGGAGATAGTTTACCTTTAACTCGGAGCTGGAGTCTGGAGGCATCAGGCTATATGACTGCTTTATCTCAATCAGTTTTCCTTGAGACTAGTTCTACTTTCAAAACTGCCTGCAGGTACAGCCACTATGGAAAACAATTTGGAGGTTCCTTAAAAAACTACAAATAGAACTACCATATGATCCAGTCATCCCACTCCTGGGCATATACCCAAAGAAAACCATAATCCCAAAAGAAACTTGTACCATAATGTTTATTGCAGCACTCTTTACAATAGCCAGGACATGGAAGCAACCTAAATGCCCATCAACAAATGAATGGATACAGAAGATGTGGCATATATATACAATGGAATATTACTCAGCTATAAAAAGGGATGAGATGGAGCTATATGTAATGAGGTGGATAGAACTACAGTCTGTCATACAGAGTGAAGTAAGTCAGAAAGAGAAGGACAAATATTGTATGCTAACTCACATATACGGAATCTAAAAATGGTACTGATGAACTCAGTGACAAGAACAAGGAAGCAGATACAGAGAATGGACTGGAGAACTCGAGGTATGGGAGGGGGCGGGGGGTGAAGGGGAAACTGAGAAGAAGTGAGAGAGTAGCACAGACATATATATACTACCAACTGTAAAATAGTCAGTGGGAAGTTGTTGTATAACAAAGGGAGTCCAACTCGAGGATGAAAGATGCCTTAGAGGACTGGGGCAGGGAGGGTGGGGGGGACTCGAGGGGGGGGCGTCAAGGAAGGGAGGGAATATGGGGATATGTGTATAAAAACAGTTGATTGAACCTGGTGTACCCCCCCAAAAAAAAAAATTAAAAAAAAAAAAACTGCCTGCAGCCATGTAGCTGGTCATGCGCTCTCAGGATTGTTACTCCAAGTCAATGTCCTCTGTGTCCTCTGTGGTTCTCTACATTGTGGATCATGGGCTTTAGGCAAGCAGGCTTCAGTAGTTGTGGCACATGGGCTCATTAGTTGTGGTTCGCAAGCTCAGTGGTTGTGGCACACAGGCTTAGTTGCTCCATGGCATGTGGGATCTTCCCAGACCAGGGATCAAACCCCTGACCCCTGCATTGGCAGGCAGATTCTTAACCTCTGTGCTACCAGGGAAGCCCCTCAGGTCACTTTAGATCCTGGAAGCTAACTGTGTGTGGTGGGATATTAGGATAGGAGGTATTTTTCGTAGGTTGTTTCCTCACTACTGCATCTTCTATCATTACCTAGGGAATTATTTTGACACCGCAACTCTACATTTCTGCTTTTTAAGCCACTCAGTTTGGAGTACTTTGCTACAGCAACCCTAAGAAACTAATACAGTACCTAAGAAAGTGGGGAGGGGAGAGGGTTGTTTCTGGTGGTTTTATGGAGTTTCTTCAGTTAACCAAGCTTCAGTAAAAGGCTGGCTGTGCCCTGTTAGTTCATTTTAATTTAATTAATTATGTTCATGGTCATGGGGTATTGCTTCCAAGAATTAGCGTTCCCTAGGTTTTTATCCATGGCCCTTTGTTCTCCCTGGTGATTTCATGGTTTCACATGCTGTATTTTGATGACTCTCACATTTTTATTTTGGGGCCAGAAACATGCCTTTAGACCAAAAGTTTAATAATGGAATAACTTTAAAAATTCCAAAAGTAGAGAGTGCTGATGAGGGCAGGCTCTACCAGATGTTAAAAACTAATGTTTAAAGTTATTCTATTATTAAACCTCAATAAATAAAACAGTGTGATCCCAGTGCATGGAAAACAGATGAAAGGAACTGCCTGGAAAGGTCAGTAATGGACAGAAATCCATTTGGGAATTGAATATATGTTGAGGGTAGCATTACAAATTAATGATTGAAAAATGGATTCTTAACAACGTTGAGCCATCTGGGGGAAAAAAGCAAGCTCTTAAAAAGAAAACTAACAGAAATTTAAATTTTTAAAATTAAGTTATAAAATGTAAAAAGATCGTGTGTCATGTTTTTGTTCAAATATGGGATCGTACAGACTTTGGTAGCTTGCTGTTCTTTTTACATCTGCTATGCGTAGTAAACATCTTTCCAGTCCCTTTGGTAGTTGCAAAAAGATTCTATTGTATTCATCAAATACAGCACCTCCATACTCCAACTGAAAGTTTTTAGGGTGTTCAGTTATTTTTTGCTTTTGCAAATAATGCTGGGGAGAATATCTTGTTATTTGCCATTTTTGGCTGTAGTGTGGAAAATATGTATGCATACTAATATTTCTTTTTAAGGATATATAATTAGAATTGAAATTTCTGGGTCATGGAGTGTGCATTTAAAATCAGTTATGCTGCCTTTTGCATTCTTTCTCCCTCTCCCAACATGGCGCCCTCATCAAAAAAGAAGAATAAGAAGGGGAAGACTATCTTTATAACAGACTTTCTGGCTGAGGATGGACGGACTGGTGGAGGAAGCACCCATGTCCCCAAACCAGTCAGCTGGGCTGATGAAGCAGATGACCTAGAAGGAGATGTTTCAACCACTTGGCATAGTAATGGCACGTATAGGGCACCTCCAATTGACCGTTCTATCCTGCCCCACTGCTCCATGGCTTCTTGGGAACCCAACATCAACCGGAGCCATCTCCCCAAATCACCACCCTACACCGCTTTTCTAGGGTGTGACAGAAGACTCCATTAAGGAATTCTTTAGAGGACTAAATAGCAGGGTAGTGTGTTTGCCATGTGAATCCTGCAATCCTGGGAGGTCGAAAGGTTTTGGTTACGCTGAGTTTGAGGACCTGGATTCCTTGCTTAGTGCGCTGAGCCTCAATGAAGAGTCTCTGCACTGGAGAATTCGAATTGACGTTGCTGACCAAGCACAGGACAAAGACAGGGATGATCGTTCTTTTGGCCGAGATAGCAGTCGGGATTCTGACAAAACAATACAGACTAGAGGGCCCGTCCTGCTACAGACAGCTTTGATGACTACCCACCTCGAAGAGGTGATGATAGCTTTGGAGACAAGTATCAAGATGGTTATGATTCAGACTCCTGTCATGATGGGTATCGGGACAGTTACCGTGATTTTCCACGCAGGGACATGAATCGATATAGGGGCCGAGATCGCTATGATGACCGAGGCAGCAGAGACTATGATAGAGGCTACGATTCTAGGATAGGCAGTGGCAGAAGAGCATTCGGTAGTTGGTACCATAGAGATGACGACTACCGAGGAGGCGGGGACTGCTATGAAGACAGATATGACGGACGAGATGACCGGTCATGGAGCTCCAGAGATGATTACTTCCGGGACGATTATAGGCGTGATGATAGAGGTCCCCCCCCCCCCCCGCAAAGACCCAAACTGAACCTAAAGCCTCAGAGTACTCCTAAGGAAGATGATTCCTCTGCTAGCACCTCCCAGTCCAGTCCAGGAGCTTAGCCTCTCTCCCCCCACTGCAGTTAATGGTGACTCTCACTTTTGTTGGCATGTTTCTATCTTTCTCTATCCTTTTACCATCTCTGGATGTGTCTGTAAACACAATCATTTTGTTCTGCTTGGTCTTTATTTCCCAGTTTTAGAGAAATATGATTTATATACAATAATACTCACCCACTTGATAGCAGCATTATACACAATAGCCAAAAAGGGGAAACAACCCAAATGTCCATCAACTGCTGAAGGGATGAATAAAATATGGTGGACCCATGAAATGGCATATTATTCAGCCATTAGAAGTGAAATACTGTAACTGAAAGTGGGGGTCCGGCTGCTCACCACTTAAAAGCTAATAAAGAGGCAAAGTTGCTGGAAAGGAAAGTTTGTTTGGTTTATTTTGGATACTGGCAGCCAGGAGTGGGGGCCAGAATTCTGTTTGAAGGCTGACCCCTCCTCCTCGACAATCAGTGGGCAAGAGCTTTTATAGACAGAGGGAGAGGGCTACAGGCAGAAACAGCACCGTCTGCTCTGACAGTCATCTTGAAATTGGTCATTGGTGGTCTGACCAGCATCATCTTGATTGTTTTAAGTACAGTTAACCTTCAGTTCCAGGGTCGACTTGTTCCCATTTCCTTGAGGCCAGTTCTCAGAATTGTGGCAGCTTATGTCATGGCTACAGTCTGGTCATTATGTAGTTAACTTCTTCCACCTGGTGGGGATTTCAATATCTACAAGACAGCTCACAGGACATTGCTCAGAATATTATCTATAGCCCTTGAAGAGGAACTAAAGGTCTTTGACCTTGCTTAGTGACTAACCTATTATTGTTTTATCCTGTTTGACTGCTTTTTTGCTTCTGCATCATCTCACTTCTCTGATTAAATTTGTTCTTTGACTAAAGTTTTTCCACAGACAAAATGCAGGTGGAGGACATGGGAGGAAGGACCGTAGGGTCCTGCTCCATTTTGATACTGTACATGCTAAAACATGGGTGAACCTTGGAAACATTATGCTGAGTGAAAGAAGCTGAACACAATGGACCACATATGATTCCATTCATATGAAATGTCCAGAACGGGCAAATCCACAGAGACAAAAAGTAGGTTAGTGGTTGCCTAGTGGGAGGAGGAGAGGTTTGGGAGGAAATGGGCAGTGACTGCTAATGGGTATGGGGTTTCTTTTCGTGGTGATGAAAATATTCTGATATTGATTGTGCTGCTGGATGGGCAACTCTGTGAATATACTAAAAGCAACCACCAATCTGCTTCTGTTACTGAACCAAGTTTGGGTCTGACTGCCCGCTTGCAGTAAAGACAGTCTACTGACACTGGGTCATGGTAAAGGAAAGTGCAGTGTTTATTGCAGGATGCCAAGCAAGGAGTCCAGGTAGCTAGTGCTTAAAAGACCCAAACTTCCCAATGGCTTTCATGGAAAGATTTTTAAAGATGGGGTGAAGGAGAGGGGTTGTGGGGTGTGTGATCAGCTCTTGGACATTCTCCTGATTGGTTGGTAGTGATGACTGGGAGTCAGCATCATCAACCTTCTGGTTCCAACCAGCCTAGGGTCTTTGTGCTTGTGGGCAGCATACAATTAACTTCTTCCACGTGGTGGGGGTTTGAGTATCTGCAAAACAGTTCAAAGGATATAACTTAGAATATTATCTATAGTCCTTGAGGAGGAACTAAAGGTCCCTGACTTTGTTTAATGGCTAAACTATTATTATTTTGTCTTGCTAGACTGTTTTTCCTTTGCATCTGCATTTCTCACCTCTCTGATAAAATTTATCCTTTGTAACTTGGGGAAGGCCTAGGAGGCTAAAGTTTTTCTACAAACAAGAGGCATGTGGAGGACATGGGGGGGATCTATCCTGGGAAGGCTCCATAGGGTCCTGTTCAGAAGGTTACATAAAGAATCGTTCCATGTTTAGTCTTTTGTTTGACTTCTTTCACTTAGCATCATGTTTCTGAGATTCATTCATATTCTTGCAGGTATCAATCATTCACTGCCGTTTCACCGCTGAGTAGTATTCCACTGTGTGGGTGTCCCACAGGGGGGGCTTATCTGTTCACCATTTGATGGGCATTTGGGTTCTCCCCAGTTTGGAGCTATAATGAATGATGCTGTTATCAACATTTGTGTACAAGTCTTTATGCAAACATATTTTCTCTTCTCTTGGGAAAATAACTAGGAACCAGGTCATCTATGAAGTCAGAGAGGAGAAGCGACTTGTCTAGGGTCCCCAGATAGGGAGGAGCTGGGTTCAAAGTCCGAATGAAGGTTTGGCACTGAAGGACTTTGCCAAGGGAAGGAGAAAGGCTGTCTTCTAGAGAATGAATGTTCACAATTCCCATTTCCCTCTTTTCCTCCCAGTTCAGCTCTCCCTGCCCTGGCTCTGGGGTCATCACCAGGCTGCCTGAGGTCTGGAAGTCCCCATCATTCACCATCAGGGAGAAACAAGATTTGAGAGGAAGAAGAGGCAACAATGGACGGACTGAAAATGAGAAAGCTGGTCAACACCAAGTACAGGGTAACCGTCGTGTACACATGGTGGTTATGTGGGTGGGCCCAGCTATTTGGCAGAGGAGTGGAAGTCAGATCAATCCTGTGGATCAGTGACAACCACTGACACTTAATGAGCACTTACTGCCAGGCATTGTTGTAAGCACTTTACACAGGTTCTCATTTATTCCTCACACTAACCCCACAAGGTACTATTGCCCTTGTTCCCATTATATGGATGAAGAAACTGAGGTACAGAGAGGTTAAATGGCTTTCCCTAGGCCAGGCAGCTAGTGATGGAGAGATAAGTCCACACAAGTGGGTCTGACCCCAGAGATGAGACTCTCAACCATTGTGGCACCTGCCTCTGTCAGTCTACTCCTGGGTGTGTTTCCAAAGAAATTGTCCTACAGGTCCCTAAGGGGCTGTGCTTGATGATGACAATTAGGATAAGGATGAGAATGATGGGGATGAGGAGGATGAGGATGAGGATGAGGACGATGGTCTCAGGTAGTTGGTAGAGTTGGGAGTTGGGGGGGGGGGGTGTTCATCACTGGTGGAGCAGAAATTAAAAATAAGGTGGAGGATGGAATTTCCCTGGTGGTCCAGTGCTTAGGACTTGGCATTTTCAATGCCGAGGGCTCAGGGTCAATCCCTGGTCAGGAAATATGTCTATAAGATAAACTGGTAATTTGGGTATTTTGTCAAATATATTCTTGGTCTTTTTCATGCTTCCAATGAGATCATGGGATGGCAGCATGGAGAGGGGAGGGGGTCCCCATCTGACCTCATCCTCCTGCAGCTCCCCTGCAGCCTTCATTTTCCCCTACCCTCTTGGGAGAGGCCCAGCCTTGCCTCAGGGGCAGGAGAAAGTGGCTGAAATGTCTGGAGAAGGGCTAGGGGACAGGCCGTGGAGAGGGCAGGACCCAAAGCCGTCCCTCACTCTCTGGAGTCAAACCTGCACACTCCACCCAATCCTGGGTCTGTTTTTCAAATCTCCATCTTTCAGAGAATTCTTTAGCCACCCCTAGCCCTGACTCTGAGACTGCACACAGGGCCCACAGGCTCTCAGCCCAAGGTCGCCCTCCTCTGGACACAGGAGAGATGGGGACAGAGTGAAGAGGATACAGAGGCAGGCAGAGATGGGAACAGACTGATATGGAGATATAGGCATGGAAGTGTCAGAAGGGAAACAGAGACAAAGGGGGACCTGCCAGACCCCTTCTGATCTTTCCAGGACTGCCTGCATGCTTTTCCCTCTAATTTTCATCCTGACGTGAAGGGTCCTGCAAGACCCAGCTACCACCCACCTCTCCAGCCCCAAATTCTGCCATAGCACAGACACACCTTTTATCCCAGGAACCCTGATCTCACAAGGTTCTCCAGGTGGCAGCGTCCTTCACATCTTCAAGTCTTCACATGTTCTTCTCCCTCTGTAAGGATGCTGTCTTCCAAGGGGTTCCTCTGACCAGCTCCTCCTCATCCTTTGACTCTTAGCAAAAATGTTTTCTTTGTCCCACCACCCTGTCCCATTCCCCTGCAGCTTCTGGTTATTTTCTAGGAGTCATACCCCTCCTATCCCTTGTACCATTGCCGTGAAAATACTTACTACCCTGCACTGGGACTCTCTCTTTGCAAATGCCTGAGCTTCATCAGAGCACAGATTGAGGCTCTTCGATTTTTCAGCCCTGAGGGCACAGGCTGTGGATTTATTAATCTGATTTAAAACCCTACTCCAACACCTCCTGACTGTGTGACACTGGGCAGGTCATTCCCCTTCTCTGATCTTCATTTCCTCTAGAAAGGGAGGATGACAAATTCTACATGATTGGTTTGGAAGACACTGAAGATTCCCTTTGCCTCATAGCAACAAGCATTCACTCCCTTCCATTTTCATCTTGGATCTTCAGTGTTCACCAGAGTTTACACACTTCACGGCAGTAGAATTGTTGATCAGCAGCTAATAATGGTGATTAATATTTATCACATGCCACATGCCACAGTCCAGGTCTGGTTCACGGACAGTCTCAGTGAACTCTCTCAGCCACATGGGCTTTAGGTACAGATGAGGAAACTGGCATGACAGCAAGCCAGGGGAAGTCTTGGCTCTAGGTCCTGTAACACATAGCTAATCCACTGTACATTCCTACCTGTTGTGGACACTGTTGGTGGCCTGCCCAGGTCCCCTCAGATTCCTCTTACCAGTTCTGTGCACCCAATACCCAGCTTCTGCATGCTTTATGCATTAATCACATCTTTTTATTTTCTGTATTTCTGGTGCTTTGACATCTGAGGCCTTGATGACATTGAAGGGACTGTCCCTCCCAGGGCTAGCCAATTCCTAGAGGTAATAAAGGACTCACACGTAAGCATGCCTTTGGCATGCAAACCAGCCAACTCAGAGCCCATGCCCCCAACCACTTCCTTTATGGTGTTCTATACTTCAGGCCACTATTCATCTGCCTAATCCACACCCCACCTCCCCACCCCCACCCCCAGGCTAAGTTCCAGGCAACTGGGGACAACCCATACACCCTAAAGCCTGCTGAAATTATGTAAACTTGACAATCCTAAGCTTACCCTGCCTCATCTGTTCCTTCCAGAGGAAACCACAATAAAGACTCTTTTCCTAGTTTCTCATCTTCCCCTCTAACTCCTGACTGACCCTGGTGCTCCCCCATATAACCCTGCATGGCTTGGCATGCCCCCTTCCTTTGGGATCTATGAAAGTAGCAAACTGTCTTTTCAATGGCAATTGTCTCTGGATCTATTGGCCTCACCATACCTGAATGATAATAAACCTATATTTTAAAACACTTTGCTGCTAAGGGCTTACCCTGCAACCTTGCTCCCAGGACTGCCCTTGGGTTTGAGGTGCCTGAAAATTTATATTCTGCCCCCTTCTCATGATCTGTGGCCCATGACTGCCTAGAGGGGTGTAGTGGCAGGTCTTCAAAGACAGTGCGCAATGACCATGCCCCCAGTACTCACACATTTGTGTAGTCTTCTTCCATATTTAGCCCTGGCTACCCTGACTTGCATTAACTAATAGAATGTGGTGGAAGTGATGTTATGCCAGTTCCAAGCTTATTCTTTAAGAGACTAGAAGTTTCTGCTTCCTCCCCTAGGAATGCTCACTTTGGGGAGCCCTGAGCTACCATGTAAGGGGTCCAGCTACCTGCTGGAGAAAGAAACTACATGGGAGAGGGAGAGCACTGATACCACACGGAGAATGAGAGAAGTCCAGATATCCCACAGCCCAGTAGGGTCAAGCCTACTAGTCATCCCTGCCAAGGTGCCAGATGCAACTGAGTGAGCCATCTTGGATGTTCCAGCCCAGCTGGGCCCTAAGATGACTGCAGCTTTAGTTGACATCATATGGTGCCGAAGAACTGCCTTACTGAGCCCAGTCAACCCACAGAATTGTGAACAATCATAGACAGTTGTTAAGACTCTAAATTTTGGGGTGGTTTGTTATTCAGCAATAATAAACCCAAACAGGGATCTTCCTTTGCAGCAAAGTCTCAGTTCCCTTTGCCTCCAGGTGGAAAAGACTCTGCAACTTAATTTATCCTCTAGAGCTCCCCACAGGATCAGGCTGAGGGTGGGACTTCACGTGAAGTCACACTCTTGCTGGTTTTCTTCCCCATCACTGTCCTGTTTCATCTATTCCTTCATTGGTTTCTCCTGGGAGCATTTCTTTACTAAATCATGGATACACGAATCTGGTCTCAGACACTGCTTCCAAGAGAATCTGACCTCATATATGACACATCTGATTTTTCTCATCTCCAACCAGAAGCCAAGGGTCTAGCAAACTACTCTCTCTCGCTCCACTCTTCCCTGCCCCTCTCCTGCATCAAAAAAGTATAGACCACCTTCTAGACCCCAGCAACAGGCAGTCATCTAGTAGGTGGGATAGGGCGATGAAGGTGGGAACAAAAAAATCCATGAGGTCTCTGAAGAAAGCAGCAAGCAGCTTGTTTGCCGCGGTCAGCAGCAAATGAAACCTCTTTGCCCCCAACCACACAATGATGGAGGGGATCATATGGAGGTCAGGCAGAAGTCAGGAGGTTGGCATGTCAGCAGCAGTGCAGGGGCCGGGGGGGGGATGAGAGTTGTCTCTGATTTTGTGTTTGTGGTGGGAGGGGCTCTGCTGGTTGTTCCAACCCTCCCTCAGGCAGTCTATCCCTGTGACATCTCCATCCCTACCAGTTCACAGTCCCTGGAAACCCCAAAATCCATCACCATGGATCCTCCAGCAGGTCCCACAGCCTGGTGCCACTGGAATCAGATAAGTCAGCAGAGAAAATGCTGGGGGCTGGGGGGCCACAGCCCAGCGGGGGACCCCCACTCAGAGCCTCCAGCCAATCCAAGGAGTCCGTGGGGTCCCTGGGGGAGGGGGACAGGGTGTTCGTGGGGGATGGAAGCGAGGAAGAGAAGACAGATGAGAGGCCTTCAGAGTCCGGGGAGGGGGACAGCACATCAAAGGAGCCGGGGAAGTCCAGGGGGATGGGGGGCAGCGGGTCTGCAGGGAAAGGAATGAAGTGTGAGCTTAGGAAGGCAGGGATCCGGACCCCAGCTCCCAATTCGTCCTTTTCAGGAGTCTAGGGCCCCAGCCCACTCCTCTTTAGGACCCAGGAGCCCAGAACCTTGGCTCCCCTTTCCCCCAAATCTAGGAGTTCGGCTCTTACCCTCAGGCTCCACCTGATCCTCCAGGATGTCATCGATGCCCCGGTTCGGAAGCAACTGCGGACGGGCAAAACTGACGTGAACCTGGGACTCCAGTCTGATCCTGACTGAGACCCTTGGCCCGCTCTCTCTCACCTGCGCTCTGCGGATCGCTTCCTGCAGCTCCTCCTCCAGTGTCAGGGCTGTCGAGGCTGGAGCTGAGGAAGGGATCGGCACTGAAGCTGGAGTCTGAGCCGTCGTTGCAGTCGGAGCCGGAGCAGGAGCCAGAGCCGGAGGAGGAGCCAAAGCCGTCTCAAGGGTTTCCGCGGCACGTGAAGCAGGCAGTGAGTGAGATGTTGGACACTGCTTGAACTAGAACCGCGAAGAGGGCGAGTTCCTGTAAGCCGCGCCCACTGGGAACATCCCCACCCACTCGCAAACTTTGGCTCCACCCACTGGTCTCTGCTGGGGCCTCCACCCAGCGATCCTTCCCTTTGCCTCGCCCCCTATTCTTTCATTGGCTTCCCATCCCTCAAGATCCTCCCCCTTTGCTCTTCACCACGCCTCCCACTTTATGGTCTATTATTTTCTCGACTTCCCACCCGGTCCCGCTTTGTCTTCTCTCCATTGGTCCAAGCGCGTAGCCCCGCCCTCACCGAGCCCGGCCTCCGGGCGGCTCCCAAAGCCTTGGGCCGGAAGCGAGGCCAGGGAGCACCCACGGCACCGTCCTCCCGCTGCGGCTTCTGCCGCTCGCGGGGCGGGGCGCCGCCGCGCATGCGCTCCAGGAGCATCGACTTGGTCCCCGACACCGGGAGGCCCCGCAGGCGCAGCTGCTGCCGGAGCTCTGAGACCTAGGGTGGGAGGCGAGGAGAGGCCGTGCTAGGTGGGCTCCGGGGCGCAGGTGGGGGGGCCTGAGCTGGACATTTGGAAACCGAGAGAGGAGGGCCTGGGGACCCTAGGTCTTGGATATCCAATAGAGCAGAGTCTGTAGGGTTAGATTTTGGGTCCCCACTGAGGGAGGGGGGCCGGCCTGGGAAGTTACTCCCCAAACTCACCGTCAGCTCCTCCAGTTTGAGGGTCTGAAGTTCCAACTTGTGTGGCGGGGACGAGGGGCTGGGGACTCCTACTGGGGAGGGAGTGAGGCGAGTGGGCTTCATCCTGGCGATAGTTGTGAGGGGGGAACCGATGTTAAAAGGTGCAGAGAGAGAAAAGGCATTCTGGAGTCCTCAAATACAGGGGCTCATGAAGGTGCAGGAAAGTAAGGGACCTGAGTTCTGAAGCTCCGAGGGAGCAAACACTGGAGGCTAGTTGCGATGCATGGGAGAATAGGAACGGGGCGGGTGGGGGTGGGGGGCTCAGACTCTCCAGTGGAAGGTCAGGATTCCTGGGAACTGAAGGAAGACGGGCTGGGGACCTGGACCCTTGAGTCCTGGGGGAGGAGAGAGCTGGGGGCCTGAACTTCCTGGAGAACAAAAACGGGGGTCATACCTAGGAGGTGGCTGCTGTGAGTTTGTCCCTTCCCACGGAGGTGGTCCAGGGCGACCCAGGGCCGACCCTTCAGCCCCAGGGTCTGCCCTGGACCTTTGTCTCGGCTCTGGGGGCATGTACTGGTGGTATGTCAAATTCCCCTTGAGCTTGGGCTCCCTCCAGTGTTGGGAGATCTTGGGAGACTCCTGAAAAACCAGGTATGATGTCATATGCTTCTGCTCTGTTCCCACTTTCCTGCCCCAGAGCCCCATGCAGAGTATGGGGGTCCAGTTGTCACCATCAGAGAGGACCAAAATGGGCAGCAGCAAGGAGGACCAAGACTAGACTCTCAGAGGGATTCCCTTCACTCTGGTGGAGACTCACCTTCAGGGACCTCCAGGGGCAGTGTTTTGGCTCAGGGAGAAGGACTCCAGGGCTGAAGAGGAAAGGGGCCCGGGCCGAGGGTGAGGCTGGGGCTGGAGCCAGAGCCGAGTCTGTGGCCGAGATCCACGGATCTGGATCCGAGACTGGAGAGGTGGCGAAGGACCCTGAGAGGCCTGCAGGCAGCAAGCCAGGCAGGGAGAAACAAGGCTGTGTAGGAAGGAAGGCCCTGGAGGCCCCAGCCCCAGGGTGCAAGAGGACAGACCCACCCGGGGAGTGAAACCAAGTGGTGGAAGCTGAATGCCTGGACTCCTGGACCTAAGGGCAGAAGTGCTAGGGACCCAGACTTTTACATTCCCAAGAAAGGCAGGAATCTCATCCGCAGTCACCAAGGGGTGTGATAGCTGAGCATCACAGATTTCTGGGGTTTTGCTAGGACAGCAGTGGGGCCAGCACTCCTGGTTCTTGGGGAGAGAGAGAAGCTGAAAGCCGCATCCTGAGATCTGTATGTGTGCCAAGTGTGGAGTCTGGGATGCCTGCCTTCTCCAAACAAACAGGATCTGGATTCACGCATTTCATTGGAGTGGGAAAAGCCCAAGAGCAGGAAGAGAAGCTCCTAGGGGTGGGGCAGCCAGGGTTCTGGGGAAGGACAGGATGGGATCACAATGTACCCTGGGGCATAGGGACTGAGGCTTGGGAACCAAAGCAGGATGTGTGGCATCTGCACTCCAGGCTGCCCCAGGGGAGTGGGGCCAGCATCCCCTCCCTTTCAGGGCCCACACTTACTTGGGTCCTGATACCGTCTGTGGATCCGAAGCTGGAGGACTGCGGAGGGAGGTGGGAGGAGAAAGGCGGGAAGGGAGTGTCCAAGAGCCTGGCCTGGCAGGCTGGTGGGAGCTGCAGTTGTTGGCGGGGACACGTGTGCCCAGCCCCCTTACACACCCCGTGCAGGCGGGTGGGCGGGCAGCCTGCTCCCTTCCCAGGCCTCCTGCCTGTTCCCTGCCAGCACAGCGCTGAAAGCCAGAGCCATTCTGGGGCCAGGAGCCAGCCAGTGTGCAGGCAGGAGGCAGCCGCGCCCCCCCTCCCCCCCCCTCCCTGCTCCCTCCAGCCCGCACCTGACCTCCTTGTGAGCCAATGCCCACCCCATCCTCCACCCAATCACCATCTTAGCGTTTGTACCTCGCCTCCTTTTATCTGTGCACCCTGCTTTGCACACGCCCACTCCCTTCTGTACTACCTCTGGGCCTCCCCTCAGTCACCCTCTTTGCACACCGAACTTTAAACATGCATTTCCCTGGGCTATATTTTTGCACCTACACCACTTTTGTGCACTGGTACCCTTTGCGACTCTTCATCCCAGGCTCAGTCTTGGCACACCCCAGCTACGTTAACCCACTTATTTGCCCATTCAGGATTTGGCCCCCAGTTTTGGAGCAGGGATCTCTCTTTGCACATTTCTTTGTACACGTGCACTTTTTTGCACACTCCTTACTCTTTGCTTACTGGTGTCTTTGCACCCACCCAACCACAGAAGCAGACTCATTTGCATGGTAAAGTACGCTCTGTCTACTCAGGACTTGACCTCCAGGTGTACCCACTTGCACGCTTGTCATGCACTGGGGCCTGAAATGCAACCTTTGACGCTTTCAAGGCTCCAGAGCTCATTGTCCCCTTGCCCTCAGTTCCACACTGGGCGCTTCTCCGATTTGCACGTGTCAATCAATGTATGCCGCTGTTCCTTTGCAGTACCTGGTCCTCTGCACAGCCACCCGTAGCCGCCCATTCCCCACCATTCACATGAGCATTGCACCAGCCATTTACACAGTCATTATCAACCACAACTCCACCCCTTTGCTGAGGCCTCCTATACACACAAATAATCCTTTGCACAGAAAACACATGCCACTTGGGTGTCACTGCCCCCCTCCCACTTCATCCGTCACCCGGCCATGCACACTCCCAGAGTTAGAGTATATTTCCAGGACCCGGAGGATCCCTTCCCTAGGTGCACAGAGAAAAGCTTCTCACCAGATCGGAACTTGGAGCGAATGATTTGGGAGCGCTGGGAGGAAGCCGCCAGGGTCATTGCCAAGGCTGGGCTGGGGACCTGGACTGGGGGGGGAGAGCAGGGCCCCCACAGGAGGCAGGGTCAGCTTGGAGGTCAGGTGTCCCCTGCCTGTGAACACAGCAGGGAAATGGCCTGAGGAACTTAGAGATGGGAGCGGCCTCGGGCCATACCTTCTGGATCCTGGGGGAGGAGGGGGCTGGGAGCCCAGACTCCTAGTTGTAAGGGAGGACGTGGAGAGGGCCCCAACGCCTGGAGCCTGGGGGAGGAAGGACCAGAGAGCTGGGACTCCTGGGTCCTAAGAAGGAGGGCACTGGTGGCCGGGACCCCGGATCTGTGAAAGGAGAGGGAGGGAAAGGGGGTGAAGGGCCGGAACTCAATACTCTAACGGGCCTAGAATGCAGCAGCCTTGATCAAGAGGGGCAAGGGGACCCGATAGGTCCCTGGGGAGTAGAAGGGCGTGGGTGCGTGTCAGCCACCAGGGTCTGTGGGGAAGGGACTGGGATCAGAGAGGCGACTCAGAAGAGTTAAGGCGAGTTCCCCTCCCACCCCCCAGTCCAGGGGCTTCTCACCAGGTGGGCTCGGCTCAGCTGTGCTCTGGAGCGGGTTGAGTCCCGAGGTCTAGGCTGGAGGCGGCAGGCTCCGCCCTGCCAGCCTGGGACCGCCTCGGACCCCCCGTTTGAGGGCGTGTCGGGAGCGGTGGAGAGGGGCGGGGGAGACAGGAGCCCCTCCTGGCATCCTGAGAAGGGGCGGGAACGCGGACTGGGAGGGCCTGGGGCGGGGCGGACGTCAGGGTTCCCGGCTCGCTCCTCCTCCGCGTCCTGGGGCTGCAGGGTCGGGCGGGGCAGCGGCGGGCGGACTGACAAAAGCAGGTGCCAGGAGAGGGGCTCAGGGTGAGCAGCAGCGGCAGGTGGCCGTGCCCCGGCCCTGCAGGCAGGTGCCACCTGTCGCTTACATTTTCCCTGACGCAGCAGCCGGAGTCGGATTCAGGGGAGGGAAAAGTTCAAACTGGAGCCCTGAACTCCTGGGTTTGAAGAAAAAGGGGCAGATCCTTGGACTCCTGGGGCCGAGGGAGGAGTGGGTTGGAGGCCCATACTTTCGGATGTGAGGGACGAGGGATTCCAGAACAGGAACGAGGTGTTGAGACTCATCAGTGTGCATGATAAGCAGAAAGGTCCAGAAGCGGCTTGGGAACCCAGACTCCTCTGTCTGAGGGAGGAGGCTGGAGTATGGGCTATGGGGGGTCGAAGGGAGCGTTGGCTATTTCCCACTGGCAGGACTGAAAGCCTGATCTTTGCCATAACAAGTGGAGAGCTTTGTCCTGAGATGCGTGGGAGGCCCCAGTGCTCCTGGATTGGATTACACGCAAGAGGGCAAGCTGAGGCCGTGGCTATAAATACCTCCGTGCATTCGGCAGGAGCCCAATGCTCCAGGCAAGGGCCCTGGTGCCTTATTCCACAGAAAATCGTCGTCACTATCGCTCCCGAGTCTTAACAAGTGAGGCGTTGCCAATACCACAGATACCTTTATTGTTCCTGGCACTCAAATCCCAAACCCATCTTCCCACGGTCCCATCCTCTACTACCCCAAAACTCAAATTCCCAGCATTCCACGCGAGGAAAAACTACAACTCCCAGAAAGCTCTGCGCTCAGGCGGGCTCTGAGGAGAGAAGCCGAAGAATTTTCAAGGTTCGCGCGCTCGTTTGCTATTGGTTTTCAAGGAGGCGTGGCCACGGGAGGTCCGTGGCGGTGATTGGCCGGCAATTCCTGCTGCTCAAGATCCCAGAGGAGGCGCCGCAGCCTGCGCAGTTCACGGTGCAGGGCGTCGTCAGTCACCGGACCTGTGAGGCTGAGGCGCGAGCTGCCCAAGGGTAGGATGAGGGGAGGATGGGAGGAGAAGCTTTCGAAGATGTCCCCTATGAGACCGGAGAACACGGAGTTAAATTCTGAAAATGGGCGTGAGGCAGCAGTGTCCGGGAGAGCCGAGGCTATGTCACGCCGGAAGGAAGGAAAAAACCCCCAGCAACTCCTGGAGCAGGGTCCCCTCAAACGCGACTCTTGGAGTCCCCGAGCATCATGGGAGTTGTAGTTTAGACTATGAAAGGCCACCGTTGCCTGGGAAACAGGCCAAGTAGTTGGGTTCTTGGGTCCATTAGGAAGGAAGGAGGAAGGGCCTGGAAATTCTTTTACGGATTCCTTAGAGTGGAGGGGCCTGGAACTTCAGCTCCTAGGTGAAGAAGGTAGTTTGTGGGAGAAAGAGGTTGGGAACCTGAACCCCTGGGAGAAACATAAGGAGCTGGGGATTTCCCTGGTGGTCCAGTGGGTAAAACTCTGGGCTCCCAATGCAGGTGTCCGGGGTTCAAACCCTGGTTGGAGAACTAGATTTTGCATCCATGCCGCAACTAGGACACGGCACAGCCAAAATTAATTAATTTTTAAAAAGCATCCATCTTGGACTTCCCTGGTGGCACAGTGGTTAAGAATCCGCCTGCCAATGCAGGGGACACGGTTCGATCCCTGGTCCAGGAAGATCCCACATGTGGTAGAGCAACTAAGCCCACGTGCCATGACTACGGAAGCCCAAGTGCCCAGAGCCTGTGCTCTGCAACAACAGAAGCCACCGCACTGAGAAGCCTGTGCACCGCAACGAAGAGTAGCCCCTGCTCGCTGCAACTAGAGAAAGAAAGCCCACGCACAGCAACAAAGACCCAACGCAGCCAATAAATTAATTAATTAATTAATTTAAAATAAGGGGCTGGGGGCTTGAACTCCTGTATCCTGGGAGAGAATCCTGTATCCTGGGATCCAGCACTTAGATCCCAGGGGAGGAGAGGGCTAGGGGTCCAGAATCTTGGACCAGGAGGAAGGAGCTGGGGCTATGGATTCCTAAGTCTTAAGGACAGAAGAAAGCTGCCAGCCCCAGTGCCTCTGTCTCTATTTCTCCTCACCTGTGTCCACAGCGTCTCTCTCTGCAGGGGGAGGATCCCAGGCAGGTGGAGGCCCACGGCCAGGCCCCAGCTGGTAGTGGCTGAGCAGATGGTGGAGCTGAGCAGGGGTCAGTGTGGGGTGGTCCGTTCGTAGGCTGCTCCATGAAGCCTGGTGGGAAGATGAAGTGAGAAATCTATGATCATTATGGGGCAGCTGAGAAATCCTAAGTGGAAGGCCCTCCACAGATGGCGTGGACGTAGCAGGTAGACAGTGGTGTCTGTGCAATCTCTTCCAGGCCCTGAGAGTCCTGGTTGTCACCAAAGTGACAGTGGGAAAGGGTGCACTCTCAGCTTTAAAAAAGAAAAAATGTGATTTGCTTCAGAATAGATGAGGAGGAAGGAGCAGGCAAGGGTGGAGAAGAAACAAAACTGACCATTAGTTTATGTTATTGTGTGCATAGGTGTTCATTATTCTACTGTGGCTACTTTTTGTATCTGTTTAAAAATTTCTGTACCTAACCTAGATCTAAGCAACAGAATCATCAGTGTGGTTAAAACCTGAGACTCTGAACCCAGATTGCCTGGGTTCAAAAGTCCCAGGCTACCTCTTACCTTCTGGCAAACCACCTTGCCTGTTTCCTCACCTGTAAATTGGGGGAGAACAGGAAGTACCTAACAGGGTTGTTACGAGGATTCAATATGGCAAGACTGTAAAGTACTCAGAACTCTGACTGGTGCTTATTAAATGCTCTGTAAAGTCTGATAAATAAAAGTAAATAAATGAAATCAAGTGACCTAGCCTGCCAGATTCTCGGTTTCTTTGTCTGAACAAAATTGTCAATTAATAACCTACTTCACGAGGCTCAGTCTGCATTCTATGAGAAGGGCTAAAGAAAACACAGTATCTGGCATGTAGTTTATGTTCAATGAATGTTTTAAATGTCACATGCCTTGGTCCCATACCAGCCTTCCTGAATCAGCAGGTCTGAAGGAGGGGACCCTGGAAACTATTACTGGGATTCAGATGCAACCAAATTTGGACATTGATGTGGCTGGCTGCCGCTGTATCTCCCATGGTGTCTGACACGGGGATAACATGGAGTCCAAGGGGAGATCCAAGGGTAAGCTGAATACAGAGGATGGATGAGTCGGGTGGGGGACTCAGAGGTCAGGGGTCAGGAGTCACCTTGAGCAGTGAGGTGCGAGGCACACAGAGCAGGTTCACAGCTATGGAGAGTTTCCGGAAGAACTCAGTGGCAATGTCACCCAGCCCAGCCCCCTGCAGCCAGTCCAAGACAAGGTCCAGGTTGGTTCGGATTTGGACAGCTCGGGACCACTGATAGAAAGGTCGGCCTTGACCTGTGGGCGAAAGGTGTGAGAAGCCATGGATGCATGGACCCTGCCCTTCTTCCTCCCAGTCCCTTTCCAGTGCAACCCTCACCTCGCTCCATCAGCGAGTTGAGAAGGGATGCATTAGAGAAGAAGAATAAGTAGCCAAAAGTTTGAGACACGAGGTCCGGGTGCAGCTCGCACTGGCTGGTCAGTTCCAGGGCTGCTTGAAACACGCCCAGAGTAGGTCTCAACCCTGGAGGCATGGCCCCCAGCTCGGCTCCAGGCCCCGGCAGCTCTGCCCCGGCTGTGAAAGGGTTACTATCCAGGAGAGCAGGCAGGGTTGAATACAGAGTCTGAGGAGATACAGAGATGCAAACAAGTGATTGGACTACAACTCCCTGGAAGCTTCAGGGTAGTAGAGCATGAAGATACTGGGGAGCTCCACCAAAAGCTTCTGGGAATTGTAGTCCATTCTACCTTCAACATCATAAAAGTCTCCATGAGCAAATTCCTACTTTCCAGATGGGTTCCTAGCATTCATCAGGCCTGGGATACCTCAAGTTAAGAAAGGTTTTCCAGAGTGTCTTAGGTATTTTAAGACCACCTCTGGTGCCTTGTGGGACTTGTAGTTCTCAACAGAAACAGCTCAAGGAGGACAAAGGACATTGAACAAAGAGGCTTCAATCAAGGAATGATTTATCCAGAATTCCCAAAGGAAAGGAAAAGAATGGAGAGTCAGGAAGTGGGAGTGGGGTGGCAGTTAGCCAGTGGAAAGTGAGATCAGGCCAAGGACAGGAAATGAGGTCAGAGCCAAAGAAGAAATAAAACCACACTTGGCAGGGATGTACAGGAAGTGAAGCCTTGGAGGAAAGGGCTTCACAAATCAAGGCTGCTCAAGGCACACAGAGACTATCTGTCCCAAAATATCCCCTTTATTTTACAGATAAGGAATGAGGCCCATCATAAGACAGATACCCTGAGAATGCCAAGAAGCAATATTAAGTCAAGAGTGGTGGCGAGGGACAGGGGCAGAAAGCAGGGCCTGCAAGATGGGCACCCCAGGGAAAAAAAGGTTTGTGGCTCAGAAAAGGGAATGAATTCAAAGCTAAAGGAAGTGAGGTCAGCAAACACAGGAAGTGAGTCCTGATTAAAGAGGTTTAGCATAAATGACAGTGTCTAGTATTATCTGACCTATATCTATTTATCTATCTTTCATCTATCATCTTATCAGTGACTTAAGAGTGCAGTTAGAAAACAGGAGCTTCAGAAAGTGGTAACAGTGATATAATTAGGCAATTAAGTCAGCCTATCAGGAGGGGATAGTTGCAGAGACAGGAAGAAAAGTCAGAAAGGCAGGAAGTGATGGAAGCTCAAACAGGAAGTGGTACCAGAACAGCAAAGTACAGGCGGGGGTGGGGGGGCCAAGGGGGACATGGGAAGTGATGTCAGAGAAGCAGGAAATCTTGATAGGTCAAATAAGAAGTAACATCAGAACAATGTGATGTAGTTCGAACAGGAAGTGATACTATGCCGAACAGGAAGCAGGGGTCAAGGCCAACCTTGGTGAGGTAGTAGACAGACTGCTGGAAGGTACACATGATGACCTCATCCAGGAGGGCCATGGCCTCGTCACATAATTCCAAGTCATTGCAGAGCTGTGGGTCTGAGGACAGGCACAGGAGTGAGAGGCAGAACCAGAGGCTGACAGGCCGAAGCCCAGGTCCCCAGGTGCAGGGAATCGCAGGGGGCTTGGATGAGCACGGGCCTGGGTCGGAGCTCACCCTCCTGGTCAGCCTCCTTTTCCATCTCTAGCACCTTCTCCTGCACAAAGCTCAGCAGCTCTGTGGTGTTGGCCATCCACAGCATGAGTGGCCGCAACTCCACGGACACAGCCTCAGGGGTCAAGGGCACCTCAGGAACCCCCTCAGGGTGGCTGGGAAAAGGGAAGGCACCTGTAATCCTTGCCCAGCCCTCACCATAACATCCAAACCCCGAGACAGGGTCCAACCCAAACATCACAACTAGAAGTTTAAGTCCCAAAGAAGCTGGCGCTAATACATGCATGAAATGTGAACACAGAACTGGCTGCAAATCCTGACCCCTACATCCCTCTTGACCCTTCTCCCCAGAGTTTCTCTTACTTTTCTGGCTGACGGTCTCCAATTTCCTTAATCTTTTCCTGTGGAACAGTAAGATCAGAATCAAGGTGAGGGCGATGAGGAAGAGAGGCCTAAGAGTTAATGCCCTGGTTTTTCCTTTTCGACAGGAGACTCTCTCCACTTTTCAAACGGACTCTGATCCTCAAGCTTCAGAGCAGTCAATCGTCTTCCTACCTCTTAAAACACACACCCCTATGATTATGAGTGGTCTGTCTCCTTTTAAGTTTACTTCTGCTCAAATGGAATTTCTTCCTACCCAAAAACACTTCCTAAACCTTTTCTCTAACTAGGCCCCAGCTCAATATAGTATGGAACTTTCCCGGTCTCCACCCCCCTCCCCCTCTCCCTCTCCCCCTCCCCCCGAATGGTTTGTCTCAGGCACATCCATCTGTTGGTCCAATGGTTTTGTTTTCCCTCGCCTCCAAGAATGGTCTCGCCCACTAAGGCTTCAGGCCCAGTGGCTGCCCACCTCACTTCTGACAATGGTCTCTTCCAACTTTTCATCCAATGGGATCTCTTCACCCACCCCATCTCCCAGAATGGTTTCTCCCATTATCCCAAGGCTGCAAAGATAGGTACTACCGTACCTATCTTTTCTTCAAGCACTGTGGATGCATCCACAACTCCCAGCATTCCTTGGGGCCCCTTACTTAATAGCCCAAGCCCCTCCTGATGTATCCTGGGAGATGTAGTTTCGTCCTGCCCAACTACAAAACTAAGGTTGGAGGTGGCAAGAGGAGGCTGGGGAAAAGGACTTGGGGCGCAGATGGGGCTGGACGCCGGTTGGGGGTGCTCACCCAGACAGCCTCCTTGATGAGACGAGCCAGGCGGCCCAGCAGGCAAGGCAGGTGGCCCAGCTCCAGCTCCCGAGCTGAATGCTGCACACACAGCGCCAGCAGCGTGGCGGGCCCCAGGGGTGGCAGGTCCCCGGCGCCGGCGGCCGCGGCGCGCACGATCTCGCCCAGCAGCGCCTCTTCCTCGCGCGGACGGAAGCGCAGCACCGGCTCGCGGCCGTCCAGGTAGGCTGCCAGCGCCTCCCCACGCTCCTGCAGGCCACGGCCACACAGGCGGCAAGAGAAGGCCCAGCCAGGGCCTGGCGGCGTGGCTCCGGGGCGTGCCGGCAGCCACGGAGGCCGCGCTGGCCCCGAACCCCCAGCGCGGGGGTCCTTGTACATGAACAGGAAGTGCTCGCCCAGCCCCAGCAGGTCACCCGGATGCAGCTCGGCCTCCCGCAGCAGGAGGCACCCATTGTGCGTGACCGGGGCTCCCCGGGATGGGCGCACCGTCGCCGCGGGCTCAGGGCCCGCGCGCACTGTGCAGTGACGCGGCAGGATGTCCGGGGCGTTGAGAAAGGTGTCCACGTACGGGGCTGGGGACCCACCGCGGGCCGAGGAGTTCCCACCCCGGCCGAACACGTGTTGCTCCCGCGTCATCACATACACCACGAAGTCCTGGAGGGAAAGTGAAGATGCACTAAAGGAATCCCTTTCTCACAATTGACTCTCCCGTCAACCAGATATCTTGAATGAGCAAGGAGATCTCCTGGGATCCCAAAGGACTCACTAATTCCCTCCCATCTCCCGTGAGTGTACTCTTCAAAGGCACTTCCTAGGGTGAACTGTCCCTTAACTGTCCATCCTAAAGACTGGATACGAGGAAACCCCTTTCTTGCCATGGGCTCTACCAGTTCCCTCCCTCAAAGAATGAATGCTTCCAGGGAGCTCTTTTTCCAGTGGATTCTCCCATCTTCTCACCTCCGCTGAATGGACTCCTTCAAGGCAATCCCCTCCTACAGTGGATTCTCCCATAACATCCAGCCCAAAGAATGGGTGCTTCCAAGCACACCACATCCTACTACCCTCACCCTCTAAGAATGGACCTTCCAAAGGAAACCTTCTTTCTCCTAGGGACTCTCCCATTTCCCTACCGCTGGCCCTGCTTGCCCACAATTCCACCCCTGTGATGGAGGCTTTCAAAGACATTTCCCCATCCAATAATAGTTTCTCTCAATATTCCCAAAGCAAGGCTACCTTAAAAGAGACTTCCCCTTTGAACAAAGTTTTCTTTCATTATTTCTACCCCATGAATATACACTTCCAAGGAGACCCACTTTCTATAATGGACTCTCATTTTTTCCCACCCCATGATGAATTTACTTCCAAAGAGACATAATTCTACACTGGACTCACCTATTTCCCCCAATCCCAGGATGGAGGATTCCAAAGACACTCTCTCTCCCATCAATAGATGCTTTCAATATTCCAATCCCCAAAAAGGACATCCCCAAGGAGATCTCCATATAGTGGCACTTCTAGTAACCCCATCTTATAAATAGATGTTTTCAAGGAGACCCTCTTCTTATAATGCAGCATCCCATTTGGTCCACCAAATGAAGAGGTGCATTCCAGAAGACCCCTTCGTAAAAATTACTCTCCCCATCTGCAGCCTTTAAAAATGGAAGCATGCAGTCTGACCCCCTTCCTAAAGTAGACCCGTCTGTTCCCCATTCACATCTGAGAGAATAGTCATCCTGACGTTCATAAATCCCCTCCCTACACTGAACTCTCTCCCATTACCTCCACCCCATGAATGCATATTTCTAAATCTCCTTACTACAATGGATTGGTTCACTTGCCTCTCAAGAAAAATGGATCTTTCCAGTCTGATCACCTTCTGAAGGTAGAATCTCCCATTTTCCATTCCTGTCTGGAGCAATGGAATGATCCAAAATATACGAACCCCCTTTTTACAATGGCTCTCCTGTTCCTTAACCCAAGAAGGGATTCTTCCACCGCACCTACAATGAACTCTCAGGTTACAGACACCCATGAATAGAGGAATGCAAACAAATTCCTTTCTGCAAGAGAGTCAACTCTTACTCCTGTTCCCAAGGAATGGACACTTCCAATGAAGACTCTTACAAAGAAATTTTTCATGAATCCCATCTGAAGGAATGGATGTTTCCAATATTTCCCTCTCTCCCTGTAACGTACTTTCTTATATTCCCAGAATAGATCCTTCCAATTTGACCACCTTGCCAAAATAAAGCCTCCAATTCACCAACCTTGTCTGGAGGAATCGGCTGTTGTAATATATATAAATCCCTTCCTACAATGAACTTGCCGTGTCCTGTTGCCCCAACAAGGAGGAAGGAATTCTTCCAATGCAAGTTCTTTGAATAGCTTTAACCTCTCACCTATATACACAGCCAAGTGGCCTAACCCAGTTGGATCCCTCTCTGAGAGTAAAAATGGAACCGTTCAATAAACTCTACCACCTTCCAGAGTGGGCTTTCCCATTGATCCCAGTGGTACCTGTTGAAGTTGGCTGTACCACTGTTACCGAAAGGTGGACAAAACCATAGGAATGATTCTTGTAATCTTCTCATACACACACACACACACACACACGAATATTTCCAATAACACATTTCTTTAATGAAATAACTTACCACTGGTCCCCAAGCGCTAATCCTTTCTTCCTCTCTGCTCCCCAACACTGAAACAAGATCTCCTACCGTGGCCCCCATCAACAAATCATTCCAAAGTAAACCATCAACTTTAAAAAATGATTTAATCCACTCCTCCTAATATAGGCTTACCCAGAACAACATTCCAGGCAGCAATCAAATTATCTCCCTCCCCAGAAGTTACTCTTCCATGACTCTCCCTCAAGAAATAGAGGCTTCCAAGAAGATCTCTCTAAAATAGGCTCTCCTGGGAGTTCCCTGGTGGCCTAGTGGTTAGAATTCCAGGCTTTCACTGCCAGTGGCCAGGGTTCGATCCCTGGTAGGGGAACTGAGATCCCACAAATCGCTGGTGTGGCAGGAAAAAAATAAAATAGGCTCTCCCATTCTCCCTGGAGGAAGACAGAGTTTTCTCCCAACTTTGAACAAAATGAATCATCGCCTACTTGTCCCTCCAGTGAAATTCTTCTCCAACATGTATTTCCACCATTCCCACTCTCTTCTCTGATATTATCTCCTACTCTGGAACCTGGTTGGGACCATATCTTCCAACGTACCTGAGACCAACGCAACCCACGGAATTGTGGGAGTTGTAGGTTTGCCGCCCATTCAACCGAAGGATGGAGCATAGGTCTCTCTCGGTAGGACAGGTTGCGCTTACCTGGGCGTCCTGGTAGCCCTGCAGCAGCAGGAAGTAGGGGCGGTTGCTGGGGGCCTGGATGAGGCACTGGGTCAACTGATCGAAGTCGCCAGGGTCTACAGGTCCTATTTGGGCGTCGGCTGCCCCTGGGGCCATGCTAAGTGCCTGCTGCCTGCGCTCCTGCTGCCGCCGCCGCCGACCTTGCAGACTGAGCTCCGATACACTGCGCCGCAGGGACAGGTTTTCCGAGCGCTCCTTGCCCCCGGACCCAGCTGGGGTCCCTGAACCCGACCCCGAGCCAGGACTGGCCAGCGCCGCCCCACCAGACGCTGCCCGGGAGCGGTTCTTCTGCGGCCGCCATGAGGGGGCACCCGTGCCTGCGGAAAGAGATGGAGACCGATGAGACTGAGACAGGGAGAGACAGACTCAGAGAGCTAGAGATTATAAAGAGACAATTGGCTGCAAAGAGGTAAGGCTGCTTCCCACATTTAGATTTTTGCATATGCTGTTACCTGAGCCTGGCACACAGTTCCTGCTTGACTCCTACCCACCTTGTAATTTCAGCTCATAAATTCATTTATTCTTTCAGTTAATATTTTTTGAGCCGCCAGGCACTGTTCTAAGCACTTCGCGATGAACCGAGAAGATCCTGCCCCAAGGGAAGCAGAAACCACCTCCTCTTAAACACCCTTCCCTAATATTCCAAGTCGAAGCAAAGAAGGGCACCGCTGGGCACTCTAAACTTTGCCACACAAAGCCCTGGCACCTAGTAGATGCCCAGTGGAAATAAGCTGAATGAGCGAACTGATGTTTTTCTCACTGGGCTGTGAAATCTAGGAGGGTGGGAACTTCACCTGTCAATGTCCCCACTGTATTCCCCCAGGGCCGTAAATACGGTGTGGCCTACAGAAGGTGTTCAATGCAGGCTTTTTGAAAAAAAGAAGAAGGAGAAGAAGAAAAGAAGAAAGAAGAAAGAAAGACAATGATGGTTATAATTGCCATTCTTTATTTAGCAACCTAGGATTTTGCTGCGTTTTAACTGGCAAAAAACGGTTGGAATCCAAGCCTGAGTTCAAAACCCATGAATGTAGCTGCTACACCACTCTATCTCCCAGAGGGAGACTCAGGAACAGAAAAGCTGTGAGAAGGCTCCCTGGAGCGGACCCTATCTTTGTGAGCCCAGCCCCCACCCCTGCCAGGCTCTGTCCCCACTTTGTTATTTCACCACTGGCCCACCTCCTGTTCCAGGCCGTGCCTTTTCAAGTCAGGCCCCCAGCTAGCCAGGTCCTTGGCCAATACAAATACCTCTTCATTTGCCGGGCACCACCCTCAAGGCCCCACTCACTTACTGCTGCCAACCCAGCCTAAGGTCACCTGCTCCAAGGCCCACCCTTCTGAGGCTCCGCCCATTCTTAGACCCTGATCTAACAGCCCATTTCCTCACTTTCCAGGCCCTTCTCCTTCCTAGCCTCGATCCACATAGGCCCTGCCCCTCATTAACCAATTCAGCCTACTACTGAGAGGCCACCTGTCATCAGGACCACTCATCCGCCCTTTCCAATATCTCTGCGTTCCTGTTACTCCATTCCGCGGCCCCGCCCCAGCACCGCAGGCCCCGCCCACCAGCTCTGCACCTATCCCAAGGGCAGCGTCCTCCGGCCCAGCCCGTCCGGCTGACCTAGGTCCTGCCCCAGCTCCGCCTTCCACTAGATCCGGTGCTATAGGCCACGCCCAATCCCCCCCTGCCGCGGACCCCGCCCCCAGCCCACCATCCGGTCCCACCAGCCCCTCAGGCCCCGCCCACCCTGGCCCCGCCCCAAGCCCCAGCCACCCCTCCGCAGGCCCCGCCCCCAGAACCCAGCCCGCTGGCTCACCGTCGCCCTCCGCCGCCCCGAAGGCCTCCTGCTCCAGGCGGCGCGCCTCCTCGCGGCCGCGCAGCTCGAAACGCCGCGCCCAGCCGGGCCGCGCCCGCCACAGCTCCTGCACCAGCAGCGGGCGCTCCGAGTCGCCCAGCACGCGCAGGTGCTCTGCACGCCACTCGCCGCTGCCCACGGTGCCCGCCGCGGGCCGGCCCAGCGCGTCGCACAGCGCGAAGGCGTCCACGCAGCTGCTCTCGCCGGGGCCGCTGCCGGGGCTGCCGGCCAGCCCGTAGCGCTCCAGCGCCTCGGCCACCAGCTCGCGCGCGGTGGAGCGCGCCGTGGCCAGCACGCTCTTGTAGTTGGCGCCCGAAGCCAACCCCGCGCCGAAGATCTTGAGGACCCCGGGGGGCGCCGTGGCGCGGGCGGCCAGTGGCGGCTCCGGGGCCACGCCCGCCGCCAGCTCTGGCAGCTTCTTCTCACTGGCCCAGCGCTGCGCGGCCCCCGGGGTCCCGGGCGCTCCCGCGCCACCGGAGCCCGTGGTCCCGGTCCCCGAGCCCCGAAAGAGCTGAGAGATGCGCTTGGCGCGGCTCCCCGAGGCTCCCCCAGCCGCCTTGACCGCGCCCACTCGCCGCAGCTCCACGTGCGGCGGCGGCGGGGGCAGCGGCTCGCTGCTGCGGCTCCCCGTGTCGGAAGATGAAGACCTGGGAGCCCACCGGGGTCAGAGACACGGGAGAGAGACCCAGAAAGACGTGCAGAGACGGGGGTGGGAGTTGGAGACAGAGGGAGGGGGCAGAAACCCAGATTGGGGGTGGGGGGGATAGAGACCCAGAGAGGGAGGGACAGACACCCACAGATAGTGGGGGACAGACACCCACATAAGGGCGAGAGATCCGAGGTGTGCAGAGATGGGGGGAGGGGGGCAGAGGTCAGAGGCAAAGAGAGAGAGAGAGGGAGAGAAAATAAATAAATAAAGGCGAGTCCCACAGAAGGAAATTCCAAGAGGTGAGCAGGGAGGGCAGGAAGGAAGGTGAATCAAACCACTACTCCTTCTGTGTCCCCGTCCCCGTGTCCACCCGGCCTAGGCCCATCTCCAGGCTCAGCACTTCCCTCACCAGACCCTATATCACTGGGGCCCACTGTCCCCTACCGCCTGCCATCGCACTTGCCCATTCAGGACAGGAACTGGAGTCAACACTTGCGGGTTCCCTGGCATTACTCAGGGCAGGGACTGGGTCATCAACAGGGACGGATGGGAGGCAGGGGGGCAGAGGCAGGAGTCATGAGGAGGTGGGCACTCACTTGACAGAGGCAGCGCTGGGCCAGCGTCGCCCCAGCTTGGCCAGCTGCTTCCTGGGGGAATTGATCCACAGGCCCACGGGGAGATGGAGCTTCCCGAAGCGGGGGCTTCCGCCCTCCTTCCGTTCACCAGATAGCATGGCCCTAAGGGAGGGTGGGTGAGGCCCCAGCTCCCGAGGCCTTGAGAGGTAGGGATGGGGTGGAGGGGGACCTGTACTCCAGAGCCAGAGGGAGGAGGGGGCTGGGGCTCAGACTCCAGAGTCTGGGTGGAGGAGGGGATGGGAGCACGGATCGCAGGTTGCTGGGATGGGAGATGGCTGGGGACCGACTCCAGGGTCTGAGGGAGGAGGGGGCTGGACTCCTGGGTCCCCAGCTCTTACCCTGCTTCGGGTCCGGCAGCACCCGGGGGCCCTGGCTCCGCTTGCCCTGGTTGGTTCCTGACCCCGCTGCTCCTGTTCAGCCTCTGCCTGTGCCCCAGCTCCCAGCACTGGGTGGGGGACAGGAAAAGGCAAGAGGAAACCGGCAGGAAGAGCGGGGAGGGGGCGTCCTGTGAGGGGACCGGGCCTGGGGGAGGAGACCTGGGAAGGCTGGCCCGGCCCCACTCCTTGATTCTGGAATGACACTGCAGCCAGTTGGCCCCTTCCAGGACCCACAGGGCCAGGTTCCCAGCCCCTTGCTCCATCAGACAGAAGACCATCCCCAGATTTCTCTCGGGGAACCAAACGTTAGAATCAGTCCAGAGGAGTGCGTCAGATACTTAGACGACCAGATAAATATTTATTTCCTCCTTGATTCTTTGGTCTTTTCCTTTGAAACCCCAGAGTCCTGAGCAGCTGCACTGCCAGTGCTGAACCAGGAGGACTTTAGGAAATCGATCACTTTCCCAGAGCGAGAGAAAAGCATCCTGCTGGGGGTACAGATAGCGGAAATAGGTTAAGTCCTAACGGAGGGAGGAACACCCCTCCCGGCCTCCCTATGTTTGATCTAATGCTAGCAATTATCCAAGCTTCGACCGCTCCCAAAGGACGTGCAGCTCTCAGTGTTCCTTGGCCTGGAGAGCCCCTCGTGCATCAGGTAGTAGGAAATCCCCGCCCCTCACTCCAAGCCCTGCCTTCTTCCGCGGATGGCTCACGCAGTCACAACGCCGGCTATCAGCGCCGCAAAGCCCCCGATCAGCAGCCCGAGCAGGCGGCTTCTCAGCACTTTCTCGGGCTTCGGAGACTGTGACTGGACGGTTGTGGCCGTCTGGGGGCGGTCCAGAGTCACCTCACCCGGGGCCACCTCATTCTGGGTTTCGGTGTTTGGTGATGGTATCTCCTCCACGATTCTTTTGGGCAATACTGATAGAAAAGGGGTAAGGAGCAGTCCTGGGAGGGCGCGCAGGTCCCGCCAAGGCCAAGGCAAGCTCTCCCCAAGGCAACCCGCCCCAGGACCCAGGCGCTCCGTGACATAATCACGCCTCCAGCTGCGTGAAGCCCGAACAAACCCAGAGGGGAGCCCTGGCCCAGTGGCTGGAGGCCTCACTCAGGGCAGGAAACCGCACCCCGACAGGAAGTTATGCCCCACAGGCCATGCCCCTGAAGCAGGCCACTCCCCTGAAGCCGGCTGCCCCCCAACTTCAGGACTCAACTCCCACTTCTCTCAACTCCCCAGCACTGACCTCTGACATGAAAATAGATGATCGTAGCAGGACTGGACTTCACAGAACCCAGCTCGCAGCGATAGGTGCCTGCATCCTCCGGGCTCACCATGGTCTTGGTCAAGGTGGGCTCCTTCCCCTGGGACACCAAGGTCTCAGAATTGTTCCTCCAAACCTAGACCCAAACTCAAGGGGTCACAGAGGCCTGGGGAATTCAGGGGTTGGAGGAGTACAGGGTTGAGAAGATCATGGGGCTTCAGTGGGGGAGATGGGAGTCCAGGGTGTACTGGTCAGGGTATGGGGTCCCAGGGGAACAGAAGAATCCAAACTTGATAGGTCATGGGTCATGGGCATTATAGGTGCAAGCCTGTGGATACAGGGGCTAGGGGGCTTGGAGTTCAAGGATAACAGTAGTTGGAGGGCCCCACCCTGTAAAAGCTGTAATCGGTCAGGCCTTGAGAGATTTTATGCCAGCTGAGCTCGCAGTCCAGAATCATGTCTTCCAGTTGATGGACCTTGACTTTGCGCTCTGGGGATAGGGGGTTACTGTGGGATGCTCTTTCAAGATTCTGGGCCCTCACCCAACCCCCCTCCACTCGGTCTCGCCCGGCTTTTTCTTGTTGGCTGGCTCCAGTCTCCGCCCTCTTTAGGCCCGGTCTCTCCTCTGGCTCCGCCCCTCATGAGCCAACCCCTCTTGCTGGGCCACAGCTCTCTCACCTCCGCAGTTCAAGGACTTTCGACAAGAGTGGACCTGCTTCTGGCAGGTACTGCACCAGATCAGAGGCTGCATCATCAAACCTGAAGGGGCAGGATCGAGGCTGTGTTCTCCCACTAAGAGACCGGGCTAAAAGGGAGAGGGCAGGGCCAAGGGCTGGGGCGCGGTCAAGAGCCGAATCCTGAGGAGGTCAGCCTGCGGGGCGGGGCTAGAACACAGCCCTGTAGGAAGCCGGCTCTAGCTAGGTTCAGTAAAGCGTGCAAAAAGTATATGCCTGCTTCCCAAGAAGTCGAGGTGCACAGGGAATATTGGACACTCAGGAACTTCTCGACGCGGAGAATGAAAAAACACACAGACCCAAAAGGTGAAGGCTGGGTATTTACGGGGCAGGAAAGAGGGATAGAGGACCAGTTCCCATAATCCGGACTCACCACATTTGTTGGGACAAAAAGCTGCCTCGGTAGAAAGAATTAAAAAAAGAAAAAGAAAAAAAAAAAAAGAATCAGATTTCTAAGTTAAAGGGGATGAGAGAGGGGGTGAAGGGACAGGCTAGGGCTGGGGCTCTTGAGTTCTTCAATTGAGGAAGGAAAGACCTGGGCATCTGGACCCCTCGGTCTGAGGGAGGAGGGGCTTGGGAGAGATGACAGATGGGACTGGGAGAAGCAGAAGGCTGGGGTCAGGGACTCTTGGACTGTGAAAAGAGAAGGCTGGGGTGCTGGACTCCCATCTTCTCTCACTCTCTTTTTGAAACTGAGCAGCATAGCTGGCAAAGTTATCCTTTGCCAGGCGCAACATCCAGAACAGCTCCTTCACGAAGAGGTCACCTGGGAAGAAGCAGGATGACACAGGGTAGTCCCCACCTCACCCCATCCTCCTGCTCCTCCCAGATGTAAGGTATAGGAAGTTGGCCTCTGTCTGCAGAGCCTGGCTTTAGGGTCTTCTCAGGGAAGGGCAATACAATTTAATGACCGCTTAACATAATGCTGGCCACTGGGCTAAGAAACAACTGGGATGAAGGCTCGTATGGTTTCCATTTTTACAGGTGACAAAGCTGCAAAATTCCTCGCTCAAGGCCACACAGCTAGGAAACGGCAGAGCCAGAATTTGAACCTAAGCAGTCTGGATCCAGAGTCCAGTACCCGACCACCAGACCAGGTGTCACCCGCAATCACTTCCCTGAGAGTTTCTGGAAGCCCTCTCCTGGCCCCTCCGTGCATTTACCTTTCACATCACTGTCCGTGATGCGTTTCAGATCCTTCAGCAAACTCCAAGATGCCTTTTCCAGCGTGGCCTCATCTGTGCGAGGAGCTAAACCTCAGATTCCAAGCATTACTGTCCCATTGGCTCACCAAGTCTTAAAAACTACAAAACCCATGGGGCCAATGGACAAGAATAGGCCTGGTAAAGGGATTACCCCACCCCGTTGCCTTCTGGGAGTTGTAGTCTTGTTTGTTACATATGGAATAAAATTGCAGGATAAAAGGTAGAGGGAGCAGTATTTGCCAGCCCTGGGGAACCCCAGAATCCGCACCCTAGCCACCTCCGTTCCCGAACCCAGGAGACTCCGCCTGCAGCCTTTTCTACCCTAGCACCTCCCAGCAATCCTTTCCCAGGACCCAGGAGTCGCACTCCGCCCTCACCGACGACCCCCATATAGGAATCCTCGTCAATCGGCAGGTCCTTGAAAGCTTTCACTGCCTGCTTTACCCTTTGCATCACGTTTTTGTGATGCTTGGCCTCCAGGTGGCCAGGGAGGTAATCCGTCTCCAAGGAGTTTAGCGCCTCCACGACCTTTGGATCACACATGACACAGCCCCGGGCAGGAAGCAGGCAGCCAGCCAGAGCCGCCAGCAGGAGGGGAAGCCGCCGCGGCCACATTGCGGCCAGAGCGCACAGCCCGCGCCGAACTCAGGAGAGGGTCCTCTTACCCCAAACCGAGGAGGCGAACGCTAAACGGAGAGAAGCCCTTCCTCGAGACTAATGGAGCCCCAATTTGCAGGGCGCACACTTCTCATTAGAAAACCGAGGAGTCCAGAAGCACTCTAAACCGCCATAGCCCGACCTTGACTCCTGACTCTTGTACCCGCGAACACTAGGGTTCGCTGAAGAGTCCAGGTTCTAAGAGTTTCAGAGGACGACCAGGCCACTCCTTCCACTCTTTTTCCCAAGACTAAAATTAAGGATTTTGGGGGGGGGGGGGGGCGGGGGGTGAGGATGAGGTTGGTTGCGTGGTATAGAGAGCTTTTGAATGGGGTCACAGCCCCGGTTCGCCCCTTACTAATAGGAACACCTAAAGCCTCCGCCTTCTGGCTCCCCACGTGGAGCCGCGAATTCCCAAGAGATATTCCCTGGGGTTTCCTTGGCTCCGCCTAGAAGCCCAGCTCTTAGTCTGATTGGACCGCAACAAAGGCAGGCCCCGCCTATAGCTCCATGATGTCACAGACGCCTTTTCAGACTAGAACTACCGAAGGGGAGTTACCCTGTCGGCTCTGGTTTCCAAGCTAAGGAAACGGTTTCTAGCCTTCAGTCTCCTCCCCTCTGTGGGCCCCAGGACCCAAGCTTTTGGCTAGATGGTCACGGCCCTTGGGAAACACTGTCCTTGAGCCACAAAAACGTGGGAAGTGGTCCTTCTTAGTCCTAGGACTACGACTCCCAGAAGGCCACCGGGTCCCTCCATAGTGGGTTACTGCAGACAACCCCATAGCTTTATGGGAAATGTAGTTCAGGAATGATAATATTGGTACTTCGCTGGCCGTCCATCGGTTAAGACCCCGCGCTCTGGCTGCAGGGAACTCAAATTCGATCCCTGGTCAGGGAACTAAGATCCCTCATGCCGCGGGGCAGGGCGAAAAACTTAAATAAATAAATAAATAAATAAATAAATAAATAAATAAATATCTTTGCTCATCTCCCCCCCCCCCCCCCACCTTCTCTCTCCAGCCTGGGGCTGGATGCCAAGGTCCCAGGGGAAAGCGAGGCCTGAGGGCCAATGCTGAGAGTCTCCTGGAAAGGAACTGGGTCTCTGAGACCACAACTCACACAAGTGCGGCAAGGAGAAACCAGAAACAATATCCCAAGACATGAGAACTAAAAGTCCTCAGAAGCTCCACACCTTTACTCCTACTCACTTACACACACCCTCATACACACAAAACAAAAAAACCTTGCAGAGACAGGTTGGTGGTGTGGACTTTTAATTCATACCTCTCTCCAACCTATGGGAGTAGGGACTGGTTCCTGCAAACTCCCTGAGAAGACTAGAAAGGGGCTTAAATTCTCAGACAACTCTGTAATTAAAGTATCTACCTAAACTTCCTTCAAAAAGTCTCAAGGGAGTCCTGAAATCTGAGTGAAGAATCCCATCCTCTTTGGCCGGCCCCCGTGCTCTTGCCTGGGTTGGAGACCAGTCTGGGGTCTGCATACTTTCTGAATCTTTCATCCCTGACTTGCCAAAAGCCAGATTTAGAGGTTCTGTGAATTCAGGGGCAGAGAGTGGTTGGCAAGCCCAGAGGACACTCTTATGCCAGCTGAGTTTCAGTAAATCAACCCCACTGTTAGCAAGTCCAAGCTCACTGCACGACAGGCCAATAAATTGAGAGATGAGGTGTTGAGGCAAGGAATAGTGACTTTATTAGGAAAGCCAAGTGTTCGAGAAGATGGCAGACTAGCGCCCTAGAGTACCATCTCATGGCATCTGGATGCTAGTTTCTTTTATAGAACAGAGAGGCGGAGGAGGTGAGGAAGTAAAGAGGCCATAAGTCTTGCAAAAGATCTTCTTTCCTGCAGCCATTCACAGGTGGGCAGGGTCAGGATGTTTCCCTGTGAGCTGAATAAAGGCACTTGGCTTAACATTGAGGCAGAAGGGTAGGATTCCCTGAGGTAGGCCACTATGTATTCTTTTTTTTTTTTTTTGGCACATGGGCTTAGTTGCTCCACGGCATGTGGGATCTTCCTGGAGCTGGGATCGAACCCGTGAACTCTGCATTGGCAGGCAGATTCTTAACCACTGCGCCACCTAGGAAGCCCGGCCACTATGTATTCTTTTTTTTTTTTTTTGGCACACGGGCTTACTTGCTCTGCAGCATGTGGGATCTTCCTGGAGCTAGGATCGAACCCGTGACCTCTGCATTGGTAGGCGGATTCTTAACCGCTGCGCCACCTAGGAAGCCCCGACTATGTATTCTTATAGCTACAGACAGCACCCTTTTAGTGATTATAGTAACAAAAGCAATGGAAAGCAAAGGTTAAAGTAAAAGAAACAGATCCAACATGCAGTCAAATTTTGTTCTTCCCTGTTACACCATCACCCCCAGCAGCCCAACTGCAGAGGAGGAAACTTCCTTAGTTGGGTGAAGCAACCAGAACTTGGCGCCAACATGTGCATATCTACCTTTGCAGTTTTGAGCTTTAAAAAAAAAAAACAGGTGTCCCTATATCTCCACAGAGCCTTGCTCCTTAAGCTGCAGCATTCAGCAGCATTCCTTCCCCCACCCATCCCACGTTTTAGCATATCTGTGGTTTTTCAGGAGCAGAAATGTTGGGTAAAGTTCCGCTTTTCTTACAAATTGCCCCACTACAGAGAGTTTGTCTTTCATCAAACTTTCTAGCAGTGGTGAGGTGTTGAGCTGCTGGTTTTACCTTCATTAGCTTCTTCACTGTAGTTATCTAGAATTCCAGAAACCCATCTTCTCTGGAAGGGCCCTGCAGGGTTCTTTATGGGCATTAGAGCAGACCCTCTCCAGAACAAATCCCTCCTCTAGAATCATTCCAGAAACACAGAAGGGAAGTTGGTGAGTGTTTGCTGTAGCTCATCCCTGCGTTCCTTCAGTCCTGATGACCCAGGGAAGAGAAATGTATCTTCTTGAAAAGACCAGGATGGTCAACACTGGAACAGGGCATTCCCTGTTCCTGGGGGGCAGTGATCTAGAAGTACTCTGGATATGGGCTGGGAAGAACAGGTGGGCACTGCGCATTCTACAACAGCCATGAGCTTCCACAGACATCACCAACCATCATGAAAAGATCTTCCACGGATTCTAGAATGTTCCGGCAGTTGCAGAAAGCCAGCCCCGCCTTTTCTCTAAGTCTAGCCAACCAGAATCACTCTAGAAATGGGTGTCTGCCAGCTGCAGGACCACCAGCTTCTCCAGAAGCTGCTGGGTTTCCAGAGATGCATAACATTGGTCCTAGGTTCAGCAGACTATTTCAGAAAGTCTCCCTAATGCTCAGTGCTCAGCCAACATCTGGAGCGGAGTCAAGTCTGCATTAATGCCCACCCACTCAGGCAGGAAGGCAGCCTCAGGTTTAAAGATCTTCAAGAAGCTGGAGTCAGGCAGGGTGAAGTTGGCCAGGTACACGGTGTCTCCACCAGCCAGGTAGGCAGCCCAGAAGCCGAAGGTGCCAATGGTCATGACGGTGTGGTTGCATTGCGTGAGCAGCGCAAAGTCCTTGCTGGGGGCACCCTCTTGGCCATTGCCGGCGAAGACCACATCCCCCCGGGAGGCGTCAATGTTTTCCCGGCACCATTCCATGCCGTTGCTGGTGACCACAAAGATCGGGGCTTCATGCCGGGCCCGGAACCAGTCCATAGCCTGCTGGAGGTAAGCACGATCACCCACCACACCCTTCCAGTGGTAGGGCATCACCCGCAGATAGTCCCCACGGCGCACGTGGACACCCACGAAAGTGCTCGGGCGGTCCCCCGTGCGGCCCAGCCGGAGCTGACTCAGTAAACCCTGGGCCTCTTGCCGAAGGTGGTCGTGCAGGGTGAACTCTCTGCGGATCTGTTCCCGGAGATGATGGAAGAAGGTCCAGGAGCAGGGGAAACCCGTGAACTTCAGCCAGGGCTCCTTTAAGTGGGCGTACTCCTCCGACATCCAGTCGTGAAGCTCCAGCTGCCGCCAAGGCCCGTGGCTGTCCACCTCGGGCGCCAGCACCGGCAGGGTGATGCGGAACATAGGCGCCAGAGTGGCGTGCATGGCGGGCTGGATGAAGGCCTGGCGGCCGTTAAGCTGGGCCAGCGCCAGCAGCGTGGCATACTGCCCCATCTGGTTCCCAAGCCGGCCGTTTGGGTAGATAGTCCAGGTTCCTGAGACAGAGGCAGGATGCTTGGGGCAGGAAAAAGAGGCGTTGGGGTTTACCGGTGTGCCCGACAGGCAGAAGATGGCCACGGCGGATGTCATCGGGTTACGGTATGGACACAGGGCAGCCAGGTATAAGCCACCGTGAAAGAGGTCTTGGTGGATGTGGAGGAAGAAGACTGAGGCCAAAGCACAAGCTAGCAGGACGGTCAGACAGAGGTGACGGTTGCTGGGGGCCCACATGGCTGCAGGGCTGCAGGGGAGGAAAAGTGAATTAGGAGATACTCAGAGTTTGAGAATGAATGTCAGGGAGGAGAGGCTTGAGGGAATGAGGAAACTCTGGGTTTGGACTCCGGGGTCTGAGGGAAAAGGGGATCAGGGCTCCTGGGTCTGAATTAGGATAAGCTAAGGGCTTGGAATTTCGGGGAATGGAAGATGATGGTTTCCAAAATAGCAATGGTCCAGGACCCATCGCCTCGTCCCCACATCTTGGAATCTCGCTCTCCCAGGCTGTAAGGTCCACTGACCTTGGACAGTGTTTCCCCCAGCTCCTTTCTCAGCGTACCTGTGTGTGAGGGGCAGCGTGCACCACGGAGATGAGAGGAAGCAGCAGGCCAAGTAGTACTTGAGAGGCTGGGGGTCAAGGCCTGGATGGGAGATCTTGATTCCTGGAGGAGCAGGAGTTGGGGGTCGGGGGTGGAGGCTGTGCGCCTCCTGGGACTGAAGGCCCGATTCCTGGGTCCGGGGCGTTTCTCACTTACCTGAGCTTCTGGCGAGCGGCAGATCCGCGGTCAGCTTGATGTGAACGGAGCGCTCCTGCCGCAAGTGCAGCCCACATCCGGCGGCCCCCGGAACCCTGGACTCCAGGTTCCCAGGCCCGACAGCCCTGCCTCTCGACGCCGCCTCCCCGACTGGCTGCGAGGGCTCTGAAAGGGGAGGTAGGAGAGGGAGCGCCGTCCTGAGGCTCACAGCCTCCGCCCCTCCCTGGCCTGCAGGTAGCTGGGAAGTGGAGCCCCGCCCCTTCCCTGGCCCTGAGCCCCCGCTCAGAGATCAAGGGTGGGCAGACCCCGCCTCCTGCCCTCCCGGGACCGGGAGACCCACGCCCCGGCCCCCTCCTCCCGGGCACCGGCCAGCCCGGGGCAGCCTATCTGGCCTCCAGCAGCCGCATCCTTCCGTGGACACGGAGATCTACCGCCCAGCTGCAACGCTGCACCCACATGTTCCGGTCCACCGACCTCACCCTCTTCCCCTCCAGTTTCTGGGTTCGCCAACCGCCCTGTGCACCTGGATGCGCGGAGTCCCGCCACGCCCCGGCGTCTGGGACGCGCCAGGGCACCTGGACCCGGCGGCCAGGGCGATCCTCCGCCCGCTGCCGCGTCCTCCGGTGGGGATGCAGAACCTGTTCCCCCGGCTGTCCCAGGGACGCGCGCAAAGCCTCCTGAAGCTCTCAGAGTCCCGGCGTGAGAGCCTCCGGCCAGAACGTGTCCCCGCGCCCACCAGGGGCGGCCGATCCCCCATCCGCCTCATCCACCCTCAAATTCAACAGTCCGGGCTCCCAGTCTCTCCTTCTGAGGGAACCCGAGGGTCCGGCGCCTGACTGCTACTTTCTGGAATGGTACGTCCCGCCTCTCCAGAGGACGAGAACGGAGAAAGCAGGAGTGGAAGAGAGTTTCTCTTCCCTGCCTCCCGCAGAGGCCGCGGCAGCCCCCGCTAGGAACAAAAGCCTCCCTCTTCTGCGGACCTGAAGCGGTTTCCCTTGACAAAGGCTGCGCCCCACCCACCCCCACCCGGGCCGTCTGACCATTGCCATTCAAGAAACCAAAGACCCAGGAATTGGACTTGACTCTCCAGAGATCTGATTATAATTTCTCCAGACCTAAGAGTCCCAGCCCCCAGTCCCCTCCTCAGACTGAGAAGTCCTCGCCTCCAGTCATCCCCTCATTCAGATCCGGTGTTCAGACTCTCGAACCCTTAGTTTCCAGGAAACTGCCCACCCCCTCATTCCCTTTGGGATCTTGGTTCTAACTTCTCCCTCCGGAGCCTGGGTCAGTTGCCAACTGTGAGTAAAAGATTCTCACCCTCCCCACCCCCTCCCCCACCCCCAGGCTATTTTGAGGGCACCTGTCTGATCCTGGGTAGCTTCTCTGGTGAAGGAGCCATCAGGGTCCAGGAGGAGGAGGCTGGGATGTTTGGTGTATGAGTGCTCCGGCTGGAGTTGGTGAGGAGGTTGACTGGAAACTTCCAGACCAGGCACCCGTGTTCTTGAGGAGGATGTTTTCATCATGTGACACTTGCTGCTTTCCTGATGATCAAGAAACCTCACTATCTGACCCCCAGAAACCCAGCAATTCAGGTGAGGTGCAGAAACGCCAGCTGAGGGACACAGTCTGCAACAGTCAAACGGAGAGGTGGATCCCAGCCCCCTTGCTGCTCAGACTCAGCAGTCCAGGTCCCCAGCCCCCTCCTCCCTCAGACCCAGGCGTCTGAAACCCCGGCTCCCTCCTCTCTCAGACCAAAGAGTCTGGGCCCCCAGCCCCTTTCACTCAGGTCCTGGTTCATCACGTTGCTATTCCCCCTGATTCCTCAGACCCAGGAGTCCAGGCCCCCAACTGGAAGGACCCCCGATTGCATCACCTGCTCAGGCTGACCTGGCCACCGTGGAATTCCAGAGTCTGCCAAGTGGGTCAAATATCACGGGTCAGGCGTCGGGAAGGTGATTGGGCGGGTCTGTCTGGGTATAAATTCTAGAGCGTCTGCATCCATCCCAAGAGATTTGGGTTTCTCGTCAGCTGTGAATCCACGTGCAAGAGGACCTAGGCATTTCTGCTACCAGAGAAGCCAGCCGTGCATCTGCTCTCCCAGACCCCCAGGCTCTGAAACAGAATCTAGACCATTCAGCTCTTCAAAGCCCAGACCCCAGACCTCACCTGAGAACGTGAACCACTGATGGGCTGGAACGAGGCCAAGTTCGAGCACCTGGGACTGTGGGTCCCTGTGCTGGCTGTCCTGCTGGGAGCCTGCCAGGCACATCCCATTCCTGACTCCAGCCCCCTCCTCCAATTTGGGAGCCAAGTCCGCCAGCGACATCTCTACACAGATGACGCCCAGGAGACCGAGGCCCATCTGGAGATTAGAGCCGACGGCACAGTGGCGGGGGCGGCCCGCCAGAGCCCTGAAAGTGAGTGTGGGGGTGGGGCCTTGTCCTGAGGGAGGAGTGAATTGGGGCCCCGGACTCCTGGGTCTGAGAGAGGAGGGGGATGGGCAAAACTTTCTGAGTCCCTGACCGCTTTCTCCCCTCAGGTCTCTTGGAGCTGAAAGCCCTGAAGCCAGGTGTTATTCAAATCTTGGGAATTAAAACATCCAGGTTCCTGTGCCAGGGGCCAGATGGGAAGCTGTATGGATTGGTGAGTGTCCGTGGCCCCTGTCCTTGCGGTCTACCCTTCCTCGCCCTAACTTCACAATCTGGGGGACCTTGGCCAGGCTTGGGTCCATGCTCTCCGCACGCGCCCTCCTCACCACAATCCCTGGAGGCAGGAACTGTTGTCATCAGTGTTCACAAGAAGAGGAAACTGAGGCTCAGGCAGGGCCACTCCCAGCCCCAAGTCACAAGGCCTGTGAACGACAGAGTGACCTGGAAGGCTGAATCTTGTGACTTGTAACCCGTGCTGACCACATGGGCTCCTACAGGTCTGGCTCATGCTGGGCGCAGGGTCGCTCCGGAAATCGATGGCCTGTAAAGTGAACATGACCTTGGGTGCTAGCCAGGTGCCCCTGCCAGGACTTAGCCTCCACTGATCCCTGGGCTGGAATATTCTTCTCTGTGAAGTGGGCCTTGCAGGACTGCCTAGGAGGTAAAGGAAGAGCCTGCTTCTGTGGTTTTGTGTCCTGGAGGAAGGGGCTAGGGACCTGGACTCTGCATCTGAGAAAGGAGTGGGTCCCCCAGCTCGCCAGGAGTCCCGGGACTCCCACATCCTATTGGAGGACAGGACTCTGTGGTCTGAAAGAAGAGAGAGCTGGGGGCCTGGAGTACTGAATCTGGGAGAGGATGGGGCTGGGGGCCCTGCAGGAGGAAGGCGTAGAGGAATCCCATGTCTCTGATCTTTGTTCTTGTCCCCTCAGCTACACTTCGACCCCCAGGCCTGCAGCTTCAGGGAACTGCTTCTTGAAGATGGATACAACGTTTACGAGTCTGAGGCTCTCGGCCTCCCCCTCCGCCTGCCCCAGCACGGCTCCTCCAACCCAGACTTGGTCCCCCGGGGACCTGCGCGTTTCCTGCCGCTGCCAGGCCTGCCCCCGGCGCCCCCAGAGCCTCCAGGGATCGTGGGCCCTGAGCCTCCTGACGTGGGCTCCTCAGACCCCCTGAACATGGTGGGGCCCTCGCATGGCCGAAGCCCCAGCTATACTTCCTGAAGCTACAGGCTGAGTCTCCTCTTTATTTATTGCATTATTTATCTTATTTATCTTTTTATTTTTCTTACTTGAGATAATAAAGAGTCTGAGGGGAGGATCAGAGTGAGCACGTGTGTTTGAGGGAGGAGATGGGGGCGGATTCCCTGTCTCCCCTTGCCCCCACCATTGCCACAAAGCTGGGGGGAGGTCCCGGTTTTTCTGCCTGCCTTCCCCTGCTGGCCCTCAGCTTTCTGCTCCACTAAGGCATCCCCAGAGACTCTGGACTATCCCTGCCCTTTGACAGAAGAGGACTTGTTATTCTGCCTCCACCCCTCACCCTGCCCCCAACCTTGTGTTCGTGTTTTGGAACTATTTCTCTGAGGTAACTCAATAGCAGGGGACCTTTTAAAAAAATGACACCGCAGACCCACAGCCTCATGGGAGATGTAGTTTTCTGGGTTCATTTAGCACTAGAAATGGAAAGACATCTCGGTCCTCAGGGCTGGGGCATCCTGGGTCCTCAGGACTCGGATTCTCAGGGTGAAATTGCTTCTAGGAAGATGCTCTTGGGTCCTGAGGGGTCAGTGGGCTAGACATCTGGACACCTGGATGCCAGGAGAACAGGGGAATAAGAACCTGGCTACCCTAGTCTGAGAGAGGAGGGACTAAAGACTGAGAGTCCTGGGTCTCAGGAAAAGGACTTGAGAATCTGAATGCTTCCATTCAGGTGCTTATGGACTTTGGAGTGTAATGACTGTCATAGAATCCAATCTCACTGAGCAATCCAAGCCATCCTTCCTCCCTTCCCACAACCTAGACTTCCATATTGCTCTTCAAGTTATTTCCTGGTTAGGATAGATTTGAAGTCAAAGATTCAGACTACACTTTGAACCGGTGGGTCAGCTTTGGCTGGATCCAAGGTGTCTGACTGACCACTGCAGCATCACAGAAGTTGTGGTCTCAAGCCTTTGATCTAAATTCCAAGGTCCAGGGAGTTCCCTGGTGCTCCAGTGGTTAAGAACCCGCCTTCCAATGCAGGGGACGTGGGTTCGATCCCTGGTCAGGGAACTAAGATCCCACATGCCGCGGGGCAACATAGTTACTGAACGCACACACCACAACTAGAGAGAAGCCCACGAAGACCTGACATAGCCAAAATTAATCAATCAATCAACTAATTAAAAATAAATAAATAAATTCCAAGATCCAAGTGAGAGGAACATCTCAGTCAAAAGGAATATAAGTGTGGGTCCCAGAAAGTCATGGGAGGGATTCAATGGCTGGAGAAAACGAAGGTCTGCGTCTTGTAGAAAATAAAGTTAAACACTCCGATGGAACCAGACTGGCTCAGTCAAGGGAGAGTTCTCACTGGAAACAGAATCTGAAATGCCACAAGGAGGCAGAGACCCAGAGAAAGGGGAGGACAAAGAAGTAAGGAGAGGAGAGAGAAGAGGGACAGAGATGGGGGGGGGGATGAGGGACAGAAATTCAGGGGGAGGGGCAGGGACCCAGAAAGAGGGAAGTCAGACAGGGAACCTGCAAAATGTGTTCAAACGAGCACCTGTCCCTCTGTCTGAGCACTTTGAGCTTCCAGTTGTGTTGTGGCTCCTTCCTGGTAGAAGCAAGTTAGTGTCCCCTTGTCCAAAGACAGTCCCCTGAGGTTGCTGTCTGGTACAGGACTGCTGATCTCCCTCAACATCCACCCCATCATCCCCAACTGCTTCTAGACTCGACTCGTGGCAGCTTCCACTGGGTAAGGTACAAAGTGTGATCAGCAAGGAACTGTGACATGACCAAAAAGAACTGCAAGATCTTGCCTTTGAAATGGACAGCCACCTGGGCAGCCAGTCTGGGAAGGGGTACTGGTAGATGAATTGATTGGCAGAGATTCCAGATTCCAGTGTGAGCTCTAAGGGCTGGGGGTGGCCCTAGTTTGCTCTTTGGCTGGCTGGAACCTGCACCCCACGTGGTCTAAACTTGAGATGCCGTAGAATGGCTGTTCTCAAAGCATGGCCTCAAACTAGCAGCAGCAGCATCTGGGAACTTGTTAGAAATGCACATTCTGGGGGCTTCCTAGGTGGCGCAGTGGTTAAGGATCCGCCTGCCGATGCAGGGGACACAGGTTCAATCTCTGCTCCAGGAAGATCCCACATGCCTCGGAGCAACTAAGCCCATGCACCACAACTAATGAGTCCGTGTGCCGCAACTACTGAAGCCCACGCACCTAGAGCTGGTGCTCCGCAACAAGAGAAGCCACGGCAATAAGGAACCCACGCACCACAATGAAGAGAAGCCCCCTCTCCCTGCAACTAGAGAAAACCCGCGTGCAGCAACAAAGACCCAACACAGCCAATTAATTAATTAACTGATTGATTTAAAAAAAGAAAGAAAGAAAAGAAATGCACATTCTGGAGCCCAGACCTATTGAATCCAAAATTCTGGGGGGAAAGCTAATTCACAGGAACAGAAATCAGATTAGTGGCTGCCACCACCTGGTGGGAGAATGGAATGAAGATTTATTAGGTTCCTAGGGCTGCGGTAGGAAAGTACCACAAACTTCAGGGCTGCAAATAACATAAGTTTGTTCTCTCACAGTTCTGGAGGCTAGAAGTCTGAAATCAAGGTGTCAACAGGGCGATGCCCCTGCTAAAGGCTCTAGGGGAAGATCCTTCCTTGCTTCTTCCTAGCTTCTCCTGACGATCCTTGGCGTCCCTTGGTTTGTACATGCATCACTCCGATCTCTGCCTCCATCTTCACATGGCCTGTTGCCCGAGTGTCTGTTTCTTCTTGCAAAGGTACCACTCTAACCCAGTATGACCTCATATTAACTTGATAAAGACCCCATTTCCAAATAAAGCCACATTCACTGCTTCCAGGGGATGGGAACTTCCAGGAGATGCTATTTAACTCAGTACACACCTCTATGTGCAGTTGTCACTTTCATCTCTCTTACTCACCGGTAAGTACATTGAGGAATTTCCTTGGTAGAGAGTGGGGGGGCCCAGGATAGCTTTCCTTGCCTCACTGTTCTCATAGTTCACTCTTCGCTGTCTCTGTACAGTATGAAAAAAATACGAGGGAGAGTCAAAAATTATCCGTACTCCAGTTATATTAGAACTTTTGTAAATTCTACAGCCCGAGTGCGGATAATTTTTGACACCCTCCTATAACCTCTCAGCATAGCCACATCGCCAATATTTCAGAGAGAGATATACCTCCTCTGTTTACTTCCCCACCCATACCTGAATCTTCTCTCTCCTTCACCCCCAGAATTCCTGCCAAAATCAGTCTGGGTTTTGCTTCCATTAGTTTTCACAAGAATGGAGCTTTGTCCAACCACCAAAAAGAAAGGTTAACTATGTAACAGGATAGATGCTAATTATCACCACCATAGCAATCACATTACAATATATAAATGTATCAAATTATTGTGTTGTATACCTTAAATTTATACAATGTTATCTGTCAATAGATTTCAACAATAATTTTTGTTTAAGTATGGAGCTTTGTTCTTCCAAAAGAGAGACTCTGTTAATTCTGAGATCTCTGAGGACCCAGACCACCCAAGCATCTTTCAACCTTCCCACAGCCTCCTATACCCAACTATGATTGGAGCCTGTGCGACTTCACACACACACACACACACACACACACACACACACACACGATTTGCCTGCTGCTCTTGTTCTCAGATTATCTCTCCAAGTCCTCAGCTGTGAGGACAACCTCTCCTCTAGGGGTGAGGACTGGTGGGAAATTTCTTATCTTCATAGTACTTCTTTTAAAAATGATAATTAATTTATTTATTTGGCTGCGTCCGGTCTCAGTGGCATGTGAGATCTTTAGTTGCGCCGTGTGGGATCCAGTTCCCTGACCAGGGATGGAACCCCATCCCCTTGCTTTGGGAGCACAGAGCCTTAGCCAATAGACCACCTGGGAAGTCCCGCTCATAGCACTGTTTTTTGTTTTTTGTTTTATAGCACTTTTGCTCGTTTCCTTCTCTTCCTGTACTGGCACTGAGTTGGCCCCACCCACTCGTATTTTGGGGTTCATGGGGCTCCACGGTCCGCTGGTTTTGTGAAAAGTGTTGTTTGTGAGCTTCTGCTGGTTCTCCCAGGATTTGTTTTTCTGGGGGGAAGGGTGGAATTTGGGAAGGTTAAGAAACTCTGCTGCCTAACCTAAATCTAATCACGAGGAAACATCAAACAAATTCCAATCGAAGACTGTCTACAAAACAACTGGCCTTGACTCATAGACAATGTCAAGGTCAAGAAAAAGATGAGAGAACGTTTATATGAACAGAGACCAGAGTCCGCACCAGGAAACGCAGTTCATTGAGTAATCCAGGCAATTTTCCTGGAGGTTAGCAAGACACTTGAAAATTTGAATGAGTTCTGTAATTTACCCATGTTAACATTTTCTGGTTTTGATCTTTGTACTGCGGTTATTAAACAGAATGTCCTTGTTCTTAGCAAATACACACTGAAGTATTTCAGGACAAAGGGGCATGGTATCTCCAGTGCTTTCTCAAATATTTCTGGAAAGGTAAATACATAATAATGTATACACATAGTGAATGAGGAAGCCAAAGAGGGCGGGAATAGCAATAATTGGAGGCCTAGTACAGGATATATGGAGTTCTTTGAACAAGTCTTTTTAAAATTAAAGTAAATTAAATTTATTTAGGGAAATTCTTTTTTTAATATATTTATTTATTTATTGGCTGAGTTGGATCTTCATTGCTGCATGGGGTTCCTCTCGTTGCGGCGAGCGGGGGCTCTCTTCATTGTGGTGTGTTCACTTTTCATTGCAGTGGTTTCTCTTGTTGCAGGATGTGGGCTTCAGTAGTTGTGGCTCTCCGGCTCTAGAGCTCAGGCTCAGTAGTTGTGGCGCAGGGGCTTCATTACTCCGAGGCATGTGGGATCCTCCCAGACCAGGGCTCGAACCCGTGTCCCCTGAATTAGCAGGTGGATTCTTAACCACTGCGCCACCAGGGAAGTCCAACAAGTCTTGTTTTTTAAACTGAGGTATAATTGATGTACAATAGTATATAAGTTTCAGCTCTACAACGTAGTAATTCACATTTTTTAAAGGATACATTTCATTTATTGTTATAAAATATTGGCTGTATTCCCTGTTATACAACATATCCTTGTAGCTTATCTATTTTATACATAGTAGTTTGTACCTCTTAATCCCCTGCCCATCTTGTTCTTTGTACTCTTGCTCTTGAAACTTTCTATAAATTCACAATTATATCACATAAAAGCTACTCCTACCCAAAAAAAATCCATGCTACAGCCTCTATTGCTACCTTGCCTCTTTCCAAACATCCTGAAAAATGCATTGATGAGCTTCTAAGAAGCCAGAGAAATCTCCAGGTCCTCTCCCCATGCCACCTGTGAAAGAAAGGAAAAAAGACTGAAAGGAAGGAAGAGAGGGAGGAAAAAAGAAGAAAAGAAAGAAAGAAGGAAGGAAGGAAGAGGGAAAGAAAGAAAGAAAGAAAGAGAAAGAAAGAAGAAAGAAAAAGAAAGAAAGAAAGAAAGAAAAGAAAGAGAGAGGGAGGGAGGGAGGAAGAAAGGACAAAAGAGAGAAAGAAAAGGAAAGATGGTGAAAGCAAAAATGAGAGAAGAGGAGGAGACAGAAGAGAAAAAGAAAATGTAAGAAAGAAGTAAAACTCCAGATGGAAAGTGTGGATCACCACACAGCTTCCTGGAATCTGCTGATTCTGTGACAGGGACACATTTTCAAGGTAAAGCTTAAAGGGCTACAACTTCAGTGAACGTCTGGTGTTTAAAATCCCACCAACCTGAAGACAACAGAATGTCATTCAGCCTTGAAAAGGAAGGAAATTCTGAAGCATGTTAAACATGGATGGATCTTGAAAACATTTTGCTAAGTGACAGAAGCCAGACACACAAGAATAGATTACTGTATGATTCCAGTGATAAGAGGTACCTCGAATAGGCAAATTCATAGAAACAGGAAGTAGAATGGTGGTGGCCAGGGGAAGGGAGGCCTGGGGAATTTTTTTTCATGGGGACAGAGTTCTGGTGAGAAGATGAAAAGGTTCTGGAGCTGGAGGTGGGGACAGTTGTCTAACAATGTGAATGCAGTGAATGCCACTGAACTGTACATTTATAAGTAGTTAAAATGGTCTTTTTTTTTATTTCTACACTGCGCAGCTTGTGGGATCTCAGTTTCTCGACCAGGGATTGAACCTGCGCCACGGCACTGAAAGCCCACGAGGCCACCAGGGAACTCCCATCACAATTAAAAAAAAAAAAAAATCCACCAAACTACACTAAGAAAAGTTCAAGATTTTCCTGTTTCTGTTTGGACACTAACTGGAAGAAATATGATTCTCTATTGAAAACAGTCACCACCAGACCAATCTCATAAGAAGTGGGTATAAAATCAAACTGGGTGCCGGAGGCACTCCCAAGATGAGAAATGAGAAATGAATATCAGGTGAGTGATAGCTCTAGAGCTTCAGGCCAAAGCAAAGCAAAGCTTCTCTGGAGAGATGCTGCTAGACTGTTTCACAGAGGAAGTCTTGAAAGAGCTCATAACCCCACATCACAAAATACACAAGGGAACTAGGCACATGGCAGATGCCAGCAAATACACTGAATGACAAGACTAGATAGCCTCGCTCCACCCTGCCTGGCAATATCCTTAGAGTGTAGAGCCATCAGAGGAAATTGATTGTTCAAAACCAGTTTTAAAAATTATGATCTAATAGACACACAAAAAAATTTACCATCTGAACCGCTTTCAAGTGCACAGTTCAGTACTAATGAGTATATTCCCATTATGGTGCAACCAATCCTGAGAACTTTTTCACCTTGCAAAACTGAACCTCTGGGGATTTCCCTGGTGGTGCAGTTGTTAAGAATCTGCCTGCCAATGCAGGAGACACAGGCCCGAGCCCTGGTCAGGGAAGATTCCACATGCCGTGGAGCAACTAAGCCCGTGTGCCATGACTACTGAGCCTGCGAGCCACAACTACTGAGCCCTCATGCTGCAACTACTGAAGCCTGTGTGCCTAGAGCCTGTGCTCTGCAACAAGAGAAGCCACCGCAATGAGAAGCCCACGCAACGAAGAGTAGCCCCTGCTCGCTGCAACGAGAGAAAGCCCACACACAGCAATGAAGACCCAATGCAGCTAGATAAATAAATAAATAAAATAATAAATAAATCTAAAAAAAAACCCAAAAACAAAAAAAAAAAACTGAACCTCTCTTTCCATTAAAAAAAATGACACCCCATTCCTCTTCCTCCCAGCCCCTGGCCACCACATTCTACTTCCTGCTTTTATGAATTTTCCTACTTTAGATACCTCGTATAAGTGGAATCATATAGTACTTTTCCTTTTCTGACTGGCTTCTTTCACTTAGCAAGATGTTTTCAACGTTTATGCTTGGTGTAGCAGGTGTCAGAATTTCCTTCATTTTTTAGGCTGGATAATATCCCATTGCATGGAGGGACCACATTTTGTTCATCTGTTCGCCTATCAATGCGCATTTAGGTTGCTTCCACCTTTCGGCTATCGTGAAAAATGCTGCTGTACATCGATGTACAAGCATCTCTTCAAAAACCCTGAGGCCCAGAATTGTATTGTTGAATCACATGGTAATTCAATTTTTAATCGTTTAAGGAATTCCTTGTGATGGTTCATTTCATGGCTCAACCTGACTGGACTAAAAGATGCCCAGATAGCAGGTAAAACATTATTTCTGGGTGTGTCTGTGATGGTATTTCTAGAAGGGATTAGCGTGTGATTCAGTAGACTGAATAAAGACATCTGCCTTCATCAGTGTGAGTGGGTATCATCCAATCCACTGAAGGTCCAAAAGGAACAAAAAGGCAAAGGAAGAGTGAATTCTCCCCAGCTCTTCTTGAGCCAAAACATCCAGTTTTTTCCCACCCTTGGACATCGATCAGAGCTCCTTATTCTCAAGCCTTGAGATTCCGGGCTCCTAGGTTTTCAGATCTTTGGCCTCAGAATGGATTATACCACCAGTTTTCCTGCTCTCTCAGCTTGTAGATAGGAGATTGTCGGATATCTCAGCCTCCATAAACATGTGAGCCAATTCCTATAATAAAATCTCCATACATATGTATATTATATATATAATACTATATACTATATATATAGTATACATGGTACATATACTAAGTGGTATATATATGGTATATATGCTATACACTGATATATTTTAGCTGTGGAAGTAGTCAGTGAATGTTTAGAGGAAAGTTGATTGTCTGAAAATTAATCATTACCAAAAAAAATCTCCCGAATAGTTGTGAACATTTGCTTGAGGTAATAGTGCAGATTTGACTTGCATCTCCTTAATGCCTAGTGATGTCGACCATCTTTTTTTTTTTTAATGCAAAGCCTTTTATTTATTTATTTATTGGCCACGCCAATTTATTTATTGGCTTGCGGGATCTTACTTCCCCGACCAGGGATCCAACCCCGGCCCCATGAGTGAGAGCACCTAGTCCTAACCAATGGACTGCCAGGAAAGTCCCTTGAGCATCTTTTCATACATATATTTTGTGTAAGTATATAATATACATATATATATCTTCTTTGGAGACATGTCTATTCAGGTTCTTTGCCCATTTTTTAACCAGGTTGTTTACTTTTTGTTGTTGTTGAGTTGTAAAAGTTCTTTGTATATTCTAGCTATTAACCCCTTATTAGATATATGATTTGCAAATGTTTTCTCCCCCTTCATAGGTTGACTCTGTTGATTGTGTCATATACAAAAGTTTTTAATTTCAACGTAGTCCAATTTTTACCTATTTTTACTTTTGTTGGCTGTGCTTTTGCTGTCATATTCAAGAAATCCTTGCTAAATCCATTGTCATGAAACTTTCCCCCCAAGAAAATCTCTCTTCTAAGAGTTTTAGGTCTCACTCTTAGGTCCTGGATTTAATTTGAGTCAACTTTTGTATAAGACAGAAGGTAAGGGTCCAACTTCATTCTCTTGCATGTGGGTGTCCAGTTTTCCCAGCACCATTTGCTGAAAAGTTTGTAATGAGATCTTTTAATGTCAGAAGAGTTTTTGTGTACAGGCACAAATATTCACAACTATTTGTTTTTAACTAATGATTAATTAATTTTCAAACAATCAACTTTCCTCTAAACACTCACCGGCTACTTCGACGGCTAAAAATAGCAAGCCGTGAGTTTCACAATTTCAGATTTCCCAAAACATTTTAACATTGATTGCAAGGTTAATCAGCGAGTCTCACAAGTCTGGGCTGTCAGATTCCCTTACACGAGTTGAAAGGTTTGAAGAGAGGAAAAAAGAGTAATACAATCTCTTTTTTTTTTAATTGAAAGCAGGTTTATTGAGAGAGATGCCCATTCCACAGGCAGAATGCGGTCCGTCTCAGAAGGCGAGAGCAGCCTGGAGTAATACAATCTGGATCATATTTTTTGCAAGTCTAATATAACAGATTCTCACAAACGCTTTCAATACCTTCAAAGACAGCCAAGTAGGAGTACGGTGATTATGACACTGATCGACTTCCTTACATTAAACTAGTTACAAACATATTTATATCATATTTATATCATGGATATAAATGTGTTTTTTCAATACCTCGATTCTGACCAGAGATCTTGATTCCATAATCCTGATACTTACCTGTGAACTCTCTTACCTGCAAGAGAGTTAGGCTTTGCTCATCTATCAGCTGAGTTAACAGTTTGACAGTTTGATGGTTAAAGATTCAGGCCGGGGGGCCCTTCCAAATTGATTCTCATCGAGCTTGAATTCCAGGAAAATTAGACTTTGTTGTGACCACATGACTGCATGAGTTAGGAAACTGATTTGGATGACCCTGATTTCTTTCCCACAGCTGTTTGTTCAGAGTGTCATAGCTTTGTAGTACAGCCTAAAGAACATGTTCTAAGAGTCATATCATTTTAATAGGCTGAGATTATTTAGCAGCTGTTTGTTCTGGAGCCTTCCCCATTACATGTGTGGGATGTTTCTTCTTTAGTTTACATGCAGGCTATTTTCCCTCTGTGTGTTCTGGGGAGGCTGTGCTGCTGTCTCGTTTGTGTAAATCTCAACTTCCAACTCTTTGACCCCTTTTGACAACCGACCGGAGTGGCAGGGAGGACCTGGCAGGAGACAGGGAGGCAGGTGGAGGGGCCAAAGAACTTCTTTCCCACCTCCTGCTGCCTGTTACTTTTGGCACTTCCAACACCAGCCAGCTGCACATCATGGGCAGGGAGGTTTCCAGTTTCCTTGGACAGAGGTATTATCCCCCACAGGCCAGAGCACCAGCTGCTGGAGCTCCCTCCCCAGACATCTGAGTTCTACCCTGCAGAGAGCACTCCTCCAAGCTCCTACATCCCCAGGGGCTTGAGCCGCTTCTGGTCATAGCTGCCTCTGCTACCTCAGAGATCATGTCTTGTTTACTCTTGCAGCCTCCTGGTGTGTGCGTAACCAATTTCCTTTAATAAATTCCCTGTATTTTAAATACCTGGAGTGATTTCTGTTTTCCTCAGCAGAAAAAGAAACCTAGTCCAGGTTTCAGTTCAATTGAAAGCCTTTGGTCAGTTTTTAAACCACAGCTTGTCTTTCTAGTAAAGCTTAAGACCTACAATATTAACAACTGTAAAAGGAACACGTGCAAACGTCTAAAGACATTTTTTTTAAAGGATTAGAAATGAGAAAAACCAAGACATTATTAAAAGACCAGGCAGGTTTAGAAAAGAACAAAATAGAACTTGTAGCAGAAATGAAGCATACAGAGAAATGAAAGTGTCACTGAAATGAAAACTTAGAAGTGTCAAACAGCCGATTAGAAACAGCAAAAGGGAGAATTCATGAAATGGAAGATATATCTTAGTGTATCACCCAGAAGACACCACTGAGAGGCAAGTTGATGGAAAATCGAAAAAATTAAGAGACATAGAAGGTAGAACGTAAAGGTCTGGGACTTCCTAGGTGGCTCAATGATTGAGAATTTGCCTCCCAATGCAGGGCACACGGGTTTGAGCCCTGCTCCAGGAAGATCCCACAAGCCTCAGAGCAACTAAACCTGTGTGCCACAACTAGAGCCCGCGTGCCTACAGCCTGGGCTCCGTAACAAGAGAAGCCACAGCAGTGAGGAGCCCACACACCACAATGAAGAGTAGCCCCTGCTCTCCACAACTAGAGAAAGCCCGTGTGCAGCAACACAGACCCAATACAGCCACAATAAATTAATTTAAAAAATAAATCAATGTGAGTTGTAAATATTTCTCCCCATTTGCCATTTACCTCTTTAGTTTTGCTTAAGGTATTTTCTTTTGCCACACAAAGTTTGTGCTTTAAAAAACAATAATTTTTCTGAACTTTGACACAATTGCAAACTTATACCAAATGAAGGAAGTACAGTACCAACAACTCTTATTTTCCAGGACCGTTTGAGTGTAAGGCACCCACTTGAAGTCCCATCACCACTACGCTAATAACATGCTGAAGCATGTGTTTCTTTTTTATTTATTTATTTATTTATTTATTCATTTATTCATTTACTTATCAGCTGCGTTGGGTCTTCAATGCTGCGCGCAGGCTTTCTCTAGTTGCGGCAAGCAGCACTACTCTTGGTTTCCGTGCGCGGGCTTCTGACTGCGGTGGCTTCTCTCGTTGAAGAGCATGGGCTCTAGGTGTGTGGGCTTCAGTAGTTGCAGCATGTGGGCTCAGTAGTTGTGGCTCTCGGGCTCTAGAGCGCAGGCTCAGTAGTTGTGGTGCAAGGGCTTAGTTGCTCCATGTCATGTGGAATCTTCCCAGACCAGGGCTGGAGCCCATGTCTCCTGCATTGGCAGACGGATTCTTTTTTTTTTTAGTATTTATTTATTTATTTGTCTACATCGGGTCTAAGCTGCAGCACATGGGATCTCCATTGTTGCATGCGGGTTTCTCTCTAGTTGTAGCTTGTGGGGTTAGTTGTCACTAGGCATGTGAGATCTTTCTTTTTTTCCTGAATATTTGATATTTCCTTTTTTTCTTGAACTTTTATTGAGATACAGTTAACATGCAATAAACTGCATATATTTAGAGTCTACAATTTAGCATTTTTTTTTCTTATTAGCAATGTATATATGGCAATCCCAATCTCCCACTTCATTCCCCCCAACCCTCCCCACTTTCCCCACTTGGTGTCCACATGTTTGTTCTCTACATCTGTCTCTATTTCTGCCTTGCAAACCGGTTGATCTGTGCCATTTTTGTATATTCCACATATATGTGTTAATATATGATATTTCTTTTTCTCTTTCTGACTCACTTCACTCTGTATGACAGTCTCTAGGTCCATCCATGTCTCTACAAATGTACCAGTTCCATTCCTTTTTATGGCTGAGTAATATTCCATTGTATATATGTACCATATCTTGTTTATCCATTCCTCTGTTGATGGACATTTAGGTTGCTTCCATGTCCTGGCTATTGTCAATAGTGCTGTAGTGAACATTGGGGTGCATGTGTCTTTTTAAATTATAGTGTTCTCTGGGTATATGCCCAGTAGTGGGATTGCTGGGTCACATGGTAACTCTATTTTTAGTTTTGCAAGGAACCTCCATACTGTTTTCCATAGTGGCTGTATCAATTTACATTCCTACCAGCAGTGCAAGAGGGTTCCCTTTTCTCCACACCCTCTCCAGCATTTACTGTTTGTAGAGTTTCTGATGATGCCTATTCTAACCAGTGTGAGGTGATACCTCATTGTCATTTTGATTTGCATTTCTCTAATAATTAGTGATGTTGAGCAGCTTTTCATCTGCCTCTTGGCCATCCACATGTCTTCTTTGGAGAAAAGGCATGTGAGATCTTAATTCCCTGACCAGAGATCAAACCCATGTCCCCTGCATTGAAAGGCGAATTCTTAACCACTGAGCCACCAGGGAAATCCATGGAGCATTTATTCCTTACAAAGTCATTCTCCTACAGAACCACAATGCAACGTCAAAATAACACGATACTGTCCTAGAATCTTCAGATCGTATTCAAGTCTTGCCAGTTGTCTCAGTAACACCCTTTATAGCAGGAGAGTGAAGTTCAGAATCATGCACTGCTCCCGGGGTCAGGTCTTCCAGGAAAGAATAGCTCCTCAATCTTTCCTGACCTTGACATTTTTGAAGATTATAAGCCAGTTATCTCATAATCTGTCCCTCACTGCGTGTTTGTCTGATGTTTCTTCAGGATCAGATTCTTCAGCAGCAAAACTGCTGACGTGATCTGTTCTCATTGCACGTCAGGGGGCTTCCGATTTCTTTTTCTCCACTTAAACGTGATACTCGCTTCACCTGCGTGATGAAGGTGGCATTGGCCAGTCTTATAAGTTGCACAGTTACTCTTTCTCCCTCTGTGACTAATGAGACCTTTGTAGGGAGATACTTTGAAACCATAAACATACCTCCCCTCCTCCTCAAACCTTCAAGCTCTTAATTTCCATCTGTGTGGATTCATGATTTCCTATCTTATTCCTTGAGTTACAATCAGGAATAAATCTTACTATCATTTTTTTCTTTTTGGTGCTCAAAATCATTTATTTTGATGTTCTTTTTTATTTACTTATTTAATCCATTTGGGGAGGTGCTCTAACTGAGTCCCTTATTTTCTCAATGGGAGTCTCTACCAGCTGATTTCTGTGTCCTTCTGGCATGCCTCCATCATCCATTGAGTATTCCCTTGCTTTCTGATACAGCAAAATGTTCCAGGCGCATTCTGTTCATTCTGTTAGTTCCAGGATTAGCCATTATTCCAAGGAACTCTGAGTCCTTTTACTAGAGAAAGGAAAGCCAAGATCTGAACCCTAAGGGAGCTCATTACTTCTTTGGGGGTTTTGCTGCCTGGAGGTCCTCCCAGTGAACAGATTTTATAAATGATATAATTATGGGTATAAATATAGAAATAGGTAAATATATCTCACACTGTATATCATATATGCATATATAATGTATGTATTATATATTGGGTGTGTATATGTATGTACATATACACACATCTATATATTAGGTATATATACATATACACACACATATATATTAGGTGTATATTATATTATTATTATTTATATGTTTCCATATCTATTTATGTATATTGGAAACCATGAATTTACGATGATATAGCCAATGCAAAGCTGACACCTCTAGTTTTCTCTCTTTCATATGTATACCCTCTTTCCTCCGCACTGAGAAATCTGACTTCCATTTTCCTTAATTTATTTCTTTGATCAATTCCCTTGTATGTTACCCATCTGCTCCCCCACCCCTACCCACATGCTCATCACCCACCTGGGAGTTTCCAGAGGGCCCCCTCTCCCAGCACACCTCCCACTGGGGTGCTCCTACAAGCTTAGTTGCTTTATGAGTAGATTCCCTTCTTACCCCACTAAGGTCCTGACACCCTATTCTGGGCCACTGTCCCCACCCCCACCCAAGCTGGCCTTGCCTCCCTCACACAAGAGCCTTAGGACTGTATTATTTAGGAAGAAAAGGAAAGGGAAGAACACTGGATCTTATTTTATGCATTTAAATGTGTCAGTGCTTTCTTTTATGGCTTCTGGATTTTGAGTCATAGCTCAAGGTTTTTCTCCACTTTATAATCTCCAGATTATAAAGTCTTTTATGATTTCATATTTTATGCTGAAATCTTTGATCCATTTGGAGTTTATCCAGCATATTATTTTTTCTTTTCCTCCCTTCTATTGGGTTGATGGGGTCTTCTTTCTTTCTTTTTTTTTTTTTTTGGCTGCACTCTGCAGCATGTGGGATCTTAGTTTCCCAGCCAGGGATTGAACCCATGCCCCCTGCATTGGGAGCGCAGAGTCTTAACCACTGGACCACCAGGGAAAGTCCCTGATGGGGTTTTCTATATTCCCCTTTTTTTCCTATTTATTTTTTAATCAAAGTTATCTATGCACATGGTAAAGTCACAAAGTGCTGTGTGTTCTGTTTAAACTTCCACATCTTGTCCCTTTAGCAATTGATCCCTGTAATTAGTGAAGGAAATGTTAATCACTGAGGTAGATAAGCTCCAAAATATCAATGGTTTAGGCAACTGATTTTTATATTCTGTTCATGTAAAATTCAATCAGCAGAGAGGAAGAAGGGCAGAAACCCAGGCTGATGGCAGCTGTGTTGTCTTAACACGCATCTCCCAAGGTTTCCCTGGGTATGATAGCCAGGCTCCAAGATGAACCCCGATCATTCTCACCTCCTGATAGCTACATGCTGTGTAGTCCTCTCCCACAGTGTACTAGGATTGGTCCATGTGATGGGGTAGCACTTCTGAGATTAGATTATAGAGACTGTGGCTTTCATCTTGGGCTCTTTCTTTCTCTGTCATCACTTACTCTGGGGGAAGCTAGTGTTACCAAGTCCAAGCAAAAACTGCTCACTGCACACAGGCCAATAAATTGAGAGGTTAATTGTTGGGGCAAGGAATAGCAACTTTTTATTCAGAAAACCCACAGACTGAGGAGACAGTGGACTAGTGTCCCAAAGAACCATCTTCCCTGAGTTAGAATTTAGGCTTCTTTTATGCTAAAAGGAGAGGAGGTAAAGTCCTGGTTCCAGATCAGACTCTGGAGGGGGGGCATTAATTTCTTCCTTCCTGCAGCCATTCACAGGTGGACCTGGTCAGAAGGTTTCCTATGAGCTAAATAAAGGCATCTTAGCTTAACACTCATTACCTGGGAGGCAGGGTTCCCAGAGATGGGCCATTATGTATAATCTAAGCTTATAGGCAACTTCCCTTTAGTGATTAACTTGTTGCAAAACCAATAGAATACAAAGATCTTTTTTAAAAGATTTATTTTATTATTTAATTAATTTATTTATTTATTATGTATTTATTAATTTATTTTTATTGGCTGTGCTGGATCTTCATTGCTGCACGCAGGCTTTCTCTAGTTGTGGTGAGCAGGAGCTACTCTCTGCTGTGGTGTGTAGGCTTCTCATTGCCATGGCTTTCCTTGTTGTGGAGCATGGGCTGTAGGTGCACGGGCTTCAGTAGTTGCAGCATGGTGGGCTCAGTAGTTGTGGCTCACAGGCTCTAGAGCACAGGCTCACTAGTTGTGGTGCATGGGCTTAGTTGCTCCATGGCATGTGGAATCTTCCTGGACCAGGGCTCAGGCCTGTGTCCCCTGCAGTGGCAGGCAGATTCTTAAGCACTGTGCCACCAGGGAGGTCCATATAATACAAAGATTAAAGTAAAAGAAACAGGTCCGATATGGAGTCGGATTTGTTCTTCCCTATTATACTAGCTCCCGTGCCATGAGGACACCCAGACAGCGTATGGAGGTCTCCACACTGTCAGAAAATTACTGAGGCCTCCAACCAACAGCCACATGAGTGAGCTTGGAACTGACTCCTCCAGCCCCACTGAGTCTTCAGATGACTGCAGCCCTGGCTAACAGCTTGACTGAAACCTCATAACAAAGCCTGAGTTAGAACCACCCAGCTGGAGCTGTTGTGAATGCCTCACCCTCAGAAACTAAGTGAGATAATAAATGTTGGTTATTTTAAACTGTGAGGAATTGGGGGGGGGGGTAATTTGTCACACAGCAATAGCTAACTAATACACTAGCATCCACATCCAATCACCAGATTCAGAAGAGAGAGATGGACACACTGGAAGATTTTGATGAACCAGACCTGGAAGTGGAGCAGAACTCCCTCGCTTGTATTCCATTGGTCAGAACCAGTCACATGACCCAACGTTCACGCAAGGAAGGCAGGGAAATGTAGTCTCTCCATGTGCACTATGCGAGGGGAACACAAATCCTTGGGGGTCAGCTAAGCTTCTCTGCCATCAACATTCCTCTGCCTGGAGGATTCCTCTCCATCATGACCCAGTTCAAATGTCACCTCTTTGAGGAGAACTTTCTCAGTCCATGAGCCCACACCACCTCTCAGTGACAACTCTCACTCTACTAGATTCTCACTGAGATGTGTAAAATTGGGGTTAGGGTTGAGTTTGCTGCTAAAAATGTCTGATTCACCATCCATCTATACAACCTCCCCACAACCCTGCTGCCCGGGGCATTAAAAGTGTGTTTCAGCATTGCTTCTGGGATTTTTTTTTCCAAGCTGCCGATCTCCACTCAGCACTGTGAAGCTCATACTTTGATGTCCACACACACACAAGGCAATGAAAATGTATAAGACACCATGAATTAAAAGAGGCATCCCTACTTCAGAGATGTTCAAATGTGCCCCTTAGATCAGCGAAGCAGGGTATGTCAGATATTCTGCCTGTTTGATTCATTTTTCCCTTTCATGGCATCCAAGCTAGCAGGTGGCTGCTTTACTCATGCAGCACTGGGTTGCAGGGACTTCCTTGGTGGCACAGTGGTTAAGAATCCACCTGCCAATGCAGGGGACATGGGTTCCACCCCTGGTCCGGGAAGATCCCACATGCCACAGAGCAGCTAAGCCCATGCACCACAACTACTGAGCCCACACGCTGCACCTACTAAAGTCCACGTGCCTAGAGCCCATGCTCTGCAACAAGAGAAGCCATCACACTGAGAAGCCCGCACACCGCAAGGGAGAGCAGCCCCCACTCGCCAGAACTACAGAAAGCCCTCAGGCAGCAACACAGACCCAATGCAGCCAAATAAAACATAAACAACACACAAAAACAGACTGAGTTGTAAATTAGAGAGTCATTATTTTGAAACACTCAGCAGAAGAAAGTTCAGCTGGGGTAAAATCCATTTGCCTTATCACAAGAACTGTCAACATTACTTTTGTCAATGAAAGAAAAGAGAAAGCTGTTAGGTAAATTTTTAAACTTTTTATCTTGACATATAACATAAATACTTACTACATAAATAAAACTGAAATGTATGGTCAATTAGTTTTCCTAAGGTTGTTCGACCAAATTATTATTAATTTGGTGTCTTAAAATAACAAGAAATTATTCTCTTACAGTTCTGGAGGCTGGGAGGTCCAAAATCAATCACTAGGTTGAAATCAAGGTGTGGGGACCTCCCTGGCAGTCCAGTGGTTAAGACTCTGCATTTCCAATGCAGGGGGCACGGACGGGTTCAATCCCTGGTGGGGGAACTAAGATCCCGCCTGCCGCAGCACCATGTGGTGAGGCCAAAAAAATTAAAGAAAAAAAAAAAAAAGGAAAGAAATCAAGGTGTGGGCAAGGCTATGGTGCTTCTGGAGGCCCTGAAGGGAGAATCTGTTCCTTACCTCCTCCAGCTTTTAATGGTGACCAGCATTCCTTGGCTTGTGGCCACATGACTCCAATTTTCGAGGCTAGTATCTTCAAATCTCTCTCTGCTCCTTTACATCACCTTCTCGTCTGTGTGTGCCAAATATTCCTCTGCCTCCCTCATGTAAGGATACACATGATCACATTGAGAAGCTGCCCAGATAACCTAAGATAATCACTATCTCAAGACACTAATTGAATCAGATTTGCAATAATCTTTTTTTGTTTTATGATATAAGGTAATATTTGTTGGTTCCAGGAATTAGGACTTGGATGCCATCTAGAAGAACATGTTGCAGCCTGATCATGTACAATTTAAGAAATAAGTATGAAGCAAACTCCTTAGCCACCACCACCCCGGTTAAGCAACAGAACATTGCCACCCCCATTTGTTCCCACACACACTAGAGGAAAATTACTGTATAGTCTAATCATGCGAAAATATGAGACAGACTGCAATTGAAGGGCATTCCACAACATACTCAACCAATTTCGTTCAAAACTGTCAAGGTTGTGAAAGATAAGGGAAAACTGAAAAACTCACACATTGGAGGAAACTAAGGACATAGGACTATATGCAATGTGGCATCCTCAATAGATCTTGGAACAGAAAAAGGACAATCGTGGAAAAACTGACATTCAATTCAAATAAAGTCTGTCGTTTTGTTAATAATATCATACTGTTAATTTCTTAGTTCTGACAATTACACCATCATTATCAGGTTGTTTGCATTAAAGGAAGCTGGGTGAAGGGTATAGGAAGTTTCTGTACCAGCTTTGCAACTTTTCTTTGTAAATATGAAGTTATTCCAAATTGACAAGTTGATGTGTAAAAAAAAATCAGCACCTCATCAGAATGGAAAGACAAAATGAAAAACCAAAACACACACACACACACCCTAAATTAAAATTAAAATAAAAACAAAACTGAAAACACCAAGTGTTTATCCATTCATCTGCTGATGGACACAGGTTGTTTCCATATCTTGGTTAGCATAAAAAATGCTGCTATGAACATCAGGGTTCCCTTAACTTTTCAAACTAGTGTTTTTGTTTTTTGGGGATATATACCCAGGAGTGGAATTGCTGGGTCAAAACGTAGTTCTATTTTTAATTTTTTGAGAAACCTCCTTACTGTTTTCCACAGCGGCTGCAACCTCCTCTGTACTTTAAATCTTCTCTAGGTGACTTACAACACCTAATACAAAGTAAATACTGTGTAAATAGTTATAAATACCATGTAAATGCTGTGTTAGTAGTTGCCAGCACGCAGCAAATTCAAGTTTTCAATGAGCCAATTAACACAAAACAGCATGAAAAAAAAATCCGCACAAAATAGAGCTGAGTGGAAGAAGTCCTATTTTATTTCACTTTCTCCTCTCATTCGTGGCTGGTAAGGGCGTGAATTAACACATCAGCAAATCCTGTTGATCTTATCTTCGATATGCACCTAGCATCCGATCACTTCTTGCCCTTCGCCCCACAGTTACCAGAATGGTTCTGCTGTCACCACCGCCCACCTGGACGCTTCATCTGCTGCTCAAGGGAAGCTCCTGGCTTCGGCCCTCAGCGCCCTCCGTCGATTCCCCCATACAGCCGCCAGAGGGCGCCCGTTCCCATCTACAGCAGGTCAAGGTCCTTTTCTGCTCCGAGCTCTTTCCTGGCTCATTCCTACAAAAGCTTAAATTCTCACAGTGAGCTTACAAGGCTCTGAAGGATCTGGCCCCTCTTGTCTCTGCCCTCATGGTCCACCCTCTCCTGGCTCGCTCACTGTTCCAGCCACACTGGCCGCCTCCAAATTCCTGGGGCACGTATGGTACCCTCGAGCCTCAGGGCCTTTGCACTGCCTGTTCTCGTGGCTTGGAATGCTCTTCCCCCAGAAACCCACATGGCTCAACTCTCACCTGCGTCAGGTGGCCCCTTCAATGCCACTTTCTATGGGGAATGAGATGATATTAGGGAATTGTTAATTTCATTAGGCGTGGCAAAAGGATTTACAGCAGAGGAGAATGCCTTCATTGTTGGAAATACAAATTGAAGCTGGCTGGGGGTGGGGGGGGCAGGTGCAGATAGTGAAGACGTGAAACGGATTCTAATCTGGTTCAACAAATATGGAAATATCGTACAGAATAAGCAAATGTGGCAAAATGTGGCAAATTGCTGAATGCTAGTGGTGGGCTTAGGTACGAACTCTACTATTCTTTCTATTTTTCTGTGCATTTGACATTTTCGAAAAAAAAGTTTTTCGAAATGACACCTAAGTGAGGTTTTTCGCAACCACAATATTTAAAAACATATTCCCTTCCAATACTCCATCATCTTTCCCTGCTTCATTTTTTCCCCATAACACTCATCTCTATTTAACATACATACATACGAGCTGTATATACTTTATAATAAATACATACATTTAAATGTGCAAATATATTATACTTCATGAAATATAAATGAACTTCATAATATAGCACCTAAACATATTATACTTAATAGTATATAAATATGTAAATTCTTACTGATATATAATATATACAGACTTTATAATATAGATATGTATACTTTACAAGAAATACAACTATAAGTATATAAATACACTCATAGAAATATATTATACAATAGAAAGTATGTAGTTTATAATAATGAGTTTACCAATGTGTGGTATTTACTCTTGGTCCCGGCTGGATCCGCAGTCCCAGCCCAGGGCCTGGCACAGTAGGCTCTTAAACAACATTTGCGGCTTGAATTAATTCCCCTTCCCCGGTCTCAGCAGCAGGATCAAAGTTCCCTCGGAGCAAGTAGTTGCTTCACTCGGGATGTTACGGTGCCCAGAGGGCAAAGCCCCAGTTCCTCTCCTCTGTGTGCGTCTAGCTCAGCCCCACCAACTTTTAGTGCCTGGAGTTGCCGCACCCCTGTTGCTCCTGAGCCTCCCGGGTGCTGCCTGGTCCCGGACAGTGTGGCGGGCACCATTGTCCTATTTAATGTCCCAACAAGCCCTTGAGCCAGGGGCTATTATTATTCCCATTTTATAGATGGGGAAACTGAGGCCCAGAATAGGGGTCACTTTGCCAAAATCCACGCAGGCGTTAAGATTTTAGTCCACAGTCTAGCTTCGAAGTCCATGTTCTTAACCTCTAAACCTTATTTCCTGGGAGGGCGCGGGGAGGGCTGTGGGTTAAGTCTAACGTGCTATGCAATCTCTTGCCTTTAATAAATTTAGTTTCTTGGAAGAAACATTTCCTGGCCACTGGGATTTCAGAATGTGTGGGGAGAGGGATCCCATTAACCCCCCCTGGCCGCGTGGACTGTCCACCTCTCAATAACGAAGGCGCAATGCCTCCTAGGTCACTTTCCGCATCCGTAGATTTCCACCCACCCAGAGCCGCGACCTGGGGCCTTAGCCTAGCGATCCCTGACGTCATGAGAGTTCAGCCACCCGATTGGCTACGCCTTCTGCGAGCTACTCCGTCATATGCGAAATGGGCAAGGTGGGCTGGAACACGGATCTTAATCAGGAGTTATAGATCAGGGCTGGACTCCTAAATTTTTTGAAATCACATGCAAATTGTGGGCACAGAGCCTAAACCTTGGTTTAGGATATAGGCGCGGGTTGGTGAGGGGCTGGGAGGAGAGACATCCTGAGTTATCCAGCCCCTTATCACTGAAGTCACGTGGGCAGGGGACCTCTGAATCTTAGCATTGCCATCTGTAAACGGAGAGGAAAGAAATACTGTAGGGTCGGTGCCTAGTACCAGTTCAGGGAAAGCTTCGGAAAAATGCTAGCGATTATTTAACTATTAGGGGCAGCCTTTAGCATTCTGCACATTTAACACATTGTCCGTGTGTGTTAAAATTAATATAAAATTCACTTTTTTAGCCATTTTATTTTTTTAAAATAAATTTATTTATTTACTTATTTATCTATTGGCTACCTTAGGTCTTCGTTGCTGTGCGTGGGCTTTTCTCTAGTTGCTGGGAGTGGGGGCTGTTCTTTGCGGTACTCGGGCTTCTCACTGCAGTGGCTTCTCTCGTTGCAGAGCACAGGCTCTAGGTGTGCAGGCTTCAGTAGTTGTAGCTTGCCGGCTCTAGAGCGCAGGCTCAGTAGTTATGGGGCACCGGCTTAGTGGCTCCGAGACATGTGGGATCTTCCCAGACCAGGGATGGAACCCGTGTCCCCAGCATTAGCAGGTGGATTCTTAACCACTGTGCCACCAGGGAAGTCCCTCAGCCATTTTTTTTTTTTGGCACACGGGCTTAGTTGCTCCGCAGCATGTGGGATCTTCCCGGAGCTGGGATCGAACCTGTGACCTCTGCATTGGCAGGCAGATTCTTAACCACTGCGCCACCTAGGAACCCCCGCCCCCCAGCCATTTTAAAGTATACAATTCTGGGAATTCCCTGGCTGTCTGGGTGGTTAGGACCGTGCTTTCACTGCCGGGGGCTCGGGTTCAATTCCTGGTGGGGGAACTAAGATCTCGCAAAGCCCTGCGGCCAAAAAACAAACAAACAAACAAATAAATAAATAAATAAAGTGTAAAATTCAGTGGCATTTAGTCCATTCTCAGAGTTGTGCGACTGTCCTTAACTATCTAATTCCAGACATTTCATCATCCCAAAAGGAAACCTTGAAGCCATTAAGCAGTCACTCCCCTGTTCCTTCCCTCCCTCCTGAAAACCACTCATCAACTTTCTGTCTCTATAAATTAACCTATCCTGCAGACTTCATATAAATGGAATCATACAATGTGTGGCCTTTTGTGTTTGGCTTCTTTCACTTAGCTTGATGTTTTCAAAGTTCATTCATGTTGTAATGTGTTTGAGTATTTCATTCCTTTTTTTTTTTTTTCCTTTTTAAGGTTGAATAATACTCCACTTTCCCCCAGCAGCTGCACTATTTTACAATTTCACGTTCCCACTGGCAAAACTTGAGTTCTCATTTCTCCACATCCTCACCAACACTTGTTTTCCTTTTTTTTCTTTCTTTTTGTTGTCATAACCATCCTAGTGGGGGTGAAGTGCTATTTCATTGTGGTTTTGCTTTCCATTTCCTTAATGATTTGCGTGTTGAGTATCTTTCATATATGTGTTGGCCATTTGTATATTTTATTTTAGAGAAATGTGTATTCAAGGTCTCTGCCTATTTTTAAAAATATTTATTTATTTACTTATTTATTTGGCTGTGCTGGGTCTTAGTTGTAGCGTGCGTGAGGGGTCTAGTTCACTGACCAGGTATGGAGAACAGGGTCCCCTGAGTTGGGAGCTCGGAGTCAATCTCTGGACCACCAGGGAAGTCTTGGTCTTTGCCTATTTTTAATTTGGGTTGTCTCTCTGTTAAGTTGTAGGAATCTTGTGTGTGCTCATTGGGGGGGGGGGGGGAGGGAAGTTGTAGCAGTCTTTATAGATTCTGGATCTACACTTTATCAGATATATGATTTGCAAATATTTTCCCCATTCTGTGGGTTGTCTTTTCATTCTCTTGATAGTGTCCTTTGATGCACAAAATTTTTAATTTTGATGAAGTCCTATTTATCTGTTTTCTTCTTCTGTTGCCTGTGCTTTTGGTGTCCTAAGAAACCAGAAACCATCACCAAATCAAAAGTCATGATGATTTATCCCTATTTTTTCTTCTAAGAGTTTTATTTTTTAATTAATTAATTAATTGACTGCATTGGGTCTTAGTGGCTGCCTGCAAGCTTTTCTCTAGTTGCAGCGAGCAGTGGCTACTCATCATTGCGGTGTGTGGGCTTCTCATTTCACTGGCTTCTCTTGTTGCAGAGCACAGGCTCTAGAGCACAGTTTCAGTAGTTGTGGCACATGGGCTTAGTTGCTCTGCGGCATATGGGATCTTCCCTGACCAGGGCTTAAACTCATGTCCCCTGCATTGACAAGTGGATTCTTAACCACTGCACCACCAGACAAGTCCTTCTTGTCTGTTTTAGCTATTACGTTGAAGACTTTAATGATTTAACTTTTGTATACGGTGTGATGTAAGGGTACAGCTTCAGATTTTGCATGGAGATATCCAGCTGTTCCAGCACCATTTGTTGAAGAGACTCTTCTTTCCCCCATTGAATGGACTTGGCTCCCTTGCCAAAAATCAATTGGCCATTGGTGTATAGGCTTATTTCTGGACTCGCAATGTACTTCATTGATTTCTATGTCTTTATGCCAGTACCACATTATTTTGATTACTGTAACTTTGTAGTCAGGTTTGAAATCGAGAAGTGTGAATCCTCCAACTTTGTTCTTTTCCAAGATTGTTTTAGTATGTAGGGTCCTTTGCCATTCCATGTGAAGTGCAGGGTCACCTTTTCCACTGCTGCAAATAAAGGCTGGGTTTTTGTTTTGTCTGGTTTTGGTATTTTGATAAGGATTGCATTGCATCCCTTGATTGTTTGGGGGAGTATTGCCATCTTAATAATATTGTCTTCCAATCCATGAATGCAGGACACCTTCCCATTTATTTATGTTGCCTTTAATTTCTTTCAGCCATGTTTGCACATTTCCGTACATGAGACTTTTCTCCCCTTGCTGAAATTTATTTAGAAGTATTTTATTCTTTTTGATGCTATTGTAAAGGGAACTGTTTTCTTAGTTTCCTTTTCAGATCATTCATTGCTAGTGTAAAAAATACAACTGATTTTTGTGTGTTGATCTTATATCTGCAACTCTGCAGAATTTATTTATTAGCTCTAATAAGGTTTTTTGTGTGGCTTCTTTAGCATTTTCTATGTATAAGATCATGTTATCTGCAAATAGATTGTCTTACTGCTGCCTTACAACTTACCTGCCTTTTATTTGTTTTGCTGGCTTAATCGATCTGGATAGAACTTCAGTACATTTTCGAAGATGCAGAGGCAGCGTCATTTCTTGCTCTGATGTTAGAAGGAAAGCTTTCAGTCTTTTCCCATTGAGTGCGATGTATGCTGAGGGCTTTTCTTAAACACCCGAGCCAGTGCTTCTTTTTCTTTTAATTTTATTGAAATATAGTTGATTTAAAATGTTGTGTTAATTTTTGCCGTACAGCACAGTGATTCAGTTATGCATATATAATATATACATTCTTTTCTTCATATTCATTTCATTATGATTTATCACAGGATGTTGAATATAGTTCCCTGCGCTATACAGTGGGACCTTGTTGTTTATCCGTCCTATGTGTAATAGTTTGCATCTGCTAATCCCAGACTCCCAATCCCCTTCCCCGCAGCAAGCCAGTGTTTCTTAAACATCTCCTAAAAGGCGTCTTCTCAAACAGGTGTCCCTCCAGATGTCTGTAAATTTTTATAGTGCAATAAAACTGTTTTTAACCAATCACATTGAAACCTGCTGCAATTTTTTTGGACGCTCCCACTGTAAATCCCCTCTTTCTGCTCTTTCCGCCTTTGAGACTTTATCCCAACATTGGCCGCCAGATGGCGGTGGAGGCACCTCGCCGCAGAGCCCGAGGCTGAAGCTGACAGTGATTGTTATACCTTTAGCTGAGATTTCTTTACCATTTATTTTAAATATAGTTTTTCCTTTCCTCAACTTAATCTTATTCTTCATTGTTTTGTCTTATAACAAGACATTTTTATTTATTTAATATTTACACAATCATTTTTGTGTATTACTGGATATGCCTGCTTAGAACAAAAGTGATTTTTGTAAATTTCTTTGACTCATCACTTAGAATTGGTGTTTAGTGTTCACAGTTAGACTAAATTTGATTTTGGGGGCTTATTAATTCTTTTTTGTTTTTTATAAGCCAGTAAAAATGTTTGTATCCAAAAGCATCATTATTGAAACTGATTAGTGAAATTGAAGCATTTACAGAGTTAGATAATCAAATTTACACAGTGGTTTTATTATATATGAATCCAAGGTTGTTTTTTTTTGGTGAACTTTTCAGAACTCTGATTAAACTAAATGAAAATTCCCATGTTGGTTCTTTCCACTTAGTGTATATTTATTGTTTTCTAATGAAGAACATACTTAAGCATGAAGATGACAGTAATATTTTGAAAAAAAATCAATCTTCTGAAGCCGTTAAGATCTACAGTCCCCTAAGTACTGTTAAGTTGTATTAAATACACTTAATCTTTCAAAATATTCATCTTTCCACAGAATTCAACTTTTGTTTTAATATTTATTTTTATTTATTTATTTGGTTGTGCTGGGTCTTAGCTGCGGCAGGTGGGCTCCTTAGTTGCGGCATGCATGTGCGATCTAATTCCCCGACCAGGGATCGAACCCAGTCTCTGCATTGGGATGGAGGCGTTCTATCCACTGGGCCACTAGGGAAGTCCCAACAACTTTTTAAATAAAGCTGAAAAATTAGGGCTTCCTAGGCAGCGCAGTGGTTAAGAATCTGCCTGCCAATGTAGGGGACCCGGGTTCGATCCCTGCTCCAGGAAGATTCCCACATGCCGTGGAGCAACTAAGCCTGTATGCCACAACTATTGAGGCTGTGCTTTAGAGCCCATGAGCCACAACTACTGAAGCCCATGCGCCAAGAGCCGGTGCTCCGCAACAAGAGAAGCCATGGCAATGAGGAGCCCGCGCACCACAACGAAGAGTTGCCCCCACTCACTGCAACTAAGGAAAGCCCGCACACAGCAAAAAAGACCCAACACAGCCAATTTAATTAATTAATTAATTAATTAATTAATTTTTTAAAAAGCTGAAAAATCAGATTCACAAGACAAATTCTGTTGTCAAAAATAGAGCATTTTATAGTGCTTTCTACATGTCAGGCCCAGTTCTAAGTACTTTCCATTTAATAACTCGTTTAATCCTCAGCATGGCCCTAATGGGTGGTAGCGTGATCCACATTTTAGAAATGAGAAAACCCGAGGCTCACAGAGGTGCACTCACTTCCCCATCGACGCACAGCTATTAAGGGATTTAAGAAAAGAATTGATCTTTAATTAGACAACGTGTGAGAGTTATCTGAAATGTGAATGTGTGTCTCCCAATCATTCTCATCTGCACCCTAAGTGTCTTATTCATATTGAAAAGTTATCCAATGAAGCAAAAATGCCAAGTCAGACTGTGGAATCTTCCTCCAGAATGTCAGTCTCACACAGAAAAAGCTTGGACCCTTTTAAAATGCCTACAAATGCAAAACAAGAAACGAAGTTCTTTTATGAGATAAACTGCTATCATATCATGTTTGTTGCTTATTCTGTTATTTAACCGACACATCAGCTTGCTAAGTGCCAGGCATTGTCTGTGGACAGCAGTTCTCAAACTTTTTGGTCCTGAGACCACTTTACACTCTTAAAATTCACTGAGAATATTTAAGACCTTTAGTTCATGTGGGTTACATCGAGCAGTCCCGGCTCACTGCAACTAGAGAAGGCCTGTGCACAGCAACAAAGACCCAACACATCCAAAAAAGTTAAATAAATAAAATGTTTAAATGTTTAAAAAAATAACAATACTTAACCTATTATGTCAACATGTCTCTTTAATCTCAGATATTGCTGCCTCAAGTGACTTTCTTTTCTTTTTTTTTAAATTATTCATTTATTTACTTATTTATTTTTTTGGTTCTGTTGGGTCTTTGTTGCTGCACACAAGGCTCTCTCTAGTTGCAGTGAGCAGGGGCTTCTCTTTGTTGGGGTGCTCGGGCTTCTCACTGTGGTGGCTTCTCTTGTTGCGGAGCAGAGGCTCTAGGCGCACAGGCTTCAGTCGTTGTGGCACACGCGCTCAACAGTTGTGGCTTGCGGGCTCTAGAGCCCCTGCTCCGTAGCTGTGGCACACGGGCTTAGTTGCTCAGTGGCATGAGGGATGTTTCTGGATGAGGGACTGAACCCGTGTCCCCTGCATTGGCAGGCAGATTCTTAACCACTGCACCACCAGGCAAGTCCCTCAAGTGACTTTCAAAAAGTGGGTTTACCTCTCTGAGCCTCCGTTTCCTCAGGAGGGCCTCTGCCTTCATCTCATAACAATGGCTGTATCAATAAAAAAATATCGCCTGCCATATCAGTAAACAAAGAATGTTGCAGCCCTCGAGCCAACACATTACAGCTGCCCCGACAGTGAGCCCTGAGGGAACTCAGGATAGAAACAGGATGCCTGCCACCGAGCAGTCAACTGCTGCAGCCACCCCCACCCCTTAACCCCACCCCCCCTCTGTGGTGCACCCAGGGCAGACTCAGAATGGAAAAGAACAGGATACTGGCCCTAGATAGCCAAGGTGCATACCAAAGGGATGATTTCAACGAGCCCAGACCCTTGCATCTTCCCATACATAGAAAAGAGCTAAATTCCTTAACTTGAGGCATTTGATTTTCTTTAATTAACAGTACTCTCTTAATGTTCTTTTTTTTTTTTAATTTATTTGTTGGCTGCATTGGGTCTTCATTGCTGTATGTGGGCTTTCTCTAGTTGCAGGGAGCAGGGACCACTCTTTGTTGCGGTGCGTGGGTTTCTCATTGCTGTGGCTTCTCTTGTTGCAGAGCATAGGCTCTAGGTGCGTGGGCTTCAGTAGTTGTGGCACGTGGGTTCAGTAGGTGTGGCTCGGGCTACAGAGCACAGGCTCAGTAGTTGTGGCGCAAGGGCTTAGTTGCTCTGTGGCATGTGGGACCTACCCGGACCAGGGCTCTAAGCCATGTGCACTGCATTGGCAAGCAGATTCTTAACCACCTCGCCACCAGAGAAGCCCATATTCTAACTACCTGGTCTTTGTTGCAAAAACTCCTATGTATCCTGGCTCCACGCCCACCCCTACCCCCTGCCCCTGCCTCTTCAGTTGTGCTTTTTTTTCCTACTTACTCTTTCCTGATCATTCTCTTTGGATTCAAATCTAAGATAAAAATCTGGCCTAGGTCTTCATTTGGGACCCAGTTACTGGCCAGAAAATGCATTGGCTACTAGAGTCAGGGATTCTCCCTGGATGCAATCAGCTCTGGCCATCTGGAGATACAGGGAAGCAAAGAAGCTTTTGACTGCAAGTCACACACATACACACACACACACACACACAATATAATTGCAAATAACAAAAAACAAAGGACCTGGCAAAAGTGAATTAAATGGGTTTTTGTTTTGACTTTTTTTTTTTTTCTTAACAAAACAATCCAGAAATCAGGTTTCCCAGTTGGAGGAGCTGGGGTCTTCTCTTTGTGCTCTGCCACATTCAGTGAGTGGGCCTTGGCACTCTTGGCCACAAAATGGCTGCATCAGCTCCAAGCATCACACTTGCAGTTAATTCCAGACAAAGCAGGAAGAGAAGAAAAGAAGAGGTAGCCCTTCTGGAGTATTTCATGGAGGGAAGACAGCTTCCCCAGAGGCCTCCAGGCAAATTTCTACTTGTGTCACCTTGGCAGGTGGCCCTCCCTTGAGCAACCATTAACAAAAGAGAATGAGAGGGTGTGGCAATGGTTGGCTGCTGTCCCCAAAATCAAAATTCTAGTCCCAAAGCTGATGGCTGCAGGCCACAAAAAGAGTCTGCCCAATAGTCCCACAGGGTCTCCCTCCAACAAACCAAATCAGAGTTCAGGTGGCATACCCCAGGTCACACACCAGGCAAATAACAGAGGCAGGTTTGAATCCCGATCTACAGCTAGTTATGCCTGGTCCTGCAGGGACAGCTCTGGGTGTAGAAAGACCCCTTCTGGGTCAAACTGGAGACCTGGACAAGGGTCCAGGCAGGAGACAAGATCTGAGTTGAGGCCAAGAAGAAGAGACACACAGGGCTGAGTCCAGGGAAAGAGGACAGAGCTGGGGACTCATGTGGTTTGGGGGAAGGGGTGTAGTGCCCAGGGGTCTGGTGTAGTGACTGGAAGGTACGATGGAGCTGTCCCCAAGATGGGGAAGTGGGGCAGGCACGGCTTAGTGGGGGAAGTTGCTAAGCTCAATTTGTGACCACGTGGAAAAACTTCTCCTGTCAGAGAAACCGCCAGGACATTATGGGCTTGGATTGCTGGACCCTTGAAAATGAAATGGGCTGAATACGGGGATTCCTGGTTAAGATCCTAGAGTCCCTGAGTTGCATCATTCGAGATGACACCAAATGTCTTGTTCTTTGGCATTTTATTTCAAAATTGCAGCTAGGGAAAAAAAAAAATCAACGGCGGCACCGGAAGATCCGGCCTGAAAATGGAGATGCAGAGTCAGGATCAAGGTGTATCCTTGACCCCACAACACGGAGCAGCGGGGAGTCCAGGTCCCCAAGGCCTCAGTGGCGGGGCTAGGGGCCAAGACGCCTGGGTCGGGCCCTTATGGCTTTGGGAGTGTAACATGGGGGCACCAGAGACCCAGGCGTCCGGCTCCCCGCCTTTTATTCATATTGCACTTCAGGTGAGTCATTGGTATGGAGGTGACGGTCCAATGGGACTGGATGCTACAGGTCGGTGGATCCGCGGAGTGGTCCAGCATAGCCCGCAGCATCACACAGGGAACATCCACTCGTGGGCCTTTGTTCCGTACTGCGGGATAAAATAGGCGGCGGTGAGAAGAAGCCACACTGCAACTCCCAGCAGGTGCTGGGGCATCCCAGGCTAAGCTCTGGAGAAGTTGAGCCCCAGGTCCTCGTGGGAAATGTAGTCCGTTTCCCGGAAGCCCGCCCACAATCATCGGGAGGCGGAGTCGTGGCAGAGAAGGCACAAGGCTCAAAGGAAACGTTGTTCTGCAAAGAGGAGTTCTTGTAAGGCCGTGGGAAAGTCGTTTTTAGCTGAGAAAGCCTGGATAGTCAAGAGGTGTAGTTCTAGGTCCGGATGTACAGGAGTTTACAGACGCTCATGAGTGCCAGAAAGGCAAGATACCTCGGTCCGGACGAATGCAGATACCTCCAGAGGCTTACGAGAGGAAACATTCCCAGGCCACAGAGGGGGCCACGGTCCTGAAGGCTTGTAGGAGCAAGATTTCTCAGGCCAAAGGAGGAATAGCCCAGGGCTCTGGGGATCCTTGGGGATCGGACCTCAGTGGCCAGAAGGCTGGCTTGAGGTCCCAGAGGCTCATAGAATGAGGATTTCTCAAGCCAGGGCTCCAGAGCCTCACACAAAAAAGGATCATTTAGCCCCCAAAAGTGTTCTAGGCCACAGAGGCTCAAGGAAAGCAAACTCAAGCTGAGGCCCAGTGGTCGAAGAGGGGAGAGGTTATCAGCTTGTGGGACTATGCAGGAGGGGGAGGGGAAGCCTCAGTCCAGAAGCTCATGCGACGTGAACTCGCGTGGGGAACAAGCATCCCGCCCATTTCCCAGCAAGTGCACCTGACCTGGATCGCCTTCAGCTCCTTGCAGAAGCGGAGGATAAGCTCAGGCCCTTTATCCATGGTGGGAATGTGGTGATGCTGCAGAAGAAAGGGCCATGAGGAGGGGCCCCTCCCCCCTCTTCTCTCCCATGGCCAAGGGCAGCCCTTCCTCACCTTGCCTTCGTACAGGACTCGGTGCACGGGGCAGACCTGGCAAGCGGTGCCTGAACCAAAGACTTCTCGAACCCGGCCGTCCTCCAGAGCCCGCAGGAACTCCTTCATGGTGATCTTACGCTCTGCCACGCGGAACTCACCCTGCCGGGCAAGACACAGATACGTCTGAGCCCAGTGGGCCGCCCTGCAGCAGAGCCCTGCCGTGCCATCCATACGGATAGCGAGAAAGACAGAGTCCTCCTCCCCCGGAGGGGGGGTGGGGCAGAGACACACCCTCGTGCCCCAGCCCCCACCACCGCCCCCCCAGCACAGCACTAACCCATCACTCTGGCCACCCGAAGACACCACGCCCTCACCCAGGTCCGAGCCAGGTCCAGCAGACTCTGTCGGACTACTCCAGGCAGGATGACACCGTCCAGTGGGGGAGTCACTAGTTCCAGTGCTGGGTCAGGTGTAAGGGACGGGGGTGTTACCTCACACCTTCAGGCACACCCTCGCGTCCCCTCAGGAGCCACCCCACCCACCCCCAACCCCTGAGACCTGCAGTCCGCTGAGAATTCTGCTCCCAGCCACTCCCGCTGGGGCTTGGGGTGGGTCGTGGGTGGGCTTACCCCCATCCTCGTGGGTCCAGAAGATGAAGATGTTCATGGTGCCCACCTCGGTGAGCTGGTGGTCAGGCCCGTAGAGCCAGAGAACCTGTTCGCAGCCCTTCCTTTTTGCCTCCTGCTGCACGAACACGGTGGGCCCGTAATTCCTGGGGGATGGCAACCCGATGGATCAGGGCAAGGGACCCCCCGTTCTTCCCTGACGCGGCCCAACGTGGGTCTCTCCAGACCAGGGCTGACCCTGCTCCTCCCCCACTCACAGCCCTTCCGTGAGCCCCTAGTTAGACTCCCTGGCCAGTGGGTTGGGATCAAGGCTCTAAGTCACCCCTCCCCCACCTCCCCCCTCTCCAGATCACAAATGCACCACAGTTTCCTCTGCAGATCGCCCTCCTCGCCCAGTTCCCTAACGGATCAAATCCCTCCCTGGGCCTCAAAACCACCTGTGATGTCACCTCCTCTGAGAGGCTTTCCGAGCCTCCAGGCTGGGTTTCAGGCCTTCTCTGGGCTCTCCCAATAAGTTGGGCCACCTCGATGCTTTCCCACATCGCCCTGTTTTAACGTGCACTGTCTCTCACCCAGAGCTGACCTCACCCCTCACCTGCTCACAAGCCTCCCATGGCTCCCCACTGCCTCTGGGACAAGATCCCAGCCCTTCAGTCCGGTGTTCAGGGCTGGCCCTGGTCTGGAACTACCTGCTGAGCCTTTTGCAAAAACCAGACTCATTTTTCTTCCCTGACAACTTCTATGACTCTGCCCCTCCTCCCTGCTTCGATGCATTTGTTCCCAGGATTGGAAATTGCTTACCATTCTGGTATCCAGGAAATCATCTCCTCGCTACCCATCGGACCTCCCCGTGAAGACTTTTACAATGTCCCAGTCACCTCCATCAGAGTACATGGCTGCCCTGGATACTGGGGGTCCCACCAGCCTGGGATCCCCTGGAGGGCAGGGCCCAGATCTGATTCATCTGTGTTCCCCAGCGTCACCCAGCACAGGGCCTGGCCCTCAGGAGACCTTACAAGATGTATTTTGAAAGGACGTGCATAAACTCCCAGCTGGGGCCCCCGCCCTCTGCCTTATCCCCGTCCTAACACTCCTTGCCCTGCGCAGCCAAGGCCCCTGGCAAGACAGATTTACACAGAAAGTCTACACACAGGGTGATGGGCGCTGGAGCCCCAGGGAACTATGGGAGCTGGCAGAGCCTGGGTTTTCAGGGGAGGCTACCTGGAGGAGAGACCAGTGAGCTTACGTGTGAACTTCATTTCTGGAGGCTTCCCTGGAGGTCAGTCCGGGTTTCTCCACATACCTCCACCCAACCCCTTGCAGCATCTGGGCCAATTTGTCCACAGTGCTCAGCATAGGAGGCGGCACCCGCCCCCATCGCTTCCCCATAGTGCCAGTGACGTTGCAACCCAACATGCAAGCAAAGCTGTCCCCAACCACGTGGAACAGGATGAGAAGGCTAATGGACATCCAAAGACACACCTTGTGTCTCTGACGCCCAGTGCACCAAACCTGCGGGGGGGGGGGGGGGGGCAAGGGACTACTTACCCCCCCAGCTTGCAGTCTCCGACCCCACCCACCCAGGCCCGGATGAATGATGGGTCGGCCAAGAGGGAGACAGGGCTCAAGGCATCTCCAGGGAAGTAAGCGCCCACCGGGCAGAGAATGACGAACAGGAGGGCTCGCGTGGCGTTGCCGACCCCTAGCGAGGGCTGCGATGGGCAGAAGGGGGCATCAGGGAGACAGGAGTTCAGGCCCCCGGCCCCTCCCCTGACCCACATCTGGGTACCCAGTCCTCCCCTTCAGCACTGCACCCCCCCGCCTCCCATGTGTGGCTCCCCACCCCACCCCCAGCCCTGGGAGCCGGCCCACCTCGTTCCCAATTAACACGGGCCGCACATAGAGGCTGGTGCCTGTGCCGTCGGGAACCCAGTCCTTGTCCACTTCCACCAGCCTGCGGATGCACTCGAGCAACTCGATCTTGTCGAAGGTCTGGGCGGGATGAAGATGAGTCAGGGGGCCGTCGCGACCCTGGACCCGACCCAGCCTGCGCCCCCCGCCCCCACCCCGCCCCCTTCCCGGGCGGCCAGGACCCCTCACCGGCAGACAGAGGCGTACGGCTGAGCGCAGCATCCGGTCCATGTTGAGCCAAGGTCGGAAGAGGCGCACGCACTGGTCCCTGCCTTTGAACGCCTTCATGCCTTCAAAGAGCTGCGGGGACACGCGGGCTGGAGGTCAGGACTTGGAGATCAGCTCAACCAGCGAGCGAGGGACAGAGGCTGATACACAGGGATACAGACACGCAGAGGGCAGGGGAGAGACTAACCCGCTGAGCACAGAGAGGAGGTGAAAGAGAGAGGAAAGATCCAGAAAGACTAAGAGAGGAGAGAGCAAAGGGCAGAGGCCAGAGAAAGCAGAAGAGAGAGACCCAGGGCAGGGAGAATGCTTTCTTTAAACCCTTTCCATGTTACTAGGAATATTTTCTCAGGAATGAGGATGATGTGTAAGTTACTTTTTTTTTAAATTTTAACTAATTAAAATCTTTTTTTTTTTTTTTTTTTTTTTTTTGTCCACACCATGGGGCTTGTAGGATCTTAGGTCCCCCACCAGGGATTGAATCTGGGCCTTCAGCAATGAGAGCTCCCGGTTTTAACCACTGGACCACCAGGGAATTCCCAGAAGTTATGTTTTTAAAGAGCTTTTGTGTTTTTGAGTAACACTTTAATAGTTATGGGTGAAATAATAAAATGTCCATCCAGATGGCCAATAGGCACATGAAAAGACACTCAACATCACTAATTATTAGAGAAATGCAAGTCAAAACTACAGTGAGTTACCACCTCATGCGGGTCAGAATGGCCATCATTTAAAAAGTCTACAAATAAGCAATGCCAGAGAGGATGCTGAGAAAAGGGAACCCTCCTACACTGTTGGTGGGAATGTAAATTGGTGTAGCCACTGTGTAAAACAACATGGAGGTTTCTCAAAGAACTAAAAAGAGAATGCATGTAGCATTCCCATCCCTGGGCATATATCCAGACAAAACTCTAATTCAAGAAGATACATGCACCCTTATGTTCATAGCAGCACTATTTAAAATAGCCAAGATATGGAAGCAACCTAAATGTCCAACAACGGATGAATGGATAAAGAAGATGTGGTACATATATACAATGGAATATTACTCAGCCATAAGGAAGAATGAAATAACGCATTTGCAGCAACATGGATGTACCTAGAGATTAGCATACTAAGCAAAGTAAGCCAGAAAGAGAAAGACAAATACCTTAGGATATCACTTATATGTGGAATGTAAAATATGACACAAATGAACTTATCTACAAAACATAAACAGACTTGCAGACATAGAGAACAGACTTGTGATTGCTGGGCGTGGGGGCGTGGGGGGGCGTGGGGGGGGAGATGGATTAGGAGTTTGGGATTAGCAGAGGCAAATATTATATATAGGATGGATAAACAACAAGGTCCTACTGTAGAGCACAAGGAACTATAGTCAACATCCTGTAATAAACCATAATGGAAAAGAATATGAAAAAGAAAAAATATATATCTATCTGTATCTATATCTATATATAAAACTGACTCTCTTTGCTGTACACCAGAGACTAACTTAGATTGTAAATCAACTATATTTCAATAAAATAAATTTTTTAAAAATACAGTGTCCAGGAATTCCCTGGCAGTGCAGTGGTTAGGACACCATGACCTCATTGCCAAGGGCCCAGGGTTCAATCCCTGGTTGGGGAACTAAAATCCTACAAGCCACGTGACACGGCCAAAAAACAAAACAAAAAAATCCAAGATTTGCTTCCAAATCATACAGAAGGTAAAAGAGTTAGTGGAAGTCCAGATGAAAGAAGATGATGACCAACCAGTGCTAACTGATGAAGAAGGGTGATGGGGAGAGAGGGGAATTATTATGATACTTTTATGTTTTGAAACTTCTCAAAATAAATATTTCTTTAATAATAAGAAAGTTGGTCCCCACCCCTACCCTGTTGTTCTCAGGAAAAAGCCCAAATCGTCCCCTTGACCTTCCAGGCCCTACAAGGTCCGACCTCTCTCACCTCTGACCTCCTGTAGTAACACTACCACTGCCTACTGGGCCTCCATTGCTGTCACCATGGTGTAGCCTCACTCCCAGACAGGCCAGGGCACCCTGAGTCCTCCCTCGTAGTTTCCTCTTTGCTTCCTTCATGTCTGCTTCACTACAGATCAGAAGTGCCATGGATGGGGACAACACCTGACATGTCGCTAGAGAACCTCCTCACCCCCACTATGCCCAAGGCAATGCATGGCTCATAGTAGGTTTCTGCTGACTGAAGAAATAAATGAATGAACGAAGAGTGCAAAATGAACAAAAACGGTCGGGATATTTTGGAAAAAATTTAAAAATAAGGGCAAGAGGTAGGAAGGGGAAGTAGCCTTATCAGATATTAAAACATTATCAACCAGAACACTTAAAGTGACATTGATATATGAATTGACAGAAAGAACAATGGAAGAGACTAGAAAGTGGATTATAGTATAACTGAATCACTTTGCTATATACCTGAAACCAACACAACATTGTACACCGACTATATTTCAATAAAAAATTTAAAAACATGATAAATGGTACAGAACAACCAAATATCCATCTCTGGGAAAAAAAATTAAGTTGGATCCCTATCTCATACTTCACATCAGGAAAAACTCCAGGTGGATTAAACGTTTAAATGGAAAAAAAAAAAAAAACCCACCATAAAAGCAATAGAAGAAAACACATGATGACCATTTTATATTTTGAATTTGGGATGGTGTTCCAAATATGACAAATCACAGAAACCAAAAAGAAAAGACTGATACATTTGACTGCCTAAAAGTAAAACAAACTGGGTAGAGACTTTCAATTCATATCACAGATGGTTTAGTCAATATACAAAGTACTCCTACAAATAAACAAATAAATACAGAAACCCACCCCAAGAGGAAAATCAGCCAAGAAAATGGACAGTTCACAGAAAAGAACTAAAAATGGCTCTTATGCTTGTGAAAAGATGGTCAACTTCATTCATAATTGGGGAAAAATGCAAATTAAAATTACATTGAGTTACCTTTAAAACCCCTTAGGAGATTGGAAGAGATCTAAAAGTTTGACAAGGGTCACCCAAGGAATGGGGAAAACAGGTAAGTGTGGAAATTGATACAACTTCTGTAGAGGTGGATATGACAACATCTGTCACAATTACAAGCACACATACACTTTGAGCCAACAGTTCCAGAAATTGAGAGGAGAGATACACTTGCTCTTAAAGGAGGTGATGTGTTTACACTGTATATGTGTATAAAACACTGTAATGTGTTTATTGCATTGTATAAAACAATGCTGATTATAATAGACAACACTGGAAACAACCTAAGTGTCCAATGACAGGGAATCGCCTACATGAGGCATTGTTAGAATGGAATACTACACAACAGCAAAAAAGAAAGAGAAAGCTCTTCAAGGGCTGCTCAAGAATCTCTAAGCTACATTAAAGAAGGAAGCAAGATGTCAAACAGTGAGTGTACCATATGCTGACTTTTACGGGGGAAGAATGGAGTGAAACAATTATACACATCCACGTTGCCATCCAGAAAGCAGAACTCTGGAAGGACCTGGGGACTGGAATTGGGGGCTGCCACGCAGGGAGGGCAAAGAGGTGGCTGGGGGTGGCTGGGGAGGTATATTCATTCCCACTTTTTTGAATTGTGTAAATATATGACCCTTTTGTTTTTAATTAAAAAACACTCCAAATTATGTCCAAAAAGTTTAAAAATATGAAAAGGAATTCCCTGGGGGTCCAGTGGTTAGGACTCAACGCTTTCATTGCTGGCACCCAAGTTCGATCCCTGGTTGGGGAACTAAGATCCCACAAGCTGCGTGGCCAATAATAGACAGATTAATTAATGAATTAAATGAACATACAGGGAGATAAGGACAGAATTCTCAGATTAATGGTTGGCAGGGGCTGGGGCCAGGGGCTTGGGGAGTGACTCCTTAATGGGTATGGGGTTTCTGTTTCGGATAATGAAAAAGTTCTGGAATTAGAGAGTCGTGATGCTTGCTGCCCGACATGGGGAATGTACTCAATGCTGCTGAAATGAAGACTTTCAAATCGTTAAAATGGTACATTTGATGTGATTTGTATTATCATGTATGTGTATTATTACCACCATAATAAAAAATAACAACACAAGTGGTTGGGTGTTATTCCACACAGCCCCCAGAGTCAGGATGACAAAGGGATGTAATTTCCCTTGCCCTCAGCTGGCCTCAGGTCCCCAGGTGTCCTATGTGAGAGGCATCACAAAAACGTATGTTTTAGATGCCAGGGCCTCAGTGCAACCCCTTCATCGGCACGCCTCAACTAAAGAAAAAGTACTGGGTCCCCAGCTGGAGAACATTCTAGCGTGTTGGGCTGAAAAGAGAGGTACATAAATGGTGGTCTCCAAATGCCACCTTCCTGAGGCTGGGGGGGTGGGGGGGGCGGTGGAGTGGAATCTCTGTGTATATCCTGACTGTCCATCCTTTGTAACTGCTCCCCAGACTGGGTCTCCTCTGCACAGAACTGATCGGTTCTAGTCAAATGTCTGGAGTAGGTGGGAAGGAAAAAACCCTCAAAATTCTGAAAGAAAAGGAAAAAAAAATGCCTAATGTCACAGAACCATGCCCTAAGGGACAAAAATTATTTAAACGCAAACCAGCTACTAGAACTGCAATGCGTTCATCCAAATTTTGTCACAACTAAAGCTTCCTTGGAAAGGTTTTGCTTTCGGCCATAGCTTGAAGTTGTAAACCAAATGCCTCCTGGGTCTCTCTCCTCACAGGCCCCTTACCAAGTCCTGCAGAGCTGATCTTCTTCCTGGGTTCCTATATGGGAACGGGCACGTGGTCGACATGGTCACCCGAGTAAACCTCTGGGCACTGTCCTCCACCTTCCCTGCCTTTCTCTCACCCAGCCAGCCAATCCCTTGTGTCCCTGAATCTCTTTGCCTCCTGGCCATCCCCCCAGCTCTGGCCCCAGGTCATCCTCCACACGGCCTGAGAAGGGTCTTGCTCTACCTGTTCCATGCCTGCTCGGAGCCCTCCAGGGCTCCCAGTACCCTTGACAAGATCCCAGCTTCACTGGGGTCCTGATGACATCCTCAGCCTCCCCTATCAGGCTCCAACCCCACGCTTCCCCCCAAATATGCTGGGCTTTTCTTTGTCATGTGTCTCTGCACTGATGTCTCCTCTGCCTCTAAGAGCCTAAGCTCCCCTCTTTGCCAGGAAAGACCCCACTTTCTCTCAGATTGGAAGTAGGGTGGGGATTCCTCCTCTGGTTTCCCACAATGCCTCGGCTGCCTCCGTCAGAGCACAGATTCCACGGGGCGGGGTTTTCAAGTGAAGGAACTGGGTCTGTTCATCTCGGGGAATTTGGTACCACCCAACGTGGGGCCTGGAGCATGACAAACTCAGAAGATGGATGAGGAGTGCACAGAAATGAGAGACACATCAAAAGCAAACCTATGGAGGTAGACTCAGCAAAAGACACAGCAAGAGGAAAGAAATGCAGACAGGGATGGGGATGGAGGGCAGTCGCCCTGCCACCTGCAGGGAGTAATGGAGAGCAGAGCAGGCCGGGTGCAGCGTGAGGTTCTGGAAGGGCTGGATTCGGGGCTGGGCCCAGCCCTTCTCCCTGTTCCATTCCACCATCAGCATGTGGTCGGTGAATGTCTTCCCGAACAGCAGGGGCTCGCTGGGGTCAGGCTTCTGATGAGGTTGCTGTGTCATTTCCAGCTGCAGGTCAGCAGCCTGAGAAAAGACAGGTGTCCTGGAATCTAATCACAACTGCCAATCTGAAAAACTACAATTCCCATAAATCCCTGGGGCTAAGATCCAGTGAGCAGAGGGACCTGTAGCCCCAGAGGCTCCTGGGACATGCAGTTTCTTTTTTCCACAGCTTGATGGAGGGCAATTAGGCTACCCCATGGCCACCCACCTTCACCTTTGGACCTTGGATCTCTTGAAGATGCCCAAATCCAGCCCCCAGCCCTCGCCTCCCTCAGACCCAGTGGTCCAGGCCCCAGCCCCTCTTCTCTGAGATCCAAAAGTACAGTCCCCTCCTAGCACCTTGAAGCTGGATGAGGCATATCTTCTGGGACCACACAGAAGCCAAGAGGCAGGGAGAAATTTTCGGGTCCAAATCTGGGGGTGGGGACAGAAGTAAGAAAGGTGGTGAGGCCAAGAGACAGAGAGATCAGGGGGCCCTGGCACTATCTTTGCCACCTCCTGCTCGTGGGAGGTCCCTCTGGCCGGCTCTGTCCCAGGCCCAGTGCATTCGAGACAGGGTACATGGCCCTGGCCAAGTCCCTTCCCCGGTCCTGATCAGCATGTAGCAGGAGGAGATCCCAAAGGAGGCCAAGTCCTCTCCCTGTCCCCACAACGGCCATCCCGATAAAGAGCTGAATCAGCTCCCATCCCTTCCTCCATGCTGGGGCAAAGTCAAACCCAAGCGCCTCCTACCCCAGGGAACTTTGGCCCCAGCCCTGAGACCAGATCAGACAGAAGACTACAAGGGAAGGTGCACAGGGTAAGTGAAGGCCTCCCCGGGGGACCCAAATCCTGAAGAGTTAGAAAAATGAGGGGCCTATAGGGCACGCTCCCCCAGGACCCAGGAGTCAGGCCCTCAGGCCCCTCCTCCCTCAGACCCAGGCCCCAGAACCCCTGCTCCCTCCTCCCCCAAACCCAGGATTCAGACCCCCAGCCCCTCCTCCTTCAGACCCAGGATCCAGACCCCACCTCCTCCTCCCACAGGAACCAGGAGTCCAGGCCCCCAGCCCCTCTTCCTTAAGACCCAGGAATCAGACCCCCAGACCCCTACTCCCTCAGAACCAGGAGTCCAGGCCCCTAGCCCCTCCTCCCACAGGAACCAGGAGTCCAGGCCCCCGGCCCCTCTTCCTTAAGACCCAGGAACTACACCCCCAGACCCCTACTCCCTCAGAGCCAGGAGTCCAGGCCCACAGCCCCTCCTCCCTCAAACCCAGGATCCAGGCCCCCAGCCTCATCCTCCCTCAGACCCAGGATTACAAGTCCTTCTCTTTCAGGGTATTAGATCAACTGGGCTCAGTTTACCTGAAGCCCCAGTCCCACATCTTGGACACCAGCAATTCCAATTCCCTTCAGTTCCCAGGGCTGAGGCGCAGCCACATGGACCTGGGGACCACCCCAGTCATCAAGAGACACTGCTCAGATGCACACTTCCCTTGTGGTCCTGCCCGAGGCCAGCAGGGGAGAGCAGGTCTGGCTGTGTCCAGCAGGATGGCTTTTCCCCAGTAGTCTCTGACCTCACAATACCTCTTTCCCCAGCCCGGTGGGAAGGCAGCTGTGTCCTGAGGTTTCAGGGAGACAGAACAGCCTAGCCTGCTCCTGCCGTATGAGCTGGGGGAACTGAAAGTGGATGTGAATGGCAGAAGTCACTGGTCAGTAGGTGAGTCATGGGGAGAGGGGGGCTGTGGGGTTGTAATGTCCTAAAGTCTAGGCCATGAAGTCTGAGGAGTGGTCCTGAATGGTAGGGGGCCCCCGAGGGCTTATGGGATGATGGGAGTGTGGGTGTGGGTCCTGGGCATGGCCTCTAGGTGGCGCTGAGTGGCCTGCCCAAGCCAGTGGCCAGCTTCTGTCCAGGAGGGGACCGGACACACTTGGCATGAGAAAATATGGACATGCAGGGCAGAGGCAGCCAGCATATGGGCAGGAAAACAGCCCTCAGAGGGAGGCAGGATGGGAAAAAAATAGGGAAGAGGAAGAATGCGGAAAAGAGACACGGAAATAGAAAACTTTAAAGAACAGAAATCAAGGCCAAGAGATGTCAAAATAGATATGATTATAAAGAGAGAGAGAAACAGAGACAAGAGACAAGAGGGAGAGAAATTCAGACAAGGTAAAGACAGGAGAAATCAAGAAAAAATACTGAAGGCAGGATGAACAGAAGCCACAAGAGAGAGAACAAGAAAAAGGAGAGAAATAGACCAAGACCTAAGTTCAGGTGACAGCATAAAGTGAAAGGGAGACCTAGGGAAAAGAGGAAAGACTGGGAGAGAGAGAGTGATGCCAAAACCCAGAGAGAAACTGTCTCGGTGAGGCTTAGAGACAGAGATACCCAGGAGAGACAGAGAGGAGAGGCAGAAAAACACACTCATAGGGCAGAGAGAAGGTGCCGGGCACTGTTTCCAGATTATAAACCTTCACTGGCCATAGAGAACTTGTCACACTGGGAGAAGCTGCCTTCATCCTCCCAGGACATTTTTCTAGGGGCCAGGGTCTCACCTCAGCTCAGGGAAGGTGCCTCACCCTCTGATACCCCAAACCATAGCGGGGAATGGGCCCAAAGGAGACCTCAGATAATGGGCCTTTGGGACAAAGAGCGTAAAAGGATTGGGGCTGAATTAGGAAATGAGAAATGGTTGGGTGTGGGGGGGGGGTATGCACGGGGGAGGGGTCTGTAATATGATGCAACTTCCACCCACCCCATCACAGCCCAGGGCTACCCTCCCAACACAGCCCAGGACTGTCAGCATCAAAGCCTAGAGTGTCCCAGTCAAAGCCCAGGTCTGTCTCAGTTATTGAGACCCAGAAAGTAAACATCTGTCCTGCTATCCATCAGGCTGGGATGAGAGTCCCAGATAAAATCAGGTGCAAAGTTAACAGGAACCCCTTCTCCCAACGCTATGCTGCAGCTGTCAAGGGTTGTAAAGACCCGCTTCTTTGAGTTGTTATTGTTTCCTTCCTCACTGAGAGACCCTGTTCTCTAAAGTCACAGGCTCTCCGAAGCTCTGCCTTTTGACATCGTATCAGCAAGAATGGAGGGTCCCACTCTCAGCTGGAGGATCTCTGTCACTGACAATGAGAGGCTGCCTCGATTTCCAATCCAGATGCTGAGTTTCAGATAAGGGGTTTCGGGGATACATTTTACCTCTGTCTTTAGTTCCAAGAAAAAAGGGCCTTGGGTCCAATTCCCAGTCCAGATCTGAGACTGAACTCCGTGCCTTCATCCTACTCCCACCCCTAGGGGTCCTGGGCGTCTTATCCCGGCGCCCCCAAAGGCTGACTATTCCCTCCTAATCCATTCCCCCCCCCCCCCCCCCCAGTCCCATGCTTCTCCCATTACCTTCTCCTCGTCCATGTAACCTTCTTTATATGTCCCATCTGGGTCCCCTTCCCACGCGCCCCGCAGCGGAACCCGACGGAGGGAGGAGCGGCGCCACGCCGGACGGGCCACGGGCAAGGGGTCCACCCGGAAGTGCGCCTCCCCGCAGGGCTCCCCAGCGCCCGGCACCGGGCCGCGAACCCACCTGCCTCAGTGCCGCTGAAGCCATGGTCTATGTGGCGGGTATCTGTGCCCGGCTTGGGCGCGGCCGGGGAGAAAGACGTTCCGGCCCCGCCCCGCTCACGCCTCCTCCTGTGGGATGGCTGCCAGCCTAGCACCCCGGCCGCCCTGGCCTTCGCGGTTGTAGGGCGCCCTCGGGGAGCTGGGCCCTGCTGCAGAGCGCATGCGCTGGAACCCGTGAGGCGAAGGGAGTAACTTGAAATACACCCTTCCTCCCAGCCCCCACGTTAGAGCGTGCATGCATCGGTTTTCAAAAATGCATCTTCATAGGCACAGTACTGCTGTGGAGCGCTAAAGAGGATAAGCAACCCGAGGTAAAAGAGGGGAAAGACAGGGAGCAGAAACCTGCACATATCACGATTCTTGGTGAAAACAAAAAGCACGATATAAATGTCGGTGGGCGCGGATAGCATGTAAGAACGCACCGTTAAAGGGAAAGGACTCTGAACAGGGTGGCAGGCAGGGATAAAGGGGGAGCTTCACTCTGTCCGGATACCTCCCTCTTCGAATATAGATTTTCTTTCCAACGAAAAGATATGTGTGTATTCTTTGTAACTTTTTAAGAGATAAACACACACACGGTTCACCATGCCTCCTTCCAGCCCCTTTCATCAGTGACGCCCGAAAATGTTCAATCCCCCAGTTCATCAATGAGCAGCCCCTAGATCAGGATTTCCTGGTCACGCCCCCTCAAGAGTATCTCCCGAACTTCATGACCCCCAGAGGCAGAGTTAGCCGATTACAGCTCCTCAGGGTCCCTCTAATCGCTAGCAATTCAAACCTGCATCAGTGTCCCCCATATCGTGCTCCGCGGTCACTGTGCCCCCCAAACCTTCCGTGGTCAGAGTTCCCGCAACTCCTGCATCTGGGTTACTGTGACACCTAACTATTGTTCCTCCTGTATCCTCAAACTCCGGTCCTTGTTTACTGTGTCTGTGTAATTCTACCCTGGGACATTTTGCTCCCAAAGGCAGTCAAATTCTGAGCCCTCCTCCGCAGGGCTCCCTGTTTTCCTCCCGTCTTCCCCCACCACCAAGACTGGATATGGTAAGGGTGCAGCGCCCGGACAGCTCCGCCTCCGCCAATCAGAGATTGCCTCACACACCACCGCCGCGGCCAATCCGCAGCACAGATGCAGCTCCACCTCCACACCTGGGGACTTACCGGCCCCGGCCCGGCCCCTCCCACCACCGTGGGGAACCAGATTCCGCACCCTCCCAGCTGGGGAGTCCACGCTCTTTAGTTTCCTGCTCGCTGAATCCAGGAGTCCGGACTCCAGCCCTTCCTCCCTCTGACCTGGGAGTTTCAACCCCCAGCTTTTTTTCTCTCAGGACTTTTCGTACTGGCCAGCCTCCTACTCCTCTGGCAGCAAGGTCAAAACTCCTTTTCCCTAAGGGCCAAGAGTAAAGTACAGGCCTTTTTGCTTTACCTCCTCCTTTATCTCCTAATCAGAGCTTAATTTAATCTCCTCTACGGGCCTTTTTAATTAGCGTGCAGGAGAAGCCGATCTGCAATACTTTTCCCAGGAGCCCCTGGCTACAGGCTCCTGCTGCAAGGCCTGCCGGGGGCTGTAGTCCTTGGGGTCCAGGCTGCGCGTGGGAATGCGTGGGGCTGGGTGGAATGGGGGGGTGAAGGGGTCCTGGTGTGCTAGGATTCATAAAGGGCCGAAAATAAATGTAATGACGCCCTCCTCCTCTTGGCTGCAAAGTGCTTTTATGGGAACCTGTGGGGGTGGTTTAGCACATTGGTAAGTGGGCTTGATGTCTAGAGGGGCAGGGGCCGCGCAGCACCTGAGAGGCAGATGGTGGAAACTAGAATTTGGGAGACTGAGTTTTGGGTGGGAGAGCCCTAGTCAGGGAGGCCCAAGTGGACATGTGGGAGATCAGGAAGGGATGGTGGGAGCTTCCAAGGGGGCGCCCCGACCTGCCTTGCACCCAAACCCCAGCTCCGCACCCCCGGTCACTAGCAGCTCAATCCCTGTGCAGAAGCTGGCTTCAGAGGCCAGGAACACAGCAGCAGCTCCCACCTCAGCTGGCTGGCCCATGCGGCCCAGGGGCTGGAGAGAGAGAAGGGGAAAAGGAGGGTCAGGAGGAGCCCTCACCTGACTGCAACCCCCACACCACCTGGACCCGGCCCCCACCCCTACCTGGGCCAGTGTGCCTTCTTGGATTGTGGCTGTGGGGTCAGGAGTCGCGGCTGCCAGCTCTTCCCACAGAGGGGTCCAGATGTTTCCTGGGGAGATGCTGGGGTGAGGGAGGAGAGGGAGGTCAAGGAAGTCTGCTGCAAACCCTGCCTCCTGGGCTCACTCCCAGTCTTCCCAGCCCTCCCAGGAGGCTCTCGGCCCACATGGAGCTGCTCACCAGTTGACACGGACACCATATTGACTCTCATCCAAGGCCAAGGCTTTGGTCATGGCTGTTACTGCCCCCTGAAGATGATGGGGCAAGGAGAAAGTTCAAAACAGAAGATGAAGTTCCTTTTGTCCTCTCCTCCCAACCCGGGGGGCGTCAAGCTGGGGCATCAGGAGAGAGAAGTCACATTCTCCCTGCAAGTTTCATTGGGCTGTACCAGGCTCTGTCTCTCGGGAGACCCTTAATGTATAACAACACGTCACAGGTGGCCATGCCCCAGGGCTGAGGCTCCTGAAGGAAGGGGCAGGGTACCCTGGCAGTGTACCTTGGTGGCCACATAGGGAACCGCCTGAGTCTGGCCAATCATCCCAACCAGGCTGGAGATGTTGATGACATTTCCCCGGCTCTTGCGCAGGTGAGGGAGGGCGAGCTGGGGAGACAGAAGGCAGAGTAAGCCGCCCAAGCCCCTGGATCCCCCCCAGTGCTGGGTTGAAATGCATCCTGGTGGCCATCTCCCTGGTAAGCTCACTCGTTGACCTGGGTGCCTTGTAGGGACAGCAGCCAGGGCTCCGGGGGCACCTTCCCTGGTCTGCCCCAGGGTCTCTGGGTCTCACCCTTTAAGGAGTCTCTCCTTGTCTGGAAGGGATTTTTCTGTCTCTTCTACTGCCTGTCTCTCTCTCTGTCTCTGTGTCCCTGTCTCCCTCTCTCAGGGTCCCTGTCCCCCTCTCCCAAGGTCCCTGTGCCTCTCTATCTAGGTTTTTCTCTATTACTCAAAATTCCTGTCCACAGCAGGATAGGAAAACTCAAGAGAGACCAAGATAGCTGCATATTTTACAAAAATGGGAGAAAATCTCTTTTATCCATGGAGGGGAAGATGGTTTCTCTGAGTTTTAGGCAAAGCTCTGTGGTCAGAATGTGACATATGAGGTCTTCATGAAATGCACCTCCTATTCTGCCAACATTTCCCCTGCAACTCCATGGCCCCCCAGAGGTCCCTGAACTAACTCTCAACTCTCTCTCCCTTTCCTTCTCTCTCCTTCCCAGCCTGTCTCTCCGTTCTTCCATTACACATGACCTTGAATAAACTCAAATTCTATCCCTCCCCTCGCTTACCCTGGGCAAGGCCTGTTGCTGCCACAAAAGATTAATGGGCACAAGCTGGCCCAGATTGGGAAGCTAAACTAGCTCCCTCTCCGGTTCACCCCACCAGCTCTTTCAAACCTCCACTGCCTCAAAAACAGCCTCCACCCTGTCCTCAGTCTGTATCTTCAAACACTCCCCACGTATTTCAACCTCAGGGCCTTTGCATTTGCTGCTCCCACTTCCTGGAATGTTTTTCCTGACATGTGACTCACTCCTAGGATGACGAACTTTTCCCAGTTTGCCCAGGACTGAAGGCTTTCTGGGGACATAGGACATTCAGTCCAAGGTTTCAGAGCTAAAGTGGGACAATCCTATCTCCTCAGCAACTTCAAATCCTTTTCAGATTTCATCTTCTCAGCGAGGTTTCCCTGATCATTCTATTTAAAACTGCAATCTGCCCACCCCTGGCTCCCCAGCTCGCTTTCTCATTCCTTTTCCCTATGTCACACACACCCTTCTGACATGCCATGTATATTTTTTACTTACTTATTTGCTTATTCTGTGACTCTCCCACCAGAATGCCAAAACCCATGAGGGATGGTTGAAATTTATTCTGATTCATCCCCCCTACTAAAGTGTCTGGCACATAGTAGGTGCTCAATAAATACCGTTAGCATCAATGAATGAATTTATTGAGGATCTATTATGTGCCTGCCCCTGTTCTCAGGTCTTTACACCAATGACCTCATTTAATCCTCATGACAACCCTCGAAGGAGGTCCAGCCGACACCCCCTTCCTCCAGGTGAGGAGACTGAGGAGCGGATGGGTGACTGATGCTCAGAGGGTCACGTGATCAGTCACGAGTCAGTATTTGTGGCTTGGCCATCTGAGACCAAAACCCATAAGCAAATAAAACCTTCTGACAACTCAGGACTTCCCTGGTGGTCCAGTGGTTAAGACTCTGCACTTCCACTGCAGCAAGGAGCTAAGATCCCCCATCCCTCATGGACAAAAAATAAAACATAAAACAGAAGCAATATTGTAACAAATTCAGGGTTTCCTAGGTGGCGCAGTGGTTGAGAATCTGCCTGCCAAAGCAGGGGACACGGGTTCGATCCCTGCTCCAAGAAGATCCCACATGCCGCGGAGCAACTAAGCCCGTGTGCTGCAACTACTGAGCCTGCACTTTAGAGCCTGTGAGCCACAACTATTGAGCCCATGTGCTGCAACTACTGAAGCCCACGCGCCTAGAGCCCGTGCTCCGCAACAAGAGAAGCCACGGCAAAGAGGAGCCCGCACACACAATGAAGAGTAGCCCGCACTTACCGCAACTAAAAAGAAAGCCCGTGCACAGCAAAAGAGACCCAACATAGCCAATACAATAAATAAGTTTATAAAAAAATTGTAATAAATTCAATAAAGATTTTAAAAACGGTCCGCATCAAAAAAAATCTTAAAAAAAAAAAACCCCAAAAACTTCTGACAACTCTAAGTGTTCCCCTGTCTCCCCTCACTCTCACCAGCCTTGAAACCAAGTTCCCAAGCCCCCACCCCAGACCCTGCCCCGGCGTATTTCTCTCCTTAAACTTTATCATTCCTTCCCCTCCCCTACCCTGCAAACGTGAGGTCCGTGGAGGCTGAGACTGTATATTCCCCACCCTCATCTCAGCACTGGGCTCACAGCTAGCGTTCAATAAATATCTGTCCTGCACTGCTGTGGCCCCTTTCCAACCCTAATCCATGCATTCCTTGGCCAGCATCCTCCCCCACTCCTGCCAAGGTCGCCCACACCTCCCTAGAGCTACGTCAAGGACCCGCTGCTCTCTTATCGGCCCGACTCTCTCCCTCCCTCCCTCTCTTCAGGCGCCGGCTCCGAAAGGGCCTGACTTAGCTCATAGGGCATCCGGCCGCCGCGCTCTGGCCGGGCTCTATTTCCCCTAAATGTTGGGGTTCCTGTGCCTGCTTCTCACTCTCTGCGCTCTGCCGCGGAACTTCCCCCACCCACCCACCCACCCCCCTTTGCTGGTTTTCCACCATCATGTCCTAAATCTTCCTTGGAGCCCCTTCTGGAGCTCCTGACCTCCCTCCCCGCCCGCTCGGGCCCAGAGCATTTCCATCTCCCTGTCTCAAGTGCAGAACTTACCCCATGTCTCCCCCTAAGTCCACCCCTCTTCCTGGTTCCCAGCCTCGGACGTGGGGCCAGCTCTCATCCAGCCTCTCCAGTCGGAGACTGGGGAGATCCGGGGGTCTTCCAGAGCCTCGCTCTCCCTCAGTTCCTCATCAGACCCATCACCAAGGAGCTCCTGAATCTCTACAATTCCCTGTGCCTCTTTAATTCATTTAACAAATAAAGTTAAGGCACCATGAGGACTTGCTATGTGCCAGGTACTGGGGTAGAAGATGGGGGATACTTCAGGAAACAAGACCTGGAGAGATTTCTGCCCTCATGCAGCCCAAGTTCCATGGGGAGGCAGCAAGAAACAAATACAAGTGTACTATGGAATGTTCTAGAGTGTGATTAGGGAGATGAAACAAGAAGGAGAGCAGGAGGAGGGGGAATGGGAGTACTGGGCTGGGTGCAGTTTCAAACAGGGTGTCCAAGGGAGGGCTTTGGGAAGGTGAGATCTGATCATTTTTTTTCATTCTTTTTTTTTTTTTCCTTTCATTTTGGCCACATGCGTGGCGTTCAGGGTCTTAGTTTCCTGACCAGGGATCGAACCCACGCCCCCTGCAGTGGAAGTGCAGAGTCCTAACCACTGGACGGAGAGAGAAGTCCCAGATTTGAGCATTGTGAGTCCAGGTGTGAGCTGTGGGCAGGCATTTCTTAAAGAAAACCAGCCCAAGCAGAGGGACCAGTGAGTGCAAAGGCCCTGAGGCAGGACCAGGCTGGGTGTGTTTGGTAGCAACGAGGCCACTGTGGTGGGAAGTGAGATCAGAGGAGCAACAGGGGCCAGATTGTGTGAGGCCTTGAAGGCCACCTCTTTTCATAGGCCTGAGTGCAATCATCTCCTGGTATGAATTCCCACCTCACTTTGCCCACTGATTTGTTCCTCACACAGAAGCCAGAATGATCTGTCACTACTAACGATCACGTTAGTATTAACGGGCTCACATCACTTCCTTGCCCAAATACCTTCTATGGCTCCCTACTGCTCTTGCGGTCAAGACCAGATGCCTCAGCATGGCCCCCCAAGCCCCACATATCTGCCCCCCAACCCCTTCCTGCACCACCCCCTTCACTCACTGTACTTAGCACCTTGAGAACTCCTAACTCTCTCTCAGGGTCAGGCCTCTGCACAGGCTGTACTCTCTGCCAAGAACACCTGTACTTCCCTGTAGTTCCATCAAGAAGTCACTGGACTTTTAATGGCCTGACTCCCTCCCCTCGGACACCCATCTCCCCCACCTCTCCCCTAGTTAATGCCGCTCATCTTTCACTTCCTCCAAGAAGCCTACGCTGACCCCCAGGACAAACCAGCACCAGAACGCACTCACCCACATAAAGTCGTTTCTTGTTTACTTAGTTACACTTGGCTGCCCCATGACTATAAACTCCACAAGGGCAAACACTACATGATGTATCCCCAGCACCTATGAACGCTCGATCAGTCTTTGATGAGTGAATAGATGAATGAATGGATAGATCTCTAAGAACCAATCCAGCTCTGAGAGTCTACAACGTACACTCCTGTGCTCAAACATCTTCTGTGAATCCCTGTTGACAAGATCTCATTTCCTTAACTATATATATATATATCCCTAATTCCTCTGTTGTTTTCTCTAGCCTAGGGAATGGCTAACTTTGGCTTGTGTCAGAATCTACCAGGGAGGCCAAAGACCCAGAGATGCTCATTCAGGAGGCCTGGACTGGGGTCCCAGAATCGACACTTAGAGAGCTTGCAAGCGGACTTCCTAGGTGGCGCAGTGGTTAAGAATCCACCTGCCAATGCAGGGGACACGGGTGCAAGCCCTGCTCTGGGAAGATGCCACATGCCACGGAGCAACTAAGCTCATGGGCCACAACTATTGAGCCTGTGCTCTAGAGCCCATGAGCCACAACTCTTGAGCCTGTGTGCCGCAACTATTGAAGCCCACGTGCCTAGGGCCCGTGCTCCACAAGAGTAAGCCACTACAATGAGGAGCCCGCGCACCACAATGAAGAGTAGCCCTTGCTCGCAGCAACTAGAGAAAGCCCGTGTGCAGCAGCGAAGACCCAGCGCAGCCAATAAACAAATAAAATAAATAAATTTATTTTAAAAAAAAAGAGCTGGCAAGGGACATTGGTGGTGGTGATGGTGGTGATGGTTAATTATAATGTTGACAATGGTGGTAACAGCAACAACTGATGCATGTTGACAAATCTCTTTACAACAGGCACTGGGATAGAGGCAAGAAGAAGCAGACAAAAGTCTCTGCCCTCTGAAAAGTCAAATGCAATGGGCAGACTTTGGAGCTTGGTGTGAACAAACCAACTGTAGTAAGACATTTGGGAACACCTAGGTGAATTTAAATAGGGTATTAAATGGTATTAAGAAATTACTGTTAATTTTCTTAGATCTAACAGTAATTTGGTCATGTAAAAAAGTCTTAATAAATGTATCTTTTTTTTTTTTGGCCACCCAACATGGCTTGCGGGATCTTAGTTCTCCTGCCAGGGATTGAACCCGGGACCTCAGCAGTGAAAGTGCGGAGTCCTAACCACTGGACCACCAGGGAAGTCCCATGTGTATTTTTTTTTTTTTGGCACACGGGCTTAGTTGCTCCGTGGCATGTGGGATCTTCCTGGAGCTGGGATCAAACCGGTGACCTCTGCATTGTCAGGCGGATTCTTAACCACTGCGCCACCTAGGAAGCCCCCATATGTATTTTTAAGTTAAAACAATACCTGGCTCTCCCTTGCCTCTTGGGCCGTGTGGGCGGGGGGAGGGGGCGGATAACTCTGAGGTCCATGTTTCTCGATGACTCCCAGAGTGCCCCCAGGGGATGGCGCCCCACTTGCCCAGGTAGCAACTTGCTTGGTGAAGCCTTTCATCAGCTGTCTGGCAACTACTCCCCAGGCTGAAGGCAGCGATTCCTGGGATCGCCTTCCATTCATCCTGCCCTTCAAGCTCCACCTGGGCTCTGCTTCTGGGGGGAACCCCAACTGACACAGGTGTGGCCACGGTCCTGGGATGATAATTCTAATAATCTGAATAAGAAAGTCTCTAGGTTAGCTAAGACCATGATATCAATGTTAATTTTACTTTGATTGTGGAAGAGAATGTTCTTGTTTTTAGGAAATACCCTCCAGAGCACCGAGAGGTAAACAGACTTCATGCCTGCAACTTACTCGCAAACAGAGAGATAGAAGAATAAAGTAAATGTGATAAAATGTTAACCATGGGGAGTCTGGGTATATAGGACTTCTCTCTATTATCCAGGCAATATTTTGTGAGTCTTAAATTATGTCAAAATAAAAATAAACGTTCTAATCCATTGGTAGTATTTATGAAGTTCTTACTAATGAAATTATATGATGTCCAGGTAGGGGATGGCAGGAGGTAATGGACAGAACAAGCTTAACAAAATGCTTACAATTGCTAGAGGGAGATGGAGATGGAGAGTCTCTTCTTCTTAAAATACACCAAGGTTGTTTCTGCCCCAGGGCCTTTGCACACTCTTTCGGCAAGTGAAACACCCTGTGTCCTACTTCTCTACTTTCTTCCCTCTCACTCAAGGTTCAGCTCAAACGTCACCTTTTCCCTTTCTCCCAGGCTTCATTTGCCCAATATGTGTCTCAGAGACCGCAAACTGAGTGAGGTGGGTTGGCCACAAGAAATAGAACAGGGCAAGGTTCACGATAGACAATAATACCTTGCGGACAGTAAACTCTGTGCCAGGCATGTTCTAAGGGCTTTGTGGACATTTAATTTAATCTCATTCAATTCTCAGGACAACCCTGTGAATCATCTACCACTATTAGCCTCCTTCTACAGATGAGAAAATCTAGGTGCAGAGAAATTGAGTATCTTGCCCGATGCTATAAGTAGGATGTGACAAAGAACCCGGGCAGGTAGACCCCGTATCTAGACCCTCAGGTGAGGCTTCTGCACCAGCCAGTCACAGGTAACAGAGCCAGGAGGCCCAGGAGGGAGAGCTGGGGATTGGGGTACAGTGGAGAGCCACGCCACATTTAGCAGACTGTCACCCTCCCCATGGGTCCAGTTGGCCAACTTTGCAAGAGAAATCAGAAATCCAGTTATGAGAAATTTCTCCATTTTTTAAAACGCTGGCAGCTAATGAGGAAGGGAGGCAAAGAAAAACACACACACACACACACACACACACAAACGGAACGTCCCTGGTGGTCCAGTGGTTAAGACTCCATGCTCCAGATGCAAGGACCCCGCGTTCGATCCCTAGTCAGGGAGGTAAGATCCCACATGCCGCCAGCGCGGCCAAGAAAATAAAAAAGTTTAAAAAACAAAAACAAACAAAAAACACAGAGGTGCCAATCTTATTATGATTATTATTTTTTTTTTTTTTTTGGCCTCACACCACAGCTTGCAGGATCTTAGTTCCCAGACCCGGGATTAAACCCACAGCCTCGGCAGTGAGAGCAGGGAGTCTTAACCACTGGACTGCAAGGGAATTCCCTGGAGGTGCCAAACCTAGCAGGTGAACAGAAATTGGAGACAAGAGCCAGGGTGGACTGGTTGAGCGACAGATTATCCAATGCCCCCCGAGGTATTTCGCCTGGATCTCAGAGGCGATCTGGGGAAGCACCTGAGCTTCCCCACACAGGTGACCTCTGACCCACTCCGTGCTCCTATGCCCTCTGTTTACATTCACTTTTCCGAGCTCGTCTAGCCTCAAGCTAATGCAATCCAAACTGACATCTCCAGGCCTCAACCCTTGACCGAGACCCACGGCCCCCACGCAGATGTCTGGCGAGCATCTCTCATTCAACAGCCCCCCACCCTGCCTGCTCCTCCCCAGGCTTTCCCAGGGCAGCAGATGAGAACGCCATCCTGCTAGGGATGGGGTGGGGGAGACAAACCAGAAAAACCCCACCCACTCCTTCCTTTCTTTCTCAACAAGGAGCAGGAATGGCAGGAGGTTGATTGTTAGCATTGGGTGGTGGGCACGTGGGTTCAGTAATATAATTCTCTCTGCTTTCATGTGTGCTTGTAAAATCCCACAATAAAAAGTTTTATAGCATAGCTATTTATGCTGGCTATCCCCTTATTTCCCTTTGCTTTTCGGCACAGCATTTATCACTCCCTGATGTTATATTCTATTTACGGGCTTACTGTCTGTCTCCCCCCACGAGAATGTCAGCTCCCCATGGTCACGGCTATGTGTCTGTTTTGTCCCCTGCTGCATGGCCACTGCTTAGCACATGGCTGGTGCTAAATAAATATTCGTCGAATGAATTAATTAAAAAGTATTATGGGGCTTCCTAGGTGGTGCAGTGGTTAAGAATCTGCCTGCCAATGCAGAGGACATGGGTTCGATCCCTGCTCCAGGAAGGTCCCACATGCCACGGAGCAACTAAGCCCGTGTGCCAAATAAATAAATAAATAAATAAAGTAAAAAAAAAAAAAAAAAGTATTATGATGAGGAATTCCCTGGTGGTCTAGTGGTTAGGACTCCAAATTTCCACAGCAGGAGGCACAGGTTGGATCCCAGGTCGGGGAACTACAATCCTGTAAGCCTCAAGGAGCAGCCAAAAAATATATATATATGTTATGATGACAAAGAAATAAATGAAAAATAGAAGTATTTTGATGAAAATAAACAAGCTGTTATCATAGAGAATGAATAGGTATGTGTAGGCACCACATAAGCAAGGATGGTTGGGAAAGGCCTTTCTGAAGAGGTGGTATTTGGACAGAGATGGTAAGTAGGCGGCGATTCTGGGACGAGAAAGGCATGGACATACAGGGAGATGCTCTTTGCTCCTAACAGCTATTCATTGGGTGGCAAAGCTGTAACTGTCTATTACTGAGTCTTTGTCCAGCCCCTCCCTCCATACTCTTAACATCCCCCACCACTACCACCACACCACTTTGGAAGGTTCTGGAAGGTTCCTAAAAAGACTGGGCTATGTAGCAACACAGGCAGCTTTGGCCAGATGCATGCATTTCTTTTCTGCAGAGAAGGGGGTCCTTCTGGAATAAGATCAAAGCAAGGCACAGAAAATATTTGGCTCTGAGACAAAGTGAGTCTGATAATCTTACTGTCAGGAGGCCACCTGGGCCCGGCAGCCGGGACCCCAGCCCTCACCTTGGTCACGGTGTACAGCCCCAGCAGGTTCAGCTCCAGCAGCTGCCGGAAATCCTGGGCAGAGGTCTCTTCGGGCCACTGCGGAGGTGGATCTAAGGGTGGGGGTGGGAGAGAGAGAGCGGAGAGATGATGGAACCACGAAGACAGGGAAACAGGGAAGGGAGTGGGGGGAGGAGGGGGGAGGAGAGGCAGACAAGAGGGTCAGGGGTCCTGAAAAGCAAAGGAGGCTTCATAGTGGCTACTGAAAAAGCAGTCTCACAATTGGATTAAGAAGATGTGGTTTAGGGACTTCCCTGGTGGTTCAGTGGTTAAGACTGTGCTCCCAAAGCAGGGGGCCCAGGTTCAGTCCCTGATCAGGGAACTAAGGTCCCACATGCCCTGTGGTGCAGCCAAAAAAAAAAAAAAGATGTAGTTTATATGTAAGAATGGAATATTACTCTGCCTTAAAAAATGAAATACTGCCATTTGCAGCAACGTGGATGAACCTAGAGATTATGGTTAGTGAAATAAGTCAGAGAGAGAAAGACAAATACTGTATGATATCACTTATATATGGAATCTAACAAATAATGCAAATAAATGTATAAGCAAAATGGAAACAGACTCAGATATAGAAAACAATCTTGCGGTTACCAAAAGAGAGAAGGAAGTGGGGAGGGACTAATTAGGGATATACAAACTACTATGTATAAAATAGGTAAGCAGTAAGGATGTACTGTATAGCACAGGGAATTATAGCCATTATCTTGAAATAACCTATAATGGAATATAGTCTGCAAAAATACTGAATCACCATGCTGTACATCTGAAGCTAACATAATACTGTAAATCAACCCCACTTCAATTTAAGAAATTACATAAACAGCAAAAGAAAAAAAAAAGAAAAACAATCTCAGGGCCGGAAGGCCTTGGGTTCAACTCAGCTCTGCTACTTCTTAGCTGTGTGACTTTAAGCAAGTCACTTTGCCTCTCTGTGCCTGTTTCCTCATCTTCAGAATGAGGATAACACTTTGTTCTTGGGCTTAGAAATTTCACAAGTCAATACTTGTACCTGACATTTAGTACTATAAATGTGTTTGTTAAGTAAATAGAAAGAGGGGACTTCCCTGGTGGTCCAGTGGTCAAGATACTGTGCTCCCAATGCAGGCGGCCCGGGTTCAATCCCTAGTCAGAGAACTAGATCCTGCATGTCACAATTAAGAGCCTGCATGCTGCAACTAAAAGATCCATGCGGCAAATAAGGCCCAGTGCAGCCAAATAAATAAACACTAAAAAACCAAATAAATAAATAGAAAGAACTGGGTGGATGGTAGAGGGACAGAAAGATCAACATTCAAAAGAAAAGAAGCAGGAAAGATAGCAGTAAGAACAGAAAAAAAAAAAGAAAGAAAGAAAAGAAAAAAAGAAAGAAACTGGGAAAAATGGACCCAGAAACTGGGAAAAATGAACCCTGAACCTTCGAAAGGCTTTAGGAGTCAAAGTGGAGGAAGGGACAGAGAGATGGGAAACAAGATGATGGAAAGTTAAGGAAATATTGGGTTATTCCTCCTGGAGACCCAGGGCTTATGGCCTTGCTTCCTTCAGAGAACTCACCCCAGAGCCTGCGTCCAAAACAGCCCCTTCCATTCTCTAAGCCCCCAATCAGCCTCATTTTTCTTCATAGCCTTTATTACTATTGGACATACTAATATATACAATCAATTCTTGTTATTTGAGGCAGCTATAGTCCAAAAAGTCACACCAAACACTGAATTAGTGAATACTGACCCATTGCTTCTGGGGGAAATATTTATATACAACATTACCTTATGTCACATACATGCTATGGACTGAATGTTTGTGTCCCCCCCCCACCCAGCAAATTCTGTATGTTAAAATCTTAATCTCCAATGTGATGGTATTTGGAGGTGGTGGGTCCGTGGGAGTTGATTAAGTCATGAGAATGGACCCCTCCTAGTGCCCTTATAAAAGAGACCCCAGTGAGGTCCCTCGTTCCTTCCACCATGAGACACCCCAGCAAGAAGGCCGTCACCAGCCACCAAATCTGCCTCTGACTTGATCTTGGACTTCCCAGACTCCAGAACTGTGAGAAATAAATGTTCGTTGTTTAAGCCACCCAGTGCCTGTTATTTTTGCTACAGTAGCGTAAACAGACTAAGACAGGACATATATATGTATGTATATATGTACATATGTATACGTATATAGTGATATTGGCTATCTAACATAGATTATAATCTTAAATACTAAAAACAACCCACACTGGTGGGCTCTATTTATTTTGCAAATAAGGAGATGCGATTCAGGAGTGTTAAGTGACTTGTCTGAGGCTGCCCCACTCACAGGTGCCAGAGTTGGGATTCAAACCAGTCTAGCTGGCCCCAGAGGGAGCTACAGGACACCGCCCTCTCCCATCTTCCCCTCTGGGCACCTCTCTGTTTGAAAGCTGAACTCAGAGGGAAGAACATCACCTTGTTTGACCTCAGCTGGGAACATGTGCTAGAGGCAACTCAAAATTTTGCCTCTCTGCACATGTCTGCAAATACCAGGAGGGCACAGTGAGTACTGATTCTGGGGTTGCAACCCACCCCTCAAGTAGGTGAGTTCGCAAATACGGAATCCGCGAATAATGAGGATTAACTGTATCTGTCTTTTCTGTCTATTTCCTTACTCTACAATGTGAATCCCATGAGGACAGGAATGTTTCGTCAATTTTGTTCATTCTAAATCCCCAGTCCCTAGCACAGAACATGGGGCATAGTAGATGCTCAATAAATATCTGTTGAATGGCTCAAGGACACAGAGAGCAAGGATGCAGTAGTGTCTGCCATCTCTTTAAATCCTTACCAGAGAAGGAAAGTGCAGCCCAAAGAATGTAAATCAATTGCTCAAAGTTGCCCAGCCAATAAGAGAGGCTTCTTTCTACCTCAGCCTTGCTGTGTTGACCCCAATCCAATCTGTTCACCTCTCTGAGCCTCGGTTTACCAATGTGAGGCATTCTTATGAAGGGTAGTCATTAAGCGGATGGCAGTTTCCCTTCAAAGCCTCCACACCAAACCTGATAAATCATGTGTGAAGAGTATATCTCCTCAGTCATGGAAAAAGAGAAGGGCCATCGGCCTCACTTCAGAGATAAGAAACTGAGGCTACTAGATGGAAGCTGTTTGCCCAAGACGGTTCCGGTAATTAGGAGGCTGAGCAGTTGCACTATTCAATACTCACAACGACCCTATACTCATGAAGAGGATGGTGATTTTCATTTTAGAAATATAGAAACAGATGCACTTCCAAGGGCTAAGGGCACAGGCCTGGGGACACACAGCAGGAATGGAACAGAGCCAGGACTGGGGTGGAAAGCCAAGAGGTGGGTGGACACCCGTGGAGAACGGCCTTCAGGCCTCACGCATGACTCACGGTAGCCAGCATTGTTGACCACGCAATCCAGGTGGCCGAAACGGTGGACGGTCTCAGAAATGAGGGTCTGGGGAGAAAGATATCTTGTGAGTGAGCAGTGCTGGCACCAGGCCTTGTGGAGCCGGGGGTCCCCGAAGCGAGGTGGGGACAGGAGTCGCAGCTGAGGGGCCAGAGACCAGGGGGCTGGTGACCTTCACACGGTGGTCTTTACTCCAGAGACCTGGGGCTGGGGTGTGGGGGCAGATGTCAGAGATACCGACTAAAGGGAAGGGATGGAAACCCCGAGGAAAGAGAAAAACTCTTACAGAAGGAGACCCACTGTGAGGAATTTATTTGTTCCAATCCACGTGACAGGTGGGACAAGAGCCTTGAAGGAGTGGGCGTGAAAAGAGATGCTTCCCAGGAGGCACAGGACCTGGCCAGCCGAGTTAGGGAAAGCCTTGAAATGATACTGAGCTGAAACCTTCCGGACCGGTACAATTTAGCCAGAAGGGGGAAAGGCAGAGGAAAAGCATGAGCAAAAGCCCTAGCGGGGGGGGAGAAACAACTGGAGATAGGGAGGAGGGTAGGGACAGAAAATACACTCACCCTCACATCTTCCTCCCGGGTCACATCACAGAGCAGAAAGGCAGTGCCAGGAAGCTCCCGCTCCAGCGCCCGGCCCCCTGACTCTGCAAGAAGAGAAGGGCTGGGGGTCTGGACTCTTGGGGCTGAGGGAGGAGGGGGCTGAGGGCTTGGATCCTGGGTCTACGGAGGAGGAGACTGGGGACCTGGTTTCCTGGGTCGGAGGAAGGAGGGGGCCAGGGGGTTGGACTCCTGGGTCTGAGAAAGGAGGGGGCTGGGGGCCTGGGCTCCTCCTGGAGGGGTGGGGGTGAGGTCTGAGGGACCCTCACTCACCATCTTTGTCACAGATAACCACCTGGGCACCGCTTTCCACTGAAAACAGGAAGAGAACAGGTTACCCCAACTCGGACCTTGGCGAAGCCCTCTGCTGCCCTCTAGTGGCCACCTGAAGTGATGACGTCTCCTACTCTGCTCCCCTCGTGACTCCAGTCTCATGATGATCCCCCAGGACAAAGGGCAGAAGCTTTGACACATATTATCCTTGGCTACTCCAGGTGCCTGTGGGGGCTCCTGAGCCTCCATCCCTGGGTTCCAGAGTAAAACCTAAATCTGCAAGAGACATGTTCCCCCAAACCACCCGTTCTGTAGCTGTAAACGAGACTCACAAAAAGGAGTCAATGGCGTTTGGAAATCCGCCAAAATCCCAGGCCCCTGGCTACCGCTGCCTGACTAACTTTGCAAATGGGAGTTTCTAAGATAAGAATCTAGATTCCAGCACAGAAGATACTTCTGCCCACACTCATTAATTAGCCCCCGCGGTCCCTCCTCTCCCAGACTCCCAATATGCAGAGCCAGCCGGGCCCCACTCACCGAAGGCTCGAACGATCCCGGCTCCGATGCCCCGCCCGCCCCCGGTCACGACGACCACCTTCCCAGCATAGCGCGTTCCCGCTGCCATTCCGCGTGAGACAGTCTCTCCCTCTGTCACTCACTCCGGGATTCTATCCCCCTCCAAAGTCCGGTGAGGTCGTGGGGTCGACCCTTAAATAGGGGCTGGATCCTGGTAAGACCGGCCCTGGACAGCGGGGGGAGCTGCCAGGAAAGCCAGAAGCCTGGACGTTTGATCCCGGCCCCCTCCTCCCTCAGACCCAGGAATCCGGACCCGAACTTCTTCCTTCCTGAGACCTACAAGTCCGAGGTCCCTGTCCCCTCCTCCCTGGGGACCCAGAAGTCCACGACTCCAGCTCCACCCCTCAGAGACACGCGTGGCACAACCTCAAACAGACAGAAAGAAAGTTATCGACTAAAAGTTTTAATCCAAATTTGGACAAGTGTTGGGAAACCCAAGCTTAGGCAATAGAAACCACTCCCCTTCTAGGCCACCAGAGGGGACCAGATCACACCCCCAGGTTCCAGGAGAGGCTCCAAAACTCCGAAAGGTACCGCAGGCCACGCCCTCACTCTCTGATTGGCTGCCACGTTTGGGCGGGTCAGAAGCTGGACTGCAGCAGTGTGACTCGCAGAGGCCACGCCCCCTCATCCTGGGTTAGGGCCGGAGGGGCGGCCCCGGAATCCCAGGTCGGCTCCCATGTGGCGGGGCCTGTCCCGCGCCCACTACCTCTGTGGGAGAACCCGGTGGAGCGGGAATTGCTCGCTGGAGGAGATCTTGGGGGTGAGGACACCTGGGGCATGGGGTCTGCCGGAGGCGGCGGGGCAGGGGGAAGAGGGTCTCCTCGAGAGTCCAAATTTCCACCTGGAGAAGACGAATGGGGAATGAGAATGGCAAACTCGGGGACCCAGAAGTCCAGACCCACCCACCCCTTCCCGTCCTGGCCTTTCCTCGCAGATCTAGTAGTCCGGCCTCCCAGCCCTCTCCTCTCCCAGACTCAGCATTCCTGGACGCCGGCTCCCTCCTGCTTGAGATCTAAAACTCTCAAGCCCTCTCCAGCTCTTTCCTCATCAATATAAAGGATTCCTCAGACCCCTCCCCATCAGGAGCTAGGATTCCAGGCCTCGGCCCGCTTCCCTAAAACTCAGGAGCCCAAAGTCCCCAGCCCATTCTCACCTGTCATCATTCTGTGCCACTGCGACGCCTCAGTGGCCAGGGCTTGAGAGAGGCTGAGAACTCGCTCCCGGTGCCCTTCGGATGTCGGCAAATAAGGGATAGTGTTCCTTGGACTAGAAAAAAAGAGATTTGGGGAACTTGTGTGATTAGCCAGTACGGTGAGGACCACAGTGCGGCGCGTGTCCTTCTGGGAGTTGTAGTTCTTAGCACGTGTCTCTAGAGGATTTTCAACTTGGTGCGACCCTCTTTTTTAAAATCCTGTGTGCGTTGTGGGATTTGTAGTCCAGTTGCCTGAAAATTCCTCCGATTTCCTGACAGAGGGGCGGAGTGTGATATCGACCAAAGAACCGCAGTTCTCGCCGCGAACTAGCGCTTTCTGATTCCCCAGGAACTCAAAGGTCTCTAAAAGGTTCTGCGATCTGTAGTTTAGTACTCACGAGTACTCAGGAGACACTAATAGTAATACTAGTCTCCTCCCCTTTGTTGATTTCCCTGGTCCTTGCCCCGATCTCCAATTCCTTACCTGCTCCAGGACCCGGAGCTTCTGAGCCATTTCTGGGCTCCTGAGTGTCCCAGGACAGGCTGCAAAGGAATTGGGGCATTAGAATTCCTCACCTGGAAGTCCCCACGTTCTCATTTTGAGGGTGAAGGAGCTCAGAGAAGGGATAAAACTGCCCCAACGATACTGCCAATTTTTAACTACCTGAACTCCTGGAAAACAGGGAGAGTTCGGAAAATCACTCCCCACCCCCGCCAACACACAGCCCTTTTGTGTTCTGGTAAATGGCTTACTGCAAAGAACCCCTCTTCTCCATATGACTTAGATGAGACGGATGAGGTAAAATTGCTCTTTTAAAGCAGGACAAGAAAAATTAAACATAAGTCTCTCTGTGTGCTTGTTTGAGTCTCCTCCCTCCCTCCCTAATGTGCAGTGTGCATCTGCCTTACACATTAACCAGGGCTCCTCAGAGATGGCAGTGACTGCTCTATGGTAAAGATCAATTTTTTTTTCTCTGTCTTCTAACACTACCAATGTAACCTCTTACAAGAACAGCGTTCTTGGGACTTCCCTGGTGGCGCAGTGGTTGAGAATCCACCTGCCAATGCGGGGGACGCGGGTTTGAGCCCAGATCCGGGAAGATCCCACACGCCGCGAAGCAACTAAGCCCATGTGCCACAACTACTGAGCCTGCACTCCAGAGTCCTCAAGCCACAGCTACTGAAGCCTGTGAATCTAGAGCCCATGCTCTGCAACAAGAGAAGCCACCGCAATGAGAAGCGCCCGCACTGCAACAAAGAGTAGCCCCCGATCTCCGAAACTAGAGAAAGCCTGCTCGCAGCAAGGAGGACCCAATGCAGCCAAAAATAAATAAATAAATATTAAAAAAAAGAATAGCGTTCTTTCCCAACTCTGCAGGAGACCGTGGTGATTTGCTGCTGGCTTTGTGTGTGCTTTCCCACACTATGTATCCTTGGTGAACTTTTTATGTAAAATATCAGTATGCCATTTTGACATATGATCCTTTGGAAAATAGATATGAGTGTGCCTTTTGACTTCTAACAGATGGAAGAGTTTTCAGAGCTTTCTGAGAGTCTGTCTCCCAGGTTACAATTCTGTTCGGCTCAAATAAAATTCCCTTTTTTTCTTGTTAACTTGATTTTAATAGGATTTTCATGGACAAGATTCACAGCTGACCCCCACCTTGTTTACCTGTGACAAGAGCAGAAACAGACCCTGCAAATTTACATTCCTTTTGTCATAAATGATTAGCTGAACTCTTTGTCCCCCGAAGCCAGCTAGACATAGAGATAAACGTTTGGTGTTCAGCTGACTTGAGATGCCCCCAGTTTACAAAAACAATCCCAACTGTAAAATCACCCCCCTTGTCTAATTTCTCCCTAGAAAAGTCTAAGATGAAACCACCCATGGGAAATTCCCTGGCAGTCCAATGGCGAGGACCCCGTGCTTTCAGTGCCCAGGGTCCGGGGTTCAATCCCTGGTCGGGGAACTAAACTTCCAGAAGCCATGCAGTGGTGCAGCCAACACAAAAAACAAAAAACACATCCTGCAGATGTTCTGATCTTCGGATCTGAAGTGCTCTCCTCATCACAATAATGCTGATAAAGTTGATTTCCTTATGTGCTCCATTTTCTTTCTTTTTCTTTTTCTTTCTTTCTTTTCTTTTTTTTTTTTTTTTTTTTTTGCCTTTGACAACACATAGTAACTGAAACGGAAGATTGGGCTTCGAATCCAGCCTGTGACCGCTCACCGCCTCCCCAAGAAGGGAGAATGCTGGTGAGGTGGAGATGTTGTCACTGGCCCACCCTGTCCTCCACCGATAAGGGAGCCAGGATGCTGATTTCAGCACAGGTACAAGCGGGGTAAATCTGGAAACCCATTCTGGGTACGGAGGAAGGAAACATCCCCATTTTACAGGAGGGAAACAGGCACCAACTTGGAACTGAGAAGCCACTGCCGCCTCACTGCCCCACCCCTGCTTCCCTCACTTTTTGTTCCAGGTCAGGCTGGCGTCTGGCTGGGGACAGTGTCCTCCCCAGGGTGAGGAGCCGGGGGGAGGCTGGGCGAGGGAGAGGCCGTCCACACTCCTGGTTTCTCCGCATTCTCTCCAACTGCTCCTGGGCACTCATCCGGGGCCGGGCCAGGGGGACCTGGGGAGATGAGAAACACCGCGAGACTACAACCATGGCCTCTGTTTTCTCTCTTCCCTGAACCTCTCAGCCTCCTGTCTTGCCCTTCCCAGTAAGTTCACCCCTGGATCTCGAGGGCCATTTCTATACCAGGGGCAGAGGCTGTGTCCCTCTGCTGCTCGAGTCCTTCCATGGTCCCCAAGTGCTCTCAGGACAAGGGCATTGGAGGCCCCGTGTGGCCTGGTCCCTCCCCACCTTTCTGGCTGCAACTCCATCAGCTGCCCTGTTCAAACCTGGAGGCCCAGCCTGATAAACACCCACACTTCCCTGGACATGTCAAGTCTCTTCGCAGTAGTAGTCAGGACTTTGGCTTACTTGTAATTAAAAAAAAAAAAAAAAAACTCTGAATCAGCTTTGAAAACATTAAAAGTAAAAATGAGATTTATGGTGTAACTAGATCATCAGGAGGATAACTTTGGGTTTGCCTGAGGGAGGACTTTACAAGCTCTCTCGCCCTCAAAACCAGAGGGAAGAGACACACAGGGAGACTGTCACGTGACAACTGCAGTTACGCTGCCTCAAGCCAAGGAACTTTACTAGAAGCTACCAGAAGTACGGTCCTGATGACATCTTGATCACATTTATAGCTTAAGAACTTAAAATGTAAGAGGACGGAAATAAATCAAAGGAGAACTTGAACATCTGGAATATTCTCAGCCTATCTGTATTGCAAGGAAGCTCGCTCTGAAGAGAAAACCAAGGGTGTGGCCGGAAAACCATTTGCCAAGAGATTAAGCATGTGATGTGTGGTTCCAGTAAACCAACTCAGCAGAAAAAGCTGCCAAGTCAAACTGAAGGGGACAGAGGTGGGACAAAATGAAGGAAGGCTATTGGACATCTGGGATGCTACAGGCAGGAAATGGGCCAATAGAGCTGCAAACGTGTTATCATTGGACACAGACATGCACGGAGTGAGAACGCCACGCGACAACTGAGGTTATCAAGCCACAAACCATGGAACAGATCCCTTCCTAGCGCCTTCAGAAGGAGCATGGCCCTGCCAAGCACTTGATTTCAAATTTCTAGCCTACAGAACTGTAAGACAATAAATTTATTGTTTAAGCAAAAAACAAAGGGGGGTGGGGGTGGGGAGAGAACGCTGCACTGCAGTCTCCAACTAGAAAATTCTAGGCAGACAGCTTAGAGCTGTTGCTTAGTGTAGGATCAATCACTGCAGTTTACTCTATTTGACTCTGCTTTGGTCGATCCTGAGTCACAGGCCCACCTGTTATATACATCAGGGCCCCTGTAAATTAGCCCTGTGTCCCCGCCCCCGCCGCAGCCGCACTGTGGGGCTTGTGGGACCTAAATTCCCCAACCAGGGGATCAAACCCACGCCCTTGGCAGTGAACGTGCGGAGGTTTAACCACGGGACTACCAGGGAATTCCCTGGCCCTCTGTCATTTATTTCTTCACGGCAGGCCAGACCACTGACCCAAAAGCCTGCCGTGGCCAAATTTAAATTTTTACACATCCACTTGTTTCAAAGACAGCCCAAATATGTGGATATTTTTAACCATGTAGAGCCTGCCTGCTTTGACTACTCCGTGAAGCCCTACCCAGTATCTACTAGCCATAGGCAAGATCAACCTGTAGCTACAAAAGCCCCCAACCGGCTGCTTCCCTTAGGAGCTCTCTGACCCAGAGACTCCCCTCTCTGCTCCTAAGCACATCACCTAGACCCTTAAGTCCCTCCTCCAATCTCCTTCTTTCCGAGAGTTTCCTTGTCCGCCCCCCCTCCCCCAGGGCAGTGGCCCCCACGCAGTAAACCCTGGAGGGTCTCATGCTTGTAAGGGACTCTTCCCACAGGCACATCTGTCAACGTGGACCGACTAAAGCTCTGTGTGCTACTGCCACCTAGTGGTCATATCTTTTTCCTTGATCGGCTCTGAAATCCCTGGAACTCCTAACACTACCCCCGGATGTTGGCCGCGGTAGTGTTGAGGGAGGAGCCATTCCCAAGATTAGAGTTATTCGGCGCTGGCCCAACAATCCCGGTCCTATACACACACCCCTGAGAATAAAATGCCTCTTTTCCTAAGAAAGACAGATTGAGTACTTGGTTTCCACAGACAATAAAGAAGCAACAGACATCGCTTCTTGGCCTTTTGGCTAAGATCAAGTGCCATAAGGAAGCACCAGAAATGCTTTTAAATGCATTCGAGGGGAATTCCCTGGTGGTCCAGTGGTTAACGCTCTGCGCTTCCACTGTAGGAGACATGGGTTCGATCCCTGGTCGCGGAACTAAGATACCGCATGCCATGCGGGAGGGAGGGAGGGAGGAAGGAAGGAAGGAAGGAAGGAAGGAAGGAAGGAAGGAAGGAAGGAAGGAAGGAAGGAAGGAAGGAAGGAGAAAAGGAAAAGGAAAAGGAAAAAAGCACCTATTCGAACAAGCTGTCCTAACTAGCATCCCCGAACCGCGCTCCTGAAAGCCAGCCAATCAGCGATGGCCCCGCGTTTCTGAAAAATCAGCCAATCAGCAACAGATACAAAGCTTCCCCCATCTTAAGGTCGAACAACTGCTAAACACTCCTGGTTCCCAAAGTCCACCGGTTTCCGAACTCTACGCCATATGACCTCAGCTCTTGGCTGACCTCAACTCTTGGCTTTGCTCAGAGCGACTGTATCTTACAAGAGGTCTGTCTTGCTTAAGCAAGTAGTAAATTCAGCTTTGCTTCCGATACAGAGCATCAGTTTCTTTGTTTATCCCCTCCATGTATTTGCGTACCTAGGCTGTTCCCTGTTTGGAGTAGTTTCCTGCATGGCCAAGCTTTCTTCATTCATCCAGATTCAGTTTACCTAACATTTAAAAGATTTCCCAATGCCTACAAAGCTCCCCTATGATATGTCTCATCCCTGTTGGATGTGTATGAGGACTGCATTCATGCTCCTCCCGCATCGGACTCCAGCATCAGGACTAATTCATGGCAGGGCCCCCAACACCTTCCACAGGGGCTGGCCCATCTATGATGAGCAAATAAGGGAATTCGGGATTTCTTCCTGCACTGGCCAAAGTTTAGGGAGAAGGGGAACGACAGCAGCTCCTCTTGACACTCTACTTGGATTGGTCATCTGCTGATGGCTTAGTGAGCCTCAGAATGGTCCTGCTAAGCCCATCAGCCATACTCTTCCTGCAGGACCCCTTTGCCAGCTTCAGGATGGGGGAAGCCACAGAAAAATAGGGGTCATGACACAGAGATTCACTACACGGCAAACTCAGAAGAGTAGGTCCTTGAAAACAAGGACTGGTTTGGGGACCTCACCTTGTAAAGCCTGATAGTCAAGAAGGGTCTGAGAAATTCATCGACCTGAACTGAACAACCCTTCAGTTGGCGGATCGCGTTCTGGAGGTCAGAGCTCTGTGCTCCCAAGAGACCGTGCACAGTTGTTCAGGTTTCTCACTGCCCAAGGGCTGAGCCTTCCATTGGCCATGCCAGGTTCCGCCCACACAGAAGGGGGTGTCTGTCTCTAATTCACAAAAAGGCATCCTGTAGGCTAGCAGAAGCCCTGGCTTCCTAAATCCCCACCTTGGTCTGGACATTTGCACCCCGTTGTTTCCCTGCTTTGCCATGGATAAAGTCTAGCTCATCCTTCAAGGTCTGTCTCCAGGAAACCACCCTCAACATGCCCAGGCTGCCTGGGAGCTGTCCCCTGAAGTCCCCAGTGCCTCGTGCTTTCCCCATCTCAGCACACACCTCCCCCTGTTCTCATAGTGTTTGCGTCCGAGGTTCTTCGATGCCTGGGATCTGGCCTGATTCAGTTCAGGAACCCCAGTGCCCGGATAAAACCCAGTACACAAGAAGCCAGGGACCACCCCAGCACCAATGAGAATGGCAATCTTGTTGGCTCCACCTTCAAAGCCAGTTCCCCAAATCTCTTATCTGTCATTCCAAAAAAAAAAAAATCTGATACTGACACTTGTTTTTCTAAATCGGTGCCAATGTGCACCCGGTGTTCGTGATGTATGGCATTATCTAAGTCACACCCTCTGTCACCCAGGCTTCTGCCATCAACTGTAATTTTCTTGCTTTGTGATTTGTTTTGTTACTTATGACTTCTGGTTTAATTGCTCTCTGGAGATGTCAAAAAGAGCCAAAGATCGCTCCAAAGAGAGTGAAAAGAAACAGAAACATCTGTCACTTCCAAGAGCTCAGGAAGTAGAAACACATCAGGAATAGGACTGTGGAGCCTCTGCGGGGACATCTCACTGAATAGGACCCTCGACATGTGATGTGATGGAAACAGAAAGACACATTGAGGAAGTTTAACTGGGACAGTGACACCAGGAACTGATGACAAGTAGAGAAACTCTGCAGAAGACAAAACCTGAAGACCTGGACCCTGTGTTGATGAGGAACTAACTGGATGCCACTGACTGGCTTTTGGTCACGAAACAAGCTAGAACATTCCATGAAGACCATTGGTCGTGTGCATTGGCTGGCTTCTTCATACACTGAAGAAGTATATGATGTAAAATATTTGAATATCTGGGGTGGCAGAGCCTCTGCAGGTCAGAAATTATAATCGATGAGTTTGCTAAGATAACAGCTGATAAAAACTGAGTTCTCAAAAAAAGGTATATGGTGGATCAAAGAGCTCTGAAGTGATGCTGTGCTCCTGTAAAATTGTCACCGACAGCAATGAGAGATGACAATGACAGCCTTGAAGGATGCCAGGCTCAGGTGGTCTGCTCGTGGGTCCGCTGGAGCCACGGGCATACACACAAGACACAGTTGGCAATGCCTGGGAAAAGCCGACATCCGAAATATTTGGAAGATGTCTACAATTTTCCTGGGCATTATTATGCAAACAAGAAATCATGGCATCTCCACCCCAAGGTACACTGCAGCATTATTTACAATAGCCAAGACACGGAAGCAACCTAAATGTCCATCGACAGATGAATGGATAAAGAAGATGTGGTCTATATATACAGTGGAATACTACTCAGCCATAAAAAAGAATGAAATAATGCCATTTGCAGCATTAGACCTAGAGATGATCACACTAAGTGAAGTCAGACAGAGAAATACCATACCATATCACTTACATGTGGGATCTGAAAAATGATACAAATGAACTTATTTACAAAAAAATGGAAACAGAGGCAGAGACATAGAAAACAAACTTATGGTTACCAAAGGGGAAAGGCAGGGGGAAGGATAAATTAGGAATTTGGGATCAACAGATACACACTACTGTATGTAAAATAGATAAACAAGGACCTACTGTATAGCACAGGAAACTATTCAATATCTTGTCATAACCTATAATGGAAAAGAATCTGAGAAAAAAATATATATATACATATATATATATATAACTGAATCACTTTGCTGTACACCTGAAACTAACATAACATTGCAAATCAACTGTACATCGGTAGAAAACAATTTAAAAATTTAAAAAAGAAACTGTGGCATCTCTACACACAGCTTGTAATGATGGAATTTTACACTCCGTGAAGAGCAAGGATAAACCGCCCACCACACACACACACACACACACACACAAAACTCCACACTGGCTACAGGCATCAGGAACCCAGGACCCAAGACTTCTTAGGGATGCCATCTCTGCAGCTTCAAATACTCAGGATGAGGTTAATAAATCATCACCAACAAATGCAAGCACAGACTTAGGGCTCTGACGATGTTTTAAGATGACTCCGAGGGTGAAAACAAAAGGACCTATTTTTCTCAAAGCCCTCAAGCAACCAGATTTGGTGTCACTGATGAGAAGAGGATGAAACTGAACCTTATTCATTTCACCCAAGGTGATAGGGTAAAAGTGGAAGCTCCCACTGGACCCAGGAATGACTCGCCTGGTGGGTATTAGTCGGGGGACAGATAAACTGCTGATGTGGCATGAGATTCAGAGATGGGAGAGGATTACAGCGATGCTGTTGATGACATTGGGGACACAGGGCAGAAAACTCCCCACAGACAAAATCGTGAAATGGGCCATCAGTTCAATGCTGACCTTCAACGGTATATATTTATGAGCAACAAGAGTGTCTAACCACTTTACTCAATTAAAAGGACACTGCCCAGACAAGACCCTTTATTAAGGAGCAGATGAGGGAATTCCTTGGAGGTCCAGTGGTTAGGACTCTGCGCACTTTCACTGCCGTGGCCCAGGTTCAATCCCTGGTGGGGGAACTAAGATCCCGCATGCCACACTGGGGTGGGGGGGGAGGGGAGGAGCAGATGACACGGCAAGAAACTCTACTAAGGCCACCTGCTTCGTCCTCAGGAAATCCCACCCCTAACCCTGCCTCAGATGTCCAACTCCAACTCCATGATGACATTGCTGGTCCGACCAATGACCCCTGTCCCGAGTCTTCAAGCCACCAGTTGTCATACACATTCACTGTATGTGAATAATTAGGTACTTGGCTTCCTTTGTACTTGGATGTGTGATGTGATGTTTTACTAAACCTTTTCCTTAGAAATAAAAAGCGCCTGATATTTATAGCCTATTTTTATTCCACTGACTCCTTCATTTAAGTAATTCATTGCTATTTTTTTTAACGTGGCATTTAAATGGTGATGTTATGTATAGCCTTCATCCCATTTCGTATGCATATTCATACATTTTATTGGAGAAATGGTAATGTGTTTGCTTAAGTGTGCTGCTCCAGATGGGGCGGGCCGTATTACAGAACACACAGTACACGCACCAAATTACTATAATCTGCAAAACTTTGCATTTTAAACGACATCTGGTCACAAGGCTTTTGGATAAGGTTTGAAAACTGATATATCTAAAATCTGACTCCGTCTCGACGTCTCCACGTTTTCTAACCTAGTGCAAACAACTGTTATCTCCACCCTGAATTAGCCCAGTCTCCCCCTCGCTGGTTCCCTGCCTCAGCCCTTGTTCACACTGTCTGTTCCCCAAGTGGCCGCCAGAGGGCGCCGGTTCCCACTTACAGCGGCTCCAGTCCCGGCTCAGAACCCTCCATGGCTCCGGGCTCACCCAGTATCAAAGTCCTCATCTTGGGCCACAAGGCCGAGCACGATCTGCGCCTATTACCCCTCAGTCCGCATCAGCACCTCTCTCTGTCTTGCTCGGTTACTCGGTTCCACCCACACCGGCTTTCTAGCTCCTCCTCCAACACGCCAGACTCTTCCGCCCTGGAATCTGTGCAAACATGGTTCCCTTTGTCCCTAATGCTCTTCCACCAAACATTCCCAAGGCTCACTCCCTTACCTGCTCCGGGTGTCTGCAGAAGCATCACCTCTCCAGAAGCCTCCCCAGACCAAGCCATTTACAATTGCATCCCTTCTCCAAGTATCCCAAATCCCCTCGCCATGCTATTTTTATTTATGTAAAATGAGCAATATTTATAACATAAAATAATCTATAGTAAATTATTTATTATCTGCCTCTGTCAACTAGACTGTCAGATTCATGAGAGAACGATTTTTTTTTTCCTCATCTTGTTCACGTTTGGGTCCTAAGCACCTAAACAGCTCTATGTGATAGAACTTTCCTGAATGATGGAAATGTTCTATATTTTCACTGTCTCCTGAACACTTGAATGTGGCAAGGGAAAGTGAATTTTATTTTATTTCATTTAAATTTACATAGTCCCATGTGGCTACATATTTAATAAATATCTGTTGAATGAATGATTGGTGAATGAATGAAGTGCTTGCTCTAAGGCACTACTTTCAAGCTTTAGGGACATTCATCCAGTTTGACTCCTCACACCAGCTCTAGGTGGTAGACACCGCTATTAGCTCCATTTTGCAGATGAAATAATGGCGGCAGAGAGGTTTCATAATGGACCCAAAGTCACACAGTTTAAAAGTGGCAGAGAAAAAATCTAATCCCAATGCTCTTGAAAATTCTTGCTCTCTCTGCTCTGGGATGTGGCCTTAGAACTCTCCTCTCCCATATGTTTCCCCAAGAATGAGTGGTCTGTGGGGGTCAAAGGGTTACAATGGACCTGAGGAGAGGGATGGACTGCCTACCTTGGTTCCTGGCCGTGGGGAAGCAGGGCGGCGACCCTCAGGGCTGGAAGCCCGGGAGACCCTTGGAGATCCAAGACCTGGAGGGGCAGAACGGGACTGGTGAGGAGGAGGAATGCCGAGCAAGTCAACCTCCCGACCTGGGATGCTCACCTGAGCGAGGGCTGGTGAGCTCTCTGTCCCCGCCTGGCGGTCGACCCCAGTCAGCCTCGGGGGACTGCGGTGAGCTCAGTTCTAAGGACTCAGGCAGGCTCTGGAGAGGTCAGGAAAGGAGAATAATAATCACTATTATTACCATTTTCAAGCAGTTAGCAATGGAAACACTGCATAAGTAGGTTTAAGATTGAAAACCAGGAGCCAGACCTGGTTTTCAAATCTCAGCTCTGCAATTTTTTTGCTGTGTGAACTTGGGCAAGTTACTTTACCTCTCAGTGCCGTAATTCACCTTTTGATATGAGGATTGAATCGATACATGTAAGGCACTTAGAACAATGCCTGGCACATGGCAACGCATTATACATGTGAGGTTTTACAATGAATATGCAGCTGGCACGGTGCTAAGTACTTAACCAGCATTATCTCATTGAATCCCCTCAGTAAATCTACAAGAGAGCTCTTATTATCCCTATTTGACATGGGGGAAACTGAGGCTCAGAGAATGAGGTCAATGACTGATGTCACAAAGATGGCAAAGTTGAGATCTAAAGCCAGGTCTCCCGGATACATGCTCTGATGGTCAGGGCCGGCAATAGTTCTATCCAGCTATGACCATTGTGGCTCCTGATTCCTGAGGGCTTACTCTATGTCAGGCGCTTCCTAATCACAATTTCTCCTTCTCACAGTACCCTGCAAGGCAGGGGTTAAGATCAGTGGTGTCTGGTAAGTGTTAAACAAATGCCTCTCTGGGAGAAAAGAGCCCTGGTTTGTAGCATTTGCCAATTTCCGTGTTGTAAATCCTCCTACCATGGTCAATTTCAAGCTACCAACATGCCATCACTGAACGTGGAGTTGAGAAGAGATGCAGGCAACTGGACTTTGGGAGGCGTTGGGAACTGGGTCCAGCACATCACTGGATGATGATCAAAGTATGACGAATAAGAAAACAAAAGCTTCCACAGCTTAGGATACATACCTGAGGTTGGTTTGCTGATCAAGGGAGAGAGAAAGAGGTGAAGGGGTAATGAGTTGGGCTAGGGGCAGATGGGACAGCAAGCTGAGGGTGGGGAAAGAGCTGTGTGAGTCTCACCTCCCTCTCTGAGGACTCCTCGACTTGAAGTGCAGGGGATGGGGAGTCAGGCTCAGTGTGGGGGGGTGGTTTCTGGGGCCCCCCCAGACCCGCCAGTGTGTCTTCCACCATCCACAGTTGCTGTTGAGCAGATGCTCTGTCCTGAGGAGAGGAAAGGAATTTGTTACTCAAAGGTGGGAAAATGCAAGGAGGGTTAAAGTTGATAGGCCATGGAAAGGGTCTGAAACGTCCCCATCCCATTGATCCACCACCATTTATCATAAACATTGTCATTTTTGTACTGTTCTGCATTGTTACCTCTGTTATTAATAGGTGACCACATAAATACATGTGAGTCTGTTTCTGAATACCCTATTTGTCTAACCTTGTGTCAATACTACACTGCCTTCTTGTTAACTGTAGCTTTACAGTTAGACTAACGTCCAGTTATGTTAGTCCTCCAACTTTGTTCTCAGAGGCTGCCTTGGCTACTGTTGGTCTTCTGCAGTTCCAGATACAATTTAGAGTCAGCTTGTCAATCTCCACATATTGTATTGGGATTGCAGGTCCCCACTGGGGAAATCAACCTGGGGAGACCACACCTTTATATTTCCTATCCATGAACATGGTACATCTCTCCATTTATATGTCTTCTTTAATTTTTCTCAGTGACATTTTGTGGCTTTCAGATGTCTTGCATGTCTTTCATTAGATTTCTTCTAGATAGTTAATTTGTTTATGTTAATTGTAAACACTATTGTTTATAAATGTTTACATTCTAATTCTTTGATATTAGCATTCAGGAAGACAATTGCTTTTTGCATGTTATCCTTGCATTCAGTTACCTTGCTGGATTTGCTTATTCTAGGAGTTTATCTGGAGATTATTTTGCATTTTTTACATACATGATTTTGTCATCCGTAAACAAAAACAGCTTTACTTCTTCCTCTTTGGTCCTTATACCTTTGAGTTATTTCTCAGACTCACTTGCACGGTCTAGGATCCCTGGTACAATGCTGACTGGAACTGGCAATGGCAGACATCCTTGTCTTCCAGATATTGGGGAAAAGCTTTCAGTATTTCACTGCCAACAACAATGCTTGCTGTAGGTTTGTTATAGATGCCTTATCAGATTAAGGAAGTTGCTTTATACTCCTACTTTGCTGAGAGATTTTTTTAAATTAATAATTTATTTATTTATTTTATTTTTGGCTGTGTTGGGTCTTCGTAGCTATGCACAGGCTTTCTCTAGTTCTGGTGAGCGGGGGCTACTCTTTGTCATGGTGCACGAGCTTCTCGTTGCAGTGGCTTCTCTTCTAGAGCACAGGCTCTAGGCACGAAGGCTTCAGTAGTTGTGGCTCATGGGCTTAGTTGCTCCTCGGCATGTGGGATCTTTCCAGACCCGGGCTCAAAGCCATGTCCCCTGCATTGGCAGGCAGATTCTTAACCACTGCGCCACCAGGGAAGCCCCACTGGAAGATTATTAACATGAAAGGATATTACATTTTTAAAAATATTTTTCCTGCACTTATTGAGATGACCATGTGGTTTTTCTCCTTTATTTTATTAAATGTGGTGAAATACATGGACCTATTTTCAAGTGTTAAATTAAGCTAGCATTCCTGTAATAAACCTAATTTGGTGGTGATGTATTGTTCTTTTCATATCTTGCTGGTGCTGAGTAACATCTAACACCAATAGGTGAGGGATTAGAGTTGAGGGGTGGATTTTAGGAAGAGGTGGGAGGAGGTTAGTATGAAGAGGATGTGGCTTAAATCTGTGAGTATGCATTTAATACTAGAAGCCAGAGATTCTAACTGAAGGTATATGATTTAGAAACTCTACTGCTAGGCTTAGAATGAAGACATAGGTCTGAGGCCAAGCAATGGGGCTTCAGGAGTGAGGCTTGAACTAAGGGATTGGATTTAGAACTGGAGTCTCCAGAGGACAAATTTAACAGCAAAAGTCAGGATGCAGAATGCAAGAGATGAACTTGGAGGATGGGACAGGGCTGAGGGGCAGAGTTTTGACCCCGAGGGTAGGGCTTCAAAATAAGAGGAGAGATTTAGAACCAGAGAGGGGAATGGTTCTGAATCTGAAGATAGGTCTTGAAGTGAAGGGCAATGTGTTCACTACAAGGGGTTTTAAATGAAAGGAATAGACAGAGGGGGAGGGGCTTAAGATAACACAGGAGTGGCTTTGATTCTGTGGGAGGGGCTTAAATGCAAAAAGGGTTTCCAAGTGAATTTGGAGTGCAGGGTGGGGTTAGGGGGCTTGGGGCATGGGTGTACCTGGGGGGACCCGAGGTGCAGCAGATACTCAAGGGTCTCTCTCAAGGTGCCCAGCTCCTGCTCCAGGCCGCTGTATGTGTCCCAAACCCGCTCTCGCTCCTCAGGTCCCAGAAAGGAGGAGACACAGAGTTAGCATGCCACCAGATCTTTCCCCATTCCATCTTTTCCTAGCTGAGCACGAGGAAGGGTAGCCTGGCCCCGGGTGCCCTGGGGGGTATACGGACCACAATCCCAAGGGCCTCTTTACTTAAACTATTGGGAACCCCTGAGTCCGTAGGGAACCTGCCATTCCAATGAACTGCTAGTGTAGACAAACAACAGCTTTCCCTGAATCTTCTGGATTACCTCTGTACTGCTCTAGGGCAGCAGGGTCTACAGATCTAATGAATTCTTGGAACAGACAAGACAAGACCATGAGCCCTGTGCACCCCTGGGCAGCAGAAACTTCCTTGCTAATACCAATAATAATAACAGCAGCTAATATTTATTTGACACTTACTATGTGCCAGGCACTGTTCTTAAAATCTTACTTAATTCTTGTGAGATGGGTACTATTAATGTCTCCATTTTCCAGATAATACAAATTACAGCTAACACAAGTATTGCTTACTATATACTAGGTATGAAAGTGTTAAACATTCATTCATTTACATATATTTATGACATCTTCACAATGGCCCTATGAAATAAATACTATTTTTACTCTCTCAAGTTTACGTAAGAGGCATCTAAGGCCCAGAGGGGTTAAGTAACTTTTCTAAGGTCACATAGCAACTATGAATGGGAGCTGAGAGTCAAAGCCAGGAAGTCCATATCGAAATCATGCTTTTAAATGGCTAAATTAAATACTGCTGTTTCTTGGCTGCTTGCCCCTGACCCTCTAGTCCTGTCAAGATCATTGGTTTTAAATGGAGGGGGTGGAGATTCTCAAGAAGTACCTTCCTAAGAGCCTTTGGGGGAAAGTTCCTTTTAGAAACAACCTGTAGAGTCCTGGGGTCTCCTGGGATGTATATCCCTTCCCAGATGCTCACCTGGGTCAGGTGACAAAGAGTGGCCCTCACACTGACTAGTCGGTCCTGCAGGAGGCGCTGGCGTCCCCAAGCCCTCCCAGGAGCTGCAGCTTCCCTGCTTGTCTGGCCCAGCTGCTGTCGGGTCAACTCCAGGGCTGCTTCTAGCTGCTCCTGCACCGGGAGGGAAGACGGTTAGACTTCTGGAACCACATCTTGCCTCAGGGAGAGAGAAAAGTTGTCCTCCTATACCCTTGGGTATGCTGGGGACCAGGATGGGCTAGAGCAGTTGTCCCTCCCCTGTCCCAGAGCCCTGTACCTTCTCCTCCTGCCTCTGATCTATCTCCTCCTGCAGCCTCCTCAGGAGCCGGTCCTGCCCACACAACTTGGTCAATAGAGTCTGGAGAAAGGAGGACAGGAGCTATTTATGGACTAGATCTGGCTCTTTCCCCTGCCCACCCTGTCCCACCATCTAAAACATTCTCTCCGCAACTCTGGGAACTCAGCAAGGGTTTGATCAGGAGAACTTACATCCGTCTCCAAGCTTTGATGGAAGCTTGAGTCTAGAGGGGGACCCGGCTGAGGAGAAAGAGAAAAGTTGGAGGTCACATGCCCAAATAGGTCCTTCTGTAGTTCAGTGCTGAGCTGAGCCCTATTTCTAATGACAGACACCCCTGTCCTTATTAGCTCTGTTCCAAGCTTTAGCAAACCTCAGTAGACCAACTGCCAGATTTTTGGCTTTAGGAAGTGGGCTTTGCTACCAAATAGCTACAGCAAATATAATAATTAACAGAGAAAACTTAGAAAGTTTCTTTATGACTGAGAATAAAACAAGGACGCTCACTACCACTGTTATAGTTTAACACAGTATTAAAGATCTTGACCAATGCTATAAGATAGGAAAAAGAAAACAAAAGTGGAAGGATAGGAAGGAGAATGATAAAACCACCATTATTTATAGATGATGTGCTCATCTACCCAGAAAAAAACAACAGCATAAAAAAATTATTAGAACAAATAAAAGATTTCAGCAAGGATGCTAGGTGTAAATGAAGTTACAAGCATTAATAACATATCTGTACACCGCTGAAAACTAGAAAATACTTTTTAAAAAAGAAGAATATACCATTCAGGATAAAGAAGATGTGGCATATACATACAATGGAATATTACTCAGCCATAAAAGGGATGAAATTGAGCTATTCATAGTGAAGCGGATGGATCTAGAGTTTGTCATACAGAGTGAAGTAAGCCAGAAAGAGAAAAACAAGTACCGTATGCTAACACATATATACGGAATCTAGAAAAATGGTACTGATGAATCTAGTGGCAGGGTAGGAATAGAGATGAAGACGTAGAGAATGGACTTGAGGACACCAAGGGGAGGGGAAGCTGGGACGTAGTGAGAGAGTAGCGTCGACATATACACACTACCAAATGTAAAATAGATGGCTAGTGGGAAGCTACCACAGAGCACAGGGAGACCAGCTTGATGCTTTGTGAAGACCTAAAGGGGTGGGATAGGGAGTCTGGGAGGGAGGCTCAAGAGGGAGGGGATGTGGGGATATACATATACATGTGGCTCTTTCACTTTGTTGAACAGCAGAAACTGACACAACACTGTAAAGCAATTATACTCCAATAAAGATTTTTTAAAAAAGACCATCAAAAAAAAGAAGAAGAAGAAGAAGAATATACCATTCAAATAACTATAAAAACTAACAGGGACACCCCTGGTGGTGCAGTGGTTAAGAATTCGCTGCAAATGCAGGGGACACGGGTTGGAGCCCTGGTCCGGGAAGAACCCACATGCTGTGGAGCAACTAAGCCTGAGCGCCACAACTACTGAGCCTGTGCTCTAGAGCCTGTGAGCCACAACTACTGAGAACGCGTGCCACAACTACTGAAGCTCTGCACCTAGAGCCCGTGCTCCACGACAAGAAAAGCCACCGCAATGAGAAGCCCGGGCATGGCAACAAAGAGTAGTCCCTGCTCGCAGCAACCAGAGGAAGACCATGCGTAGCAACAAAGACCCAGTGCAGCCAAAAAAAGAAAAACAAACAAACTATCTGGAGGGAATTCCCTGGTGGTCCAGTGGTTAGGACACGGTGTTCTCACTGCCAGGGGCCCAGGTTCAAACCCTGGTCAGGGAACTAAGATCCCTCAAGCCACACAGCATGGGCTGCTCCCCCCCAAAAAAACTATCAGGAATTTAGGAATTACCTTAACTAACAGCACACAAAAATCTCTATGGAAAAACTCAAATGAAAGACCTAGAAGAGTATATGAATGAATGGAGAGATATTCTATATATATGCCACCCAGTTTTCAGCAGCCCTAGGAAACTAATATAAGCACATATCCAGGCACTTTGAAATACCCAGTTTTCTCTGGGCACCAGGAGATGACAGTCACCCAAGCAAAGAAAGCAAGGGAGAGGGCTCTGGTAGATGTGAGGTGCCCCAGGATACCTACCAATAAAACCATGGAAGCCCGGGTCCCAGGAGGCCGCGGAGGGAGCTGGAGATATGTGGAGGAACCAGACGGGGCCTGAGAAGAGTACTGAAATAGAGATGTTTAGAAATTGGCATGTCTTAGTAACAAATATTAAAATGGATGTGTCCGGAATTGCAGAGCCTTAGGAGACTCTTTGAGGTTCAGAACTGGGCCCCCGGAACTTCCTCAACTCTCGGCTCTCCGGCTATGTGCACCCCGTGGAGACACAAAGAATGATAATAAATGGAAAGCCTGGAGTAACAGTCCCAGGGATCAATGGAAGTTGCAGTCTACTCTCTCTCACATTTGTGGTTACCTGTGGATTTTCTGGGCTACAATCCCGTGATGCTCAGAAAAAAATAGCAGGTGACCAACTTGGAAAGATAAACTGGAGACACCAGGCAGATGCACTCCACACTACCTCTCACAGCACTGTCCTAGAGGACAGTATTCTGGACTACAACCTCCATAATGCCTAAGGCGTAATGGCCAAAGACCAGCCTGAAGACCACCCTGAGAACTGATGGGAGATAAAGTTCACTCTCCCTTTCACAACTGAACCCATCTGTGATTAGGCTGAACTACAATCCCTATGATACCCAGGAGCCAATGGCCTAGAGACCAGCCTGGAAAGACAGCCCCATGGCCATATGGGAGATGTAGTCCCTCTCCGTGTCACCTCTGCTCACCGGTGTTCTGGCCTCATGACTCCAGTGCTGAGGACTCCTGGGCGGCCTTCCTCCCCCAGCCTCGGAGGAGGGTCCTCGGCGGGGAGTGGGGGGCCTGGAGAGAGTCTGGCGCTGGGAGCCCCAATCCAGGGGAGGCCGGACATCAATGCGACTCAGGGGGGTATGGGGTCTGGCAGAAGGTGCTGTATCTCCAGAGGAGGGAGGGGGTCTGCGTGCAGGAGCAGAACGGGGCCTGGGGAGGCTCAGAGGGGAGGGAGGGCGAGAGAGGGGTGTGAACAGGCTGTGGGAAAGAGAGAACAGGCAAATTGCATCAACTAGAGCCTCCTTACCCCGCTACCCATCAAGCCAGCCTCAAAGACGTGTCTCCCTTCAGTGTGTCTCACGGTCCCTAATGAGTAGGACACTCCTCGACTAGCCAAATCCTGAATAATTTCTCCCTTTGTGGTATCCCCTTCTTAGGACTTCTCCCCGACGGGCTCTGACCGCCCAAGAACCCAGAAAGTCACACACACCAGGGAGAAAGCACTCATTCACGCCCCTAATCAGTACCAGCACCGCCCTTCGGCCACGCCCGTAACCTTTCCTCTGAAGCTCAGCCCTATAGAACCTTCTCGTCCCAGACTCCCTCGTCCAACTCACTCTGGGCTCCTCGTCCTCCGAATCCGGGGTCCAGATTGGAGGTCAGCCGTGGGGCTGGGAGTGAGCAGCCGGCCACGACCTCTGGAAAGCCGAGCCACCTCCGGTGATTCTGAGCCGCGCGCTTCTTCCCCTCTGCTCACCTCTGGAGGACCACCGGGACCGCCAGGGCCCTCCCCAGTCTGGGGACGTGCAGATGACCGGGGTTGCCCACTAACGAGTAGACAGAGAAAAAGACGTCACTCCTTTCAACATTATAACAGCCCTTACTCCCATTTCATAGACAAGGACACAGGGACCTACAAAGAAAAAAGGGGAGGTGCACAATAAATCGCTGTCCCCATTTTGCAGATGGGGAAACTGAGGCCCGAGTTGCAACTGACTTGTGCAGGGCCACAAGCTCCGTCCAGGTCGCTGGGTCCAATGCCCTAGGCTATGCGTCTCCAGCCTGAAAATTGGGGCGGGCAAAGACAGCCTGGAGCCTTTTTTTTCTCTTCAATCTGACATTGTTTAAGTGGCAGCCTCAGGGGGTGGAGACTTCTGCGGGAGCCAATTAGAGAGTGAACAATATTGATGGACAAAATGGTGGGCGGAGCTTACAAGAGACAGACTTTTTGCTGATTGGAGGAGATGAAGCTCCCCTGGAGGTGGAGCCAGGGCCTCAAGGGGCGGAGTTAGCCGGACAATTAGCCGGACCCAGATTGGAGGCATAAGGTCAGGGGCGTGACCTGTACCTATCGTCCCCCTCCGCGCGGGAGGCCCGGCCCAGCGCCCGTAGCCAGCCCCGAAGGTCCTCCAGCGTGTCAGCCGCCAGAACGTACGTCCTCATGCCCGGGTGCTCCGCCTGCGGGAAGAGAGAGCTGGGGGACCCGCACGCCCGGGCCCTTCAAAAAGAAGGATGCCATGGACACTGGTCAAGGTCTTTTATCTCCAGTAATGGATGTCCATGCCTGCCCCCATCGCCTAGTGCCTTAGTGCCCATGGGGGACGGATGGACTCACAGTGAAGGTGAAGCGCCGCCCTCGGGGGGCTCCTGGCCCATCTGGCCTGATACTGTAGCTGGGGAGGAGGACGCTTCCCAGGACGCTCTCCTCGCGGCTGTCTGCAAAAGAGGGGCTGGGGTTAGGGATCACACAGGGATCTGGAGGCCCAGAGGCTAGAGGAAAGGGACTGTGGGAGGGGGGCCCGCCCACCCCACGCCAGCTGAGACACTGACCCTTGTAATAGAAGAGGCAATGGCCAGAGAGGACGAACCAGCGGCGTTTCCAGAGCCGGAGCCCGGAGCTGTCCTGGAGAGACAGAGTGGGAGTAGAGAGGGGAGGGAAAACAGGAGATGGAGACAGTGACACTTGGGGGCAAAGACTGCGAGAAAGGACAGGGACAGAGACTTGTGTTTGACGCAATCGATTCAGATGGAGAAGTGGAAACCAGTGGGTTGCACTTGAGGGGACACAGACTCTGGACACATAGATTCTGAGTTTGCTAGCTCCACCACTTTCTTTTCTTTTCCTTTTTTTAAGATTTATTTTATTATTTATTCATTTATTTTTGGCTGAGTTGGGTCTTCATTGCTGCGCACGGGCTTTCTCTAGTTGTGGTAGCTCCACCACTTTCAAACTGTGCCCTTAAGCAAGTCGTTTCCCCCCTAGGGACCTCATATTTTCTCATCTGTCAATTGGGGACTGAGAAGTGACAGGAAGATACTGCACCACACATGGGCAGCAGCTTTATATAGGAAGACTTGGCCTGATTATTATGGAGTGTGAGACACAGGGAGGCCAGGAAGGTGACGCTGAGTCATACCCTGAATCCTGCATCTCGGGACTTCCCTGGTGGCGCAGTGGTTAAGAACCTGCCTGGCAATGCAGGGGACACGAGTTCGAGCCCTGGTCTAGAAAGATCCCACATGCCATGCAGCAACTAAACTCACGTGCCCCAACTACTGAGCCCTCGTGCCACAACTACTGAAGCCCACGTGCCTAGAGCCTGTGCTCCACAGCAAGAGAAGCCACCACAATGAGAAGCCCACGCACCACAGTGAAGAGCAGCCCCCACTTGCCACAGCTAGAGAAAGCCTGCGTGCGGCAACAAAGACCCAACTCAGCCAATAAATAAATAAATAAGTTTTTTTTTTTTTTAATTCTGCATCTCCTCTGCCAGAACTACTCCACCCTGTGCCCCTCTTCTCCTCTTCAATCCATTCCCACAGAAGCAGCACGATCTTCTAAAATTATAAATCAGACCACGTGCGTCCCCTGCTCAAAACAGAGCTTCCCGTCACACTTAGAATAAATCTCAAATTCCTTACCCTAATTTGCTTGCTTACAGGGACTCTCAAACTTCGGTGCACATAAGAATCACCAGAAAGGCTTATGAAAACACAGATTCCTGGGTCCCATCCCTAGAGTTCTCCAGTCAGTAGATCTGAAGTGGGAGCTGACAATCTGCATTTCTAGAAAGTTCCAGGTGATGCTGGTCTGGGACCATACTTAGAGAACCTCTCTCTGCCGCCCTGTCACCTCTCCTCTCTCTCACCTGGGCTCGCTCCAAACACCAAACTTCGGCCTGCGGCAGGGCCTTTTGCTTTCAGAGTCCCTCTGCCCCTAGATCTTAACACAATGGGCTCCTTCTCATAATTCTGAGCTCAAAGGTCGTCGCCTCAGAGACGCCTTCTCTGACCAACAGTCAAACGTAGCTCTCATCCCTCAGCCACTTTCCAGCACATTCCCCCCTGTTATTTCTTCACAGTGCTTCATATCCCACCATCTGAAATCGAGTCCATTTGTTTATATACTAATTTATTATCCATCCCTGCCCCACCCCCATCTTGAATGTAGATAGATACTTGTTTGTCTTATTTGCATGAAATGTGCCCCAGGGCTTGGCACGTTGTAAATGTTCAAGAAGTGATCACTGAATGAATGAATGAATGAATGAATGAATGAAATGACAGAATAAGGGAGGAAGCAGGGATCAAAAACGTATATATATATTTGGAGAAGACGTGGAAGGAGAGAAACGCTGGACAGCCAGAGGCGCAGCCTCTAACATCACTTGGAGTGTCCTTTCCCTTCTCCCGCTCACTCTACCTGCTTATGAAGCCAGCCGCGGATGTGCACAGGGAGGTTGGGATCCCTTCTGAGCGCATTGGCCCTCTTCCCGAAGGCATGCACCTTGCTCACCGCCCGGGTGGACTTCTAAGAAGACAAGGAGGAGAGAAGTGAACAGAGCCTTGGGAGGGGCTTGGGGAGGTGGTGCAGTGGGACCTGGGAAACCCGAGGCCCTCATTCAGCTGCCTTTAGAACCTGGGTCAAGGAGGGAGCTGAAGGAGTTCCCTGGTGGCCTATTGGTTGGGATTCGGCGCTTTCACTGCCGAGGTCTGGGCTCAATCCCTGGTCGGGGAACTGAGATTAAAACAAAAAAGAAGGCAGCTGGGTTTGGGGATCAGAATTGCGTGTGCATAGTGCACAACTGACAGACACTTTTCATGGGTGGAGGGAGATGTTTGGAGGCAAAGAAGAGGCTACAGGCCACTGGGGAGGGAATCAATGGTCCACTGCCAAGGAGAGGATGCCCTTGGCCACCAGAGCCAGAGATGCAGCAGGGCCTTTGGGATCCAAACTGGCAATACTGCCTGGGAGGTCCCCATAATCAGGAGGGACCTCTATGCTGAGTCCCAGGTGCTGGGTCAGATGGAATCAAAGACACCTCAGTGCCAGGGAATGACATTCCTTAGCGACCATGTCCAGGGTGGTGGTGGGAGCTCCAAATCCCTCCATCCCAATAGAGGGGCCCCCCTCTCCTGTCCACACAGATATCCTAGGCACCCACGCATGGCCAGATTCCCACAGGATGCCCTTCCTTGGCGATGGTGCTGATCGAGGTCAAAATCAAATCTACAGAATCTGAACTTGGGAAGCTAGAAATGAGTGAGGGGAATGGCTGGAGGACAAGATAATGAATGTCATCACTGAACCTTGGGCTGGGGTGATGATTTGGGACGCAAGTATCTCAGGCCTCATGGGACATATTTATTGTCGGAGAAGGGTCTTTCCTTTACCAGATTTCAGAACTGGGTAGGAGGGATGGCTAGAGATAGGACACGGATGTCTCAGTCCTAATAAGAGTAGCCACTGAGTTCCTGGCCCGGGAGAGGGGAGGTCGTGGCTGGGGAGTGGCCTTATTTTAGCAACCAGAGTCAAGCAGGGTTGTTACTCTGGCTTCGAACGAGGAAAATACGAGGGGTGGGGACAGCTGGGAGTGCCTTTGAATTCCTAGCTGCAGCGGGTGGGCAGTTTGGAACCTTGCTAGATCTGGCAGACCCTGTTGCTAAAGATCCTTGCTCTTGACAACCGGAGTCCCTCGGGTGTCCAGGAAACCAGAGCTCGGGAACAGACGATGGGGCAGCCCGGAGCACCCCCTCCTCCCCAGACCAACCAAGAAGTTCGAACCTTGGTGCTCAGGCTGCCCAGTGAGGAGATGGTAGAGGCGCTGCTGGCCAGGCTGAGGCTACTCCGAGGTCTGCCTTCCTCCATCAAGGGCTCGGGGAGGGAAAAAAGGGGGCTGTGTGTGCCTCTCTGCAGATGACCCGGCTGGGGACAGAGACGGGGTCAGGGGCTTGCAGGTCGGAGGAGGCTGAGGAGAAAGAGCCTGTTGTTTGGGACCTGGGGGGTGCTGGAGGAGGCCTCGGCCCGGGACTGCATACCAAGAGTGATGCCAAGAGAGGTGGGCGGCACTGGCAGCTGCGGGGAGGGGGGCAGCTGTCTGCAGCCCGGGACAGAGAATAGGGGCCCCTTTATTCTTGGCCCCCCCGCCCCCCACACTCTGGCCAGGAATTTGACCCTCTCTGTGCTCAGAACCCCCCATTCTCTGCCTCTTTCCAGCTGCCCCCCAGCTACCTGTCTCCTGCCCTCCCACGTGCACCCCCAAAACATCCCTGCCGAGCCCTGGGCACCAGGAATGTGCACGCAGGCAGCGCCTCCCTTCCAGCCCAGCCGGGGAACTTACCAGCTCTGGAGTCCCAAGGACAGAGAGCACAAGAGGGCAGCGTGGATGCTGGGACACCCAGGCACAGTCCCCCTCCCCCTCTGCCCCTTAGGGGCTGCCTCTCAGAGCCCACAGTTCTCACCTGCTCATTCACACCCTTTCTGTCTCTTTGTCTCTGATGGTGTGTCTTCCTCTCACGCTCTCCCTTCCTCTTATACAGTCTCACCTTCTGTCTCTCTCACTCTCTAATCTCTGTCTCTCCCAGTCTCTCTCTTACTCATTCTCTCCTCTGAGGCACCCCCACCCCCATATCACTTTCTCTCCCACTCTTTCCCTTTCTGTCCAAATCTTTTTCTGGGACTCATGGAGTCTCTTCTTTAAGTCTCCATCCCGTTCTCGCTCGCTCTCCCTCTCTGTCTCGCCTTGTCTCTCTCTCTCTCCCTTACACTCAATCTCTTTCTCGTTCTCTCTCTCCCCGCCGTGGCCCTCCACCTCTGCTGTTTCCTCTTCTCTCAGATGTCCCTTCTCACTTTCTCTCTTCCCGGCTCTCCCAGTTTCTCCTTCCTCTCTGTGGGTCCTTCCCTCGCTCTGCCAGCCGCCCACGCGGCTGTGTCCCCTCCCAATCCCGGCTGACCCCGCCCCTCTTGGCCTCCCCAGCACAGCCTGACCTCTGGCTCAGCTGCCCCCACCGCTGAGGGGAGGGGCTGGGGGGCCACACACACACCCCCCCCTCCTCAACTCCCAGTCCCTGCTGGACTGGAGCCTGGGGAGCCAGGGTCCCATAAAGGCTGAAGCTGGGGCTCCTACATGTTTGGAGAGTAGGAGCTGGGCCTGGACTCCAGGGCCTCAGTGGGCTGGTCACAGTCAGGGGCTTGGGTCTTTGGCCCCACGCCCCCTCCCCCGAATGGAGATTGCTAGGATCTTGGAAGGGGTGGGGGGCTCAGACTCCTGGGTACCTGGGAAAATGTGAGCTAGGAGTCAGCACTCCTGAGCTGTGAATGGAGCTGGGGGTCTGGCAGTGTGGCTTTAAGTGGATGGACCCAAGGCCTCCAGTAAGGAGGGAGTGACCCCGGGTTCCTGGGTTCTGGCAAGAGACTGGTCAACTGGCCAGTGTCACTCTCCACCTCAGATTCAGATGAGAATTCTCTTCTAGACTGACGATGACCCCCTCAGGATGGAGACATAGGTCCTGGGTGTATTTTGAGGGACAACTTTACAGACCAGGTGGGGGGTGGGGGGGTGCAGGGGGACTGGGATTGTGTCCCTGGGCCTGGAATTTGTGGCAGAAGTCCCTCTACTCCCATGAGGTTCCGTTGGTGCTACCCAGCCAGAATTTCAGTTTGTGTAAGCAGAGGTTTTGTATAAATCTGAAGCAGGTGAAACCTAGGAGTGGAGCCTTGCGCCTGAGACAGGCAAGGGGTCTGAGTTTTTGGTTTAGTATCCCCTCACCACATATTTGTTAAGCACCTACTATGTGCCAGGCAGTGAGCAAATGCAAAGTGCCTGCCTTCAGGGGGCTTTCACATTCTGTCTCTTTCACAGTGAATCTAGACTCTGCTGTGACCACCTTGAGCACATGATTTCAGTCCTAAGCCTCAGTTTCCCCATCTGTGAAATGGAAACAATCATACTCTCCCACCCTGGGTAGGAAGCCGACCGGATGGGAAAGTGGGAGACTCTAGACGGGGGCCTGCTGGTTAAACGCGAGGGGAGGCATTTGCCTTGGAACAGGGGTGAAGCGAGCTCCCGCGCCGCTTAAGCAGTTCACGCGTTTGAGTGACAGCTCGCTTGCCTGGGGCGTGGCCACGCTTGGAATCTCCACCGCCGGAATCTCCGCGAAACCCGGAATCTCCGCGAGAAGTCCGAACTTGTTTTCCGTTCGGTTCTTCACGTTTACGTTCCGAAACCCCGCCTCCCCCCTTGACGTCAGCACGTCTGGCTGCGTTTGCCTATAAAAACCCCCGCGGGTAGCGTCAGCACAAACCAGTTGTTTCCAGGCTGTTTGTTTATATGCGTCTCCCTGCGCGATCCTGCGTCCGTTTGTCGCGACAGCGCTTTCAGCAGCCGGTGACAACTTGAGTCCCCGAGCCCGACGACGGAGGGCGAGATGAACGCACTGGCCTCCCGAGCCGTCCGAACCTGTGATCGCTTGTGGCAGCCCCAGCCGGCGCTCCTGCCCTCAGGGTGACGCACAGTCCCGAACCGGTGAGTTGGGGGGGATCGGAACACCTAAGTCCCCCGGGGATTGGGGACTTGGGTCAGACTCCTGGTCAGTTACGAGGAGGGAGCTCGGACTTCCGGGTTCCGAAATTAGGAGGGTTCGGGGCCCGGACTCCTGGGTCCTAAGCAGGGCCTGGGAACCTGAACTCTTGTGTCTGGAGGGGTGGGATGAACCCCCAAGGCTCGGACTTAGGAAGCGGAAGGAATTGGGAACTTGGAGGCCTGAGCCAGAGGGAGGAGGGGTCTGGGAGCCAGACACTTGGGTCCCAATGACGGAGCTATAGGGAATCGGAACTTTTTTTTTTTGAATTTTGAGTCTCTGAGGGATGAGGGTGATGGGGGCCTGATTTGTCGATCCTCAGGAGGGTGCGAGAAGCAGGGACTAGGACTTTGTCCCCAAGAGAAGCAAGTAGAGGACCTGTGTTGTCGCTTCTTGGGACTAGGACTTATGGGTCTGAGAGGAGAAGGTGCTGGGGGCTTGTTGGGGTAAGGACAGAGAAATTGGGGACCCAGACTCCTGGATGTTGCGAGAAGGGGCGGGGAAACAAGGGACAGAGATGGGAGCGGCCGGGATCAGAAAGGAATGTGGGGCAGGGACTCTCCTGTTGCTATTTGTGTTACTATTTCCGTTGCTGTGACTCAGGGTCATTCATCCTCGGCTGCTATGCCCTAAATGGCTTCTAAACTCGATTCCTTTTTTTCCTCCCTTTTCCGCAGCCTAGACAGATGGCCCCAGGCCAAGCGCCCCATCAGCCTGCCCCCTGGAGGGATACCCACCCCTTTTTCCTCCTGTCCCCGCTGATGGGTCTTCTCAGTCGGGCCTGGAGCCGCCTGAGAGGCCCAGGACCTCCAGAGCCCTGGTTGGTGGAAACAGTAACTGGAGCAGAGCAGGGAGAAGCTAAGTCTTCTGCGGCCACTCACCATGCCCCCTGGGGCAGGCACCCCCAAGAGGAGACTGGAGACACTGGAGCTGCTGAGGAGGATGGAGAAGCATCCCAGGGGGCCTGCCCTGACCTGAAAGCTGAGTGTTCTCTTCTGGAAAGCTGGGGACTTTCAGACGATAATGAGGAGGAGTATGGAGGGGAAGAAGCAACCAGTGTCCCTAGAGAGCAGGGAAGTGAATTTATGGATGGCCAGCCTGCTCCCCTGTCCCCCAGCCTTCTGATAACATCGCTGCAAGACCTTCCTGAAGAGGAAGAATCTAAGGAAGAGGTTACTGAAGATAAGCACGTGATCACGTTCTCTATTCCTCTGTCACACTGGGAGTGTTGTCCAGGGGAGGAGGAGGATGGAGAAGCTGCAAATAAAGAAGCTCCTAGAACATCTGCCTCTCCCTTAGCTCTGAGATCCAAGCCCAGAGCTTGGGTGTGCCGCCCGGTGGGTGGAGACACAGAGGAAGAAAGAACAGAGAATAAAGCAGCCACGAAGACTTCCATTTCCCCCTCATCTGCAGGCTCCCACCTCAGGGCCTGGGAGTGGTGTTCAGGAGAGGAGCCCGAGGAGGAGGAGGAGGACAGAAAGGCTGAGAAAGGAGAAGCTGAGCCAGAGCCACACTCCTCAGTTCTAGCCCAGAGGTCCCCACTCAGGACCTGGCAGCATGGATGCAGTAAGATCACAGAGGAAGAGGAGGATGAGGACAGTGATTCAGGAGCAGCTGAGGCTTCCTCTTCCATCCCACCCACAAGTGCCTTCCTGAGGGCCTGGGTGTATCGACCAGGAGAGGACACAGAGGAGGAGGAAGAGGAGGAGGAGGAGGACAGTGATTCAGAAGCAGCTGAAGAGGGGGGAGAATCTGAGGCTTCCTCTTCCATCCCACCCACAAGTGCCTTCCTGAGGGCCTGGGTGTATCGACCAGGAGAGGACACAGAGGAGGAGGAAGAGGAGGAGGAGGAGGAGAGTGATTCAGAAGCAGCTGAAGAGGAGGGAGAATCTGAGGTTTTCTCTTCCATCCCTCCCACAAGTGCCTTCCTGAGGGCCTGGGTGTATCGACCAGGAGAAGACACAGAGGAGGAAGAGGAGGAGGAGGATGAGAACGAGGACGAAGATGATGAATCAGAAGCAGCCGACTTGGGACCAAGTCCCCCCCTTCAGGGCCAGAGTGCCCTCCTCAGGGACTGGATGCATCAGCCTGGAGGGGAAACAGAGGGACGGGAAGCTGCTGTGGAGTGGGAAGAAACTGAGCCCTGCCCCTTCCGAGTGGCCATCTATTTACCTGGAGAGAAGCCGCCACCTCCCTGGTCTCCTCCTCGGCTGCCCCTCCGACTACAGAGGCGGCTCAAGTCTGCAGAGACGCCCACCAGCCATCAGGACCCTGAGCCTCCCCTAAAGACCAGAAAGGTGGGTGCTGAGGGCTCAGATACTTGAAGTTAGGGAGGAGAGGGGTGGGAGCTGGAGTTCCTGGGCCTGAGGGCCAAAGGGCTGGAGGCTCTGACTCCTGGGTCCCCCGTGTTCCAGAGGGTTGCATGTGAGCTCCGTTGGGAGGGCTGTGTTCACTGTAATGCAATCCTTTGCAAGAGGCTGGGCCCCTGTGGGAGGAAAGAGCAGCTGTGCTTATGTCAGCCCCAGGGAATCACGTCCACCTTCAGTGAGTCAGATGGAGGATCTGCTGGCAGGCAGTGACTAGCCAGATAACAAAGTGTTGTTGCGTAACCAGTTTTTGTTTGGTTCTCTCTCTGTCTCTCTCTCCCCTTCCCTCCCCACTCCCCGCCCTCCCCTCCCCCACACCTGTGGCTGTTTGTATGTTGTGTCTGTATCTCTATGTCTCCCCACATCTGTGCCGATCCACCTCCAGGTGCACTTCTCTGAGAAGGTCTCCGTTCACCTCCTGGCTGTCTGGGCAGGACCGGCCCAGGCTGCCCGCAGAGGCCCCTGGGAGCAGTTCGCCCGGGATCGCAGCCGCTTCGCACGACGCATCGCCCAGGCCCAAGAGGAGCTGGGCCCCTACCTCACCCCTGCCGCCCGGGCCAGAGCCTGGGCACGTCTTGGGAACCCTCCCACTTCTCTGGCCACCATAGCTGCCCCTACCCAGACCTTACCAATGTCCCCCATCCAGGCCACGCCCTTGAACCATGCTCTGGTTTCTTCCTCCCCTCCTTGTGTGTCTCCTTGCCTGGACCTCACTGGGAGGCGTGGCTAATATGAAGTTGTTTTCATGTTGTTAACTATTTATTTTTTTTAAGTGTTGGTTTATATAAGGAATAAAGCTTTTTGTAGTGAGCAGCGTCTCCGTGTGTGTCTGAATTGACAGTATCCACTACTCCTGGGTCCCCAGGACATTTTGGGGGTGGGGGGAACAGCATAAAGGTGAGCGCCTCAATAGAGGATAAACTACATTTCCCATCATCCCTTGAATTTGCCTCTTCCCATCCTGAAGCTTCTTTTGAACTGACTGGTGGGTCTGGTCATTGTTCCATGGCTTCTGCCTAAATTTTATTAAACCTAGGACAGTTATCTCCCCAAGGGGGCTGGGAGCAAGACTCACTAATTCCTAAAAAAGGGTTAAGCTCCAGTTTTCTGTGTGTCCCTGGAATACAAAGACTCATCCTCCTACTGGCAGATGTGGTGAGTTCCTTAAGGCTTTCACATTTATAAATGTGCCTGATTTCACATTTATAAATCCTGTGTCCACAGACTCAGTTTCCTTATCTGTAAAATGTGGCTAACAATTGTACATACCTTATGAGTTTCTAAGGCCTCAAAGGAAGTCATAGTTAAAACAATATTTGTCAGGACTTCCCTGGTGGCGCAGTGGTTAAGAATCTGCCTGCCAATTCAGGGCACACGGGTTTGATCCCTGGTCCAGGAAGATCCCATATGCTGCAGAGCAACTAAGCCCTTGTGTCACAACTATTGAGCCTGTGCTCTACAGCCCGCGAGCCACAACTACTGAGCCCACGTGCCTAGAGCCTGTGCTCCCCAATAAGAGAAGTCACGGCAATGAGAAGCCAGCACACTGCAACAAAGAGTAGCCCCCACTTGATGCAACTAGAGAAAGCCTACGCGCAGCAACGAAGACCCAATGCAGCCAATAAATAAATAAATTATTTTTTAAAAAGTTTGTCAAATAACATATGTGTGGGCTAGTATTGTAATTATTCTGATGCTCATCCACTCATATCTTCAATTACCCATCCTACTACTTTACTTCTGCAGCTCTTCTCACCAGTTCAAACAAGAGTGGCCCAAATGTCCTGCACCCTGTCCAACCTCATATACACCCCCCCATTGGTTCCCCATGCTCCTGCTACATTACCCTTTCATTCCAAAAACGACTAAGCCCCCTTCCACCTTAAGACCTTTGTATGAGGGACTTCCCTGGTGGCCCAGTGGTTAAGACTACGCTCACAAGGCAGGGGACACAGGTTGGATTTCTGGTTGGGGGAACTGTGATCCCGCATGCTGCGCAGCATGGCCAAATAAAATTAAAAAGAAAAAAAAAAAAGACCTTTGTATGAGCTGTGGCTACTGCCTGATGTTCCCATCTCTGACCCTACTGGCTCAGCTAGTTCCTTCTGATTCTTCAAGATGTAGTATGAAAATCTTTTTTTTAAAGAGATGCCTTGCTCTGTCCCAGCCAACTTGTGTGCTTTCCTCCTTCACAGCAGACGGGCATTTTGATTTTTTTGTGAAGACCCATCCGCCATGATCAGACTGTGATTTCAAGAGAGCAAGTGCTGCCGCATATACCCCACTCCCTAGAGCACAGGACGGGGCACCCAGGCGGCGTCTGATAAGTGTTGGTTATTAGTAAACTGGTGCAAAAGAAGGCACGCTGGGGCCCTTTCTCCCAATAAGCAGGCACAGAAGCTGATGAGAGTATTTCATTGAATTACTCACATGCCAGCTTCCCATCGAAACTGGACAAGCAGATGGCGAAGGCTTGGAGCGGACAAAGTGGGAAGCGGAAGTCCATGGTGAACGTGTCTGGGGCTACGCGACCGAACTGGAGCACCAGGTAGTCCGCTGAGGAGGAAGTCAGGAACTAAGCCTAGGGGGTGTCATTTCCCTACCGCAGGCCTCTGAGCCGCGAGAACTACAACTCCCGAGAGGCTGTGCGGAGCCCTTACTATTCCCGAAATCCCGAAAGTGTAAACTCAGTCAGGTAAACTACACTTCCCAATAGGCTTTGCAATAGCGCGGAGTTAGCCCTACCTAGAAAAACGCTTAAGTGCTAATGGGAGAAATAGTTCTCATCCTGCTCTGCCCCCCTTGCCCAGGTAAACCGGTTCCTAGGAGCTCACGGTCATCCGGATGCACGATCTGGAAGTTCTTGACCGAGGCCCTAGTGACGCGACCATGAAAATTGAGCACGTAGGCGCCGCTCTCCTCGCTCCACGATGGGGCTTTATTTTGCAGCAGGACCAGCCCCTGGCTGGCCCCCTGTTGGAGGCGACTAAGTAGCGACTCCTGTTCCTAGAGGGTAAAGTACGGGGCGTGGTTAACCACCTACCAACCAGCTATTTTTCCAACGGAGGCAGAATTTTGAGTCACTAGTCTCTCCTTCCTGAGAAACAGAATTTTGACGACGTCCTCCTGGCTTCATCTGTGACCTTATGCAACCCATCAGCCCCCTCTCCCCTTAGGACCTGTGGCCAGTCCCCCAGCCCTTCCTCCCCAATTCACCCAGACATACTCAACCTTGGCGGACTCACATTTTGTGGCTGGACACTGATTCTCTGGTTTTGGGCGTCGATTCCTGGAATGATCACGGTCATTTTCCGGGGCCCTCGAAATCCCAAGACATTGGTCTCCTAGGAGTAGTATGCTCCATTTGGCTTGGTTCTTTTTCCCCTCCCTCCACCGTCCGGCTCCACCCTCTCTTGTCTCCCGGACACTCACATAGCACACAGCCCCCAGCTCCTCCCTGATCCGAGCAGTATCCAGGACAAAATTCTTCCTTTCCGGATTCACCCCATTATCAAAGATGGTGAACTTGGTGCCCAAGATATTAGATCTGCTCCAGGAGGAAAGTGTAAAGTAATAGAATAAAAATAATATTCCTGTTCTGCTGTACATTAACTGCTTTCCCATGTCATCTCATCAACTCTCTCGATCAATCCTCTACAAAACACTCATGTTCCAGGCATCCAGTCCCAGCCCCCTCTTTCTTTGGTGAGCAATGATTTTTAGCCTCCTGCCTTGGCCCTTTGGGAATGCTCTTTCCTCTAAAATGAAAGAACTCACAGATCCCAGCCCTCTTCTCCCACAAGAACGTAGGAGTCCCAGCCCCTTGCCTCTCAAGAGGTCAAATGTCTTAAATGCCAGCCTCTGCTCCAAAGCCTTCAGTTCTATTCCCAACAACCCTGGGGTTACAACTTGAAGAAATACAAAACCTGTCAGTCCCTAAGAGAAAAAGTTCTAGAGCAGATGGAACTTGTACTATGGCCTGCTGGGAAATGTAATTCAATTGTCCCCTTCCCCCCCACCACAACCCCCTGGCCCTCTGCCACCTGTTTATCACACACATCAAAAGTCTGCCCACCTGACTTTGCCCACAAAATTGTCCCCATCCCGAGACAGGTCTGTAGGGTCCAGGGAGATGAGGTAATTAGAGGTCTTGCTCCTTTTTCTCTTGCGCCCAGCCAGAAGGAAGTGCTGTGGATGCGAGAAACAGCTCATTAGAATCGATTTCTGGTATCTGGCTAGGGCTAGGGGGTCCAAAGACAAGGAAACACCGTGTCCCCAAGACAGAGGAAAGGGTAATGGAGTAATAAGCATCCCAAGGCTTGCTGGGAGATGCGATTCTCACTGAAGGAAGTCATCAGCTGGGTCCTGAATGGGGAGATTCATTTCACACCTCCCCCTGATTCCTTTGGCCATTGGGTCCAGGGTTGGGGTTAAGTCTGCCTGGCAGGCAGAGCCTGGCTTTGGAGAATAGGGAAGAGCCTCACTTGGAACATTGCAGCAGGACTTTAGTAGGTATTTCATCCGGGAAAACTAGGTCTGGCACTGGTAGGGGAAATACCTCTTTCTGGGAGAGAATGAGTAATTGAGAGACCGCCACTCATGAGAGTGGAATGGTCAGACTGAGAGTGGCATAGCTTGGCTATGAAGGAAAAATCCGAGAAGGGAGGGGCTTGGTTCCTGAAAGGAGAGGCCTGTCTCAGGATTGGGTGGGGCCTGATAACAAGAAGGCTCACTGAGGGGCCAGACTTGGACCAACAAAGACAGGGCCAGGGCTTCCTAGGTGGCGCAGTGGTTAAGAATCCGCCTGCCAATGCGGCGGTCACGGGTTCGATCCCAGCTCCAGGAAGATCCCACATGCGGAGCAACTAAGCCCGTGTGCCAAAAACAAAAAAACAAACAAAAAAAAAGACGGGGCCAATACCAGGAGAGTGTCTGTAAGGAGTCGGGTTTGGGACCCTGAGAGGGCGTGGCCTAACTGAGAAAGGCGGGCCGACCTCGAGAGTGGACACGGCTGGGTTATGGGATGGGGAGGGCTCTGAGACGAAAGAAGCCTAGCTCTGTGAGGGGCGGGGCTTGGCGTTGGAGCTGACCAGTCCTAGTTCAATTACGAGCAAGGCCTGGATTTGCGTAAGTCTTGACCTAGCTCAGAGAGGGGCGGGACTTGCCCCTGGGAGGTGGGACTTGCTTCCGAGGCTGCCAGACCGCACCTTCCGACCGTCGGCCGCCTCCAGGTAGAGATAGTAGAAAGGGAACATGCCCTTGTCTACCCCACGCTTGTCGCGGCTGATGCGACACTGCACCGTGCGACCGCGCAGCGCCGGCCGCAGCACATACGCTTCCATGTCCTCGCCCAGCCGAGGGCCTGGGGCGTGGGGAGGCGAGCGGGACGAGCTCCCCACATCGCTGTTGCCCGCGCCGCCCGCGCCTTCCGGGGCCTCGGAAACGTCTTCGTCGGCCGCCTCTGGGGAGTTCCTCACTGTAGATTCCGACTCCTCTTTCTTCTCTTCCAGGTCTTCGCCCTAGCCCGCGAGCCAAAGTCAAGTGGAGGGACGGCTGAGACCCGGCCTCCCCCCGCCTTGCCAACTAGGGATTGGCCATCCCAGCTCAGGGTTACGCCCTCTCTCGACCAAGTTTTCTGTCTATTGGTCAAACATCTCAGCCACCTGCTGATTGGCCAGAACGTTCAAGGGCCCACCCCGCCAAGCCCTCTTCATCTGTTGATTGGCCAGCACCATATGCCTCCCTCTGCAGCCACACCCATTCCACCTACCGATTGGACAATCCCTTTGAAAGCACTGCCCATTCCAATACCAGTATTCATCGGGTCTAGATAACATATAATAACGCGCAGATCCACTCAACTGAAACTATCTCACTTTCATCAATACCAAAGTGAGTGCCAACTGGCCCTTTCCTATCACTGTTTCACCCCCTCCAAAGCTCGCTGCCTTTCGGTAGGCTGGGTTTTAATGTATATGCTCGCATCAATTCAAATCCTCTACTTGGACTCAATAAATGGTGCACACATAGAGCCTCTGCTAGCCCAAACATAACAAGTTCCACTCACCAGTAAAAAGGGCCCTTGATTGGGCTGCAGAATTTTAGTGCCCCGCCTCCCCTAGAGTCCGAAACTAGCCATCCTCCTCCTATATCCTTATTGCCTGTGCCACCTCCCACCTTGTTGGAGGTCAAGTCTCCATGGCCCCCATCACCGTCCATTCCAGGATTTGGTCTCGGACTGGGCACCCTGCATTCATCTCCAACATGCTGGGATTCGCTCTTGTCCTCAGCAGTGCCCCCTAAAGGGTGAAAGAAGCCCTAAGAAGACTGAGCTCAGGACACCTGGGTCCCAGGAGCTCGGGAAAGGGCATCAGTGCTAGCTGGAGAAGGCCAGAACTCCTGCGTTTCCGACCCCTAGTTTCTCATCAACCTCTCTTGCCAGATCCTCCTCCTCCCCCACGTGCACCAGGGGTCTATACAAGCTGAGAAGTCTCGGACTGCTTTGGATCTAAGGACAGGGAGGGGTTAGAGTCCTCCCTTTCCCTTGTCCCAGAGAGAGCATCCAGGAGACTAGGGAACTAAAATGGGAGGGGAGAGCGGAGTTGGAGGGTGATAACCCAGAGTCCTGTTACTGAAATGATTGGTCGTGTCATAAGAATAAAAGGGACTGTCACCACAATGGAATATTATTAAGAAATAAAAAAGAATGAAATACTGATAATGCTGCAACATAGATGAACATTGCAAGCAAGCTAAGCAAAAAAAAGCCAATCACAAAAGATTATATACTGTATTATCCTATATATGAAATGTCCAGAATAGGCAAATCTAAAGAGACAAATTAGATTAGTTGCTACTTAGGTCTGGGAGAAATGGGGGTGGGGGTGGGGGGGTGGTGACTGATAAAAAGGCATAGGGTTTTCTTTTGTGGACGATGATAATATTCCAAAATGCTGCAAAACCATGGAATTGTGAACATTAAATGAGTGAATTGTATAGTATGTGAAATGTAGCTCAATAGAGCTGTTACAAAAAAGGGGGAGGATTTGCCACATGGACCAGGGGGCCAGATTTCACCCAATGTCCTCGAAATTACCAGGCTGTTGGCGGGCTGGCCAACCCCTGCGCCGAGTCCCTGGAGGCTCTTCATAAGCAGGTGGAGAGGCAGGAACATCCTCCACGGAGACTTCCTCCAACTCCGGGTCGGAACTCTCTGGTAGTCAGGATAGGGAGGGGGACTGGAAACTGGATTTCTGAATACTGGGGGAGGAAAGGGCTGGAGATTCAGACTCCTGGGTGTTGGAGAAGGAGAAGATTCAGGACTTGGACTCCTTGCTGTGAAGGATAACGGGGCCCGGAGGGATCCTTTGGAGAACAAGGACTTAGGTTTCAGACTCCAGGGTTCTAGTGGGAGCGGAGTCGTACTGTATAGGCGGCCCAATGCGTTGAGATTACCGGCTTCTGCAGACGACACCAGGGGGCGACGCTCGCCACTGCCATCTCCAACGCAGCTCAGGATGCCCAGCACACTGTGGGCACCAGGGCGCAGATGTGCCTCTGGCACCTTCTCCTGAAGGAAAGGGTTCCCGGGGCCTGGGAGAAAGTGTGATGCGAGGCCCATTAACACGATGTACACATTCTGGTCCTCTGAGAAGATCCACCTCGTCACTGGTCTCCCAGACACGGTCCCCTGATTGACCGACTACCAAAACCCCCGAGACTCACTCAAAAACCCTAACTGCATCCCAAGATTCAAAGCACAGCCCTACGGCTAAACTGTAGCGATTCCGTGTGTAAACAATCTCACAGGGGCTCTCCAGTACCTCGGCTCTAAATTACCTAGGCCCGGCCCTGGGGCTTTGCCTGCATCAGCCCTGAGGGTTCCGTCTAACTGCATCCTGGCCCTTTTCCAGACCCCGCCCCCAGCTCCCCCAGGCCCCGCCCCAGCACTCTCTGGGCGGTCCCCCGTTCTCCCAGGCTCCGCCCGAGAGCTCTAACAAGCCCAATCACAGGGCTCTTTCGGTCCCCACCTCTAGTTGCATCACACCCGGCACACCCGCTCTCCCGGGCCCCGCCCCCGAACTCTCACAGGTCCGGTCCCTGGACCCTCACAGGACCTGCTCTCTGACTCTCCTGGGCTCCGCCCAAGGGTTCTGTTAGGCCCCGCCCCCCTGCTCTACTGGGTCCCCACCCAGAGCTCCTCCAGGTTCCTCCCCTCTAAGCTCTTTAGGCCCCGCACTCCCAGAAACCCCTCCCCTCCAGGCCTGTGCTCCTGCCCGACCCTGGGAACCTTTCCTCACCGCTGTCACCCGAGAAGCGCTCCTCCCGCCGCCGCGGTCGCCGGGGCCGCAGGGGAGCGTCAGGATTGGCCTGAACCATGAGGGGCTCTTGGCGCTTCCGTCGCTGCTTCTTCTCAAACAGCCGCCGCTGCGGGAGCGGGAAAAAGGTTTATTGGGGGGTTTAGGAAGACAGGGGTGAACGGAGACCTGGGGCAAGGGGAGTCCTGCATCGGTGGGAGAGTTCCAGGCCTTCAGTCCCTCAGCAACTCCTTCCTTAGATCTAGGAGTCCAGGCCCCCAGGACCCTCCTCCCCCAGAAGCTAGGAGCCCTGCTCTCCAGAACCCTTGTTCCTTAGAAATTTTGGAGTCTCATCATCCTGGTTTGCTTCTTGAGGATCCTGAATTCCTATTTTCTCATTTCCCAATTGCAAAACTTGAGGCTCTGAGAAAGCCAACAAGGACTAGGAGTCCTGGAGCAAGTCCTGGAGATGGGGCTCCTGGGGAGGTATGGAAGATGGAAGAGGGGGGTGGCAGGATTCTTGAGCACAGTACCTGCTGTTCCAGCTTCTGCAGCCTCATGGCGGCAAACTCATCCCCCAGGGCCCTAAGAGAGGTGCAGGCTCAGAGTGACAGCAAGCAGGGCACACCAGTTGCCCAAGAGCCCCTCCGCTTCTTTCCCCACCCAACTTAGGGTTCTGAACACTTGTGAGGTCACAGCAGAGGCAGAACCTGAGCCTGCTCCACCCGTTCTGAAGCTCTTTCTTGCAGCACTGGCCTGTCTAAAATCCAGGAGTCAGAAATCCCAGGCGCCTCCTGTCCCAAGACTCAACCCCCCCATCCCTTCCTCTTTCAGACCCAGGAGTCCTCATCTGTAGCTCCCTCCCTTTAGCTAGGACCCAGAAGTCCAAGCCCCCAGCCCCTTCCTTCAAGGCTGATGTGCTGAACCTGCAGACATCATTATGAGACCAGAGCTGAGTAGGTGTGGGCAAAATCAAACTTTGAGCTCCCCCTTGCACCCCCATCTCCACCCCTGCCCATCCCATTTCCCCCACTCACTCTTTCTTCCATACATCACTCTCCCGAGACATCCTGGAGAAGCAAAACGAGGGCTCAGGACCCAGACCCAACATCCCAATGGATTCTGCCCTCCGACACCTGACCTTAAGCTTTAAATTTTCCCCTGGACCCAGGCAGCCCGAATTCCAGCACCAACACTGGTTAGGGACCCAGCAGCCTGTTTGCAGATTCATCGCCATCAGGAGCCCTGGAGTCCAGCTCTCTCATCCCCAAACACCAAACTCTGTCCTTCACCCAGGCATGAGAACTCAGGACTCTGGACCCCAAACACCCCATCCCCAGTGATTCTAGACCCCCAGCACACACCTGCCTGGGATCCTGGAGACTCCCTCTCCTCCTCTCCTGCCTGGAGAGGCTTTTCACATTCACACCTCAGTTCCTTGCCTTTCTGGCCAATTTCTAAACATACCTGACCCCCTCTTTGGGAACAAGGGACGTAATCTCTGGGTCTCTGGGAAGTAAGCAGGGGGAAAAAAGAGGGCTCAGAGGGAGGGGGGGATTCCCACTGGGACCTGCCCTAATCCCCTCCCTCCTGGCCCCCCACGCTCCACTTCCAAGAAAACAATGACCCCTGGCCTCTGCTGCAGCCAGGCAACCCTGCTTCAGGGGTTCTGAATTGGAAGAGCATGCAGGTGTTCCTTAAAGCGACCTGACAGAGGTCGCATTGCAGGCTCGCTCTACATCTCTCTCTTATATAAGAAATTTATAACGTGACCTGTGCCAACTACTACCGATCTGTAATTTACAGCCACTTCTAGGCGAGACAATAAATGGAAAAACTACAACTCCCATGAGGCGAAGAGGCAAAGATGCCCGCGGAAGTTGACTCATTTTCCCCCCGACCCAAGAGGGAGTTGTAGTTCTCTTTGAAAGTCTCCGTTCTTTCCCCTAAAAAGCAGGAAATGTGGCGTCAAAAGGAAGGGCTTCCAAGAAAGGAGGCTAGGCTTTCGAGAAAAGGCCAGCGACTTCGACAAGGGGCGGAGCCGCTAGACAGGGGCCGAGGAACCTGGAGCCAGCGTGGACCAATCAGGCTGCTGAGAGCTGGTCCTCTGCGGGAAAGTGGGCGTGGTGTAGGGGGGAAATCACCAAGAACGCACCGGAGGTCCTAGTCCCGGAAAACGCCCTCTGGGTGAAGGAGAGGTAAGGGGCTGGAGGGTCCTAGACTCTTGGGTCCTGGGGAGGAAGGCGGGAAACAGAAGGCTGGAAAACTGAGTCTCGGAGGAGGACACCAGTACCTATAGATCCTGGGGAAAGGGGAGGCTGGGGCCCTGGACCTTTGGGTCTGGGGAAAAAGGGGGTCGAGCTCCCGGTTTCCTGAGTCTAAACGAAGAGGGTGCTGGAAGCCAGGACTCCTGGGTCTGAGGAAGGAAAGGCTGGAGGCTCGGAATCCTGGCTCCCGGGAAACGAGACGCTTTGAGTCTTGATTCTTGGAAGGGGGCGGGGAGTAGCGCTGCGAGTCCGGACTCCTGAGTCCAGGGAAGAGGAGGAGGCTTGGAACAGACTTATTCCACCTCTCGTCTCCCCACAGACTAGGCCGCCATGCCTCCCTCTGGGCCCCGTGCAGCCCTCCTCCTCCTGCCACCTCTGCTGCTGCTGCGCGCTATTCTGGCCGTGCCCCTGGAGCGGGGGGCGCCCAAGGAGGAGAATCCCGCGACCGAGAGCCCCGTGAGTGGCCCTGCCCTGCTCGCCAGCCAGGTGTTTGCAGTGGCACTACAGTTCCCGCGCCCCCGTGGCCCCTGGGTGGCTAGGGATGCGGCTTGGAGTTTCCGTGCCATTCTTTACAGCCCCAGGGCTTTGACGTGGTGAAAAACTTGCGGGGGGGTGGAGCGGGTATGTGTGTGTGTGTCAGATTTCTAAGTCCCTGACTTTGAGGTATGGGGAATCAGGTCAGATTTTAGATGAAAAATCGGCATCACACCCCCCCCCCCCCCAACACACACCTAAACCTCTCTGCTCTTTTAAGACTCCCTCCCCTCAAGAAGGAAACTGGAAAAAAAAAAAAAGAAGAAGAAGAACTACATTTCCCAGTAGCGCCTTGAGCAGGTGGTGTTCACTAACTGGGGTGTTCTCATATCATGGAGCTCATGGGAGTTGTAGTTTAAATTATGGTAGGGGCATGGAAAATGCTCGTTTATTCCAACGTGTGTTTATCAAACACTGTGAAACCTTTGGTCTTAGGGAATTTGGAACTTTAAAAAAAGTCCTCAAGGCTAATGCCCTGATTTGTGGCCTGAATCCTACAGCTCCCACTAGGAATGGACAGGTCACTGTTTCTGGAACAGATCATTCCATGCTCCTGTGTGGCAGATCCCCACCCAGCAAGTGAGGACTTTGCTCCGTGAAATCTTTGCAGACACAGAAGGCTTGGGTCTCCTTTCCCTTCATTCATTCTAAACATTTCTTGAGCATCTTCTATGAGCCAGGCACAGTGCTAGAGCAAGCCCCCTGCCCTCACAGACCAGCTGAGCTCGCTGGGAAGACAAACAGCGGAGCCCTCTGAGAATGGTCCCCAGGGACGGTGGTCAGGGAGGAAGGAAAGGTCATTTGAGCTGAGATCTGAAGTGTGGGGAAGAATATTTCCAGGCAGAAGAAACAACCTGAACAAAGGCTGCGTGATGGAGGAGGGCAGAGTGAGTAGAAGGACTTACAGGAGGCCAGTGTGGCTGAAACAGAGTGAACAAGGGAGAGTTGAGGTCAGAGAAGGAACAGGGGCAGATGACACAGGGCCTTGTGGGCCACAGTGGAGACTTTCTTTATTCGGAGGCTGATAGAGTGTTATAAACATCAGTAACAACTATCATAATAACATTGACAGCTCTTACTAAGTGCCGAGTTAAATATTTAAAGATATTAACTTCTCTAATCCTCACAGCAGTCCCTGTGAGGTGGGTAGTCATTAACCTTACCTTACAACTGAGGAAACTGAGGCACAGAGAGGTTAAGTAACTTGCCCAAGGACTAAGGTTGCCAGACTTAGCAAATAAAGGACACGCAGTTAAAACTGAATTTCAGATACACATGAATAATTATTAGTATAAGTGCACTCCATGCAGTGTCCTTCTACTGCAAGTTATTCGTTGTTTTATCTGGAATTTAAATTTAATTAGGCATCCTAGCAGTCCTAACAAGGTCACATAGCTAGTAATTGGCAGATTTGGGATTCCAGCCCGCTGTCTTTGGCTGAATGATGGCCCCTGAAGATGTCCATGTTCTAGTTCCCACAACCTGTGACTATACGGCAAAAGAGTGTTTGCGGGTGTGATTGAGGTAGGTGGAGAAATTATCCTGTCTTATCCAGGTGGGCCCAATGTAATCACAAGGGTTCCCTGTAAGGGCGAGGCAAGAAGGTTAGAGTCAGAGGCGATGTGATGATATAAACAGAGGCCAGAGTGATGCAAGGCCGCGAGCCAAGGAGTGCAGGCAGCCTCTAGAAGTTGGAAAAGGCAAGGAAGCAGATTGTCCCCTAAAGTGTCCAAAAGAAGCTCAGCCCTGCCGACCCATTTGGAACTTCTGACCTCCAGAACTCTAAGAAAATTCTTTTTCTTTTTTTTCTTTTTTTTTTTTTTTTGGCCCCTCAGCTTGTGAGATCTTAGTTCCCCGACCAGGGATTGAAGCCAGTCCCTTGGCAGTGAGAGCATGGAATCCTAACCACTGGTCTGCCAGGGAATTCCCTAAGAGAGTACATTTTTAATTGCTCGAAGCCACTTACTTTGTGATACTTTGTTATAGCAGCAACAGGAAACTAGTACACCCACAGTGCGGTAGCTGGGTGATCTGCTCCCATTTATCACCTACAGTGTGTTCCTCAACATCTGTAATGATAGCTACAGTAGATTGAGTATCTTCTAAAGCCTTACCATGGTGCCAGGCTTTTTATCTCATTTACTATTCACCACCACTCTGAGAGGTAGGGAATTTATTGCCTATTTTACAAATGGAAGAGTGAGGTCCAGGAAGAGGGAAGTGCTAGCCACTTATGCGTGATAGAGCTAGGACCAGGAGCGCAGGGATTTTTGCCTGTCTTGTTCACTTGCTGTGTCCCCTAGAACAGTGCCTGGGACACGGTAGGGATTCGGTGCCTGCTTGTTGAATGAATGAATGAATGTATATTTCACTGTTTGCCAACAAACCCCAGTGTGTCCACTCTGTGGGCAGTGTTGGGTTAGGCATTTACCCACGTGACTTCCATTGCATCTCCACTGCAGACAGACCTGCGAAGAGGTGAGACCTGTGGCCTGAAGGATCAGGCAACTTGCCTGGGGTGACAGAGCGACTGGGGTCTGCTGCCTCTAGAGCCTTTTTCCCATGGGGCAGGCCTCCTGCTCAGGGTTGGGGGATGGTCTCTGGGTCCTACCTACAGGGAAGAACCAGACAGGGACCAGGGCTGGGGCTACTATGTTCATCCTTTGTTGCCTCAGGACACAGGCCTGTACTACCACCGGTACCTCCAGGAGGTCATCAACGTGCTGGAGACTGATGGGCACTTCCGGGAAAAGCTGCAGGCCGCCAACGCTGAGGACATCAAGGTGCGGCTGGGTGCAAGTGTGCTGGGAGGGGATGCGTGCTCACAGGGCAGAGTTCAGGAAAGGATGGAGTTCCCTAAAGGGGAACCTTCCAGCCACCACAAAACTGAGACTGGGGAGAAGTCACTTCTCGGGGTCACACAGCCGGGAAGGGATCTGGGGAAGACAGAATGTGTGGGTGCAGGGTTAGGGTTAGGGTATGGTTAGAATGCATGGGTGCAAATGGCACAGGCTCCCAGTCTCAGCTCTACCAGCTGTGTAGCCTCCCTTCACTGTGCCTCAGTTTCCCCATCTGTAAAATGGGGACTGTCCAAGGTAAGACGTGTAAAAGGCATGGATGTGCACAGTGGCCGTCCTCAGGAAGAGCCGTGTGAGGGCTGGTTCTGCGAGTTCTTGGCGTAGTGCTCTCTACACAGGAAGAATTCAAAACATGGGCGATGCTGTCATCACTCACATCACCTCTAACTACCATGTTAGGCCTCTAGAGGAGCTGTGATTCTCCCCATTTTACAGAGAGGCAGACACTGAGGCCCTGGTAGCAGTGTTTGTCCTTCCTGCCGGCCTGGGTCTCAATCCCTGGACTGAGCCCAGAGCCCACATCCCACCCCATCCCCCAAGCAGTTTCCCTCAAGATGCTCTCTCGCTCTCTCTCTCTCTCTCTCTCTCTCTCTCTCTCTCTCTCTCTCGCATACACACACACACTCTCTCTCTCTCTCTCTCTCTGCATGAGGAGACAGCACTGCCTGCCCCTGCTCCTCTTCCCCGCCCCACACATACCCTCCTCCCCGTTCAGGTGCATACTGGAACATCCCACCTGGGGGATCCACCCCAAGTTCTCTAAACAATGCTTTGAGCTTTTTTTGTTTGTTTTAATTTTATTGAGATATAGTCTATTTACAATGTTGTGTTAATTTCTTCTGCACAGCACAGTGACTCAGTTACACATATATATATTCCTTTTCATATTCTTTTCCATTATGGCTCGTCACAGGATATTGAATAGCGTTCCCTGTGCTGTGCAGTATGCTTTGAGTTTTGAAGGACAGTGACGATCTGGTTAGGCTTGAAGAGCAGCTGCGCGGGGGAGAATCCCAGGCAGAGGGACCAGCGTGTGCAAAAGCCCAGAGGTGGGAAACAGCCACGAGCCATGAGTGTGATTTGATGAGTGACGGGAGATGAGAAGGGCCTCCAATGCTAGGCTGAGGGGCTGGAATCTTGTCTTGGGGGCTCTGGAGAACCCCACCAGGAGGCAGCAGAAAGCTTGTAGAAGGCTCCAGAGAGGGCAGCCTGATCGGTGTCCCGTCTCTCCCGGGCAGAGCGGGAAGCTGAGCCGGGAGCTGGACTTCGTCAGCCACCATGTCCGCACCAAACTGGACGAGCTCAAGCGGCAGGAGGTGTCTAGGCTACGGATGCTGCTCAAGGCCAAGATGGACGCCCAGCAGGAGCCCAGTGAGCAGGCTGGTGGGGTGGGCGGAGCCGGCGGGGTGGGCGGAGCCGCATCCCTTGCGGGCCTCAAGGTGATTTGGGCAGGTGGGGCCAACCCGGACCTCATTCTATCCACCGCTGTAAAATCTGCGTGGAAGATGGATCGACTTTTTTTCCTAGCACAGTCTACTATTAACATTACTCTGTTGTTAGCTGCTTGGGTGGTTTTTGGTTTGTTTTTAATTTTCATTTTAACAAATCAGGGTCATTTAAAATTTTGATGTTACTTCAAACATACGGAAAAGTTGCAAGAATACTACCAAAAACTCCCGAATACCCTTAGCCCAGATTCTGCAGTCGTTAGCATTTGCTCCATTTAACTGTCATTCCCATTTGTGAGTTCCTTGCACATACCATATTCCTTTATGCCCAAATAAGACATAATATTTCAGTGTGGTTTTTTTTTTAATACATTTACTTATTTATTTCTGGCTGTGTTGGGTCTTTGTTGCTGCGAGCGGGCTTTCTCTAGTTGCGGTGAGCGGGGGATACTCTTCCTTGCGGTGCACAGGCTTCTCATTGTGGTGGCTTCTCTTGTTGCAGAGCACAGGCTCTAGGTGTGCGGGCTTAGTAGTTGTGGCACATGGGCTCAGTAGTTGTGGCTGGAGGGCTCTAGAGCACAGGCTCAGTAGTTGTGGCTGTTGTGGCAGTTGTGGCGCACAGGCTTAGTTGCTCCGTGGCATGTGGGATCTTCCCAGACCAGGGCTTGAACCCATGTCCTCTGCATTGGCAGGCAGATTCTTAACCACTGCACCATCAGGGAAGGCCCAGTGTGATTTTCTTAAGAACAAAAATGTTCTCCTACAATACTGTAGTACAGTGATCAAGGTCAGGAAGTTCAGCAGGTTACACTGTATTTTTCCTTACTTAGTTATTCTCTCTCTCCCCTGCTAGAATGATTCTAATTTCCTGGCCTTTATATGTGAGGCTATATTTTATAGTCTAATTATTTAAAAAAGAAAAAGAAAGAAAAGAAAAGAAAAATATGCCTGGAAGAGAGAGGTTTTTTTTTTTAATAAATTTATTTATTTTATTGGTTGTGTTGAGTCTTTTTTGCTGTGTGCGGGCTTTATTTTAGTTGCAGTGAGTGGGGGTTACTCTTTGTTGTGGTGCGCGGGCTCCTCATTGCCGTGGCTTCTCTTGTAGAGCATGGGCTCTAGGTGCGTGGGCTTCAGTAGTTGCAACACATGGGCTCAGTAGTTGTGGCTCACAGGCTCAATAGTTGTGGCACTCAGGCTTAGTTGCTCCGCGGCATGTGGGATCTTTCTGGAGCAGGGATCAAACCTGGGTCCCCTGCATTGGCAGGCGGATTCTTAACCACTGCGCCACCTAGGAAGACCCTGGCAGAGAGAGATTTGAGTGGATTTAAATTCCAGGATCCCATCTTATTTCTAACATTCCTGGATATAGTTTGTCAGAGCATGCATCTGGACCATGCTATTTCTTTTAAATGGCTTTATTGAGATATGATTCGTATACCAAACAATTTACCCATTTAAAGTGTACAGTACAGTGATTTTTAGTATATTCACAGGTATGTGTAACCACCATCAAAGTCAATTTTAGAACATTTTTATCACCCCCAAAAGAATCACTGGACCATGTAGATATCACCCCTCTATTCCCCCACCCCACCCCTGGCAACCTACTTGCTGTCTCTATAAATTTGCCTATCGTGGACATTTCACATAAATGGAATCACACAATAAGTGGTCTTTTGTGTCTGGCTTCTTCTAGCATAATATTTTCAAGGTTCATCCGCACTATAGCGTGTATCACTGCTTCATTACTTTTCAGGGCCAAGTAATATTCCCTTGTCTGGATCTACCATATCTGTTTTGTTCGTTCATCCATTGATGGATATGGGTTGTTTACATTTATTGGCTACAATGGACCATGCTGTTTTTTCATTGTAGCTTTGTGGGATATTCCAGTACTGCTGGGGCACCTTTTGACCCATCACTAAGTGTGAGAACCAGCCCACTTTATTGAGACTTACCTCCAGCTTCTTCTTTCATCTCCTGACACCCCTTGAGGCTCCCATGTTACAGATGGGGACCCTGAACATTGGTGGATGGTGTTGAGGGTCAATAAGAGAGCTGAGCTCTGTTTTCATTCCTATCTGATGCCTTTTACCCATTGATCCAATATGTCTTGAGTCCTGATCTGTGCCAGACACTGAGTGGGGAGCTGGGGCTCTAAGGTGACCAGATGGGCATAGTCCCTGGCCTCTTTCTGCATAAGCATCCATGCCTTCTCTGTCTTGATGTTTTAATTACTATGGTTTCAAAGTCTGACTTGATCTCTGGTAAACTGGATGTTTGCTTGCCATGAATGAGAAAAAATCTCTCCCATCAGTTGGCTGCTTATTATACCTCATGCACTAAGCTATGTATTGATACTTCAACTTTTATCCCTTCAACAACTCAGGAGTCTCCAGAATCTGACCACTTCTCTCCACGTCCATTGCTGCCACTGGGTCCCTCTTGGATCAGCGCAGTCATCTCCTCCCTGGGCTCCCTGCCTCTGCCCTTGCTTTTCCCGCTATTTGTTCTATTTCCCATAGAGCAGCTGGTGTTAGCAGAATCCTGTTGATACCTGGATTTGTTTCCTGTGACCGCTATAACAAATCAGCACCAATGTAGTGGCTTAAGACACATTTATTTGGAGATCAGAAATCCGAAATCAGTTTCATGGGCCAAAATCAAAGTGTCTGCAGGGCTCTGTTAGCTCTGGAGGTGCTATGGGGGGAATCTGTTTCCTTGCCTTTTCCAGCTTCTAGAGCTGCACTCCTTGGCTGAGAGCCTCTTTAAAGTGAGCAGCTTAGCGCTTTTCTCCAGCCATCACGTGGTATTCTTCTGTAGTCAGATCTCCTGCTGCCTCCCTCTCAGAAGGATTACATTGAGCCCCTTCCCCAGTTAATCCAAGATCAGCTCCCCATCCCAAGATCCCTAATTTGATCACATCTGCAAAGTCCCTTTTCCCCATGAGATCACATATTCACAGGTCCCAGGGTTTCAGATGTGGACACCTTGAGGGAGGGGCTTTATTCAGCCTATCACAGCACCCAGGTCAAATCTCGTCCCTCCTCTGCTCAGAACCGGCCATGGCTCCCCAGTGCCCTCAGGATCAAGTCCAAGTCCTTGCTACTTGGAGGCCCAGCCGAGCCCTGCCATGCCCGTCCCAGCCCCTCCCTTCGTGTGTGTGGCCTCTCACCCAACCCTTTGGCATCAGCGTTTTTAGTATGTGCCGGAGGGCAACACATCTTTCTCACCTTGGGACTTTTGCCTGTGACATTCTTTCTTGGGGCGCTTGGCATGGCTGACTGAGCTTTGGTCTCAGCCCAGATGCCACCTCCCTAGTCCTGCCCTGACCGTCCTGCATGAAGGATCCTCCATTTGTTTGAGTCCTTTGTGGTTGTGTATTTATTCACCTGTTCTCCATCTCAACCGGGTGCTCCAGGGGATGGATGCTGCCACCGTCTGGTTCCTGCTGTCTGCACGGTGCCAGGCACAGGGTCAGCCCCAGAGTAGGGCTCAACACATATCTGTGGCATGAAGAACGAATCATGAGACTTGATCTGTGCCTGTCTCCTGGGTGCCTGTCCCTCCTCTGGGCTCACTGAGGCCCAGAGCTGCTGCCACCGCAGCCCGAGTCACCTGGATTCCAGCCGCCTGTGTGTGTGCCTTTCACCCCCACCAGTCCAGGAGCCACTGGAGGCCCAGCCCCAGGTCTAATTCACATGGGACCCCCCCAGGAGGCCTTGAGAGGTGTGTGTCCAGTGAATGAGTGGGCAATGAGTGTGTCTTGCTCTCTCCCTCTCTGCCTGGAAACTCTCATACAAGGAGGCTGCGTTACTCTGCTAGGGTTCCTGTAACAAAGTACCACAGACTGGGTGGCTTAAACAACAAACACTGGCTCAGTTCTGGAGGCCAGAAGTCCAAAATCAAGGTGTCAGCAGGGTTGGTTCCTTTGAGCGAGGGACTCTGTTCTGGGTCTTTCTCTTTGATTCAGAGGTGGCCATTCCCCACCTCGATGTCTGTTCACATCGTTTCCCTCCATGTGTGTCTCTGTGTCCAAATTTTCCCTTTTTATAAGGACTTCTGGCATATGGGATTAGGGCCAACCCTCATGACCTCATTTTAACTTGATCACCTCTGTAAAGACCCTCTCTCCAAATAAGGTCACATTCTGAGACTGGGGGTTAGCACTTCAACCCCCATGTGAAATTGGGGACATGCAGTTCAACCCGTAAGAGAGGTTGAGTGTCATGTGCTCTGGAGCCCAATTAATCCTCACTCTGCCTCTTCCTAGATGGTGACCTAGACATCACTTCCCCTCTCTGGGCCTCAGTTTTCATATCCATAAAATGGGCTAATCACAGAACCTATGTGAGATTTTTGTGAACAGTAAATGCATTAACATATTGAATGTGTTTAGAGCAGGACCTGGCATATAGTACATGTTTGATACATGTTGGTTAATATCCTGGTTATTATTTTCAGCAACAGATGTGAGTGGCACCGCCTTCTCCAGGAAGCCCTCCCAAATTGCTCCAGACTTATTCAAGCCATCCTGTGGGCTTCTCCCATGCCCTATGTGCCCTCCTTTAGAACATGTCTGACCCAAGATAGGGAAGTTTTGGTTTTGGTTTTTCTGTTTTGTTTTTTTTCACCCCGCGGCTTGCGGGATCTTAGTTCCCCAACCAGGAACTGAACCCGGGCCCCCAGCAGTGGATGCTCCGAGTCCTAACCACTGGCCCACCAGGGAATTCCCACAGGATAGGAATTTTGAAAGAAAGAACGTTCCATAAGATATTCATTCCCGCCCCCTATCTTCCCTCTCATCCAGATGTACAGTTGGATCACCTGAACCTCCTGAAGCAGTTTGAACACCTGGACCCTCAGAATCAACACACATTCGAGGCCCGGGACCTGGAGCTGCTGATCCAGACAGTAGGTTGAGGGGGACCTGGAGGCAGAGGCCTGAGGGAAGCTTTGCCGAGGGAGAGAAGGGAGCGGAGCCTGGGATATGGGCTGCTTGCCCCTGCCTGGTGTTCTCTGAGGCCAGTGGCTGCAGAGGGCTGGTGGTGCCTAAAAACCTTCCCCAGATTCTCTATAGGAAAGGGGGGTATTGTGGGGGCGGGGCTGTGTGGTTGGCTCCACTCATGCCTGGATTCCAATCCCTTCTCGGCTTTGTCCCTCCCATATGACTGGGGGAAGGAATCCCCTCTGCGTCCTTGTTGTAGGCAGAACAATGGCCCCTTGAAAGATGTCACATCCTGTCTGCAGAACCTCTGGCTGTGTGACCTGATGTAGCAAAAGGGATTTTGCAGATGTCATTAAGCCGAGGATCTTGAAATGGGGGGATGAGCCTCAGTTATCTGAGTGGGTCCTAAGTGTCATCACAAGGGTCCTTGTAAGAGGAAGGCAGGGATTTCCCTGGTGGCCTAGTGGTTAGGATTCTGAGCTTTCACTGCTGTTACCTGGGTTCAATCCCTGGCTGGGGAACTGAGATCTCGCAGGCCGTGCAGTGTGACCAAAAATAAATTAATTAAATTTAATTTAAAAAAAGGGTGGCACTCCAAGATCAGGAACAAGACAAGGATGTCCACTCTCGCCACTACTATTCAACATAGTTTTGGAAGTCCTTGCCACAGCAATCAGAGAAGAAAAAGAAATAAAGGGAATCCAAATTGGAAAAGAAGAAGTAGAACTGTCACTGTTGGCAGATGACATGATACTATACATAGAAAATCCTAAAGATGCCACCAGAAAACTACTTGAGCTAATCAATGAATTTGGTAAATTTGCAGGATACAAAATTAACACACAGAAATCTCTTGCTTTTCTATACACCAATGATGAAAGATCAGAAAGAGAAATTACGGAAAAAAAGAGGGTGGCAAAGGGAGATCTGACTACAGTAGAGGGCAGCAGTGTGATGACCAAAGATGGCTCTGCTGCTGGCTTTGAAGACTGGTGAAGGGGCCACAGGCACGGATGCAGCTCTAGAAACTGGAAAAGGCAAAGAAGAGGATTCTCTCCTAGAGTCTGCGGAGGGAGCACATTTCTGCCAACACTCTAATCGCAGCCCATTAAGAGTGATTTCAGGCCCTGGCCTCCACGCTGTAAGATGATGAGTGTGTTAAGCCACGATAAATAATAATACAGTCCTGATGTGAGAAGTAGGATCTACAACCTTGCATCGTGGGGAAGGCCAAGTTCGGGGCTGGGGAGTGCCAGGGGATGCTCAGGGCTGCCTCTGCCTCTCCCCTGCTTACAGCCCTTCTGTGGCTCCCCAGCACCCCCAGGACAGAACCCACCCCTCAGCCTGCCCTGAGCCTCAGCCTACTTTTCTGGCTGATTGGAGTGCCATCTAGTGGCCATAAAGACAACAGCAGCCATTTGACTGAGTCCATGCCTGACCACTGTCTCTGAGAGATGGTTCTACCGCTTATTTCCAGAACAATCCAGAAACTGTTCGCTTTCCTCCAGCTGCTCTGTCATTCTGATCTCAATCCCTCCTGTCTTGGGAGATGGGCTTTTTGCGTCTGTCTTCCAAGCTCGCCATCAGGGTTTCTCAACTGGGCACTCTTGGCATTTGCGACTGGATAATTCTTTGCTGTGGGGCTGTTTGTGAATGGTGTGATGTTTTGCAGCACCCCTGGCCTCTACCCACTAGATGCCGGTAGACCTTACCCAGTTGTGACACCAACAATATTGTCAAACATTGACAGCTGTCCCCTGGAGGCTGTAGTCGCCCCAGGTTGAGAACCTCCGTCTGTTCCCCACACAACAGCTGTATTCGTTTTCCATTGCTGCCAAAAATTATAACAAAGTACCACAGACTCAGTGGCTTAAAAACAACAGTTCTGGAGTCCAGACGTCCAAAATCGGTATCACTGGGCCAAAACCAAGGTTTCCTTAGCGGCATCTGCTCCTTGCCTCTTCCAGCTTCTGTGAGCTACCAGTATCCCTTGGCTCGTAGACACATCGCTCCAATCTCTGCCTCCACCATCACACGACATTCTCCCCGTGTCTCTCTGTATCTTCTCTGTAGCCTTCTTATAAAGACACCAGTCATTAGAATTAGGGCCCACCCCAATCTAGGAGGACCTCATCTTAACTAATTACATCTACAAAGATCCTATTTCCAAGTAAAGTCACATTCTGAGGTTCTGGGTGCACATGAATTCTTGGGGATGGGGGACCCTATACAACCCAGTATAGTATTGTTATCTCCATCTTCCAGAGGCAGAAGCTGGAGCACAGAGAGAACGAGTAACTTGCCCAAGGTCACACAGCCAGTGGGATTTGTTCACATGGCAGAGCCTGGATTTGAACTCTGGGCAGAATAATTAGAGACCTCGTGTTGTTTACCCCCTAGCTGTACTGCTTTCCCTATTAAGTCACCTCTTGTGCTATTCCTTATTATTTATTCCTCCAAGATCTTGAGATTGTGGAGGACTTGAAAGAGGTGAGGTAAAGTTGCTATGGTGTAACCACCCTCATCTTTTTTGAGCAAGAGGGGAGGTTGTGTTTTATGGGGCAAGAAGTGACATCAGGACATGAGACCCAGCACTTGTGGAGGTTGGGCCAGATTCAGAGCCAGAGGCCTGGCATTTGGAGGTTGGAATTAGGGGCTGGGCTGGGCATAGAGGTGAGATGAGAGTGACCGTCTGCCTCTCCCCAGGCCACCCGGGACCTAGCCCAGTACGATGCAGCCCATCATGAAGAGTTCAAACGCTACGAGATGCTCAAGGAACATGAGAGACGCCGTTATCTGGAGTCCCTGGGAGAGGAGCAACGAAAGGAGGCGGAGAGGAAGCTGGAAGAGCAACAGCGCCGGCACCGAGAACACCCCAAAGTCAACGTGCCTGTAAGGACCCCCATGCATGCCCACGGTCCACCCGTGTCCAACTTCCCAAGCTCCACAAGAAAGTAGCTGAAAAACTACAACTCTCAGCAGATCTTGAGACCAAAAGCCCCTTTTAATGTACCTGGCTCCCTCCAGGGGCTGCTGGGAGTTGTAGTTTTCTTGCTTGAGGGGAATGACATTTGAGGGATGGGGGTAAAGGGTTCTCTAGCTTTATCCTGTGGGACCCAGACTTCTTGCTCATGAGCCCCTGGCTCTCCCTTCCACAGGGCAGCCAAGCCCAGTTGAAGGAGGTGTGGGAGGAACTGGATGGATTGGACCCCAACAGGTTTAACCCCAAGACCTTCTTCATACTGCATGGTAAGGTGGAGAGGGAGTCCCAAGACCCAGGCTACCACTGAGGCTCTGACCTTCCTGGGGCCTGAATGCTAAGAAGGGATCTCCCTGTCTCACGGGGCTTAGGCAGGCCAAAGAGGTCTGAGCCCCTCTCCCCAGGTGGTCTAGAAGGCCCTGTCCCTCCCTGTTGTTGGGGTAGGAGCTTCCATGGAAGACCTGGTCCTTTTTTTCTAGGATACACCAGACCTCTGGGTTCTAAGGACTGACTGGTATCCCTAACTGAGCAAACCAGGCTTGGCTAGGCCTGGCTGCCCCCAACCCCGACAGCAGCCCAGAAGCCCTGGTCCCTTCTGGGAGCCCTATCACTAAGGAGGCGCGGCTGCCTAGTAACCAGGCCTCCAGGGACTTGAGTAGTCCCTCTCCATGCTGATTCAGGGGCATACTCCCCTCCATTCTCTTCCTGTCTGGAAACATCACCTCTGTGTCCAGCCTCTAATTCCAATCTCCAACCACCAGGCGTTTGGCTCTCAATCTGGGTCTTATGTCCTGATGTCACTACATTTTTCCTTTCTTTTTTTTTTTCTTTGCTGCACTGCACGGCTTGCCGGATCTTAGTTCCCCAATCCAGGATTGAACCGGGGCCGCCGCAATGAAAGTGCGGAGTCCTCACCACTGGGCAACCAGGGAATTCCCCGATATCACTTCTTGCTAAGCCCCTCAGGTGTGCCCAGGACCCCGACCCAAATGCTATAGCCTGTCACCAGAGCTTCGCAGGGTCTGATTCACTCATTCAGCAAATGTTTACTAAGTGAGCCCTAAGGACCAAGCTTCACAGAGACCCTGTGGATATAGCTGTGAACAAAAGAAAGTCCCCCGGCGTCACAGAGCCCGTGATTAGGCAAACAGATAATTCCGTATTGCAGTGAATCTAAGTGACCGTGGAGTGTAAGATACACTTGAATTTTACATAAACTGCCCATTAAACTGACACACCATCGATGATAAGATGCCTCCTAATTTTATGGATGATAAAATATGGGGAGAAAAAAAGTACATCTTGGAATCAGTGAAGTAGGTCCTATTGGAGATGACCTGGCAGTCACATGTACCACGGAAATGAGGACAGCGGGATTAAGGGTCTAGAGCGATGATTTTAGATAGCCTGGTCTGGAAAGGTCTTGCTAGACCAGCATTGCCTGATAGAACTTTCTATGCTGATGGAAATGTTCTGCATCTCTGTTGTCCAATATAGCAGCCACCAGCCCCACATGGCTCTACTGTACAGCATGTGGGGTCTTAGTTCCCTGACCAGGGATTGAACCCACGCCCCCTGCATTGGAAGCGCAGAGTCTTAACCACTGGACTACCAGGGAAGTCCCTTTTTTTCTTTTTTCCTTTTTTAAAGGAATGAGGCAGTTTATTAACCCAGCATCATTTGCTCTTTTTTTTTTTATAAATTTATTTATTTATTTTATTTATGTATTGGCTGTGTTGGGTCTTTGTTGCTGCACATGGGCTTTCTCTAGTTGCTGCGAGCGGGGGCTACTCTTCATTGTGGTGCATGGGCTCCTCACTGCGGTGGCTTCTCTTGTTGTGGAGCACGGGCTCTAGGTGCATGGGCTTCAATAGTTGCGGCACACAGGCTCAATAGTTGTGGCTCACAGGCTCTAGAGCACAGGCTCAATAGTTGTGGGGCACGGGCTTAGTTGCTCTGCGGCATATGGAATCCTCCCAGAGCAGGGCTTGAACCCGTGTCCCCTGCATTGGCAGGTGGATTCTTAACCACTGCGCCACCTAGGAAGTCCTGATCTTTTTTTTTTAATTAATTTTTATTGGAGTATAGTTGATTTACAATGTTGTGTTAGTTTCTGCTGTACAGCAAAATAAATCAGTTATACGTATACATATATCCACTCTTTTTTAGATTCTTTTCCCATATAGGTCATTACAGAGTATTGAGTAGAGTTCCCTGTGCTATACAGTAGGTCTTTATTAGTTCCTGTATGGCTATTTTTAAAATAAATTTATTTAATTAATTAATTTTATTGGGTGTGTTGGGTCTTCGTTGCTCACATGGGCTTTCTTTAGTTGCAGTGAGCGGGGGCTACTCTTTGTTGTGGTGCACAGGCTGTTCGTTGCTGTGGCTTCTCTTGTTGCAGAGCACAGGCTGTAGGCGCATGGGCTTCAGTAGTTATGGCTCACGGGCTCTAAAGCACAGGCTCAGTAGTTGTGACGCACGGGCTTAGCTGCTCCGCGGCATGTGGGATCTTCCTGGAGCAGGGATCGAACCCATGTCCCCTGCATTGGCAGGCAGATTCTTAACCACTGCGCCACCTAGGAAGCCCCTGTATGGCTATTAATTAAGCCCTTGAAATGTGGGTTTTACAACTAAGAAACTGGATTTTTTTCTTTGACTAGTTAAATTTTAAAAAATGTATAATTGTGGTAAAATACACTTGACATAAAATCTACCATCTTAGCCATTTTTAAGTGTAGATTTCAGTAGTGTTAAGCACACTCACATCATTGTGCAGCAGTCTTTTCATCCTTGCAAAACTGAAACTCTATTAATCATCAACTCCCCATGACCCCCCTCCCAGCCCCTGGTAACTTCTATTCTCTTCTCTCTATGAATTTGACTCTTCTAGCTACCGCATGTAAGTGGAACCGTACAGTATTTGTCTTTTTTTGTGACTGCCTTATTTCACTTAGCATAATGTCAAGGAAATTAATTTTTCATTGTATCTGATTGTTATTCATTTAAATTTCATTTGCCCCACGTGGCTAGCGGCTGCTGGATTGGACAGCACCGCTCAAGAGAGATGACATTTGAACCAAGACCTCGGTGAAGTGAGGGGTTGAGCCTTGCAAATATTTGTCTAGATGGGAGACATAGCAAGCTCACGCAGGGGAGAATGAACTTGGTGGGTTTCCAAGGTCACTGAAGCAGAATGCTTGAAGTGAAAAATAAGAAAGGGAATTACATGGTGGTCTAGTGGTTAGTACTCTGCACTTTCACTGCCAAGGGCGTGGGTTCTATCTGTGGTTGAGAAACTCAGATCCCATAAGCCGTGTTGTGCAGCAAAAAAAAAAAAAAAAGAAGAAGAATAAGAGAGACTGTTGGGGAGGTAACAGCAGCCCTACAGCCAGGGTAAGGAATTTGGATTTTATTCTGTGGGATAGCACAAAAGGATTTTGAGCAGAGAAACTGATCGCATGTGCCTTAAGGGTTGACAGGATCCATCTGGGTGCTATATTGAGGGCAGGCTGTAGGGGCCAAGGGCCAAAGCCAGGAACCTAGTTAGGAGGTGAGAGATTCTGATAGCTGGACCTTGGAAGAAGGGAAGAGTCATCGGATTCTGGATTCATCTTGAAGGTCAAGCTGGTAGGACTTGCAGATGGACTGGATGGGGATTGTAATGGAACGAGAGAGTCAAGGGTTGACTCTGCGATATTTGGCCTGAGCAACTGGATGGATGGAGAAGGAAGAGCGAGCATGTCTGGCAGGGAAGATTGGGAACCGGGTCTTTTCATGTCAAGTTAGAGGTGTCTGTTAGACATTTACGTGGAGGTGGAGAGTAGGCGGTTGGGTATGCTGGTGTGGAGGCAGCTTGTGGTTGGCATTAGATGTGGAGGAACCCATCTAAGGAAGGCTTGGCCAGTCCAGCTCTCTTTATAATGATGGCAAATGTTCCATGCTGCCCACTGTGGTGGCCTCCAGCCACATGTGGCCATTGAGTGCTCACCGTGTAGCAAGTCGGACTGACCCACTGAAATTTTAATCTTATTTAATATTAATCAATGTAAATTTAAATAGCCCAAGTGGCTAGTGGCAACCATATTGGACAGATCTGAATATCTGATAGGGAAGAAGACCTTAACCCCTGGGGTGCACCAACCTATAGAGGTCAGAAAGATGACAGGGCCAGCGAAGGAAAATAAGGGCAGCTGGAGAGGAGAGGATGATATTCGGGGAGCCAAAGGCAGAAAGTCAAGGACGGTGCAGGCTAAAGACTGACAATTGGATGTGCAAGGTCAGGGTTCCTGGCTGCCTCTGTGGGCCAGTGTGGGTGCTGGTCTGAGTGAGCAGAGGAGGTAGAGCAGTGAGCAAGGCACACGTGGCCGAGGAGCCTGATGGGCAGGAAGAGGCTCCCCTGGCAATCGGAGTCGGCCCTGGGCTGGTTCTCTGGGAGGCACCTCTGATACCACCAGCTCCTGGGCAAAGGGGCTGATCCTGTGCCCAGATCACTGGGAGCTAGAGATCAAGTCATCTGCATGACAGTGGGCCAAAGAATGGCCCCAGTGGAGCCTGACCTTCATCTACTGCATTCTCAGGACCCTGGTAGGGAAAGGGCTGTTCTAGCAATGGGCCTATGGGGCACCACCACCCTACTGTTGTTACCTGTTCTCTGAGAACAGACCTTGCATCAGCCCAAAATTCCTTCTCCAGCAGGTTACTTAGGGATTTGACCCACTCCATCCTCAGTCCCCCAAGATACCTTGTTGTCTCTTCCTCAGATATCAACAGTGATGGTGTCCTGGATGAGCAGGAGCTAGAGGCCCTCTTCACTAAGGAGGTGAGCGTCTCGGAAGCCATGGGCACAGAGGATGCCCAGATCAGCCATGTGGCCCCTCGGGATCCTAGTGGTCCCCTCAGGCCCTCAGGATGTGAGTTCAGGGGGGAAACTACAACTCCCAGCAGCCCCTGGGGCAAAAAGAGGCTGCCAGGGGTAGCATGGCGTCCCAAGGACTGATGGGAGTTGAAGTTGTCTGTGTATGTGAGGCGATGGGGTAGCCTGGGAAGGAGCTTGCCCTGGACCTCTCAGTACATCCTGTCTTTTGCTTGATCCTGCAGCTGGAGAAGGTGTATGACCCAAAGAATGAGGAAGATGACATGCGGGAGATGGAGGAAGAGCGGCTGCGCATGCGGGAGCACGTGATGAAGAATGTGAGAGGAGGGACCCGGGCCGTGGGCGACGGTGGGGGTGGGGGTGGGGGTGGAGGGAAGTCCAGCGGTTACTTACCCTCACCTGGCTCCCCAGGTGGACACCAACCAGGACCGCCTCGTGACCCTGGAGGAGTTCCTGGCATCCACACAGAGGAAGGAGTTTGGGGACACCGGGGAGGGCTGGGAGGTGAGGACACGGGCGATACTCTGGGTCGTGAGTGTCTCTCTCTCCCAGACCTAACCCTGCTTTCAGGGTCTCTGGCCACTTCTCTTTCTCTCTTAGTCTCTGTCCACCCCCCCCCCCACCCCCCCCCACCGGGTCTTGTCTCCTGCTCTCTGGGTCCCTGTTCTCCCCTCCACTCTGGGTCTTTCTCCCCCTTGCCACCTGTCACTCAGGTCTCGCCACCACACGCATAGCCCAGGCCTCCCAGCCTTCCCTGAACCTCCTCCATTAGCAAGGCCAAGGCTAGGGCCACCCTGCTGATGGCCCCTGTCCTCACCCCGGCAGACAGTGGAGATGCACCCTGCCTACACGGAGGAAGAGCTGAGGCGTTTCGAGGAGGAGCTGGCCGCCCGGGAGGCAGAGCTCAATGCCAAGGCCCAGCGCCTCAGTCAGGAAACCGAGGCTCTGGGGCGCTCCCAGGGCCGCCTGGAGGCCCAGAAGAGAGAGCTGCAGCAGGTGACTGGCCAGGGAAGTGGGCCCATCCTCTGAGTCCCCGGTGGCCCTTGTCCTAGTGTGTCCTGAAGCGCGGAAGGTTACAGCCACTATGTTAATCACCAGTAAATCTTTGGGTAGCAGCCACCATGTTGAGGTAGGGCAGACATGGTCCCCATCCCTGGCTGCTCTGCGGCTGCCATGTTGGATAAGGGCAGTGAGGTTGTAAGCAGGAGAGGGAGGAAAGGCCAAAGAGGGAGGAGGAGGCTTCCTTGTCCCAAGGTGTGACCCAAGCCATGACGGGAGGGAGAACTGGATCTTTAACTAGTATTAAGCCCAACTCTCAATGAGAGAGAAAAACTGAGGCTCATCAAGAAGGGGCTGGTCCATCCCCACTTAGCAGGTTGTCATGGAGATTCACCATTATACCCTGTTGCCTCTGTGATCTCCCCCACCCCCCGCAGGCTGTTCTGCAGATGGAACAGAGGAAACAGCAGCAGCAAGTCCACAACAACCCCGCCCCCGGCCCCGAGGGACAGCTCAAGTTCCACCCGGACACAGGTGCATGCCCCTGGGCCCAGGGGGCAGGGAGGGAGCTGGGGGCCCGGACTCCTGGGTCTGCGGGAAGAGGGGCTGCAGCGTCTAGCGCTGCCGTGTTCTCCCTCTGGTTCCAGGTGATGCACCTGTCCCAGCTCCAGCCGGTGACCAGAAGGATGCGGATGCTTCAGAAAAGAAAGCTCCAGAGCAGACCCCCAGGCTGCCCCAGCCGGATTCACAGCATGTGTGATCCTTCCTGGACCCCAGTACTCTGGGTTCCTAAGGAGGCTGATGGAAGGGGGAGGAAGTGTCACAGTCAACCTCCTCCGGGGGCCTGGCAACACCTGTGGCCTCCTGGGTGGGGTGGGGGGACAAGACGGCACTTTCCATATTGCTGCCCAGGCCCTGTATCTGCTGCCTCAGCTTCCATAGCCTTTCCAGTCTGTGGTCCCTTCTTTCTGTCCCCCTCCAAGGGACCTGCCTTCTCCTGTCCAGTCGAGGGCTCACTGGCTCAGCCTAACTTAGGGAAGCCCCCTCCCTCCCGAGAGGGTCTGCTCCATGCCTGCCTTTCTAGTTGGTTTGGCCTCATTGCCCAGGTCATGGCCACTCCGGCATCCCGCATCCCTACAGCTGCTGGAATCCTGCCTGCTGCTCTAGGCCCAGTTTCTTGGGCTTATGGGGCTTGGTTTATGGGGCTTGGGTGGTCCCTCAAGACCTTTCTCTACCTTTTGTGGCACTAGCGATGCCTCAAAAACAGTGTCTCCTCCACAGCTGGGTGTGAGAGCCAGAAGAGTCCTCAGCACAGCTGATCAACTCTGAGACCAGGAGGCCTGACTCTCCTGACCCCTGGCTTCCAGCCAACTCAGCCTCCCCCCTGATGTCTTGGTCCCAGCCCCTTCCTCACACAGCCCCAGAAGGGTCACAGAGCTGACCCCACCCCAGGATCAGGTTCCAACCCCTCAGTCTTTCTGGCCTTATCTCACATGGCTCCCTGTCCTGCTCTGTGCTCTGGTTCCATCCAAATAGACTTTCTAGAACAAATCCATGCCTCTCTCTGTTTCTTTGTAAATCCTGTTCTTTCTGAAACCCCATCTGCGCTTCACCTGCCAAAGTCCTCCTCATTCTTTAAGAATCAATTCAAGCATTATTTCTGAGAGGCTCTGCCGTGGTATCCTTGTCGTCTCCTGATGGGTCTGCTGCCTACACACATACACACACACCTTCAGTAGGATCCCTTCAGCCACAAGGACAAAAAACCCAAACCTAGGGTTAAACAATAAAGAAAAGCATATTATTGCCCCAAACAAGAAGTCCCAAGGTAGGTTGACTCCAAAGCCTTCAGGGAACCAGGTTCTCCCATCTCCTAGTCTTGCTGTGGCAGGTGTGGGGGCTGCACTCCTCTTGTCCCAAAGTGGCTGCAGCTGCTCTGGTTGTCACACCTGTCTGCACTAACAGCTGACAAAGGAAATTGGCAGAGACTACAAATCAGAGCTTCCTCCCCCGCCCCGGAGCCTGTTTACCAGCATGTCACTAGGCATGAGACAAGTCTAGCATCCACAGAGAAGAAGAAATGTGAAGGAGGCCCCAATGATAAAAATCTGGTAGGCTCATTAGCAATACATATTCTGAGACCCTGGAATGTCCAATGAAGTTTCCTGGGAAGATACATATGCCACACCCACCGTTCTCCCCTGCTGAACCTCAACACCAGTGACCTTCACAAACATCAGCCCCAGTCTCTCTCTGCTTCTCTTGGAAAACTGGGAGCTGGGCCTCAGTGACCCAATCTGGAAAATGGGCATAAAATGGTAGTCGCTTCCCATCATTCTTTGAAGGATCTGACAATCAGTATCCATGAGTGGCGTAGCTTCTGGCCTGAAATTTAAGGTTAGCAAGTAATAACTGTTATTGCTATTAAATGGACATGACTATACAACTAGGGTCTCTGGGAGCCTGTCCCTGACTCTCATGTCTAGAAATCCATTCTAGTCACTCAGGATGCTTTTTACATTTTGTAATTCTTTATCTGGAGGTGTGTCCACTTGGTTACTCCCTGTCTCCGCCAATAAACTCCAAATTCCAAAAAAGAGCAGTGGGACGGGTTCACATCAAGTTCATCGCCCCATACAACAGAGCGCCCTGCGTTCATGGTCAAGAACAGAGTCACCTCTTCCCTAGAGCAACAGCCCCCATCCCTGCCTCCTGTCTGACTTTCATCCTCGTCTTATTTTGGCCCTTCATGTTTAATCTGAAAATGACTTCCTTTTTGATCTCTGTGCGCAAAGGTTTTAAAATGATTACTGTCTTTGGAGTGTTCTGTCGCACAGGAGCTGTAGCTTGTGTGCTGTAAAGCAGTCGTTCCTCAACCTTTTTGGCACCAGGAACCAGTTTTTGTGGAAGACAATGTTTCCACAGGGGCGGGGGGATGTTCAGGTGGTAACGCAAGTGATGGAGTGGCAGATGAAGATTTACTAACTCACCTGCTGCTCACCTCCTGCTGTGCAGCCCTATATATCAGTCTGTGGCCCAGGGGTCGGGAACCCCTGCTGTAAACAGACTCAGAGTAGGTGGAGAGAGGACTTGGGAGTCTCAGAGAAGAGATGAAATGGAGAGTCAGGGATTCCAACTCTGCCTTCACCCCATATTCTGGGTCTCTGTCCCCCCTTGTAGTAACCATGTAATTCTGATGTTTTGACCTCTGGGGGCTTGCAGACCCTGGAGGGACTGCCCCTCTCAGATTCAGCTAGTTGCTAGAGATAGTAAACCACTCACCCACTCGTGACGGCACCTTTCCCATGCAAACCAACCACTCTGGAGCTCCCCAACCAGGGATCAAACCCAGGCCCCTTGCATAGGGAGTGCTGAGTCCTACCCACTGGGCCACCAGGGAAGTCTCTGGGATGGGGGCATCATTACAGACCGTGTCTCTTTCCTCCACCAGAGGGGAGCAGGGAGTGGAGTGAGGTTCACCTCTGGGTCCCCAGCATTGCCCAGCACATGGCCCAGACAAGAGTAGAAATGTTTGCTGAATGAATATGTGAGTCATGCCAATGGCCAGTGCCACAACCAGCAGCTGTCCAAATTAGAGGACCACCCACCCCCCTGCCATTCCTGCAGGGTCCTCTCCAAGCCCGTCATGGCTTCTCCCCTGGCAGTTTCCCCAGCCCCATCTTCCATCACACTCGTCCGCCATCTTTTTTCTTCAGCCACGCTGGCCTTTTTTCAGTTCTTAGAACATACAGCATTCTTTCCCACCTCAGAGCCCTTGCTCATGCTGTTCCCTCTGCTGCTGTTCCCCACACTACCAATGCCACCCTCCCCTCCACCCCCATCCCCCCATGGCTGATTGACAGCTCCATGAGGACAGAGAAAGCATCTGTCTCATCTCAGATGTATCCCAAGGACCTGACACAGATTAGATGCTCAGTAAATATTTGTGCTCTGTGGGGAGGACTGTCTATTGAATGGCTCTGGAAGCTCTTTCTGGAATTCCTGGCTATGAGCTGCCAGGGAAAGGGCCTTCCCCTCTCCCTATGATTTCAATTTTCCTCAAAGGTCTCTGAATGGTGTCGCCAACAATTCCCAGAAAATGCAGGCATCCAGACTCACATAATTTGGTACCCAAGTTCAGAATGGATTTTGCCACATTTCCAACATCATCCTTTTGCTTGTCTCTTAAAGAGAGCAAGAGGGCTAGGCAGTGGGGGTCTTTCTTAGAGTACAGTCCCACAGTGTGGCTACCCAAGTCCCAGTCAAGCAGCTGTTGCCAAAAGACATCCAGAGAATGAGCTCCTGTGTATTCACTGGCCCTCTGCCTCTAAATTCCACTTCCCTTCTATGCCCCCTGTTAATCTCCTGGTCCTCACTTCAGGTTCCACGATTGCTGTCATGTGCTTAACCCCTGTGATCTGCCCCCTGGCATGGAAGGTGCCTGATCTTCTGGGCAGAGGATTCCCGTCCTGGGTCAGTGGTTTTCCTTATTTAATTGAGTTAAATCAGACACAGTGGACACAGTTCAGCGCATGGACTCTGGGGCTACACTGGTTGTGCTTCAATCTGAGGGCTCACATTGGCTAGATGTGTGACTTCTGGCAAAGTTCCTGACCACCCTGTGCCTCAGTTTCCTCATCTGTAAAATGGGGCGAATAACAGGACCTACTTCAGAAGGCTGTTGTGAGGATTATATGAGAAATATTCAGGAAGGCTTTAGAACAGAGGCAGGCAGGATACCCCACATGAGAGCTTTGCAGAGTAGATTCCCAGGCAAATAAAAACACAGAGAAAAGTCTAGAGAAAAATCACAGACACCCTTGGATATACTGCCCAGATGCAGCATCAAGCCTTAACCTATTAAATAGCCATAATGCCTCAGATTTCTTTTCTAATGACACAGAATGTCACAGGTAGACGTTGAAGCTCCCTATAGCCCTTCCCCAACCACGTTACTCTCCTTCTGACTTCAGAGGAAACCACACTCGTAAAGTTGGGGTTTTCACTCCCATAAATGTCTCCAATTCTTTATTAAATAGGAATATACCTATGAACAATGCACAGTACTCTGATACATGCTTCTAAAGTTCATACGAAAGAATATATCCCTGTGATGTCACTTGGTGTTTTTTTTTTTAACCAAAGTTGAAGTTTTCAAGATTCCATGTCAACAATGTGGAATTAGTCCCCATCCATTTTCCTTGTTATGTTAAGATTTGCCACAGTTTATTCATCCATTTTTCTACTGATGGCTAATCCCAATTCTGAGTGATCACACCCAATGCTGCAATAAATACTCGAACACATGTCTTTTCTGGAACAGGTTTGAGAGCTTCACAAGGATATATATCTTCTACCCAGGATAGAAATCGCTGGACCACGAAATATTGCATATTTTCTACTTTACTTGATACTGCAAATGATTCTTCTGGGTACCCGAACTCACTGCCAACAAATTTTAATTATGACTTTTTATTTTGAACTAATTTAAGAAGTTGCAAAAATAGTAGAGAGAGTTCCTTTGTACCTTACACCCAGCTTCCCCCTACACACCATAATGATATCCTAGGTAACCATAATACATCCTGGAAACCAGGAGTTGATATTGATACATTATGGATATTGATATTGATACATTATGGATATTGATATTGATACATTATGGATATTGATATTGATACATTATTCAATCAGGTACAGACCTGATTCAGATTTCAGCACCTGAAAATTTTTACTTGGATTTATACACGCTTGAAATTTTTTCTGGGACTTCCCTGGTGGCTCAGTGGTTAAGAATCCACCTGCCAATGCAGGGAACATGGGTTTGATTCCTGGTCTGGGAAGATTCCACATGCTGAGGAGCAACTAAGCCCACGAGCCACAACTACTGAGCCTGTGTGCCACAACTACTGAAGCCTGCATGCCTAGAGCCTGTGCTCCACATCAAGAGAAGCCACCACAATGAGAAGCCCACGCACTGCAATGAAGAGTAGCCCCCGCTCTCTGCAACTAGAGAAAGCCCGTGAGCAGCAACAAAGACCCAACGCAGCCAAAAAATAAATTAAATAAATAAATTTATAAAAAAAAAGAACTTTGTTCTATGTGTGGAGTCCTATGAAATTTTATCAAATGCAAAGATTCTCATATCCACCGTCACAATCAGGATACAGAACTATTCCATCCCCACAAAGAAATTCTCTCATGTTACCCCTTTATCACACCATCCCCAAACCCTAATGCCTGGTTGTTCTCACTGGTCTGTTCTCCAGCACTATAATGCTGTCACTTTGAGAATCTTAAATAAATGGAATCGTACAGTATTCAACCTTTGGAGATGGACTTTCCTCACTCAGGAAAATGCCTTTGAGATCCATCCAAGTTGTTGCTCCTGTAGTTGTTCACTCCATCTCATTGTATCTATATATCAGTTTGCCTATCTGGTCAGTTAAAGGACATTTGGGCTGTTTCAGGTTTGAACTATTACAGATAAAGCTGCTATGAACATTTGTGTACAGGTTTTTGTGTGAATGTTAAGTTTTGACCTTGCTAGGATAAATACCCAGAAGTATCCATTTTTTTTAATGCCTTTTTTCCTTTTCTTCACAGTAGTGATATTGTGTCCTTGGTGCAATCCATTAATATTTTTACTCAGCAGTTTGTGTGATTCCCTGTGTGAAACTCAAATCTTGATTAAGTGTCTACAAGGGTAATTGACTAATTTGCTGTTGTGAAGTTGACTGACATTTTGCCAATTGACTTAGACAATAATACTTTGCTATGTTTTACATAATAAACCACAGAGCTCAGTTAATCCTCTTAACTCTATATAGATAGATGCTACTTTTTTAATTGAAGTGTAGTTGATTTACAATGTGTTAATTTCTGCCATACAGCAAAGTGACTCAGTTATACACATATATACATTCTTTTCGTCTTCTTTTCGGTTATGGTTTATCCTAGGATATTTAATACAGTTCCCTGTGCTGTACAGTGGGACCCTATTATGGTAGATGCTATTAAAATCACCATTTTCCAGAATAGAAAATTGACACTCAGAGAGAGGAACCCCTTGTGCAAAGCAATACAGCCAAGAAGTGACAAGGAGAGGTTTGCAACCCATCAGGGCCATGGCTCCAGGGCTCTTAAGAAGCAGTACGTACCGCCTGATTTCTCTGGAAACAGCCAACGTGCAGGTCTTTCGTGTTCCTAGCTGTGAGACCTCAAAAAAAAAGAACATGGTTCTCTGGGTCTGTTTCTGCCTCTGTAAATAGAGCGCAAAAGAACCTCATTCGAAGGTTTGTGGTGAGAAATTAGGGATGGGGAAAGTAAAGCGCGGAGCTGGGGGCGTGGGCTACCACAAGCGTTCTATAAATAGTCATACATTAATAAATATTAGTAAAAATTCGTAAAAATATTACCTTTGCTATTACTATCCTCTCTCTCCCTCTGAACAATTCCTAAGGATGCGCGTCTTTCCGAGCAAAAGAGGGGTAAGTTCCAAGGGTCGACGTTGACAAAAAAAGGACGCTCCCTCCCCGGCTTCTTGTACCAAGTGGTTAGACGTCTCCACAGGCAACGACTCCGGAGGTGTTTCTAGTCCACCCCCATTAGGCGGAGCCAATGGTGCGCTCTTCCAATGGGGACGCTAGAATTAAAAAACCTCCTCCTTTGCGTAGGGCCCGAAGGGGCCCCGTAGCCAATGAGGAGCGGCGTAGGAGCAAGGGGGCGGAGAAAAGGGCCACGCTCGCGGTGAGCGGGGCATCGCGTCTTTAACTCGCGCCACGAAGGTAGGGGCCTTTGCGACTCCGGGTTGCGGCGATGGCGCTTCGCTGGGGCATCGTGTCAGCTGGCCTTATCTCCAGCGACTTCACGACGGTGCTGCGGACACTGCCTGCCTCTGAGCATCAGGTCCGTCCTCCCTCCGGAGTCCTGGGGAAGCGCGGGAGGAGGGTAGGGGGGACTCCTGAGTCTGAGGGAGGAGGGAGCTAGGGTTCTGGACTTCTGAGTCCACAAGACAGTGAAATAACCTCAAATTCCGTACTCACTCCTTTATCCCCTTCTGTCTTTTAAACACGAATTCCGTGAGGTTTGGGAGGGTCTTGATCTGATTTGCTGTGAAAAGAAGAAATTTAGATATCACGGGGTTTAATAATCGCTTGCCCCAGATCTCTCCCTCCCAAGACCCAAGTGTCCAGCCCCCGGTGACTTCATCCCCCAGGACCACATTCCCCCTCCCCTATCTTGGGGGATGTAATTTCACCCTACCCAGAGACCTTCTCCATCACCTCCTTTCCATCCACCTGTCTTCCACACCTGCCCCAGCCCCTCAAGTCTGACGCAGGCGCCCCTCCAGGTGGTGGCAGTAGCGGCCCGTGACCTGAGCCGGGCGAAGGAGTTTGCGAGGAAACACGACATCCCCAAAGCCTACGGATCCTATGAGGAGCTGGCCAAGGACCCGAACGTGGGTGAGTTGGGAAGGCCGCGGAGGGCCACCCGGGCGCTGCCTTCGGGCTGCTCCGTAGAAGATGCAAGGTTCTGCGAAATAAGCCAACCCTCTGGGCTCCTGGAAGGATTTAGGGCTGGGAGGCTAAGCGATAAGGTACCGGTTTCGTCCGAAATTATCTGTCCGGTGTGAAACTGAGACTAGGGGCCACACCTCCGCGGTAAAAGCGGAGCTTGCATTTCTGAGGGAGGACTTTCAGGCTTTGAATACGACCTGTAGCCCAGGCTTCTGCGTTCCAGAATAGCCTGGATGGAGAGGCAGGACCGTGTATTTGGACAACAGCCCGGCTCTGGAGTCAGACTGCCTGAGTTGGCATTTCCCTCTTTTGCTAGCACTTCTCAGTTTCCTCGTTTGTGAAACGGGCAAGATGATCTTCTCTACTTCTTGGTGGTGTTGTGAGGATTAAATGATTGAATATGATAGTTTTAAAAGGCTGGAAATAATCTGGAGGAAACAGAGCAATGGTAGAGAATGGTTAGCTCCGGCCTAATAGAAGGTTAGGGTTTGACCACTGGTGGTAGGACGTAGTCCCCGCTTGGAGGGACTTGCGTTCTCGGATGCTGGGGGCGGGGCCTCTAAGTGGTGGGCGTTCCCGGAGGTTTCAGTGGGTGGGGCTATTGATCTCTACCTCTTTCCTCTGGCCCTAGAGGTGGCTTACATTGGCACCCAACACCCCCAGCACAAGGCTGCGGTGTTGCTTTGCCTAGCAGCGGGCAAGGCTGTGCTGTGCGAGAAGCCCATGGGCGTGAACGCCTTGGAAGTGCACGAAATGGTTGCTGAGGCCAGATCCCGGGGCCTCTTCCTTATGGAGGTGAGTGTGGAGGGACCCTTCCAAAACCCAACATAGCACTACTTGCCACTACTAAACGTGGTTGTCGGTGGGCATTTTTGGAGGAACACAAGGGTGGGTTGCCAAAAGTTAAGATGACCACAAAATGAACCGGGGTCCTTGCGATTGTCAGGATGTAGCCGAGCTGTGTCATGGAATCTACTAGGAACATCTCCCATTGGGTGGAAGTCATTGCTGTCGGCCCTTAGCAAACACCGCCACCTGAAGGATCCTCTGTCAGCCTTTCAGAAAAAGATGCCAAAAATGAAAGTGGCATAAAATGGCAATGGGCTTAGTTTGGGTGGATTTACAGAGATAGAGATCAGAAGTACCAAGGAATCCCCTACCAGCACTCAACGTCAAGCTGCCTTTGTCTTTGCCCTTGTCAGACTTGGCTATGTATAGCCAAAACATCTTGATATCTTGCACACTGCCAGTAATTTAAATGGCCACCAAACAGCAATGGATAATGCCAGCAGTTAAGATGGCCACCACAAAAGAAAAAAAAAAAAGATGGCCACCATATGACCACATCTCCACCCCACCCCCCAGGTTAGTTTCATGTTAAGGAGTATTGTGGTTCTTAAATACTTTGCTATAGGTTCTGCCAGTAGTTGCAATAGCTACCTCTTACTTCCCCCTGTCCTATCTAGCTGTCCTATACCCAGTATTGCTGAGCCTCTCAATCTGCAAAGTTCCACGTACCCAAGAAGTAGTCAAGATGTCAGTTTCAAAATTTTGTGAGTTTATTGCTTCTTCATTTTTATTGGCCCCTAATGTGTGCCAGATCCAATTCTAGGAACTGGGGACTTATAATGTATAAGACGCAGGCTCAGTTTTCAAGGACCTCAAGGTCTCCTATGGTGGTGGAAATGGGCAACCCCAGTGACCACTTGCATGGACTTCCGTGGACCTAGAACTGAGCAGTTGACAGAGCGCAGAGGCCCTGGGCCAGCCTGGGTGATAGTCAAGGAGGTTTCCTGCAGGTAGGGACTGACCAGTGCCCTAAAGGAAAAGTCAATTGCATAGGTAAATAGGTCCGAGGGGGAAAGCAGAGTTAAGGCTTAAAGAAAACAAGAATGGAGAGATTCCATGTATTTAGTATGAAATTTATCTTGGACAGGTCAAGATTTTGGCTTTAGAGTCAGAGGACTCTAGACTCCAGTTCCCTAGTTCCTAGCTTTGTGACCTCAGGCAAGTAATTTGATTCAACTGAGCCTCAGTTTTCTCATCTATAAAATGGACATAATGATAGCTGTGTGGCAGGGGTGTTGGGGCGCATCTTTATGCAAAGCATGTACACTTTGTCTTGCTCATAATATAGTCCCAATAAATGGGAGCTGATGCTGGACAATGGGGAACAGTGAAAGGGGATTGGTCATGGGTGAGACAGGGTCAGCTCTAGGAGAAGGAAAGATCCCAATGGGCCACATAGAGGATGGACTGGAGGGGAGAGACTGGGAGTGTTGGTTTGTTAGGGCTGCCGTCACAAAAGTGCCACCATGGACTGGCTGGCTTAAAAAACAGAGATTTATTTTCTCACTCTTCTGGGGAGTTCCCTGCTGGCCTAGTGGTTAGGATTCCAGGCTTTCACTGCCGTGGCCCGGGTTCAATCCTTGATTGGGGAACTGAGATCCAGTAAGCCTCGTGGCATAGCCAAAAAAAAATTTTTTTTAAGTTTTTAATTAAATGTAAAAAATTGTTTTAATTTTAAAATAAAATAAAAATTTTTAAAACAAATAAAATATTTTCTCACACGCTGGAGGCCAGAAGTCTGAGATCAAGGTGTCAGCAGGGTTGGCTCCTCCTGAGGCCTCTCCTTGGCTTGTAGATGGTGGTCTCCTCCCTGTGTCTTCACATAGTCTTCCCTCTGTGTACATTTGTGTCCTCATTTCCTCTTCTTACAAAGACACCAGCCCAATTGGATGAGGGCCCACCTTAATGACCCCATTTTAACTTAATTACCTCTTTAAAAACCCCATCTCTGGGGACTTCCCAGGTGGTCCAGTGGTTAAGACTCTGCGCTTCCACCGCAGGGGGCACAGGCTCCATCCCTGGTTGGGGAACTAAGATCCCACATGCCTCGCAGTGAGGCCAAAAAAAGAAAGAAAGAAAAGAAACCCATTTCCAAATACACTCACATTGGGAGTACTGGGGGGTTCGTGAATTTGGTGGGGACACAATTCAGCCCATAACATTGGGAGACTCGTGTAAGGGTCCAGATGAGAAAAGACAAGGCTGGCACTGGGGCTATGGGAGTGGAGAGGAGGGAAGAGGGCAGAGAGTGTCAGGGGCAGGACATAAATTGGGGACTGATGGGTTGCAGAAGGAAGAGGGAGGGGTCTTATTTGAAGACTGGGGAGCAGCATATATCCCCTCAAGACTGGGCCCTCGAAGGGAGAAGGACTGTTTAGTTAACTCCTGGTTCCTGACCCCTTTCCTTCCCTTACTGCATTCTGCTTTCTTCCCTCTGTGGTCTGCAGGCCATCTGGACCCGCTTCTTTCCTGCTGTAGAGGCTCTGAGGTCTGTTCTGGCCCAGGGAACTCTGGGGGACCTTCGGGTTGTTCGAGCAGATTTTGGGAAGAATTTCACCCATGTTCACCGGGCCGTAGACTGGGCCCAGGCTGGAGGTGGCTTGTTAGACATTGGCATCTACTGCCTCCAGTTCATCTCTATGGTCTTCGGTGGGCAGAAGCCGGAGAAGATTTCAGCTGTAGGAAGGCACCATGAAACAGGTACAGTCTATCCTGGACTATACGATGGTAATAGCAGTAATCCTCTCTTACTGGGAGTGCTGAGTTGGGAATAAGTCTCATCCATGAGAATCAGGTTAGACAGCTGGAGGAACTTCCCACATGAAGTCAAAGAGGATCAGAGTTGAGAGTGTGGGCAGGCTCTGTGCTGGGACTTTGCTGTGTGACCTTGGCCAAGGGATACAACATCTCTGAGTCTTAATTAGTTCCTGGTAAAATGTCAATAATAGACTTATCATAAGGAGTTAATGAAGTAACTGTTGAGGCAAATGGTGAGCAGTTACTAATTATTATTTTTTGAATTTGTCTCAGTTAGCCTTTGCTGCATAACAAACTACCCCAGAACTTAGTGACCTTAAATAACAAACATTTATTAGTTTGTGATTCTGTGGGGTTGGCAATTTGGGCTGGGCTCAGCTTGGGTGGTTCTTCTGCTGTCTTAGTCATGCAGCTGCAGTCAGCTGGCTGTTCCACCAGAGTTGGGTGCTCTAGAATGGCCTCACTATGTCTTGCAGCTGTTGGTTATTGTGTGGGGAGTCTTGGTTCTCCCCCACATGGCCTCTCCAACTGGCTAGCTCAGGTTCATTCACATTGTGGGCTCAGAGTTCCAGGTGTAGCAAAAAGAAGGCAGGCCTCAATGTGCAAGCACTTTTCAAACCTTTCCTTTACCATATTTGCCACTATTCCATGGCCCAAAGTCAGCTCAGATTTCAGAGGTGGGCAAATAGACTTGACCTCTTGATGGAAGGTGCTACTGCAAACGGGCACTCAGAGGAAGAAGAGGAATTATGGTAGCCATCTTTGCAGACAGTACCACAGAAGGCAATGAATAACCAGGAAAATAATACATGGGATCAACGTCACTCTTTACAAAAACTGTCTCCATCTAACATCTGCCCAATTTCTAGGCTAAATTGTAGCTATAACAACAGATCTGATTTATCATGTGCTACTTCTGCATTAGGGTTGTTATAGATTTGATCTCCCTGATATATTAAGGTTGTCCCCATTTTACAGATGAGGAAACTGAGGTGCAGAGAGGGGTAGTGATTTATCCAGGCTCACACAGCAGATCCAGGATAAGAACTTGGGCTTATCTGAAATCAAAGAGAGCTGAGTCAGTAGGTTCCTCCATCTATGGCCTGCCTGATGTGTTCCAGAACAAGGCTAGTACTTTACCTGCTATGTTTAGTTTTTAATTAATGCTTACATACCACTTATGGTAATCTAAATAGCCTTCTAAGTACTTTGTACATTTTATGTAATACTTGTGATGTATTACTTGTAGTGTATGGCCCTATGAGGCAGGTTCTATTATTATATTTTAGAGATGAGAAAACTGATTCTCACAAACCTATACAACAGGTATTTACAGAGGAGGAAACTGAGGCTCAGAGAGGTGAAGTCTCTCTCTCCCTCTTTTTTTTTTAGCATATTTTTGTTTATTTCTTTCTTTATTTTGATAATAGCTTTACTGATATAATTCACATGCCACTCAATTTATTCATTTAACATATACAATTCTGTGGCTTTAGTATAATCATGGGGCTTTGCATTTATCACTGTAATCAATTTTATTTTTTTAAATTAATTTTTATGGAAGTAGAGTTGATCTACAATGTTGTATTAGTTTCAGGAGTACACCAAGGTGATTTAGTTATATATATACATCTATCCACTCTTCTTTAGAATCTTTTCCTATAGAGGTCATTACAGAGTATTAAGTAGAGTTCCCTGTGCTATACAGTAGGTTCTTATTAGTTACCTATTTTATATATGGTAGTGTGTATATGTCAACCCTAGTCTCCCAATTTATCCCTCCCCCCACCATAATCAATTTCAGAATATTTTCATTATTCGAAAATAAATAACTAAAAACTCACACCCAATTCTCCCATCCCCCTGAGCCCTACTACTTTCTGGCTGCATGGATTTGGCAAATATTACACATTTCACATGCATGGAATCCTGCAATATGCGATTTTTGCGTCTGGCTTCTTTAATTTAATGTAAGCGTTTTCAGGGTTCATCCATGTGGTAGGACACATCACCGCTTCTGGCTTCAGTGTCTTTCATTGCCATATTAGAGATGAGATCTCTTGCCCAAGGTTCCAAAGGCAGGATTTGAGGCCAGGCTTGCCCCTGTCCTGTGCCTTCCCCCAGGTGTGGATGACACTGTCACTGTGCTACTCCAGTATCCAGGAGGGGTCCACGGCAGCTTCACCTGCAGCATCACTGCCCAGCTCTCCAATACGGTCTCTGTGAGTGGTACCAAGGGCATGGCCCAGGTGAGGCACGACTGGCCGAGCTGGGATGGATCCAAGTATTGGGAACCATGGCGCTTAGCAAGAGGGGTAGGCTAGTTGTGGCTGTTGGAGCTGGATAGGGACTGAACCAGCCTCTTCCCACACCATTGCTAAGGAATCCATCCTCAACCACCTGCCCATGGGATGGGGTTTGAACCTTCAGGCTCCTTCCTGAGGGTGAACCGATTGGTTTGTCAAAAGTCCTTAGCCCTTTCTTAGGAGAAACCAGTTCTTTTCAACCCTTCTCAGAGAGCAGCTTTGGAATTGTTTTCAGGACAGGATATGGGGATTATCAAAGAGAAGCTTCATGGGGCTTGGAGCCATGCTGCTAGAAAGAAATTCTGTTCCCAGCAGAAGAATTGGGACCTTGCCCCAAACGTGAACTGCAGAATTTGCCCCAGCTGTATCTCTGTATTTCCATTTTGACTTTGACTTGGCTATGGCAATAATTTAGGCTTCCCCAGGGCTAAAACAAAAACAAGTCTCCCAGTGGATAAGAAGGTCATAGGTTGTCTAAGCCTCCTCCTTGCAAAGGGGATTCCACAGATGCAAAGATAAGCTGGCTTCACAAAGCCTGAGCATAGGGTTAAAGAGGGGTTTGTTACTGGGGAAATGAACAAACACGACAGGCTTGTAGTGTGGCAATCTTGATGCTAAGGAATAATCCCCCAGCGATCAGGGCAGGGGTTGGGGGTGGGGACCCAAACCTTCCTGAGGATGGAGGGCGATCAGCCCTTAGCTGATGAGAGCGATGCTCCCAAGCATCCCCAAGCAGGAGCCCCTGCAGCCCTGTTGGTGAGGGCTGTAAGGACCACCTCTTATCTCCCCTCAGATCCTCAACCCCTGCTGGTGTCCAACAGAGCTGGTGGTAAAGGGGGAGCGTAAGGAGTTCCCACTGCCCCCCGCCCCAGGCAAGGAGTTCAATTATACAAATGGAATGGGCATGAGTTATGAGGCCAAGCACGTCCGGGAATGCCTGCAGAAGGGTAAGGATGTGGAGGACAGGGATGGGAGGGTGGCAGGGTGGCAGGGCAAGTCTGGTAGGGGAGGTGGGTGTCCTCCCCACCCTTCAGCCACTCAAACAACTGTTTAGAATTACATCTCCCAGGACCCGCTGTGGCATCCATGTAGCTGGAACCACATATTGCTGTGCCTCATGGGATTCTGGGAATTGTAGTTCTTTTGTTCTTTGGGATGTGAGTAGGAGGAGTCCCTACTAACTGCACTCTCTCCCAGGCCTGAAGGAAAGTCCTGTGATTCCTCTGGCAGAAAGTGAGCTCCTGGCTGACGTCCTTGAGGAGGTGAGGAAGGCCATTGGAATCACCTTCCCCCAAGACAAACGCTGATGTATGCCCTGAATAAATAATGACATGCTGGTAAATTCCTTGGCAGTCCAGTGGTTAGGACTCGGCGCTATCACTGGTGGGGACCAGGTTCAATCCCTGTTCGGGGAACTAAGATCCCGCAAGCTGCGTGGCATGGCCAAAATAAATTAATTAAATTAAATAAAAAATAAAGACATGCTTTCCACAAAGATCTTGGCGGTGGTGGTTTGATGGGAGCTGGAGAGAGCCCACCGTCAAAGGGGTCACTAGAGCACAAACTGGGCAGAAGGATGGGGGTGGGGTGGGGTCAGGACCACATTTCCCACAGGCTCCTGCAGCAGACATGTGTGGGCAGATCCACAGGTCGCCTGCCTCAGCCTGTGTAACCCTGGGTGGGGTACAGTATATAGGTAGGAGGTGTCCCTAACTGCACCCTCCTCTGGCCTCTCTCTGTCTTTGTCTCCTCATCAGTAGAGCGGAGATACCACACTAACCACCCTCTGGTGAGGATTAAATGGGATGGTATTATGAACAGGCCCTAGCACACAGCAGGTTCTCTATAGATGTTAGCTGATGGCCCTTTGAGGTCAGGCCTCCAGAAGCTCCAGGCTTCCATTAGGTATAGAGAGTCATTTCACCAGGAATGTTCACACAAGTATTTCAGTGGCCTTATTGTCAAAGCCTGGGTCTTACGCCCCTCTCTGTGGCAGGGGTAGGAGGTCATTCCCACCCAAATTACAAGCAGTTGGAGCGGGGCTATATGTGGGTGCTTGGCCAACCAATTAGGGTTAACTCTGTGCTCTAGGAAAGATCTAACTTTCATATTTTTCTATAGTGGTGAGTATAGGTTAGTTTATGCTGTAGTAAAAAACAACCCCCAAATCTCAGCTTAGCATAACGAGGTTTTTTTCTCACTTTATGTTACATATTGACCGAGGGTTCTGGAGTCTCAATGTCTGGGACCCAGGGTGACAGAGCCACTACCTTCTGGAGTCCTGCCAGTCAAGTGTGGCCAAGTAAAGAATACCCTGGAAGCTCTTGTACCAACACTTAAAAGTTCTGATACAAAAATGACACATATAATCTCAGAATTTATTGGCCAAAACTAGTCATGTGACCTGAAGGAACCACAGAAAATCCGGGAAGTTCAATTCCACCACATTCCAGAAGATGGAGAGGGATACATTGGGTTTAAGACACTAATAACTCTCACTCTGAGAAAACAAGCAGTTTGGTAGAAATTTCAGAACATTGAATGATTAGACATCAGTCAAATGAGTTTTCTTTTTTTTTTTTTAATTTATTTATTTATTTTGGCTGCCCTGGGTCTTAGTTGTGGCATGTGGGATATTTTTGTTGTAGCAAGCAGACTCTTAGTTGTGGCATGCATGTGGGATCTAGTTTCCCAACCAGGGATCGAACCCAGGCCCCCTGCATTGGAAGCACAGAATCTTACCCACTGGACCACCAGGAAAGTCCCTCAAATGAGTTTTCTATTGTTTGCTTATTCCAAGTCCCAGTACACATCATTCAGCTATCACCACATTGGTTTCAGCCCTTTGCTTGCTTGGTTTCAGTCATTTACTTGTGTGGCAGATATGGCTAGGTGTCCCCTTAATAATTATTTGCCTCTGATAGGGAAGTTTCACTGGACACATGGCTGCACAGCTAAAGACTACATTTCTCAGGCTCCCTTGCAACCAGTTTCTTGCCATTGCCAACGGCTTCTGACCAATGGGATGTCTGCAGCACCTGAGTTATGGCCTTAAAAAGCAAGGAAGATGGCATCCCTTTCAGTCTCTCCCTTCCTGGTGCAGGGATGTGTTGGGCATTGGTGTGTCCATCTTACACGATGAGATGGAAGTGCTGTTTGTGAATGGTAAGGCAACAAGCTAGAAGGCTAGAAGAAAGACATGATTATGGAATTAGGGCATGAGCTGGCAAACTGGAGACCCTGGAGAGCCAGTGTTTAGTTCCAGGCCAAATTGGAAGGTCTGAGTACCAGGACAGCTAATGCTGTAGTTGTTGTCTGAAGGCTGGCAGCTCTGAAACAGGAGGGAAGGGGGCAGGGCACACCTCAAAAAGAATTACATACCCCTTGAGGATACGACATAAACTGGTTAGAACCAGCTAGGTCCAAGATGGCAGAAGATTTGACTTCCAGTAGACTTTGAGCCTCATGACATGCTCATTGTAATAAATTAGCATATGCTAAATAACACACCCACAGGCGCCATGACAATTCTGAGGCTAACCATAAAAAGCCAAAAAGTGGGCAGTGATCCAATTCCTGGAAATCTCTGCCCTTTCTCCAAGATAGTTGGAATAATCCTCCCACTCATTAGACTTTGAAATTACCCAGCCCATAAAAACTAACCACCCCATATTTGGGGGCCTCTCACCTTCTGAGATGGCCCACACTGTCTGTGGACTGTGTTTCTCTCTAAATAAATCCACTTCTTACCTATCAATTTGTCTCTCATTGAATTCTTCCTGTGATGAGACATAAAGAATCTGAGACCAGGTATTTGATCTCAATTAAAAGACACTGGGGGGACCTCCCTGGTGGTCCAGCGATTAAGACTCCATGCTTCCACTGCAAAGGGCATGGGTTCAATCCCCGGTCAGGGAACTAATATCCCACATGCCACGGGGCTACTGAGCCTGTGTGCTCAAGAGTTTGCACGCTGCAATGAAAGATCCCGCATGCTGCAACAAAGATCCCACGTGCCACAACTGAGACCTGACACAGGCAAATATGAATGAATGAATGAATGAAAAAATGAACAAATAAGTAAATAAATAAATATTTAAAAAGAAAGAAAGGGGGGGCGTCAAGGAAGGGAGGGAATATGGGGATATGTGTATAAAAACAGTTGATTGAACCTGGTGTACCCCCCAAAAAAAATAAAATAAAATAATAATAAAAAAAAAAAAAAAAAAAAAAAAAAAAGAAAGAAAGAATGGCCTGTCCAAGTGACACAGGTCAAGCTGGAGACCTGACAGCACCCACAAGAACCATACAATTTTGGCAAATCCATCTCTTTCTCTGGGCTCTGGTTTCCTCATCTGTAAATAGGCCATAAATATTCTAGATGTATTAGTTATCTATTGCTGTGTAACAAACTGCCCCCAAACTAAGCAACTTAAAGCAACAATAAATGCTTATTATCTCACACCATTTCTGAGGACTGGCAACCCATGAGTGACTAAGCTGTCCGTTTGTGGTTTAGGATCTCTCATGAGGTTGCTGTCAGGATGTTGGTGGGGACAGCTGTCATCTGAAGTCTTGACTGGGGCTGGAGGATATCCTTCCAAAGTGGCTCATTCACATGGCTGGAGGTTCCTCAACACATGTATGTCTCCAGTGGACGACTGCTTGAGTGTCCTCACAACATGGCAGCTGCTTCCTCTAAAGCAAGTGATCCAAGAGAGAAACAGGCAGAAGCTGCAGTGACTTTTATGACCTAACCTTGGAAGTTACACTCTGTCATTTCCACAATATCCTATTAGTCACACTGTCAGCCCTGCTCAGTATGGGAGGGAACTACACAGGGGCATGAATACCTGGAGGTGAGAATCATTGGGACCCATCTTGGAGGTGACCTTCATAGGTCTGATATAGCATCTTTATTATTGTAAACAATTTTGACTTAAGCACCATCTCAAAAGTTTTTTCCCCTCTACTCATCAGCTGTACTATTTAGAGGTCTGCAGCTGCATTAAAAGCCCTCTCTTCCCTCTCTGTAACTGGGATGGTGGAGGGCTAATTCTTTGTGCTGGAATAACAGACACAAAGAAAGCCAGCTTCAAAGTTAATAGGAAACACAATTTCCCAAGGACATGTTTTCTTACTAACAAAGAAACTTTGTTCTCTAAAATCATCAAGGTTGAAAACTCTATCAGTAAAAATTAAACATCCCACCCTTGCCTGTAGGATCTAAGTCGTTTGATACAGAGTAGCAGCCTCGATTTCCAGCCCAGGTGCAGAGCAAAGGGTTTCTGGACCCAACTCTCCACATCTACATTCACCTTGTAGTTTGCAAGGATACAGGACCCTGGTTCCTTTTACAGTCCACACACTGCTTGGCTTTGAGCCTAACATACAGTCATCACCTAAACTTCACTCTTCCTCCCTATCCTATAATAAGTCTACCTTTTCCTTTGTCAAGATGCTCCATGATTTCTCTGTTATGTGGTCTCCTTCATCTCAGTGGGTCACTAAACTTGACTTTGTCGGACTATATTCCTGGTGTTGTTAGGCTGATGGACTAAGACACCTATAATCTTCAATAGCCATGGCTTCCAGCCACCCTTGGGACATAAGTTCCCTTCTCTTATGTGCCCAAACCATTCTTCATCTGACCCCAGCCTATTTTTCTAATCTAAGTTCTTTTTTCTTACTGTTCTCTTTTTGAAAGGAGATATAATCATTTCCATACAGTAAAGTGCATGTCTTATGTATACAGCTCAATGAATTTTTAAATACGTGTATGCCCAAGTAAGCACCACCCAGATCAAGATATAGCACATTTGAGGTACCTCAGGAGACTCTCTTGGGGCCCCTCCCTGTCCTCACCCTCCCAATCTATCACCAATCTATCACTTTTGAACTTCAGATTCCTTTTATTTTCGCACAAACACACGTAAACATTCATAGACTTTAGTTATCTGGAACGTGATGCCTCAATGAATGCTATTTTTGGTCTTTGATGTTCCTTCTGTCCTGGGAAGGGCCTTGAGGCCCACCCGAAACTTTTTAAACTATTGCAGGCAGGCAGGCAGGAAGGCAGGAAGGCAGGAAGGCAGGAAGGCAGGAAGGAAGGAAGGAATAAAAGTTATAGCTGCGATTGAATGCTTGGCTGGTGGAATGGCGCTACGACCAGTTCCTAAAGAGATAGTGCTGATTGGACAGTCACGCAGGTGTGGTCCTGCGTCTGGGTAGCCCTGCGGGGCAGCGACGCGTGGAAGCCATTTTGCGGGGCGATCACGTGAGAGGACGCACGCTCAGCGGGGCACTCACGTGACCAGGGGCGTGCAGCGGCCGCCCGGGAGGACCCGGCGAGAGGCGGCGGCGGGAGCGGCGGTGATGGACGGGTCCGGGGAGCAACCCAGAGGCGGGGGTGAGGCGGGAGGCGGACGGGCGGGAGGAGGGCGAGCCCCTCGCCGGCCGACCCCACGATCTCTCCTGTCGGTATGGGGCCGTGCGATCGCCAAGCACTCTGGGGCAGAAACTCCCGGATCCGGCGCTGCCAGCCTCCACCCACACCCTCCCCGGGCGTCCCGGGCTCTCTGGCCTCCGCGTCCCAATCCCTTACTGTCTGGCGCTCTCGGACCCTCGAGAAGCTGGAGAACCCCATAATCCAAGCCCCTGGGGCAGGCCCGGGCTTGTCGCCGGCACCACTTCCTGGTGGGAGGGGCGGGTCTCCCCTCAGTCCCCTCAGTCCCCTCAGGCCAGGGGTTTGGATGCATGAAGTGTTCCCTCAGCCTCCTCCCCCGGGATGATACAGGCCCAGGACCACTGCCTCTTTCTCCATCAAGGACTCAGTTGCCTGGGGCCTCAGTCACTTTATCTACCTGGGACCCAGCAATGCAGGGCCCCCTAGCGTTGTCCTCCCTCAGGGGTCATGAGCCACTCCAGTTCCCTGGATCCCAAGACCCAAGAGTCCCGGCACCTCTTCCTTCCTTTCTCCTCTAGGGCCCACCAGCTCTGAGCAGATCATGAAGACAGGGGCCCTTTTGCTTCAGGGGTGAGTTTGAGGGCTGATTATTGCAGAGCGAATTTGAGGAGCGAGGCCCCATTCTGATTCTGCATCCCATGCAACTCCATTTCCACTCTAGTTTCATCCAGGATCGAGCAGGGCGGATGGGGGGAGAGACACCCGAGCTGGGCCTGGAGCAGGCGCCCCAGGATGCATCCACCAAGAAGCTGAGCGAGTGTCTCAAGCGCATTGGAGATGAACTGGACAGTAACATGGAGTTGCAGAGGTGTGGCCCCTGGGACCCAGGAGTCCAGCCAGTGGGCCCCTTCTCCCTCAGAACCCAAGAGTCCCAGCTCCCAAACCCCGCTTGCCCTGGGAGCCTGGAGTCCAGGTCCACAGCCCCCTTTTCCCTCAGACCCAGGGGTCCATGGCCCCACCACTCAACTCGGCACTCTGGACTCCCAACCCTCCCCTGCCCTAGGATCTTGAAACCCTCCTTCAGGGTGTCATTTTCTCCAATTTCCTCAATGTCCATCTTGTGGCTTTCCCCCATGATAGCCTCTTTTGGTTTCAGCCTGGCTCAGGCCTGTTTCCTTATCTTTGGTATGGGATGAACACCAGAGTTTCCACACTCTGCCTGATCCTCCCTGTCTAGCACTGGCTCTCCTCTCTCCTGCAGGATGATCGCGGCCGTGGACACAGACTCCCCTCGAGAGGTCTTTTTCCGAGTGGCGGCCGAAATGTTTTCCGATGGCAACTTCAACTGGGGCCGGGTCGTTGCCCTTTTCTACTTTGCCAGCAAACTGGTGCTCAAGGTGGGCGGCTGCAGGGCCCTGATCCCGGGGAGGCTCCCCTCAGACCTATGAGGACCTGGGAGTCATGAGGTCAACCCCTGTGGCAGCCCAGTAACCACAGAGGGAATGGAGAGAGACAGCTATGGGCCATTTATCTGCTTTTTCATTCATTTATTCATTCAACAAACATTTATTGGGCCTATAATGTGTGCGACCTGTGCTCGGCACCCAAGACACAGCATGGAATAGAACAGGCTAGGGCCCTGCTCTCAGGGAGCCCACATCGTAGTAGGCTGAGTGAAGTAAACTAGGGTGATGCGATTGAGCAGAGTGGTCAGGAAAGACTTCTATGAGGAGGTGACATTAAAGCCAAAGTTGGAATGACAAGAAAGATGCAAGGATATATAAAGATGGGGGAAAAGGTATCCAGTAGAGGGCACAGCAAATGCAAAGGCCCTGAGGTAGGACCAAGCCTGGTGTGTTGAGGGCAATGAGGAGCCCCATGTGGTTAGAACAGAGTGAGGAGGGAGAGAAGGTGAGAGATGAGGGCAGATTGCGAGGGGTCTTGTGGGCCATTGTATAGACTAGCTTTACTCTGAGTGCAAGGGGAGTGACTGGCTGGTTTTAAACAAGAGTGAGGTGACCTGATTTATAAATAGAAAAGACTTTTCCAGCAAGGATAGCAAAATGTTCATTGTAGAATCTAGGTTGTGTGTATAGGCCTGTTCACTGTGAAATTTTCTTAACTTTTCTCTCTGAAGATTCTCGTGATAAAATATTGGGGGAGGGGAAGCCCAGCAAATTATTTTGGCCATTGCGGGTAGAAAAAAGGATCATGGGGCACAAGGACAAAAACTGGGAAGCTGATGAAGGGGTACCTATGATAGTCCTGGCGAACAGATGACTGACCTGGAGTCAGGTGGCAGCAGTGGAGGTGGGGAAGTAGATTTCTTGATGTGTTTGCAAGATTGAGCTGATGGGGCTTGAATGTTAGAGGTGAGGGGGACAGCCGTCAGGGTGATGGTAGGGCTGCATATGGAGCTAAGGACAACAGGTGAGAAGAAGCGAGATAGGGAGGCTTAGGGAGTTAAAGAGCAGGTGTCAGGCCTTACCTGGTCTGAAGGTCGGAAAGCCCTCTCTGCAGAAGTGACATTAGAGCTGAGCTTTGAGGGATGAGTGAAAATTCCCTTGGTTGAAGCCCACTGAGGCAGAAGAATCAGCATGTGCAAAGGTCCTGAAGCAGGTTAAGAATCTGGTGGGAAAGAAGAGGAAAGTTGGAATGCCATCAGGTCAGAGCCTTTACACAGGGCCTTGTGAGCCAAGATATGTTTTTGAGTTTTTAATCCCAGAGGCACTGGGGAGCCATAGATGGTTTGTGAGCAGGGCGCTTGACAGTGATGAGATCCACTTTACACTTTATGAAGCTCATTCTGACTGTGAGTGGAAAAGAGACTGCAGAAGGGCAGGAGCGGACGCAGAGAGTTGAGAAAGGAGACTGGAGGCCACGGCCCCAGGCAGTGGGGACAAGGCTCAGACCCTAAGGTCCATCCCACTCCCCACAGGCCCTGTGCACCAAGGTGCCCCAGCTGATCAGGACCATCATGGGCTGGACATTGGACTTTCTTCGAGAGCGGCTGCTGGGCTGGATCCAGGACCAGGGTGGTTGGGTGAGGCCCTTAACCCCACTCTCTCCCCCTACTCCTCTGGGACCCCTGGGCCTTCCTGAGCCCACCACAGTGGTGCCTCCCCTCCCCATTTTCAGATCATCAGATATGCTCTGTGTTTTCTTATATGTCTGATCAATGCCTGATTCATATGGAGCTCACTGACCTCTCTATGACCCTTGACCTCCTGGTGACCTCTGACCTCCTGGTGACCCCTGACCTGACTGGTACCTTCTGACCCCTCTGGTGCCTCCACTTCCTCTGGAATCCCTCAAGTTCTATGATAACCCTTTGCCTCCCAAGTCTTTAGTACCATTCATCTTAGGACCTTGCCCCACTCATGCCCTCTGATCCTTCCCTGACCCATGTCCTGGCCCAGGGGCTGCCCCTTGGCTGAGTTGCTGACGTGCCTGATGTCCCTTCCCAGGACGGCCTCCTCTCCTACTTTGGGACACCCACGTGGCAGACAGTGACCATCCTTGTGGCCGGAGTGCTCACCGCCTCACTCACCATCTGGAAGAAGATGGGATAAGGCCACCAGCTGCCTTGGACTGTGTCTTTTCTGCATAAATTATGGCATTTTGGGAGAGGGGTGGGGATTGGGGGCCATGGGTGTTTTTCTTACTTTTGTAATTATTGGGGTGGGGCAGGGTAGGGAGGAGTGGTCTCGGGGAGGGCGGGGGGCAATAAACCTCTTTCGGGCCACACTTTGGAGTCTGAGTCACTGAGCCCACTTCCTGGCTGTCGCAGGAGACCAGGCTTCACGTGCTGACACATCCTTTGCTGAGGGTACCAGGTGCCCTGTGTCGGTGGGTGGTGAGTGAAGTCCTGGCCCTGCCCTCAGGGAAGCCACAGTCCTGAGGGGAACTGAGGCACCTTCAGATCACTTGTGTGTCCTGTGTCACAGTCTAGGGTATTGTGTTGGAGGCCGCACTGGGCCAGGCCCAAGCCCAGCAGAGGAGCCTGGCGTGGGGGTGGGGGTGGGGGTGGGGATCAGGGTAGCAGGGTGCAAAGCAGGCCTCCCGGACCCCCCGGGAACTAGGGCCTGGAAGCTTCTACCACATGGGACCACAAGAAGTTGCGCATTTACTGAGGTGGAGAAATGGGGAAGAAGGCGCTGGGGCAGAACTTGGGAGGACTAGGAGAGCAGGGGAGGACTAGGAGAGCAGGGGAGGGCTCTGGAGCCTTTTGGGGAAGCCCCTGGTGGTTGGACGACTGAGCAGGCTAGAGAGAGGGTCCAAGGGAGACTCCGGAGGAGGCCTGAGCTTGAGCTGTGTGGCCGGAGAGGAGGGACACATCCTGGGGCCAGGGGCTGGAGGAGGAGTCTGGGGTCTGGCCTGTAACTGGGAGGGGCCCTCCAGGAGAGGAGCAGCCCCTGGGAAGAAAAATGCTGAGCTCAGAAAGAGGCACCGTAGATGGAGGCACAGAAGGGGAATCAAAAAAGGGGATTACAGAGAATAAGGGCATGTGGAGAGTCACAGCTGGTTGTCACCTCACTGGCTCTCTGTCCCCCTGTGTGTCTGTCTTTGTCTCTGTTCCCCTCTCTCTGGGTCTTTCTGTCCCCTTCTCTGTCTCTGTTCCTGTCTGTCTCTGTCCCTGTCTCTCTTTGTCTCTGTCCCTCTCTGGGTCTTTGCCACTCTCTTGGGCTCTTTCTGCCCCCCCCCATTCCCTCCCCCTCATCCAACCTTCCTTCTTCAGATCTTTATCTCACCCCTTCTCCCTCCACCTGTAAGCACTTTCCAGGTCACCTCTCCTTTAGCCCAAGACTAAAGGTCTTTGGACTGAGGTATGAAATTTGGTGAATGAGTAACTAAGGACCCATTGTGACTGTGTGCCTGGGGCAACTGCCCCTCCCCCAGAGACTTTCCCTAGAGACACCCAGTGGGGGGGGGGGGATATGTCAGTTAAGATAGCAGTGAGGGGAGACTGAGTCACCACCCAGAGAGAAGGGACAATATGGCCACAGGCGGGAGCCCAGGGAAACCATCAAGGGAACTAAAAAGACTGTAAGACTCCGAGACAAAGCATACTCAAGGCAGCACCTTGGGGCAGGCGGCCAGCCCTGGGGCCCAGGCAGACTGCAATCCACCCCAAGGAGATGAGGTCAGAGAGCGGGCTCCACCCTGCCCCCCTGCCGGAGCCCCTTCTCGAGCTGACTTCAGCATGACTCAGCATAGCTGCTCTGCTGGCCACTGGCCCAGACACCTCCTGAGGACCCCAGATACTGGCCTGGCTGGCATCCCCTTGATCAGGGGGTACCCTGCCCAGGCTGCTTGGAGAGGCTTCTCTGCAAGTCGGGTCCTCACCTCTGCCCCTAACGCCCCAGCGGCTTCAGTTTCCCTGCCCCAGCCCACCAGTTGCCTCCATTAGGGCACTTAATAGGGTCAAAGTCCTGTTCACCCTACAACCAGGAGCTCCTTGAAGGCAGAGTCCTGGTGTGAGTCAGCTCTGCCACTCAGGCACTAGCTGGGACCAGACACAATTTTAAAATGTCCATTGGTTAAAGGCAGACATCCCATTCCCAGGTCCCCAGACCCTCCTCGTTTCCCCAGGACCCAGCGCTTCTCTGTGATCTTGAAGGAGCACGTGTCGGATAAGACAGAGACAATTTAAGAGAGACTGCCTAAGAGCCAAGAATTCCCAGTCTCTGGCTGCCTTCAAAATAATCGCCAGAAGTGCAGCCTCGGAGAGAGACCCCCACCCCGCCAAAGCTCTGGTGTTATTTCACCCCTCCCCATCTTAGCTTCCAGAAAAAGTGGGCCCCTGAAATAGCGCCGAGGTATCACAAGTGGCCCAGACAATCTTTCGAGGACTCCAAAGGGCTCTCCAAGACTCCCGACCTCTTTAAAAAGCCCCTATTAGGCTTCTGGAAACATCTGTATCCCCCACTCCAGGGCTGAACCCCAGGGCTCTACAATTGTCCTTCTAATCCTGCAGATCACTTCAAGAGCCCCAGGAAGTTTCCAGAAAAATATGGATTTCCATTGTGAACTCTAAAGTTACAGAAACTCCCCCCACCTTTGAACCCCAGGGCTCCAAGTCCTCCCTGAGAGAGACCCAAGGTTCCAGAAATAACATCTCACAGCCTTCCAAACTTCTCAATGATCCTGGTACCCCCTTATCTGCTAGAGCAAACCACCGTCATCTGGAGGTTTCCGCACCTCTGAGGAACACCCCCCAGGGTTCCAGTAAAGTCCGTGCCCTGAATCCAATCTACTTTCCTGGGACACCCCCAGGACCCAGGGATCATTATTTTCCAGTGTTCCCAGTGTCCTCATTAGTCTTTCACCTACCAGAGAGTCCCCCCAGAAGCCCTTGACGTCCCAGAATTAGTCAGAGGGCCCCTGTACCCCGCGAAGCCACCCACCCCCGGCCAATTCCCCATTTCACAACATCTGCCTATAAGCGCGTGACTTCCCCACCTCTGGGCGGGGTGGGGGTGCGGTGGGGGGGGGGGGGTCGGGAGTCCTATCTGCGGCTGATTGGTCACGCGCGGGCTCCAGGCCCCGCCTCCCACCACCGTTGATTGGCCGCGTCCTCTCCCTGACCGTCCCACTTCCGAGGGCCCGCGCGCTATAAAAGAAGCCGCCAGCCCCAGCCTTCTCAGTGCGCCCGGCGGTCCCTCGGATCTGTCTCTTGCTTCAACAGTGTTTGGACGGAACAGACCCAGGGACGCCCCTTGCTCCAGCCTCCGACCACCCTCCAACCTTTTTTCCAGTCGCAACGTTCGGAGTCGGCCACTCAGCTATCCTCGGTCACCGGGACCAGCCAACACCACTTTTTGAGCTTAGCTCATTACCGATCAACCATGGCCTCCCAGATTCGTCAGAATTATTCCACCGAGGTGGAGGCTGCCGTCAACCGCCTGTTCAACTTGCATCTGCAGGCCTCCTACACCTACCTCTCTCTGGTGAGGGTCCCCAGGACGCCCCCAGCCCAAGTTTCCCTCAGCTGCGCACCTCCGGCCCTCTGCGCACGCGCTGGCGGTCTTTGTCCCGCTGGATAGTCAGAAGGCGGAGTCCGCACCCCGGCCTCGCCTCCTGCTAACCTTTGTTCCCGCCATCTCTTCCCGCAGGGCTTCTATTTCGACCGCGACGATGTGGCTCTGGAGGGCGTGGGCCACTTTTTCCGCGAATTGGCCGAGGAGAAGCGCGAGGGCGCCGAGCGTCTCTTGAAAATGCAAAACCAGCGCGGTGGCCGCGCCTTCTTCCAGGACGTGAAGGTAAATAGTGTGTGGGCAGCGCACTACGTCTCCCAATAGTCCCTGCGCTAGAGACCCGTTGACCGTAGCGGTTTAGGCATCGCGTAGGCTTCTGGGAGGTTGAGTTAGTCTTGTGTGGGTTGTTTACTACGGCTGGAAATGGAGGCGCACCAAGTTCCCCCAAGACGTGGCGGTCCAGAACGCAGCGTGTAGTATCGTGGGACGTGTAGTTTTAGGACGCTGGAGATGGTAGGTACAATCTCTTAGAGGTCCCCCCTCCCCGGCTAAGCCCTTTACTCCCGCAACTACTGGAAAATGAGTTTTTAGTCCTTTTCAGAGTGTGTGGCTAGTACTGAGCTGTTTTTGTTTTCGGTATAGAAGCCATCTCAAGATGAATGGGGTAAAACCCAGGACGCTATGGAAGCCGCCATGCTCCTGGAGAAGAACCTGAACCAGGCCCTTTTGGATCTGCATGCCCTGGGTTCTGCCCGCGCAGACCCCCACGTAAGTATCTCCATTCATGTCTGCCCATCCTAAGAGGTTCCCTGGAGTGATGCTTATGTAGTAATTAAGCATTGGCCTCATTTGATTGGGGAGATTTCCTTCTGAGCCTCCTCCTCCCATCTGTCACATTGTCAGATCTGTAAGTGGCAACATTTTCTCTTTTATCTCGTAGCTCTGTGACTTCCTGGAGAACCACTTCCTAGATGAGGAGGTGAAACTCATCAAGAAGATGGGTGACCATCTGACCAACCTCCGCAGGCTGGGTGGTCCCCAGGCTGGGCTGGGCGAGTATCTCTTCGAAAGGCTCACTCTCAAGCACGACTAGGAGCCTCCGGAGCCCAGCGGCCTTGGAGGAGCCCCTTTGGTGTCAGGGCTGCTGCCTGAAGCCCCTCTCTGCAGCCACTAGGCAGCTTTTTAACCACCTGGACCCCTCTCCCAAGCCTTGGACCAAATGGAAACAATAAAGCTTTTTGCAGCAACTTACGGTTTTGTGTGTTTGTGTGTGTTGTGGGGAAAAAAGGTGGGATCTATCTTCACGTTCTGGCTGGACTGGGCTGGCAGGGAGAGAGGAGTTGGCACTCTACTTCTAAGGCATAACACCTGTGGGGTGTTGAAGTAGTGGGTTCTCTGCTTTGCCAGGCTGTTAACTGCCCCTCTTAAGATGATAGAGCCCAGACTCCATGGAGAATCTAGTAAGACCTGTGGTCAGCAGTGGGGAGCAGACAGCTGTTGAAGAGATCACTAACTAGAAACAAGTTCAGATGAATTATGTTGTCAGGCACTTGCCAAACTCTGAAAGTATTGTCTCTGGCTCAGTTTTGGGAGGCTAAGTAGAATTGTGAACTCCTTTATATGGGTGAGTTGAGACAATTGCTGTGTAAATTATCCACGGTAACCAGGAGGCACACCCAGGCCTGACCTTCAGAGGTTGCTTGTCACAGGTGTGGAATTCAAGGCACATGATAGGTAGGACCCCACACGTGGGTCTGAGCAGCTGAGAGCATGTGATGTGCAAGAGGTGCTGAGCTAGGGGTTCGGGGCTCAGCACAGAAACAGGATGTGAAATTGTCCAAATGGGAACTCAAGAAGCTTTAAGATGACTTAGCAGGGGCTGGTGTCAGCTCTGACCCTCTACCCCTATCCTGTTTTTGGTAGAGGAATGTAGGAGGAAATGGTTGCTGGACATCTGTTCTTTTGTCTACTCAGCCCCACGCCCCTCCTGCTGGTAATTCTGGTGGGGGCAGGGACTTCTGGGTGTCTGTTGCAAACACTGGCTAACAGGAGGATGATCACAAGTCCAAATGCAAACAATCAGAGCTTTCTACTCCCCCGAAAAGCGACTGGTTCAGAGATGGCACATGTGGCCTAGAGAAGATTCGAACCGAAAGATTGTTTTCCAAAAATAGTCATCCAGGAGACTGTAGGCCCAAAGTCCAGAGGCCACAGAGTCCTAGCAACATGCTCTAAGCTAGTGCTGTCCAACAGAACTTTTCGCAATGATGGAAATGTTCTGTATCTGCACTGTCCAATAGGGTAGCCATGGGCCATATGTGGCCACAGTGGCTATTGAGCCTTTGCAAATGGCTAGTGCTACTGAGGAATTTAATTAAATGTAAATAGCCACATATGGCTCATGGCTACCCTCTGGATCCTTTTTCCAGGGGCAGCCCCTTCTGCCAAAGAGCTTGAGACAACTTTGCCACTTGCAAGTCAAGTCAAAAACAAGAGAGTTACCTTCCTTTGCAGTAACACTGGAATCCAATGGCAATCCAGGTGTCTAAGACAACAGAATGATACAAGGGAACTGGGACCCAGCAGTGGGCAGGGGGAGGAATAGGAGGTAAAGAGGGAGGGAAGGAAGAGGACAGCAGGGCCAGGACTGAGGCCCACCAAGCCCTCACGTCAGACTACACCTGAGATTCTTAAATATAGATGTATTTTTTCATCTCTGGACACACTTCAATCACACCCCTCTGGCCCTTCCCCACCCAACCGCAAACCAAGTGCAGCAGACACAGCACAGCACACGTGAGGGGCCCCTCCCTTCACCAAAGCTGGGGGCTGGGCACAGCTTGGGGATGGAAGAGCCTCGAGGTAAATAAGGGCGTTTCTAGAATCCAATGAGCTGAGTTGTAGACCAGGGGGAAGGGGCCAGGATGCAGCACAGTGGCGGGGTTCTAGATTTGGCACCTGGGACCTAGAACCCAGTGGTTTCATGGTGGGTCTAGCGGTTGGGGGTTATGTGTGGGGGGTGCTGGGGAAGACAGCCAGTTGTCCTCAGCAGAGGGATTCCCTGGAGGGAGCAGGAGTCTAGAGATACAGGAAAGAGTTCAGACTCAGGGAAAGAGTAGGGTCTGGTCCAGAAAAGGCCAGAAAGGCATCTAGACCAAGACTGCGTGTTCTCCAGTAGGAATGAGAAACCAAGTGGTTCTGCCCCCGCTTGCTTGGCCAAAGTGCGGAGGAAAGAGGAAAGCAGGGGTGGAGGGGTCCTCTGGGCAGAGCCGGACACCCCAGGGAGGGCTAAGCAGAATAAACACCAGTGCACTGGCCTGGAGCCTGAGTTCTGGAGTTGAGATGGAGGACCTGCATTCAGTTAAGTCCCTGAAAGTGCCCCAGCTGTAGACTTGATTGTCTCATTAGCAGGGACGCCACGTGGTTTCTAGCACTTGGCTGCCCCGGCCAGGCCTGAGAATGGCAGGCTCTGTATGTTGTAGAATTAGAAAACCGCCCCAGCATAAAAGGCAACAGAGCAGGTTTCTGAAAACCTCTGGCACCACGGCAGGGTAATGGCAGATTCCTGGCCTCTGGCACTGCCTGGGGGACTCCAGGGCACAGATTATGCATTCTGGAACCCAAGAAAGGCACGGAGTTGCAGATTCTGGAGTGTTAGGGATTCCGAGAGAGGAGCTAGAGGGGCTGGAGTGTATGGCAGACGGGGCAGGGCTGTGGACCCCACAGAGCCTTGGGGATCTGGAGTGGAGTCTAGGGACAGCGCTATTCTGCATCCACCTTCTGGATTAAGGGAGGCAGAGTTGGCGGAGAGAGTGGGGGGCAGGGGGCTTAGTTGCGCTCCTCACCCAGGGAGCTGGCGGGGCTGAGAGGCTCGCTGGGGGTGCTGACTGAGCTGGAGGGTGCTGTGTCCACCGAGCCGCGCTTGCTCCCGGTGGAAGAGGTGCAGGAGGCGCGACGCGGCCACTCGGGAGCACGGATATTGCGCCGGTCCTTGGCGGCCTCCTCGTCCTCGTCGTAGCGCTCGCCATCTTCATCGGGTGGTATGTCGCGGGGCTCCTCCTCATCCTCGCTCTGGTGTGGGCTGGAGTGTCGCGACAGCGAGGGCGATGGTGGCACCGAGGCTGGCCGTGGGTAGCGGTAGCCCTGGGTCTGCGTACGGAGGTGTGGGCACAAGAGTGAGCAGAGGCCTCTACAGCCTGCCTGGGCGTCCAGCATCCCTGAGGCCTTGACTCCATGAGGGACCCTCCACCTCACCCCGCCCCCCCTTGTAGCTCCTGGCCCGCGAGAGAGACCCCGGGTCCACTTACCGCGTCAGCCTCGTGGGGCTCATAGGTGAAGTGTTCTGGAAAAGCCTTGGCCAGAGCCATGTGGCGCGCGGACATGTAGTACTTGTTGGGGGGAAAGAAGGGGAGCGGGCATCAGGCGGCAGGAGCCGGACCCCGCCCCCGGCAGATTTGGAGGCAGGGTGAACCCTGGCTACACCTTTTATGCAGATGAACAGACCGTTCGGTGGTTTCCAGTTGGCCCCTCTGCCAATCAGCCATCTTTCAGGCTCCACCCCTTATGTAGACAAGCAGAGCTGTGAATGGGCAGTCTTTGAGCCATACCCCATTAGCAGGGGCGGAATTCTCCAGCCAGGTACCTCTTTGGCCACACCCTTATGCAAATAGCAAACGTCCAACCCCGGCGGTCTGACAGTCTGGAAGTTGATTAGTTTCTTAAAGGGACAGCAAGCGTTACAAATGGGAAGAGACCGTGTCCTTTGCTCCAGCTTTCGAGGCTTGGGGAATCAGAGACCAAGAGCCAGAAGTGACTGATTCACCAGCAGAGGACAGGGAGGGAAGTTATACCCGGCCTAGGTATTTCCAGTCCAGAAGGTCAGAGAGGCGCTCCGTGCGGTTCCGCTGGATAATGCGCTGCCGTCGGCTCTGCTGGCAGAAACTGTAGAGGAAGGAGGTGAGCTGCGAGCAGGAATCATCCAGGCTGCGGAACCGCCGGTCCAAAATGTAGATGCCTGTCGGGGCCAGGACGGAGTCTCAGAAAACAGACTGGGGAAACCTTCATTGTCTCTGGGACTCTGCAGGACGCCTCCTCCCACTGGAACTCAGGAATCCACCCCCTCCTCTTTCAGGAACCCAAGACTCCACGCCCCCCCCGTTCCCAGGATCCAAGAGTCCCGGCTCTCAGTCCGGGCGCTGACCGTAAGCTGAGGGGTCTGCGATGTGTTCCTCCATGAAGCAGCCGAAGCCAGAAAGGTTGGTGGAGACACTGGGGATACCCATAACCGTGCACTCAGCTGCGGGAAGGCGTGAGAAAGGCCCGCTTAGCTTTCCCCTCTTTGTTGCCTTAACTCCCAATAAAAGCCCCAATGGCGCCCTCTATTGGCGCCTTTAATAAGAGCCGGGCGCTGTGCTGAGCAAGTCAGGAACCAGACACACCAGGCTGTGCATTAGGCATGCTAGAATAGCCCCTATTTCTTAGAGGCGAAGCTACGAGGCCTAGAAAAGGGAATTCACTTGCCCGAAGGCCTCAGGGTAAGGAAGAGTCTATAACTGGGTAATAAGGATGCTAATTTATTGACCACGGTACTCTGGGCCAGTGTTTACCATTTTAATTTATCCTCACGACCTATAAGGTACCTCCTTGTGCCAGACTACACTGTTCTGGTTATCATAGCTTCATAGTCTGTTTTGACAAGAGGTAAGACAAGGTCTCTATTACTATCACTGTGTACAGACCACCTACTACACCTCGTTTTCTACCTTAAGAGATGCTGAGAAATGCTTCAAGGAGTTTATTATAATTCTTACATAAGTGTTTCTAAAAACCTCTGTAAGCTGCAAGGGTAGGCACTACATACAACAAGGCTTATGGGAGAAATAGGGTTGGGGCTGGTCACACGAAACCCTTTAACCATTTTGATCATAGATGCAACTGGTCAATTTCCTAATCATGCAAGCACAGTTTAAAAGACTTGTCAAATTTCTCATCACTTAAGAAATACTACAGCAAATGTGGTATTTGCTTTGCCTTAAAAACATATGAAATTGCTTGATTGTTAATGAACCGTGCATTTAGCTGTGGTTGTTGGAGGAACCAAACCGTAGCAAATTGCGAGAAATCACATGTGAACTGACATCGGCCCTCTCATTACTCATCACATGAGGTACTGTGACACAAAAACACATGAACGGACTGTTCCCATTGTTCCTGTTTTGCAAAGGAGGAGCTTGGCGCTCAGGGAGGGCCAGCTCCTTGTCCTGGGGTCATGCCAGACGCTGAACTCACCTGGTGTGTAGCCCCAAGGCTCATAGTAGGAGGGGAAGACCCCAAGGTGGCAGCCACGCACAAACTCCTCATAGTCCACAGGGAGCAGGGGGCTCGTGGAGGAGAGGAACTCTGGGTGAAAAATCACCTGGCAGTGGAAAACAACGGCTGAGCCCGAGCACCTTATTTAGCTACTCCCTGGGGATCCCAGAGTGACCCAGAGAGGTTGAAAACCTTGTCTAAAGCCACACAAAGTCGATGTCAGGACAAAGATTGGAATCCAAGTCTGTCTGCCTCAGAAGCAAAGGTTCTTTCTAAACACTGCAATCCTCTGATAAACTAGGGGAGATGGGGAATGTGAGGCCCAGACTCCACCCCCCATGTCACCCCACCCCCCACCCCGCTCCAAACCCCCCCCACCCCGGCTATGCCCAACCCACCCTGGCCGGTGCCCTCACCTTGACCCTGTCAGCGCTGCTATTGAAGAGGCCAATTCGGCGGATGGTGGTCAAGATAGGGTCCGAGGAGTCGTCCAGCATATTGTGGGTGCACACAGGAGGGAAAGACTGCCGCTGTAGGGGCCACACGTGGGGTGGGGGTCGGGGTCAGGGAAGGGACAGAGGGCTCCCTACTTCCCCATGAGCCATATTCATCCTGGGGATCGAAGGAGACCACAGTTCCCACCAGGTTGTGGAGCAACAAACCCAACAGATTACCAGGAGTTGCAGATTTCCTACTTGGCTCTAGCTGTAAAGGTTTTCTTTTCCCTTTAACCACCATGAGCCGAAAAGAAACTACAATTCCCAGCTGCCTTTGAGCCAGAGCCAGTGTTAACATGCCTCACAGACTGCAGGGAATTGTAGCTATCTTGTTCTGTACTCTGGGCTGTCATCAAAGAAACCCAAAGGGACTGTAACTCCCAGCAGTTGATGGAGGCAGAGACTGTGCCTTTCAGGGGCTGCTTGCTGGAAGTTATATTTCTCTTATGAAGATCCTGGATCTCTTTCTCTCCAAGTTCCTTTTACTCTCCATGCTATATTCTCTCCACCTCCAACCTCAAAAGAGTATCAAAGAAACCATAATTCCCAAAAGTCACTGGAGGAAGACAGAGCTAGTGTGACAGCAGTCCCGGGGGCTGCTGGGATATATAGTTCTTTGCAGCTGTGCCATCATTCCTCTCATTAAAAGATCTACTCATCTTCAGTTTACTGACTCCAGCAGCCCAGGAAACGACAACTCCCAGCAGCCCCATGGCAGAAACATCCTCAGTGAGGCCAACTGCCTTAGGAACTACTGGAAATTATAGTTTGGCCAAAAGCAATTCACACCTTGTTTGTGCAACTTGGCTGTCTTGGTTTCCACTCCCCAGGGTTGGGGGAAATCACCAACCCTGACCACAGGTACCAAAAACGCTTAACTCCAGAAAATACAAAAACTCTAATTCCCAGGAGTCTCTGGGGCAAGGGAAAAGTCAAGGTAGCAGAAAGCCCCAGGGACTGCTGGGAGTTGTAGTTTCTCATTTTGTGACTGCCCATTTTCTCTAAGAGTTCCCATCCACCTAATTAGCCCCAGCTATCTAAAGAAGCTGGGACTTCCTAGGTGGCGCAGTGGTTGAGAATCTGCCTACCAATGCAGGGGACACGGGTTCAATCCCTGCTCCAGGAAGATACCACATGCTGCAGAGCAACTAAGCCCGTGAGTCCCAACTATTGAGCCAGTGCTTTAGAGCCTGTGAGCCACAACTATTGAGCCCATGTGATGCAACTACTGAAGCCCACGTGCCCATGAGCCACAACTATTGAGCCCATGTGATGCAACTACTGAAGCCCATGTGCCCATGAGCCACAACTATTGAGCCCATGTGATGCAACTACTGAAGCCCACGAGCCCAGAGCCTGTGCTCCGCAACAGGAGAAGCCAGGGCAATGAGGAGCCCGTGCACCACAATGAAGAGTAGCCCCCACTCACCGCAACTGAAAAGAAAGCCCACGCACAGCAAAAAAAAAAAAAAGACCCAACACAGCCAATAAAATAAATAAATTAATTAATTAAAAAAAAAATCCGCCTGACAGTGCAGGGGACACGGATTCGATCCCTGCCCAGGAGGATACCACATGCCACGAAGAACTAAGCCCGTGCACCACAACTATTGAGCCTGTGCTCTAGAGCCTGTGAACCACAACTATTGAGCCCGTATGCCGCAACTACAGAGGCCTGCATGCCAAGAGCCCGTGCTCCACAACAAGAGAAGCCACCACAACAAGGAACCCACGCACCACAATGAAGAATAGCCCCCCACTCTCTGAAACTAGAGAAAGCCCGTGTGCAACAACGAAGACCCAATGCAGCCAATAAATAAATAAATAAATATTTTTAAAAAAAGAAAAATAAGCTACAACTCCTGAGGGTATTTGAGGACTAAGACACAACCAGTGGGATAAGAAACAAGCTGCTGAGGGTTTTCAATGTTCTTCAGGGAATAAGTGTCGTGTTTGTTTGGTTGTGCTATGCGGCATGTGGGATCTTAGTTCCCGACCAGGGATAGAACCTGTGCACCCTGCATTTGAAGCAGAGACTTAACCACTGGACTGCCAGGGAAGTCCCGGGAATGAGTGTTTTAGCTAACCTCCTGGTTCTATCCCTAGAGGCCCAACAAAACTACTACTCCCAGCAGTCTCTGGGGGGAAGAGGTAGAGGTAGCACGCAGCAAGGCCCAAGGTCAGCTGGGAGTTGTAGCTCTCTTTTAGTGGCTATCTTGACTTTAAGATCCCTTCCACCTTTTGTTCATGGAGCCCCAAGGGCTCAAAGAAACTACAATTCCCAGCAGCCTCCGTGGCAGGATAAGGTGTGGGAAAGCAGGCTGCCCTAAAGGCTTCCGGGAATTGAAGTTCTACCAGTCAGCTCACGTTCTCCTGACTTCAGAATTGATTCCTTGAGTAAGGGCTGCCAATAAAGCAGAACTCCCAGCCATCTCCGGCGTCACAGCTAACATGGCAGGCTGCTGCCGGGGATGCTGGGAATTGCCATCTCTCAATTCAGGAGTCCAAACCATACCTGCGTGGCAAAGATGGCTCTCTTCATCATAGTGAAGTCCTCCTTGTCCAGCATCTTGTTCATGTCTGGGAGGCTCCCCCTGTAAGGCGAGCAGGGGCATGCATCTGGGAATGGGCGATGAGAGGGTTTAGAGCCCAGGAGGATGCAGGGCTGAGGGCGGGACACTCACACCAGCAAGGATTCATAAAGCTTCCTCCCAAACTTCTCCTTCACTGTGTTGGCCGTATCCCTGGAAGGAGCAGAGTGACAACATTACATATAGACCAGAAGCCATTTATTGTTAGGCTTCTGGGGCAGCTGGGAAGTTGAGGTCTGAGCAGAGAAGCTCTGGGAATTTCTGGCTGGAGGATGGGGACTTGGGGAATAGGCCCTGGAAGGCTCAGATCCCTTGTGCCTTGTATCAGCTGTGTGGCTAGGGACAGGTGCTCTTCCCTCTCTGACTTCAATGACTCATCTGTCAGATGGGGATAAAAATAGAAGCAGCCTCAAAGATTTGCAGTGAGAATCCGATGAGGTCATGACAAAAAGTGCACAGTGCCTGGCACACAGCGAGCCTTCCAGAAATGTCAGCTATTATTAGGACTGCTAGTCCTGGTAGTGGTGACGTAAGCCCCATTTTATAAAAAGGGAAAATTACATCCTGAGAGAGGTAAATGTATGGACACAAGTGCCACCCTACAACTTCATTGACATTTCTCTGTTCAAGGTCCTCTCATAACTCTGGCCCCATTTTCTACCCCATCTCCCTAGGGCACTCTGCTTCAGCCCCACTGGCTTCCTTGCTTTTTCTCAAACATGCCTCAGGACCTTTGCACTTGCTGTACACTCTGCCTGAAATGCTGTTCCCCAGATACCCATAGGGCTTTCTCCCTTGTTTCCTCTCTTGGTCTCTATTTGCAGGTACTTTCTCAGTGTGGCCTGTCCTGACAACCCTGTCTCATATTCCAGTCCTGCCTTTTTTGCCAGAGCACTTCCTATAGAACTTTCTAGAATATGAACTCATGAGGGCAGGGATTTTATCTTTCTGCTTCACAGCTGTGTTCCCAGCGCCTGGAACAGCACCTGGCACACAGTAGGAGCTCAAGGAATAGCTGATGGCTAATGAGTGTCTTTTACAAATAAGGAAACTGAGGCCTGGAGACGGAGAATGGTTTGCCTAAAGTCACAAAGCCAGAGCAGGACAGGGGCATGAGCAGGACTTTGCCAGTTTGATATCAGAGCCCTGGTCATGCTGTCACACTTGTCCTGCCTGCGACTGCAACTTCGTACTGCCCCTGAACTGGAGGCATCTGAAGCAAGTGACTTTGCTAGGAATCGGGTGGGGGACGGGTTGATCATGTTACAGACGACAAAACTGAGACTCCAGGAGAAACAGAAGACCCAAAGCACACAGCTGGGAATGGGGGCGGCAGGGATGCTGGGCCGAGGGCTGCTGACCAAAGCTGCTTGCGCACGGCTTGGCCCTTCAGGGTTTCCACATTGAAATTGTTGGTCCGAGCTGGCATGATGAAGAAGGCGACCACTGTCTGCTCACTGCCATTCACCTGGAGCAGAGGAAAGGGAGGGGTATGCGTCTGTGTGTGTGAGGATCACATCGGAGAAGGCTGAGACCATCCACCCTTTTCCACCCCCCAAGACCACTGGGACCCTGCCATGCCCCTTCATGCCAAGGAGAATTATAGGACAGAGTCAGCATTCTGACTCTCTGATCTTTCTGGGTCCCTACACTCCCATTTTACACATGGGTTTCCCTGCCCCCACCTCCCCGGGTCTCTGTTCTCCCCAGTCATGTACTGATTTTCTCATCCTCCCTTGTGCCTTTACAGCCTAGGCCTTACTCTGAGCAGATAGTTGAGCCGGGCCAAGGCCTCCAGGAAGACGTCAGCCCCCTTATTGGAGAATTCGTAGCGGCCAGCGATAAAGAAGTACAAGGTCTTGTCCAAGTTGAAGTCCAGGTGCCTAAAGAAGTTGCAAGGCAGGGTGAAGCCAAGACCCTCACCCACCAGCCCCAGCCTGGAAACTACAAACCCCAGAAGCCACAGGGTCAGAGAGCATCTTGGGACAGAGGCATCATGGAAACTCCTGGGAACTGTGGTTCTTTTCTCCTCAGATGAGGATTTCCTTAAATACTCAGCCGCTGTTCTGACGCAGAAGAACTCACGAGGTTGAGCCCTCAGCTGTCCCCTCTGTTGGCCCCAGGAGTCTGAGTTCCCAACCCCCTCCTCTCTCAAGACCTAGGCATCTGGCCTACATACCCATAGAAATGGCCCCGCACAAACTCCTGGATTCGAGCCTTGCTCTGAGCATGGAGGTTCTGGAACTCATGCATGGCAGAGAATTTCTTCACATTCAGTCCATTGGGGGTCACGATATCTGGGATTGGGGGAGAAGGTCCCACATTTCATTTCTTCATTTCTTCATTCAGGTCAATGTGGCTGAATGAATAAATGAAGGAAAGACCCCTTTCCTTTCACAATTTCTTTGTTTCAATAGCTCCTCTGTGAGCTTCTGTGGTGACCCAGCTGCCCTGCCACTCAGATACTTTCTTGCCCAATATTGCTTGCTTATGTTCACAAGCCTAACTACAACTCCCATCAGCCGCGGTGAATGGCTAACCAGACAGGGAACAGAGCAACATCAGGGTTTCTGGGAGTTGCAGTTCTTTTGTTTCCCCTATGCCACCCTGAGCTGGGGGAATGCGCCAATGTCCTCGTCCTGCTTCTCTACCTTCAAGCCTCTTTTAGGGCCCCAATCATTTCCTAGTCTCATAGAAATTAAAGCATATCAGTAAAAAACTATAACCCCCATCAACTCCTGGGGCAAAATTCCAGGAATATAAGGAGCTGATCAGCCCAAGGTCTTCTGGGAGTTGTAGTTCTCACCTTATACCCAATGAGAATGGATGCTATAGTTTGGAACGAATAGCTGGTTCCAACACTGCCTTTCTCAAAAACAAAATCCAAGGAAACTCTTTCCTCTTTCAGAAGACCAATATTTACATTAGCCAATAACAGAATTTTACCAAGCCTGAAATTAAAGAAATTACACCTCCCATTAGCCTCTAGGGCAGGGGTCTCCAACCAGTACCAGTCTGTGGTCTGTTAGGAACTGGGCCGCACAGCAGGAGGTGAGCTGCAGGAGAGCGAGAGAAGCTTCATCTGTATTTACAGCTGCTCCCCATCACTCACATTACCTTCTGAGCTCTGCCTCCTGTCAGATCAGCAGTGGCATCAGATTCTCATAGGAACAGGAACCCTACTGTGAACTGCGCATTTGAGGGATCTAGGTTGCGCGCTCCTTATGAGAATCTAATGCCTGATGATCTGAGATGGAGCTTCGGGTGTCACTGTCTCCCATCACCCCAGATGGGACCAAGTAGTTGCAGAAAAACAAGCTCAGGGCTGCCACTGATTCTGCATTATGGTGAGTTGTATAATTATTTCATTACGTATCACAATGTAACTATAATAGAAATAAAGTGCACAATAAATGTTATGCACTTGAATCATCCCAAACCCCCTCCCCTGCCCCCACCTCCCCGCCCCCCTCCGTGGGAAAACTGTCTTTTACAAAACCGGTCCCTGGTACCAAAAAGGTTGGGAACCGCTGCTCTAGGGCATTCAGCCAGGCAGCTTCATAGCAGGTCACCAACCCAGAGCCTTCTGGGAGTTGTAGTTCTCTGCTCTTTACAGCAAAAGCATTGGTATAGACCTTGACACAGACGACCTCATTTATGTGTACGGACCCCAGCCTATCTCCTACCTGGTTTCCTTTTGAGTAGGTGCTGAGCTTCAATGGCAGTAATCTGGGACACGGTAGTGAAGACATGAGCGCAGTGGGCTGCTGCCCGCTCCATGCAGTAGCGGTGATAGATTTGCCTCTCACCTGCTTCCTTGTCCACGTTGAACTGGGCAGGGAGGGAGGGCAATCAGGTTAGAAGAATTGGGAAGAAGACAGGAGGTCCAGACTCCAGGGTCTTAGGGGAGATTGGGCCTGCACGCTGGACTTCCAGGGGAGGCAAGAGGAGGGAGCTGGGGACTTGGACTCCTGGGTCCTGGGGGAAGAGAGAATTTGATCCCCTTGGGCTTCACAGACAGCTTTGGAATATCCTGAAATATCGGCAACCCCCATCTTCCACTCTCCCAGCTCACATTCTCCAGGTTGTTGTAGAAGTCCACAGCACCAGCACACAGGTATCGCCCCAGCAGTGTGGCGTGGGTGGTGAAGATGGTAGCCACGGGCAGCCGCCGGGCACGGCATAAGCAGAGCCCCACGCCTGCTAACCACTCGTGGAAGTGTGCAACCACGTGTGGCTTCTCCTCGCTCTGGGCCAGGAACTGTGGGGCAACAGGGACAGGACCACGTGTCTCCATTACGTTGTGAAGACAACCAGTGATCCCCAATGTGGACGAGGAAGCAGGGGAGAGGAAAATCTATCCCCACTACCGCACAGAGGGGGTGGTGACCCATTGCAATCCCCATGCGACAAGGAACTCTAAATCCTTAAGGCAGCCAGACTAGCTAACTTCATTCCCAGAGGCCCGATGGGAGCTGTGGGTTTTTTTTTTTTTTTTTGGCCAACCTTCTAAGTCCCAGCCTGGCTGAATTGGAAAGATTGAAGTTTTAGTGTCCCCAAGTCCTGAACGTAATTCCTAGACACCTTTTATGCCAATCAAGAGTAGACCAGTACCCAATACGGGCTGAAGGACTACAACTCCCAGAATGCCCTAGGAACAGCCAGTTCATAAACTGTCTCAGGGTATGGGAAACAAAGTTTCTTGAGCCTTTTAAAACCTAAGAGAGGGTCCGAATTGGGGTTCCTGGTTCTCAGATAGGCTGGGGATTCCGAAACATCCAGCCAGGTTCAGTCAATATCAGATTAGAGAACTACAACTCCCAGAATTCCCTGGGGGTGAGCCCTCCAGTCAAGCTAGCCTCCCTAAGAGCTAATGGCTTAGAATTCCTATAATTGGAAGACTGGAGTGAATGAAGCTGGGGATGGGAACTTGGGTCTCTGAAGAAAGAAGAATCTGGGCCCCTGGATGTCTATGTTCCCAAAGATCAGATCTAATCCTCAGTTTGAAGGACTACAACTCCCAGAATGCTCTGGCATATACCAGTCACCCTCTGGCCACCCAGCCACCCTCTGGCCAGGCACTGATGGCCATTGTGATTTGGGGCCTGCGGTCAAAAGCAGTGACATGGGGACTGGCAGTGGGGCCTACCTCACCCAGGAACCAGGTGGTGAGGAAGCCAAAAAGGACGGCATCGTTGGCCTCCCGGTCGTACCAGGGCACCCCGATGTTGCACGTGTCCCATAGCTCCCCCTTCCAGCGTTCCAGGGCCCAGGCCGAGGCCCCCACATCGAGGAGCACCACCAGGGGGCCCCCCTCGATCAGCCAGCGCCCAAAATACACCTGCGGGGGGACACAGGGAGGCTTAGGGTTTGGGCCACCTGACTCTGGGTGCGGCAGCTGCACCCCTCCCATCCCCAGGGAGATGTCTGAGCTCATGGCCCTGGTGCTTCTACCTTCTGTTTCTGTATCTGCTGCTAATTTCTCACCTGCTGCCTTATTTCTCTATTTGCCATTAGTTATTCCTACCACAATCTTCTCCCATCTCGGCTGCAGCATCTCCCTGTCCCTTGCTTAGTTTCTAAAATGGCTGCCTCCCTTCTCTACTTATAACCCATGTGTGCAAGTCATGTCTCTGTGCCCCGACTGCCTTGTTTTTCCATCCGGCTAATCATTTCTCCAACCTGCTGCCTTGTTTTTGTGTTCGCGGCCACATTTCTCTCACCAACCATCATGCCGTTATCTTTCCTCTCTGCCACTCACTCCTTGTACTGGCCGCTTCTTTTACTATTCTCACTGCCACCTTTCTTCTACTCGCTGCCTTGTTTCCGATCTTTTCACCATGTTTGTCACCCGCTTCCTCTTTTCGTGGCCCATAGGCCCATCTTGTACTCTGCAGCCCCACTTGTTTTCTTTTCTTTTTTTTAATTTATTTATTTATTGGCTGTGTTGGGTCTTTGTTGCTGCACGCAGGCTTTCTCTAGTTGCAGCGAGCAGGGGCTACTCTTTGTTTTGGTGCGCGGGCTCCTCATTGCCGTGGCTTCTCCTGTTGCAGAGCCCGGGCTCTAGGCGCGTGGGCTTCAGTAGTTGTGGCACATGGGCTCAATAGTTGTGGCTCACAGGCGCTAAAGCGCAGGCTCAATAGCTGTGGCACACGCGCTTAGTTGCTCCACAGCATGTGGGATCTTCCTGGAGCAGGGATGGAACCCGTGTCCCCTGCATTGGCAGGCAGATTCTTAACCACTGCGCCACCTAGGAAGCCCTGAAGCCCCATTTCTAACACTGCCCGCCCACTTTCCACACACCAGGGCTACATTTTTCTACCCAATGCCATGTTTCTGAGCCTCGTGGTCCCATTTCAGCCACTGCCATGTTTCATTGATCTGTTGCTTTCCTCCTGAGACTGTGGCCCAGATTCTGGGCCTGCTGCCACAGCTCTATCCAGCTGACAAGCCGTCCTCCTCCTCCCCAACCTGGCTTTTCCTGGCTTTGGGAGCCTGACCCCGGATGCCCTTCCCCCTCCCAGCTGCTGTCTGCCCTTTTGCTGGGGGTGCTATTCTTAGGCCCCCAGCACGTGGACAGCAGCTGCCACGGGGGAGGGACTAGGCTGCCCTAGGGTTCCTTAGGGACACAGTCCCATCTGACTGGACTCCAGACCCCACCCCAAACCAGAAGCTGTGAATGAATGAAGGCAACACCGTACGTCTCCCTCCCGTGCGCTGGCCTGTCTGTAGCTCGGCCCTGCTGCCTTATGGCCCTCTCCCTGGGGGACAGCCACCTCTCTGTCCTCATTCTTCAATCCTCATTGGGTGCCTGGGACTCTCCCCTCCTCTTTTTTTTATTTTCCCCCTCCTGTTTTGAATTCCCGGCTCTGCCCCTGTGAAACTCTGTCCCCTGGGTCTGCCTGCCTACCTCTCCTCTCTTCCTCAATACTCTGTCTTCCTCTCTCCTTCGAGATCCTTCTCTCTAAAACATCGGGCTACCTCTTTTCTGTATCTGGACTCTATCTCCCTATTACTCTAACCACTGGGGCCGCCATCACTTTTGGGGGCGCTTAGCCTCTCTCCATCCGGCTCTCTCCCCGGTCTGCCTGTCCACCTCACTCTGCAAGCATGGCTGTGTTTAGTAATAAAGGTGACGGCGATGGCCACGAGGATAACAGCTCACAGACAGGCCGCCCAAGACACCGATCAGGTGCATGCTGTTAGCGTGGTCACTTGCCAAGGTCACACGGCAGGAAAGCAGAGAAGGTGAATGTGAACTTCAGCTTCCAGAACTCCTGTTCTGGCCTCCTCCTCACCCCAAGCCCTCCTCCCCGTTTTGTCTGGCTGTCCATCTAGCTCTTTTCCTCTCTCTGCATGAGGATCTTGGCCTCTTGGGACCGTCTTTCTGTCTGTCTTGTACCTGCTGTCTGTCTGCCCATTCATCAATGCCTTAGAGCCGGGGGTCCTGCATCTGCCTGAGTGTCTGTCCGTCCTACCTCCTCTGTATCTGCCCGGGGAAAGTACTGGGTCATCCTGAGTTTCCGTCCATGCCTCCCTCTCTCTCTGGGGCTGCCCACCCCCTGCTCCTTCTCCTTCCACTGCCCCCACCCTGCCCTCGGCCGGGCCATGTCCCACCTTGCAACCCTTGCTGTTCATGGAGTCCAGTGTCCTCTTCAGGGCCGGGGTCGGGGGCTCGAGCAGTTCCACCTGGGTCCTCACGCCCTGCTCCGTGTACGGTCCCAGCAGGTAGTAGCTGTCACCCCACTCATCCCCTGTCACCTTCGCCTTTGTCTGTAGCACCGTGTAGATGCCGCCCACTGTGGGCCCAAGTGCGTGAGGGCAGGTGCCTGCCGAGGTCCACAGATCTGGGGCCCGGGGCAGGGCTGGGGGGCCACAGGAGCCCCAGACCTCTGTCTCAGAGGGAAGAGGGGCCTGGGAGCCCACACTTCAGAGTCAGAGGAAGGAGGGGAGAGAGGGTTGATGGAGAGTACTCCTGGGTCTGTGGGAGAAGGGGGCTGGGGTCGGGACTTGGAGAAAGGAGGGTGCTGACTCTGAGAGAAAGGGCTGGGGGCCTGGGCTCCTAAGTGTGAGGGAATTAGGGGCTGGGGCCAAGGAGGACAGGAGCCGACAAGGGTTACCAGGGCTCAGATTCTTGAGTTCCCAGCTTATAGGAGCTGAGTTTCAATTCCCAATCAGGCTCCAGGACACAGTAAGGGAGAATCCCTCTTCATGGCCTCATTTAGGTTCCCACAGTTGCCCAAAAGAAGCCAGAGCTGTCATTCCTCACCCCCTAGGGACTCTGCCGATCTGTCCCCCAGTTCCCTCTCCCCACATAAGGACACAGGCATGCAGGGTCCTGCCCTTCCCAGGACTCCGTTTCAGACCCAGGAGTCTGAGCCTCCAGCCTCCTTACCTCCTGGAGCCTGGGCCCTGGAGATCCATGGCTCTGTGTTCACAGACCTCCTCCCCTTTCTCTCCCAAGACTCAGCAAAGCAAAATCCCAGCACCCTTCCTTCTGTGGAGCTAGACTGTCTAGCTCCTGGGATCCCAGCCCCAGCCTTCTCCAAACCCTGAACCTCAGGCCCTTTGGAGCCAGGAACCCAGACATCCAGGCCCCCAGCCACTCCCATCCCAGGGCCCAGCCCCTGACCAACTTAGGACTTCCCAGCCTTTCCCCATTCCAGTGCGCATGTGTCAGAGGCCACAGACTCCTCTATTCCTAGGAACCCAGAGCTCAGGCCCTCAGAACCCAGGCATCCAGGCCCTAACTCTCTCTCGTCCTAGGATCTAAGAATTAGGGTCTCTGGCCTCCTCACATCTTTACTCTCAAATGACCAGTTCCCCAAAGTCTCCCACCACGATTCATACATCATATCTCCAAGTGGGCTCTCTCCCAAATTCGGAGTTACATCCCAAGACCCTTCCCCCTAGGGCCACAGTTCCGAAGTGCCAATCTTCCCTCCCCCCGCCCCCCGCCCCATCTCCTTCCCTATTGAGGACCCAGGTCTCTGGTCTTTTTCATTTTAGCCCCCTCTCCCCTAGGACCCAGGACCTGGGTTTCCAACCTCCTTTCATCTTAGGCAACTCATCCCCTCCCTCCAGGGCCCAGGAGACAAACTCCAGCCCCTCCCCAAGGACACAGGAGTCACAGGCTCCTTGCCCAGGACCCAAGAGTCATCCCCTGTTACTCTATAGTTCCGGGCCCCCATCCCCGACTGCCCTTCTCGTCCGGGTCCCTCCGCCCGGCGTGCTCACCCTTGTTGGCCACCTCCCAAGCCACCTCGAAGAGCACTGTGTTCTCCAGATCGAATTCATCCTCCCAATCCTCCAGTCCTGGCAGTGAGGACATGGACAAAGTGCGGTTTAGAGGCATGGCCGACGCGGTTAGAGGGCTCCGGGGGCCACAGGTGGGGGCTCCGGAGGTGTCTGAGGAATGCACTGGGCAGGGCGCTGGGCCAGGTAGCTGGTGCCCGACGGGAAGCTTGCAACGCCCTCGGCTTCCTATTGCACGACCGCACCCCCGCCTGGAGCGCTCCGACCGGGGCTGGAGGCGGCCGCAGCGTCACTGAGCACAGTGGGGGATTTTGCAGTGAAACCTTGCGGCCACCAGGAGGCGGTGCCCGCCCCCCGGCCAGCGCCATTGGTCTGCGCCCGGGGGCGGGGCTCCCGTGCCTCCTCATTGGTGGACAGTGTAGCGTTCGCTCGGCCCCGCCACCGCCTTGGCCGTAGATGAGAGCTCTAGAGGGCGCGGCTTGTCGCTGCGCTAGCTGATTGGCCTTCAGCTCTGTCAATCCGAAGCTTGAGGCACCAGAGTTAGTGGGGAAGGGAAGAAGGCGGAGAAGGAGAAAAGGAAGTGTGTGGGATGTGTGGTTACCCGAAGAAGTGTTAAGAATTTTGCAATCGGCCTTAGCAAGGAGGCCTGGGTAAAAGAGGAGCCAGGAGGCACGAGGAAGGGACTCAGGCAGCGCAGCCTGGATGGGCGGGGCCTAAAAAGTGACGCCACGCCCCACCAGGAGAGTATTTATGAACAACCACAGAGATTTTTGGAGGAACTGACAGTCTAGAGGGGCCAGAACGCCTTGTTCCCAGCGCGTTTCCGCTTCCGCTGGTATATTGGCGGTTGAAGCATCATGGCAACCGTGGTGAGTGTCGGCGTGCGGAGGGCTGAGGAGTCTCAAGGAGGAGGGGGCTGGACGGGTGCTCTTGGATTTTAGCGGAGAGGAGGCTGGGGGCCTGCGCTCTTGGGTCTGAGGAAGGAGGGAGCTGGGGACCCGGGCTTCTGGATCTGAGGGAGGAGAAAAGAAGGGACTAGGATACCGGCATCCTGGGTTCAAGTGAATATTTACGGTCTCAGTGGTCAAATCTGACTCCATCATCTTATAGGAACTCCAACTTCCAATCCTCTGGGCGCAGCCAGTGGCCAGTTCTGCAGTCCTTTGCCTTAAAGTCTGAGGAGGGTTGTGTCTTGGGCTCCAAGCCATCCAGCAGTGTGGATTTGTTGATGGTATGAATGGTACCTGCGTACAAGTGAGAAACACAGGCAGGGACCTGCCCTATGTGCTTCAGATCGTGGAGTTGCTTACTGAGTCTTGAACCCAAAGAGTGTTGAGAACCCAGAGGGTGTCAGTAGAGAGGCAAACGGGCTGGAGGCGCAGAGGCTTGGGATCTTGTCATGGGATTGTTTTAGCCATTTTTGTATTCCTAGCATTTCATCAGGGCATTCCCAGTGTGGACGTTCAATAAGTTATCACTTGAACAAATGCATGTGAACTCCATAAAGGAGAGACCAGGTACACCGGGCCAGGCACCAAGTACTTTTCGGAGAAACATCTGAATGAACAAGGAATGTAGCCTTAACTTGGGGATTGGGCATGGCTTCCCAATGCCTCGGTTCCCATGGTGACCCCAGCCAAGATGGGACTAGGGTCAGGATGAGAATTAACTGGTGCCTGCGGGGCACAATGTGAGTCTGTTTCTGTTGTCATGGCAAACGGGGTGGATAGGGAAGCAGAAGAGGAAAGGGCAGTAGTCACACTCCTGAAACCCCGTTCCCGTGGGTGTGGATGAAGTATTGGAAGTATGAGGTGATGGTAAAAGGTGAGTTTTGTAATGATCTCTGTTTCCATGGGATCAGCGGACAGCAGGGGTGGGGAGTGGGCGTAGGAGAGGCTTATGGTGAAAGGATAGGTTCTGTAGGTGGCAGGTCTGTTTATGTTGGGATTGCTAAGGGCTGGGGACAGTGACCAACCTCCTGTGAGGAAGAGTAGGTGGGAGGGGCCACAAACAGCAACGGAGGAGGCTTGTGACCATGTGGTGGGACAGGAAGTCTGAACTCTTGGTTCCAGAGGGAGGAGTGTTTTCCTTGGATTGGATGCCCGCATCTCCTCTCATTCTGGTTAGGAGACCTGTGAGGAGGAAGAGGGTTGGGGGCAGGTGGCCAAGGAGCTGGGGCAGCGTGCTGGCTTCCTAGGCCTCCCTTTCTTTATTCGCCCCGGGCAACAACTAATCTACTTTGTGTCTCTGGATTTGTCTATGCTGGACATTTCATGTAAATGGAATCATACGACATGTGACCTTTTGTGTCTGGCTTCTTTCACTCAGCGTAATGTTTTCAAGGTTCATCCCTGCTGTAGCGTGGATCAGCACTTCATTGCTTTTTATGGCTGAATAATATGCCGTCGTACAGCCGCCGCATATTTTGTTTATCCATCCATTGATGGGTGTTTTGGGTTGTTTTCACCTCTTGGTTATGAATAACACTGCCATGAGTATCTGAGTGGATCTCCACTGGGTTCTTGTATTGTCCCAGGCAGTGTTTACACATCTCTCTCCCCGACATGAGAAGGGATAGTGTCTGACTTTGCTCTTTGGAGAGCTGGGGACACAGGAGGGCTCAGTACCCGCGGGGACTGAGCTCAGCATTTCAGGACATCATTCATTCAAACCCCAAACACTGAGCCCCGAGGGAAACCAGTGAGATGTGGGCTGTGCCCTTCATGGGACTCACATCCATTGGTGCCAAGAACATTCAGCCAACAGTCTCCCTCGTAAGTGTGGTATCACACTGGGAGATTGGTCTCCCAAAGGAGGCCCTTCCTTCTGTCTGGACATCCAGAGACCCTAGAACCAGCCAGGCAGGGGCTGAGGTCAGCAAGGGCCTCCCTTCATGAGTGATGCTTGATCTGATTCAGTGAGGGGGTTAGGGAGAGCAGGCCGGACCCAGAGACCTGCACATGCTAAGCCTAGTGACAGCTAGGGCAGCAAGGTGCAAGGGAGGCTGGGAGGTCAGCGGGGGCCAGAACACATCCAAGCTGATGCCCACACTGCATCTGTCCTCACAGCTCTGGAGGAAGGGGAGGACTTCTTCCTCCAGCAAATAATTCCTGAGTGCCAAATATGGGCCCATCCCTGGGGATAGGGCTGTGAACGAGACAGACACAGCTCTTGGCTTCCTGGGACTGACAACGTAATGGGGTCCACCCACCAGCCTTAGTGGGTGACAACCGAGGAGGATCTGGTGTTTGGGCTGCCAGCCTACCTGTGGGGAGGGGTGATAAGGACTGTCTCATGGGAGGCGGGCAGGAGGGACAGAGGAGGGGTTAGTGAAAGCCGGGACCACAAAGCCTCGTACTGATGCATCTTCCTCCAACCCCAGACAACCACAACCAAGGTCCCAGAGATCCGCGACGTGACGAGGATTGAGCGTATTGGTGAGTGAGCGTGGATTAGCAACGGGACCTACCCCCTACCTGCCGCCTGTACCCCTGACGGAGACAACCTACCTGGGGCCCCCAAGAGGGAGTTGGGCTGCACTCCTCCCCCGCCCCATCCCTATCCCCATTTAAGGAGGGAGGATCCGGAGTTCCAGTGCAGGTCAGATGGCTGGGGGCTGGGGGGTGGGGAGGAGTTGGACCACACCAGGCCCCAACCCCAGGCAGTACTGCTGCTGGCTTGTCTTCCCTGGAGGGGCTCCAGGATGCCCCAGCATCCTGCTTGGAAATCACGAAAGTGGACATTTGCTGAGTGCTGACTGGGGTGGACCCTGCACTGACTGTCCCAAACCCCCGGCACACACATCAGCTCTGGGGACCTGTTCTGGCTTCTTCCTAGTGGTGTCCCCAGCACAGACCCTGGCAGACCAGACGCTCCACATATAACCATTGAATACGAGTTTGCATCCCTTGATTCCTTGCAATAACCCCCCAAGGTGCCTTTTGTGACCGTCATCCTATTTTTAGCTGAGGTGACTAAGACTCAGAGCAGTCAAGCCCCTGGTCCCCGCTCACCCGAGAGCAGGAAGTTGGGGTGTAGTGGGGACAGCAGGGTGCAGCCTTTGCAGAGAGCCTTACTTGCAGGGAGGAGACTACACTTATTTGTTCACATTCATTCATTCATTCAGAGCTTCTAGGAGAGGCAGTAAAGGGCTCCCAGCTATGAACTTGGGTTCTGGAAGCATGCTGCTGGGTGCCACTTCTGGGCCTCAGTTTCCTTACCTGCAAAATGGAGGGAGAGTAGTTCACCTCCTTGGTTGATATAAGATACAATAAGGTAAAGCACTTAGCTTTCAAGGGCCAGCCCTGCTAGGAGCTGGAGGAGCCAGGAGACTCTAGCTGCACCCTGTCCCTGCCCTCAAGGTGCCCACAGTCCAGCACAGGGGTCGACACAGCTTTCCTTAAAGGGCCAGATAGTAAGTCTCCTCTGTCGAAAATATTCAGTTCTGTTGCAACAGTGCAAGAGCAGCCCCAGACAGTATGTGAGGAAATGGACGGTATGTGAGCAAATGGATGTGGCTGTGTGCCGATAAAACTTTATTTACAAAAACAAGTGCCCACCCACAGGCTGTAGTTTGCCCAGCCCTGGTCTAGTGTAAAGTATTGGAATCTTGTGTCTTCACCTCTCACTGGCTGTGTGGTCTTGGGCAAGGGACCTAACCTCTCTGAACTCCCCCACGTCTGTGTCAGTGAGGGCCTGGGGTGGTTATTGAGCCTTGGCCATGATCCAGGGTGATAATAGCTGGGACTCTTGTTTCTCAGAATTACGTGGAATGCGATTAGAACCTGGGAGGTCACTCAGGCCACCATGTAGCCTAAGAGCCACTGTTGTTTACTGAACATTTACCATGTCCAGCCATCCTCCCTGTGAGGTGGGGAACCAGGGTCCGCCTGTGACCAAGGAGGAAACCAGGGTTCAGTGGGGAAGCCCCTTAGACCACACATTGACATGAGCTGGCCGGTAACCATGTCTTCTGGTTCTTTCCTCGCACACAGGCGCTCACTCCCACATCCGGGGGCTGGGGCTAGACGATGCCTTGGAGCCACGGCAGGTAGAGTCCAGGGGGCCGGGGTGGGAAGGCAGCTCCATGGGGGCCTCAGGCGGCGGGAACCCAGGGCCCTGGGGAGTATGGGGACTGTGTTATGATCTTCTAGACCTTTGGCTGTGCGGTATTTATAACATTCAGCCACATGTGCAGTTTTATTGGTCTTTAAAAAATGGGCATGCAAAAGGCTCTTTTGGCTTTTTTCTGAAGTCCCAGCCAAAGAAATGCAGTGGTAGCCCGATAGGAAGTCACCTTGTGTGCTCTGTCCCCTCCTACCCCCAGGTTTCTCAGGGCATGGTGGGCCAGCTGGCGGCCCGGCGGGCAGCTGGTGTGGTGCTGGAGATGATTCGGGAAGGGAAGATTGCAGGCCGGGCGGTCCTCATCGCCGGCCAGCCGGGTACCGGGAAGACAGCCATCGCCATGGGTAAGAGACCTCTCGGGGCTGGAGTTCTCCTGGCCTCACCAGGTGATTCCCTCCCATTTAAGTCAGGGTCAGGTTTAGCCATGTTTAACAGACAGCCCCAAAAGGCAGTGACTTAAATACTAAGGGTTCATTGTCTCCCATAGAAGAAGCTGAATGTAGGCAAATTCAGGTTTGTTGAACACTGAAGGCTCCTACCCTCCTGCCTCCACAGCACTTGCTTCCATGTCAGGGTCACCTTGTGTTGCAAGAAGGTGGCCTAGGCTCCAGCCATCCCACCCATAATCCATATGGGAAGAAGGAGGAAGAGGAATTGCAATGACGGTGTACCTCCAATAGGTGGCTCCCTTTAAGCAGCTGTCTTGGTTCTGCCACACACTCTTTTTTTTTTTTTTTGCCACACACTCTTGCTTATATTTTGTTGACTAGAACTTAATGCTGCAGAAGAGAGTGAGACATTAAAACTTTAATATTTTAATTGGGATCACTGCTACCTTAATAAAATGGGAGTTCAGGAACGAAGGAAGATGGGAAAGGTGGGCATTGAATAGACAACCAGCAGTCTCTTTTGCAGTCCATTAGCAATTTAAGATCTTTTTACTCACAACTGTCCCTCATCCTCGTTGAGTTCCTATCCATCCTTCAAAACCCTACCCAGGCATCTTTTCCTCATTGAAGCTTTCTTGGACTCTCCTTTCTTCCCACTCATCCCCACCTTTGTGCCCGCACTGTGAGACCAGGCAGTGAGAATCAAGGTAACAGCTAGGTCTTCAGTTAAGATAGATTAGCCCTCATTCGGGTGCCCTGGTGTGCCAGGCCCTGTACCAGACGCTGGGGACCCTAAGATGATTAAGACCAAAGTCCTGGCTTTAAGGAGCTTCCCGCCTAGGGGAGGTGTTCGTGGACACGGTCCTATCCAGGGTAATGTACAGAGCAGGCTTCTACCCCCGACGAGGGGTGGTGGGGAGAGAAAACGGGGTGGCGGTTGTCAGGAGAGACTTCCCAGGTGAGCCAGTGCCTGAACTAAGACTTGCAGGATGTCTGGGAGTCTCCTGGACAGACAGTAGGGAGCAGGATACCCAGGGGCAGAGTGTGACGCACGTCTGTAAAGGCAACCAGGAAGAGTTCCCAGCTCAACTGTACAAGAGGGTTCGGTGACTTCCTGTCCAGGAGACTTGTCTAGAGCTTGGCAGAGCCCTCAGGAAGGGGAGCTGGCAGAGGGGCTCGGCGCTCGGAGTGATGGCAAGAACCGCCCTGCTGTCCGCCAGCCAACCCCAGGCCCCTCCCTGTGCTGGTTCCAGGCCACGTGACAGGGTCACGGTTGAGCACCAGTGCATGCCTGCACACCCCCTGATCACCCCTATGCAGGGTATCATCCTTTCCCGTGCCAGTGCTTGTCATGTTATTGCTCCCATTACGCAGAGGGGCAGACCGGCTCGGGGAGCAGACAGAACTTATCAAGATCCTCCGGTGCTGAGCGCTGAAGCCAGGATTCGAATCCCCGCATTCTGACTCTCTTACCTTCTCTTTCAGCCCCTTGCCTCTACCCTCACGCATCAGCCCCAAGCCCGAGGCTAAACAGCTCTTAGAGATTGGGAGGCGGGCTTGGCGAGATTATAGAGTCGCAAGCTTTGCCCTCTGGGCAGCACAGGGTTCTAATCCAGGGCCTCCCGATGTGGCCCTCCGTCCCCCGCTATCTCAGAGGTTGGGAGGCGGGCTTGGCGAGATTATAGAGTCGCAAGCTTTGCCCTCTGGGCAGCACAGGGTTCTAATCCAGGGCCTCCCGATGTGGCCCTCTGTCCCCCTCCATCTCAGAGATTGGGAGGCGGGCTTGGCGAGATTATAGAGTCGCAAGCTTTGCCCTCTGGGCAGCACAGGGTTCTAATCCAGGGCCTCCCGATGTGGCCCTCTGTCCCCCTCCATCTCAGAGATTGGGAGGCGGGCTTGGCGAGATTATAGAGTCGCAAGCTTTGCCCTCTGGGCAGCACAGGGTTCTAATCCAGGGCCTCCCGATGTGGCCCTCCGTCCCCCGCCGCCTCCGCGTCTCCCTGTCTGCCCCGCGGCGCCCAGCCCTTCTCTCCTGCTCTCCTGCCTGAGGAAGGCGAAGGGCTGGTTTGCCACAGAGCGGGTGTTGGGAAGCTTGGTGCCAGGGCTGCACCCACCTACCCAGGCTACCTCCCCTCCTCCCCAGGCATGGCGCAGGCCCTGGGCCCCGACACCCCGTTCACAGCCATCGCTGGCAGTGAGATCTTCTCCCTGGAGATGAGCAAGACGGAGGCGCTGACACAGGCCTTCCGGCGCTCCATCGGCGTGCGCATCAAGTAAGCAGGGGATGTCAGCTCCCAGCGGCCCCGGGATACCCCCCTGGCCCTGGCCAACTCGTCCTGCGCCCAACAGCTCGTGGGAGTTGGCGATTCCTGGGGGCCGAGGCCGCGGGCTCTCTCCTTAGATCTGTTCTCTGCCCAGGGAAGAGACCGAGATCATCGAAGGGGAGGTGGTAGAGATCCAGATTGATCGGCCAGCCACGGGGACGGTGAGTTTGCTCGAGAGTCTTGGCTGACCCCTGGGGCCCGGGGTGAGGGGTGGGGGTGTCAACGTGCCCTGTTAACACCTGTAAGCAACCTCCTACATTAGCCTTATCTATTGGCAATTAAATTTTGAATTTTAAAAGCATCTTATGAGGGGCTTCCTAGGTGGCGCAGTGGTTAAGAATCCGCCTGCCAATGCAGAGGTCACGGGTTCGATCCCAGCTCCAGGAAGATCCCACATGCCGTGGAGCAACGAAGCCCGTGTGCCAAAAAAGAAAAAAGAAAAAAAAAAAGCATCTTATGAGAATCTTGAAAACTAGGAAAAGCTATTCCTCAGATAGTTCTTTAAATTAGATTTCAGTTAGAGAAGAAATCCATGAATACATCCTCCCTTTAAAAATGAACAACCAGGGACTTCCGTGGTGGCCCAGTGGTTAAGAATCCGCCTTCCAATGCAGGGGACGAGGGTTTGATCCCTGGTCGGGGAACTAAGATCCCAAATGTTGTAGGGCAACTAAGCCTAAGCACTGCAACTACTGAGCCCTCACACTCTGGAGCCCGCAGGCTACAACTAGAGAGCCTGCACGCTGCAACTACTGAGCCTGTGCTCTCTGGAGCCTGCGCACCGAAACAGAAGATCCCGTATGTGGCAACTAAGACCAGACACAGCCAAAAAATAAATAAATAAATAAATTTTTAATTGATTAAAAAAATGAACAACCAAAACTCTCTTTAACTCCTTCCCCAATCCCAGTCATTTTATCCTGCCACCTGTCCCTACAAAGGGAACATGTCACTATGGAAAAAATTCCAGGAAAACAGAGACTTGGGATATGCTGGGACAAGTCCAGACTGGGTGACTGTTTATCTTGTGGGGAAGGAGTGTGGTATTTTCTTTTCTTAGCTTATCTCCTGGAGAGGGGTATGGCATTTTTGTTTTCTTAGCTGTGTTTAGCTGAGGTCTTCTGGGTTTGAGATCCACAAAACCACCTTTTATTTGGATATAAAAAAGGAGTGTTAGAGTGGGACCCCCTGGCCATTCTGTGGGACCTCAGGTCCCTGTTGTCTTTATAGATTTTGTCTTTTAGGTTTTTGTTTGTTTCTTTACTGGGTTTTTTGATTTTTGGCCATACCTCATGGCATGCGGGATCTTAGTTCCTCAACCAGGGATCGAACTTACAACCCCCTGCAGTGGAAGCTTGGAGTCTTAACCATTGGACTGCCAGGGAATTCCCTTTACTGGGTTTTTTGAGTTTTGTTTTTATTTATTCATTTATTTGTCTACATTGGGTCTTCGATGCTGCACGCGGGCTTTCTCCAGTTTTGGCGAGCAGAGGCTACTTTGTGGTGCACAGGCTTTTCCTTGCGGTGGCTTTTCTTATTGCGGAGCTTGAGCTCTAGGCACGCGGACTTCAGTAGTTGTGGCTCACGGGCTTAGTTACTCTGTGGCATGTGGGATCTTCCGGGACCAGGGATCGAACACGTGTCCCCTGCATTGGCAGGTGGATTCTGAACCACTGTGCCACCAGGGAAGTACCCCTTTTACTAGGTTTTTAATAATAGCTTTATTAAGGTGCAGTTGACGTCCAATAAGCCGTGCCCTTGAAGGTTTACAGGATGTTAGGTTTTAACACACATGCACCCATGAAGCTGTCACCGCAGTTGTGACAGTGAGTATCTTCATCAGACCCCCAGAGCTGCCTCGTGTCATGCTTATTGTGAAGCTGTGTTGGGGAGATATTGGGGCCCTCTCTGAGCCCCTTGCCTGGCATGTCACCCCTCAGGGCTCCAAGGTGGGCAAGCTGACCCTCAAGACCACGGAGATGGAGACCATATATGACCTGGGCACCAAGATGATCGAGTCCCTGACCAAGGACAAGGTCCAGGCTGGGTGAGCAGTGGGGGCTGCATTGGGTGGCCAGTGTAGGGGAGTCCTGGTCCTTCCTTTCCTCACCCTCTCCCTCCTTCCCCTACAGGGATGTGATCACCATTGACAAGGCCACGGGCAAGATCTCCAAGCTGGGACGCTCCTTCACGCGTGCTCGCGACTATGATGCCATGGGTGCCCAGGTGGGCCGGGGCCCCGGGTGCCCTCAGCCAGGCACTGGCATGTCTCTCTGCTCCATCCCCCCGGGGCCCACAGGGTCTGGATCCTCCTGTCACCCCAATCCCGTGTCCCTGTACTCCTGGTTCTCCCCTGTACCCTCTAGGACAGCTGGGGCCCCTCAGCTTGGCACTTGGCTCATGGCTTACAGGGTCCTCCAGGAGCCCCCATACCCTTCAGTGCTCTCGACTGCCCTAGCCTTGAGTAGCCCTAGGGTGGGCCTGGGGTTTCTGGTGACCCCCATCTGGTTGCGTAGCTTCATTCCAGGGAGCCCAGTCTCCCCCAGACCTTCATGCTCTTTTCTGCCCTCGTTGCCACCGAACGCTACCCCGGCCCCATAGACCAAGTTTGTGCAGTGCCCAGACGGGGAGCTCCAGAAACGCAAGGAGGTGGTGCACACCGTGTCCCTGCACGAGATCGATGTCATCAACTCCCGCACCCAGGGCTTCCTGGCCCTCTTCTCAGGTGAGGCCCGGCCTGGCAGCGCCCCGCCCCCGCCCTCCACTCCCCACCCCCCATCCACAGCCCACCTGTGATCCTGGCTTTTCCTCCATCGCTGTTTGTCATTTCCTGTTCTCCATCTGTGAGTGTGGTCCGTCTCCCCCTCTGTGGCCTCTCTGGGGCATCTCCGACGCCCTGGCCTTCCTGCCGCGGTGCCACCCACCCCAGGCTCGGCCTCTCTTCCCTCTGTCCCTGGCGTCCCATCTTTCTCTGTCTTTGTCCACCCTCCGGCCCTGGATTCCAGTCTCCTCTCTGACACCCTGCCCCCCACCACCCCTGCCTCCCGCAGGCGACACAGGGGAGATCAAGTCAGAAGTCCGAGAGCAGATCAATGCCAAGGTGGCCGAGTGGCGGGAGGAGGGCAAGGCGGAGATCATCCCCGGTGTGAGTACCAGGGCTGGGCCGGGGCAAGTGGTATTCGGGGGGGACGGGAGGTGGGTTTGACATCCGCCCCCACGGCCCCCAGGTGCTGTTTATCGACGAGGTCCACATGCTGGACATCGAGAGCTTCTCCTTCCTCAACCGGGCCCTGGAGAGCGACATGGCGCCAGTCCTCATCATGGCCACCAACCGCGGCATCACCCGGTGAGCCACTGCCAGCCCCCTCCGAGGCCCCTGGGGACAACGGGGACCTCCGGGTGACGGGAGCGGCCACTGGGTAGTCAGGGCACGTTTGGTGAGCACCTCCTTAGGGAGGGTTTGGGCTTGGCTGTCCCCAAGCTTTGTGGCCCAGAGGAGACAGTGTACTTTCCCCTCTAACAAAGGTAGGCGGCTGGTCAGGGCCGGTGGGCAACTCTGCTCCACAAGGAAGTCCAGGTGCCGTGTTCTCTCTGTTTTCTTGTTTGTAGGCTTTAAGGTTACAGTTCCCGAACTGTGTGCCGAGGCACCCAGAGTGCTGCAGAGAACACAGAAGTGCTATGGGATGTTTTAAGGGATGCACAGAGACATGGGTTGGTCGCTGCATAAACCACTACAATTAAGTCGCTTACACCTGAATGCTTAATAGAAATAAAGGGAATGAAACTTAGTATTTCTCTTGGTCTGATGATACCATGGAAAAATCCCTGAGACATGAAGGATGCCAGACACTAAAGCTTGGGAACCTCTGCCCTAGAGTGTTACTGTGCCCCTCCCTGTTGGCTCTTCCCCACCTCATCTGCGTTTCAAAAGTCCATGGGAAGGAAGAAGGAAGTGGGGGGCAAAGAGCTCGAAAGAGGTTGGGGCGCGAAGGCTTTACCCGGCGCGGCCACCTGGACCCACTGTCCAGGTTGCTTGGGTGTGTGGCAGCGCCTGGCTGCGCGGGAGCCTGGGGACCGTCACCTCCAGGGCAGCGGCCACGTGCCAGATGAAGCGCAGGGAAGGAAGGGGCATGGCTGCCGGGGGCAGCGGGCAGGTTGTCCCTGGCTCTGTGCTCGGTGCTTTTCCAGGGTGAACTGCTTGGCCCCTCAAAAGGAGCCCAGGAGGTAGATATTGTCTCAGCCCTGTTTTATTGTTTTTATTTTAAAAAAATTTTTGAACACGCTGCGCAGCTGGCGAGATCTTAGTTTCCCAACCAGGGATCAAACCCATGCCCCCTGCAATGGAAGCGCGGAGTCCTAACCACTGGACCGCCAGGGAGTTCCCTCAGCTCCCTGTTAAAGATGAGACCAGCAAGGCCGATGACTTGCCCAAGGTCACATGTCGAAGGTGGCAGGGCCAGAATTTGGTACCCAAATGGCAGGGTTGGATGAGACCAGCTAAGAGCACATTTGTAACAGCTGCAGGTCAGGCCAGGGGAACAAGGACGTCTCCTGTGAAGGGCCGCAAACCCAGTCACTCCTCTGCAGGTTCCGTACCTGTGCCTCTGCTTACTCGCTACCACTGATTTGTAGCCCCGAGATCAGTGTTCGCCACACTCGGGCGGTCATTCGCAGACGTGTGCAGAGCGGGGGACAAAATCGAGTCACCCCCCGCAGATGGTCCAAACGAGGATCAAGCCAGGAGACCTTCTGCCTCCTGGTTTCAGGTCGCAGGCTGTAAACAAGTGTCCTTTTCCTGATCTATTTAGTGCCACATTTGTCACACTGTATGGTTTTTGTTCCTGGCGATTTTGCTTTTCAAATGGCCCACTGCTGTCCAGTGTCCGTAAGCACAAGAGGCAGGGATGTGCTGTAGGGAGGAAACACACGTGTTCGATGAGCTTCCTTCAGGCACAAGTTCAAGTGCTGTTGGCCGTGAGTTCAGCATGAAGAAGTCCATAATATACGCGGGCGAGTCAGAAATTATCCGCACTCCGGTTATATTAAAATTTCTATAAATACGTCAGCCAGAGTGCAGGTAATTTTTGACCCGCTCTCATATATTGAATAAGGTATCTTTAACCTGAAACCAGGCCGTCTATTGGTCGGTTGCCAAAAATTGTGATCAGAGGCTCACAAGAGCCTAACCGTATATTTTCCCCTAAGAGCAGGGGTTCAGTATCTGCTAATTGAGTGTTCGCCCCCACTTTATAGAACGCAACTACCATAATAATCCAGGGAATCTATTTCCTAGCACCTGCCACGTGCCGGGCCTTGTGCTGGGCCCGGTGCAGCGGGGGACAGGGCCGGCGCCGTCCCTTCCTCTGTGGAGCTGTGTGACACGCAGAGGAGTGGGACCTTGATCCAGTAATCCCGGACATAGATATCTAGCTAAAACCAGCTCGGCCCTAGAGGGGGATTGATGCAGTCGGGGGCGGCTGCGCCGTCAGGCAGTGACGCCAGCCCAGAGCTGAAGGCGAAGCCGCATTTGGCCCAGTGAGTGGGCTGTGGCGGAAGGGGTGGGTAGGGGTGGGGTGATTCGAGTAGAGGAAATGGAAAGCCGGGTTCTAAGAGCGTCGCGCTGACAGCCCTCCCTTCCCCCTCTTCCCCAGGATCCGGGGCACCAGCTACCAGAGCCCCCACGGCATCCCCATTGACCTGCTCGACCGCCTGCTTATTGTCTCCACCTCTCCCTACAGCGAGAAAGACACAAAGCAGATCCTGCGCATCCGGTGCGGGTGGGGGCCCCCTGGCCTCCCGGGGCAGGACCAGGCTGCAGGCCGAGAGGCAGGGCTGGTGTCCACCCTGTTTGACACGTGGGGAGACTGGAGTCTGAGGGGGAGGTCACGGGGCCTGCCAGAAGCAGGGCTGGGCCGGGCATCCAAGCAGTGGCCTCTGATGGGGGGAGGAGGGGCTCTTTGGAGAAGGGAGGGGCTGTGCCGCTGACCGACCCTGGGGAAAGGGCCCTGCAAGGGGGAGGCTCAGGAGGCCCAAGGTTTGGGCCCAGCCCATGCCTCGGTGGCCCTTCTCGCTCAGCGTTCTGTGCTTCTGAGGATGCGGACTCCATGCATCCCCTGGGAGGTGCCGCGGTGCCCCGGCCTTGGCTGAACGCCCCCTACGCCTCCTGCCCACAGGTGTGAGGAAGAAGACGTGGAGATGAGCGAGGATGCCTACACGGTGCTGACCCGCATTGGGCTGGAGACCTCGCTGCGCTACGCCATCCAGCTCATCACAGCCGCCAGCCTAGTGTGTCGGAAACGCAAGGTCAGCGGCTGCATCTTCCCGGGGGTCCGATGAGTGAGTGGAGGCCATGCTGCCCCCAGGGCTTTCCCTGAGCAGTTGCGTTTAGTCCCAGAATCTAAGTTTTCAAAGGCAGGGGACTTCGGTCTCTCGGGTTGATTTCTGTGGCTCCCAGTCCGACACACAGGAGATGCTGAGTACTTGGCTGTAAATTGATGTTGTTAAGTCCGTTTTACAGATGAAGAAACTGAGGGATGGGGAGGTGGGGCCCACAGCCCAGAGGTGGCAAGGCTGGACTTGAACCCAGGCGACTTGGCCCCAAAGTCCCCACTCTGACCCGCCTCCTGGGAGGGGCCCCACTGAGGTCTCGCGTCCCCCATCAGGGCACCGAGGTGCAGGTAGATGACATCAAGCGAGTCTACTCGCTCTTCCTGGACGAGTCGCGCTCCACGCAGTACATGAAGGAGTACCAGGACGCCTTCCTCTTCAACGAGCTCAGTGAGTGTCCCCTACCTTGCCTGCCCTGGAGAGGGAGGAGGGAGCCTGGCCTGGGGAGCTCAGGCCCTGCCCTTGGGGCCACACTGACCACGTGGGCCTCCTTCTCCCCACAGAAGGTGAAACCATGGACACGTCCTGAGCTGATGTTACCTTCCCCCCTACCTCCCCCGTTTCCTACCAGAGTTCTGACACTGTGACTTTGTATAAAATGGTTGTGAAACTGGACCAGTCGTGTGTGTGTGTATGTGTGTGTGTGTGTACACAGGCACACACACCCCGAGCCCCCAAAAAAGCCACTCCCAGAGTGCCGTTTGAAAGTCTTTATTAGGAGGGGAGCGGAGGAGGGTCTGCTGGCTCCAGGAGTTGGGATGGGCACGGGAGGTGGAGGTGGGGGGTCTTTAGCGGAAGAGGAGGCCTGGGAGAGGGGGCTTGTCACAGGTCAAGGGTTCGTCTCTGGGACCGCCGCAGTCGGAGCTGCTGAGGCGGCAGGACCCGCAGTGACAGCTGAGGGCCACAGGGAAGGAGACCGTTGGGTCCACCCCAGGCGGGCAGCCGGGGAGCTGGACGGAGGCATAGCGCAGCTCGTGGTAGGTGCACACCGGCTGGGGCATGGGCGGCAGGGCAGCCTGCAGCACGCGCACCTGGAGGTGGGGGGGGAGGGGCAGGCTGTTGCTTGGGTGTCTGCTTGGGGCCAAGCCCTCCCCTGAGCTCCCCCACCGCGCCCCACAGATCCCAGACTCAGGTATCCAGAGGAGCCTCTGTGCTCTTCCCTCCCACACACCCAGCCCCTGTCCCGGGTGGCAGGCCAGCCTTCCACCCCCGGTGCCGCTTTCTGTCTTCTGTGGGCCTGGCCCTGAGTAATCCACCTGGAGCTAAGGTGGCAGCACCCGCCCGACCCTGGGCAGCTCACCATGCTGGGGCAGTATCCGGCGCAGATTGTGGTGGTGAAGGTGATGCAGACGGGGCAGGCCTCTTTCTCGGCGGCCAGGGTGGCGTTGATGGGTCTGCACAGTGGTCGCAGTGGCTCCTTGGATGCCAGCGCCCCGGCCACGCTCAGCAGCAGCCACAGCAGCAGGCCCTGGGACAAGGCCAGTGCCTCAGCCTGAGCCCTCCGCCCCGAGCCCTTACCACCCCCACCCCCCAGCCCTGCGCACACATGTTCAGGGACCCATCTCCCCTGCCTGACCTCTTCCATTCAAGGATCTCTCATCCCCACCCGCAGGGACCCCCGATACCCCAAGCACCTCAGATACCCACCCTCAGACGCTGCCCCACCTGCTTCCCTCCTCCTGCCAGGAAGCCTGCTGGCTCTCCACACCCTTCTAGAAAGAGGCCTCCTTCGCCAAGCCACAGGACTCTCCTGCCTGTCAGCTGTGGCCTGAACAGCGTCGCAAGGCGCCCAGGGGCCCTACAGTCTTACCTGGAGCGTCTCCATCCTTGGTGTCTCAACCTGCCGTGTTCACCTGGTCTTATATCTGCAGGCTGTGGGGGCGGCAAGGCCACTGGGGGTGGTGGCATGCTGGAGTAACCTGGACACTAATCTCCCCCGGGGCGAGAGGCAGGAAAGGTCAGGGAGGTGTAGGAGTGGTTCAGTGACGCGCGCACCCCTCCCCCACCAGTGGCTCCCGCGCGCACCCCTCCCCCACCAGTGGCTCCCGCGCCAAGACGCAGAAGACACCCAAGGTGAGGCTGACTTCACAGACTCAGCCCCGGCTTCCTGAGCGGCAGGGGAACTGGAGATTCCTAGGGATCCCATGCTCAGTCTGTAGCTTAAGAAATATAGCAGTCTTATTTCCTCTCTTATCTCTCTCTCTCTTCTCCCTCTTCCTCTTTTAAGAATAGGAGCAGATATTTTTCATCTCTAACCCAGATTCTACTATTTCTCTGTTATTTGCACTTACTCTGTTGAAATGCAACGGATGTTTCAAAAAGGTTTAAATTCCTCATGAGGGTCCCTGACAAATAAACTGCACACCTAACTTTAGAGCCTTCCTTTGCTCAGACTCTTGACAGATTTTTTTCCCCAGGGCAGAGAGGGGGAAGAAGAATTATGTGACAAAATGACAATGAAAAGAAGAATTCTGTCACAGACTCAGCCCCCAGTTGTCAGGGAGGTCGTGGTGGGAGCACAAGAAAGGGGGTATAGGAGGCCATCAGCTGTGCCTCCCGCCATGTGGGCCCGCCTCTACTCATCAGGAGAGGAGGCCGGCAGAGGCTGGAGGACCGCCCCTCTGACAGCCCTCCTATGGTGACTGGCTCAAGTCTCAACCCTGCTTCACCTGTCATAGTCTGACTTAGCGGGCTACCGTGGTTTCAATATTGGATTCTGTGACCAGAGGCGGGGTATCCACCCGCACCCAGACGCGCCGCCCCTACACAAGGGATTCAGCGAGAACCCTACGTGCCCCGCACTCAGGCCCCCAGAAGTCAGGATGCCGGACCCGAACCCAGCAAAGAGCGTGGTTTAGGTTTTTCAACTCTGTCATTGACTAAGGTAAGCTCTGCCCCTTCCGCCGCAGAGGGTGTGCCCCGCCTGCCAGCCCACAGCCCCAAGGTAGGTTTCCCGGGCTCAGTCCCGCCCCTCCGTAATCCAGTGACTGTGTTGGATTCACCCCGCCCACAGTCCTAGCTCTGCCACGCCCCCAGGTGGGGGGCGGTGTTTCCCCTCTTAGACCCGCCCAGTGTACACCCAGTCGCCGCGTTCCCTATGGGCTCGGCCCCGCCCCTACTCGGGGGGCCTGTCCAGGGCGGGGCTGGCCGGTCCTGCTCAGACCAGCGCCAGCTTCAAGCTGCCGTAGTTGGAGTTCTCGGTGCGATAGGCTTGTGGCACGCTGTAGATGCCTGACACGGGCTTCCAGTGGGGGCCGCCCCAGGGCAGCTCCAGCGGGCAGAAACGGTCTAGCCGGCGGAGTGGGTGCAGCGGGGGGCTGTAGGATTCCTGAGCCAGAGACAGCGCCCCGCGGTGCGGCACGGGTGGCATCACCGGGCGGGCGCGCGGCACGCGGGTTTTCAGCGGCCGGGGTGGTCGAGAGAAGCACGGACCGGGCGGCTGTGTCGGGCCGTGGCCACAGACCTGGGGCGTCTCCCCGAAGCTCCAGGAGGTCATCGAATCCTTCCGAGGGTAGCCTAACAACTCCTTCCTGTTGGGGGTTTAAGGTGGAGGTAGCAGGGGGAGGGCACAGCTGGATCCTCGAGGACACATTTGTAGGAGTCAGGGACCCTTTAGGAAGCATGGGACTGGGGAGTCCTAGCCTGGATTCCTGGGTCCTCGAGGTATTTAAGGGCCTGGAATCTGGGACTTTTGCATCCTCGGAAGAATTACATGGGGACTCAAACACCAAAGGAGGCCGGCCCTAGACCCTCAGGGCCACGTCTCCAGATCCAGAAATCCCTTTTGGGCCCTTTGCAGGCTTCTTGTTCCTGAGAATTGACACTAGGTATACCAGGGCGCTAAAAGAGGTAGGGGCTTGGTATGAACTTCTGGATCTTGCGCTTGCAGGGACTGAAGGCCGAGACTACTGAGTCAGAGACTGGGCGGGGGCCGCGTTGGGGTTCGGTGTCCCACTAGCCTATGCGGGGGCTGTGCAGGGGGGCGGTGCCAAGCGAGGACCCAGGCTCACTTGGAGTAGGCCTGGAAGTCCCGAGCCGAAGTGGTCAGATAGAGCTGATGGCGGTCCAGGACGCCCTGGCCAGAAATAGTGAAAGACCGGCCGGCCAGCTCGGGGTTCTTCGTCCAGGGGATTAGAGCCTGAAGAGGATCGCGGGAGAAGGGATGAGCAAGAAAGGTTTCATACCCCGTGTCCCAGACTGAGAATTCCTCTTCCTTCGGCCTCAACAACCCCTTTGAACCAGGGCCTGACACCTTCCTGGCCAGTTGCACGCCAGTGCACTTCAGCTTCGCTCCCCAAATCAGAACCGTTACTAGCCTCACCTCCAAAATCCAAATACTTTCTGCCTGTCATCGAACACAAAGCCAAGCCCCCAGTCACTTAAAAACCTTCCCGGCTCCTCCCCCAGGTTCAAACCGTCTTGGTCCCGCCGCAGGAACTCAGCAGAGCCTCGGGCAACCATCCCTCTTTCCATCACCCTAATAGGGGCAGCCGGCCCCGCCTCCCGCCGCAAGCCGGCCTCTGAATATTCAAGCTCTGCCCACACGTATTATACTTTAGGCTACCTAGCTCCGCCCCCAGCCTCGGAACGGCCTCCTAGGCCCGCCCCAGGATTTACTAGTGGCGCCCACAGCCTCAGAGCTGGGATTTCAGGTTTCCAGTCCCCTCCTCCTCCTGGCTCCGCCTCAAAAGTCCAAAGCCCCTCCCCCAGCCTATGTAACCTCCAGATTCGGTCCCACTCTTTAGCCCCCAGACTCAAAATTCCTTCTGACCCCGCCCCAGGGTCTCAGTCCCGTCCCTAGCCCCTGAGGCCCCCTGCCCCCGCCCCAGGCTCTCAAAACTCTGCCGGATCCTGCCCCTGCGGTCTTCTCCGCTACCTGGGAAGGGCCCCCTCGATTGTGGTCCGCAAGCTCCAAGGGCTGGGGCCCGATGAAGGAGGTGATGCCCCGGTTGAGGTCGGGCCAGCCGGTGTACTGCGCTCTGGTCTCACTGCACTGGTGCTTTGTGATCAGAGGAAGGCGCCAGCCGCGGTGTCTGAGCTGCGGGAAGGCGACGCGGGGACCCAACGTGAGGGCGCACGGGACTCCAGTGCGGTCCCCAGCCCTGTCTCCCGAGGACCTGGGCATCCCAGAACCTTACTTTTTCCCCTAAATCCTTGATCCCCACAGTCCGCGTGGGGTCCGCAGGTTCTGGGGCCTTGGGCTGCGCGTAGGGCCCCCCGTGGGTCTTGGACACGTGAGCTGAGCCCGAGGTCGTCTCCCATCTGCTGATGACCTCGTCGAAAGCCCAAATATGCAAATCCTGCTTTGCAGCCGGGGGCAGGGGCTCCGCAACCGTGGACTGAGGAGAAGGTGCAGGACGTCAACTCAAAGGACTCAGGAGTCTGGTCCGCGAGCCCCGATCTTTCCCACTCAGTCCCCAGCTCTTTCACCCCGCCAGTGTCAGGCATCCGGGTTCCCTGGCACGTCCTCTCTCAGACCCAGACCCTGGGACCCTCCTCCTTCAGTCAGACAGGAGCCTAAGCCCCGAATCCACTTTTCTCTCAGCAGGTGTCTGGATCCCTAGCCTCCTCTTGGCCAGGAGCCTAGAGTCCTCTCACCTGCACAGTGGGCGGGGGAAAGGGCACGGGCGGGATAAAGTGATGGGCGACGCCACTGCTGGTGAGATGCCAGCTGGGCCAGGATCCAGGCACCCCGGTCCCAGAGATGGGGTGCCGTGGGGGATCAGAGCGCAGAGCTAGGGTCCGACCCGCCATGGTCCCACCCCCACCCCGTAGCCTAGCAGGGACCGCCTTGTTGTTGCTGTTGCCCCGGGTGACGGAACCCGCCCACCCTGAACTCAGCCAATAGAGGGACTGCAGAGAGACCCAGGCAGGAGGGACGGGGATTGGGAGAGAGGAGTACAGAGACCCCAAGAGAGTCACAGAAACTCAGAGAAATTGTGGGGGCGGGGGGGGGGGAAGGAGACCCAGAGGGAGAGGAGGGGAGAAAGGAGTGGGGAGAGAAACAGAAGTTCAGACTTAGAGAGTTTGAGACACAGACACCCCAGGGGTAGAGGAGACAGAGACCCAGAGAGGGTGCAGCAGGGAGAGGTGGACAGAGATTGGGGGGTGGGGGGGGGGTCAGAGGCCCAGAAATAGAGGAACAGAAGGGGAAGAGGGCAGAGCCACCCAGTGCATCAGGGAATCCATGAGAAATCACCTCCCCCTTTCCTATAGGGTCCTAGCCCTCTTGGCCACCTCCTCCCTCTGCCAGGACAGCCCACCTCAGCGGCAGAGGGAGGGGACGGGGGTGAGGGGGTGCGTAACGATTTCCAGACTTCCCCGGGGGCTTGCCCTCCCTCCCTGTGTCAGCTTCGGCTTCTTCTGTCCTGCCTGCCTTTGATTTGGTTGAAAACTTCCACCTGGGTATGGGGGTGGGCGAAGAGGGAGGGACCCACAGGGAAATACTTAGCAATAAAGAGGGGGGCGTGGAAAGAGCTTTGATGAATGAGAAAGAAATACATATAAGAATGGGTGAGAGACAGTGAGAAACAGGGACAGAAAGAGAGCTACTGACCCAGAGAAGACAGGACAGGAATTTAGAGTGAGAGACAGCAAAGAAGGCGGCAGAAAAGAGAGCAGGAACCACAGACCTGGAACACAGAGACATAGAAACAAAGGCAAAAGTGTGTGTGTGTGTGTGTGTGTGTGTGTGTGTGTGTGTGTGTGTGTGCGCGCGCGCGCGCGCGCGCATGCGCACGTCTGGGTGCAGCTATGGAGTGGATATATGAAGGGGTGTCCTGAGGGTGTGGGGTCTACCCCTGACTTCTTGTCACTTCCTCACTTTAAAGCCCTTTTAGTCAAAGCCTCTGCCTCCTCAGCCCCCAATAACTCATCCCACCAACACATTCTTCAGACAGGGAAAACTGAGGTTACCTTCTGCAGCTGTCCTGGGGTCCCACTGACCCCCTCATACAGGCTTCTGGGGCCACTTCTCCTGTTGGATTTTCCTGGCTCACTCTAGGCTGATCAGCATCTAAATCACCCCTGATCCCAGCCATGGGGCGGGCCAATTGGTCAAAACCTCATGCCCTACTCAAGCTAGACAATGGTAAGGTCTATTTCTTTCTTAGTATAGGGTAAAGTTTGGGACAGGGAAGAGGGGTAGAACCCTGACTCCAACTCCCCACTGAAGCCAAACTCTTAAGCATCCTGACCTCCTGTCATTCAATCTTGCTTGTGCTCCTGATGTGATAGGTAGCTCACCACCTCAAAACAGAACATTCTAAGCCAACACTTGCCCCATCTGACCAAGTAAGATTTCTCATTCGAACCCCAGCTCCCAATTAGTTGCCTACAAGTTCCAGTCTTTATACTCCCCCACACTTCCTGACATATCCCCTGTTTGTCATTTCCTTCAGGGTGGGCAAGGTGATGTCCTCTGAGATCACATTGTCAGCAACTTAGAAGCTGAGGGCCTCCAATGGTCAAATCCACCAGAGTTGATCTGACAAGTTGTGTATTAGAGCTCATAAACAGTAGGCACTCAGAAAATACTGGCTATCATCATCATCATCATTATTACCCTCAAGTTCATCCAGGAGAACTGCTATTCATCCTTCAAAACCCCATTTGGTTTCACCATCTGTCTTGCCCAGATTGAGCTCTCAAAATCAGAGAGCTGTGATTTTTGTGACCATTTGATGAGTTCCCAAACTGAGGCGCAGAGCAGCCAGGCCGCCCCTGAGGTCTTTCAGGATCCAGCTCTCCTTCCTCTACCTGCCCAGTTCCCAGGCATGGGCCTCAGGCCTGGCCAGTCCGGCTGAGGAGTGTGCAGACACAGGCGGTATCAATTCGAATCCATCGCCAGCCCACACGGCCCTGGGCATCGGTGGTCAGTGCCCGCACATAGGACTGCTTGGCCTTACACTCAGACACCCAGTGCTTCCGGTCCACACCCCGGCAGCCTCCTCCACCCCCACCAGGGCCACCTTCCCCAGCGCCGTCAGCCTTGCAGCGGGTTTCGAAGAAGTACTGGCGAAGGGGACTGCCGCCAGCCGCAGGCACCTCGCCCAGCACCTCCACCTCACGTCCACGCAGATCAACGGCCGTCCGGCGGTCTGTCACCCAGCTGCTGACTGCATCACACACGGCCAGCTCTCCACGGCGACTCGCGGGTGCTGTCTCGCTCACCCCCCGCCGACTGCGGTTGGCCGGGCTGCCAGCTGGTTCCCCAAAGGCCCCAGCCTCCAGCAGGAACAGCAGAGGGGGACCCGAGGGGGTACCCCTGGACAGGGCTACTCGTGGGGACAAGAGGTCCCACTCAGGGGCTGGAAATGGGGGCAGGGGTGAGGGTGGGGGGTGTGGCTCCATTGGGACACTGGGGAGGAGGAAAAGTAGGAGGATGGGGAGGGAGCCTGAGGGGTGGGGGAGCATCTCGCTGAGCACCTGAGGACAGAGAGAGGGAAGCTGGAATTAGGAGGATAATAACTTAATGGGGGTACAGATGACAACTCCAGGAGGACCTGCGTGCCAGAACCACAGGGAGGCTCCTGTTCTAGAACCTTGGGGGACCCTATATTCTAGGACTTTGATAATGCCCACCTTCTAGATTAATCATAATTATTCTACTATTATTACAACTAATAGCCAACAAATGGGGAAATACAGGCTCAGAGAGGTTAGTGACTTGCACCAGGTCACGCAGCCAGCAAATTCTGGAGATGGGACTTGAACCCTGTCCCAGCAACTCCACTCTGCCATCCTGCCTCTACTATCCCAAGGAATCCCAAGTCCTGCAGCCTGGAGGAGGTCTGAGATTCCAAAATTCTGAAAAAGGTCATGTTCTGGAATACTAGGGAGACCCAAGTTCAGCTTAAAACTACCATCAGGAAGGCAAGATACTTCCTCGCAGGTGGGGCTTCAGTTTCCCTGCCTGTGAAATTGGCCCAGAGCTGGGACATGCTGGTGGGGCATAGATGTTGCTGTTTCTCTAGAACATTCTGGAAGTCTGTGGGTGCTGGGAAAGGGTGGCCTGGAGAGGACTAGAAACAGTGGGTGGTTACCAGACCTGTCAGCACCTCCTCCGCCTCCGAGCTCCGGGGCTGGGGGCCCCCAGGCTCCGGGGGGCCCCTGTGGGGGACACAGGTGCCCCCCTCCTTCCTGACATCTCAGGAGATGGAGGGAGCAACCACCTAGGGGAAGAAGGGAACAGGCAGGTTACAGAGGCAGGTGGGGGAGGGGGCCTGAACCCCTGAACACTCCCCGTCTCACGGCTCCTCTTAAAGTGTAGGGGACCAAGAGTCAAGGCTGCACCCCCCTCCCAGAGGCCCATGCCCTGCCCAGGTGATGCTTCCAGGATGAAAAGCAGATGGGGGGAGGAGAGGGGAGAGGCTGAAGATGACGGAGGCTGGAAAAGATTACATCTTCCGCGGCCCATTCATCTCTCAGACGGGGCGGGGGGCGGGGCTGGCCTGGACACCCGGGTCCCTGAGGGCCCACACTTAAGAAGCCCTGGGTCCCCGAGGCTGCTTCCTGGAATGCTCTCTCCTCACAAGACAGGCCAGGGCCCGTCCAAGACTTCTACTGCACATACCTCGAGCGGCTGCCTGCCCTGGCTGGGAGATGGGGAAATGGGAAGGGGGAAGTGTGAAGAGGGGCACATGTTGATCCAACCCGAACCGGGAGTGTGGGTTTCCGGCTGCCTCCTCCCTCAGATGAGGAGTCCCGGTTCCCAGGTGCCTCCTCCCTCAGACCGGGAGTCCTGGGTTCCAGCTGCCCCCTCCCTTAACAGTTCAGGCTCTCGCCCCCTCCTCACTCAGACCCAAAAGCCCCGAGCCCCAGCTGCTTCTTCCTTCAGGAACCCAGGTCCCCAGCTCCCTCCCTCAGACGCGGGAGTCCAGGCCCCCAAATCCCTCTTCGCCCAGACCCATAAGTCCGGATCCCCAGTGCCCTCCTCCTTTAGACCCTGGAGTTCTGGAGTCCAAGCCCCTCCTTCCCAGGTACTCAGATATACGGACTCCCCGGCCCCTCCTTTCCCAGAAGGTTTAAGCTGGGGGTCCGGACTCCTGACACCCCGCTGGCGGTCACGGGCCTTGGCTCTGGGACACTTCCCTCCTGCCTCAGTTTCCTCCGCCAAGCCCCGCCCCCGCCGGCCCCGCCCCCGCCCCTCCCTACCCGGGGGCAGGGCGACCCGGACGCCGGAATCCCGCGGGAGGAGGCGCGCAGGCTCTTACCTGGGGCGCCCTCCTCGGCTCCCCCGGCTGCCCCTGGCGCGGCGGCGGCTCCTCCTCCTGCTCGCTGGCTGCAGGGACGCCCGCTCGCCCGCCGGCTCCGCGCTGCACACGCTCCCGAGGGCCCGGGTCGGGGGCGGGGGCGGGGCGGCGCCCGACGGCGGAGGAGGGGCCGGGGGATCCCGCCTTCCACACGCGTGCCGAGACCTCGGAAGCCCGGCCTGGCTCGCTCAGCCCTCCGCCCGCCTCAGTCCCAGGAGGCCAGGCGCCAGCCACCACCCCCCTCCCTCCTTCAGACCCAGGAGTCCTGGTCCTCAGCCCCCTCCTCCCCTGGACCCACGAGTCCAGCCCCCCAGCCCCCTCCTCCCGCAGCCTCCGGAATCTAGGCTCCCAGCTCCCTCCTCCTTCAGACCCAGGAGTCTGGATCCCCAGCCCCTTCTTCCTCAGCTTCAGCCCCCTCCTCCCTCAGACCCAGGAGTCCAGACCCCTAGCCCCCTCCTCCCTCAGACCAGGAGTCTGGGCCTGAGATTCCTTTGCGTTCTTTTGCCAGTTAAGTGTCAATCCCCGGGCAGATTCCCACCCTCTGCTCTCATCCCCAACTCTCCCAGGAGCTCCAGGCCAGACATTAACCAGCTGGGCTCGGGGAGCGATAAGGCCCGAGGCCCCAGGGAGATGTGGATGTGAGGGTCTCTCCCACATAAGTCCTCTCTGCTGGAATTTCCTGGGTGGGAACTGGGGAGAGGGTCTAGTCCTGAGTTCAGATAAGAGAAACTCAAGGTATTCTAGGACTCGGAGATAGACAAAGATATGATCTGGGAACAGAATGACCTGCTTAGAGAAAGAAAGTGAATAGTGACAGATGAAGGGAGGTGGGGAAAAGGCACAAAAAAGGAGAGGAAAAGGGGACAGAAACCCAGAGAGAGAGACACACACAAACCCAGAGAGAAGGGACAGACACGCTGAGAAAAGTGGACAGAATCCCACAAGGGGGACAGGGACCCAGAGGAAGAGAGACCTTAAGACAGACGGAGATCAGACAGGAGTTGGGAGTCCTGGGACAGACTTAATGCTTCACCCCTCCCCTGGAGCTATTTTCAGGAGGAAAGCCGACACCGCCTTGGGTGGGGGTGTCATCCCGTACCCCTCCCTCAGCCTAAATATAGCATGGCAAGGTGGCAGGAAGGGTGTCCCCGGATTAAGGTGTTCCCCTCACTCTCCCCATCCCAGCCAAGGCCACATAGAAGGCGGCTGCGGTTGTTTATTGGGGATGGGGGAGGGGCACTTCCCAGTCTTTGAGTGTCCACTCGGGTCACTTCCCTGACCTCCCCGTGCTTTTCCCATCCCTAAGTACCCAACGTGCCCCACCCCCTGCCAGAGGAACTCTATGCAACTTTCAGTCTCTGACAGGGTGGTAGGGGTGAGTTTTCGAAGAGTAATGAGAAAGTTTCCTTCCCTGTCTCTCTGGGTCTCTGTCCCCCTCCTCTCTGGTCTCTCCCCCCTTCTATGGGTCTTTGTCCCCCCTCCTGTGTCTCCTACCCCCTCCCAGGCGGCTGCCCTCTTCTCTCCTGCTCTCCCTCCTCCCCTTGGGCATCTCTGTCCTCTCTGCACGGGTCTCTTCCTCTTTGGGTCCCTGTGCTGGGCTCTGTGCCTGCCTCCCAGACACTGCGAGGGGGTCTATCTCCGTTTCTTTTCCAAATGTGCCTTTCTCTCCATTTCAGAGAGAAGTGTTATATTATTTAAAGGTTACATTATTTTCGACCTTTATCAAGCGCTTCCCACAATCTGTACCTTCTTCTATCTCTCTGTGTAAAAAGGTGGTTGGATTAAATCACAGGTTTCCAAACTGAATGTGTGAGCCATGTTCTGAGTTGCCAAGAGATACTCTGTAAGGGGTACGTTCCCCTCAAACCAGTTCAAACCCTCTGATGCATCACAGTGGTGCTTCTAAGTAAGATTTCATTTGACCAAAAAAGAAACGGTGGGGGTGGAGGGCTCTAGCGAAAAATAACAACACCTGTCTGTAAACCACTGGATGGATTTTAATAAATTAATACAAGTACTTTGAATGTTACCTGGCACGTAGGAAGCCTTATATGTGTTAGTGATTTAACCATTCCCCTCCTTTTCCTCCTCCAAATGCCCTTTTAGTACTGAAAGACCTCTGACCTTGGGTAACCCCTTCCCCTCTGAGCCTCAGTTTCCTCACTTGTGAGAAATGAGGCTGTTAGACTCGGGAAGTCCTGTGCAGACCAGTAGGCTGATGAGGACATGTGGGGTCAGGCAGCCGGCCACAACTCCTTGTCCCCCCACCCCGGGGACATGCCACGCGACCTTGGGAAGCCACTCCCGTGCTCTGAGACACTGGTTTCTCCCCAGGAAGATACAGTGGGCCCTACAGTTTGTCTGACACACTTCTTGAGCTGTGGGAGGATGGGGTGGCGTGCCCTTGGGATGCCCTTGTGATTCCATAGAAAACACTATGCATCTCTCTCGGGCTCAGGGGCACTGACTTCTGCCTTTGTCTTTTTTGGTTCTCTTTCTCTGGGGTGCTCTGGTCTCTTTCCAGCTCTGGGTCTCTGTCCCTCTCTCTCCGGGTGCCTGATACCTGCCTCCTCTGGGTCTCTGTCTCCCCCTCTCTCTGGGTTTTTTTTCCCCTCTTTGGGTTTTTCTCTCTTTCTCTGGGTCTCTATCCCTCCCCAGCTCTCCGTCCCCCTCCTTTGGGTTTCTACCCCTCCATCATGTCTGAACAGAGTACAGTTTCTCCCCCTCTCCCCTTCCCTTGGGGTTCTGATCTCCATGTCTGGAAGCAAAACTCTACAGGAAGACAGATGGAGACAGGGTTTGAATGGCAAAACAAAGCAGGTGTGGGGTAAACGGAAGGGGCACCTACATCTTCCAAGTTCACCCAGAAGCCCTCCGTGTGACCAACTGAATCTACAGATACAGAACCTAGCCCTGCCTCTTAGAAGGATGACACTGGGCAAGCCAGCTCGGTTGGTCTCCTAAGAGCCCACACATCACATTCGCTCCTTGATACATGATTCCTTCCCAGTGCTGTTATCCTTGGGTCCTGGCGCTACCACTAAATGCAAAACAAACCAACATGGCCCTGTGGAGCTCATACATACAGTCCAACTCAACCCAACATTCCTACAGGACTCAATGACACAACTCGATATAACTCAACTCAAACAGTTGTACGACCCAACTGAACTGCCCCTATGAGACACACATGATTATACAACTCATTATGACTCATCTTAATGTAGCCTCCCAAAATTTCTAGCCACATAACTGTACGCAAGTCAACACAACAGAACCCTGAAAGACTCCTACGTTCATACATTCCAACCCAACTTAACCTCATATGACCTAGAAAGCTCACATTCTATCACTTGACTCTTCGTATTTCTACATGACTCGCAAGTTCACAGAACCTAAAATAACATGGCCCTAGAAGAATCACAAAGCCACACAGTTTCCAATATCTCAACTCCACAACACCATGCGTGAACACACAATCAGTCCCAACAATGCCATGGGTGACCACCTTACTTGATCCAGCATGGCCCTAGGGGACTCATAAAACCACAGAATCCTGCACAATGCAGTTGGACAAGACTCACCCAGACTCGTAATCCAGCCCAACTCAACACGGAACTAAGAAACTCACAAAACTATGTGAACAAACCTATCTCAGCACTACCCTAAAAGTCTCCACAAGCTTTGCACAACCCAATGCTGTACAAACCAATGGCGCCTCCCCCTCAAATCAGCATAAGCCATTGCCATTCATGTCACCTAAGGAGGTACCCACAGGAGCTACCAATCCACAACTCATGACCCAATAAGACTTAGTGTTCCCCAACGCATTACCACTTAACTTAGTTCTTCCTAAACCCAACACCCTCCCCCCAACTTTCCCCTCCGCCCTTCCCTCCCTCCCTCCCTCCAAGGCAATGTGAGGTCCTGCAGACCTCAACTGTCCCTCACACTTCAGTAACCAAGTGTTTCCCAGGGGGTGCCCAGAGTGGAGGTGGGAGCTCAGGAACCTCTCGATCCACCAATCTCCCATTGACCTTGCCCTCCAGTGGGCCACAGGGCTGCGTGTCCACATGGCTGTACATCCCCGCCTCTTCGTCATCTGTCTCCCGGTGGTAAAAGTAGCTGAAGTTGGAGACAATGACCGGCACAGGTAGGGAAATGGTCAGCACGCCGGCGATGGCGCACAGAGAGCCCACTATCTTGCCACCCACAGTGACGGGTGCCATGTCTCCGTAGCCAACTGTGGTCATAGTGACCACCGCCCACCAGAAGGACTCAGGGATGCTGGTGAAATGGGAGTCTGCCCGGTCAACCTCAGCAAAGTAGACTGCACTGGAGAAGAGGACCACACCAATGAAGAGGAAGAAGATGAGGAGGCCCAGCTCGCGCATGGAGGCCCTTAAGGTCTGGCCCAAAATCTGCAGGCCCTTTGAGTGCCGGGACAGCTTGAAGATGCGGAAGACGCGTACCAGTCGGATGACTCGCAGGATGGCCAGTGACATGGCTGGCTGGCCCACCCCACGCTGCCGGGCCAGCTCAGTACCCAGTGCCACAAAGTAGGGCAAGATGGCCACAAAATCGATGAGGTTCATCACGTTCTTGAAGAAGGCTGTCTTGCTTGGGCAGGTCGCCAGGCGCACCAGTAGCTCGAAGGAGAACCAACAGATGCACAGCGTCTCCACCACAAAGAACGGGTCATCAAAGGGCAAGCGAGGCGGGGGTCCAGGTACCGGGCTGGAGCTGTTTAGCCGAGCCGGGAACTGCAGGGAGGAAGGGGTTCAGGGAGGACCATGCCAGGGCTGGGACACACTGAAATGGCCAAATTTGCTGTTAAATATTCAACTACTTCTTTACAAATTGGTCAACAGCCGCTGCCCCAGAACTCCAGTGACCCAGCTATCATAGACTTCCTACCAGGACCCCAGGGACCATCCCTGGAAGGCTGACTTTAGGGTCCCTGATCCTTCACTGGCAGGGCCTCCTGAAATGATGCTTGAGTGGGGCTCAACGTCTTGCCTCCCAAAATCCCAACCCCAGAGTTGAATTTCCAGATGGGAAGGGTCCCTGTCCTGTCCCCACTCCCTCGTCCCCTGCCCTCCACAAACCCAGCCCAGACCATAATGGTTAAGGACCTTATCTTTATACCAAAACCCGGGCCCCTCCTCTCACTGCCCTCAGTTCAACTTTCTTTATGATGGAGTCCTCCCGCCCCAGCCCTCAGCCCCCACCCCTCTATCTCCGGCTCCTTCGGTGGCTTTCTTCAGATCCCAGCTCTCACTGCCTCCAGCGCATCCTTCCTGGTTACTGCTAGCCTCATACACCCTGATTTTTCAGTCTCTCCTTACACCTCAGTTTTGATTTCTTAATACACCTGTCCTCCTTTGCTCCTGCTCTCCACAAGCCGGGTTTCTCACCTACCTCAATGCATGCCTCTGATAAGGCAGGTCCTCCTATTCAGATCCTCAGGCCCCGCCACATTAAGCTATACCTTTCCCGCCCCCAGCCCAGCTTTTAATCGTAGAGTCCCCTGGTCGGGCGCCGTCCCTAGGTTGTCCCCCTCTCACAGCCCATACCACCTATGACTGGCCAGGTCTTCCAACCAGGCCCCCAATGACTTGCCCACCGGCAGCCAGGTCCCACCTCCCAGAGAGGCCCCGCCTCCCACTGCCCCTTACCCCACCTTATAATTGGCCAGGACCCCGTGGACCCCGTCCAGCTCCTCCCAAAGCCCGCCTCTCCACACCCAGGCCCCACCCCCTCACCGGGCCAACGGCGGCCACCGCGGCGAGCCCCGGGTTGTCCCGCTCGTCGCGGAAGTCGGGCAGCGTTTCGAGGCAGAAGACGACGATGGAGACGAGGATGACGAGCACGGAGACGACGGCGAGCACGCGCGCGGCCTGAGAGCTCTCGGGGAACTCGAAGAGCAGCCAGAGCTGGCGCGCGAAGGCGCGGCGGGGCAGGGGGCGCTCGGACGGCAAGGGGCAGCCCTCATCCTCGCGCAGGCGCGCTAGCGCCGCGGTGCCCAGCCCGTAGAAGGCCACCTCCTCCAGGAAGACGTCGAGCGGCACGTGCGCCGGCCGCCGCAGCCGCCCGCCTGATTGGTAGTAGTAGAGCACCGCGTCGAAGCTGGGCCGGTGCCGGTCGAAGAAGTACTCGCGGCGCGCGCCGTCGTAGAAGCGGCTGCGGCGCACCGGGTCCCCGAGCAGCGTGTCCGGGAAGCGGCCCAGCGTGCGCGCCCGGGTCTCGAAGCGCAGCCCAGCCACGTTGAGCACCACCCGCTCGCAGCAGCCGCACGGCGGCGGGCAGCCGGGCTCCATGGCGCGCGCAGCCCCGGCGACCCGCGGACGGACGTGTGGCCCCGACGCCCGACCCGGCCCGGCCCGGCCCCGCCTCGGCCGCCGCCGCCGCCGCTGCCGCCCCGGCCTGGTGTCCGGTGTCCACGCATAAAAATAGCCCGGCAGTGCGGCCAGGGCGCGGGGGAGGGGGCGCCGTGACCCCGGCAGGGCAGAGGGCGGCCGCGCGCCCTCTGCCGGGGCGCCCGCCCATTCCCCCCGGCCGCCGCCGTGCTGCTCTTTCTCCGTCCGTCCAGCCTTCGGGGCGCTTTCCCTCTGTCTCTCCATCGCCTGAGATCTCTGTCCTGCGTCTCTCCGGGTTTCCGTGTCTCTCTCGTCTATTTTTTTATGAGTATCTGAGCCCCTCCGTTGGAGTCACAAATTTCCATCTCTGTCTCTCTCTCGTTCTTTTGTATGACTGCGTCTGGCTATGTCTTCGCTGTGGGTCTCTCTGTATCTCTGATCTCAAGGATGTATCTCTGAGTATCTCTATGGTCATTTATCTCTGAATTTTGCTGTTGTTCTCGGGTCATCTGTGCCTGGGGATTCCCGTCAGCCTCTGTGCCTTGGTCTCTGCGAATCTCCGTCTTCCTTTTGATTCTTGTATCTCTATCTCTTTTCTCTCTTGGTCTCTGTCTTTCCCCTCTGTCTGGGTCTCTCTGCTTCTTGTCTCTCTGGGTCTCTTCTCTCTCATTATCTCTTAGCCCGCTGTGTCTCTGTCTCTGGGATTCTCTGGCTCTCCCCTTTGGGTATCTTTCTTTCCCCGTTTCTCTGAATTATTGCAAGTCTCTGTCTCAGAGCCTCTGGAGGACTGAGCCTCTCCGCAGTCATATCTCTGAATCTCTCTCTGACATTCACTCTAGGTTGGCTCTGTCATTGTCCTGGTGGTTGCCCCATCCTGGGGACGCTCCAGCAGCTGTAAACCATGAGCATGTGCCCCCAGGACCGGGTCCCCTCGCTCGGGCTCCCCTCCCACCACCAGCACCGCCCGGGTCTCCACCTGGACTCTCTGCCAGACTTTCTGAGACCCAGCCAGGCCTGAGCTGTAGCCCTGAATAGTGCAAAAGGAGGCCGGGCCTGCCAGGAACAGGTGGAGGGGTGGGCTGGGAGATGCCGCAGGGTCACTCGAAGGGACCAAAGGACAGGCAGACCGTGGCCTTCCAGCCACTGGTGTCCTATGACACCGGGTAAAAATAGCCCTATCCTATGCGCTTGCGGGGAAGTAGTAGGGATTGTTCACCCGAACTCCAGGGAATGAGGCCCCAGCACCCTCTGCTGGGGGAGTAGGGAGAGACACTAAAGGTTTTAACTGCCTGGGAATTCTAGCACTCTTTCTCCTCCTGTCTACTTTTTTTCTGGGATGCTGTGTCATCACCCATCTGGATTTCTGTTTTCCTCTCTCTATGTCTATGTCCCTTTCTTTCATGGTCTTTGACCCTCCCCTTGTCTGGCTCTCTGTCTCCCCATCTCTCTGGCCTTTTCCCTTCTCTCTGGTCTCGTTTCTTCTGTCTTCTTGTTTCTCATTCTCAGAGCCCACAGAGATCCCTCCTTGTGGGTTTCTGAATGCTGCGTGTGAACCGATCCCTCCTTCTCCCTGCAGCCCTATCTCTTACACTCTCCCACCACTGAGCCTGGAGGTGGGCCCTCCTTCTTGCCACTTCCAGACAATTCTCCCTCCCTCAGCTCCTTTGAAGCTCAAGCAATCCACGAACACCTCCTCCCAGCCTTCCCTAAAGAACTCATCCCTTTCCCTCTGGCCACTCCCACTCTTTCATGGAAGATTTTCAATCCTGGCTCCATATCCCTCGCTCTAAAACTACTGTCACAATTCTTAATAATTTTAATATCCCCATATAGATGATTCTGCTAAAACCTGGCCTGTACCGGGTTGTCCTTTCCAAAAAGGACCATATTTCTTGTCCTACAGGGTAGTCCTGAGCCTTGTCACACCGTATCTTGTGGAGTCCTTGTCCCCAGCTTTTGGTGAGACCCTCAACTAACAGACCGCCTTGGAAGGGACACTGTGACTTCTGGGATTGGGTCATAAAAGACAACCTTCCACCCCACTCTTTTCCTTGGGACACTTGTGCAGGCCAGATGACAAGGCCCATGTGGAGAGGACCCTATGCTACTAAACTCACAGCTGATCCCCAGCACCAGCCTGTAGCCATGTGAGTGAGCCATCTTAGAAGCACGTCCTCCTGCCTCAGCCAGGCTACCCACTGGAGCAGAGATAAGCCTTCTCCCCCAAGCCCTGTCTAGCTCACAGACTTGTGAGAGAAATAAATGATCTTTGTTCTTGTCAGTCATACAGTCTTTGGATGGTTTGTTGCACACACCATGATAATAGGAAATCCACACATGGTCTCTTGGCACTCTGAGCCCAGGATTTCCATCCATCTTGCCCTCTGATCTACCCCAGCTCCCTCCTTCCCTCCCTCCCTTCCTTCCTTTTTTAAAGTTTTATTGAGCTACAATTCACATACCATACAATTCACCCATTTAAAGTATATGACACTGCCTAGAGGCTCTGCTTTCCATCTGTCCTGCCCGATCCAAGACCAACATCTTGCCTTGTGTCCTAGGTCCCATCTCCCTGTCTCACCTGCAGACACTGCTCCTGTCATCACTCCTAATTCTCTTGTATCATTAGAATGGGAAGCAGAATGATGGGGGGGCCCCCCCAAGGATGTCCACATCCTAATTCCCAGAGCTTTTGAACACACTATATGGCAAAGTGGATGTGATTAAATTAAGGCTCTTGAGTTGGGGAGATTATCTCAGATGACCTGGGTGGCCCCAATATAATCAGAAGGGTCTTTATAAGAAGGAGGTAGGAAGGTCAGATTCCTAGATGATGTGAGGGTAGAAGTAGAGGTCAGAAAATAAAGTAAAAAATAATTAAACATGAGGACTTCCCTGGTGGTGGAGTGGTTAAGACTCCACACTCCCAATGCTGGGGGCCCAAGTTCGATCCCTGGTCAGGGAACTAGATCCCACATGCATGCCACAACTAAGGAGCCCGTGTACAACCAAATAAAAAAAGTAAATATTAAAAAAAAAAAAAAAAAGACTCCGAGCTTCCACTGCAGGGAGCACGAGTTTGATCCCTGGTCGGAGAACTAACATGCAACATGCTGCACACAGTGCAGCAAAAAAAAAAAAAAAAAAAAAAAAAAAAGGGCAAAGACAAAAAAAAAATGAAAAAAATGTAAAAACAAAAAAAGAAAGAAAAACAAATTTTTTTAAAAGTAGCGGTCAGAGAGGAGAGAGATGCTACATTGCTGACTGTGAAGGAGGACAGGGCCATGAGCCAAGGATACAGGCGGCCTCTACAAGCTGGAGAAAGCAAACAAGGAAATGAATTCTGTCCGAGAGCCTCCAGAAGGAACACAGCTCTGTGGACCCATTTTAGAATTCCAACCTCCGGAACTATATGGTAATAAATGTGTATTGTTTTAAGCTGCTAAGTTTGTGGTAATTTGTTATAGCAGCAATGGGAAACTAATGCAGACAGTCTCTCCTATTCCTTGATATCATTCTTGTCATTCCTGTGTTATAATAAGATCTTTTTTTGTTTGTTTTAATTTTATTTATTTGGTTATGCCGGGACTTAGCTGTGCCCGGCAGGCTCCTTGGTTGTGGCATGCGAACTCTTAGCTGCAGCGTGCACGTGGGATCTAGTTCCCTGACCGGGGATCTCATCCGGGCCCCCAGCATTGGGAGCACAGAGTCTTAACCACTGTGCCACCAGCTAAGTCCCCTGTTTTAATTTTGAAATATTTTCAGACTTACAAAAATGGCAAAGATAGCACAGAGAATTCATGATACCCTTTGCCCAGTCTCCTCTAACGTTATGGTCTGACATTGCCATGGTTCACTAGTTAATTAGTAAGTGTATCAATATTTGTTCATCAGTTGTAACACGTGTACCACACTAATGCAAAATAATAATATGGGAAACTGTGTAGCAGGTGGAGAGGAGATGGGCTATATGAGAACTCTCTGCACTTCCTGCTTAATTTTTTGTAAGCATAAAAGTGCTTTTGAAAAAAGAACCTGTTAATTTTAAATAGTTGCATATATGAGGCATTTTTGTCAAATGCAGTAGATGGAAACTACCAAAATGATCTCAAGAAATAAATACCACAGATATCCCAGAATCAAAGAACTATAGCAATAAAAGACATCCAGAGGGGGGAAAAAAAAAAAACGAAGTAATTGCCATTGGTAAAATACTATTGACTAAATGATGTTCAAATTACCTCCATTTTCCCTCTAATGTCCTTTCTCCCTTCTAGGATCCAATCCAGGATACCACCTTGCATTTAGCTGTCATGTTCCCTTAGTCTCCTACAATTCTGCAATCATTTCTTACCTTTTTTCCTTGTCGTTAATGACCTCAACACTTTGGAAGAATACTGGTCAGTTACTTTGTAGACTGTCCCTCAATTTGCACTTATTTGGTGTCTTGTCTTGATGAGATTGAGATTACATTTTTTGGGGGAGAGGGAGAATGCCACACAGGTGAAGTTCCCTTCTCATCACATCATACTGGGGGCACGTGATGTTGCTATATCTTATCACCAGTGACATTAATCTTGATCACTTGGTTACGCTAGTATCTGCTGGGTTTCTCCACTATAAAGTTATTATTTTTTTCCATTTGTAATTAATGAATTGATTGGGGAAGCCAATTTTTTTGTTTGGTCAAGTTTATTAAGGTTTAATTCTCATACAATAAAATTGACCCTTCATAGTGTATATTTCTATGAATTTTGGCAAATGGATAGTCATGTAACTGCCACTACGGTAGAAATATAGAACCCTTCCATCCCTCCGCCCTTTCTTTTTTTTCCCCCGGCAGTGCTTTGCAGCATCTTAGTTTCCTGACCAGGTATCGAACCCACGCCCTCTGCAGTGGAAGGGTGGAGTCTTAACCACTGGACCGCCAGGGAAGTCCCTCCCTCCTTCCCTTTGTAGTCAACTGCCTCCACCACTTCCAGCTCTTGGAAACTACTGCTCTGTTTTCTCTCCCTGTGTCCTTGTAGTTTTGCCTTTTCCAGAATGTCAAGTACAGCTGACCCTTGAGCAACGCTTCTGGTTGGTTAGGGGTGTGAACTTTTTTTCTTTTTTTAACTTAATTTTTTTTGGCCATCAGCAGATAATTCTGCTATAAAAACTTCTATCTTAATATCTTTTCTATCTTTTTAAAAATTCTTTCTTTCTTTCTTCTTTCTTTCTTTCTTTCTTCCTTTCTTGCTTGCTTTCACTCTTTCCTTCTTTCTTCCTTCCTTTCTCTCCTTCTTCCTTCCTTCCTCCCTCCCTTCCTCCCTCCCTCCCCCCTCCCTCCCCCCCCCCTTTCTTTCTTTCTTTCTTTCCTTCTTTCTTTCTTTCTCTCTCTCTCTCTTTCGCCCTGCCCTGCATTATGCAGGATCTTAGTTCCCTGACCAGGGATTGAACCCATGCTCCCTGCAGTGAAAGTGCCGAGTCCTAACCACTGGACCACCAGGGAATTCCCATATATTTTCTATCTTTAAAAAAACAAACAAAAATCCTTCCTTGACCCCACTTCCCTCTCCTGCTATTAGCACCTCTCTCTGCTCTCTTTGTAGCAAAACTTCTGTAAAGATTTTTCCCTACTTGAGGTCTCCGCTTCATTTTCCATTGTCTTGTCAAGGTCATCTATGGTTACCAAACCTCAGTCTATATGTTCTGCATTTCTCAGAAGCACTAGACAGTCTGAACACTGCCTCCTCCTCCTCCTCCTTTTTTTTTAATTGAATGAAAGATTCCTTAAATTCTATAGTGCTTTACAATTTTCAAAAGTTTCACACACATGATTTCATATTGTCCCATAATAACCCTTTTTCTCCCCTACCCCTATCATGCCTCTGTCCTTCCTTCTCCCCACCGGTAATCACTAGTTTGTTCTCTACATCTATGAGTCTGCTTCTTTTTTGTTATATTCACTAGTTTGTTTTATTTTTTTAGATTCCATGTATAAGTGATATCACTCAGTATTTGTCTTTCTCTGTCTGACTCACTTCACTTAGCATAATGCCCTCCAAGTCCATCCAGGTTGCAGCCAATGGCAAAATTTCATTCTTTTTTGTGGCTGAGTAGTATTCCATTGTATATGTATAGATCACATCTTCTTTATCCATTCATCTGTTGATGGACACCTAGGCTGCCTCCATATCTGGACACTGCCTCCTTGAAGTACTTTCCTTTCTGGCTGCCTGGACACGTGACTCTCCTGGTTTTTCTCCTACATTTGTGATCACTCCTGTCTCCTTTGCTGGGTCTTCTTGCTTTATATGAATTCTGATGGAGGGCCTTGGGGCTTGGTCCTCAGATGTCTCCCTTCCTCCATCTTCTCTCCTCCCCTAGCTGAATTCATTCAGTCACATGGCTTCAAATACTACCTCTACTTCAGTGACTCCCAAATCTAGGTTTCCAGGCCCAAACTCTTCTGTGATTGCTATATCTTCCAATGTTCAACTCCACAGCTCCATCTGAGTGCCAAACAGACACCTTTGATGTGTCCAAACCTGGAAGTCCTCCTCACGATCCCACTCTTCCCCACGTCTTCCCTCTCTAAGTCGATGGCACCATCAATCACCCAGTTGCTTTGTCTACAGATCTAGGAGTGAGGATTTTTTTTAAATTTAAGTAGTTGATTTACAATGTTGTGTTAGTTTCAGGTGTACACCAAAGTGATTCAGTTATATATGTATATGTATATAGAGAGATTCTTCTTCAGATTCTTTTTCTGTATAGGTTATTACAAAATATTGAGTATACTTCCCTATGCTATACAGTAAGTCCTTGTTGGTTATCTATTTTATATATAGTAGTGTGTATATGTTAATCCCAAACTCCTAATTTAAACCCCCCTCCCCCTTTTGTAACCATACATTTGTTTTCTATGTCTGTGGGTCTATTTCTGTTTTGTAAATGGGTTCATTTGTGTAATTTTTTTAGTGTCCACATATAATTGATCTCATATGACACTTGTCTTTCTCTGTCTGACTTCACTTAGTATGAAAATCTAACCCCTTATTATTATTAAGGGAAGATTAGCTTCATTAAAATTTTTTCTTTAAACTTGTAATTTTGAAATAATTTCAGACTTACAGAAAAGGTGCCAAAAATAGTAGAGTTCCCATAGATCCTTCACTGAGTTTTCACCAATGTCAGCTTCTTACATGACCATAGTACAATTATTTGTCAGAAAATTAACAATGGTATAATACCATTAACCGATAATGCTACAGACCTCATTTGAATTTCAACAATTTTCCACTAATGCTCTTTTTCCACTTTAGAATCTAATCCAGGATCCCACATTGCATTTAGTTGTCTCCTTAATTTCCTCTAGGAATTATTTTTAATATCCCTTTTTTCCATACACTCTAATTCCACTCCTATAGCAACTGAGTAAGTAAGATCTACCTTCGCAATAGATCCTGAATCTTACCACTCCTTTCCACCTCACTGCTACTGTAATGGGGCAGGATCCTGTGGGATCTTCCCAGGACAGACCACCCCCCACCATGTCCTCCACCTGCCTTTTGTCTGTAAAAAAACTTTAGCCAAAGAATAAATTTCATCAGAAAAATGAAAAAATGCAGAAGCAAAGAAAAGCAGTCAAACCAGACAAAATAATAACAGTTTAGTCATTAAACAAAGTCAAGAATCTTTAGTTCCTCCTCTAGGACTATAGATAATATTCTGAGCCATCTCCTTTGAGATGATTTGCAGATACCAAAAACTCCACCAGGTGGAAGAAGTTAATTATATGATAACCAGATTGTAGCCATGACATAACCTGCTTCATCTTGCACAATTCTGAGAACTGGCCTCAAAGAAATAGGAACAAACTGACTCTGGGACTGAAGATTAACTGCACTTAATCAAGGTGACACTGATGAGAGCACTGCATGACCAATTTTAAGATGATTGTCAGAGCTGACTGTGGTGTTCTGCATGTAGCCCCTTCCCTCTTCCTACACATCCCTGAAACTCCCCTTTAAAAGCTCTTGTGGGACTTCCCTGTGGTCCAGTGGTTGAGACTCTGCTCCTCCACTGCAGGGGGCATGGGTTTGATCCCTGGTTGGGGAACTAAGATTCTGAATGCCGCATGGTGCAGCCAAGAATAAAATAAAATAAAATAAAATATAAAATAAAATAAAATCTCTTGTGCCCTGATTGGCAGTGGGGAATTGGTTCTTTGGGACACGAGTCCACCCTCTCCCAGGTTGTCAGCCTCCTGAATAAAGCAATCTTTCCTTTCCTACCAACACTTGTCTCTGGAGTATTGACTTTCCAGCGGTGAGTAGCTGAACCTGAGTTTGGTAACACTACAATCTTAGTCCAAGCCACCATCTCCTCCCTGGAAACTGTAGCCTCCTAAGCATCTGCCTCTTCCCCTTCAGCCTCTTCCCTTCATTTTTTTCTATCCATAGCTATTGACATGATCTTTTAAGAATATTATGTTCTGTCTGTCTCCTGATCAACACCCTTTAGTAACTTCTGTTTCTTTTCAAATAAAATCTGCCCTCTCCCCCATGTAATACTTTATTCAGGTAAAGATCAGCAATGGCTGCTACAACCATAAGGTAAGAGATGAGATGGGGTGCAGTGGCAAAGTCTCAATGCTTAGGTTACCAAGGAGAAAATGTACTTTTACAAGGAGAGCTGTCAGTTAGCTCCTTGATCAGGTGATCAAACTCAGTATCATAATAGTGGGGCTATCTGACATCATTGCATCTCCAAATGTAATGCAACGACCGAAGTCCGCAGTATCACCAGGGAAACGTTCTTGCCCAAAATGCTCAATGTCAGTCTATTCAAATCTCAGACTTAATTGCCATTTTATAGGCAAAACAGAGGTAGTGGAACACACTAAATACTATGAGGAAACAATGAGACAAATCCAGAATGTGGGACATTCTGCTGGAAACTGCTCTGAACTCTGGGGAAAAACCAACAACATTATGGGAAAAAAGTGTGTGTGGGTGTGCATGTGAGTGTGTGTTTCTGTATTCTATATTAAAAGAGAATAGAGACACGACAACCAAATGCAATGCATGAAATTTGATTGGCTCCTGGTTCAGATTAAAACAAAATACTTGGAACTCCCCTGATGGTGCAGTGGTTAAGAGTCTGCTTGCCAATGTTGGGGGCACGGGTTCGATCCCTGGTCTGGGAAGATCCCAGAGCTGCTGAGCCTGTGCTCTGGATCCCACGTGCCTAGGGCCAGTGCTCCACAACAAGAGAGGCCACCGCACTGAGAAGTCCATACACCACAACGAAGAGTAGCCCCTGCTTGCCGCAACTGGAGAGAGCCTGCGCACAGCAACGAAGACCCAACGCAGCCAAAATAAATGAATAAAGAAATAAATAAAAATTTAAAAATAGCCTAAAAATATTAAAAAAAAATACTTGTGGGTCAATTGGGAAAAACTGAATAGGGACTGGATAAACTTTCTTAGAGGCAAAGACAGTTTTGTGGTTATGTAGACTGCCCTTATACTTAGGAGATGCACGCCCAAGCATTTAGAGGAGAATCACCTCAGCAATTTACTTTCCAATGGTACAAAAAACAAAACACACTATTAAGGCAGGTTAGCTTTCTTTTTTCTTTTCTTTTCTTTTTATCTTCTCTTTGGCTGCGTTGGGTCTTAGTTGCAGCACGCAGGATCTTCACTGAGGCAAGCCGGCTTCTCTCTAGTTGTGCCCCTGGAGCTCCAGAGCACGTGGGCTTTGTAGGTGCAGCATGCAGGCTTAGTTGCCTCGGGGCATATGGGATCTTAGTTCCCCCCCACCCCCACCCGGAGATGGAACCGGCATCCCCTGCATTGAAAGGCAGATTCTTAACCGCTGGGCAGCCAGGGAAGTCCCTAGCTTTATTTTCTTTAAATTTTTCATTTTGAAATTATTTTAGAATTATGGAAAAAGCTCCCCCCCCCAAAATAGTTCAGCGTTCCCACATACATACATAGATAAAGCAAATATGTCAACATATGTAAAACATATTAGTCATTTAAATTCTGTAATAATTTCTGTAAGTATTATTAAACAGGCGATTGAATCTATCAAAAACACTTAAAATACTTGACTTCTTAGAGGTCTACAGGGTCCTAAATAACATGGCCACCAGTTCTCTGCTCTCTCAGCCAACAACCTGGGATTCCTGCCATCCTTCCTAAGTCAGGGCCTTTGCACTTGCTGTTAATCCTGCCCCATCTCCTTTCCATCGGGTCTTTGTTCAAATGTCATCTCTTCAGAAGCGTTCCATTATCATCCTTCCTAAAATAGCTCCTCTTTAACTGCCCAACACCTATCTCTGCCCTAATTTTCTTTATTGTGCTGGCCACTATCCGAAATTAAATTCATTTTTTTTAATGCCTTTATTGTCTCTCTCAGTACAATACAAGCTCCAAAAAGGAAAAGACTTTGCTTTAGTCACGTGGTATATCCCCAGAGCCCAAACAGTGCCAAGCACACGATGGGCGCTCGACAGTTATTGATTTAATAGGTTAAGTAATCACCCCGTCCACATACGGACTCTTTGCCAGGAGGCGGAAGGGTACAACTTCCTACCTGACGACATACGCATGCGCACAGGATCCGGGAAGTGTATTAGGGAAAGGGGTGGAGCATCGAGAAGACTCTCGCGGACAGAGGCGGTTGGAGCCCAGAGCGCGAGGTGGAAGAAGACGGCTTGGGGAGGAGCGCGCGTGCGCACTGTGAGCTCCAGCCTGCCGCGGCAAAGGCGTTTAAGGTGCCGGAAGGCGGGGGTGGGGTGGGGTTAATGGTCTCGCGCGTGCGCAGTGCCCGCGGCGGCAGCAGGGTCCCTGTGTGTGAGCTGCGGTTGACTCGTGCAGCGCGTGCGCAGTGCGACCGGCGGAGGGATTTGAGGCTGATTCCACCCCTTGCCCCTGTCGCGAGCCGAGGCCGCGCGGGCTCGTGAGCAGTGGCCTGGTGCGCGCGCTGGGCGAGCGACAGAGACTGAGGGACGCAGACGCCGCCAGAGTCGAAGCCAGAGCAGGAGTATCGGCTGCTGAAGGGCCGCCGCAGCCGCCGCGAGCCCCCGGACCGTCGCCAGGCAGAGGAGGGCGCCGCGCGGCGGGTGAGTGTGACTGAGTGGCCTTACCGGGTGCGGGGCCGCTACCCACAAGCCCTTGCGGTGGGCCCTAGTCCCTTCCCCGCGGCCGGGTCCCCTTCCCGCGCCACCGCCACAGCACCTTTTTGCACCCTTTATCCAGAGTTCTGTGGTCACTTAGGCCCTCTTCCCGTAGTCCCCTTTTTTGGCGGTCACTTACCCACAGGCCCTTGCGGTGTGTTGCATTTTTCTTACTCGCCTCCGCCGACCCTTACCCATAATTCATTTCACCCATGGGGTCCAGATCTATTACCCACAACCCCCTGGCTTGAGAGGTTTGCCACTTGTGACCCCCTTCCTTGATCGGAGACTAACCTGCGATCCTCGCCCCGTAACCTGTTATCCAAGGTATGGGACCACCAGCCGCCACTGCCCGGGACCTCCTTTCTCTGGATCCTCGATGTCCACACAGGCCCCCAGGGACCCTCAGCTCCGCAGTTCCTTGCCTAGGACTCTGAGACTTCACTACTCAGAAACCCTTTTTCAGTCTTTGTTTCCCTTGCCGGTTTTGCCCCACCTTCACACAGCCCTCCCTCCCAAACTTGCTTTCTCATTCAGATTTACTCCTTTTCCCTGTGACTTAGGAGTGCCCTGTGCCCTTACAGAACCTGTTTTGATACTGAGATTTTGCCCCTGTTTCCCTCTTTTCTTGGGAGTCGGGGGGTTATAGGGGGCCTCATCTCTCCCAGCCCACCCTAATATAAGGTGGTTCTGCCTCTGCTCTCAGACTTGGCAAGATGACCCAGTTCCTGCCGCCCAATCTTCTGGCCCTCTTTGCTCCCCGTGATCCCATCCCGTACCTGCCACCCCTGGAGAAACTGCCACATGAAAAACACCACAATCAACCTTACTGTGGCATTGCGCCATACATCCGAGAGTTTGAGGTGAGTTCACTGAGCACAGTTGGAGTGGGTTGGGCTCTGGGGGCCGTGGGGCTGGATTGGGGATTCCAGTCTCTGGCCAGTTTTCTAGCTGTGCAGTTTAGGCAGATGACTTTTATTTTCAGTTTCCTTGCCTTGATTGGGGTTGGTAGTGCATCCCTTGTTGGGTTTTTGTGATAATTCAGTAACTACCAGTTGAGGGTTCAGGCTCTCGAGTTAGGTAGTCCTTGGCACACTGTTTACCAGCTGTGTGATCTTGGGCAAGTGGTGGATCCTCTTTGTGCTGTGATTGTTTCATCTATAGCAAGGGGATATTAGTATCTTCCTTGTAATACTGACAGAGAATTAACTGAAAATTTTATGTTACGGGACTTGGCACCAAGCAGTCAGCAAATGTCAATATCTTGTATTGTATTTACCGTTTTTATCATTAACGGTGATGTTTGTAAAGGGTTAGCCCCAGGTGATGGGCTGCGTAAGACCGTGGGCTTGAGGATTTCAGCACGGTACCTTCAGGGTAAACAGGAAAAAACGACTTCGGCTCACGGGCCTCAGTTTTTTCATTTGTGAAATTGGGATAACAACATCCACCTCTTAAGGTGTATCAGGGAACACCTGAGAAATGCTGGCATGTAGCCAGAAGTTAGAAGAAGAAAGTTCTGGCATCAAGTGGGAAAGGGGAGGTGGAAGAAGTTGCAGAACAGAAGTTAGTAGTGAGATGAGAGAAGGTTGGGTCTTTAGTGGTACTTGGAAAATGTTAGCCAATTAAACTAATTTAATGGCTGTAGGCCAGTGGCAGACGCGGGTCATGTGCCAGTTACTATTTGATGAGAGCTTGTTAAGTTCAATGGCCATAAAGCTACTCTGTCACATTGCTGTAGAAGTTTCTGAATACTTGTTCCTGGCTTCTCTGCTTCTCTTGTCACAGACCAGTAACCGTTCACAGTGTTGGTCCGTGGACCATGCTTTGATCTGTGCCGTTCCTCCGCCTCCAACGGCCTGGGAACAGTCCACGTTTGTTTGTGCCCACGTGTGTGTAAACGTGCAGGGGAGCGTGGCCAAGATGTTTATTATTTCCTGGTTGAGTGTCCCTTGCTATTTTACCCTATTCCTCCCACCCTGTCACCTCTTCTCGTTCCCAGGACCCTCGAGATGCCCCTCCTCCAACTCGAGCAGAGACTCGGGAGGAACGCATGGAGAGGAAGGTATGTAAAGTTTGTTTTCTGGCCCCACATCTTTTTTTTGTCTCTTTCTTCAGGATGTTCCGTGACATCAGGGCACGTCTGTGTGTATTCATTTGTCTACCTTTTTCCTGACAGAGACGGGAAAAGATTGAGCGGCGACAGCAGGAAGTCGAGACGGAGCTAAAAATGTGTAAGTCTCTCTTTCCTCTTTTCATCTCTTGTTCAAGCACTCTTGTGTCTCTCCCCCAGGTCCACCCCAGGACTCTAATTTGAGAAAGTGGATTGTCAGTTCACTTTTTTAGCCCCCACTATTTGCCATGCACTGTATTTGGTTTCGACATTTAAGCAGGAGAGCATGGAGTAAGGGCAGAAAGGAAGCCTGGTACCCTGGGCTGCATCCTGCACTTGGAGGGGCTACCCCAGCCCAGTCAGGTCTCACAGGCCAAGGCAGTGAGGTCCTAGCTAGTGAGGCAGTTCTGGTTCCACCTTAGCTCCCTGACCCTTGAGCTGGGCGTGTTTCATCCCTTCCAGGTACAGGAGGAATTGGAATTTGGGATAGGGACGTTGTAGTCATTGACCAGACTTCACCATAGGGTCATATCAACTTCAAATGGCCCTTTCTTGTTAGAGTGAGGGCTTTGTAGTCAGAAGACTTGGGTTTTCCTCTTGTACTCGTGAGGCTGTGGGGTATCACTTCACTCGTGACCTTATTCCCTGGAATGGTCCATTCCTCAGGGAGCATATACAAATGCCTGACAGCTGAGTACCTGGGCATCTGAGTGAGAGCTGTCTGAACCCTCACTCTCACTGCTTTCCTGTCTTTTTATGGATTCCTCAAAGGCATCTCAAACTCAGTGTCCAAACCACAATTGGGATTTCCTCTCCCCACCAACCTGGTTGTCTTTGGATATTTCCTTCACTGGAACATGGTCATCCAGCTTTGCAAGTCATGACCTCAGTTGTTGCCACCTAGTTTCCTTTTAACACCTTTTTCTTGCTGTTTCCCCAGCTTGTCACCAAGACCTATCCCTGTTACTCTGTAAATGTCATAAATCTGAGCCTTCTGTCTGTGTCCACCACCACCCAGGGTCTCTCTAGCCTGGACACACAGTCTAACGGGTTTACCTACATCTCTGTCCCCACAGGGTTCTGCAGGGCTTTTTTTTTGGAGGGGGCTGCACTGCACAGCAAGTGGGATCTTCATTCCCTGACCAGGGATTGAACCCGGGCCCTTGGCAGTGAAAGTGCAGAGTCCTAACCACTAGACTGCCCGGGAATCGCCGTACAGCTTCCTTTTGCTTTCAGCATGAAGACCAGAGTCCCTTCCCTGCCCACTGAGGATGCATTCTGCCCATGCTCCCCGCCTCCTGTTCCAGCCAGCATTGGCCTCTTCTCATGCCGCCTCCTTCCCAGACGGTCTCCTGTCACTGGGTCTTTGCCTGGGCTGTCCCCGCAGTCGCCCGTGATACCTTGGTTTATATGGAACTGCTCTTTGTATCCCTGTCAGCGTCACTCCTCAGGGAAGCCTTTCGTCACTTCCTTGCTCAGGCCTGAGTCCCCTTGTGCACTGAAAGCCCTGAGTCCTGCTGCAGGTTGGTCGCTTCAGTCTGCAGGAGGGATTCACGATGAGTATCTGTCATAAGTCAAACCCCAGATATACTACTGTAGTTGCGAATAAAGACTTAAAAAAAAAAAGTAACTGCAGTACTGCTGTCACACCTTAGGAAATGAGCATTAGTTCCTTAACTTCGCTAAGACCAGGGTCACAGTTGCTCCAGGAAGGCAGGGTTTGGATGGCATTTGCTCCCCGTTGTGGCCCCAGCTCCTGTAGGACCTGGCACACACGACTGCTGGCAGCAGTTAGTTTGGGGAACCTTTCGGCTCTGCTGCTGGGGTACAGGCCTTGTAGTCTGACCCACATGAGTTTTAACCCCACTTCTGGCACTTACAGCTATGTGGCCTTAGCTAAGTCACTTCTCCTGTTGAAAGCTATTTTCCACGTTTTAAAAATGGGATCCTGGCATGTTAAACAACACTGAGGATGCAGTCCGTCAGATTTAGAACGTGGAAAATTGTATAGGACAGACTCGTGATCCAGTTTCCTTAACAAATAAATGTTAAAGGGGTAGGGGTCAGGGAGTAAACCAAATGGATTAAAGAGTCAGAATGCACCTCAGCCAGATGATAAGTGTGGAGCTTGTTTGGATCCTGATTTAAATGAGCCAGCTGTAAAAACCCAGCTTTGAAATAATTGAGGACATTTGAACACCAGGTCTTAGTGAAGTTAAGGAACTAATGTTAACTTTCTAAAGTGTAACAGCAGTACTGTGGTTACTTTTTTTGTAAGTCTTTATTAGCAGCTACAGTGGTATATCTGGGGTCTGACTTAAAATACTGTAGGGGGTAGGAATGTAACAAGTGTAGCCATGTGGTGATAATTCAAGCTGGTTCAGAGGGGTTCATTGTACTGTTCTCTGTTTCCTTAAGTGTTTGGACTTCCCTGTGAAAGAAAAGGAAAAGGATGGATCAAGTACAGTAGGGTTTCTCTGCCCCCGAGAGCCTCCATCCCCAAGTACAGAAACTTGCTGTGCCTTGTCACAAGTTAACAGCTACCATTCAAGCGGACCTTGCTCCTTGCTGGACGCTTGATGTGTCTCATGATTTTGACTTACAGCTTCCAAGTGCAGCAGGGGTTTTACTCCTGTTTCTAAGATAAAGAAGGTGAAGGTTTGTGGAGGCCGGGTATGCTTAGCGAGGAGATACTTTCTTCATCTAAAAAAGCCTTATGAGTTTACTCAACTCCGTAGCCTAGTCCTTTGAGCCCCTGCTCTGGGCTGCTACCTAGATAATCCCTTTAACCAAGGATTTCCCAAGGGCAGAGTTGCCAGCAGGATGGAGCGGAGTGAGGGTGTGCGCATGTTGACTGGTGAACTGCTGATCGACTTCAGTTCATTGCCACCCTCTTTTAGCTCAGATGTGTGAGTACTGTTGGCTCAGCTGCACTAGCTTTTACCTTTGGTCATCCTCCTGGGCCTGTTGGTTAAGCAAAAACTGTAGAGACTTGTGTGGTGTGCCTGGGGTGGTTCCCGCTTTCATCTGCCGGGCACCTCCAGGCTGCCCATCAGGAAGCTCAGCGCTCTGCTGTTTGGCCTCCGTCTACTCCCCCAGGCAGTGAACGGGGCCCCACTGAACTGCTCCTGCTATACCTGTTAGACCACCTACTGCCTGGTGTTGGTGAGGTTTATTTCCTGTTAAATACACCTTCAGTCAAATGTTACCTCAGTGAGGCCTTTCCTGACCTTCCCATGAAAACTCTTCTCCCCATCTCTCTGCTGTCACCGGATGGAACTAGGTGACTGTGTTACTTACCTTGTTTTACCATCAGCCTCTCTCCAGTAATAGATGAGCCCCAAGAAGGCAGGGATCTTTTCTGTCTGTGTTGAATCCCCAGCACCTATGGGAGTTTCAGGCACATAGTGCTTAACAGGTGTCTGTTGGGTGAGTGGCTGCAGATTGAGACATCTCGGCACAGAAAATTACAACCCAAAGGGATGAGGTTTGGTGAGGAAGTGAGGGACAGGCACAAAGATGGAGTTGTCTTCAAAGGCTACCATCAGTTTCCAGGTAGTCATTCGTTTAAATTTGGGTTCAGTCTCCTGTTTTCCAAGAAATTCCCTAAAGTCATCCTGAACTTAGTTTATATTTGCAGCCAGACTCTCTCATGGGAAACAGATCTATGAGTTTTATTTCTCTGGCCTCTTGTAACACCCAGATTCTTCCTGAGGAGTTAATGCTTGGGGGTTCGGCAGGGGGCCTGGGCTGGGAGGTCAGGCTGGGAAGTAAAGCTGAGCTTGGCCACTCTGCTCTCTGATACTTCTCCTCTGCCATGCCTCAGGGGTTGGCTTTCTTTCCATTTGCAAAGTGTTGGTAAATAATTCTGTGTCCAACAGTGTCTGCGCCTAATTATGTGTTCAATAAATTATTAACATTATTTCTTCTCTCACATTTTCAAGAATATGGCAAGTTTTTCAGAGGGTAGCCCTGTATTAGAGAAGAACCGCCTCCACCAGGCAGTGGGCAGGGTACCTTTGGGGCCCTGGCAGGAGTCAGGAGCCATTGTGTCTGCTGGGGCCATCATGCTTGGTGGAGAAGACTTCTTCCCAGGCCTGACCCATCAGAAGCACCTGTGGTTTGATTGGTTTTGTAATACTGTGGAGATGGCTATTCCTCAGTGGTCTGGCGGTAGTAAGGCTGGGAGTAAGAATCTGATCTGCCTCTTGTGGGCTCCATTGCCAGGCGTGGGTTCCTCCCAAGGCCACCGGGCCGAGCGAAAAAAGCAGGGCTTGGCCTCTGCTAGGCTGCCACTCCCAGTCTTAGGGTTGCTTGAGCTCAGGTTTCTCCTCGGGCTGCAGTTGCAGGCCCTGCCTGTGGGTGGCACTGTGGCCCTGCAGGTGAGGGAGGAAATGCAGTAGCTGGAAGGATCAGGCTGCTTTCTCCAGAGAGGCCCCTGTGGGCTTAGTTACTCACATCTGGGAGGGACCTGGGCCTCAGGATAGGTGGGTCTGAAATGGCAATTAGGTTGCCCGCCGTCCTGTCAGCTCGAAGTCAGTCTTACCCCTCCCTTCATCAGCTTAAATCAGCCACTCAGGGGAAGGCAGCTGTGCTGCAGGGAGACCAGGGCTCAGAGAGGGGCCTGCTGAAGGTGCCAGGTGACCAGAAGTTCTGGGGCTCTGCCGTCTGTCAGTTTCTGTCTTGCTCCCTGATACTGTTGCCATCTTCTACTTGCAAATTGTTTTCTTCCTGCACAGGGGACCCTCACAATGATCCCAATGCTCAGGGCGATGCCTTCAAGACTCTCTTTGTGGCCAGAGTGGTGAGTCCCCAGGTCCCAGCCCTGGAGCCCCAGAGGAGCCTGCGGCCCCGGGCTGCCGAGTGCTTCAGTGTGGACCGTAGACTAGGTCCCGGGGATGTTCAGAGGGCTTCTCCCACTTAACTTCATTTCTGTCTCCTTGTAGAACTATGACACGACAGAATCTAAGCTCCGGAGAGAGTTTGAGGTGTACGGACCCATCAAAAGAGTGAGTGGACTGGGGCAGGGGCTATTTGAGTTGGAGGTGTGTGGAGGGAGGGAGGGAGGGAGGGGTGGGCTCCCAGCCCTGAGGATATGTCGCGTCATTTCGGGCTTGGGAGTCCATGGCCTGGGATTCGATCCTGACCACTTCTGTGCAATAGACCTGGGAGAGCAGAAGGAAAGCAAAGAAGTAATGACTACTTGTTGCTGATTTAGAGTACGGGTCGGCAAACTACAGACTTAGTTTTTGTAAATAAAATTTTGTTGGTATCCTATCAGGCCCGTTTGTTTCCTGTTGTCTGTGGCTGTTGTTGCCGTAAGGCAGAGTTGAGCAGTTGCGACAGAGGCTGTATGGCCCTCAGAGCTGGAAATATCTGTTTGGCCCTTTATAGAAAATGTATGTTGACTCTTGTATGAGAGCAAGGCTTCATGCTTCACTGGCATTTTTTCATTTAATTTTTAAGTCACGTACCTGCTCTGCGCGGTAGAGAGGACTTGAGGTCATTGTGCGCATAAACTGCCAGGGCCAGAGCCCTCAGACAGCAGTCACTCTGGGTCCTTGCAGGGCCGGATAGAGGGTCCGAGGCCTCTGTCGCTGGCATCACCCAGCCCAGGGCCTGGCACACAGGCTGTGTGATTGATAGTGCGGGATTTCCCTGCGTCAGCACTGACCTCCACCCCCTGCCGCCTGCCCCGCAGATACACATGGTCTACAGTAAGCGGTCAGGAAAGCCCCGGGGCTATGCCTTCATCGAGTACGAACACGAGCGAGACATGCACTGTGAGTACCTCGCACCTGCGCCCTGCCCTCGGACCCTCTCTCTCCTCTGCTGCCCCAGCCCCTTCCTGTCGTCTGTCCCCACCCCCTCCCTGCCAAACCTGACATGAGCGATGTCTCTTCTCCTCCTCCCTCTGTTTCTGATATATCTTTTTTTTTTTATATATACGTGTTTTTTAAAAAACAAAAACCAAAATCCCCCACAACGTGTGTGTGTGTGTGAACCCGGGGAGGTAAGTGTCACACGTTGAACCTCAGGGGCAAGGAGGGAACTGGGTTGGGGCTGGGGCTAGCTGGAGGTGGGGGGAGGGGTCGGATCTTGGGGGAGCCTCTTCCCCATTCCCCCCACCAGAGTTGGGGGCGGCCAGGTTAGAATGAGGACTGGCCTTTGAGCCTGCTCTCTCTTTCCCCCCAGCGGAGCTGGGCCTGGGCCACCCGACCCTCCACTTCCTCACCCCGGCCCCCACCCTGTTCCTCAGCGGGCAGTGGGTTGGTTGGCGTGTTCAGCGCCTGCCCCCACATCCCCAAAGCCCCGTTTGAGGCCGCGGCGGCGTCCACATGGGCAGGGCTGGGTGGGTGGGGGTGGGCAGGGCTGCGGCGTGTCCAGGGGCCGCCGTATTAATTGACTGTTCTTATTGTCACTGCAGCCACCACGCAGCTGGCTTGCAGCTGATGCTTACGCTCCCCTTACAACACCTCAGTGTATGGTTGGTATAAGGGTTTGTATCATGGGTAAGATCACTCAGCACCGCACACCAGCCCAGCTTAGCCAGGCAGCTCAGGAGCAGCGAGGCATCCCTCCTCCCTTCCCCAGTCGCCCCCTCAGCCTCCCCGCACCCAGAACCCTCTCCTCGTTTGGGTGCCCTTTGTCCCTTCTACCCCCCATCCATATGCTCTCCGATAATCTTGCTGATCCCAGGAGGGGAAAGATGAACCCTGATTGGAAAGGCAGCGGGCCTCTCCAGTTGGGCTCAACCCAGCCCCCCAACGTACCTGGCTTCATGACATCAGGGGCAAGGTGGCAGGGATACTGAAGACGGGACGCAGCAGGGCCAGGGCTCCACGTGGAACCCTTCAGCCCTCTGCTCCCTGCCCCTGCGCCTTCTGCGGGGCCATCACTCTGGTGGCCCTGGAGGATCTTTTTGGTTGCTAGATTTGGGGTGCTCTGCCCCCTTCCTGTTTGCCTTATCATGGTCGAGGCCTCCCGAGGGGCAGTGGAGCCCAGCCGCTCTCCAGAGTGCATGGAATTGGGGATTGGGTTGCGGGAGGGATCAAGCGACAGGCTGTGAACAGCTGAAGGTGTTGCAGATTTTACTTGAGACCCTTCCACCGTCTAGAGACCTGAGAGAGGGAGAGAGAGTGAAGCCTAGAAATACACATGTCACATGTTTTCTCTGCTGTTATTCCCGGGTTGGGCCTCTTTTGGGGTTTGGGACACAACTAGAGCAGGGTTCCTTTGCTTGACTGTGTTCCCGGTCCTTAAATTCCTTCCCCCACTACCCTCCTCTGGGTTCAGGGGCCAAGTGGCCCCTCCCCCTCAGAACATGGGCAGCACTCCATCTCCTGGACCCCCAAGGCTGTCCCTTTGTGTGCCAGCCTTTGGGCTGAAGCAGGTGGTGGGAGGGAGTGTGGAGTTCAAGGTGGAAAAGTCATTCCATGTGCCGGGGGGGTGGGGTGTGTGCCTAGTTTAGCGTGGACTTTATTGGGAAAAGGTGAAGGTGGACAGGTTTGCTAAGGCTTTCCTAGCCTTCTTTTTAAATTCAAACGAGATAGTACCATGGCTTTCCAGCTCCCAAACTTGATGTTAATCCTTGTCTCCCCTCTTTCAAGGCCTCCATGAGGTTTCTTTGGGGTCCACCACTTCCTCTGCCTGTCTCCAGGTGGTGCAGGAGATGTGGTTCCTCTCCCCCTCAGGGGCTCCCTAGAATCCTCTTATTTCCCTTCCCTGTAGCTTTAGCTGACCCTGTGGTGGTGGGTGTGGGGTCTGTGCGCGTGCTCAGGTAAGCTTGGGGGCTCCAGGTAAGCGGTCCCGTGTCCCCCCCCGGGAAGCCCGCCTCCTCGCCAGGCCCCCAGGAGTTGCCGAGCCCCCCCCATCCCGCTCGGTTTGGACACCCGCAAGGCCGGCATCGGTAAATGGCACCTTTTTCTCTTCCTCTGGTTGTTATTTGGGGGGGAGAGGGCTGGGGCGGGGCCGGGTATTGTGGCTGGTTGAGGACCACCCCCTAGGCCAGGGCTGGGGGTGGGAAGCAGGGACTTTTTTGGCCTTCCCGACAGCCCCGTGTGAGACAGGCCAGGGATTGGGCCTGTCCTTGGCTGTGCCCTGCCCAAGAGCAGGACATGCCTCTCCCCGCATCTCCCCCTCTACTCCTCACCCTTCCTGAAAGGCTCAGGCTAGGCTTGGCCTCCTGGCGTGTGTTGAGCTGGGGCTGTGGAGGGAGAGATGGGATGGGGGCTGGGGTCGGGTTGCATTCATCTCAGGTAAGGCAGGGATTTTCAGTAGCACCGCACGTCTCCCATGCCTCCCTCCACTTTCCCTCTCCCCCAGCCTCCTGCAGGGGCCCCTTCAGGCCGCCTGGGAGCACCACCACCCGCCCTTCTGTTCCCTGCCATCTCCTAAAGATTTCTCCCACCCCCTTCTGGTTCATTTTCTGTTCTGATGTCTGTTCCCCCCACGCTCACCCTTCCCCCCCCCCCAAAAAAAAAAAAAAACCACACAGAAAAAGGAAACCGGTGTGAACTGGGGTGCAGAGCGGCCCGACTGGGCCTCCTCCCCCAGCATGATGTTTTAGGGTGCATGCCTGGGATGGTGGAGGAACCCTCCCCCACAGCAGAGTCCAGCCTTAAGTTAACCTCCAGTTTCTTTGCAGCAACTTTGGCCGCCTTGGCGGAAGGGGGCTGCTCTGTCGAATGGGAGTAGGAATGGCCTGGGAGCCTCGGGGGGTGGTTAGGGTCAGGATGGTGCCTGGGAGTGGTCTTGCCCCCCCCAATAGTGATTGGGGGGCGATAAGGAAGCAGGTACCGAGATGGAGCAGGCCTCTCCCGGTTTGGGAGGAGGTTGGTCTGGCTGTCAGTTGCCTGGCTGTCTGGGGGTGTGTGTGTGTGTGCGCGCGTGCGCGTGCGTAAGTGTGTTGATGGGGATGGGGGGGTGGGTGGGGATGCCACCGAGCTGGGTCTTAGCCTGACTAGAGGACCCTCTGGGGACTCCTCCCCCTCCCCCTCCCCACATCTGTTGCAGCCGCTTACAAGCACGCAGACGGCAAGAAGATTGATGGCAGGAGAGTCCTCGTGGACGTGGAGAGGGGCCGCACCGTGAAGGGCTGGAGGCCCCGGCGGCTCGGTGAGCACATCCCGCTCAGGCTGGGCTCGGGGTCCTGCGGGCTGCTCTCTCACTTCTCTTCTGCACCCTCTGCTGCTTTCTGTTTTCTCCTCCTCTCCCAGCTGCTCACATGCTTTCTCCCTTACTCCAGCTCAGCCTCTCTTGTCACCGTCTTGCTCCTGGGCTGTTTTCTTATTCTGGGTTCCCAGTCAGGAGCAAGAGCACTAAACTTGCAAACCCAATCTGGGATCAGATTCCAGCTTATGTAACTCCTGGTTGGTGGGTTTTCCACTCTTCGTGCCTCATGTTTCCTCTTCCTGAAGAGTGAGGCTGTAACTGCAGCAGCGCAGCACGCAGTGGCTCAGGTGCCCACCCTGGCAGGTGGCGTGCGGCGGGGCTGGGAATGTCTCTCTGGCCACTCACGCTTTGCTCCTGCTCGTTTGTTCATTCACTCGCTGGTTCAGCGAACAGCAGTCTGATCACCAGCTGTGTAACAGGCTCCTAGTCAAGAGCAAGACATACATAGATCGGCTTTGCCCTTAAAGCCTCCACATTCAGTCCCCCTCACTGTCTGTCTCTAATTTGTCAGTCGCCGTCTCAGTCCAGGTCCGTTGGTAGCAAGTAACAGAAGTACATTAGAGCTTCCCAAAGTGTAAAAGGGCCTTGTTGATACAGAATCCCAGTGTCTTGAAGCCCAGAGACATGGGATGCATGTGGGCCTTCGGAGGACCTGGTAGCCGAACCTTAACTGTCAAGAGCCACCTTTGGCATCTCTGCGGCTCGCTTCTGCCTTGTTCACTTTCCTTGGGAACTGGTCTCTTGTGTGTCTGCACCGGCCCAGTGCGGCATTCCACAGCCCAGTCCTGGATGAGTCTCTGCGTTCTGGGGTGGGTGATTTGAAGTGGCTCAGCATTGTACCTGGATCTGGGGCTGTGGTCCTGCCGCCCAGACATGGCTGTTGAGGACCAACTCTTATGAGGGTGAGTGACACAGCTGTCTAAGAAAATGATCTCTGTGTAGACACCCCGGGTGGGTCCGGTACCCTCTGCTCTTTTCTCTGCCTCCAAGCCTGCTGTTCTGATCTTGACCTGCCTTGGCTGAGTGGACCACACACTCGTGTGCTGAGTCTCTGAACTTCGTAGACAGGTTCTTATCTCCCTCTCCCATTTCTCTGGGTTGGAGTGAGTCCTTCAGAGTCTGCTGTTTCCTGTTGTGGTAGAATCCTGGAATCCCAGAATTTTCTAGTTTGATAGGCATTCTGACATTCTGATGGTGATATCCGGTTCATCGTGACCAAGTGTATTTTTATTTATTTTTTTTGGGGGGGGGGTACACCAGGTTCAATCATCTGTTTTTATACACATATCCCCGTATTCCCTCCCTTCCTTGACTCCCCCCCAAGTATATTGATACATACAAAAAAAATACATTTAACCCAAACAAAAGGTTTATGAAACAGTATCTTTTCCACAGGCAGTGTATACTAGTCTTCTATATTCTGTTGCTTTATCTTTTTTTTTAAAATATATTGGCTGCAACCATTCAGATTTAATGATGTGATCCGTTGCTGGGTTGTGACCTGAAAATTGAAAACACTAGTCTGTTCTGCCCTGTAACTGTGATATTCCAGATGTCTGGTCGGTGGTTTATGCCTCTTCCTTTTTCACCCTCGTTGCTGAAAGTCATTCCTTGTGTGGAACCCAAGCCAAGCCCACCTCATCGAAGCTTCCTTCCAGGCAGTGTGGGACAGAGCGTGCACGAGGGGGTAGCTCCTGGAGTCCGTGGAGACTTGTGTCTCAGCTCTGCCCTTCCTTGCTGAGTCACCCTGGGCAGATGACTTTATCTCAGTTTGTTTCCACATCTGAAGAAGGAGACCATCCGCTTTTCCTTCTAGGTGTTCAGTCATTTGACTGCTTGCTGCACATACAATTTTATATCCTGGATGCTGCAGCACGTGCAGTTAAACAGCGAGCAGAGTCAGGCATCGTCCTGACTTTCATGGTGCGTTACAGGCTGGTGGGAGAGGCAGCTGTTAATCAGCTCATACAGAGACATATAAAATTGGAAACGCTGTCTGGAATTCTGAGAAGGAAATGTATGGGGTTTGTGAATTGTGGAGAACAGCTTCATCTTGTAGGTCACGGCAGGCTTACTGAGGAAGTGATGTTTTGTTGTGAAGGGTAAGTTGGAGTCAACTAAACAAGGGAGATGAGATTCCAGGGAGAGAGGAGAATGATCCCAAAAACTGGGGCAGGAAGGAAATGGAGACTGTGAGGAGACTGGAAAATGCCTCGGACAGAACGCGCCAGGGGCTCTTGCTTTGAAAGCCAAGAAGGAGCCAGCCATCTGACTTTGGCCTCCAGGCACTGGGGAGCCACTGATGGCTTTGAAGCAGATCACATTTTCAGTTAGAAAGATCATTGCTGTGCCTTCGGGTAAGGAAGAGGATGCCTGGAAGAGAGAGGGTTTGCCAGGAGGCTGTGTGTTGTCAGTAGTGGTGGAGATGCGCCTTGCAGTCTAATTACAGGCTCTCCCAGCCCGCGCTGTGGAAGTCATCTGGTCTCTGCAGTGCGTGCTTGTGTTAGAAAAGTGCGGCAGGAGGTCGTCACAGCACCTGGCCCGTGAACGCCAGCAGAGGTGCCTGGCGACCTTCCCTTGGATCTGTGCTGCCCTGGGCCCTGCCCGCACTCACCCCTGTGGTCTGCCCCCGCCCCCAGGAGGTGGCCTAGGCGGAACCCGGAGAGGTGGGGCTGACGTCAACATCCGGCACTCCGGCCGGGACGACACCTCCCGCTACGATGAGAGGTGAGATTGGGCAGCCGGTGACCTGGGAGGGGCCGGTCGGTGGGGGAGCCCTGCCGCAAACCTCTGCCCACCTCATCCAGGCCCGGCCCCTCCCCGCTTCCCCACAGGGACCGGGACCGGGACCGCGAGCGGGAGCGCAGGGAGCGAAGCCGCGAGCGAGACAAGGAGCGGGAACGACGACGCTCCCGCTCTCGAGACCGGCGGCGGCGCTCGCGGAGTCGCGACAAGGAGGAGCGGAGGCGCTCCAGGGAGCGGAGCAAGGACAAGGACCGCGACCGGAAGCGGCGCAGCAGCCGGAGCCGGGAGCGGGCGCGGCGCGAACGCGAGCGCAAGGAGGAGCTGCGAGGCGGCGGAGGCGGTGGCGGCGACATGGCGGAGCCCTCCGAGGCTGGCGACGCGCCTCCTGACGATGGGCCCCCCGGGGAGCTGGGTCCCGACGGCCCCGATGGCCCAGAGGAGAAGGGCCGGGATCGTGATAGGGAGCGACGTCGGAGCCACCGGAGCGAGCGGGAGCGGCGCCGGGACCGCGAGCGGGAGCGGGATCGGGAGCACAAGCGGGGGGAGCGGGGTGGTGAGCGGGGCAGGGATGAGGCTCGGGGCGGTGGGGGTGGCGGCGGCCAGGACAACGGGCTGGAGGGTCTGGGCAACGACGGCCGAGACATGTACATGGAGTCTGAGGGAGGCGACGGGTATCTTGCTCCAGAGAACGGGTATTTGATGGAGGCTGCGCCAGAGTGAAGAGGGCCTCTCACCGGTTGCTTGGACGTGTTCCTACTCCCAGTTGCTGTCATCCTCTCCCCCAGCCTTCTTGGCCACCACCTAAGTTTGCCAGCCAAGGGTAGGAATCTCCTTATTCTGGTCACTTGGGTTTCAAAATAAAATTAATTTCTTGTTGATAATGGGCATTTGATTTTTTCACTGCTCTGTCTTCTCTAGAAGGGTGTCGCCTGACTTTTTTTTTTTTTCCCCCCACCTTCTGACTTTTGATAGCCCTACTTTGGTTGGTTTTTCAGGACTTGGGCTTTATGACCTAAGGCTGGGGCTAGCCCCAAAACACCAGAGCTGTTTGAGATGGGATAAGGAAGCCCTCCCTAAGGGTCCTTAATCCTTTTGTATCTTTCTTCCTTTTTTTCCAACTCTCCCGCACATTCTTTGTGGGCTGTTTGTTCATACCCCTATCTTGGTGTAGGGATGGGGCCCTAGGCAGTGGAATACTCAGTGGAAGCTACAGCTTTGTGTGAAAGGGAAACTCGTCTGAAAAAGGAAAAAGGGCAAGGAAATGCAACATGAGAGCTAGATATAACGGTAAAGAGAGATGACAGTCTCTTCAATAAGGGGTGCTGGGAAAATTGGACAACTACATGCAAAAGAATGAAATTAGAACATTCTCTAACACCATATACAGAAACAAACTCAAAATAGATTAAAGACCTAAATGTAACACCAGACACTATAACTCCCAGAGGAAAATACAGGGAGACAAATTGCAGCGGTATTTTTTGGATCTGACTCCTAGAGTAATGGAAACAAAAGCAAAAATAAACAAATGGAATCTCATTAAAAGCTTCTGCAGAGCAAAGGAAACAAAATGAAAAAACCTACAGAATGGGAGACAATATTTGTAAGCAATGTGACTGACAAGGGATTAATTTCCGTAATATACAAATAGCTCATATAGGTCAATATAAAAAATACAAACAACCCAGTCAAAAATGGGCAGAAGATCTAGACATTTCTCAGAAGAAAACATACAGATGAACAGCAGGCACAGAAAAAGATGCTCAACGTTGCTAATTATTAGAGAAATGTGGGACTTCCCTGGTGGTCCATTGGCTGAGAATCTGCCGTCCAGTGCAGGGAATGTGGGTTCGCTCCCTGGTTGGGGAACTAAGATCCCACATGCCATAGGGCAACTAAGTCCGTGTGCCACAACTAAGACCCGACTTGCCCAAAATACGTATTTTTAAAAATTTATTAGAGAAATGCAAATCAAAACCGCAACAAGAGATCACCTCACACCAGTCAGAATGGTCATCACCAGAAGTCTGCAAATAATAAATGCTAGAGAGGGTGTGGAGAAAAGGGAACCCTCTTGCAGTGTTGATGGGAATGTAAATTGGTGCAGCCACTATGGAGAACAGTATGTACTTAAAAAACTAAAAAAATCGCCACATGATCCAGCAATCCCTGGAGAAAACTCTAACTTGAAAAGACACATGCACCCTAATGTTCATAGCAGGACTGGTTGCAATTTACAATGCAAAGAATTCCCTGGTGGTCCAGTGGTTAAGACTGCCCTTCCACTGCAGGGGGCATGGGTTTGATCCCTGGTTGGCAGATCCTACATGATGCGTTTGGCCAGGGGAGAGGGGGAATGGTACAGTAGCCAAGACATGGAAGCCACCTAAACGTCCGTCAACAGATGAATGGATAAAGAAGATGTGGTCTATATGTACAATGGAATATTACTCAGCCATAAAAAGAATGCCGTTTGTAGCAATATGGATGGACCTAGAGATTATCATACTAAGTGAAGTGTCAGAAAGACAAATGTCATGGTATTGCTTATATGTGGAATTTTAAAAAGTGATACAAATGAACTTATGTACAAAACAGACATAGGAAACAAATTTATGGTTACCAAAGGGGAAGGAGGGAGAGGGATAAATTAGGAATTTGGAATTAATAGATACACACTACCATATAGGAAATAAAGAACAAGGACCTACTGCCTAACTCAGGGAACTATACTGAGTATCTTGCAATAACCTATAATGGAAAAGAATCTGAAAAAGAATACATATATATGTGTAACTGAATCACTTGGCTGTACATCTGAAATATTGTAAATCAGCTGTACTTCAATTTTTAAAAAGATTTAAAAAAAAAAAAAAGATGTAAGAAGATTGGGTAGAGCAGAAAGTACTCACAGGGCCAGGATGGAAAGAGCATACAGTCCATGATGGCAGGTTCACTGTCTGCATGTTTACTTCATACTTCCTAATGATAGCAGAGGAGTAACAAAACAAGAGATTCCATCAGCAGTTGAGATGTCAACACATTTCTGGACTAAAGATGAAATAGGACGATGGTGAGAACACTTCGGCCTGGTGACCGCTTGAGAAGGAAGCCATCCATCAGCCTTGCAGAACCCTACAGAGGCTCAAGATTGCAACTCCGGCTATAACAAAGGTAGAAGACTCAAGTAGGATTTGTACACTACAAAGTTGCCCTCTGTTTCAGCAGTCAGGATGCCTAGGAGCTGGGCATTTGCTGCCTAGGCAAATATAAGACCTACTTTTTCATCTTTTATAGGTTTCTCAGCCTCAAGGCAAACTTGGCCTGATAACCCAGAGGCAGTCTGTCATGTAATCCGACTGACATACACCAGGATTCTAGTATGCTTTTTAACTGCTTCAGTTTTTATAAGCATATAACCAAAGATCCCAGACATATGAAAAAATTCTGCCAAAAGAGACCACAAGATAAATAGAGAAACTGCTCCTGGAGGAAACAATTTAGGCCCTAAAAGAACTTAATACCTCTAATTAGTGTATTTTCATCCCAGACGTTGAAATCAGACTTTTGGAATTGGCTATGAAGAACAACCCATTTCAAAACTAGCCTGGCACAGCCCGGTTATATAAAGACTGGACAAAACACATGCAAGTAACTTGTGAAAGGCTTTGGGGAACAAACAATGTAGGCCAGGCTGGAGGGGGCTGATCCCCAGAAAGGAAAGCATACAGAGGTGAACTTCATGTTTACTCTTGCTTTTTTCTTCAGGACATTTGCCAATTTAGCATGACAGAATAGACTCAGGAAGTGGTGGAAAATTCTCAGTGGTGGAATAAACTCAGAAAGTGGTGGGACAGACTCAGAAAGTCGCAGTCTTCGACTGGGCTACGTTCACAGAGGTTGGACCAGACAGTTGGGACTTGAGGGTAAATTCCCAGATGGGGCTTTAAGCCCCAGAATCCACATGCAATCTTCCCTCCAGGCATTTGCCAGCTCCTCAGCTGCTCATTGTTGTTGCGAGACCCCCAAGGGGCTCATCAGAAAGCAATAACCGGGGCTAAGTTGCTGAGCAGAGATCTGAGCAGCCATGCAGTCCTAGCAGAGACAGGTTGGGGTTCAAAACCTCTATAGTTTTTAGTATCGATGCTTAGCATCTATTCAAAGAGAAAAAAACAGACAACAGACCCAGACTTGATTCCAATGTTGGAATTATCAGAAACTGAAATAACTATGCTTCCAAAGTAAGGAAACGATGGAAAATTGTTAGAGATCTTTAAACTCTTAAAGTTTAACAGGAATTAAAAAACAATAGTCCAGGGGCTTCCTGGGTGGTGCAGTGGTTAGGAATCCACCTGCCAATGCAGGGGACACGGGTTTGATCCCTGGTCCAGGAAGATCCCACATGCTGCAGAGCAACTAAGCCCGTATGCCACAACTATTGAGCCTGTGCTTTAGAGCCCGTGAGCCACAAGTATTGAGCCCATGTGATGCAACTACTGAAGCCCACGTGCCTAGAGCCTGTGCTCCACAAGAGAAGCTGCAGCAATGAAGAGCCCGCACACAACAACAAAGAGTAGACCCTGCTCTCCGCAACTGGAGAAAGCCCACATGCAGCAATGAAGACCCAACACAGCCAATAAATAAATTTATAAAAAACAAAAAAACAATAGTCCAATGGAAATTTTAGAACTGGAAGATAGCAAGAGAAATTAGCTAGTAGATGCATTTGGTAGTTGATTAGATACTAGAAGTGCTGGGGGTGGATTTCTTGAAGGAGAAATCTCACAATCTTCCCCCGCCCCCCACAATCGTGGGGGTGTGTGTGGGGGGGTGTTTCGGGCTACGCCCCGCAGCTTGTGGGATCTCAGTTCCCTGACCAGGGATCGAACCTGTGCCACCTGCAGTGGACGCATGGAGCCCTAACCACTGGACCACCAGGGAATTCCCTCCACAATCTTTTTAGGAAGTTAACCTAGGATATACTTTACCAAAATGAGAGATTTGAAAGAGAGGATCCAGTTCAGTAGAACAGTGGAGGGAAATCCCAGGATGGCCGTTTCTAGAGAGCATTTGGTCCAGATTGGGGTCAGAGGACTGAAGTTTAAGAATGTGATGAAAGAAACAAAAGTAGATAGACATTACAGAAAAAAAGCAGAAGGTGTTCAAGAAAGGAAATGTAATCACAGGGCAATATTTGAGCTCTACAGCAAACAGTAAGTACTTAGACAGAATGTGAGCACTGTATTGATGGACCTAAAAACTGGTACCGTAAAACTACCATGGGAAGAGAGGGGAAAGGTTGTAAGAGCAGAAAATCAATATGTAATATATTGCTAACATCTAAAATTGAAAAATTGAGAGATGGTACGTTACTTAGCTACAGGAGCAACTAGCAGATGAAACAGCTATACCTTATAGCCTCTTGCAGTGAGGAGAGTTAGGACAGAGACGGGGCTGGTGCTTTTCAATATTTGTCTTTCTGTATTATTTGATTTTGTTTTTAACTCTGTAACTATGTTATTTTTTGTTAAAGTAAGAAGAGAAATATACTACGAAGGAGAGAGGGGTAGACAAACCTGCTCTTGTCCTCTCACTTTGTAAAAGCCCTTTTCTGGACTCCATTCCCACTAATGGTGATGTTAACTGAGGATATACTTTACCCACCCAGCTGATGGTGAAGCAACAGCCAGACTTCTCCAGCCTTGTCTACATCTACATTCTTTGGCTTCTCTAGAGCATCTGATACCACTGCCCACTTCCTTTTTCAGAAACACTGTCTTCTCATGACTTCTCCCACCTGGGTTTTCCTCCTATGTTTCTGACCATTCTTTGTCTTCTTCCTGGCTTTTAAATGTTAGGAGTTTTGAGGACTCAGTCTTAGGTCCTCTTCATTCTATATTCTCTTGCCTCCAGCATTCTTGTCCACTCTTATGTTTTATTTACCACCTTGGCCCAAATTCTCAAAACTGCTTGCAGGCCTTGGACACTGCACAGGCTCCTCAAAGACAAAATATCCACTATTCCTCCACCAGCATAGACCATCTTAGCAAAAGGCCCCACAAGCACCTTAATATCCCCTTCACCTCCACCTCCCAGTCCTCATACACAGTTAAGAGATGTCTAAACATTTCCAAATCTGTCCACTTCTCCATGCCTCTGCCCTGGTCTAAGCCATCGTGGGATTACTGGGATAGCATCCTGGTCTGTCCCCCTGCTTCCACTCTTGCTTCCATCCAACCCAGTCTCCAGATAATGTCCACAGTGATCTTAAAATACACATTTGACTATCACATTTTACACTTAGGAGTTACCATGAAGTCCAAAATCCTCAACGTGAGTATGCCAACATATAAGGCTGTGATTCAGCTGTATCCTGCCAACTTCTTCACCTTCATCATAAACCACTCCAATCTATATTCTGTTATCCAGCCACTGTGGGCTCTTTCTGCCTGGAAAGTGACCCATGCCCCACCTCGTGATCTTACCTGTCCAAGGACTCTGTGTCAGTGTCCTTCCTAGATCATCACCTCCCCACTCCCAATTCTGAGCACAGCCATAGTTGGTTGTCTACCGGTCCCCGCCCCCCTTCCCCCCATAGGCTAAGCTCCGTGAGGGCAGTGGGCTTATCCTCTCTGCTCACCACTGTGTCCATGATCTTGGGCCCAGATGTTTAGATCTGGGGCCCAGATGTTTAACATGTTTGTCCAATGAATGTGGGAAAAAAGGGATAGACAGGGGACAGACAGATGAGATGGAAGGTGGTGCAGACAGACAGAGGCTGCAATAGGAGGGGTTACAAACCCAACAGACCGACGGGGTCTGAGGGCAGGGCAGCGAGACCCGAGCGGTGGCAGTGAGGCGGTGCGCTCGCGGGGCCGCGCCTCCGCAGAGGGCGCTCGTCTCCGGGGCGTGGCCTCGCGCTGCCCCGCCCTCCTCGCCAGAGACCGGCAGGCGGGTGCCTCGCAGCGGCGGCGCGGACATGGCTGCGCTGGTGGAGCCGCTGGGGCTGGAGCGGGGTAAGCGCGCCAGGGGGCCCTGCCCACCCAGCCGCGGCCTGCGTCCGGGACCCCGGTCCCCTGCCCCTCCTCCGGCAAGGCTGGCGCGGGTGGGCGGGCCCGGCGGGGTGGGCGGGGCGGGGCGCCGAGAGTCTGGCCGTCAGTGGGTGTGGGAGGGTCCGTGGGCGAGCGGGCCAGGGAGGGGTCGCCCGCTGCACACCCCTGCCTGGGTGTCTGTGGGGACCCTGGGGATGCAGGGCGCCCGGCTGGCCGAAGTCTCTCGTCTGCCACGGCGACTCTGCGTGTGTCCGACTGGGACCGGGCTGTCCTTCCCGGGGTCTGCGCTCGCCCTTACATGGTCTCTGGCCGCATCTCTCCGTGCTTCTCTGCATCTTCACGTCCCTGACTGTGTGTCTGTGCGCCCCGCCCCGCAGACGTGTCCCGGGCGGTGGAGCTCCTCGAACGGCTCCAGCGCAGCGGGGAGCTGCCCCCGCAGAAGCTGCAGGCCCTCCAGCGAGTCCTGCAGAGCCGCTTCTGCTCTGCCATCCGGGAGGTGAGAGCAGCGCGGCGCCGGGCACAAGCGGGCGGCCGTGGTCCTCCTCTTGGTCGCCCCGAGCCTGGGGACTACGCCTCCCAGCAGCGACCGGGGCGGCCCTCCTTGGGGTGCCCCCGCTTCAGCTCGGGGATTCTTTGGGAGTTGTAGTTTCCGCGGCCTCCGGGTTGCGGGGGCGGGGCGGATCCTTGGGTGGGAGGGTCTGCGGGCCCGGACTTCTGAGTTGAAGGGAGGAGGGGGCTGGCGGCTCCCTGATGCTGCTGCGTCCTCACCAGGTGTATGAGCAGCTTTATGACACGCTGGACATCACCGGCAGTGCTGAGATCCGGGCCCACGCCACAGCCAAGGTAGGTGCCCCCGACCCCATTGCTCCTGGTGTCCACTGAATCGCATGGTCTAGCTCAGTATCCTCCTAACGTCAGTCATTTATTCCTGTTTCTTCCTTCATGATTTTTGCCATATCTATGTACCACCCTTACTATTATTTATTTATAATGTATTTTAAATAATATCACATTTTGCTTAAATGTCATGTAAAGATATCTTTAGCAACTACAATTAGAAACTAGTATGAAACGCCTGACACGAAGATAACCTTAAACATTCACACAATGAAAACAAACAGTGAAGTAGCGTTAAACACTGAAATCCCGTTAAACCACAGTTAGATGCTATTTCTTGCTGCTTGCTGGAGGCTCTTGGCTCTGTCCAGGCCTTGTTTCTCTCTGTGAAAAAGCAAGATTGACAAGTGTTGAGTATTCAAAACACACGCACACCAAATGGAGACTTTCTCGTTGACAGTCTGAAGTGTCCAAAGTGACTAAAAGGGACGTACTGTCAGTACAGAGTGATCTCGTGTTAAATTGTGTGGCAGGCACCTTGTGCTTGAGGGAAGCTCTCTGGCCTAAATCCCTCTCCCTGGCACAGATCCTCCACCCTAGTCCGCATGCCCATTGTGGAGGGGCCCTCACCTCCTGAGGCTTTCTCTCTTCCAGGCCACAGTGGCCGCCTTCACAGCCAGTGAGGGCCACGCACATCCCAGGGTAGTGGAACTGCCCAAGACGGACGAGGGCTTGGGCTTCAACATCATGGGGGGCAAGGAGCAGAATTCGCCCATCTACATCTCCCGTGTCATCCCTGGAGGTGTGGCTGACCGCCACGGAGGCCTCAAGCGTGGGGACCAGCTGCTGTCAGTGAATGGTGTGGTGAGTGGGGGGCTGAGGCAGGGCTGGGGTCACATCCTGCCCAAGGTAGCACAGTCCCTGTTCTTCACATTTATTCAACACATACTGAGCACTGCCTCTGTGTCCGGCCCTGTGCTGGGCTTTGCTGCAGACCCTGAGAGTAACTGGCCTCTGCTTGTACATTCAAGGAGTCCCTGTCTGGTGAAGGAAATAGATCTTGACTGAAATAGTCCTAAATCAAGGAGATGATGAGGAAGCACAAAGCCCTGTGAGAGCCCAGATGTGGCACCAGACCAGTGTAGATGAGGGACGTTTTTGCAGATGAAGGAATATGCGAGTTGGGTTTTGAAGGATGATTAGGAGCTGGTGGAGAAGGGTGTTACTGGCTGAGGGTGTTGTGGGTAGGAGCTATGACTGCACTCCTGTGAGGTGAAGAGAAAGGGCCTGGTTCTGATGAAGGACTGGGGCATGCAGGTAATTAAAACCACTGTGCTTAGAGTAGATGGAGGTACAGCCATGCAGGGACTGAGTGCCAGCCTGAGAAGCTGGGACTTTGTCTCAAGGGTTCTGGGGACCCATGGGAGGGCTGTGAGTAGGGGAAGGATAGGCTTAGCCTGGAGGCATAGAAAGACCCCTTTGGGACTCTATGGGGGATGGACAGAGGTTAGAGACTGGAGGCCAGAAGGCCAAGGAGGAGGCTAGGGTGAGGTCCACTGGGGAGGGATGAGGCCTGAGCTTGGGGCTGGTGGTGGGGACAAAGAAGAGGGAGTCAGGGCAGGAGGGTTGGGGCTGGGGATCATTGGGCTGCAGGGAGGAAAGGGATAAAGATGAGTCTAGAGGTCTAGCTCAGTGACTGAGGGCATATGGAGCTTGTCCCTGATATGGGGGACTTGCAAGGCTTGGGGGAAGGACACTGAGCCAAGAGTTAGTGACTCTCTGGTGAGGACATGAGGCCTTGGCATCTCGGGACTGGTACCAGGGTGGGGGCAGGTGAGGATGGTGGGCCTCAGGCCCAGCTATCTGCACCGCCCCTGCAGAGTGTTGAGGGTGAGCAGCACGAGAAGGCAGTGGAGCTGCTGAAGGCTGCCCAGGGCTCGGTGAAGCTGGTGGTGCGCTACACACCTCGAGTGCTGGAGGAGATGGAGGCCCGCTTTGAGAAGATGCGCTCTGCCCGGCGGCGCCAGCAACATCAGAGCTACTCGTGAGCCCTTTGCCACCGCACTCCTGGGGCCTCCACTGTCTCCCTTATCCCCAGACTCCCAAACCAGGCCAATGATTTCTGAGGCCCTGATTGCCACCCCCAGCCATGGCTCCTTTCCCTGGGATTCTGACCCTTGACCCAGGATCTCACCCCAAGCCCTTCTGACTAAATACCTTGGGGACTCCTAGCTCACACCCATCCCAAGATCGGGAACCTTACTCCCTCTGGAATCCCTCCACCCACTTGCCTGGGCTCTTGGCTCTGGAACCCCAGTCCTGGCTCTCTCCCATCCCCCTCCTCCCCTCCCCTGAGCTTGGCTCCCCTCTCTTCACCCTCCTTTTAGGTCCTTGGAGTCTCGAGGCTGAAACCACAGATCTGGACCCTCACCCTCACCCCCTCCCCTGTACAGTATTTATTGTCACCAGCTCCTTATTTAAAGATCTTTGACCCTCATTGAGTGTCTGTGTCTGTTATGCATCCTGCGGGCTAGTTGTGTCTCGAGATGTGGGGGAGGGAGAGAAGCTAGACCCTTTTCAGAGCCAGTGAGCGGAGGTTGAGCCTTTTCCTCGGGTCCGAAGGCAGGGGCTGGCAGGCTTCCTAGCGACAAGCCCAGGGTGAAGGCTGGGACCCGGTCAGGGTGTGAGCGCGGGGTCAGAACTGAAGACAACTCCCCCTACCCTTCAGAGATTCCGAGGGTGTAGGCCAAGCCCCCTTCGTGTGTAGCTGGTCTGAAGGAGCAGGCCAGAAACGCACAAGAGTCAGTGGGCGGCCCCTGTGTGGGCGGGGCGGAGCGAACCATTAGTCTAGTCCGTCGGGGGAGCCCTGGCGGCCACGCAATCGTCTGCGTGGGAGGCGGGGGTGGGGGTGCCACGTGCAGTTCCGGAGGCGAGCACAAGGGGTGCAGAATAAGGTGCACTCGCCGACCCGGCATTCACCCCACCTTCCAACCCAAGCGCATGTCTCCAGGAGCCTCCCCCGCCTTAAAATCCATCCTTTACTCCCACCCTCCTGTCCCGTGCGGCGCGAGGGCCGGCGCGCGCCACCGCCGGAATCCGGGGTCGCGACTCGCGTTCCACGCCGCGCGCCTCTCTCCAGGTGACATCATCCCCCTGCCGGGCTCCGCCTCCCGCCCAGTGGCCGCACGCCCCTTACCTATTGGCCGACACGCCTTGAGCCCCGCCTCCCGCTCTCCGCCCGCGCGACCCCTCCCAGGCAGTGCGGAGGCGGGGTTTAGCCGCCGGCCGGCGCCGACACCGCCTCCCATTGGCCATTCGGCGCCGTCTGTCAGTCTCCTGTTAAAGGGGCCACGACCGCCCTGGAGCTGGTTCGGGGGGGAGGAGGGAGGAGGAATTTTTTGGCGGGGGAAGGTGGGATTTGGGGGGCGCTGGTGAGCACCCCTGGATCTGGCGGCTGCGGCCTCGCGGGGGGAGGCTGAACGGCGACAGGGGCAGGGGGCTGTTTTAGGGGGTAGAGGGCTGTGAGACCGTGAAGGGGAGGGGGGTCCCCAGCGCCCAAGCCGGAGCAAGAGACGCGGAGCCCGCGCGAGCGGCGGAGACAGGGCTCCGGAGCCACAGATCCGGGCCCCGGCCGCCGCCAGGGGCCCCGCCCGGTCCCCCCACCCCACCCCACGTCCCTCCTGCAGCTCAGCTCCGCCCGCAGCCGCCGCGGACCAGGTAGGTAAGAGCCCAGCACGGCCCGCCTGGCAGCGCCCACCCCGCGGACCCCTCGCCGAGCTTCCCCCGCCTCCCTGAGAATCTGGATTCTCTTCTTCATCCCCGGGGACCTCAGAGCCCAGATTTCACCCCAGAGACTCAGGCGTGCCCCTCCCGGCTCTCAGAGTCCCCAGCCGAACCCTAGAATCCCAGGCGTACTGCCGCCTTGTGCCTCCTCCAGGGCCCAGGAGCCTGGATTTCCCAGGTCAGCCCCGGGAACCCCCTCTGGACCTAGATCCTCTTCTTCAAAGGGCCCAGTCCTGGGAGCTCCAGACACCGGCCCCGGCTGTGTCAGCTAGGCTCCCCCAGCTAGGGCCGGTCGCCCCCCACCCCCCGTCGCGTCCGCATAGTCCCCCATTCGCTCATCCAGTCCTCCCATCTCCGGTCCTCGGGCTTGAACAGCCGGCTGAGTCCCTCAGTCCCGGCTGGCTCAGTGGCCGCCCTGGACACAGGCCCGCTCTGGAGCTGTCCATGGTCACCGTTCTCGGCAGCCTTGCCTCCCCCATCTCCTGCTGCTGCCTCCGGGGAGGGGGCGCCGGCGGCGCGGGGATCCCCCCGCCGCGCCTTTGACCCGGGGATACCCAGGCCCTCCCCGACCTGGGCGTCCGGGCCTCAGGGTTCCGCTGGCCAGGCTCTCAGCCCCACCCTCAGCACCCCAGGTTTCAGAGACCCCAGCTGCTACTTGAGGAGTCAGGGCTTCAGAATGTTCCTGCCTGGTGCACGTTAGGGATCTTGGCATCCGGGGATCCAGATCCCACCAGGTTCAGGGGGCCCTGTCAGTCTTCACTTCCTCTGGCTAAAGGCCCCAGCTGGTAGCCCTCATCCCTTCAGGATCTACGAATCCAGTTTTCCAGCCTTTGCCCTCTTTAGAGACACAGTTCAACAGCCCCTGTGACCCTCAGACAAATATACACAGCCACCTGGCACCCCAGCATCTGCCCCCTTAGGGATTCAGGCGCCATGACTCTCTCCCTTTCAGGCACTCAGAATGCGATTCTTAATGCAATTCTCTGGCTTCTACCCACCTCCCCCTTGGAGACCTAGATGCCTTGTCCCTGATCCTGCCTCCCCTCAGGGACCCAGGAGTTCAGATACCGCCTTCTGTTCTCCCCACCAAAGCCATCGACCCCACCTGCCCACCCTTCCAAAAAGGACTCAGGCTCCAAACTTTCATCTCCTGTCTTTTACCTCCACAACGATTCAGGAGTCCAGTTCCCAAACTCTGCCCCCTTCCCCAAGTATCTAGCTGCTCAGCTGTAACTCTTAGGGACCCACATCCCTACAGCCTCACAATCACCCATCAACTTGACATCTCTGGTGGCCTTGAAAAATCCCTGCTTCATTATTATATCATCTCTGGTTCTGGGATCCCTGGGGTTTGCAGTGTTCTCCCCTGAGACCCAGCTTCTTGAGATGTTTCAAGCACCCCATCATGATTTTTTTATATCATGACGCCCCATCCTTTGAGTACACTCTCAGACTGAGCCAACTCTACATCCCTTCCTCCAGATGTGTTCTATGGCCTGAGTTCATTTCATGATCTAGAATTGTCTGCCACATTTCCAACTAAGCATGCATCCTGGCAATGCTTCGTGTTCTAGATTCTTTCTAAACCCTAGAACACTCCCAGTCAACATCTCTGTTCCTTTTTCACCCAAGGTATGTTCTAAATTCTAGGCTAGATGCTAAATTTGAGCCATGACATTCTCCAGGTAAATTCATATATCTAGCTAATGCTCCCAAGCCAAATTCTGATATCGCCCTCCTCTCCTTAGACATGTTCCTTTTTTGTTTTTTGTGTTTTGTGGGGGTTTTTTGGCTGCACCATACTGCTTGCCAGATCCCTGATCAGGGATCAGATCAAACCCAGGCCCTCAGCAGTGAAAGCACAGAGAGCCCTAACCACTGGACCACCAGGGAATTCCCTACATGTTCCAACTTTTAAGAAGCCAGTCCTTGCTTATTTTCTTCTAAAATTTCATTTTGGGTGTGTTCTAGGTTCTAGCCATATCCTTGGCATTGTTCTAGATTCCATTATCTTCCCAGGGGCATTCTAAGTTCTAGAAAATATGTGTTCCATTTACATGCTCTAACCTTTCTCCAGACTGCACTATACATTCTAAAATGCACTTCCTTATTTTATTATTTTTTAATTTAATTAATTTATTTATTTTGACCGCACCACCCAGCATGTGGGAACTTAGTTCCCTGACCAGGGATTGAACCTGCATCCCCTGCAGTGGAAGTGCCAAGTCTTAACCACTGGACTGCCTGAGAAATCCGTGCACTTCCCTATTTTAGATTCCATCCAGTCCTACAGCCTTAAATCTTGAGGATTCCCACTGAAGTGTTGTACAGTGCATCTTCCTTCCTCATGTTCTGTGTTTTAGGCCCATCCATTCCCACCTTCTCTGTCCATCTTTTCCCTAGCGTGACCTTGGCTTAGAACTTGTCCCCTGGTGGATTGGGGGCTTCCTCCATCTGCCACTTCAGCATTCTAAACATGCTCTAGGCTCTCTCCTCTTCTGGAGTCTTCAACCTAGAAATGTCCTCATTTCTAGAACACACCACCCCCACCCTCACCCCCTTTGCCAGCTCAGTCCTTATGCCAGTAAATTCTCAATTGCCAGAACGCATCCTTCTGCATCTTCTCCCAGGCAATTCTAAATCCCAGGCAAACTCCTTGCTATTTTCTAGGTTTTTCTTTGCCTCCAGGGCATTTTCCAAATTCTAGAGCATATATTCTGCCCTCCAGATGCATGAAAAAACCAAGCACGTGATCTCTGTATTATACCTTCATCCCTGGTAGGTTCCGAGTTCTAGATTATGTCTCCTGACTTAGGTTTGTTGTGCATTGCATTAGGTCTGTTCTTAGCTATCATTATCCTCCCCTTTGTGTTTGGGGTTCTGGGGTGACCCAGACCCTCTTTTAAGTTATTGGATTGCTCTTGGCTGGTTCAAAGTTCCAGACTTGGGTTCTAGAATATGCCCCTCTATTTGGCCCAGTGTTTAGATCTTACCCCAAGCACAATGTAAAGGTGAAGTGTATGTCCTCTCTGCACTCCGTGCTGTGTCTTCATGCCCATGGCTTTCTAGATTCTACACCCAGCCTTGCTGAATTTTGTTTCCTTCTCAGGGAATTTGAAGTTCTAGAGCAGCTGCCCTAAAACATCCCTAGTTGCATCTCATGAGTAGGTTCTGGGTTTGAGAGACTATGTTGGGTTTGGGCCTAAGTCTGGTCTGCCCTCTTATAAATATTTTCTTGAATCTGACCTCTGAGTGTTGGGATTCAGGTGTCTAGATTCCCAGATGTACCTCCTCAAAGAACCAAGTATACAGACACCCAGCTGTCTCCTCTCCCAGGTCCCAGGGCCCTCAGTTCCCTCCTCTCCTCCCAGGAGTCCAAGGTCCCAGTCCCAGGCTTCAGACATAGTCCTAATATTGGGTGGGGCTGGGAATTAACCACTCTGAGAACCGGTTATGCCTCTGCCTGAAGGGAGAGAAAGAAAGGAAGAAACAGAGTGAAAGTCCCTCCTGCTTTCGGCTGGGCCAGCTCGACCTGTCTGACCTGATGTATGTGGAGGGAGTGGCTCAGGAGACCTCTCTTCATCTCTGCCCGCAATTCATGCACCCGGACTCCTGGGGCCCCCGGGCCTGGATTCCTGGGTTTTGAAGGGGGGAGAAGTCTGAAGGCTGAGATTTCTGGGTCTATGTTTGGAGGTTGAAAGCCCAGACTGTTGTGTCCTGGGAGGAGGGGGATGTGGTCTTTGACTCCTGGGGTTGGCAAGGAGAAGGCTGAGGCTCAGACTCCTCTGTCTGGGAGAAGGGAGGGATAGGGGACCTGGATCCCTATGATCTGAGAGAAGAGGTAGCTGGATCTTGGCCTCTTGCAGCAGGGCCAGAATAGGTAGACTGAAATTCCCACATTGCCGGTGATGGGAGGGGCCTGAGTCGCTCGAAGGGGCGGGACTTGGACCGGAGGGGAGGGGCCTGCAAACTTTCCACATTCACTCAGGCAAAGGGTCACCCAGCTTCGGTTTCTCTGACTAGGCTGGGCCTAGATTTGCTGCCAGTGTGTGATGGAGTCTGACCTCAGTTTCTGCAAATGCTTTCACCCAGCCGGGCCTGGTTTCCTGAGAGCAACGGGTTTCCGTTTATCTTGTGCCACGATCAGAATGGATGGGCCTCAGTTTCTTCTGTGCCGGGCTCGGATTGCCCTGCCTTAGTTTTCACTATGTAGTATCCCAGTTACGGTGCCTCAGTTTCGCTGCCTGTGCTTTGACGAAGCCGCTCTTCCTTCCCTGTTCCCTCCCCGTACCCGCAGGCCAGCACCGCCGCCATGATGTGCGAGGTGATGCCCACCATCAGCGAGGATGGCCGGCGGGGTTCGGCGCTGGGCCCGGACGAGGCGGGCGGCGAGCTGGAGCGCCTCATGGTCACGATGCTCACGGAGCGCGAGCGCCTGCTCGAGACGCTGCGCGAAGCGCAGGACGGGCTGGCTACGGCGCAGTTGCGGCTGCGCGAGCTGGGCCACGAGAAGGACTCGCTGCAGCGCCAGCTCAGCATCGCGCTGCCCCAGGTCTGGGCGGGGCGAGGGCGGGGCCTGAAGGAGGCAGGGCCTTGGCTCGCGAAGGCGCTGGGCGGGCAGTCCGGAAGGGGTGGGACTTTGCACTTGGAAGGGGGAGAGGCTTGCCGGTAATGGGCGGGGCGTGCGCCCCTTGAATGGACCTGACTTGTAGGGGAGGGGAGGGGCCTCCAAACCACCCAGTCCTTTGGAAATGGAGATGGGGAAAGGATTGATCTCATTCTCCGATCCTGCCCACATCTGGACAGGAGTTTGCGGCTCTGACGAAGGAGCTGAACTTGTGTCGGGAGCAGCTACTGGAACGGGAGGAAGAAATTGCAGAGTTGAAGGCAGAGCGGAACAATACGCGGGTGAGTGGTCTTGGCGGCGAGACCTAAGTGGGGTGGCGGGGCCTTGGGTGTTGCAGCCTGACCTATCTTTTTCCCTATCTCGACTTCCTTTCTTCTCCCTGCTCCCACAACTTGGCGGGTCTCCTCTGGTCCCCTCCTTCCTTCATGTCTGCATAACCGTTCTCATTCCTTTACCACTCCTTCCATGACGCCCCCCCCCCCGGCCCCCCCACCTCTGTTATCCCTCTCTTCTCCTGACCTCTCTCCATACCCCTTTGCTTGGCTCCACCTCTTCCATGTGTCCGCTCCACTTGTCTGAATCCTCTTCCTTCACTCTGTCTCTCTTCCCTTGACACTTTTCCTTGGCCCTGTGTCCTATCCTTGTAGCTTCTCCTAGAGCACCTGGAGTGCCTGGTGTCCAGGCACGAGAGGTCACTGCGCATGACTGTGGTAAAGCGCCAGGCACAGTCCCCGGGCGGGGTCTCTTCCGAAGTGGAGGTACTTAAGGCTCTAAAATCCCTCTTCGAACACCACAAGGCACTGGATGAGAAGGTATGAGAGTTGGAAGAGCCTGGATGCAGAACAGAAACTCGTGGTTGGCTGGGGCTGTCTTGAATGGCAGAAATTCTGGCTGTGATTGGTTGGGGATGGCCCAAGTGGGAAGAATGTTGACTGTAATTGATTGAGACAGGCTATGCAGACCGGGACCTGAGTGACTGATAATAGAAAAATGTGATAGGTTGGGGGATGCCAGTGGGTCAGGCTGCCTTGGTAGCTAGTTGGGGCTGCACATTTATTATAAATAGAGAAATGCTAATGTCGCCCTATCAGGTCTATCCCAAAGGTGTTCTGCATCAACTGTCCTTGATTGTGTCTGATCTCCATCTCACTCTGTCTTGCCCGCATCCCCAGGTCCGGGAGCGGCTGCGAATGGCACTGGAGCGGGTGGCTGTGCTAGAGGAAGAGTTGGAGCTGAGCAATCAGGAGGTGGGGGCGTGGACAAGAAGGAGGAGAGACTAATGAACCACCAATGGGGTGGAGCTGATTGGGTGGGTCATAGAATCTGTTGGGGGCAGGACTAGGGCAGAGGACCAATGGGGTTGCACTATGAAGAGAACCAATGAGGTTCCTAAGGAGGAACTCATTGCGCAGGACTAAGGGGACTACTGCCCTGTGACAGTGAGACTAAGGTGAGAACCAGGGCTTGGGGCTAAGGGAAAGAACTGACTAGGGAGGAAATGGTTGGGTGGGGAAAATTAAGACACTTCCACCAGGAGGCTAAGGTTAAGAATAAGGGTGGACTTCCTCTCTGGTGGGCGGCTGAGAGATATAATGTGCGCATAGGATCTAAGGGTAGACTGTGGGATAAGGGTGGCCCCAGCAGGACTAGTGCCAGTGGGAAGTAGAACGGGGGTTCTAGGACCCCCTTTGCCCTGATCTCCCTTTCCCGTTGCCAGACTCTGAGCCTTCGAGAGCAGCTGTCTAGGCGCCGGTCGGGGCTAGAGGAGCCCGGCAAGGATGGGGATGGGCAGGTGAGATGTAGAAGACTTTCCTTCCCCTTGCTCTTCCCCCCTCCCTGTGATCCCACTTATCCCCCTGACTTTGTGATGGTCCTGTTAATGTTTGGTATGTCCTCACTGACCCTAGGACATCTGAACTCCTCAGACGCTTATGGCCTTTGACTTCTGATTCAAGTCAGCTAGCTCACTTTTGTGCCCTCCATGGCCCTTACTGATCTTTGATTTCCCCCATCAGTTCTCTCCTTGCATTCTCTATCTCTTTGTTCCCCACTCTGAGTTCTGTCCCTTCCTCCCTCACTGTCCCCATTCAAGAGTCTTGCCAATGGCCTGGGTCCTGGTGGGGATTCGAACCGGCGCACGGCAGAGCTGGAGGAGGCCCTGGAGCGGCAGCGGGCGGAGGTGTGCCAGCTGCGGGAGCGCCTGGCGGTGTTGTGCCGCCAGATGAGCCAGCTGGAGGAGGAGCTGGGCACCGCCCACCGCGAGCTGGGTAAGGCCGAGGAAGCTAACGCCAAGCTCCAGCGCGACCTCAAGGAGGTGAGGCCGGAGCCCCTGCTGGGCTGCCCTCTGTCCCTCCCCTCCCCTTAATCCCCCCTGTGCCCCTTTGCCCATATTCACAGAACTCATGAATCTGGACTCAGCTCACAAGCTGGGTGGACTCTTCTCTCTGAGCCTGTTTCCTCATCTGTAAAATGGGATTTATGATCCTTGTCAGAGAGTTAGCACATGACACATACATGGTAGTTGCCCAGTATCTGGTCGTAGTTACTATGTTATCATTGGGAAATTCTCTTGTGCCTCTTAACTGAACTCCTTTGTCTGCATTTCACCCCATCCTGGCTGAACCTCCTTGATCTTAACTCCCATGCTCCAGGGACTGCTGGAAAATGTAGCGCATGGATTCTTGAAAGCATTGAATGAAAAATAAGAGTTTTCATCATCCACTGGGGCTTTTACCTCGGATTTTAAGCGAGGATGGTGGCGCAGGGCATATTGGGAAGTGTGGTCCCACCACACGGGTTCCCAGGCAGGAGTCCATCCCCCATGAGACCCTGGGGCACCTTCTCTCGTTTTCTAAGCCTGTGCTACCCTGGGGGCTCTTGGGGGATGTTGCCTTCCAGATGGAAGGGACTTTTGTTTCCTGTGAGACCCTAGGGCACTTGCTCTGTGATTCTAAACCTGAGCTGTGCCAGAAGGTGAGTGGGCCAAGAAGAGTGGATACTTTCCATCCCATGGGTCTTAGGCCATCCATAGGAGGAGGGTCTAAGCCAGTACTGCCCCAGAAGTTTATGGGAGGTGCTGTATCACCATTTTAGCTATCAGGTGGCAGGGGCTCTAATGTTGACTATTGCTGGGAGCTCTTGGCAGCTGTGGTTCCAACATTCTGCCGCCGAGATGGCAGGGGACTTCATTTCCCACGATACCCTCGGGTGCCTGAACTGGGGTTCTAAGCCTAGACTACCCCCGCGGCCTTCTGGGAGCTGTAGTCCACGCGGCCCTTCGTCACCTCTGCAGGCGCTGGCGCAGCGGGAGGATATGGAGGAGCGGATTACAACGCTAGAGAAGCGCTACCTGAGTGCCCAGCGCGAGGCCACGTCTCTGCACGACGCCAACGACAAGTTGGAAAACGAGTTGGCCAGCAAGGAGTCGCTGTACCGGCAGGTGGGGGCACGGCCGAGGAGGGGCGATGGGGGCCAGGCCGTGGCCCCTTTGACCTAGCTCCTCCCTTCCCCCCGGTCTGTGTCCCCCAGAGTGAAGAGAAGAGCCGTCAGCTGGCCGAATGGCTGGACGACGCCAAGCAGAAGTTGCAGCAGACGCTGCAGAAGGCGGAGACCTTGCCAGAGATAGAAGCCCAGCTCGCTCAGCGCGTGGCGGCGCTCAACAAAGTGAGGGCAGGCCTGCCGCCGGGCCTTGAGTCTCTGGGGCAAAGGGGCAGGGCTTGGAGGAGGCGGGGCCTTGAGTCTGGACGGGTTGGAGACCTACAGCCTGAATTCTGCTGAAAAGGACAGGGCCTGGGGTCTAGGAAAGGGACGTGACTTGGAATGGGGGAAGGGCGTGGAGGTTTGGTGAGGGGTGGTGTTCTCTAGTCTGGACTGAAAGGATGGGTGGAACGAGAACTGAGAAGGGGACAGGGCCAGTAGACTAGAGAAGAGGGCAGGGCCTGAATCACAAGTGCAAGGTCTGGAGTCCTGTGGGGGAGGAGGCTCGAGCTCCAGGGGCGGGGCCTGGAAGCCAGCCGTGGAGGAGGTGGGGCCTGGAGCCTGACTGGGTCCTAGTGGGACAAAGTCAGATGCCATGGGTTTTATCCTCTAGGCTGAGGAACGTCATGGGAATTTTGAGGAGCGGCTTCGGCAGCTGGAGGCCCAGTTGGAGGAAAAGAACCAGGAGCTGCAGCGGGTGAGAGGGCTTTGAGACTTGGGGGAGGAGCCTAGGTGAAGTGCTGGGCTGGGGGTGGGGGAGAGGTGGGCAGGGTGGGAGCTCGGAGCAGGGGCATTGCTCGATGCTTGAGCACCTCTGCTCTCCTCTGGGCAGGCCCGGCAACGGGAGAAGATGAACGATGACCACAATAAGCGGCTGTCCGAGACAGTGGACAAGCTGCTGAGCGAGTCCAACGAACGGCTGCAGCTTCACCTCAAGGAGCGCATGGGGGCCCTGGAGGAGAAGGTGCGCCCCAACCTAGGACTCCGATAAACTGGAATCTTAGGGCCCCAGACCTTTCCCCAAACAGTAATCTGAGATCTCCCCAAATCTGGGCATCCCGAAATTGAAATTGCTCTATTGCTGGGACTACCACCCTTTCACCTAATTTAAAACACCCTAGAACTGAATTCTGGGGTACCCTGAATTCTTGGCTTTTCCCCAAGCCTCTAACCCTATGGACCCTCAAACTCTGAATCCACTGAAATTACACAGGATGCTGAATTCTGCGCTCCCAGGGACTCCCCTCCTTAGCAGCATCTTCGGCTCCACAATCCTCTCCCCGTCCAGCTCACCAGTCGAGCCCACCTCATTCCCCCTGGGGTCCCCTCAGGCCTGTCCCTGTGCACTGGAGGCTGCCTACAGATTCTGCCCCCTCACTGCACCCCTGCCCCCCACAGAACTCACTGAGCGAGGAGATTGCCAACATGAAGAAGCTTCAGGATGAGCTACTGCTCAACAAGGTAGGGAGGGGCCCGGAAGGGCGGGCCTGGGGGGGTGAGGGCCAGGGAAATGGAGCAGGCATTGCTGGGGTTGGGATCAGCCTGGCTGGGAGGGGCTGATACTTGGAGAGGGGGGCAGATTCTGACCTGACATCTCCAACCTACTCCCCCAGGAGCAGCTCTTGGCAGAGATGGAGCGGATGCAGATGGAGATTGACCAGCTGCGGGGGAGGCCACCATCCTCTTACTCCAGGTGACAGTTATCTTCCTGTCCCACTTCTGCCCATGGAGCCCCCTTGGCCAAGCACATCTCTTCTGATCCCACGTCTCCCCCACCCCACTCCCTGTCCTCCTGAGACTTCCACTGGTCCGTCTTATTTTTCATGCCTGACTTCATGACCTCTGACCCCAGATCCTTTTTCCTGACCTTTGACTTCAGATTCTCTTCCAGTCCTCTGAGCCAAGCCCTTCCCCATGACTGCTGACCTCTGTTTCCTTTTCCTGACTCCTTGGTCTCTGACTGCTCTCTCCATGCCCACAGGTCTCTCCCTGGCAGTGCTCTGGAGCTCCGTTACTCCCAGGCACCCACCTTACCTTCTGGAGCCCACCTGGACCCCTATGGGCCTGGCAGTGGCCGGGCAAGCAAGAGGGGCCGCTGGTCGGGGGTCAAGGATGAGCCCTCTAAGGTCAGCAGCCACTTCTAGGGCCTGAACTGAGCAGGGCTTGGGAGGGCAGCAGTAGGAGATGGAGGCCAATATGCAGGGCTCTGGGAGGGGACTGAGTTGAGAAGCAAGGTCTCCTGGACCCACACTGTCTTCTCTTCTTCTTCCATCATCCCCACGTGCCTCGATATCTCTTCACATGGATGTCCTGGTGCCTGGTGAGAACTTTAGAGGAACAATGGGGTGGGAAGAGGGGTGGGTTTTGGGGGGACGGTATGCCGGGTGTAGAATCCTGGAATGGATGGGGCCAAGTGAAGAAGGGACGTGGGCTGGGTCTAAGGAAACAGTGGAATCAAAGAGAGGCGGTGGAGTCATGGGTGGTCAAGAAAAGAGACCCACCAAGAGAGAAAGCTGGGCTGGGAAAAATGTAGGGGCTGGATCCCTTGGTGAGAGCAGTCAGTGTCAGGGCACAGGGGCAGGGTCACAGAGGGTGGGCAGGCTCAGGAGAGGGGAAGGAAGACTCGGCACCTACCTTGGCCCCTGTCCACCTGGCGTCTCTCTGTCTCCACACAGAGACAGGAGTGGGAGCGGTCTGCCCCTGCGGGGTCCATGCCACCTCCATTCCCTGGGGAGCTGGATGGCTCCGATGAGGAGGAGGCGGAGGGGATGTTTGGAGCTGAGTTGCTCTCCCCCAGTGGGCAGGCCGATGTGCAGACGCTGGCCATCATGCTTCAGGAGCAGCTAGAGGCCATCAACAAAGAGATCAAGTGAGCACTGGCCCAGTTCCTCCGCACCCTGCCTGAGCTAAGCCTACGGACCCCTGGCTCTGGAGACTGATCTGCACACCTAAGCCCAACTCCTTTCTTAGCCATCCTCAAGGAATTCTCCAAGCCCAACACTATCCAGAAATCCCTGAGGAAATATCCAGAAGTCTCCTATGTGCTATATATACATTACACACACCCCAGCGAGTACTCATAATTTCCCCATATACCCGAGACTGCATCCCCAAATACCAAAATTCACAATCCAATCCATCGAGAATCCTCCATTACCTCATGGCTTTCATGGCTTCACACAACAATCACCCAGAGACTCCCAGTATCCTAAGAATCTCAACACACCACAAGGTCCCCAATCCAAAACACCTTGAGAACCACAACTCTAGATAACAAGAATTTCTACCTAATATAACAAGAATCCTCAATTTATTAAGAATCCCCCACCGCATAAAGTCTACCCTGATTCCCCAGCAGTTGCTCTATTTAGCAGTTCTCTAAGAAAACACTTTCCATGGGCCCCAGCATAGCAACATGACCATCATCTTCCATTCAAACGTGTTCTGAGTTGAGACATTGATTCTCATCAAATGTCTCCATGACCTTCCCAGATCCTAGGTTGACCTGAGCCCCTGATCTCACCCTGCCCTTATTATGAGTTTGCTCTTGCTGTCCTACTTGGAACTTGACCTCTTGCCCATAGTAATCTATTTATGCTTTTCCAGAACTACTTGTTTATTATCAGGGTCATCCTGATGCAGACCCTGATCATCCTGTCATCCCTAATCTCTCCATGATTTCCTGAGCCTATCATGATCCCTTGACTCCCCTTGAACCTGTGAGTCCATCAGGGATCTTTCAAGACCCTCTAACCTCATCGTGCCTTCTTCAGATTATTTTTGCTCCACCAAGACTTCCTGGCCCGTTGGGATCCCCAGACTCCCTCTCCTATTGTCTTCCTCAGTCCCCTCACCCCGTCTCCCCCTTTCCCTCCCCAGGTTAATCCAAGAGGAAAAGGAGACAACAGAACAAAGGGCAGAAGAGCTGGAGAGCCGGGTGTCTGGCTCTGGCCTGGACTCACTGGGCCGCTACCGCAGTAGCTGCTCACTGCCCCCCTCCCTCACCACCTCTACCCTTGCCAGCCCCTCCCCTCCCAGCTCTGGCCACTCAACACCCCGTCTGGCACCCCCTAGCCCTGCCCGCGAGGGCACTGACAAAGCTGTGAGTATTCTTAAGTCTCTCAGCTTGGTGGTGGTGGTGGGGGGAGGTCATAAACAGGGCTCCCTAACAAACAGCAACAATGACCATCACACCAGTGATTTTCAAAAGCACCCTCACCTTTCCCTAAAAGTTCCAACTCAAAGGGCAAAGGGGAGCCTGAGCCACTAGGTTCCTGAACCCTAACTTGTCCTTTAGTCAGATCTGATCTACTTTTACCTGTTTCTGCATTAACTCTGCATAGGATTTTTTATTTTTGTTATTATTTTTTTGGCCACACCATACAGCTTGTGGGATTTTAGTTTCCCTACCAGGGATTGAACTCTGGGTCCCGGCAGTGAGAGCACTGAGTTGTAACTACTGGACCACCAGGGAATTTGCACTGTGTGGGACTTTTAGAAAAATGTTTCTGTGACTAAATATACATCTGAGAAGTACCATTAGATCCTCAGAATTGACCTTTGAGGGAGGCACAAGATCTCTACACCCTATTTTACTGCCTTAAACTCAGCTTTCCTATTTTCAGAACCTGTAACTCATTAGCTGTCTTTGAGGCTGAGCAGATCCCACTCCTGACACCAGAAGCTAAGATACTATAAATATGGGCTTATCAAGCTCAGGGGGACTGCAGTTATTGCCTTTATATTTCTGCAACTCACCCTCACTTAATCTAGGCTATCTTTAGAAGTGGTGCCCCACCCCAAATCAGGGGTATCCCAGACACCTAGTAAACATCTGAACTAATGAGGAGCCCCCAACACGATCCCTTCAACTCAATCTAGCATCTTTGCCTCTCTGTCTCCAGAATCATGTCCCCAAGGAGGAAGCTGGGGCTCCACGGGTGGAGGGGCCAGCAATCCCAGGAGACACCCCACCTCCCACTCCTCGGTCTGCCCGCCTTGAGAGAATGACCCAGGCCTTGGCACTGCAGGCGGGATCCCTGGAAGATGGAGGGCCCTCACGGGGAAGGTCAGTAAGAATAAGGATGGGACAGGTAGGGACTTGCTTGGGAGAAGGAGGTGGGAGTGGACAACGACTTGGGATGAAAGGAGGCATCCCAGATGAGATCTACCTTCACTCTGTACTGCTCACCCAGTGAGGGCACCCCAGATTCCCTGCACAAAGCTCCCAAGAAGAAGAGCATCAAGTCATCCATAGGCCGTCTCTTTGGCAAGAAGGAGAAGGGGCGAATGGGACCACCAGGTCGGGACAGCTCTTCTCTGGGTGAGTCCCCTGATTCCCTCTCTCCCTTCCTTTATTCCTTCCTTCCTTCTTCTTTACATATTCATTTGACATACAATCCTATCTTCATTCATTTGGTAATTCATTTAGAACACTGGAACCTTGGCAGAGGCAGTGGAGAGGAGAAGGGACAAGGAAAGGGCACTCTGACACCTGCCTGAGTGCCTGGTGGACAAATGAATTTGTTATTTTATTTACCTACTTTTTTAAAGAGAAGAGGGAGGAGCATCCTAAAGGCAGGGCACCTGGTGTGCTGGAGCCTGCTTATCTGGCTTGGGAAATCCAAGTTAATTAAATTTTCAGGAATTTTATGAGCTGCTTTGACATCATATTGGTAGCCTGAAATTGGTGGGATTATTTACACCATGGGAATTGGCAAATGCTACAAATCAGGAAATACCCTCTCCTTCCCCAGGGAGCCAATTGTTAAATATTTACCAGCACACCACTGCCAGCTTACCAAGGCCAGCCCAGTGAATCCAGCCCTATTTTGGGGATTTCTCCAATTCCTTGCCTAGGAGGTGACATTGGTCCCTGTCTGGTTTTACCACTCCCTCTGTGCGGCCTCATTTACTAATCCCTCTGGGCCCCTGCTTTCCTGGCATCCTTCTCAACCCCTCCGCATCAAAGATTCTGCCTCCCCTTTGAGACTTTCCAAATTTTGGCCCCTCCCTGCCTCCAGCTGGAACACCCTCAGATGAAACATTGGCCACTGACCCTCTGGGGCTCGCCAAGCTGACAGGCCCAGGAGACAAGGACCGAAGGAACAAGAGGAAGTGAGTGTGGGTGTGTGGTATGGAGGGGGCAAGGGTTGGTCATAAGTGAGAAGAAAATTTTGGGAGGGGGTGTCCAGGATCCTGAATTTGCTTGCCTGGGAAGCTAAGAACCCTTAGAGGTTTTCTTTTCTTTTTTTCCCTCTTTTCTCTTGATTGGTGTATGTGTGTTTGGTGGTGGTGGGGGGAGAGGAGGGATTACAAAGACTCACAAGTATATTTTTTAACCTTTTGCCATGTTTTCTACAGTCATAAAAATTGCTTTGGGGGGGGGGGTTGGTGAAGGGGGCCATCCAAGAGGGCTAGGTGTCTCTACCCCTGAGATCTCCTGCCCTGGCCCCCTCTCGCTAGGCATGAACTTCTGGAAGAGGCCTGCCGTCAGGGCCTGCCTTTTGCTGCCTGGGATGGGCCCACTGTGGTCTCCTGGCTAGAGGTACTGGGGCCCAGAAACATCCTGACGCTTCACCCCAATCGGTCTGAGAACCCCACCCTTAGGGCTGTCCAGGTCCACCTAGTACCATCCTTTTAACCCAGATGTGGCAGTGGAGGGGAGTTGGGGGTGGGGGCTGAGGCCCTGGGAGGGGTCAGGCTTCTTGTAGATCTTCCTGTTGCTATTTTTTCTCTCCCCTCACCCCTGTCCTTCTGGCCATGCCCACCTCGGTCCTGTTGTCTCTCTCTGTCTCTGTGGTTTTCCATGTCTCTCTCTGGGATTCTTTGTCTCTATTTTTCTGCCTCTCTCCCCATCTTTGTCTTTTTGTCATTCCCTATACGTCTGCCCATGTCTCTCTCTCAATGTCTTTTGCTCCTTTCTCTCCCCGTCTCTGTCTCTCATCTCTGTGTGTCTTTGTCTCTGTCTCTCCTCATCTCTCTCTTTCCCCTCTGACTCTGGTATTACCCTTCTTTGACTTTCCTCCTTTGTCTCCCTCTGACTCTCGCATCTCTGTGCCTTGCCGGGTTTCCTCCCACTGCTACCTTTCTCGTGTCTTTTCTGTTTCTCCCCCATTTGCCTTTCCCCACCTCTCTGTGTCCCTCTCTCTCTTTCTTTCTGTCCCTTTCCCATTTCTCCCGTTTCTCCCCCCATATGTCCCGGTCTCTTTGTCTCATTTCCCCCCTTTCTTATTTCCTCCTTCCCTCCCTCCCTCTGGTGCAGCTGTGGGTAGGCATGCCTGCGTGGTATGTGGCCGCCTGCCGGGCCAATGTCAAGAGCGGTGCCATCATGGCCAACTTGTCAGACACGGAGATCCAGCGCGAGATCGGCATCAGCAACCCACTGCACCGGCTCAAGCTGCGCCTCGCGATCCAGGAGATGGTCTCGCTCACCTCACCTTCTGCTCCTGCCTCCTCCCGCACCGTGAGTGTCCAGGGGCCAATCCCAGCCCTTGCTGTCTCAGGGCCCCGCCTACTGTCCTCAAAGTAGCCAATCCTGGGGCCCGCTCACTCCTGCTCTCTCTGATACACCACGGTCTCTTGCCTGGATTATCTCTGAGGGTGGGGTCTCCCTTCAGGTCTCCTTGCCTCCCTTCAGCCTGTCTTACCGCAGCCAGAGGGATCCCATCCTGGAGAAAAAGCCAATTCACAGTGTTCTCTACAAGACCCTTGATGAGGGACCCCTTCCCCCTCCCCCCGCCCCCCCGCCCCTGGCACTTGCTGCTCCCGTTCCTTGGAGCACCTCTTGCTCTTTTCTCCCCAAGGCTGGCTCCTGCTCATCCTTGAGGTCTCAGCTCAAATGTCACCACCTCCAAGAGGCCTCCTTAACTCAAGAGCTAAACTAGTCACCACCCCCATCACCCCACACATGAACATCTATTTTTCCCCATAGCATTTACTGCCTCCTAAAATTTTATCATTTTGTTCCATATAGAAAATTATGTGTTCCCATGCCTAATTTGGCTCCTCCAGGAGCACGACCCCCTTCCCCTCCCCTGTCCAGAAACCCTCTCTCAACCTCCGTTACATCCCTCGCCCCTCAGTCCACAGGAAACGTGTGGATGACACATGAGGAGATGGAGTCCCTTACGGCGACGACCAAGCCTGTGAGTGCCCCCTGCCGGTGGCCTTGGGGGTGGCACTAACTTTCCCTCGGGAGGGACGGGAGGGACGGGTGAGTCTGTGGCTGTCTGTCCGTCCCTCCCGCCCTCCTCCGCCTGCCCCTTAACCCACCCCTTCTCTCCCCTCTTCCCACTAACTGGTCAGGAGACCAAGGAGATCAGCTGGGAGCAGGTAGGGGGCGCGGGGCGGGCCGTGGGCGCATGAACAGGCTGTGCACGCTGCATGGACGCCCCTCCTTCTCCGAGCCCCGCCCCTCCCCTCACCGGAGCATTCCATTCTCACCTCGGGAGGGGCGCTGCGCGGAGCTCTGCTCTGGGCTGTCATTGCGGCTTGGTGCGGGTCGGTGTAGAAGCCCGACTGTTCCATTGTTAGCGGTGCACGGGTCATTCCATTATGGTGGGTTTCGGGGGCTCCAGGGGCTGTTTCATTGCTCTAGCTAGAGGGGGACGCTGAGCAGCTCTTTACCCTACGGTGGAGAGGGAAGTGGGATTGTTCCACTGTACTGGGGGGAAAAGGAAAGCATTTGGGGCGGCAGGTCAGGCTGAGAAGTTGGGGAGAAGAAGATACATTTTGTTCTCAAGAGGAGAGCGGGATGAACTCACCTGAGGTAGAGGAGCTATGTTGGGTCTTGCTTCCCAACAAAGGGGAAGGTATGGATTATTTCCTTATGCTAAGAGGAGTGAAGGTCTTGAGGTTGATCCAGAATATTGTCCTGGGCCAGATATAGCATTAGGCTAGTATTTTGGGGACAGTGCAGTCCTCTGTTGGGGAAAGAGCTACATTGGAAGAATCCGTTGTGCTGACTTGGGGGAGTAGTGATGTTGGACTGAGCCATTGTTCCGAGTTGGGACAATATTAGACTGGTGCTTCTTAAACTTTAATGTACAGTTCAGATCACCTGGGGATCCTGTGAGAATGCAGATTTCAATTTAGTAGCCTCGGGTCTGAGATTCTGCAGTTCCAGCAAGTTCACAAGTGAGGATGCTGCTGAGGGTCCGCGGACCGCATTTTAAGTAGACAAGGGTCTCTGCTGTCATCATGAAGGAAAGGGAGACAGTTTTGGATTGTCCATTGTCCTGGGCAAAGATTGGCCATTGTCCTGCTATGGGATGGAGAAAGAACAACCTCGGATTTGGGGGAGGGGGGTTGGACTGTACCCTTTCATATATACATGGGAAAGGGTCAGAGGGCCTGACCCCTCCCCCACCTGCCCATGGCCCAGATCCTGGCATACGGCGACATGAACCACGAATGGGTGGGGAACGACTGGCTGCCCAGCCTGGGGCTGCCCCAATACCGCAGCTACTTCATGGAGTCACTGGTGGATGCCCGAATGTTAGACCATCTTAACAAGAAGGAGCTCCGGGGCCAACTCAAGATGGTGGACAGCTTCCACAGGTGGGGGCTGCCTGGCCAATGGTGACAGTCCAAGGGGGGAAGCCCCACTTCTAGAGAGTCTTTGGCAAACAGGACCAGTGATGGGGAATTCCTTGGACTATCTTTGGTCCTCTAGCCTGGATTGTCAGGAAATCCAGACTCTAATGCCCCTTCCACCCCTGAGGGCCCACTAAGAAAAATCCAAGTTCTGAGACAGCTTCGCTAGTTGACCCCAAACCCCTTACAGGTTGGCTAATAGAAACCGCTTTTTGAAAATATCCCGACTCCTGGGAAGATCAGCAATCAATAGAAAAGATCCAATGGAGCAATTCCCCAACCTGTGCCAGAAGACCACAGACAAGGGGGAGAGCCCAATAGGAGCAGCAGTCATAGGGATTGTGAGGGCTCGTCTGTAACTCCACTATCTCTGCTACGCAGGGTGAGTCTGCATTACGGGATCATGTGCCTGAAACGGCTCAACTATGACCGGAAAGACTTGGAGCGAAGGCGGGAAGAGAGTCAGACCCAGATCCGAGGTGAGTAGAAAAGTGTAAGGATCCAGCAGGGAGCCAGGTGGAGGGCTTGGAGCAGTGCTGGAGGAGGCACACATAGTGGAGGGGAGGGAGGCCAGGGAAGAGGGGGTGGAGCCAGCATGGGGGCGTGGCCAGGAAGAGGAAATGGGGGTGTAGATACGGGATACATTGGAAAGGCCCGGCCCCAGGAGGGGCACAGCTGAGGGTCCCTTCTGTCCCCAGACGTGATGGTGTGGTCCAATGAGCGGGTCATGGGTTGGGTGTCCGGGCTGGGTCTGAAGGAATTCGCCACGAACCTCACGGAGAGCGGGGTGCACGGGGCGCTGCTTGCCCTGGACGAGACCTTCGACTATTCCGACCTGGCCTTGCTCCTGCAGATCCCCACGCAGAATGCACAGGTGAGCTGCCCCTAGGCCCGGGGCTTACTGGGCATCCGTACCTCGCGGACTGCACGCTGCAACCCCTCTCCCACCTCTCCTCCCCAGGCCCGGCAGCTCTTGGAGAAGGAATTCAGCAACCTCATCTCCTTGGGCACAGACAGGCGGCTGGATGAGGTGGGCGCAGCAGCAGCATAGGAGACTCCACTCCCAGCGGCACCTCTAGGCTCGGAGCTGAAGGGGTGGGGCTTGACTTTGCCTGCGAGTTGTGGTTGGAGGCGGTGCCAGGGAAGGGGCGGGGTTAAAGGGGGAAGGGACCTGGGGAGGGGTGGAGTCAATTGAAGGGGCGGGGTCGGAACGCGGCCCTCTTCCCTCACCGGTTGCCGGGCCCCTATACCTAGGACAGTGCAAAGTCTTTCAGCCGCTCCCCATCCTGGCGGAAGATGTTCCGGGAGAAGGACCTCCGAGGCGTAACCCCTGACTCAGCTGAGATGTTGCCCCCCAACTTTCGTTCAGCCGCAGCAGGAGCCCTGGGCTCGCCGGGGCTCCCTCTCCGCAAGCTGCAGCCGGAAGGTGGGCGGATCCCAAACATTTCAGCCTCTCCTCCTCTCCCCTTCCTCTGGGGTGTGGGGGGGAACCTCCCTCTTCAGGTTCTGAAATGGCCTAGTCCTTTCTCCCTACCCATGACAAATGGACCGCTCCAATAAGCCAACTCCACCGCACCCCCTTTGCAGGGTGGGAGCTGAGCTCGTCAAAGTGTCACCTGGGGGACTTTGAAGGAATCCAAGGCTATGGGAAAGGGAGGGAAACCGGTTTGGAGCCAGGCGGTGGTTGTCATCTCGGGAGGAGAAATCCAAGGAAGGACGCTTAGGGCTGAGGATCGGAGAAATACTGGGGTAGGAATTGGGCGTGTGTGTATGTGTGCCCACGCGCTTTCCAGGCTGAACCGTTGCTCTCTCTCCCTCCAGGCCAGACTTCTGGGAGTTCCCGGGCAGATGGCGTTTCTGTCCGGACCTATTCCTGCTAGTGTAGGCCTCCAGGTGAGGACTGCACTGGGCAATCTGTACAGGGGTTCTGGGCAGCACAAGGGATCTCACAGCTGCACGTACTGCCTGGCGTCAATGCAGGTGACCTCACTCAGACGGAAGCACCTTTCGGAGGCTGGGCTGTTTCCCCTCCTGCCCAGAGTATGGTCTCGCCGGGAGAGCTTGCTGGGGAGCTCGTGCCGCGGACTAGACCATCTGTACAGACAAGCGGGGAATGCTGGTCCCCGCCTCACAAATGGACTGGGCCTGGGCCAAACCACATGCACTGGACTGAGAGGGGGGAAGAAGAGGGCAGGAAAAAATCCCGTCCCAAACTTCCGCCTCCCTTTCCTCTACTTTGTAATTTATTGATCAGTTTCCGATGGGAGATGGGTGCCCTTTCCCCGCGGGAAGGGGGTGGGGCTTCCCTCCCGGGCCGCATGCGGGGAGAGGCTGCCCCCTCCCCTTTCTTCCCAGTCGCGGGGTCCAAGTCTTCCTTCTTCCTCCGAAAGGAGGGGAGGGGGGACTCGCTGCTAAAAGCCTCGCCCCTTGTGCCACTCAGCCCTGCCCCGCCGCGTCCCGTCGCCGGTGCCAGGGGTCAGCTGCGGGCGGGGTTCCCTCTCTCTCCCCAGTGTCTCGTGTCCCCGAGGCCCCTCCGCCCCCCGTGCTGTGGCCGTGTCCGTGCCCCGGGGGTAGGGGCTGCAGAACTGCGCTCCCCGTTCCTCTCCAGCTCCGGGGTTTGCATGGGAGAATCCTCTTTCCACGATGCCACTGGGCGACGTGGCGTGGGGGGAGGAAAGACGGTGGGGGAGCCCTCGCCCCCGACTCTTGGTCGGCCTCCCTGCCCCAGGCGTCATTCAGTGATCACGGGTAAAGAGAACTGTTTCAAAAAGCTCCCGTGTTGACTGATTTATTTACCAGGACCTAGCAAACCGACCACCTCCAGGATTCCGCCCCTTCTCCCTCCGACCCACTCGCCCAAGTCCCCAGTCCCCGCCCATGTTCTCCGGTGCCCAGAGGATCCAGACCCCAGGCCTGACAGTGAGGTTTCGGGGAGCACGTTTATTCAGAGAAATAAATATGGCTCGTGGAAAGGGGTTGGAGGGCCAGGGAGATGTGTCTGCGCCGCAGCCGTGTGGTTGGGTTAGGGTTCCGGAGTTTCCAGCATGTCTGCCAGGGCTCTGGAGAGAAGGACGCAGAGGTTGGACAGCCGAAGTGTCCAAAGCTCACACCAGGGTGCTTAGAGATGGTTAACCTACCCATTTCACCAAGGGGGAAATAGAGGCCCAGGACTGTCCAGTAATTCACAGCGGGACAACACCTTTCTAAACGGGGCCCTTAAACTTCCCCCCTGCACACACTTACTGGTACAGGGACGAGGAGAAATAGTCGACGTAGCTTCCTGTGGGAGAGAAGAGGCTTGAGGGGTACAGCACGGGTGAAACTGGGGGCCACTTTTCACTCAGTTCGGGATCAGGACTAGCTCCACCCCTTTTCTGGATTCCTTCCCCCAAAAGAATTCCTTCTACTGGGTCTCCTTTGAAGGTCCCACTCCTTCCTCCTGGCTCTGGGTGTTCCCATTCTCCAGGAGCCCCACCCCACGCCTTGTCCTTCGAATTCGACTTGCTTTGGCCCCAACCTCTCGGTTCTAGGCTCGCCCCTCAACCCTCCAGCCAATCCTAACCTCGGAGGTTTTCGTACCTATCCTCAACCTTCCCACTGCCCGGGCCCCGCCCCTCCGTGCTCCTCCTGCTCCAGAGTCCCAGCCTTGGCCACGCCTTCCCACATAGCCCTGCCCCACAACCTTCCGGCCGCTCCTCGGGTTGGCTCCACCCCCACCAGACCCCACCCCCTCATCAGGTTTCTCCTGGGTCCCACCCATGCTCACCCGGACTGCAGACAGTTTCGCAGACCAGCGGGCAAAGGTAGCAGAACTGACAGTGCTGGGGGCGGGGATGGGGAGAGAGAATGAGCGGTAGGAGGTGGTCAGGGGTGGAGTCGGGATGGGCCGTGGGATGCACATGGGCAGGAAGCTAGCTTGGGCAGGAGGCTAGCTAGGTGGAGGTTAAGGTCAGAGGCAGGATGGGGTTTGGAGTCAAGACTGCATCAGGGGTAAGGCGTTAGGTCAGTTTGAGGGCAGAGGATCTGGGGCTGGGGTGCTCAGATAGTCCCGGGCCATCCGGAAGCCTGGTGGATCCTTGAGTCTGGGATAAGTCTCACCTGGCACTGGTCGCAGTGCTCTCCCATGTTCTCCTCGTCACAGTGACAGTTCTCACATTCAGTGCATCTCTGGGGACCAGGGGAGATTGGTTAGATGGGAACGTTTGGGAGCCACTGGCCAGTCTTCCACCTTGCCCGCTGGACATCTCCCCAACTTCTCAGCCTCATCACCTCTGACACAGAGCTCAGTATCTCCTCCCCCCCCCCCACTGCTTTCCACCCTGTTTCCCTACTGCAAGGCGCCCCAACGTCCCCTTGTCACTGTGGGCTGGACCTTTGGGTACTCTCTTCACCCCCTCTCTCCCTATTCTCCCCACAGCCTGTCAGTCTCCAGTCCTGTCCCACCTCCCCTGGCTCTGCCTTGCACCCTCCTCCCTGTCCCCACATCTGAAAGTGCAGCTCAGGCCTCACCCTCTCTTTCCTGGACCATTTTCCCAGGCTCCTCCCCAGCCTCCTGGCCTCCAGTCTGTCCCCTACTTGGCCCCAGAAGTGACTCTGTTAACTCAGGCCCTTTGCTCAGGGCCCTCCCAAGGCACATCGGAGCCCTGGAACAAATTCTAGAAACAGCTTGGTGGATGGAGCTGAGTTGCGGACATACATTGCAGAAGGAGCAGTAGCCACACAGGGACCCTGGCTGGTAGTTCCCGTACTCCTGGGCATCCTGCTGACCTATGGGGACAAGAGGGCAGAGTGACCCAGGCTGACTCCGCTCCTCCCCACCCACATCCAGTCCAGATCACTTACCCATGTTCTCACCACTCTCCTCTTCACTGGAGGCACCTCCAGCCACCTCCCTCCTGGCCAGTGGGTTGGGGATGATGGTGAAGGGGAGCTTGTCTTCCTCCAGCCCCTCCTCCTCGTCTTCTTCCTCCTGGTGGTCTTGGCTCAGTGGGTCCCAGACCTCAGCCCTCTCTTCCCCCCTCTCCTCCTTCTCTTCTTCCTCCTCCTCTTCCTCCTCTTCTTCCTCCTCCTCCTGGCTCAGCCCGAGGCCATGACCTTCCTCCTTGTCTTCCTCATCCTCTTGGCCCAGGCTGCCATGGCAGGTGCCTCCTCCTCCCTCCTCTGAACCTTCATCATCTTCTTCATGGGAGCTGTGATCCTCTTCCTTCTCTTCCTCTTCCTCCTCAGAATCACTCTCCCTTAAGTGGCTTCTATCCTTCACCCCCATGTGTTCTGGATGGTGGTGACTAATCTCCTCCTTGATGGACCCTCTGTGGCCAGTCCCTTCATCTCTATGGCCTTGCTGCCTGTGGCTGGGAGGCTGGTGGCCAAGCTCCGCAGAGATGTCCTCATCTTCCTCCTTGGGGACTCCGTGGTGGTGATGGCCAGGGATTGCTCTTTTATATTCCTCTGGGAAGTCCTCCTCCTTAGCGCTCTTATGGCCTTGGGGTTGGTGGCTGGCAACATGGTGGCTGAACTTGACTGTAATCTCCTCCTCCTCCTCTTCCTCCTCCTCCTCTCCGAGGCCATGGTGGGTGTGCCTGGGAACCTGGTGCCAGTGTTCAGTGGACACATCCTCATCCTCGTCATCCTTATCTCTGTGGCTGGGGCCATGATGGTGGTGTTCATCTGAGACATCTTCCTCCTCTTCCTTCTCATGGTCTCGGTGCCTGTGGACCTGGTGTCCATACTCAGTAGAGACATCCTCCTCTTCCCCTTCTTCATCATCCTCTTCTCCGTGGCTTCGGTGTACATGCCTGACGATATGATGGTGATGCTCACTGGACACAACTTCGTCTTCGTCCTCATCTTGGTGGCTGTGGCTCCTGTGGCTGGGGAAGTGGTGCCCGTGCGCAGCTGGATCCTCCGCGTCTTCATTCCCACGGCTTCTGTGCCCACGGGCCTGCTGGGCATGCTCTGTGTATTCCTCCTCATCAGAGATGTTCTCATCTCCTGCCTCGTGGCCTTGGTACCTATGGCCTTGGGATTCTCTGGAGACATCTTTGTCCTCTTCTCCGTGGCCCCAGAAATGATGCCCATTCTCCGTAGAGACATCCTTGTTCTCATCTCCATGGCCTCTATGGCTATGCGTGGGGTGGCCAAATTTGCCCGACCCATCCTCTGAAGGCCCCGAAGCTCCTGCATTGTTATTCCAGTTGCTGGGGCCTGGCCCAGCCCCTCTCAGCTGCTGGGTCATGGCAGGGGGGAGGAGCAGGCTGGCCACTGCAGCCCAGAGGACGGAAGCGTGCAGCCATGGCCCACAGTGGCCCATGGGGACAGACAGGCAGCAGAGCTTCTCCCAGGGCTGGCTCCCACTGCAGTTGTGGCTATGTGGATGAATGTTGGGGTCCTTGTCCCTTTTGGGCTCCTTCTCTTATTTTCTCCCTGTGTCGTTCCTTTGCTGTGTCTCTCCGTCTCTGCCCTCTGGCCCTCACAGCTGGGCTCTGGACACCCCTGTGAGGCAGTCTCCGGAGCCCCCTGACCCCCCTTTCTGGCCCTCCCTCCCACTTCCCAGCCAATAGGGTCTCTCCCCTCCCCACTCTGTAGCTAAATTTACTCTCAGCCCTGAGTTATTCTGGATCAGCCCTGTCTGCCCCTTCCCTCCTCCTCCTCCTCCCAACCGGGGAGGGAGTGGATGAAGGGGTCTCTCCTTGGCCGGGAGAGAGGGGCCAAGGGACTTGACTTTGGGCTGCCAACAAGTTCACGTTTGTCAGCTGCAAAGACAATGGCTAGATTTTTAGTAGGCCAATCTGGGGGGAGCCTGGGTCATGGGGAAGTGGAGCAGGAGGGATGCATCTGAGGGGAGAGACCCCTGCCAAGGAAGGACTGGGGCTTAGGTTATGGGGAGTTTCTGGCCGGAATGGGCTACTTTGCTGAGATGGTGGAGGCCAATGTGGAGGCTCTGGAGAGGGGTGCGAGGAATTTGCTCCAGTACACATAGCCGTGACCTCCTGTCCCTGGAACTCAGATCTGGGGGCAGGGGATGGGGCCAGGCCAGGGCTATAAATACAGCGAGGGGGGGACAAGGGGCTCAGGTTACCCAGGAGGCTGCAGCTGTCCCTGTCAGAGAGCTGGCAGGAGACATGTGGCCCTGCTTGTCTACGTATCAATACCTCCCACTCCTCATCCTGTCACTGTCGCCCTCATTCTTTGGGTTCCCATCCTTCGTTATAGGTCTCCCTCTCTATCATTGTTTCTTCACCTGCTTTCTCTCAGTGTCCCCGTCCCCCCTCCCAAGGATTCTGTCCCCTTCTCCCTCTCATTCTGAGTGTCTGCCTCTCATCCAAACCTTTCTCTCTCTCTCCCCTCTCCCTCTTTGGGTCAGTGTAGCCCCCCCCCAACCTCTGTTCCCCCTTTCTGATTCCCTGCCCCCACCTAAGTCTTTGAGTTTCTCCCCCTCTCTCCCTCCACCCAGGTCAGTGTGCCCTCTCTCTCATCGCTGGCATTTCCTCTCTGGGTCTCTTCCCCCTCTCTCTGGATCCCTGTCCCCCTCTCTGGTCTCTTTCCCCCTATCTCTGGGTCCCTGTCCCCCATCTCTGGTCTCTGCCTCCCTCTCTCCCTGGGTCCCTGTCTCTCTCTCTGGGTCCCTTGTCCTTCTCTCTGGGTCCCTTGTCCTTCTCTCTGGGTCCTGTCCAACCTTTTGCCCCGCCTCCCGCTCTACGCTTCTCCGAGACTCCCCGCCCCCCAGACCTGGCCCCGCCCCGGCTGGGCTGAGAAGTGGCGGATCCGGTTTGCCCCGGGCTATATCTATAACCCGGGCTGCTGGAGGGAATGCAGGGAGTCGGATAGGTTGCGGTGGCTGCGGCAGCATGGTGGGTGCGGAGAAGGAGCAGGTACAGCGGCCGAACCCGGGTCTGAGGGAACAGGGAGCTGGGGCCTGGCCTCCTGGTTTCCAGAGAGCAGGGTGCTTGAGACCCAGATTCTTGGGTCAGACAAAGACGGGGATTGCTGGGAGCCGGGACTCCTGGGTCCTTGGGGACGGATAGGTGGGGTGGTTGGGGGGGTCGAGTCTCCTGAGTCCGGGAGAGGAGGGCGGACTCCCGGGTCTTCGGCTAGGGCGCGGGTGGGCCACTCCGTGTGGATTTTCTGGCCGGAATGGGGGCCGATCCGTCCTGAACTGGATCCACCCACTCCTTGTTCCTGTCCCCAGAGCTGGATCCCCAAGATCTTCAAGAAAAAGACGTGCACGACTTTCATCGTTGACCCCACAGATTCGGGGTGAGGAGTTCGCCCCGGGACCGACCCCAGAGAGTCCCGGGTCCGCTGACCCCGCCCACCGCAGACCCCGCCCTTCGGTTCCTTCCCTGCCCCAGTCCTGTCTCTGCGGACACTCCCAAGGGCGTTCCCTGGTGGCTCTCTGCCCCTGGGAGGGCTTGGGTCAGTCTGCAAACACTTCCATTTCCCATCCTCCCGCTCTGGATCAGTGTGAAAGCCCCAGGGCTGGGTTCTGTTTCTTTGCTTCCCGGTGGCCCTCCTGTGTGTCTCGGCCTCCTGGTGTCACTTTCTCTGTCTTTCTTTCTTGGCTGTCTCTGTTTCATTCATTCATTCATTCGTTCATTCCAACAAGAAACTCTCACTCAGCACTTCCAAGGGGGCATTATTTTCAACAGCACAGGCCCTGCCCATGTTCAAATTTCAGTTGGGACACATTATTGTGTGGCTTCAGGCAAATTATTTCACTTTTCTGGGCCTCATTTATCATCTGGGATTAAAAACAGGCTCTATTTCCTGGGGATAGTGTGAGAAATAAACAAGTTAAGGCTTGTGATATTTCTGAAACAGCAGCACATAGTAAGCATGGAAAATATGTCCAATTCCCACTGGAAGGTAGCAGTTACTAGCATGTGTAGGGCCTGTGCTCACTGCTGGGTGATCAGGGGTGGGGGTGACCACCCTTAGGAGCTCCTGGCCTTCAGTGATGGTCTTTCAAGTGGGTTCTGGCTTTCCAGTGTCCTCAAGACAACCTTTGGGGTATGGGAAATGTCAGCATTCCTAATTTAGTGTTTTACTGTGAATATATTAGTGCAGGATGGCTTTAATTGTGTGTAAGTAAATATATACATTCTTTGGGGGTGAGCGCTCAAAAACTTTTCCTGATGGGAAGGGAGGTCAAGAAAGTTTAGAAACCTCTAGTCTGGTGGGAGGAAGACAATTCTTGGGCAAGGAGATGGGAGCTGCAAAGGACACACCACTGGGCCCAGTGAGAGCCAAGAGGAGGCATCTGGTTAGGGCTGGGGAGGGGACACAGGCTGTCACCAATGGCTTCTGGAGGAAGAGGAGCCAATGAGGTGACATTTGAAAGTGACAAAGTAGGAGTTTGACAGTTGAAGGTGGGCTGGATTCCAGGAGTGGGAACAGCAAGTATAAATTTCCCTCTATTGACGATGTGGGCTGCAAATGGGGCAGAGTTCAGGGTGCAGGGAGTATCTGAGAGAGGAGACCAAGGAGGAGGGTGGGACCAGAAGTCACCGGACCTCAGATGTCACCCTGAGGGTTTGGGATGTGCCTTGCTGTTCCGGGGAGCCATGGGAGGGGCAGGATCAGCTCTGGGTGTGGAAAGCTTCTCTGAGGGCCACATCAGGATGAATTGGCGTTCAGGATGCCGGGGGCAGAGGCTGGGCAAGGGTCAGGTGGGAGAAGAAGAGGCCTGAGACAGGCCAGGGCTGTGGAGACACAGAGAGGAGGGGATGGGGCAAAGATTCAGGGGCAGGAGCTTAGGGAGCGATGGATTAGTGGAGTGAGAGGGGAGAGGGGCGGATGGGTCCAGACATCTGGTCTGGGGCCTGGGAGACAGTGGGCTGCCCCTGAGTTGGGAACCCAGGAGCATGAGTAGGTTTGGGAAACGTTGCTGAGCTCAGAGTGGGACTTTGTGTGTGGGAGGGGCCTGGGGGAACCAGGGGCATTGCAGACCTGGGTCAGGGACTCAGGAAAGGTCTGTGCCTTCCATCCAAGATTTGAGAGGTCCTAGCTGTAGATGGTAATGGAAGCTGTGGAGGTTGCATAAAATCAGAGAAGGTTGCAAACTGGTAATTCTATGGTCAATTTTTTTTTTTCTTCCACGGGAGAGGATTGCTAAAAACTTGTCTCTGAATGCTTCACGACAGACATGCTGCCTCAAATCAGCACAGCCTCTGGCACAGCCACTTATAATTTTCCACCTGATGCTTCTTTCTCTTATGTTAGCTGCCAGGCCCTCGGGGGCATTGAGTTTGAGACCCATGTAGGGAAGGCATGTGGCCCTGGCTCTGGGGAACACCTAAACTCAGGGGAGGCACAGAGGAAGAGAAGCCACAGATGAGGCAGAGAGAGTGCCCAGGGAAGGGTGTGCTCTGCCAAGGAATAAGTGTTTTAGAATCAGAGCCTTTTAGCTGTGATCAGTGCTACTTTGTCAGCGTCCAATGAGACTTGAATAGAAGCCCTTGTATTTAGGGACGTGCAGGTAATCGCTGATTTTATCGGGAACAAATTTCGGATTTCGGTGCCACACAGAGAAAGGGGAGTAGGAGATGAGATGGGCAGAGGGAGAGTCTGCCAGTGCTGTCCACCAGAATTTTCTGCAATGGTGAAAATGTTCTGTATCCACATTCAGTGTGGCAAGCCACTGGCCACATGTGGCTCCTGATCATTTGAAATGTGACCAGAGCAACCGAATAAGTGAATTTTTAATTGTATTTAATTTTAACTTATTTGAATATAAAGAGCACTGTGTGGCTAGAGGCTACTGTACTGGAGAGTTCAGGTTCTGGAACAGTCCTTGAAATAATTTTTACCAGGAAGGGCTTGTGGGAAGTAGATGGACAGGAATGGGGGGGGGGGTGCTGGGGGTCCAGGGATGGGCTTGAGATGGGTAAAATGATCAAGTGGGTAAATTAAGGCATGCCAGGACTCTGGAGGTAGACTCAGAAAGGAGGAGGGACGCATCCTATAGTTCTCACTGTGCCAGGAGCTGGTGTGTTCTGTGTGGATTTGTTGGACATTCTTTAAGTGACTTTAAATTCTTGTCAAATCCATGGACCACCTGTGTTATTCTTTCCATAAAATTAGTCCTTAAATCATGACTCACTCTGTTTGCATAAATGCAGGCCTCCCCCTGAATCCCTTCTGGAATCAGGGACCAAGGAGATTCAGGTACATTTTCAAATAAATTTCTCATCTCCCAAACGCATATTCCTTGCTCTTTTTAAGCTCAGGTGCCAATCCCATTAGGTAACAAGGGATACTTATATATCTATTTAGGGCGAAAATTTTTCCTAGATGATCACCGTAAATGGAAAATCTGTTCCATTTGCCACAAAGAGAAAGAAATAAGCCATAAAAGACAATTACAATGAAAACCAAATAAAAAGTATTTACCTTCTAAGTGGATGCTATTGGCAGCCCAGTTTTCTGAGCCTGAGGCCAGCTTTTCTCTGCTAAAAAGAAATAGTAAAGAGTTAGGCATTAAAAATATTCCAGCACCCAGCTGGGCCTCTCTCCTTGACAGTAATCAGGAGAGCTCAAAAAGGAATGACTTTCTCACTGTGTTATTCAAGGTTATTTAAAGCTCTGTGTGGAGTTCATGGAGACTGGATCTGGTATGCAGCCCCCATTTTAGGGAATGTTGTGTTATTTCATTGGCTCCTCATAGTTCTATGAAGTAGCCTGTGCTATTATTGTCTTTTCATTTGAGGTGGTGATTTAGGCTCAGAGAGGGGAAACTACTTACCCGAAGTCACACAGCTGCCTTGGCATCTAGTGCATGCTTGCTCTATGAATCACTCTCTTGATTTTCCTTTTCATGTGAATATCATCTGTTTGGTCGGGGGGGGGGGGGGCGGCAAGGACACCCCCGATGGCCCCTTGCACTTTTCCACTCAGGCCCTGAAGGCAAGTGTGAGGGTGGGGCCCTGTATGTAGACCTCCCTGCTCAGGCTTACTTGAGCCACGGTGGCTTCCTGCTGGTGGGTGAGGTGACTGTTGTTGTTCTGCCCCAGTCTCTCCCTCAGGCTGGTCAGAACCAGGACGAAGCAGTGCCAGGGTCAGCTTGGACTGTGAGCTCCTCTGGGGGAACATGCAGAAATAGGGATATTTCTACAGGATGCTTGGGGTCAGTGTGGACACCCCTGGGGTTCATCCTCCTCCTTCCCCCTCCTGGCCAGGGGGAGCTGGTGCCAGTGTGGGCATCGCCGGTGTGTGCACCCATCAGTGGCTGTGGAAGATGCGTTCGGGGCAGCTGTGGTGACCGTATGGGACAGTGACTTGCACACCACAGAGAAGCCCACAGACGCCTTCGGGGACCTGGACTTCCTGGGAGCCGGCCGCAGGGCCAGCAATGTGAGGCTTGCATGTCTGGGCAGGGCCAGGGTTGGCCAGTGGGACTGCGTGCCTCAGGGGCTCCCGGGGTCAAGGTCTGGGGCGTCCCAGCTGAATGCTGTGTCTCCCCATTTGCCCATCCCTGTCTTCACTTCTCCTGGATCTCCGTCCTCTCCACCCCTGTCTGTCTTTTCTACGTCTGTCCTCCTCTCTCTGGGTCTCTGTCCCTTTCTCTCTGAGTCTCTGTTCCCCTCCCCGTGTCCCCTCCTCTCGTGTGTCCACAGTTCCTCCGGCTCTCTGACCGCACGGATCCAGCTACCGTTTATAATCTAGTCACCAACATATGGGGCTTCCGGGCCCCGAATCTGGTGGTGTCTGTGCTGGGGGGGTCAGGGAGCCCCACCCTCCAGACCTGGCTGCAGGACCTGCTGCGACGCGGGCTGGTGCGGGCTGCCCAGAGCACAGGTGACTGCGCGTGGGTGGGGGCTGCGCCTCCTGGACCTGGCCGACTGCCCCTGCCAGCTCCCCCACTTCCCTGGCATGCTACCTGCCCCCCTCCCATCTCTCTGGGTGGGGTTTTGTCTCACTCTCTAGTCTCTCTCTCTCTCTCTACATACCCGTGTGACTGGACCTCACCACCACTCTCTGTGTCGCTGTGTAGGGGCCTGGATTGTCACTGGAGGGCTGCACAAGGGCATTGGCCGGCATGTCGGTGCAGCTGTGCGGGACCACCAGATGGCCAGCACTGGGAGCAACAAGGTGGTGGCCATGGGCGTGGCCCCCTGGGGTGTGGTTCGGAATAGAGACACCCTCACCAACCCCAAGGTGGGACCCAGCGTCTTGGAAAAGGAGGGGGCTGGGGTCCAGGGTCTGAGGGAGGAGGAGGCTGGGGGCCTGGAGTCCCGGGTTTGAGAGAGGGGTCTGGGTGTCTGGACTCCTGGGTCTGAGGGACAAATGGCTGGTGTCTGTCCTCTTGGCCCTGATGGAAAGACTCCCTGGTCTGGCCACTTGTCCCCCAGGGCTCATTCCCTGCGAGGTACCGGTGGCGCGGTGACCCCGAGGATGGGGTCCAGTTCCCTCTCGACTACAACTACTCGGCCTTCTTCCTGGTAGACGATGGCACGCACGGCCGCCTGGGCGGCGAGAACCGCTTCCGCTTGGGCTTCGAGTCCTACCTGGCCCAGCAGAAGACAGGCGTGGGAGGTGAGTGGCTCATTCTGCTGGGGAATCACGACCCAAGGCTCAGGATCCCAGTGGTCCGGTCTGGTCGGAATTTGGGGATTTTGGCCAGAGGGAGTTTCCTGTGGTCAAATGCCTTCTCCCGTCATTTGCTGTATTTTAAAAAATCTTTATTTTGAAATCTACAATACACAAATGTGGATGACTTGATGAATTTTGAACAAACTGAACCCGTTTATGCAATCAGCACCCACATCAAGAAATAGAATAATACCAGCCCCAAGAAGCCTTCTCCTGCCCACACCGAGGGCCACCCTATCCTGCTTGTCACAGTGGAGAGTGGTTCTGACTGTGCTTCATATGAATACAATCACACCATCAGCATGTTTTTAATTCTGGCTGCTCACATTTGACATTATTTCTGTGAGATTCATCCATATCATTGCATGAATTGTAGTTTGTAAATAACCCACGGATCAAAGAAGGAAAAAACGAGAAGCTAGAAAATATTTTGAACTGAATAATCATGATGTTATGAGATACCAACACTTTGGGCATGTAGCTAATGCAATACTTAGAGAGAAATCTGCAGACTTAAATGCTTATGAAAATCAATGATTGAAGTCTTTAATTAAAAAAAATCCTAGAAACAGAAGATCAAATCAAATCTAGAGAAGGCTGAAGCAAGAATATAATAAAGACAGGGCAGAAATCACTAAAACAGAAAGATATGTCCATTGTAGAAAGTCAACTAGGGACTCCACTGGTGGCACAGTGGTTAAGAATCCGCCTGCCAATGCAGGAGACACGGGTTTGATCCCTGGTCCAGAAAAATCCACATGCCACGGAGCAACTAAGCCTGTGAGCTACAACTACTGCACAGGTGCTCTAGAGCCCGTGAGCCACAACTACTGAAGCCTAAGCGCCTGGTGCCCATGCTCCACAACAAGAGAAGCCACCACAGTCAGAAGCCCCTTGCACCGCAACAAAGAGTAGCCCCTGCTCTCTGCAACTAGAGGAAGCCTGTGTGCAGCAACAAAGACCCAATGCAGCCTAAATATAAATAAAAATAAATTAATTAAAAAAAAAGAAAATCAACTAAACAGAAACCTGCTTCTTTATAAACATTTCCTGTATTTTAAAAAGTGTCCACTTAATTCTTAAACTTCACTTAGCTTTTTGGCAACTTTAATTTTATTTTTAAAATTATCTTTTTGGGGTGTAAACTGACTTTTAGGGGTATATAATTCTATGAGTTAAGGCATATGTAGAGATTCAGGTGACCATTTCCACAATCAGGACACAGACCAGTTCTGTTACCATGAAGGCATTCCTTTTGTACACGGCCCCTGGCAGCCACTGGTCAGTTTGCTATCACTCTAGTCTCTTTTCCAGAAGATAAATAAATGGAATAATATAATACATGATCTTTTGAGACTGGCTTCTTTCACTCAACATAATATTTTATGGCAGCTTTAATATGTGTTTATTGGGACTAATCAAACCATGAGAAGGTATATAAGGAAATTCATATCATTGCCTGAATCATAGTTTGTAAATAACTCACTGGTCAAAGAAGAAGAAAAAAATGTTAGAAAATTCCCTTCCCAGATCCACTCCCCTTTATTGGGGGTAATCTGTGTTATATGGTTTGAGTTTATCCTTTTATACCTTTGTCTACACTTATAAAATCCTATGCAATTATATTTTCACCTCTATGGTGTTCCTTTCTCTTGTTTATACTATACATATACATATCCCTTTCTTATAACCATCCCTTTAGGCCTAAACTTCTCTATCTTGCATCTTCTTTTAATAGTTGCATGATATTCCTTGGTAATGGTTGTACCATCTATTATTTAAAATTTCCTCAGTAGGTGGATACTTAAAGTGCTATCAGTATTTAGCACTACAAACAATGCTGAATAAATACCTTTGTATGAACACCCATAATTACATCCAGGTGTTTTAAATTCTATATAGTAATTCCCCCAAGTGAGATTGCTCTGTGTGTATACTAATAGATAGTACTAGGTAACTTTGTAAAAGTGTGTAGCAATTTTCACTCTCATCCATAATGTGTGAGAGTTTCCTTTTTGTCCAGTCTTAACCAGCTCTGGATACTCTTGCTTTAAATTTTTTGCCAATTTGATGGGTTAAAAAGTGACGTCACTTTTCATTTAATTTTTTAATTTATATAACCACTATTAAAAGACATAAACGTATCTTTTGTTGGCCAATCAGATTTTCTCAATTATAAATTGTCTATTCATAATCTTTGTACATTTTTGAATTGGGTTATTTCTTTCTTGTCTTTTTGTAAGAATTCTTTGTATCCTGTCCATAGTAAAGCTTTGACCGTTAGATATAAAATTTGTAAAAGATACTTTAATTATGGTGTCTACCTCCATAAAAATTCTATCATTTTTACGTGGTTAGATATTTTTGTTGTTCCTTTTATAGCCCTTGGTTTCCCTTGGTTTTTTAGAAAGGGCCATTCCACTCTAACGCTACACAAATATTCTATTTTTTTTACACCAGTTTATTTTTTTTAATTTTTTAAAATTAATTAATCAATTTATTTTTATTTTTGGCTGTGTTGGGTCTTCATTGCTGTGCAGGCTTTCTCATTTCTGTGGCATTGTGGTGCACAGGCTTCTCACTGCAGTGGCTTCTCTTGTTGCGGAGCACCAGCTCTAGGCGTGAAGGCCTCAGTAGTTGTGGCACGTGGGCTCAATAGTTGTGCCTTGTGGGCTCTAGAGGGCAGGCTCAGTAGTTGTGGCGCACATGCTTAGCTGCTCCGCAGCATGGGGGATCTTCCCAGACCAGGGATGGAACCTGTGTCCCCTGCATTGGCAGGCAGATTCTTAACCACTGCGCCACCAGGGAAGTCCCTTGTTTAAGGCAGTTTAAGGATGTTTGAATATATATTAGGGAAAGTTCTTCCTCATCGTCATTTCTCAAAAATTTCTTAACTCCTCTGATATTTATTCTTTCATGTGATTTAAAAATTATTTTGTTCCATTGGAAAAAAAAAAAGGAAAACACTGCCAATCTCCTCCAACCTCCCTCTTTCCCCAAATTGCATTGAATTTATGTATTGCATTGTGACAGGTTAACATGGTATTTGTTTTTCCATTTATTCAGGTCATGTCCTTAAATAAGATTTATCAATTTCCTCATGAAAGTATTGTACCTTTCTGTATGAATTAATTCCCAGGTATTTTATTACTTTTGTTAAAACATGGATAAGATACATATTATAATAGTTGGAGAAAAATTTTTGATTTTTGTGTATTTTTCTTGTTTTAATCCTCTTAACCAAATTCTCTTATTAATATTTAGTTATTTTGAGTGGAGTCTCTCCAGTTTTCCAAGAATATAGATCATCTTTCCTTCAAATAGATACCTATGTCTCTTCCAGCTTAAAAAAAATACACGTTTTCATTCCAATTATTTCACTTTCTTGCATTATTACATTAGTTCAAAACTCCCAGGTAAGTGTGAATAGTAGTAATATTTCGATTCTTATTTTAGTGGGAATAGAGTTCATAGAAAACATGTGAGTTTGCTATTGGGCTTTGATAAATATTTTTATTGTATTTAGATAGCCCTCTCTATTCCTTATTTCCTTCATTTTCTATTTGAACTTTCATCCTCTCCTGGTTCCTGGACGGTTAATCAGTTATAGGATTGACTCATGCCTCATTGGGGAACCCAGGAGTCCAGGCTCCCAGCCCTCTCCTCCCTTAAGAAGTTGAACATTACCATCTTTAAGATCTGGCCCCTCCCAACATCCTCAAAGGCGTGACAATTACCATGAGCCTTAGGACAGAGGATTAGGCAGAAGCCAGCATTTGCCCCAGGGGCTCCTGGGAAATGTGGTTTTCTCCCATCCCTGGCAGAGACTGATGGGAGGTGACCAAGCCCTCTGCTGTCTTCTCTCCTCAGGAACTGGAATTGACATCCCTGTCCTCCTTCTCCTGATTGATGGTGATGAGAAGATGTTGAAGGTATAGGGGCCCAGGTGCCTGGGTCTAAGGGGGGCAGTAGCCAGGGGCTGTGCTCCTGGGTCCCGAGTCTTAGGGGAGGAGAGGGCTGGGAATCTGGGTTCCAGGAGAGGCGAATACTTTCCTTCCCTAACCTGACTCTCCCTTTTATCCTGTAGCGCGTAGAGAACGCCACCCAGGCTCAGTTGCCCTGCCTCCTGGTGGCCCGGTCTGGGGGAGCTGCAGACTGCCTGGCAGAGATCCTGGAAGACACTCTGGCTCCAGGGGGTGGAGGGGGCAGGCGACGTGAAGCCCGAGATCTGATTAAGCGTTTCTTCCCCAAAGGAGACCCTGAGGTCCTACAGGCCCAGGTATGACATTGGGGGCCCAACTCTGGAACCTGAGATGGGAGGGAGCTGGGGACCTGGGTTCCTAGGTCTTGAGAAGTGAGGCTGCTGAGGATTTGGAGTCTTGGATCCAAGGGAACAGGAATGTGGGCCCAGCCTCTTGGATGTGAAGGAGGAAAGGCTGGGAGCCTGGACTCCTGGGTCTGAAGGAGGAGAGGCCTGGTGGCCTGGATCCCCGCTAGGTTCTGGGAGTAGAGGGTGCTGGGCACCTAGACTACTGGGTCCTGCAGGAGAATGTTCTCCTATTTCCCTGTGGACAGGGCCAGGGTGTTGGGTAGGGGGTTGCAGGATTTGGTATTCTGCAGGTGGAGAGGATCATGACTAGGAAGGAGCTGCTGACAGTCTATTCAGCTGATGATGGCCCTGAGGAATTTGAGACCATCGTTTTGAAGGCCCTTGTCAAGGGTAAGACTTGGAATCCCCAAAACTCCCCCTCTGTCAGCTCAGCTTTGGACACTTCTGGCCTTGGCACTTTATCCATCCTCTCTAATCTAAGTTGTGCCCCTTTTAATCTTTTTCCTTATATCATTGCCTTTTGGGGCTTTGCATGGTGCTGTCTGGACAGTTTTCCCAAGACACTTTCATTATGTTCCAACATTGCTTTCTTCCTGTTGCATCCATCCACCCATCCTTTTATCCTTTATCCATCCAGCCAGCCATATGTACGTTGATCTCCATCTATGATTTATTCCACTCATCCTTCATTCTTCCATGCATCCAATCATCCATCCATCTTGCCATCCACCCATCCTTCTACCAATCTATTCACACTTCTATTAACAATTCCATCCACTCATCATTCTTCCATCCATCCTTCATCCATCCATCCATCCATCCATCTTATCCATCCATTCTTCCATCTATCCGCCCACTCACCCTTTCTACCTTTCCTACATGCCTCCAATATGTTTTAAGCCCTGAGGGGTGGTAGGGTCAGAGATGAACCAGAGTGCTGTCTCCCAATGAGGAACTCTGATATTTCACTAGAGGAATGAATCATGAAAACCGAGGTAGGGAGCATAATGGCCGCTCGGTAGAGGCCGAGGATGGAGCTCATTATTCATTCAACAAAGATTATCCTAGGCTTCAGAGATAAAAGCAGATCCTACCAGGGTTGTTTGGACACAACCTTAAGTAAAATTCAAGACAAAAGCATGGGAGAGGAACTGCTGTCAGAAAGGGGAGAAAAAAATTCAACAGGGAGGTGCTATTTAAATTGGACCTTGAAGAGCCAGTAGAATTTGGAGTTAGTAAAGTGGGGAGGTGGAATGAATAAGTGGTAAGGGGTATCCCCTGGGCTCTGTGGGAATGTGGGTGGGGAGGGTCGTTTTTGGTGTCAAAAGAGTTTTACAGGGAAAACACCCACTTAGATAAAAACTCCCAAGAAGCATAGTGTCAATTTTTAATGCGTTCTGAGCCCCGGGTCCCCACCCAAGTTGCATCTACCATGTTCTGTGATGTGGTAGTTATTTTTGACTTTGGAATTAGATAAAACTAAAATCTGAATACCAACTTGTCCCTCTCTCTTCTGTGTGACTTTGAGAAAGAGACTTTCCCTCTCTGAGCCTTAGTTTCTCTCTCTGAAAAACTGAGATAATACCTAGCAGGAGTGTTGTGAGCCTCAGAGGCAGCTTATGGGAGTGCCTGGTCCCCAGGGGGAGCCTAATAAATGGGAGCTCTTCTTAATATGATTCCATTTCTTATGGGGACACATCCTTTAATAGAGGATGACAGTCAGTGTGCAAATCTGATTCACTTTACAGAAGTTAACTCACCAGCCTCCTGGGAGAAACACAGCAGCTCTCTAAGATGTGGTTTGAGGGGGTGGTGTTTTAAGTCCATTGCCAGCAGAAGTACAAGTGATGACACTCTGCTGGGGAAACTGGAGATGGCTGGACAGCCTCAGTATTGGCAGAGTGTAAGGGATGGGGTTTCAGCAGGTGAGGAAGGAAGGGGGAAGGGGATGAATGCTTCTTAAGAATCTGGGAGCAACCAGGCACTGTGCTGAGCAGCTGGCACACGTTATCGCCCCTGATCCTCCACCCCTGCTTATAGGGATCCTCTCCCCAGTTTGCAGATGAAGAAACTGAGGCTCAGAGAGGGGGAAAGTGACTTGCCCAAGGTCACACGAGGTTGACTGCACACTTTTGGATCCAGTGACTTATCGGATCAAAGTTTTAAAGCTCATGTGTTCTTCCTTGCTCTTTTTAATGACCTCCGGGGTCTTCTGGACTCCTGCTAATGTTTGCATTTTTTCTGCTACTTTTCTTCTCACAAATACTCCCAAGTTGCAGGAAACCAGAGTGACTCACATTTGCCATCATATACTTTGCTTTCTTGAGTCCAGGCTTTTGCTCAAGCTGCTCCTGCTGCCTTGAAGAGTCTTTTCTCACCTTAGATGCACACTTCCAAATCCTACTAGTCTTTCAACAGCCCTACCTCAATGCCCATCCCCTAGGAGACTCCCTTGGAGCTCTTCATACCTCTGTGACTGTAGACTCCCCCGGACCCTAATCACGTTCTGTGCCCTCCTCCAAGGGCACTGATCACTCTAAGGGTAGTTATGTGGTTCTGGGACATATTTCCCCACAATAGAGCTCCTTCAGGGCAGGGACTGTATCCAGTTTCTCTCCCCACCCCTGGTACTACCTGGCCCATAGCCTACCTCAATAAATGTGGTTTTTAAAAATTTTTTTTAAATAATTTTCTTTCTTTATTTTTGGCTGCATTGGGTCTTTGTTGCTTGCACGCAGGCTTTCTCTAGCTGCAGAGAGCGGGGGCTACTCTTCATTGTGGTGTGTGGGCTTCTCATAGTGGTGGCTTCTCTTGTTGTGGAGCATGGGCTTTAGGCACGGGCTTCAGTAGTTGTGGCACACGGGCTCAGTAATTGTGGCACATGGGCCTAGTTGCTCCGTGGTATGTCAGATCTTCCTGAACCAGGGCTCAAACCTGTGTTCCCTGCATTGGCAGGCAGATTCTTAACCACTGTGCCACTAGGGAAGTCCCAATAAATGTTAAATGAATAAATGATTCCCTTTCCTTTTCTTGGGGCCTCTAAACCACTGGTCTGTGCTCTGCCCCTGAGGTGAATGACCTTATGCTTGTAATAGCCTGACTTCTTAAAGACCCTAGACTCTGCCCAACAACACTCCCTTTATAGAGAGTTTAAATGTAAGGCATCTCAAGTAGAAGCAATACAGACATTCATCGGATGTTCCCAACCTCCCCCTGACTTCTTGCCCCCTCTCCCTCTCACCCTTTCAGCCTGTGGGAGCTCTGAAGCCTCAGCTTACCTGGATGAGTTGCGTTTGGCTGTGGCTTGGAACCGTGTGGACATTGCCCAGAGTGAACTCTTCCGGGGGGACATCCAATGGCGGGTGAGGGGTTGGGACTTGGAGGTTGGGGATCCTGATAAAAGGGATGCATTCCCCCCCACCCTCGACTCCTTTGACATCTGGCTCTATCTTCCATTATGGCCTGTCCAGCCTTCTCTTAATTGTGCATCCATCTCTGGTTGTCCATCTGTCCTCATCTTGTTCCCTCACTCCCAATCCATCCATCCATCCATCCATCCATCCATCCATCCATCCATCATCCACCCAACCACTTGTCCATCCATCCACCCTCTCTTCCGTCCATCTGTCCATCCATCCATCCATCCACTTGTCCATCCATCCACCCTCTCTTCTGTCCGTCCGTCCGTCCGTCCGTCCGTCCATCCATCCATCCATCCATCCATCCACCCATCCATCGTCACTCATAGCTCTGTACCCCCATCTCTCATCCTTAACCTCTGACCTCACCTGGCCTTCTGCCTATCTCTGCACTCAACTCTTCCCCCATTCATTCCACCCCCGCCAGTCTTTCCACCTGGAAGCCTCCCTCATGGACGCCCTTCTGAACGACCGGCCAGAGTTCGTGCGCTTGCTTATCTCCCATGGCCTTAGCTTGGGCCACTTCCTGACGCCGACGCGCCTGGCCCAGCTCTACAGTGCAGCGCCCCCCAACTCACTTATCCGCAGCCTTCTGGACCAGGTGTCCCACGGCGCAGGCATCAAAGCCCCAGCCTCTAAAACCTCTACGGAGCCGCAACCCCCTAAGGTGGGGCAGGTGCTGCGGCTGCTGCTAGGGAAGACGTGCGCGCCTACGTTCCCCGCCGGGGGCACCCACCAGGACGATGGTGGCAGGGAGAATGTAAGGAACCGGGTGGGTGGGGGAAGCACAAAAGGGTCTGGGGGCGTGGCTATGCCGGGAGGGGGCGTGGTCAGAGAACTGAGTGTGTGACTGAACCCGGTGTAGGGCTGATGGTTGGGGCGGAATCAGGACAGGTCTGGGGCGGGGCCAACACTCACCACGCCTTCCTCGCCTGCAGTCACAGCTGCTGTCCGACAAGGCTACCTCAGAACTTCTGCTGGAAGCCGGTCCTGGGCAGGCCCCCTGGAGTGACCTGCTCCTCTGGGCACTGCTACTGAACAGGGCTCAGATGGCCGTGTACTTCTGGGAGATGGTGAGTGCTGACTTGATCTCTGATCCTACTCTCCTACATTCTTGTCCTTTATTTCTACTGGACTCCGATGCCTGAGCAGTAAGATTCCCTGACCTAGGATATCACCTGACCACATACCCCCACCTCCATTCTTGATACCACACCGAGTGCTGCTTCTCCCCACCCAATATCATGCATTTCCTGTGACTTGCTTTTTCCATTAACAATATATGTTGGGCATTTCCCCTTGTTCATACATGTACATCAGTCTCATCCTTTCAAAATGGTTGCCTGTATGAAGAAGTCAGATGTTATCTGTAGCTGATGGGGAGCAGATGCATCATTGTAGTTGCAATGCAGAAAGGGACAAAACTAGAGGCAAGGACTCCAGGGAGGAAGGTAAAGTTGCGATCCTTCAGGCAGCCAAGATGAGGGCCTGGACTAAAGCTGGTGGGATGGAGGTGTTGGAACACATTTGAGAAGTTTGAGAAGTTTTTTTTTAAAAAGTTATGGTATTCAAATAGGATCAAAGATAGAGCCTATTTTTTTGTCAGAGAAATATCTTGACAGGACTTCTTCAGCCTTGGGTTATTTTCAGCCTATCAGATCATCGGTTAAATATAGATTTTCTTTTGCATTGAGATAAAGGTTTATCAGTGTTGTTGCATGGATTAGAATATCCTTCCTTTTTAAGGTTGAATAACATTCCATTGTATGGATATACTACAATTTCTTTATCCATTCATCTGTTGGTGGACATGTGGATTGTTTTGACCTTTTGGCTATCGTAGATAATACTGCTATGATTAGCATATAGCTTTTGAGTCCCTGCTTTCAGTTGTTTTGAGTACATATCTAAGAGTGGAATTGCTGGACCGTATGATAGTTCTAGGTTTAAGTTTTTGAGGAAATGCCATACTGTTTTCCACAGTGGTGGTACCATTTAAATTTCTACCAGCAATGCACAAGTGTTCCAGTTTCTCCACATCTTCACCAACACTTGTTCTTTTCTTTTCTCTTCCTTGCTTCCCCTCTCTCTCTGTCTCTTTCTTTCTTTTTTATAATTGCCATCCTAATGGGTGTGAAGTGGTATTTCACTGTATTTTGTTTTCAGTTTTTTTTTTTAATATTTATTTATTCATTTATTTGGCTGCACTGGGTCTTAGTTGCGGCACATGGGATCTTCGTTGTGGCATGCAGGCTCTTAGTCATGGCATTTGGGATCTAGTCCTCTGACCAGGGATTGAACCTGGGCCCCCTGCATTGAGAGCTCAGAGTCTTAACCACTGGGCCACCAGGGAAGTCCCTTTCACTGTGGTTTTGATTTACATTTCCTTAATGATTAGTAATGTTGAGCATCTTTTCATGTGCTTATCGGCCATCTATATATTTTTGGAGAAATGTCTATTCAAGTCTTTGCCCATTTTTTAGTTGACTCGTTGGTCTTTATTGTTGATGAGTTTAAAGAATGCTTTATATGTTCTAGGTATTAATCCCTTGTTAGATATATGATTTGCAAATACATTCTCCCTTTCCATGGGCTGTCTTTTCCTTCTGTTGATAATGTCCTTTGATGTACAAAAGCTTTACATTTTGATAACATCCCATTTGTCTTTTTTTCTTTGTTTGCTTATGCTTTGGTGTCATATCTAAGTAATCATCACCAAATCCAAGATCATGAAGTTTTATCCCTATGTTTCCTCCTAAGAGTTTTATAGTTTTATAACTATTATACATATAATTATTTAATCCTACATGTTAATCTTATTGAGATTCCTTATGTATGATGAGTCACTTTTGTCTTGCTGATTTTAAAATTCTCTCTTTGTTTTTGGCTTTCAGTACTTTGATTATAATGTCTCAGTGTGGATCTCTTTGAATTTATCCTACTTGGAGTTTCTTCATCTTCTTGGATGTATAGATTCATGTATTTCATTAGATTTGGGAAGTTTTAGTCTGTTATATCTCAAATAGTCTTTCTGTCCCTTTCTCTCTGTCCTCTCCTTTTGGGACTCCCATTTTGCATATGTTGGTATGGCTAATGGTGTCCCGCAGGTCTCTTAGGGTCTATTTTTCTTCATTCTTTTTTCTTTTTGCACCTCAAACTGGATAATCACAATTCACCTATCTTCAAGTTCACAAATTCTTTCTTCTGCCTCCTCAAAGCTGCTGTTAAGCCCTTTAAATGAATTTTTTTTTCATTTCAGTTATTGCACGTTTCAGCTCTAGAATTTCTATTTGATTCCTCTTTATAATTTCTATATCTTTATTTCTATTCTCTACTTGCTGGGACATAATTCTCCTGGCTTCCTTGAGCTCTTTGTTCATAATCTCCTTTAGCTTTCTGAGTATCTTTAAGACAGGTGATTTAAAGTCTTTCTCTAGTAAGTCCAGTGGCCAAGCTTTCTAATTGGGTCATACTTTCTTTTCATAATTTTGTTGTTGTTGAAAACTGGACATTTTGAATATTATAATATGGCAACTCTGGATATCAGCTTAACTCCTCCCATCAGGGGTTGCTGTTGCTGCTTATTGTGGGTTGTTGTTGTTTGTTTAGTAGGTTTTCTAAGCTATTTTTGTAAAGTCTGTATTCTTTGTCATGTATGGCCTCTAAAATCCCATTCTGTTAGCTTAGTGGTCAGCTAGTGACTTGACAGAGATTTCCTTAAATGCATGGGGGTGGGGGAATAAAACTCTCCCACTTTGCAGATTGGCTCTTTGTGGAGCTGTCTTTCAACACTTAGGGATCTGTTTACAATTCTGCTTTAGCCTTTACTTCCTGCTTTTGCTGAGCCTAAAGTTCAGCCAGAGGTGAAAGCTTAAGGTTTTCCTTAGTCTTTTCTGAGCATGCATCCAGTCTTGGTCATGTTTGTAGCCTCCTAGATTTCGTGGTACACGTAGGAGCTTTTTATTTTTTATTTTACTTCTATTTATTTATTTATTTGGCTGCACTGTGTGGCATGCAGAATGTTAGTTTCCTGACCAGGGATCGAACCTGTGCTCTGTGGAGTGGTAGCGTGGAGTCCTATCCACTGGACCACCAGAGAATTCCTGGTAGGAGTTTTTTAAACCCCTGACTCCCCCAAGGCTCTCAGTCCCCAGCGGCTTCCTTATTGCTTGCCTTGACTGTTACCCTTTGCCTCAAGTAGGAGAGGCGGATACATTTGTCTTTAATGTTTTCAAACACCACCTGGGAAGCCACTTTTGCTCTGGGGAAGCTCCAAGAACAGTGCAACTAAGGCCAGCCCTTGAGCTGTCCCTTCAGAGAGCCACCAGCTAGGTTTATACACACACCCGCAATTATTTAAGAGTAAGATCTGAATTGCCCCCTCTGATACCAACAATCTGCAGCAGGAATATGGGCTGTTGTCTTCAAGGCAACCACTGGGCTGGGGAATTGGCAATGGTAAGTGGATTAGTTAAAATGTAACAGTGCTCTTTTACTGAAATCTTTCTTCATTAAGCATTCTCTTGTTTGTTGTAAATTTTATGTTACAGTCCAGAATTCTGAAAAAGTTGATCCTGACAGTTTTTTGCCAGCTTATTTGTTGTTTTATGGAGGGACAGAGTTGTGGGGTTTTTTGTTTGTTTTTGTTTTTTAAAAAATATTTATTTGGTTGCACCAGGTCTTAGTTGCAGCAGGTGGGCTCCTTAGTTGTGGCATGCAAACTCTTAGTTGCAGCATGCATGTGGGATCTAGTTCCCTGACCAGGGATCAAACCCAGGTGCCCTGTGTTGGGAGCATGGAGTCTTGACCACTGTGCCACCAGGGAAGTCCCTGGAGGGACAGAATTTTGAAGTTCTTTACTCTGCCATTTTAGATGACATCTCCAACTGCTTCTTGGCCTGTCTGTAACTTCTGATGTCATTTTAATTCCAGCCCAGCTCCTGATGTCTGAACCATCTGACTTCTGACATTTTCCTATGATGTCCAGTTTCTTCCAGATCCATCTACAAACATTATTTCATTCTTGGCCTCTGATGACCTTGGTTAATTTCTGACCTCTGGCTCTGTCCCTTCCCTTGATCACAAGCTGTCCTCCTACCTCTTCACCCTTCTGTGAATATCACTCCAAACTCTGGCCCCTATCTGTGACCCCCTTCTCTGCTTCTCCAGGGTTCCAATTCTGTGGCCTCAGCTCTTGGGGCCTGTTTGTTGCTGCGAGTGCTGGGGCGCCTGGAGACCGAGGCTGAGGAGGCAGCACGGAGGAAGGACCTGGCAGCCAAGTTTGAGGGGCTGGGTGTTGGTGCGTGGAGCAGGGATGCCTGGGGGCAGGGACAGGGAGCTGCCATGAAGGGGGTTGTAAATCTCCCCATTCCTCCTCTCATAACACTGCCCCTTCCCCTTCAATCCCTTCTCTTCCCTCTCACTGTATTCCCACTACTTTTCCTCCCTCTCACATAAATCTCCTGCACCCAGACCTCTTTGGAGAATGCTACCGTAGCAGTGAGAAACGGGCCGCTCGCTTACTCCTTCGGCGCTGCCCGCTCTGGGGGGATGCCACCTGCCTCCAGCTTGCCACGCAGGCTGATGCCCGTGCCTTCTTTGCCCAGGATGGGGTACAGGTGAGCATTTGAGACACCAAGATCCCAAACAGTTCTCAACTGGACTCTGAGAAGTCCGGAGGATAAGCCCCTGCCATGGTAGGCAGTCTGTGGTCTTGACCAGCCCCTCTACCTGGAGACCACCCCTCCTCCAGACAGTCTCAGCCCTCTCCCAGAAAGGCTGCTCTTCCCAAAAGAAGCCCCACCCCCTGCCACAGGAAGCAAACCTTCCCACAGCAAAGCCCACCCTCCTAAAAAGTTCTATTCTAGGGAATTCTCTGGCAGTCCAGTGGTTAGGACTCAGCGCTTTCGCTGCCATGGCCTGGGTTCAATCCCTGGTCAGGGAACTAAGATTTCGTAAGCTGTACAGCATAGCCAAAAAAAAAAAAAAAAAATTATATTCCAGATATTATGGGGTTATGTGTGACTTTAGTAGGAAGTCCCACCTCTCACACAGGACGTCCTTCCCACTTCCTTAAGAGGTCCCCATTTCCAGGCTTCAACAATTAGAATGGCGTCACTGGGCAATTACTTCATGTTTTGGATATAGACAAACTCTGGTTTAGGAAATCCTACCCTTCCTTTGGGAAGCCCTGTGTGCCCCGCTAGTCTCCCCCATCCTGATAATCCTGACATTTTGCAAACACTCCCGGTCTCCTTAATCTAAATCTGATAGGGGCAAAGAGAGTCCCACCCCCAGTACACTTCCTTCCCCCAGCAGAAAGTCCTATCTTCACTTCTTGGAGTGATTTGTTGGCACTTCAAATCACTTCAAATAATTTCCCGGAGTCCTTGCTTTGACTGGTGGTTAAACTCCTAAACTCAAGTATTCCAGCTTTTGCCCCTTCCGTAATCTCCCTGTGCTCCACCTATGAAAAAGGAGAAAATATTAGTACCTGTCCTCTTGGGGGTGCGGTGAGGGTTAAGTGAGCTAATCTATGTAAAGTGCTTAGCCCAGTATCTTGTATATCCTGTTAACAAATGTTGGCTGTTTAACTCTACTGAAATCTGGGACAAGTGGTCCTTGCCTTTGACCCCTTTCCCTCCGCCCCTAGTAGTTATTCCCTCCCCGCCACCTGCCCCAGTGAGCATTTGCCCTGTCCTCTGGAGCGTGGCCCAATCCTTGCCTGGAGTCTTTGGGAGAGGGCTGTGGGGAGATTCAAGCTCCTAATCCTCCCCACACCCCACAGTCTCTGCTGACACAGAAGTGGTGGGGGGAGATGGACAGCACCACACCTAGCTGGGCCCTGGTTCTCGCCTTCTTTTGCCCCCCACTCATCTACACCAACCTCATCACCTTCAGGTTAGTCCTCTGGAGTTAGACTGGCAGGAGGGTGGGGGAGGGGTGAACAGTCTCTACTTCCTGCTCAATTTGGGCTGTCTTTCTACTTGGTCTGTCCAGTGCTTCCCCCACCCTTATTCATTCTCTTTCCCTCCCCCAGACTGGGGGCATGTTGGAGGTGAGCTTTGGGGGTGGGGTGCCATCTGCAGTCTCTCTAGGGGCAATTCCTCTGCCCTCTGGCCATGGCTCTAGGGGGAAGGTCCCTTTGGGGCGATGCCTCTCCTTCCCTGCCATGTTTCTGGGTGACTGAGTCTGGGTTGGAGAGTTCCTGTCCCTCCTACCCTCCCCCGATTTCTCACTCTGTGTGTCCCTCCATGCCAGGAAGTCAGATGAGGAGCCCACGCAGAAGGACCTGGTGTTTGACATGGACACGGGCATCAATGGGGAAGGGCCTGTCGAGTGAGTGATGCACCAGCACCGTGCGGGGGTGGGAGGCAGCTCCAGGAGCACCAGGTACTGGGAGCAAGGCCAGAAGGGAGACGTGTGGCTTCGGGGAATAGTGGTTTCATGAAGCCTCTGAAAATACGGAGGAAGATTCTCAAATGCCAAGCTCAAGGCTTGGTTCAACTTTGGTTCTGCCACCAAGGAGTTTCTCACTGAAAATCAATTTGCTTTATGCTACATGTATTTCTGTCTCATTTAGGGATCTTTGGCCTTTTTTTTTTTTTTAATGACTCTAGGACTTTTGCTCTCTCTCGCTCTCTCTCTCTTTTTTTTAAAAAATATTCCTTTATTTTGGCTGCACCAGGCCTTAGTTGTGGCATGCAGGATCTTTGTTGCAGCATGCAAATTCTTAGCTGTGGCATGCATGCAGGATCTAGTTCCCTGACCAAGGAACATGGAGTCTTAACCACTGGTCCACCAGGGAAGTCCCTGTCGCAGCCAAAAACAAACAAACAAACAAACAAAAATAAATAAATAAATATTTTAAAAAAACAAACACAACCCTATGCCATAGGGTCTATTATTATCCCCATTTTACAGATGAAATAACTGAGGTATTAAGTCACCCACAGCAGATCATGTGATTGGTTAAGTGGTAGAGCTGGGATCTGAATCCCGATCTTCTTATTCCTGAATCTGTGCTCTTAGCCACTGTAAAGAGCTACCTCCCTGGAGAGCTTTAGTAAAAGGACAGATTCCTGGGTGCTCCCCAAGGGAAACATCCAGCAATCTGTCTGTGTCCTGCTTGGAGGTGATTCAAGATGGCAGACTTTGGGGAGCATTCTGACCCAGCACATATTTTTGTTACCAGGTCTGTTTTCTCTTATTATTGGGGAGCTAGTTCTTCTCTCTGCATCTGTCTTTAGCTTTTACTGTTCCTTCTACTTATTTTCTTAGAACAGCCTTATTGAGACATAGTTCACATGCCATTCAGTTCACCCATTTAAGGTGTACAATTCTCAATCATTTTCAGTATATTCACAGAGTTGTGAAATCATTGCAAAATTAATTTTATTTTTTTATATTTTTTAAAGTTTATTGTTTATTTTTTTATAATTTTATTTATTTATTTATTTATTTATTTATTTATGACTGTGTTGGGTCTTCATTGCTGTGTGCAGGCTTTTTCTAGTTGTGGCGAGTGGGGGCTACTCATCGTTGCAGTGCATGGGCTTCTCATTGTGTTGGCTTCTCTTGTTGGTGGCTTTTCTTGTTGCAGAGCACGGGCTTCAGTAGTTGTGGCATGAGAGCTCAGTAGTTGTGGCTCAAGGGCTCTAGAGCATGGGCTCAGTAGTTGTGGCTCCGTGGCATGTGGGATCTTACCTGCCCAGGGCTCGAACCCGTGTCCCCTTCACTGGCAGGCAGAGTCTTTTTTTTTTTTTTCTTTAAGAACTTTTATTGAGATACAGTTGACATACAATAAACTGCATGTATTTAAAGTGTACAATTTGATTTTTTTTTTCTTGTTAGTAATGTATACATGGTAATCCCAATCTCCCAATTCATTCCCCCCTGTCCCCCCCATTCCCCACTTGGTGTCCATATGTTTGTTCTCTATTGGCAGGCAGATTCTTAATCACTGCTCCAGCAGGGAAGTCCCACAAAATTAATTTTAAAACATTTTCATCCCTGAAGCAAGAAATGTTGTACCCATCAAAAATCTCACTCTTCACTCCTCCCTTCCCACAGCCCCAGGCAACCACTAATTCACTTTCTGTCCCTACAGATTTGCCTGTTCTGGACATTTGATATAAATGGAGTCATACACTATGTGGTCTTTTATGACTGCCCTCGTTAACTTAGCTGATGTTTTCAAGATTTATCCACTTTGCAGCATGTAGCAGTGCTTCATTCCTTTTTTATTGCTGAATAATATTCCACTGTTTGAATCTACATTTTATTTATCTATTCATCAGTTGATGGACATTTGGGTTGTTTCCACTTTGTGGTTTTCTTTCTGCTTAGTTTGTAAAGAGAGGATGCTTTTCCAAGCCAGTTTATTTTTTGTGTTACATTTCTGAATTTATTATTACTAGTATTAGTCATTTTGCTGTTTCTGATTTGAGGTCAGAATCAAGATTAGGATGAAACTGGGGCAGAGGATCAGAACTCAGGTGAGAAGGGTCAGAGAGATATGAGTGGACCAAGAAGTTTAGAATTCAGATATGACTGTACAGTCAGAGATCAGATATAGGGGAGGAAGAGTTATCTGAGAAAACTGGGCTGGATGATCTGATATTGGATTTTGTGGGTCAGAAGTTAATATTCAGGGACTTCCCTGGTGCTCCAGTGGTTAAGACTCCCTGCTCCCAATGCAGGGAGCCTGGGTTCAATCCTGGTCAGGGAACTAGATCCCACATGCCGCAACTAAAGATCCTGCATGCCGCAACAAAGATCCCAGCAGTAGCGAAGGTCCCTTGTGCCACAACTAAGACCCAGCGCAGCCAAATAAATAAATATACTTTTTTTAAAGTTAATATTCAGGGATGGAGTTGTCAAACCTGGGGAACTGAGGCCATGAAAGTGAGGGGTCAGAGGTCATATTTGAGGGCCAGAGGTCAGATAGATGGTTCAAGGTCAGACAGCGAGTCAGAGGTTGTGAAGGTAAAAGAAGAGGGACTTTGGGATTTCCCTAGTGGTGCAGTGGTTAAGAGTCACCTGCCAATGCAGGGGATACGGTTTCGAGCCCTGGTCTGGGAAGATCCCACATCCCACATCCCACATGCTGCAGAGCAACTAAGCCTGTGCGCCACAGCTACTGAGCCTGTGCTCTAGAGCCTGTGAGCCACAGCTACTGAAGCCTGTGCACCTAGAGCCCATGCCCTGCAACAAAAGAAGCCACTGCAATGAGAAGCCCGTGTACCACAAGGAAGAGTAGCCCCCATTCTCCACAACTAGAGAATGCCCGTGCACAGCAATGAAGACCCAACGCAGCCAATAAATAAATTAATTAATTAATTAATTTTTGAAAGAAAGAGAAAAAGAGGGACTTGGACACAAAAGCCAGACAAGAGTCAGAGGTCAGCCCAGAGGCCAGAGGTCAGAAAGGTGGAGAAAGTCAGAGGTGGTAGCTTAGCAGTCTTGATGGTAGGAGATTTCAGAGATCAGAAATTAGATACAGAGGTCAAAGGTCAAGGAGATAGTGAACATCAACGTGAGACTTAGTTTCAGGTCAGGCAGGGTCAGAAGTCATGATGGTAGGGAATGTCTGGAAAGGAGGATGAGAAGGATATGAAAGGTTTGAGGTCCTGATAATATGAAAGTCAGGTGCAGAGGTCAGGTTGAGCCCTTCTCCCTTCTCTCCCTGTCGCCCCCAGGCCCACAGACCCCCCTGAGAAGATGCCTCTGGGGCCGTTGAAGCCGCCCAGCCGCAAGGGCTGCTGTGGGGGGTGCCCCCCACGCATGCGCCAGTGGCCCCAGTTCTGGGGGGCGCCAGTGACGGCCTTCATGGGCAATGTGGTCAGCTACCTCCTCTTCCTGCTGCTGTTCGCCCGCGTGCTGCTCATAGACTTCCAGCCGGAGGTGCCTGGCGCCCTGGAGCTGCTGCTCTACTTCTGGGCCTTCACCCTGCTCTGCGAGGAGTTCCGCCAGGGCTTGGGTGGCGACTTGGGCAGCCTGGCCATGGGAGGCCCTGGGACAGACTCTCACCAAGCCCCACTGCGCCGCCGCCTGCACCTCTACCTCTCTGACGCCTGGAACCAGTGCGACCTGGTGGCCCTCACCTGCTTCCTCCTGGGCGTGGGCTGCCGGTGAGTGCCCTGTGACCTTCCGCTCCCAGCCCATGGCGACCTCTGACCCTTCCTTCCTTGGGGTGGGGGGTGTGAGGGGGGGCGGGGATGAGGGTAGGGTTGGGGTCTCAACTCTTGGCTTCTCTGCGGCAGGCAGCAGCTAAATCCAACTCCACTTATTCTTTTCTTTTTTTCATTGAAGTATAGTTGACATACAATATTATGTAAGTTGCAGGTATACAATATAGTGATTCACAATTTTAAACAACTCTGCTTATTCTTAAAAAAACACACAAAAATCCCATCTTGATTGAAAGTACTGCCTAAAGATGTTCTATAAGCAGTTTGCGCACACATGGATATCTGGCTTTAGCGCTGATAGAATAAAATGAGAACCCACTGCTCTTTATTCTATACCTGGACTCTACAGGATGTTTCTCTAGGTTCCTCAGCTTGGCCCTGCAGCTGCACCCCCCTCCTGGCCCCCAGACACCAAGCCATACACCAAGTGCCTCCCTCCTCTTCCTCTACAGCCCTCGGTCCCAGGCCCCGTCCTCCTGGCCCCTGACAGTCTTTGTCCCATCCCCCTCTCCATCTCCACGGCTGCCTCTCCCACCTGGACCCTTGCCTCAGCCTTCCTGGACTCCACTCTCTTCCCTCCAGTCCATCCCCCACAGGGCCCGGAAGAGTCTTTCTACACCCAGAGCTGGCCTGCCCGTCCCTGCTTCTTGGGGCTCCCCACGCCTGGACAGAGCCCCAGTCCCTGGACCTGGCCTGGGTCCGCCCTTCTTTGCAGGGCTGCCTCCCTGATTTCTTTCTCTTTTCTTCATCTATACTCTGGCCTCTCTGAAAGCTACATGCAGTTCCTTCTTCACAAGGCCAGTGGCTTTGACCGTGATCCTTGGTATTTCGAACCTGCATAATTATAAAATTGTAATCAGAATTTTACCAGTACTGATGGATTCCTACCAAGGAGGTATTTTCTAGTTACTTTAAACTGCCTTGATCGATTTTATATTGCAGGGCAGTGAAAGTAGCTTTTTTCAGTTTCTGAAATTATTTCAACTCGATTAATTATTACTTGGGTCAAGTTTTACAACAAATATTTGGTTCAACATTCGTGTTTTTGTCCATGTCAAATTTTGCCAAAATCTAGGGTCTGTGTTTGTGAATTTTACTTTGTGGCTTTTATTTCTCTCATGTCCAGTTTTCCTGGGTCAAATTTCATAGTTTTAAATTTCATCAAGGGAGGCCTGAATGTTTTGTCAACTTTTTACTGCATAAAAATCTTGACTGTTTCTGCTTATTTCTCAGCTAATTTACAAAAAATAAAAAACCAAATTGTGAGCAATTACCCTCAAATATTTTCTGTTGCCCAGACTGGGATATACAATGTTAGTTTATTTCTTTCATAGTTTTTCTTTTCTTTTCTTCCTTCCTTCTTCCTTCCTCCTTCTTTCTTCTTTCTTTCTTTCTTTTTCCTTCTTTCTTCCTTCCTTCCTTCCTTCCTTCCTTCCTTCCTTCCTTCCTTCCTTCCTTCCTTTCTTTCTTTCTTTCTTTCTTTCTTTCTTTTTCTTCCTTCCTACCTTCCTTCCTTCCTTCCTTCCTTCCTTCCTTCCTTCCTTTCTCTCTCTCTCTCTCTCTCTCTCTCTTTCTTTAAATATACCACTGGATATCTTTTCCTTCTTTTCTTAAAAATGTTTGTTTATTTCTTTGGTTGTGCCAGGTCTTAGTTGCAGCAGGCAGGCTCCTTAGTTGTGGCATGCTTGTGGGATCTAGTTCCCTGACCAGGGATGGAACCTGGGCCCCCTGCATTGGGAGCACAGAGTCCTAACCACTGCACCATCAGGGAAGTGCCAGTCTTCCATAGTTTCTAGATTGTATTGTGTGGTGCCCAGAGAGAGGGCAAAGGGCAAATCAAAATGTCCTTGGGAATCAATTGTGTTGTCTTTGGGTCTTGGCATGTGCTGTTTCCCCTTCCTGAAACACTTTCCCTTCTCTCCCTGGCCATGCCCACTCCTACACTTCCTTTCTGCCTCAGCTTTGCTGTCTCTGCCTCTGGAAGTCTTCCTTTCTCCTTCCCAGACTCTGGGTCTCTCCTTTGTGTTCCCCTAACATCCTGAGAGCCGCCCCCCCACCCCCAACAGTACTTTGACCATGGCTTTTGCTGTCTCTCTCCTCACACAGGAGTATAAACTCCTCAAGCCACATCTGTCTCATCTCCCAGCAACTTAAAACACCTTTGAAAACAGTCTATTCCCAAAGCAATGCAGAAGTGTATCCTTATTGAACAAGCTTATATTTAAATGAAGAAGAGCATAGAATAGAACCAGATTATCTTCGTCAGCCATTTCAAGCTTCCTCCTTTTCTCGGCAGTTACCTTCATCAACAGTTTGGTGCACGTCCTGCCTGTTCTTTTTCTATCCATTTACATACTTCTTTTATGTACAGATGATACTACATTTTATGTATTCTTTTGCAACCTCTTCTTTTTCTCTATACTATGTCCTGACATTCTTTCCATGTCAGTATTTGCAAATATTTCTTCTTTAAAAATGCTGCATCAGATTCCTGAAGAAGGGATTTTAGTCATTGCTGGCTAAACCAGACAAGACAATCTTCTTGCCAGATTTAATGAATGAATGAATTCCTTTCATGAAGCAGTGGGACAAAAACTCTGAACTTCAAGAGATAGAATCAGGCCAAAAATTTCTCCGCAAAGCGTCTTTCATTTTCTACTTGCGATAAAATGAAGTTATAATCAGTTATTAATTGTTCTGGGTCCAGTACGCTGATGATGAGTTTTGTTTTGTTTTGTTTTTTAAATAAAGTCCTAGCTGTCAGGACACTGCTGCTTGTGAAGAGAGCAAAGAACTTTGTGGTCACAACCTAGTGACTATTTACAGGGAATGAAGGGTCCTGACACCCCCTTGAATAATCTGGGTGGTTGACAGCAATGACCCCCTACTCTTTTCTCAGTTGACACACTGAGAGGCATGCTTCCTCTATGCTATGTTAAAAATGGTACAAAGTAATACGACATGAATAATATACTCAAACAGCAAGATAAGAAGGTTTTGCAGAACACTGTGCTTCTGTTTATTCCTTGTATTTTGTATAAAGTATCTTCTGAGAGGAAAGTGCTAAGGCCATGTGCTACCATCCTTTATGAATACCACTGACATTTTAGACATTCTTGTCAAGCTCATTGTTTTCTAGGTGGGGGAAGAATTATTGCATGGGGAAAAAAATCCAAAAATCTCATTTTACACAGGAGAAATTTCCAGTAGTCTCCAGAATTGAATGGATGAATCATTTTATTTTGCCAGTCCCTTCCAGATGGACATTTTAGTTGTTTTTATTTTTTATTATTCCAAAGTAATAGCAGTTTACATCCGAGATGTATACTTTGTGGGTCAAAGGGTGTATGTATTATATTCTTGATATGAATGGCTTTCCTTGTAAAATAGCTTCTTCTGGCTACACACCCACCATCTGGGTAAGACACTGCCTCCTTGAGGATATGCTTGACGGTACCTGATATTTTCAATTTTTAAAATTTTGTAGCTCTCAATTTAACCTTTACACGTTTTGCCAATCTGATGGGTAAAAATGACCTCTCCTTGTTTTAATTTATGCACCCCTGACTCCTAGCTGGGTAAGCTGGGCATCTTTCATATCTAATGGCACACGTACTCTGTCAACTTTTTCATATTCTTTGCCCCAGTTTTTAATTTATTGTGTTCATTGATCTCTTGAATGTATACATATTTTTTGGTAGGTGCTCTCCTTATACTTTGGATTCCATCCTTGGTGGTTTTGTTCTAAATATCTTCTCACAGTCTACAGCTTGTCTTTTCACTTTTGAATGTTCTTTAAACATTCTTTCATTCTTTAACTTTCCATTTCGAAAAACCCTGAGACTTATAAAAAATGTTGCAAAAACAGTACAAAGAATTCCCACACACCATTCATCCACATCCCTCAAATGTTAACATCTTAAATTATCAAACCCAGGAAATTTTATTTAAATTTCATCAATTGTCCACTGATATCTTTTTCTGGATCAGAAGCCAATCCAGGATTCCATGTTGCCTTAATTGTCACATCTCCTTCATCATCTCTAAACTGGGACAGTTTTTCAGTCCATCTTTGGCTTTTGTGATCTTAACACGTTTGAACAGTCCACATCAGTTATTTTGTAGAATTTGCCTCTATTTAAGTTTGTCTTGTGTTCCCTCATGATCAAATGTAGGCTGTGTGTTTTGGGCAGAAAATTTTGCCTTTCTCTGTCCATCATTTTTATGTTATCTTTTAATACACATAACTTTTATATTTGAAAGTAGTTAAATTATTCAATCTTTTCCTTTATGATTTTTGTCTTGTATATGACTCTTTTTCTTATATGACGTTTATCTTATCTCATTTCTTTCTCGTGAAGAGATTCTTCTATGTTTTCTTACTAAGATTTTGCTGTTTTGCTTTTTACTCTAGGTTTACTCCCTTCAGAGTTAAAGTACATGATGATGTAAAATAGGGATATAATTTTTATTTTCGCCATAGAGATTGATGATATTATTCACCATTGAACTTCCTCTGTGAATTGTGTGTTGTTACCCTTTATCTGCTTTCCTGTTAGGTCATTTGTTTCGTGCTAATTATTAGTTTACTGGAACTCTCTATATTTTGCCTTTTTTAGGTTGGACAAATATTTCTGCAGTTTTTACAACTTGATTGTTATAGGGACTTCCCAGCTTTTTGCTAAGGCCATTGTTCATGCAGCTATTATTTAATGGGTACCAGTGCCCTGCGTGACAACAGCTTGGCACTGTCACGGTGCCAAATTTCAAATCTGAGTAAACCCTGGGTTAATCGGGGGTCCCAGTTCTGGCCCTGGGGAGGCCACATCCTCACCTACAGCCTGGTGTTGGGAAGACTCGGGGTTTTCCTTTGCACCCTGTAACCCTTGAGTGATCCCTGCTACGTCTCCCCATACCCCAGGCTGACCACGGGCCTGTATGACCTGGGCCGCGCTGTCCTCTGCCTCGACTTCATGATCTTCACGCTCAGGCTGCTGCACATCTTCACAGTCAACAAACAGCTGGGGCCCAAGATCGTCATCGTGAACAAAATGGTGAGGGGGTGGGGTAGGGCTGGTGTGGGCGGGGCCAGAGGAGGAAAGGGGCGGAGCCAGGGAGGTCTTGTGGCCTCGCTGGAACGGAGAGTCAGGGAAGGAGGCGGGGCTTTGGATGCAGGGGCGGGGCCAGGGTAGGGAAGGGCGGGGCCAGGGTAGGGAAGGGCGGGGCCAGGCTTGGTCTCATCATCTTCTTCTGCAGATGAAGGACGTGTTCTTCTTCCTCTTCTTCCTTGGAGTGTGGCTGGTTGCCTACGGGGTAGCCACAGAAGGGCTCCTTAGGCCCCAGGACCGTAGCCTCCCGGGTATCCTGCGCCGCGTTTTCTACCGGCCCTACCTGCAGATCTTTGGGCAGATCCCCCAGGAGGACATAGACGGTGAGGAGGGATGAGAGGTCCTGACACTCTTCCTCTGAGTTCCCCCTACCTCCCCTATCTCTGGGTCTCTGACCCCTCCCTTTCTCTTTGCGTCTTCGTCCCCCGTCTTTCTGTGATTCTGTCTGCCTCTCTCCAGGTCTCTGCTCGCCCACGCCCTTCTGGATTTCCGTCTTCCTTAGGTCTCTGTCTCTCAGGCTCCACCTCTGAGTATCTCCCTTTACAGCGGGCCTCATGAAATTCAACTGTTCATCGGAGCAGGGCTTATGGCGGCGCCCCTCAGGGACCCACGCGGGCACCTGCGTCTCGCTTTATGCCAACTGGCTGGTGGTGCTCCTCCTCGTCATCTTCCTGCTCGTGGCCAACATCCTGCTGCTCAATTTGCTCATTGCGATGTTCAGGTGAGTCCTCACTGCTCTCTGATGATCTGACCTCACCCAGCTTGAGCCTTGATCCCAGCATGATTCTTGATCCCAGTATAAGCAATTCTAGTTTTAGTTTCTGAACTCTGATTCAAATCTAATGCTCGCTTGTTCCCAAACTCAGTCAGAGTCTGCTCCTGACCTGGACTTTTGGAATCTGATCTGCTCTCTGAGCCCAGGCTGAAGATTAAACCTTTCTTTTACTGTGGCAAAATATATATAACATAAAAAATGCTGTTTTCGCCTTTTTTTTTTTTTTTTTTTTTTTTGCTGCACCACTTGGTATGAGGAACTTTCCCAACCAGGGATGGAACCCATGCCCCCTGCAGTGGAAGTGCAGAGTCTTAACCACTGGACCACCAGGGAAGTCCCATTTTCACCATTTTTAAGTATACGATGCAGTGACATTACATTTATAATGTTGTAGAACCATCACCACTATCTATTTCCAAAACATTTTCATCACTGCAAACAGAAAGTGTGTACACATTAAGCAAGGGATAACTCCTCATCCGCCACTCTGCAGCACCCCCCCCCCTCCACCGCTGCCCCCCAGTTTCTGGTAACCTCTAATTTACTTTCTGTCTCTATGAATCTGCCTTTTGGAAGTGGAGTCATACAATATTTGTCCTTTTGTGTCTGACGTAATGTTTTCACCGTGCAACCATGTTGTAGCGTGCACCACCACTCCATTCCTTTCTACGGCTGAATAATGCAGATGTACTGATATGACATTTTGATTCATTCATCTGGTAGTGGAAACTTGGGTTGGTTCCATCTTTTGGCTATCATGGATAATGCTGCAATGAACACTGGTGTTCACAAATCTGTTTTGAGTCTCTGTTTTTACTCCTTTGGGGTATATTTCTAGAATAGAATGCTGGGTCATATGGTAATTCTGTGTTTAGCTTTTCCACATCCTTAGTAGCAGTTGTTACTTTCCTTATTGAGAGGTTCTAGCCATCCTAGTAGGTATGAACTGGTTATTTCATTGTGGTTTTGATTTGCATTTTCCTAGTGACTAGTGATGTTGAGCATCTTTCCATGAGCTTATTGCCCATTTGTACATCTTTAGAGAAATGACCATTCAAATCCTTTGCCCAATTTTAAAATTGAGTCGTTTGTCTTTTAGTGTTGAGTTGTAGCAATTCTTTATTCTGGATGTTAAATTTCTATCATATATATAATTTGAAAATATTTTCTCCCATTCTGTTGGTTGTCTTTTCCTTTTCTTGATAATATCCTTTGATGCACAAAAGTTTAATTTTTTTTTTTTGGCTGTGCCACATGGCTTGTGGGATCTTAGTTCCCCCACCAGGGACTGAACCTGCACTCTCAGCAGTGAAAGCACAGAGTCCTAACCACTGGATTGCCAGGGAATTCCCAAAAGTTTAAAATTTTGATAAAGCCCAATTTAGCTATTTTTCTTTAGTTGCTTGTAGTTTTGGTGTCATATCCGAGACCTATTGCCAAATTCAAGGTCATGAAGGTTTACTCCAATGTTTTATGATTTTAGCTCTTATATTCAGGTTGTTGGTCCATTTTTAATTATTTATTTATTTATTTATTTATTTATTTATTGGCTGCATTGGGTCTTCGTTGCCGCACATGGGCTTTCTCTAATTGCGGTGAGCAGGGGCTACTCTTCATTATGGTGCACGGGCTCCTCATTTTGGTGGCTTCTCTTGTGGAGCACGGGCTCTAGGAGTGCAGGCTTCAGTAGTTGCGGCACACAGGCTGAACAGTCGTGGCTTACGGGCTCTAGAGTACAGGCTCAATAGTTGTGGCGCACGGGCTTAGTTGCTCCGTGGCATGTGGGATCTTCACGGAGCAGGGATCAAACCCATGTCCCCTGCATTGGCAGGTGGATTCTTAACTACTGCGCCACCAGGGAAGTCCTGTTGGTCCATTTTGACTTAATTTTTATGTATGATATGGGTCCAACTTCATTCTCTTTGCATGTGGAAATCCAGGCCTATTTCTTGAAGAGACTGGTTTTCTCCCCCACTGAATGGACTTGGTGCCCTTGCTAAAAATCAGTTGCCCATTGTTTTAGTTTCCTAGGACTTCCCTAACAAAGTACCAAAAAATGGGTGGCTTTAAATTACATACATTCATCGTCTCAATGTTTGGGAAGCTAGAAGTCCAAAATCTAGGTCTGGATAGTGTTGGTTGCTTCTGAGGGCTGTGAGGGAGAATATGTTCCATGCCTCTCTCTTAGCTTCTGATGGATTGCTGGCAATCTTTGGCTGGTAGATGCCTCCTTGTGATCTCTGCCTTCATCTTCACATGGTGTTCTCCTAGTGTGCATGTCTATGTCAAAATTTCCCCTTTTTAAAAGGACACTAATCATATTGGATTATGGACGAACCCTAATGACATCATTTTAACTTGATTACCTTTGTCAAGACTCTATTTCCAAATAAAGTCACATTCTGAGGTACTGCGGGTTAGGATTGCAACATTATCTTTGGAAGGTGGGGAGTAGGGGCACAATTCAAGCCATAATACTAGTAGATGTGTGGGTTTATTTCTGGACTCCCAATTTTATTCCATTGGTCAATCTATTCTTTTTTTTATAAATACATAAATAAATAAATTTATTTACTTACGGCTGTGTCGAGTCTTTGTTGCTGCGTGTGGGCTTTCTCTAGCTGCAGCGAGTGGGGGCTACTCTTCATTGTGGTGCTCGGGCTTCTCATCGCGGTGGCTTCTCTTGTTGTGGAGCATGGGCTCCAGGCATGCAGGCTTGAGTAACTGTGGCACATGGGCTTAGTAGTTGAGGCTCGTGGGCTTAGCTGCTCCATGGCATGTGGGATGTTCCCAGACCAGGGCTTGAACCCATGCCCCCTGCATTGGCAGGTGGATTCCCAACCACTCCCCTACCAGGGAAGTCCCGGTCAATCTATTCTCAAGCTAGTACCATACTGTTTTGACTTTGTAGCAAATTTTGAAGTTGGGGAACGTGAGTCCTCCAACTTTGCTCTTTTTCAAGATTGTTTTGCCTCTTAAGGGCCTCTTGCAATTCCATATGAGTTTGAGGATTGGCTTTTCCATTTCTGTGAAAAAGGCTATTGGAACTTCGATAGGAATTGCATTGACTCTACAGCTTGCTTGAGTAGTATTGACATCTTAACAATATTAAGTCTTTGTACTCATGAACACAGGATGTCTTTTCACTTATTCAGATGTTCTTTTAAATATCTTGGCATTGTTTTGGTTAAATGTGGTTAAAATTATTCCTAGGTGTTTTATTCTTTTAGATTCTATTGTAAATGGAATTGTTTTCTTAATTTCCTTTTTGATTAATCATTGCAGGTGTATAGAAACACAAATGATTTTTGTTTATTGATCGCATACCCTGCAACTTTGCTGAATTCATTTAGTAGCTCTGTTAGCTTTCTTGTGATTCTCTGGGATTTTCTATATATAGGATTATATCATTTGTCAATGGAGACAGTTTTACTTCTTCCTTTACAATTTGGATGCCTTTTCTTGGATGTTCTTTTTCTTATTTGCTGTGGCCAGAACTTCCAGTATAATGAATAGAAGTGGTGAAGGTGGGCATTCTTGTCTTGTTTTTGATCTTTGGGGAAAGTTTTCAGTCTTCTTTCATTGAGTATGAAGTTAGCTGTGGGTTTTTCAGCAGTACTTTTTATCATGTTGAAGAAGTTTCCTTCTATCTCTACTTTTCGGAGTTTTTGTTTTGTTTTGTTTGTTGTTTTCTTTTTAATCATGAAAGGGTGTTGGATTTTGTCAAATATCTTTTCTGTGTCTCCATGTCAACTGAGATGATCACGTGGTTTTTTTCCTTTGTTCTATTAAGGTGGTATATTACATTGATTTTTGTGTGTTGAACCAGCCTTGCATTCCTTGCATATATCCCACTTATAATCCTTTTAATATGCTGTTGAATTAGGTTTCTAGTATTTTGTTGAGGATTTTTGCATGTATATTCATAAAGGATATTGGTCCATAATTTTCTTGTGATAGATACCTTTATCTGACTTTGATATCATCATGGTAATGCTAGCTTCATAGAATGAGTTGGGAAGTGTTCTCTCCTCTTCAGCTTTTTGGAAGAGTTTGAGAAGGACTGGTGTTAATTCTTTTTTAAATGTTTAGTAGAATTCACCAGTCAAGCCATCTGGTCTTGGGCTTTTTTGTTGGGACATTTTTGATTAGTGATTCAATCTCTTGTTTTAGGTCTTTTCAGATTGTCTGTTTCTTTTTGAGTCAGTTTAGGTAATTTGTGTGTTTCTACTAATTTGTCCATTTCATCTAGGTTATCTAATTTGTTGGCATACAATTATTAACTGCATTCTCTTATAATCCTTTTTATTTCTGTTAGGTTGATAGTAATGTCCCCATTTGCATTTCTGATTTTAGTTATTTGTGTCCAGGCTGACTTTTGAACCTGACTCCAATCTCTACCTAATTCATGATAGCGTTCCCAACTTGACCTCTGACATCTGACCCTGGACTCTCCTAACCCAACTATTAATTGCTTCCTGTAATAACCTCCAACTTTATTGATCCTGACGTCTGCCTGCTGCCTTGGGCTTCAAACAGATATCCCCTGACAGCTAATCTTCATCCTCTCTTCCTGAAGGGGCGTTAACCTCCAGTGACCCTTAATCTCTGGTCCCCACAGCCATACCTTCGGCAAAGTACAGGGCAACAGCGACCTCTACTGGAAGGCTCAGCGCTACAGCCTCATCCGGGAATTTCACTCTCGGCCTGCACTGGCCCCGCCTCTTATCTTCATCTCGCACGTGCGCTCCCTCATCCGTCGATTGGGCAGGCGCCGGGACCGCTCCCCACCTTCCCCAGCCGTCGAGCATTTCCGTGAGAGCCTGGCTTGGCCCAGAAGAGAGAAACCTAGGGGGCGGAACCTGGAGAGAAAGAAGAGCTTGTATAGGCTGGAGGCGGACGCCCAGGAGCACTAGTGGGCAGAGCTTAGTCTGTCAGAGGGCTGGACGTGCGGTGTATTAGTGGGAGGCCTAGAACGGCGCGGGGGCGTGGTCTGGGAGAGCATCGAAGCTCACTGTTTTGGGTGGGGAAGCTGGGTCTAGGAGCGGACGTGGCCCGAGGGTGGGCGGACCCTTTGACTCTATTCTTACCCCACTGTCCAGGGGTCTACCTCTCGAAGGAAGCGGAGCGGAGGCTGTTGACGTGGGAGTCGGTGCAAAAGGAGAATTTCCTGCTGGCGCGCGCTCGGGACAACCGGGAGAGCGACTCTGAACGTCTGAAGCGCACCTCGCAGAAGTGAGGGCGGGGCCTGGCTTTGGGTGGGGCTTCTGGCCTGAGGGACCGATCCTCGACTTAGGTCCTGCAAAGACCCAGACTAGAGGCGGGGCCTGTGGGGGCAGGGTCCTGGAATGCTAAGAAGGAGAGCTGAACTCCAGGGGGCGGGTCTTCCAAGGTGGGCGGGACCGGTAGGCTGCTGATACCGACCTGAAACCCCGGATCCCCAGGGTGGACACAGCGTTGAAGCAGCTGAGGCAGATCCGCGAGTACGAGCACCGTCTGAAAGGATTGGAGCTGGAGGTGAGGACCCCGGGCCAGGCTGGGGAGTATGGCCTGGGTGAGGGGCAGTAGGGTTCTGGCCTGGTGCCCTGATGTCCTCCCTGCTCCCCAGGTCCAGCACTGTAGCCGTGTCCTGGGCTGGGTAGCCGAGGCCCTGAGCCACTCGGCATTGCTTCCCCCAGGGGGGCCGCCACCCCCAGCCTTACCTGGGCCTAAAGGTCAGTGTGTAGGGTCTACCTGTATGTCTGTCTGGTGTCTGTCAGTACCTACATCTGTGTTCCTGCTTTCCGGGTCTCTGTTCCCCTATCTATGAGTGTTTTTCTCTCTTACTGGTCTTCCTTTGACCCTTGGTTCCCTCTCGGTCTCCTTTGGGCTTTTTGTGCATCTTTCTTTTTGCCAGCCTCTTATTTTTTCTGTCTTCCTCTCTATGCCCACCACCTGTTCTCTCTTCCCACAGACTGAGCGCTGCTGGTGGACTTTAAGGAGTAGTCGCCATAGGGAGTTTTGCTCCCAAAGTAAAGCCTAGCAAGTCCTTGACCCCTGCTCCTGGCGACTTGTCCTTGAGGTGAACCTCATGCCCATGGACCAGCACCTCCCCCGCCGTCAGGATCACTGCAGAGAGTGTCATCCATGCAAACCACAGCAGGCCTGGATCCTCCAGAACCAGCCCTACTCTGGGAGGATGAGCCTCTGGAGCCCAGGCATTGCCTCCCAAGGCTGCACCACAGCCCGCTGGGCTGGAGGAGGCTGCAGGGTCCTTGAGGTACAGGGACCAGAGCCCACTGGCATGCCCCATATCGGGGAAATAAAGCCATTTGAGAGGAGTAGGGTCTGGTTGCTTGATTCTTGGGGAACTGGTGGGTGTCTAGATCCTCTGGGGATGGAGGCTGAGGCTGGGGGTGTGTTTGTGGTCCTTGGTCCATTTGCTGCTGTATTTCAGGTGTCTCTGGGGTTTTTTCTTCCTCTCAGCCCCACTATTCCTGTGTGACTCAGGCCCAGCACCTCTTGTCTGCACTATTTTGATGACTCTCACTTCACTGGGACAAGAACCCCAACCATCTGTACCCTCCCCCACCCACCCATTCATGCCTACCAGTGAAAAAAGAACTCAGAGATAAAAAGCAAATTATTTCCTGCAGTGGGGGTGGATGGGCGCTGTGTACATCTGCTTTGGCAATAGGGGAACAGATGATGCAAATTTGAGTAGATAACTGCATATGTGTCTTTAAAAAGTCTAATTAGTGGAAAATTGCAGGCCACGCACACATGGAATTGAGGCAAATATGCATCATTATACATGCTGTTTAACTAAACAACCCATAACAAACTAAACTGGTAATGACAAGGCTGAACTGACAGCAATTATTAGTAAAATAGCAAGAAAGCCACCAACAACCAACACATCCAAAAATGAAAACCAAAACATCCTTTTTCCAAATTGGAGGAATTCCAACTGTCTGCCACTTTGGGTGCAGAGCAGCTTTGAAATATTGCCAAGTGTTTTGTGGCAACCAGATTTCTCTGGAAGATGCTGAATCAATTCTCACTAACCCAAGTAGTAATAATAACAGTAATGACGGTGGTGGCGACAATAACAGCAGCTAGCACGAGTGCTGTGCGTCTGGTGTTGCGTTTAAGTGCTTCACAGGTGCTAAATCAAGGAATTCTCATGACAATCATAAAAGGTAGGTACTAATGTCTCCATTTCAGATAAGAACACTGAGGCACAGATAAAAGTTAAGTGACTCACACAAGGTCACACAGCTAGAAAGTGGCTGAGTTTGGATAGAAATCTGGGCCATTTGGATCCAGAGCTTTTGTAAATCGCTAATTTGTATTCAGAAATATTAAATGCTACAAAGCCCTAGGAATTCACTCAGTGGGCACGCATGCTGGTTTATTAAGCTGTTGTCTCTCAGCTCCAAATCTGCCCTTCTGTAAACTCAGCTCTGTGATGCTGGGGCTGGGACTCAGGGAGCCACATGTGTTTTGCCAGCTGCTTTCCTATTAGACTCTGTCTAAAGGGGATGCTACAGGGAGAACAGTGACTGGGGGAGGAAGAGGGATTTGCTGCTTCCTGTTCCTGAGAGTGGCTCCAGAGCGTTGCTTTCTCTGATTGCAGCTTTCAGCTTCCCCCCAGCTCTCCCACAGCAAGTTCCGTGTATGCCCTCAGTCACACCCGCTCCATCCAGGCGGCCCCTTTTTCTAGCCTGTTTCAGCTCCCAGGGACACTTCTCCAAGAATTTAGATTCTGATAACTCTGTTCTCTTCCATTTGTCTCTCCAGCCCTGGGGATGATATCTGCTTCATGCAGTTTACTGTTTCTGTGCTAACTCTGTGCTTCTCTTTCTTTCCCAGTTTTCTGAGATCCGTTTAATATATCTGAGACCCCTGGATTAATTTATTTCTGTTGAAATATCTGTATTAACAGGAAAACTCCAGGTTTGGCAGATAGAAATCTGACATGAGTCATCAAAATGGAGAGATACAATCTCCACTTCATTTCCACGTATAAATCAGTTTGGAAACCAAAAGTCCTGTAATTGAAGAGGAGGCTAGGTGTTCTTGAGAAATTACAAAATACTGCTATAAATTTATATATAAATCTTTCTTACTTGTATATTTTCCCACAAGGAACCTATTTCATTTGAACCTTCTCTGTTGTACAGCCCTAGGGCACTGGGTATCCTGACCCCTTTAAATGACAATTGGTGATCACAAAGGTCTCCACTTGTCTTGGTGCTGTGTTTTTGGAAGCCACACAGTTTAAATGGGCCATTATAAATGTGGAAGATATTTCCTCTTAGGAGTGAGGAGGACCTCTTACAGGTCACCAGCAAGGCCAGTAAGTGACTGGGTGTCCATTAACCAAGAGTGAGCAGCATAGCCATGCTCTGCTATTCTAGGGTCCTCTGGATGGGTTGCTGAGGGCATGGGACAGCTGTGGCATTCACTAGCCTGTGATCCAAAAGACCCCATAAGATATCTGCTCCAGTCTCAGAGGTAGGGAAGGGAGAGTGATCATATGTAAGCCACTAAAATCTTAAACAAGTAGGTCATTTGAAAGAGAGGTGTATTTTATACAAAAAAGAAAACTCCAGATAAGGGGTTGCAGGCTGTCAGAGAAAAGGAGGCAGCAGGGTGGAGTGAGGACTCAAGGCATGTGCTTTGTGACTGAAGGCTGAAGATCTGCTACATTAAAGGGACAGGTGGGGCTAGAGAAGACAGCTGTAAATACTGCAGCCAAAAACTGGAATGGATTTGGTAGCTCCTGTGGAGCAAAGAGTTAGACAGGCCAAGGGGCTGATATGCAAATCTAGACTGAATTAGAGAAAACTGGGTATCAGACATGTTTTTGCTTTTCTTGGGTAAATACCTAAGATTGGGGTGTCTGGGCTGTGTAATAAGTGGGATCTTAGTTCTTAGTTGGGATTGAACCAGGGCCCCAGCAGTGAAAGCACCAAGTCTAACCACTGGACTGCCAGAGAATTCCCCTGTATAACTTTATCTGAAGCTGCTTAACTCTTTTCCAAAGTGGTTGCACATTTTGCATTTCCACCAGCAATGTATAAGAATTTCTGCTGCTCTGCATCCCCACGAACATTTGCTATTATCAGTATTTTTAATTAGCCATTCTAATAGGTTTGTAGTGGTATCTCATTGTGGGTTTTTTTTTCATTGTGGTTTTAATTTGCATTTCCCTAATGACTAATTATGTTGAGCATCTTCTCATGTGCGTATTGCCATTTGTATAGCTTGTTTGGTGAAGTGTCAGTTCAAATCTTTTAAGCACTTAAGAAAAATGGGTTGTTTTCTTAGCATTGAATTGTAAAATTTAATGTATTCTGGATACTCCTATATCAGATATGTATTTTGCAAATATTTTCCCTCAGTATGTATTGAGCTTACTTTTTCATTTTTTTTTAAGATTGTTTTTTATATGGACCATTTTTAAAGTCTTTTATGAATTTGTTACAATATTGCTTCTGTTTTATGTTTTGGTTTTTTGGCTGCAAGGAATGTGGGATCTTAGCTCCCTGACCGGGAGTTGGACCCGCACCCCTTGCATTGGAAGGCAAAGTCTCAACCACTGGGCCACCAGGGAAGTCCCACTCATTTTCTAAATAATGTCTTTTGGAGAGCAGAATTTGTGAATTAACGATGAAATTTTATCAACATTTTCTTTTATGGTTCTTTTTTGTCCTATCTGTGACCAACGCAGGTCACAAAGATTTTTCTCCTTTAAGTATTATATTTAGACTTTATATTTAGGTCTGCAATCTTTTTTTTTTGGCCACACCACATGGCTTATGGGATCTTAGTTCCTTGACCAGGGATTGAACCTGTGCCCTTGGCAGTGAAAGTGTGGAGTCCTAACCACTGGACACCAGGGAATTCCCTGCAATTTATCTCGAGTTCATGTTTTATTTTTTTAATTTTTTTAATTTTTTTTTGGGGGGGGTACACCAGGTTCAATCATCTGTTTTTATTAGTTCATTTTTATACATAGGGTAATGTTACAGTCTAGGGTATTTATATATTTATTTTTGCAGATGGGTAATTTAATTTTTCAGCATCATTGGTTGAAAAGACTACTTTTTTCCCCATTGAATTATCTTGGCACCTTTGTTGAAAATCATTTGACCATTTATGTGTGAATCTATTTCTGAGCTCTCTATTCTGTTCAGTACATCTACATGTCAGTCTTTTCACCAATACCATTGCTGTTTTGATTACTGTAGCTTTGTACTAAATCTTGAAATCAGGTGGTGTGAGTCCTCTAATTTTGCTTTCCCTTTTCAAAATTGTTTTAGTTATGCTAATTCCTTTGATTTTTTTTTTTTATATAAACTTTGGAATCTGGTTGTCAATTTTGCTAAACATGTTGGGATTTTATTTGGGATTGTGTTGAATCTACAGGTCAATTCAAGGTGACTGACATCTAAATGGTATTGTATCTTCTGACCCACGAACATTGTATGTCTCAATTTTGTTAGGTCTTCTTTGATTTCTATTATGAGTGTTTGCGGTTTTCAGCATCCAAATTTTGCACATATTTTGTTGGCTGCATTCTTTTTTTTTTGTAAATTTATTTTATTGGCTGTGTTGGGTCTTTTTTGCTGTGCGTGGGCTTTCTTTAGTTGCGGTCAGTGGGGGCTACTCTTCGTTGTGGTGCGTGGGCTCCTCATTGCCGTGGTTTCTCTTGTTGCACAGCACAGGCTCTAGGTGCGTGGGCTTCAGTAGTTGCAGCACATGGGCTCAATAGTTGTGGCTTACAGGCTCCAAAGTGCAGGCTCAGTAGTTGTTGCACATGGGCTTAGTTGCTCCACGGCATATGGGATCTTCCTGGAGCAGGGATTGAACCCGTGTACCCTGCATTGGCAGGTGGATTCTTAACCACCGTGCTACCTAGGAAGCCCTTTGTTAGATGTATTCTTATACAGTATGATATTGCATATGATACTGTTCACATTTTTTAGAATTTCCAATTGCTTATTGCTAATATATAGAAATACTGCTGATTTTTTGTATATTCATCTTGTATTCTGTGATTTTGCTGAACTCACTTTACTAGTTCTAGTATTATTTTTACAGATTGTTTAGGATTTTCTACATCATACTGTCTGTAAATAGAGGCAATTTTATTTCATCCTTTCCAATTTGTATTTTTTTGTTGTGGTGGTGGTAAAAATGCACATAATATAAAGTTTACCATTTTAACCCTTTTTAAGTGTACACTTCATTGGCATTTAGAACATTCACAGTGTTGTATAATCATTACCACTGTCCAGTTCCAGAAGTTTTCATCACCCCACACAGTAGCCTTGTATCCATTAAGAACTCACTTCTTATTCTCCTCTGTCCCTACCCCCTGGCAACCAACAATCTGCTCTCTCTAAGGATTTACCTATTCTGGATATTTCGCATAAATGAAATAATAAAATATGTGGTCTTCCGTGCCTGACTTCCTTCACTTAGCAAAATGGTTCATCGATGTTATAACTTCATTCCTTTCCATAGCTGAATAATATCCGTAGTATAGATATATCACTTTTTAAAATCCAGTCATCCATTGATGGACATTTGGGTTGTTTCTACTTTTTAGGCATTGTGACTGATGCTGCTATGAATGTTCAGGTACAAGTCTTTGAACACCTGTTTTCAGTTTTTTTGGTATATAACTAGGAGTGGAATGGCTGCACCATTTCACATTCCCACCAGCAGTGTATGAAGTTCTAGATTCTTCAAATCCACACTAACACTTGTTATTTTCCATTTTCTTCTTATTACTATTATTATTATTATTTTTTGGTTATAGATATCCTGTCGGGTATGAAGTGGTGTCTCATGGTGAGTTTGATTTGCATTTCCCTAATGACTAATGACATTGAACTTCTTTTCATGTGCTTTTGGCCATTTGTACATTTTTGGAAGGTATGGCTTTTTAGTAATGACCTCCACAGCTTGTACTGCATTGCCTGCCACCCGATCATAGATAACTAAAGATGGATGGGCCTTGAATGAAGACAAAAACGAAGACCGTAGGACTTCCCTGATGGTCCAGTGGGTAAGACTCCTTGCTCCCAATGCAAGGGGCCTGGGTTCGATCCATGGTCAGGGAACTAGATCTGGCATGCGTGCCACAACTAAGAGTCTGCATGCCACAGTGAAAATCCTGTGTGCTGCAACTAAGACCCAGTGCAGCCAACATAAATAAATAGATAAATATTAAAAAGAAAAAAGAGAAAAAGAAGAACTTGCTATCCAAGTCATCATCTTGAGGACTATCTAGTCACAAATAGACATTTCATAGCTTAGAGAAGACAAACTGTTGGTCCTGCAATCTCTAACTGCAAAGGGTGTTCAACAAGGATAAGCCTTTGTGGATCCTGGAGACAGTATATCCCCCAGGTGGAAATTTCACTAAAGCTGATGCTGTAGTCCCTGACTCATGCATGCTCCTCAAGGAGGAAAAAGCATCTGAATTCAACTGATAAGGCTCATTGTGAGGGAAGGGAAGTTGAAGTGACCTTGCAGGGTAGGGGCATTTGGACCAATTCAATGTACTGTTGTGGCTTCCCCCTATTGAATATGTAATTGGTACTGATGTTTTCCATGTTCATACTGTGATTGTCCTGTAAGTGTCAGAGGCTTCTTCCATCCAGGGACTGTAGTATGTGTGGTCCTCTCCATGGCAGACTACTGAAACTTGGTAGAATCCCAGCAGGAGAAAGGGAAATCACAGCTTTAATGACTTAGTGGCTGGGGGTGGGGGATGGGGGGTGGGGGGGGGTGGGTGCGGTACTCAGAAGCCATTTCCCGGTACAACAGCGCCACCTGCCTGACTCAGCCACTACGAACGGCCCTTTTAGGAAAAGGCCGCTATTCATTGCTATTAAGCTCTGTTGAAAGGGACCACCTGACCCACGGAGGCCTTGTGACTTCATGGCTTGACTCCTCCATTTTGAGGTAGGTCAACTTGAACTTAACAACTAGTAAGGTCTGAAATGGTTAAATGTAAATGGTAATGGTCAGGGGCACAGCTGGGCTAGCCCTCAGGTTATCTCACTTTTGCAGTAGAAAAGTAGTGGCTACCTGAGGAATTCCCTGTCGGTCCAATGGTTAGGGCTCCAAGGTACCCTGCAGGGGGCACAGGTTCAATTCTTGGTTGGGGGGAACTAATCCCATATAGAGCACACGGCCAAAAGAAAAGAAAAAACTTCCCCTTTGGAGAAAACTTATCCCCCACTCCACTGCCTGGAGCAAAGCTGCTGGCTCAATGGGGCCCTCGATTTACATGGGTTCTTGTAAGTGACTGGGCCTGTCAATACTGGTTGCGCTGAGTTAAAAGCTGGTGGTGTCCACCAGGGCACAGCAGCCATCCAACCCCAGAGCCAACCCTGGCAGACAGATTGCAGTCAAGATTAAGGTATTGGGGGGAACTTTCTATTTTCCCTCTCCTCCACATTCATCTGGTATTAACAGTTGTTGGACCCATCTCCTAAAAAATCAGCTCAAAAAGATTTCTGACTTTACCTTCTTCCTTTCCTCCTGGTCCACACAGTTTAGTCAGGCAGTTTGGTCACTGAATGTGGGTGTTCCCAGAGAGGCTTCATCTCTTCTTGGCTACCTCCTGGATAATCTCTTGAGATCTAAGGGGTGGGGGAGTTATATACACCATTTTGAAAATTTAGAATTCTGCCCCTCGATCATTCTTGGGTCACCTTTCTGCTGGACAGCCTGGTAGTTATACCCTCCAGGTAGCCGCCTGGCACAAAGTGGGCCAGCTAGGGAGTTCAAAGTAAATCCTGGTTTAGTCACCAGCATCCTCTTGTAGGTATCACATGGCCCTAGATCAGAGGCTGGCAAACTACGGGTGTTGTGGGTGTGATAAATCTGGCCTGGGAGCTAAGAATGGTTTTTTCCATTTTTAAAGAGTTGTAAAAATAAAATAACAAAGAGAATACTGTTGGCCCCTTTTGTTTTTTGTTTTTTTTTTAGTAAAACAAAATTTATTTGTAAAACAGGACCTGTTATATAAAATGGCAATCAAGTTATACAAAAGCACAAAATTTCTTTCTGATTACAGTTCTAGTTGCACAGGCGGCCCCCTTTGTATCCAAGTGTTCCACATGCATGGATTCAACCAAATGTGGATCGAAAATATTTGGGAAAAAAATGTCAGAAAGCAAACTTGAATTTGCCACACCAGCTATTATTTACATAGCATTTACACTGTATTAGGTATTAAGTAATCTAGGGATGATTTAAAGTATATGGGAGGATGTGTGTAGGTTATATGCAAATACTACATCATTTTATATAAGGGGCTTGAGCATCTGAAGATTTTGGTATCTGTGGGGGGTCCCAGAAGCAATCCTGAGGGACAACTGTATGCTACAGAGACCATGTCCTGAAAGCCAAAAACATCATCTGGCCCTTTATAGGAAAAGTTTACTAAAGCTCCTCATGTGGCTTCCCCAAGCCAACATCATGGTCATCCAAATCACGGTTAACAACAAAATTCACCCACCCACCCTGCAAGACCGTCCTTGCTGAGATAACTCTTCCTCCCCAGCCCATGCAGAGGCTTCCACCTCACATTCACCAACCACCAATCTCCCCATATGCAGAGGCCACCGCCCATGTCCTCGATTCTCCCTCCAAGCTTGAGGGAGCACCTCAGACTGGGGATTGTAGGTTGTGTCCTGCTGCCCTAGCTGCAATGGTCAAGAAGCATTTAACCTGGTGGGGAAATAAAAAAGGAAAAGATCCCAGACTAGGAGCCGGAAGACCTCTATTCTCTCTCCACTTCAGTCACTGACTGGTTGTTTGACCTCAGGGCCGCCCTTTCTCTTCTCTGAGCCTCCTGCAATATCTACTTCCTGAAAGGAGAGGGGGAAAAGGGAGACTAGCCAAGGGCCTGTCTGTTAATACATTGTCCAGGTATTAACAAGGGCATGTGGTTTCTCATAGCACCTGGGAAGGTGTTCCCCGTGCCAGCCAGGACGTCCCACCCCGCCAACCTCACAAAAAACAACCTTACAACGACTGCTTTGAGTGTAGGACTCATTGTCTACACTGGCCTTTCTCTTACCCAACCAGACACTTGGCAATACTGGTTCATGGTGGCCTATCCTGGCTCTGAGAGGGGAGGAGAGACACAGAGGTAGGGGTAAGGTTGAAAGGGGGACCAGGCGTACTCCACTTACTTCCAGATCCCAGAGCAGGGTCATCTCAGACCCAGAGTCCTTGGAGAGCAAGGGAGGGAACAGGAAGCCACAAAGTGAGTCTCAGGGGCTGGAAGGGCCTGGAGGCCTCTGCCTCTGACCCTTTCAGAGCTCTCCAAATTGAGCTGGAGAAGCCATTACATTGGGAATGCAGGAAGAAAAATTTCGAGTTTCTACTTACATCTATTTTTTTAAATCAATGGGCAAAACAAATGAAACTTTACTGATATCAAGTATGTATTGATAGAATGACAGGAATTCACAGGTAAATTTTCTACATGGGTTGGGGATATTTTTGCAAAAAGCTGTCACTGATAGGGGAGTGTGATAAAAGATGTTTAGAGACCTTTGAGGTAAATACAAGGTGTGAAAGACCAGGTGAAGATTTGAGAAGTGGTTGGGAATCAGAGTGGCTGGTGATGGAAGCTGGCATTGATTCTCAAGGTCATGACCTTTGGGGGTAGGCAGTGGGCGAGAAGGGTTTTTGCCCAGGAGGTCACTAAGGGGTGTGGCTTCTAGAAGGGGCCTCGGTCCTCCACCCTGAGTTGCCTTAACTCCATTTGACATGCAGAGAGGCAGGGCAGTGTTACCTACTCCCACACACAATCCTAATAAGCTCCAACTTCTCCACAATTTCCTGGTCCTGAGCCCACAGAAACCAGGTGACCCACCTCCCAGGGCCCAAGTGAGTGAGGGACCTTATACCAAGTAAGAGTGAAGCATAACAGCCAGCTAGCAAGGATCTAAATGTTCTAGGCATGCTACCCTCTTGGTAGGAGTAATGAGATGAGCATTATGGGATAGATTTAGTATGGTCACCAATTACCAAGTTAGCTTTAGGGATTAACACACTTTCTAGATTGAGTGATACTGATTGCTGCAAAGATCCCCCATAGTTTGGCTCAACTCCAGGATGCGGAGGGGTCTCAAAGGCAGGGGGAACCTGGGGTCACCAGGTTGCATACTCAGTTTGCCAGGGGTTGGCAATTTGGAGGGTGCATGTGCAGGAGGAGACTGACTTCTGGGTTGCTCACCAAAAGAATACTATGCCCATGGCTTGTGCATGTGGTCCCAGCGGGCCCATTTATTAACTCACAGCATTGTCGTCTCAGCTTTATTCTGAGAGGGCAGCTCCAGAGAAGTTACCCACCCACCGGTCCAGTTCAGTGGTGGAGGCGGGAGGCTGGAGAGAACACTGTCTGTCTCCCTGATAACTGGGACGCTGGGTCCTGGAAAGTGCTGTGATGCCCATCCTGTCATGCCAACATGGTGCCCCCACTTCACAGGGAGAAAGGGGGCACTAGGTCCAGCCCTGTGAGCAGTGAGTTGATTTTTTCTTCTGAGTTCCCCAGTCCCAGAGCAGAGTGTTTCATTTAGCAGAAGCGGTACTATTCCAGGGGAGGAGAGAACTCCCGGGTTGTCCATTTCCTTCCAAGGTCAAATAAGTGATGTTACCGGTTGCTAGGCAAGTTTTCCATGGGCCCCTTCCCCTCCTTTCTGGCAGAACCAATTATTTCTGTAGCAAAATGGTCACTAATGCTGCCAGTTATCGGACAGATTTGCTGCCTTAGAAAAAAATGGGTGGTGTCGCTAGTTACTGAGCAGATTTCTTTTGCAGATTTTCTTCCTTGGTCTCCCTGCCCTTGTCGCTGTTGTCTATGGCTGTTGAGGCTGGGCTCACCTGCCTCGAGGTGGGGATGCTGGTACTCCTCATGGAAAAGGAAGATGCCAGGGAGGCTAGGAGAGGCAGGCTGAACCAGGAGGAGCTCTCACTCTTACTTGAGACTTGGCTGAACCACCAGAGCTCTGGGCTCTGTGCCCTGAATAGGGACAGACTTAACCTTCTCGATGAGGTTTCACTGGCTCTCTCCTGGGATGTGCAGGTGGACTTCACCAAGTGGTGCTTAGGCCACTGTAAGGGCTTGGAGGATACCAAGGGCATCTTTTTGGACAGTAACTTTTCACAGGGATCAGGGGCAATGTAGTCCTGGAGGGACACCCACTGGTGGACTGGGATTGGCAGAAAGGTGAGGATGCTGAGAAAGGTGACCCAGCCCAGGGCATTCTGCAGGTACGGCTGTTTTACTTCCTGACTCTGAGGGCAGAGAGAGGGGTGGGCCAGGGTGGGAGGAAGAGGCAGTGGTGGTGGGATTTCAGTCCATGTGATGCTGGGGGTAAGATTCCCCAGGGGCTGGGAAGCTTGGTCAGAGGGTCCCTGGGGATGGCAGGAGCCCAGAATCAGGATCCTGTGGCCTGTGTTTTGACAAGCGGTCCCCAGGTTGGGGGTGGGAGGCCAGGGTGGGGCAATCTCACCACACTGCTGTTCCAGGCAATGCAGTAGAGGTGTGCCCCCTGGTAGAGCTTCATGAGGCAGATGGGGAGGAGGGCCAGCAGCCCTGGCAAGGTCACGTAGCACCACAGGAATGTGGAAAAGGGCCACAGAGGGCGGCCCATCTCACTGAACATTTCTTCCCTGAACCTGGGGTGGGGGCAATGGACAGGGATGTCTGGGAAGGAGCCCTCCTCTGGCCACTGGGGCCTGGAGCCCTTCGGAGGATGGGCCCTCCAGTCCTCTTGTTCTCCCACAAGTTCTCAACACTTAGGAGCTTCCAAGTCCTGCCAGGCCCTCCCTGAGGTTGGACCCTGCATCTAGTCTCCCCATAGGAATCCCCCCATCCAGGAGGAGTACATCGCTCCCAGCCCTCTGCCTTTGGACCAGCCCATGTAGCCAATGACAGGGGAACATGAATCCCCTTGATCCCGACTGCTCGTTCCATCAGGAGCCACCCAGCTCCCCTCAGATTACTCCCTCCTGTACCCCTGTGCTCTCAGCTGGATCTCCCTGCTGTGGGAAGGACTGAGGGAGCAGATCATGGCCCAACATTCCTTAGAGACCCATAGTGGGGTCCCTGGCTGGGCAGAGCCCGGGTTTGGACATCACCTCCTAGCTCCGTAGATCCAGGCCAGGGCCACATTCTGGAAGACCACAGTGATGACAAGGGTCAGCGGGACCAGGTGGTCATCAAACAAGGACGTTACGTAGCTGCCGGCATGACTGGTGAAGATGAGGCTGCCCAGAAAACCTCCCAAGCAGATGACCGCTAAGGCAGGAGCAGGTTTGGCCACACTGAGGTCTATGTGTGGGGCTGGGTCAGGGGTCAAAGTGAGCCCTGGAGATTGAGGGTGGCCTAGTGAGGAGGGGCCTAGGGCAAGGTTGTCACTGGGGTGAGAATCCACAGTACCTGAGAGCATCTTGGGATAATCCCTGAAGATGGAGATAGAGTTCTGGAGGGGGAAGACAATGCCTTCCAAGAGTTTCATCAAGTTGCTGAGCCCTATGATGAGCAGGGCCATGAAGAAGAGGATGGCCCAGAAAGAGGCACCAGGGAACAATGAGACGACTTGGGAGAAGGCTGCAAATGCCAGGCCAGGGCCCTCCATGAACTGTGGGGGAGAGTGAGGGCTCTGAGGCAGTGGCAGGTCTGGATGGGGGTGGGGGTGGGGAGAATGGTGTGGTGATCGATTAGCAATGTCTGTCTTGGGCAGAGGAAAGAGGCACAGAGTGGTGGGTGGATGCCCAAGTGCTAAGTGTTTGCCCTTCTTGGTTTCAGAAGCTATGTGAGCTTAACCTCTTGAGGCCTCAGGTTCCTCCTCTAATAAATAGGGATCCTGGGGTTGATATGAGAATTAAAGTAGAGAGGCAATTTAGCAGGGGCCCTAGCACATATGAAACGGTGGTGGAAAAGTGATTATAACTGTTACCTGCCTGAGAAGGTGCTTAGATGGCCCCCAAGGACCCTAGGAAATACATATCCCAGTATCTTCTGGGGCCATTAAGAAGTACCCTCCTGCTCCCACAAACACACCTTTTCCTTCTGTGCCTTGATGCTGCAGGATGGGGAGAGGTGGATGACTTGTTGCCGGAGATGTCCCGGGAGATTGTTGATCCATTCTAGGTAGTCCAGGGCAGGCAGGAGGAGGATGCCTTTTGGGGGCTTGGCATCCTGAGGCAGCACTCCCTTGTCTATCAGCTTCATCAGCTTTGAGACACTCCTGAAGGGGAAGCAGAGGAAAGGAAAGGTGGTGGAGAACAGACTGCAAACCAGGGACACTGGAGAGGAAAGTGAGTTGCCCAAGATGAGTGCAGCTGAGTAACAAGGGCAGGGACTGGAAGCTAATCACATGGACTCGGGGTGAGTTTCCCTGGGGATTCCACCTAAGGGACAGTAGATGTTATATTTGTAGTAGCTAATTCCTCAGTGTTATGGATTGAATTGTGTGTCCGCTCCCATTCTGAGGTACTGGGGTGTTAGGACTTCCACTGTATGAATTTGGGCGGTGGGGGTCGGGGGGAAGTCCTAACACCTCAGTACCTCAGAATGGGAGCTTATTTAGAAATAGGACTGTTGCAGAGATGAAGATGAGGTTGCACTGAAGTAGGGGGCCACTAATCCAATATGGCCGGTATCTTTCTATAACAAGGGGATATTTGGACACACACACACACACAGAGAACACCATGTGAGAATGAAGGTGAGATCTACAAGATAAGAACACCAAAGATTGCCAGCAAACCACCAAAAGAGGCATGGGACAAATTCTCTCTTATAGCCCTCAGAAGGAACCAACCCTACCAACACATTGATCTCAGACTTCTAGTCTCCAAAACTGTGACACAATAAATTTCTCTTGCTTTAGCCACCCAGCTTGTGGAACTTTGTTATGGCAGCCCTGGAAAACTAATACACTCAGAATTGTATCTCTTTTCGGACCTTAAGTTTGGCATGCTGGGTTAATCAAACCCATTCATAATACATTTTCCTCAACTGGTAGAGCAAAGTATATTTAATCTTTTTTCTCCTTCATCTTTGAATTTCACCCTTTCCTCTGCTTCTAGAGCTACTCACTTTCATGTGCTTGACTAATAAGGATAAATATGGATATTTCTTTGTGAAAAAAATATGCTGTTTGTGTGTCATCACTTAAGCATCATTGTGCTATAAATAGCTTTCTGTTTCTTATTTTCGCTCCTCTTTTTTTTTTTGGTGATATCTCTATGTTACTGAATATACATCTAGTTTATTTTTCCTGACTGCTGCACTTTACTGCATAATATGCATTTACATTCCACATTCACGTTTGGTTCCCCAAATAATGACCCCACCCCCTGAGATCACATACATCACCACAGGGACCACCCATTTGCAGGGCTTGTGTGAGAATTTCTCTAGAATATACACTTGGGAATGGGGGATGGGGTGTCCCTGGCACCATAAATACTGTGCTTAATTAATTTCATGAAATCTTGCCAGATTTTCAGCTGTCTGCTCTTCTCCTGATTTTAAAACTCTGATAATCTATACCTCCACATTTCCTCATCTACAGAGAGGGTAATCTATAGCCTTGATAATCAAAGTAGGTTCTATGGAGTGGCAGCATTACTTGGAAACTTGTTAGAGGCATAGACTCTCGGGCCCACCCCAGACTTACGGACTTAGATCCCCAGGAGACTCATAATGCCCATTACAGTTTAAGAAACTCTGCATAACGAAGGACAGGGATTTCCGGTGGCAGTTTTTCTAGGATTGCACTGAGCAGTATGATGGCCACTACATACGTATGGCCATTTAAACTAAAATTCATTAAAATTATAGAGAATTAGGGACTTCCCTGGTGGTGCAGTGGTTAAGAATCCACCTGCTGGGACTTCCTACGTGGCGCAGTGGGTAAGAATCCACCTGCCAATGCAGGGGACATGGGTTTGATCCCTGCCCCAGGAAGATATCACATGCCACGGAGCAACGAAGCCCATGCGCCACAACTATTGAGCCTGTGCTCTAGAGCCCGTGAGCCACAATTATTGAGTCCACATGCCACAACTACTGAAGCCCACGCGCCTAGAGCCCGTGCTCTGCAACAAGAGAGGCCACCGCAATGAGAAGGCCGCGCACCACAACAAAGAGTAGCCCCCACTCGCTGCAACTAGAGAAAGCCTGTGTGCAGCAACGAAGACCCAACACAGCCAATAAAATAAATAAATAAATAAATAAATTTATTAAAAAAAAAAAAGAATCCACCTGCCAATGCAGGGGACATGGGTTTGATCCCTGGTCCGGGAAGATCCCACATGCCAAGGAGCAACTATGCCCATGCGCCACAACTAGTGAGCCCGTGCACTGCAACTACTGAAGCCCGTGTGCCTAGGGCCCGTGCTCCGCAACAAGAGCAGCCACTACACTGAGAAGCTAGCGCACTGCAACGAAGAGTAGCCCCTGCTCGCCACAGCTAGAGAAAGCCCGCATGCAGCCATGAAGCCCCAACACAGCCAAAAATAAATAAATAAATAAAATAATAAATAAATCTTTTAAAAAATTATATAGAATTAAAAATATAGTTCCTCAATCACATTTGCCACATTTGATCGCATTCACCACATTACAAGTGCTGCAGCTGGTGGCTGGTGTAGAAGGTGTAGAAGGTTTCCAGCACCACAGAGAGCTCTGCTGGACAGTGCTGCCCTAGGAGACGATGGTTCTCAGTCTAGGTGGCTCATTGGAATCAATGGGAGCTTTTTTAAAAAACAAGACTCCGTTTTTATTGAGCTATGATTCACAAACAATAACAAGCCCAGATGTTAACTGTATACCACAATAAGTTTTGACAAATGACACATGTAACCAACACTCCAATCAAGTTATAGAATATTTCCATCGCTCCAGAGAGTTACTTTGGGCCCCCTTCTGGTGTGTTCCCTCCACTCCAGAGGTAACTACTACTTTCCCCATTCCTACATATTCCTTTTGCCTGTTCTTGGATTTAATATAAATAGATTCATACAATGTGTCATCTTTTATGTCTGGCTTGTTACATTCAGTGTAATGTCTGACATTCATCCATATGATTGCATGTATCAGTAGTTCATTTCTTTTAATTGAGGAATAGTTTTCCATCGGTTGGATGAATATACTAAGATTTGTTATCTGTTTACCTTCTTGATAGACATCTGGGTTGCTTATAGTTTTGGCCGTTATTAATAATCCTGAAACCAAAATGTCTATAGGTAGGTGAATGTTCATTTTTACACATGCTCTTTTGTGGCCTTGTTTTTATTTCTATAGGGTAAGTAGTAGGGGAGGAATAGGTGAATTATATGGTAAGTGTATATTTAACCTTATAGGGAATGCTAAACAGTTTCCAAAAATGGTTTGTTCCATTTTATATTCCCACTTGCCCATTTTTAATTGTCTGGGTTTTGTCTTACTGAGTTGTAAGAATTCTTAAAATATTCTGGCCAAAGTCATTTATCATACACATACATACACGTATGTGTGTGTGTCCTTTTCTTCCGGTTTGTGGCTTTCCTGTTCATTTTCTGAATAGTGTCTTTTACTGGGCTGAAGTTTTAAATTTTGATGAATCTCACTTAGCAGCCTTTTTAAATAATTAGTGCTCTTTGTATCTTTGCTGAAAAATCTTTGTTAAACCCCAAGGTCGTAAAGATATTCTATGTTTTTTTCCAGAAGTTTTATACTTTTGTGGGTTGTCTTTTTGGCTGCTTTGGGTCTTCCTTGCTGCATGTGGGCTTTCTCTAGTTGTGGCGGACAGGGGCTACTCTCCGTTGCAGTGCGTGGGCTTCTCAGTGAGGTGGCTTCTCATTGTGGAGCATGGGCTCTAGGCACTCAGGGTTCAGTATGTGCAGCACGTGGGCTCAGTAGTTGTGGCTCATGGGCTTACGTGCTCCAAGGCATGTAGGATCTCCCCAGATCAGGGATCAAACCTGTGTCCCCTGCATTGGCAGGTGCGTTCTTAACCAGGGAAGTCCCTATGCTTTTGTTTTTTACATTAAGGTCTTTGCTTCATCTAGAATTAATTTTGGGTATGATATGGTAGGGATCAAAGTTTATTTTTTTCTGGATGGTTATCTAGTTGTTGAAAAGACTTTACTACTGAATTGCTTTGGCATCGTTATTGGAAATTAATTGATTGTATATGTGTTGTTTTATTTCTACTTCATTCTTATTAATCTGTCGGTCTGTCCATAGGCCAATATAACACTGTTTTGACTAGTACAACTTCATAGTGAATCTTGAAATCAGGTGATATGTCTCCAACTTTTTTTTTTCCAAGATTGTTTGGACTATTCTACGTCCTTTGCATTTCCATATACATTTTAGAATCATCTTGTCAATTCTACAATTAAGTTTGCTGGGATGTGAATTGCCATTTCACTTGGCAATTTGGGGAGCACTTATATCCTAACATCAATGATGCTTCAAATCTATGAACATAATATAGCTCTTCATTTATTTAGGTCTTGACTTTCTCTCAGTAATGCCTTGTAATTTTCAGTATAGAGATCTTGCACACCTTCTGTTAAATTGAGCTTTAGTATTTGATGAGTTCTGATGCTAATGTAAATGGTTTTGTTTTTTAAGTTTCATTTAACTGTTGTTTGCTGTTAGCATGTAGAAAAATATGATTGTTCTTGTATGGTGACTTTTATTTTTGTGACTTTCCTAAATGCACTTATTTTAATAGGGTGGTTTTTCTGTTTTTTGTTTGTGGTAGATTCTTTTAGGTCTTCTAAGTACACACATGCCATTTGTGAATAAAGACAGTCTTACTTCTTTCTATCTAGCTTCTATGCTTATTATATTCCTTTCGTGCCTGCTTTCACTGGCTAGGAACTTCACTATAATACTGAACAGAGGTGATGAAAAGAGATATCCTTGCTTTGTTTTTAATATTAGGGGAAGTTTTTCATAATTCCCCATTAAGAATGATGTTAGCTATTTTTCTGTTGTTGTTGCTGATATCCTTAACACAATGGCTCTCAGCCAAGGGTGATCCCCCCACCTCTGTCCCCAAGGACATTTAACAATGTCTGCAGACGTTTTTGGTTTTTACAACTGAAGTAGGGGAGGGCATTGATGTTGGAATCTAATGGGTTTGAGGTGTACCTCTTATTATTTTGTTTTTGATGATTACTCTAGGGCTGTGCTGTCTAATACAGTGCCCACTAATGAGACGTGGCTTGCGTAGTTGAAATGTGGCTAATATGACTGAGGAGCTGAATTTTATTTTATTTTTATTTAATTTTAACTAATTTAAATTTAAGAAAGTAGGTTATTCAGTTATTGGAAAACTACTCAGTATGTTCAGAACAGCTTTGGTATGTGAAACTACTTTTTCATCTGTATACTTTTATGTAACCTAAATACAAACCAGGTATTTCCCTTCAGCCTCAAGAATATCCTTTAGTATTCTCTTGGTATAAATTCGCTGGCAATGAATTCTCTCATCTTAATCTGAAAATGTCTTCATTTCACTTTCATTGTTTAAGGATTTTTTGCTAAATATAGAACTCTAGGTTGATAGATATTTTCTTTCAGCATTCTAAAATATTTCATTTCATTGTCCTCAGACTTCCATTGTTTCTGATGAGAAGTTAGCCATAAGGCTTATCATTGTTCTACTTTACGCAACGTACTTTTTAACTTTTGATTTCTTTCAACATTTTATATTTATATTTGGCTTTCTGAAATTTGACTGCAATGTGCCAAGTTGTGATCTTCTTTGTGTTTATGCTGCTTGGGATTTTCTGAGGTTATGGGATCTGTGGGCTGATGTTTTAAAAAAATTTGGAAAAAACAATGTTGGCCCCAATTCTCTCTCTTCTCCTTCTGCAACTCCAATTATACATATATTAGTCTTACAGGTCACTAATGGTCTTGTTCAGTTTTTCTTTTATTTTCTTCCCTCTGTACTTCACTTTGTATATCTTCTATTTAGTTGTCTTCAAGTTAACTGATCCTTTCTTCTGCTGGTTCCAATCCATATTAAATACATCCAGTGAAGCTTTCATTTCATTTACTTTAAGTTCTAGAATTTCCATGGGGTTCTTTTTCAGAGTTCTCATATCTTTCCTAAAATATCCCCATTGTCTTTATATATTCTATTAATCTTTTCTATTAAATTCCTTAACATATTTATAATGGTTGTTTTAAAGTTCTTGTCTGCTGGGGACTTCGCTGGTGGCACAGTGGTTAGGAATCCAAATGCAGGGGACACGGGTTCAAGCCTTGGTCCGGGAAGATCCCATATGCCATGGAGCAACTAAGCCCATGCACCACAACTACTGAGCCTGTGCTCTAGAGCCTGCAAACCACAACTACTGAGCCCACATGCCACAACTACTGAAGCTTGCACACCTAGAGCCTGTGCTCTGCAACAAGAGAGGCCACTTCAATGAGAAGCCTGCACACTGCAATGAAGACCCAACACAGCCAATAAATAAATAAATTAATTAATTAATTAAAAAATAAAGTTCTTGTCTGCTAATTCTAATGTCTGGGTGGTCTTTAGGTTATCTTTTTTTTCTCTTGGCCATGGGTTACATTTTACTGGTGTTTGGAATGTCTTAAGATTTTAAATTTTATTCTGGACTTTGTATACAGAACAAGGGAGAAAGGTATATTATTTGTTTTATTCTGTTTAGTCTCAATAAGTTTAAGCCTTTTATAGATAGCTAGAATAAGGGCTAATAATTTAGATTTTTCTAAGAGTGAGTTGAGTTGGGGGCTGGGTGACAGTTTTCATCAGTTGAGTTTTTCTTTGCCTCCAAGTGGAATTAAGGAGAGCTCACTTTACCTTTGAGCCATGCCTTCAACTTTCTGCATTCCCCAGCAAGAACTAATTCCTTTTTCTTGTCATTGTTTGAGTTGGAGTGGGTTGGACTGTAGCTCTAGCTATTTTTGGTTCATCTTTTTTTTACTTTTATTTTTTATTTATTAGGCTGCACTGGGTTTTAGTTGTGGCTCACAGGCTCCTTAGTTGCAGCACACAGGCTCCTTAGTTTTGGCATGCTAACTTTTAGTTGGGACATGCATGTGGGATCTAGTTGCCTGACCAGGGATCCAATCCAGGCTCCCTGCATTGGGAGTGTGGAGTTTTAACCACTGGACCACCAGGGAAGTCCCTGGTTTATCTTTGTATTCAACTCCAGAAGGGCCATAATTTTGAGCACCATAAGACTGTGCACACTTCCTCTGCTTGCTAGCCCTGTCTCCGCTGCAGCTGCTGCCACTTCCTCAACACAATTCCTGGGAATAGAGTGAGGAACAATGTTGGGTCAAGCAATTTATTTGTGTATTGGGGGCTCTTTGAGATCCCAGTACCTACTGGCAGCCCATACTGTCATTAAATGCTTGGATGATTTCTTCTTATCTGTGCAAAGTCTCTCCTTCTATGACAGACCTGTTCCTCCACCCACATGCACCCAGGTTAGGCACTTACCCTCAGATGTAAAGGCATTTATGGCTCTTTGCTCACCTATGATAGGCTCATTACTCTCTAGGATTTAGTTCACTAAGGCTTCTTTGTGTCCACTGCACTTCAATAATGTTATAGCAAAGCATGATTTTTATTTTATCTATTAAAAAATGCTGCTACTATGGAAACATGGACTTTTGCATCCTTCAGTATTCTAACTGGAAGAAAAATTCCACCTTGAAGCTTTAAAAAATCCCAGTGCCTGAATGCACCCCAGACCAAGTAAATGAAAATTTCTGGGGGTGGGATTCAGACATAAGTTTTTTCTAAGGTTTCCCAAATGATTCTAATATGTAGCCTAGGCCACAACCACTGATTGTGGCTCAGAATGCTTAACAGCCCCCTTTGTGAGTTAAATAATTGATTTCAAAAACTTCTTTACACCATTTGAAATTCATGGAAACCTCTGGAGAATATTTTCTTGTCTATAAAGCGATGGATATTAGACTATTCCCTTTTGGCCGTTTTTCTCTGAGAATAAATGTGATATTATTATCATTGTCATTGTTATTATTGGAGAGGTTTGAGTCTGAAGGTCCATGAGGTTGGGGGATTGCTAAGATACAGGGAGGGAGACCTCTTTTTGGATCTGCAAGGCTGTGATTACTCACTGCTTGACACAGGCGTGGCCACTGGTGGTGGTCCAGAACCCCAGCACTATAAAAATGATGGATGTGGCCAGCACTGAGGTCACCAGGTTGACCAGGGTCACCAAAGAGGCCACCTGGGCATAGTTGTCGCCTCCAGCTTTGTAGGAGAATAAGACGATGGTGCCCATGCCCAGACCCAGGGAATAGAGCACGTGGCCTCCTGCTTGATGCCACAGGTCCAGCGAGGCCCAGGCTGAGACCTGTGGATGGGGGTGGGTGAGAGGAATCTGGGAGTGGGCTCAGGGAGTGGAAACACCAGTGAGCTGGCAGAGGGGGCAGGCTGGGGTGGAAAACAGGAGGGATGAGGAGTACTCTGGGGGCAGAAGGAAAGAAGATGTAAGGGAAGGAGATTCAGAGGAGGCCTGGGTAGTTGAGGGAGGGAGAAGGTTTGGAGTCCCCAGCCTCACCTCTGTGGTCACCATACGTCTGAGGCTGGTGGTTGCACCTTCCAAGAAGAGACCTCGGATGAGGAAGCAGAGGAGGATGATGTAGGGGAGGAATACTGAGAAAATCAGCATCTGGCCAGAGGGGTCAGGACAGGAACCAGAAGTCAGGAGAAGTGGGGAGGAGAGGAAGACAGGACAGAGGCAAGCATTAGCAGGGGACTGCAGGTCAGCAGAAATAGAGAGATGGAGGCAAGCAGTATTGAGGTGGCCCAAGTGTAACAAGAGGGAGCTATGGGAGGATTATTCTAGGGGGACCACAATGTTGTTGGGGGGAAAAATCCACCAATCAGCTGCTTAAGGGTGAAGAATGAGGCCCTAGGTAAAGAGGGCTTTTAAATGGTCATGCAGTTGCATACTATCAACTCACAGGCCTTGGTTTTATGGACTATTTGTGAGGTTAGGGACAGGAACTGCAAAGTGGAGAGAAGGCAGTGACATGGAAGGCTGCATGGAACACCTTCATAGGTGAAGGGGGAAGAAAAGAAATGGAGAAGAGACTTTGTGAGAAAATGACAGGAATTAAAAAAAATTTTTTTTGCTCAGGGATAGGTGAGGGAAGCCCCCCCACCAAATGTGCTCTACGAAGCCTTTAGTAGAATCTGCTTTTGTGTGAAGGGTTTATTTTGAAGACTGCAAAGACATGGTGAGTTGGGCTTCCAGGGATGCCTGACATGGAAGTTGATTGCTTGCATAGATCAGGGGCCAGAAGGTACAGGTAAAGTTAACCAAAATGATCTGAAATAATTTTTCCATAGAAGGAGAATATCCAGGTGCCAAGGGGGTGGGTTGGAATTATGGATTGGAATAAAGTACTAAATGAGAACCTTTGGAAAGGAATCAGGGCCAATCGGCTCCTTTAGGGGTTAACAGGCACTGTCAAAATGCAGGAAGGTGGAGTGTGCCAGGCTCAGGGCGTGAGGCTGTGGTCTGACCTAAAAGGCTGCCTGCAGATCCCCACAGGGAGTGACATGCCAATGAGAGATGGTGAAGAGGACATTGGGTCGATATGAGGTGCTCTTCCATGCCATGGATGGGAGAAGAGCAGTTCTCTGTGAGAGGAGCGGTTGACAGCTGCTTAGCAAGAGTATAGCATTTTCCTTAGGACCTCTGACGGACATGCTGAGTGGTCACATCTGAGCTTGCCCTCTGGGCCACTGGGAGTGTTGTGGGGATTGGAGAGGACAGGTCAGCAGGAAGGAGTTGGATGTTGTGGGGGCCGGGAGCCTGAGGATCTTTGGCTTTGCAAAGGTGAAGTGGTAGTGGGATCAGCGATCAAGGTGGCTTACCTGCATTGAAAGCTTCAGCCCTGTGATCATGATTAAGAAGAGGAAGAACCAGACTGCAAAGATGCCCAGGCTGAGATTCAGGACGAGGGCTTTGACCCCTTCTTCAATGTGGTTTGAGGCATTCAGAGTGGTGTGGTACCAGAAGTATTGGTGGGACACAGTCCGAAGGCAAGAGAGGTCTGGGGGGACCCAGGTACTTAGGTGCCTCCACACCTGGTGGCTGCCCCGCTCTTCACTCCCTCCCCTTCGGCTCTCACTGCCTGTCTCCTGCTCCTCGGTGCCCACGCCTCCCTTGGCTCTGAGGGCCTCACCCTCCCGCTCCTCACCAGTGACATTGATGCTCTTCATCAGCGGCCACTCGTCCCAGGGCAGGGGGTGATCAAAGGAGTTGCCCAGGTAGGAGAGGCTCCAGGTGATGATGGCGCTGTTATACAAGCTCACCAAGGTACATACCTGGGAGTGGACATAGTGGGCCTGAGTGGTGGGATGGGTGGAGACAGGGAACCTGGAGACCACAAGGGGTGAACTCGGATGCCTCTTGGCTGGGCCCCTCACTCACCAGGATGCTGGCATAGCCTATGCCACCCAGCCAGGGGACGAGCTGCTTCCAGACCCAGATGTTGTCCACACGCAGACATTTCCCCATGATCATCTCCATGTACAAGAGGGGAATCCCGAACAAGAGGAGCATGAAGAAGTACGTCAGGATAAAGCTGCCTGAAGAAGAGAGCCAGGAGCTGTGCTCAGGCAGCCAGAAGTCCTGGCCCCCCTCCTCTTTATCCTCTAGGAGTCTGGGTGCCTCCCCTCCAGTTATCTCCTCCCCCAGGACCTAGAACTCTAGGCTCCCAGCCTCAAAACTCCTTGCTTAAACTCAGGATCCAGGTCCCTGGCCTTACCTCCTCCATTCAGATGACACAGGTAAGAGAAACGCCATATGCTGCTCAGCCCAACAGAGAAGGCAACCTGGATCAAGATGTTCTCTGTTCTTTTAGTCTGAGCAAAGTAGTTTTGGGTCTTGGTGGCCAGGATCTCCTTGACCGTGAGCTTCCAGGATGGGATTGAGGCAGTGTGGCCTTCTTTGGGGACCTCCTCCTCTGATATTTCTTCAAGGGACTCCATGACTTTCTTCTTACAGGCCCACTAACTCCTGAGGGAATCTTGGGATCACCAAGAATAGCAGACTTTAAGGGACATGTCTCAGATACCAGCCTATAAAACTTCATGACAACAAAGGTTTTAGAGCAATGAGGGCCAGAGTTTAAATCTTGGCCCTTCTCCTCATGAGTTATTGACTTTGGGAAAATAATTTTATCTCTCCGACACTCATTTTTTTCCTCATCTTATAAGCATAGATCAATTTCAAAATATTTAATAACTATTATAGCAAGTGGGCAGTGGAATTAAATCTTTAAAGTGCTGAAAGAAAATAACTGTACATTTGGAATTCCATTTCCAAAAAACATATTCTTCAAGAATGAAGATGAAGTAAATACATTTTCAGACTAACAAAACCACAGAGTTTTGTTGCCAGAACCCCAGTACTATTAAAAATACTACAGAGGATTCTTCTGGAAGAGGAAGACTTATCTCAGAAGAAAAGTCAAACATGCATAAAGGAACTGAGAGTAATTAAAATGGAAATATGTGGATAAAATTGAGACTGCAAAAAAACAGTAACATCTTATTTGGTTTTAATTAAGTAAAGAATTAAATACATAACAACAAAGGTTAGGAGGGTGGTAAATGGAGTTTAATTATTAAAAGTAGTTTTCATTGTCTAGGAAAAGGATAAAAGTAAAAATAAATATTATTTGATAAAATGTATGCATATTTAATATGTAGGGGAACCATTAAAATGAGAGTATAAGTGTATAATTTCTAAGCTATCAGAGAAAAAATAGACTAATGTAAACAATCAATGTACAAAGAATGCAAGAAAGAAGAGGAAAAGGAATATAGAGTAGATAGGACAAGTACAAAACACCTAATCAGATGACAGATTTAAACCTAAACCTGTCTCTAATACCATACAAAAAAATAAACTCAAAATGGATTAAAGACCTAAATGTAAGACCGGATACTATAAAAGTCCTAGAGGAAAACATAGGCAGAACACTCTCTGACATAAATTGCAGCAAGATCTTTTTGGATCTACTTCCTAGAGTAATGAAAATAAACAAAAATAAACAAATGGGACCTAATTAAACTTAAAAGCTTTTGCTCAGCAAAGGAAACCATAAACAAAATGAAAAGGCAACCCACAGAATGGGAGACAATATTTGCAAATGAAGCGACTGACAAGGGATTAATCTCCAAAATATATTACAAACAGCTCATGTAGCTCAATATCAAAAAAACCAACAGCCCAATCAAAAAATGGGTGAAAGATCTAAATAGACATTTCTCCAAAGAAGACATACAGATGGCAAAAAGCACATGAAAAGATGTTCAACATCACTAATTATTAGAGAAATGCAAATCTAAACTACAATGAGGTATCACCTCACACCAGTCAGAATGGCCATTATCAAAAACTCTACAAACAATCAATGCTGGAGAGGGTGTGGAGAAAAGGAAACCCTACACTGTTGGTGGGTATGTAAATTGGTACAGCCACTATGGAAAACAGTATGGAGGTTCCTTAAAAAATTAAAAATAGAGCTACCATGTGATCCAGCAATCCCACTCCTGGGCATATATCCAGAGAAAACCATAATTCGAAAAGATACATGTCCTATAACTTTTAAATAAATTGCTTCTTAATTAGTAATACTCCTCCATAGCAAACTTCTGACCTGGATGATTTTACTGGTGAATTGTGCTAAACATGTAAGAAATAAATACTACTAATCTTGCATAAAATTTTCCAGAATAGAAAAGGTGGCGAGACCAGCTCAACCTTAATACCAAAACCTGGCAAGGGAATTATGGAAAAGAAAATCATATGCCAATGTTATTCATGAACATTGTTGCAAACGTCTCAAACAAAATACTAGCAAATCAAAACCATCAATACATTAAAAACAACATTATATTACAACGGAATTGAATGTATTCCAGTAATGCAGGGAAGTTTAAAAGTAAAAAAAAAAAAATCAATGATAACATAACAAGGGACACAAATCATATGATCATCTCAATATTTGTGGAAATATTTAATAAAACTCCATAACTACTCATTAAAAAAAAAACTCTTAGGAAACTAGGACTAAAAAGGAACATCCTTGATTTCATAGAGGTTAATTACAAAAAAGCTTACAGCAAACATCAAACTTAGAGATAAAATGTTGAAGGCTGTCCCTTGGCGCTCAGTAATAAGACAAGGATGCCCACTACCAACCATTCTAGTCAAACTGAGTTTAAAACTTGGGTAGGTTAATAGCATCAATGGCCCCAAGTCTTCAATGTTTCCTTTATCTACTCCCTTTACGATATGTTTCTGCAGATCCTCTAACTAAGGGAGGCTGTAATCTACTTTCCTATCCCTTGAATCTGGGCTGGTATGTCAATTCAGAGCCTAGGCTGCAAAAGACCTTCCTTGTTATTGCTTGCTCTCTTACACTTTTGCTATCACCATGAGGACACGTCTAGGCTAATCTGCTGGAGATGAGACATGTAAACCAGAGCTGAATCATTCCACTGGTCCCAGCTCAAGCTCGTTTAGATCACTCAGTAGCCAGTCAATCCCCTTACATATTTGCTGACCCTAGCCTAATGACTCATGAGATACAATCATAAAATCTTGTTAAGTCACTGAATTTTTTTTTTAGAACCTTTATTGAGATACAGCTAACAGACAATAAACAGCATATATTTAGAGTGTACAATTTGGTATCCCAATCTCCCAATTCACGCCCCCCAACCCTCCCTGCTTTCCCCACTTGGTGTTCATGTGTTTGTTCTCTACATCTGTGTCTCTATTTCTGCTTTGAATTTCCTCTTTCATAGTTGTTAGCATTTGCCATATGTACTGAGGTGCTCCTATATTGGGTGCATATATATTTATAATTGTTATCTCCTCTTCTTGGATGGACCCCTCGATCTTTATGTAATGTCCTTTCTTGTCTCTTGTAACACTTTTTATTTTAAAGTCTATTTTATCTGATGTGACTATTGCTACTCCAGCTTTCTTTTGATTTTCATTTGCATGGAATATCTTTATCCATCCCCTCACTTTCCGTCTGTATGTGTCCCTAGGTCTGAAGTGGGTCTCTTGTAGACAGCATATATATGGGTCTTGTTTTTGTATCCATTCAGCTAGTCTGTGTCTTTTGGTTGGTGCATTTAGTCCATTTACGTGTAAGGTAATTATTGATATGTATGTTCCTATTACCATTTTCTTAATTGGTTTGTTTTTGTTTTTGTAGGTCCTTTTCTTCTCTTATGTTTCCCACTTAGAGAAGTTCCTTTAGCATTTGTTGTAGGGCTGTTTTGGTGGTGCTGAATTCTCTTAGCTGTTGCTTGTCTGTAAAGCTTTTGATTTCTCCGTCGAATCTGAATGAGATCCTTGCTGGGTAGAGTATTCTTGGTTGTAGGTTCTTCCCTTTCATCACTTGAAATATATCATGCCACTCCCTTCTGGCTTGCAGAGTTTCTGCTGAGAAATTAGCTGTTACCCTTATGGGAGTTCCCTTGTATGTTATTTGTCATTTTCCCCTTGTTGCTTTTAATAACATTTCTCTGTCTTTAATTTTTGTCAGTTTGACTTCTATATGTCTTGGCGTGTTTCTCCTTGGGTTTATCCTGTCTGGGACTCTGCAATTCCTGGACTTATGTAGCTATTTCCTTTCCCATGTTAGGGAAGTTTTCAACTATAATCTCTTCCAATATTTTCTCAGGTCCTTTCTCTCTCTCTTCTCCTTCCAGGGCCCCTATAATGCGAATGTTGGCGCGTTTAACATTGTCCCAGAGGTCTCTTAGGCTGTCTTCAGTTCTTTTCATTCTTTTTTCCTTATTCTTTTCCACATCAGTGATTTTCACCATCCTGTCTTCCAGGTCACTTATTCGCCCTTCTGCCTCGGTTAATCTGCTGTTAGTTCCTTCTAGTGTATTTTTCATTTCTGTTATTGTGTTGCATATCTCTGTTTGTTTGTTCTTTAATTCTTCTAGGTCTTTGGTAAACTTTTCGATCTTTGCATCCAGTCTTTTTTCAAAGTCCTGGGTCATCTTCACCATCATTATTCTGAATTCTTTTTCTGTAAGGGTGCCTATCTCCTCTTCATTGAGTTGTTTTTCTGGGGTTTTATCCTGTCCCTTCATCTGGCACAAAGTCCTCTGCTTTTTCATTTTCTCTATCTTTCTGTGGCTGTGGTTTTCAGTTCTACAAGACAAAATATGGCTGATACTGCTTGATACTGCTGTCTGCCCTCTTGTGGAGGAAGCTATCTAGGAGGCTCGTGCGTGCTTCCTGATGCGAGGGACTGATGGTGGGTCTAAGGCACTGAATTTTGAGGTGGTGTGTTATACAGCCTTTTGGTAGCAATAGATAATTGATACAAGGTCCTAGAAAGTGCAGTAAGATATTTTAGGGTATAAAGTCTGGAAAAAGAAATAAAATTGTCATTGTTTATGGATATGATTGTGTGTGTGAAAAACAAAAAAGAATCTATAAATACATAATTAGGATTAATAAGTGAGTTTAACAAGGTTGCTGGATACAGGGTTAATGGAATACCATTAATAGCATTTATAATACCAGCAAGAAATAAATAGGTATTGAAAAAATTAAAGATAATGTTTATAATAACATGAAGATATTTCAATGCTTAGGAATAAATCTAACAAAAGAAAGAGAAGACCTTTATATCAAAACCTAAAAATAATTACAAAAAGGAGTAAAAGTTTTAAGTAAATGAAGAGATATCCCATGTCAACTCAGAGGATCACGGAAATGACAGAATTGAATAATGATGATGGGAAAATGTATATTCATATGGAAAAAACAAAATTTGACTATTATGTCACATCATACAAAAATTAATCCATGAAGCTTCTAAAGAAGTTAATATAGGAGAATATCTTCATGATCTGGAGGTTAAGAAAGATTCCTTAAATAGGGCCTAGAAAGGGCTAACCATGAGGGAAACAACAGATAAATGTTTGAGTTCATTAGAATTTAGTACATCTGCTCATCAAGAGACACTACCAACAAAAATAAATAAGTTGGACCTAATGACACTTCAAAGCTTCTGCACAGCAAAGGAAACTATAAGCAAGACAAAAAGACAACCCTCAGAATGGGAAAAAATATTTGCAAATGAATCAACAGACAAAGGATTAATCTCCAAAATATATAAACAGTTCATCCAGCTCAATATCAAAAAAATAAACAACCCAATCCAAAAATGGGCAGAAGACCTAAATAGGCATTTCTCCAAAGAAGACATATGGATGGCCAAGAAGCACATGAAAAGCTGCTCAACATCACTAATTATTAGAGAAATGAAAGTCAAAACTACAATGAGGTATCACCTCACACCGGTTAGAATGGGCATCATCAGAAAATCTACAAACAGTAAATGCTGGAGAGGGTGTGGAGAAAAAGGAATGCTCTTGCATTGCTGGTGGGAATGTAAATTGATACAGCCACTATGGAAAACAGTATGGAGGTTCCTTGCAAAACTAAAAATAGAACTACCATATGACCCAGCAATCCCACTACTGGGTATATACCCAGAGAACACCATAATTCAAAAAGACACATGCACTCCAATGTTCACTGCAGCACTATTTACAATAGCCAGGACATGGAAGCAACCTAAATGTCCATCAACAGATGAATGGATAAAGAAGATGTGGTACATACATACAATGGAATATTACTCAGCTGTAAAAAGCAATGAAACTGGGACATTTCTAGAGACATGGATGGACCTAGAGACTGTCATACAGAGTGAAGTGAGTCAGAAAGAGAAAAACAAATATTGTATATTAACACATATATGTGGACTATAGAAAAATGGTACAAACCAACCAGTTTGCAAGGCAGAAATAGAGACACAGATGTAGAGAACAAACATATGGACACCAAAGGGGAAAGCGGGGAGGGTTGGGGGGGACGAATTGGGAGACTGGGATACCAAATTGTACACTCTAAATATATGCAGTTTATTGTAAAAAATAAACAAATAAAAAGTTAAAAAAAAAAAAGAGAGACACTACCAAAAGAGTAAAAAGTTAGAGAGTAGAAAAAAGTTGCCACACATGTAGCTGATAGAGGGCTTTAATCCAGAATCTATAAAAAGATCCTACAAAGCAATAAGAAAAATATAAATAACCCAATAGAAAAATATTCGGGAAACTTGAGCTCTTTCACCAAAGTGGTTTTCCAGTGGCCAGTGAACATATGAAAACGTTTTCAAAATATTCAGACAATGAGAAAATGGTAGTTTAAGCCACAATGAAGTGACACTACACAGCAGGCTGGCCTGAGTGAGAAGACTTGCCAAATATTGGCAAGAATGAGGAGCCATGGGAAACGTTATGCACTGCTGCTGAATGGAAACAGACAAAAATTGTTTTGAGAGATGGGTTGGCCATTATCTATTAAGATTGAAGGTATACACATCCCATGAGCATGAACTTCACTCCTAAGTATAATTGCAGCAAAATACGTGTGTACATGTGGCCAAAGGACACATTTTTCTTAACAGCATTGTATGTAACAACCCCCAAAGGAAACAACCCAGAAATCCATCACAGTAGCATTAATATAGAGTGATATAGTCAATACAAAGGAACACTACACAGCAAAGAAATGAACTACAACTATGCTTAATGACATGGATGAACCCCCAAAACTTAAAGTGAGTGAAAGAAGCTGTATCCTAAAGAATACATATCATATGACTGTTTATATCAAAGTCCAAAATACAAGCAAAACTAAAGTATTTAGGTATGCACACTGAGGTGGTAAATCAGAAATAAAAGCAAAGAAGTTATGACCATAAGTGTCAGGATAGTGATTCTCTCTTGGTGGGCAAGAGGAAGTGATGGTTTCTAGGGTATAGGCAATGTTCTCCTTTTCTGACTGGGATGGTCAAACCCATTCAAGAGTCCACGGCACAGACTCCAGGTAGAAAGGCAGTCCCCATGCCCTGCAAACTCTTTTCAGCCTCCTCTGTGCACAGTGCTGGCACCAGCATCAGTTTTTCTACCAAAGCAGCACAGAGTCGAGCTCAGTCTGTCTGGACTTGAGAAGATAGCTCAGGGAGAATGCTATTTGCGAGATGGGGCCACTTGGCCTCCTCTTGGTTTAAATTTGAGATTTTAGTTTAACTAGGTACCTACATAATCTTAAAAAATACCATAATTTAAATGTCTGCTCCCTTTAGATTTTGGAAGGAGACACAGCCAATCTTATAAGTTGGACATTATCATATCATATGTATATATGAATATTTCATACATGTGTATTTCTTAAAAACTAGATATTATTAATACATATGTAAATATATTTCTTATAAATTGGATATGATTATAGAACATATATACTGGATAATACTTTTAAATGTAACAGAGTATATAAATATAAACATTTACTCTATGAACATATGTGTGTATTTCTTACAGATTGGAGACATAATGGATATATACAATGGATATATACATTTCCATTATACCATGAGTATTTTCCTATGTAATAAAGAATTCTTTCTTTTATTTTTATTTTTTAAGCTCTTTATTGGAATATAATTGCTTATACACTCTTGTACCAGCTTATGAGGTACACCAAAGTGAATGAGCTGTATTTATACACATATCCCCATATCCCCTCCCTTCCGTGACTCCCCCCCACCCTCCCCGTCCCGGCCCTCTAAGGCATTACCCATCAACAAGTTGATCTCCCTTTGTTATACAGCAACTTCCCACCAGCTATCTGTTTTACAGTTGGTAGTCTATATATGTCTATGCTATTCTCTCACTTTGTCCCAGCTTCCCCTTCACCCCCCGCTCCCCCAACCCCGTGTCCTCCAGTCCATTCTCTGCATGTGCATCCTTATTCTTGTCCTGTCACTGGGTTCATCAGTACCATTTTTTTTTTTTTTTTTAGATTCCGTATATATGAGTTAGCTTACAATATTTGTTTTCTCTTTCTGGCTTACTTCACTCTGTATGACAGAATCTAGGTTATCCACCTCATTACATATAGCTCCATTTCATTCCTTTTTATAGCTGAGTAATATTCCATTGTATATATATGCCACATCTTCTTTATCCATTCATCTGTTGATGGGCATTCAGGTTGCTTCCATGTCCTGGCTATTGTAAAGAGTGCTGCAATAAACATTACGGTACATGTTTCTTTTTGGATTATGGTTTTCTCTGGGTATATGCCCAGGAGTGGGATTATTGGATCATATGGTAGTTCTATTTTTAGTTTTTTAAGGAACCTCCAAACTGTTTTCCATAATGGCTGTACCAATTTACATTCCCACCAACAGTGCAGGAGAGTTCCCTTTTCTCCACACCCTCTCCAACATTTGTTGTTTCCAGATTTTGTGATGATGGCCATTCTGACTGGTGTGAGGTGATAGCTCATTGTGGCTTTGACTTGCATTTCTCTAATGATTAGTGATGTTGAGCATCTTTTCATGTGCTTCTTGGCCATCTGTATGTCTTCTTTGGAGAAATGTCTATTTAGGTCTTCTGCCCATTTGTGGATTGGGTTATTTGCTTTTTTGGTATTAAGCTGCATGAGCTGCTTGGATATTTTGGAGATTAAGCCTTTGTCCGTTGCTTCGTTGGTAAGTATTTTCTCCCATTCTGAGGGTTGCCTTCTTGTCTTGCTTATGGTTTCTTTCGCTGTGCAAAAGCTTTTAAGTTTCATTAGGTCCCATTTGTTTATTCTTGATTTTGTTTCCATGATTCTAGGAGGTGGGGCAAAAAGGATCCTGCTTTGAGGTATGTCATAGAATGTTCTGCCTACGTTTTCCTCTAGGAGTTTTATAGTGTCTGGCCTTACATGTAGGTCTTTAATCCATTTGGAGTTTATTTTTGTGTATGGTGTCAGGAAGTGTTCTAATTTCATGCTTTTACATGTGGCTGTCCAATTTTCCCAGCACCACTTATTGAAGAGGCTGTCTTTTTTCCATTGTATATTCTTGCCTCCTTTGTCAAAGATAAGGTGCCCATATGTGCTTGGGTTTACCTCTGAGTTCTCTATTCTGTTCCATTGATCTTCCTTTCTATTTTTGTGCCAGTACCATACTGTCTTGATCACTGTGGCCTTGTAGTATAGTTTGAAGTCAGGAAGTCTAATTCCACCAACTCCATCTTTCCTTCTCAAGATTGCTTTGGCTATTCGGGGTCTTTTGCATTTCCATACAAATCATAAGATTTCTTGTTCTAGTTCTGTGAAAAATGCCATTGGTAATTTGATAGGGATTGCGGTGAATCTGTAAATTGCTTTGGGTAGTACAGTCATTTTCACAATGTTGATTCTTCCCATTTAAGAATATGGTATGTCTCTCCATCTGTTTGTATCATCTTTGATTTCTTTCATCAGTGTCTTATAGTTTTCTGCATATAGGTCTTTTGCCTCCTTAGGCAGGTTTATTCCTAGGTATTTTATTCTTTTTGTTGCAATGGTAAATGGGAGAGTTTCCTTAATTTCTCTTTCTGCTCTTCCGTTGTTAGTGTATAGGAATGCAAGAGATTTCTGTGCATTAATTTTGTATCCTGCTACTTGACTAAACTCATCAATTAGTGCTAGCAGTTTTCTGGTAGAGTCTTTAGGGTTTTCTATATATAATATCATGTCATCTGCAAAGAGTGACAATTTTACTTCTTCTTTTCCAATGTGGATTCCTTTTATTTCATTTTCTTCTCTGATTGCTGTGACTAAAACTTCCAAAACTATGTTGAATAATAATGGTGAGAGTGGACACTATGTTTTGTTCCTGTTCTTAGAGGGAATTCTTTCAGGTTTTCACCATTTAGAATGATGTTGGCTTTTGGTTTCTCATATATGGCTTTTATTATGTTGAGGTATTTTCCTTCTATGCCCATTTTCTGGAGAGTTTTTATCATAAATGGATGTTGAATTTTGTCAAAAGCTTTTTCTGCATCTATTGAGATTATCATATGGTTTTTATCCTTCAATTTGTTGATATGGTGTATCACATTGATTGATTTGTGTATATTGAAGAATCCCTGCATCCCAGGGATAAACCCCACTTGATCATGGTGTATGATTTTTTTAATGTGCTGTTGGATTCTGTTAGCTAGTATTTTGTTGAGGATTTTTGCATCTACATTCATCAGTGATACTGGCCTGTAATTTTCTTTTTTTGTGACATCTTTGCCTGGTTTTGGTATCAGGGTGATGGTGACCTTGTAGAATGAGTTTGGGAGTGTTCCTCCTTCTGCTATATTTTGGATGAGTTTGAGAAGGATAGGTGTTAGCTCTTCTCTAAATATTTGATAGAATTCGCCTGTGAAGCCATCTGGCCCTGGGCTTTTGTTTGTTGGGAGATTTTGTTTTGTTTTGTTTTGTTTTTTGAGGTGATTTATTTATTTAGTATTATTTTTTAACTTTTTATTTTTTAATTTTTTACAATAAACTGCATATATTTAGAGTGTACAATGTGGTATCCCAATCTCTGTTGGGAGATTTTTAATCTCAGTCTCAATTTCAGTGCTTGCGATTGGTCTGTTCATATTTTCTATTTCTTCCTAGTTCAGTCCTGAAAGCATTCTTAAAAATGTAATTTTTAATGGCTACTTAATATTCCAGAGTCATTATATAAACCTAACCAAATCTATGGTTTGCTTAAATCTTCCGAAGGGTGCCTCAAGGCCCTTTAGTTAACCCCCCGGGGCTCTTCCTGAACAGCCCACTGCTTCCTGCTCCTGCTCCCACCTCCCACCCTTCCTCCAGCTGCAGCCATCCCTTTGTCACCCTTTCAAGGCTCCTTACCTGCAATTCACTCTGCTGCCGATGCTTCCTCTGTTTTAACCCCCGGGAAGTGTCAGCCCAGGTAGCACCCTCCTGGGATAATTGTTTCTGTCACCAGTCCGGCCCTGCCAGGATCTGCGCACCGGGTCTTTTTCGGCCTCCGTGCCCTCTGCTCTGTCTACTCTCTGCCAGGCTCTCAGAGAATCAAAGGAGTGACAACCTGTTTGAAGGCTAGCTAAGAAATTCTTTGATTCAGTCGGGGGAATACCAGGAGTTCACCTCGGAGCGAGTCAGTGAAGGACGCGCCTACAACATCCCAACCCCACCAGCCTCAGCTCTGATCACCTGCTGGAGGAAGTCGGTGTCTCCAGCGCGGGCCCATCCGAGACCTGGTTGAGGAAAGAGAAAGGAGGAGGAGAGGGCAGGCGAGCTGGGGAGCAGAGAGGGGGCGAGGTGGGCCACCAGACTTCTGCTCTACTCTCCGGCGTTTACTATATCCCGTCCCTCCGCGCCCGGGGTCTGCCCCTCCCCTCCCAAATTCAGGGCATCCTGGACCCCTAAATTCCTGGGAAAACAGGGAGATGCGAGAGGAAGTTCTGAGGTCCGCGTCCAGAGGCGGAGGGGTGGGGCCGAGAGAACAGACGCCTGGCTCCCGGAGAGGTCGGGAACTGGGAGCCAGGACTACTGCACCCCCCTTTTACCCGCCACTGACGTGCGGGTCTGGAGAAGACCGGTCGCTTCTGCAGGCGCGTGGGGTTGGGGGTGGGGGGCGGCCTGGGCGCGCGACGAGGGTACGAGAATACGAGGGTCCGTGGGAGCCATCGCCGTTCGGGTCAGAGGAGATTTTCATATTTCGCTGTAGCCAAAAAGTGATTTAGGCAATTTACCTTGAAGATGTTCACATCTGCGGTGCCCTCTTCAGACTCCCAGCCCAGCCCAGCCCCTGTTGGTTCACTCTTATAGACTCCGGACCCACAGTCAGACCACTGTCTGCGTCTTGGACTTAATGTCTCTGAAAGGAGCCGCCTTCCCCACGGTTCCCAAAGCTTTGAAACCTGATGATCTGCGCGCTTAGGTGTGAACCATAGTTCAGTTCTTCCCGCTCCTTTTCACACTATCATCCCTGCCTCCTTGGAGCATCTTCTCTCCAAATTTATTCTTTGAGGAGGATCCCTAGGGCCACCAGTTACTAGGCCAATTCAACCTTGCGGCTGCTGGAGTAAACTGACGGGTTGCCAGGCAGACTTACTATGGCTAGTAGCTTAGTGGTTAACACACTTTGTGCAATGAGGTAAGGGGGAACTAAAATAGGAACCCAGGAGACCTGTTTCAGAGTTCACACTCTTAACACCTGTGCTATAAATACTCAACATAGTGTACAGCTTCAATATCTATCAATAAACCAGGGTGGTTCTGGAGTAGACTTACATAAGTGGCTTGATAGCACAGAATACAATGTTTAGAAGAGGACCTGGGTACTGATGGAAATCAGGGTGTGATAAAGTGGCATTTCAGATCAGTGGACAAAACATGAAGTATTCAGTAATTGGGGTGCAACAACTGGCAAGACATTGGGGGAAATTATGCTTCTTATAAGAAAATATATTTCAGGTGGGTCAAGATCACAATGTAGAAAATGAAAATAATAGTAATTCACTAGGAAGAACTATGGATGAACATTTCTATAATCTTGGCATAGGGAAGCGCTTTCTAAGAATAACACAAAAACAAGAATCCATTAAGGAAAAGTTTGATAAGTCTGACTACACAGAAAAAAAAATCTCTGTAAGGCAAAACAAAAAGAAAATTAACTAAGTTAAAAGGCATCAAACTTGTAAAGAATTTCAACGTTTTAACAAAGGGCTTACTTTCTCTAATATATCAAGAACTTAAATTACATATAAGGGCCATAAATATACAAACGGGTATACCGAATGAACAGAGTTACAAAATAAATAATGTACAAACTACCTTATGATCCAGCAATCCCACTTCTGGGGGTATGTTGGAGGGAATGAAATCACTATCTGTACTCCCATGTTCATTGCAGCATAATTCACAATAGCCAAGATATGGCAACAACCTAAGTGTCCCTCTGTGGACGAATGAGTAAAGAAAATACTATAGGGACTTCCTTGGTGGTGCAGTGGTTAAGAATCCGCCTGCCAAAGCAGGGGACACGGGTTTGATTCCTGGTCCTGGAAGATCCCACATGCCACAGAGCAACTAAGCCCGTGTGCCACAACTACTGAGCCTGTGCTCTAGAACCTGCAAACCACAACTATTGAGCCCGCATGCTGCAACTACTGAAGCCCAGGCGCCTAGAGCCCATGCTTCGCTACAAGAGAAGCCACTGCACTGAGAAGCCCGCACATCACAACAAAGAGTAGCCCCTGCTTGCCGCAGCTAGAGAAAGCCCGTGTGCAGCAATGAAGACCCGACGGAGCCAATAAATAAATTAAAAAATATATATTATACATACAAACCACGTAATATTATTCAGCCACGAGAAAGAAGGAGATTTTGCCATTTTCAACAACACAGATGGATCTTGAGGGCACTGTATTAAATGAAATGTCAGAGAAAGATAAATACTGTATCATCTCACTTATATGTGGAATCTAAAAAAGCCGAAATCATAGGAACACAAATAGTAGCATGGTAGTCACCAGGGCTCAGGGGTGGGGGAAATGAGGAGATGTTGGTCAAGAGGTACAAACTTCCAATTATAAGAGCTATGAGTTCTGAAGATCCACTGTACAGCATGGTGACTATAGTTAACAATACTGTATTACATACTTGAAAGTTGCTAAGAGAGTAGATCCTAAATGTTCTCATTGCAAAAAAGAAAGAAAGGTAATTATATGAGGTGATGAAAGTGTTGACTAGCCCTACTGTGGTAATCATTTCACAATAGATATCACTTGTACACTTTAAACTTACACAGTGTTACATCTCAACTGGATCTCAATAAATCTGGGGGTGTGTGGAACTGACATATGAATAATAGTGGCCCCAAAAGTAAAGTGAACAGATGGAGAAGAGGCAATAAGTAAACTAACAATAGAAGATAATGTCCCCTCCCCCTCATTAAAGAAAAACTCATTTTTTGGCAAATTTAAAGGCTTCATTGGGCTCCAGGTAGTTTTGGTGAGAAAAGATATACACCTGGGCATATCCTTGTGAAATCTGTGAACTCCAAGAACTAAGAGAAAATCTTACAGTCATCTAGATAGAAAAATAAGTAACAAGGGAAAAAGAATCAGACGAGCATTGGACTTTTCATTCCCACCACTGGAAGGCAGAAGACTGTGGAACACCTGCAGAGATGATAAGAGAAAGAAACTGCAACTTAAGAATCTTTTATCCAGCCAAGATATCATTAATTGTCAGGGAAAGAAAGATATTGAAGATATGCAAGGTTTTATAGAGAACATCACCAGTGTACCCCCTCTGAGGAAAATCCTTTAGAAAGGACTCTGGCCAAAGAATAAATGAATCTGAACAAAGAACTGAAAGGAGAGGAGGAAAATGAGGGAAGGTAACACATGGTAAACAAGGGACCCTGAACTCTGTTTTATATGTACACATATACATACATGTGAAAATGTGTATATAAACATATATGTGTATACTTGTGCAGTAATTAAACACTACATAATGATAAACTGTTTGGGAATCTGTAAAAATCTCCTAAATAGGAGGATGTTTTGCTTGAAAGGGACAAACTGCAAGATAATTTTTTTTAAGATTTATTTTTTAAAATATATTTGGCTACACCGGGTCTTAGTTGCGGGACTCAGGATCTTCATTGCCGCATGCGGGACCTTTTAGTTGCAGCATTTGAACTCTTAGTTACGGCATGTGGGATCTAGTTCCCTGAACCAGGGATTGAACCTGGGCCCCCTGAAGTGGGAGCACGGCGTCTTACCCACTGGACCACCAGGGAAGTTCCCTGAGAATTTTTAAATAGTTTAATACTTTTACTTCCCTACTATCTCAGCAATAATCTAGGAGATGGGGTGAAACAAAGTGGGGAAGGAAAAGAGTTCTAAATGTCTCATCTTATTGGGGGTGACAGTATAGGAGGAAATGGGATATCTTGGTGGCAGAAATGGTAGTTACCTTATTTTCAAATTATATTAGAGAGATTGGGATTGACATATATCACCATTGATACTATGTGTGAAATAGATTAACTAATGAGAATCTACTGTATGGCACAGGGAACTCGAGGTTTGGGAGGGGGCGGGGGGTGAAGGGGAAGCTGAGACAAAGCGAGAGAGTAGCACAGGCATATATATACTACCAACTCTAAAATAGATAGCCAGTGGGAAGTTGTTGTATAACAAAGGGAGTTCAACTCGAGGATGGAAGATGCCTTAGAGGACTGGGACTGGGAGGGTGGGGGGGACTCGAGGGAGGGTGGGGGGGGGAGTCAAGGGAGGGAGGGAATACGGGGATGTGTGTATAAGAACAGATGATTGAACTTGGTGTGTCCCCCAAAAATATTAAATAAATAAAAAAAATTTAAAAAAAAAAAGAATGAGAAAAGCAACATAGCCATCAAAATTACAGAGAATTTTAAGGGAATCCTATATGAAATTATAGGTCAACAAATCTAAAACTCTAGAGGACACCAACTTTATTTAGCAAATTTAAATTGCTAAAAGTGATCCAAGAATTTTGGGGGGGTAAATCAATGGAAGTGATTTGAAACCTGAGTAAAGATCTACCATTGAAATAGGCACTGGAACCAGATGGGTTCAGCGCTGAGTTCTGTTTAACCTTTAAAAAAACAGATGATTATAACGTCGATTAAACCATGCTGCAGCAAGTGTGGTCCATGAACCATTAGCATCACCTGAAAGATGATACAAATGCTAATTAATACATCTAAATTCAGATTCACTCAATCCAAATCACTAGGGATGGAGCCCCAGAAACTGCTAAATTTTTAGCAGCCTCTCCAGCTGGGTTCTTGGGCACACTAAAGTTTAAGAAGCACTGGCCTAAATCACAAGAAAAAATGGAGAGCTCCTCATTTTACTTTAAGAGACTACTGTAACTTTAATACTAACATCTAAAACAGTAGAAAAAAAGATAATCTATGACAATTAGATGAACAAACTAAATAAATATTAGCAAACAGAATCCAGCACTGCATCAAAAGAATATGACTGATTACACAAGTGTCATCAGTTCATTATTGAAAAAAATCTTATTAAAGTGAAAACGCATTTGGTAAAATTCAGCAGTTCTATGAATTACTAAAAAACATTGAATTGTAAACTTTAAATAGGTGGCATTGTGCATGCATACATATTGTATGGTATATGGTATAGTATTATATATGGATTACATCTTAATAAAGCTGTTATAAAAGCAAATCTTAGACCTCAGGACAAAAGGAAGCTTGGGGGGCAAGGTAGAAAACAAGTGGAACAAACGACTGGATTTTGGGTCTTCTGTGGAGGGAGGGTGGACAAGGGAAACTGCAGTCTGCCACTCCTAACTCACTTTACTGCTTTAACTTGAGAGGTGGAGACAAGAGGTGAAAGAGTGGGCGGGACCACAAGAAGAGGTAAGAACCAATGGATATCAACTGCACCCTCAACGTAGGTGGCGGCGCTTCTTAACTCCTCCATTTAATTAGGTTCTTTCAACCGCCAAATTAACTTCTTAGCAGGAGTAAAGAAGTGCAGAGGAAATGGCCCTTTGGACAACCATTCTTTTTTTTTTTTTTTTATAAACTTATTTATTTATTTATTTATTTATTGGCTGTGTTGGGTCTTCATTGCTGCGCACAGGCTTTCTCTAGTTGTGGTGAGTGGGGGCTACTCTTCATTGTGGCGCACAGGCTCCTCATTGCCGTGGCTTCTCTTGTGGAGCACGGGCTCTAGGCATGTGGGCTTCAGTAGTTGCAGCACATGAGCCCAACAGTTGTGGCTCACAGGCTCGAAAGCACAGACTCAATAGTTGTGGCACACAGGCTTAGTTGCTCCACGGCATGTGGGATCTTCCTGGAGCAGTGCTCGAACCCATGTCCCCTGCATTGGCAGGCAGATTCTTAACCACTGCGCCACCTAGGAAGCCCTGGACAACAATTCTTCCCTAACAAGCCACCTCATACTTCAAATCCCATCCCCACCCTAGGCAAACTATCTGGAATCATTAGACAATCTGAAATCCGGGGTCTTCAGGTAAGGGTTATCACTCGCTTGTCTTGTAAGATTTTGTTTATTCAAACGTTTCAAGGCTTAAAGTTGTTTGTTAAATTCTCTTATTAACTTTTTGGAACCTCTGCTGCATTTGTAAAAAACAGATTTCTGTTTATTTTTGAGACTCAGATTTTTACTTTGATCCTATTTTCTGTATCACTACTTTCTGCTGCTTATTATTTTCTTCCTTCTGCTTATATTGGATTTATTCAGTTCTTAATGGCATCTTAAATTGGGTGTTTAGCTCATAAATTTTCAACCTTATTTTCTAATATAATTATTTATAGTTTACCAATGTAGCTCCCTCCCACCAATTCAATATGCAGTTTTTATTGCTTATTCCATGTAGTTTCTAATTTTTATTATGATGTAGTTCTTGACCCACGAGGTTTTTTTTTACATGTGATTTTTTGTATGTCCAATTGTATGGCTTTTTCTTTTGATGTATGTTCACTGTTCATATCTGCCTTAATTGCGTTGTGGTCATAGAACATGGTCTGTATAATAATTACTTGAAATTTGTTGAGGCTTGTGCTATGAATTACGGTGATCAACTTTATATTCTGTGTGCTTGAGATCTGTATTCTCTAATTATTGGATACAAGGTTCAACATATGTCCATTATGTCAAGCTTGTTAATTATGTTCCAATCTATACACTTTTTCTGCTTTTCTATGGGTTTCTGATAAAGGTGTGTTAATTTTCCACAATAATGTTGGATTTGTCAGTTTCTCCTTATAGTTGTCAGTTTTATACTTTTGAAGCTATATTATTAGGTCCATGCAATTTGTAATTTTTATGTCTTCCTCATAAATGTAACCTTTTAACCTCTTTATCTCAAATAATATTTTCTTGGTCTAGTGTGTATTCTTAGTATTTGTCTAGTATAGCTTCCTTCTTCCTTTTACTTTAAATTTTCCTGTGTTCTTATTATAGATGTGTCTCACATAAATAGCAGCTAGCTGGATTTAAAACAATTTAGTCTTCAATATTTGCCTTTTTACTAGTCCATTTGTAAATAATTGCGATTACTAGTATGTGTGGATTTATTTCTAATATTTTATCTTCTGCTTGTCCCACTTTTTTTACATTAACCTTTAACATTTGTTCTGCATTCTTTTGGGTTGATTTTTCTTTGATTTTTCCCCTCTGCTGGTTTGTGAACAGGGCAGGTGTTACTAGTGTTTTTCTTTTTTTTTTTTTTTAAGATTTCGTTTGATGTGGACCTTTTTTAAAGTCTTTATTGAATTTATTACAGTATTGCTTGTTTTATGTTTTGGTTTTTTGGCCATGAGGCATGTGGAATCTTAGCTCCCTGACCAGGGACTGAACCCGCACCCCTTGCATTGGAAGGTGAAGTCCAACCACTGGACTGCGAGGAAGTCCCCTACTAGTGTTTTCTAATATCAGTGTTCCTCTGTTCTTGCAGCCTTCTTGTTCTAGCCAATGGGATGTGAACAGAAGTGATGTGCTTCACTTTCAGGCCTGGCCCATAAAACATTCTCTTTCCACATCCACCAGCTCACTGGAAAGAACTCCAGAACCTATAGGAGGGAAGAGCCCCAAGATGAAAGAAAAAGCTCCACCCCCATTCCAGGCTATATACTCTATACTGATGTAAGCAGGAAATAAAATTTGATTGTAGAAAGTCACTGAGATTTTGTGTTGGATCTGTTAGAGATGCTATCATTATTTACCCTAATACAGAAATTATATCTTTTTTAGTAGTTACCCTTGAAGTTTCAACATGCCTTTTTATCAAAGTCTAAAGATCAATGTTTATGATTCTGATGAGTTTATCATTCTCCATCTCTAGCTATGTATTATAGAGTCATCCAGTATTTTATATGTCGGTTTTTTTAACCTTACAAATTAACTTCTTATTGCTTTATAAGAGTCAATATGTGTTTACATTTACCCACATTACCATCATTCTTTTGGCTCACATTTTTTCTGTCTCAGGTCATTTTACTTCTCCTTGAAGTATATATATATATATATTTTAATTAATTTATTTATTTTTGGGGGTACACCAAGTCCAATCATCTGTTTTTATACACATATCCCCATATTCCCTCCCTCCCTCAACTCCCCCCCCACCCTCCCTCGAGTCCCCCCCACCTTCCCCGTCCCAGTCCTCTAAGGCATCTTCCATCCTTGAGTTGGACTCCCTTTGTTATACAACAACTTCCCACTGGCTATCTATTTTACAGTTGGTACTATATATATGTCTGTGCTACTCTCTCGCTTCGTCTCAGCTTCCCCTTCACCCCCCGCCCCGCACCAAACCTCGTCCTTGAAGTATATTCTTTACCAAAGATTTGTGGGTGGAAAACTGTTTTGCTTGCCTGAAATATCTCTCTTTTGCTTTGTTCTTGAGAAATAGTTTTTGCTGGATTTACACTTCCAAGTTGACAGATACTTTTCCACTATCTTCTGGCTTCTCTTGCCAGTTGATAAGAAGCTAGTTATGGATTGTTGATGGAAGAAATTTTCACATTTTGAGGTATGGGCAGTCATTCTGGCTTATACATGATTTAACTTAAACTTTATGATAACTAAAACAGCCTGTTTGTGGCCTGTCAAACATACACTGTACATCTGCTTTATTTTTTTTTAATAAATTTATTTATTTATTGGCTGCATTGGGTCTTTGTTGCTGCACACAGGCCTTCTCTAGTTGCAGCGAGCTGGGGCTCCTCACTGCTGTGGCTTCTCTTGTTGCAGAGCACGGGCTCTAGGCATATGGGCTTCAGTAGTTGTGGCACATGAGCTCAGTTGTTGTGGCTTATGGGCTCTAGAGAAAAGACTCAATAGTTGTGAGGCATAGGCTTAGTTGCTCTGTGACATGTGGGATCTTCCTGGAGCAGGGATTGAACCCTTGTCCCCTGCACTGGGGGGTGGATTCTTAACCATCTAGGAAGTCCTGTACATCTGCTTCAAAGAAAAGAATGCATTTGAAAAATAAAAATGGAGTACCTGTGGTCCAGGAATCCAAAATGGAGCTCGGTGGCCATTGTGGATGTGGTTTCAGACGCTTTTCTCCATCACTGAAAACTTGAATTTTCTGAACTAGATCAGACTCAGGGATACCACTGGCCATTCTCAAAACTCTGCTAGCAGCTGCCAGCTGCAATGTATGATCTCAAGGTCTTTCCTTGAAACTAGGCAACCATTTCAGACCCCAACCAATCCTTACTTAACAAGCACCCTTACTTTCTTGCAACCTTCAATTATAATTCTTGACAAACAACTTATGTAATTTTGCAGTTTTTGCCTTTATAAGCCTCCCTCATTTTGTAGTCCGGCAGAACACAATTCAAGTGCTTCTTTAATCTATGTCTCCTGGGCTGTAGTTCTCAGTTTGGCTCAAATAAAACTCTTTTCTAGTCCTAATACAGACTGTTGATTATTTCTGTTGATACTTTACAGGTAAGGTCTTTTCTCCCTGCTTGCTCTTTTTTTTTTTTTTTGACATACAATAAACTGCATATATTTAAAGTGTACAATTTGATATTTTTTTTCTTATTAGTAATGTATATATGACAATCTCAATCTCTGCCTGCTTGCTCTTTATATCTGTTTTTTGGTGTACTGCAGTTTCCTTTTATTTATCTTCATATGAATCTGTTGTGTTTCCTCAGTCCAAGGATTTGAGTCTTTCCTTGATTTTGGAATATGTTCAGCTTTTTATTTGTCTTTGTATATTACCTCTCCCCTATTCTTCCAATGATCTCTTTCTGGAATTCCTATTAGATGTATGTTGGACTTTCTCCCACTATTCTCCATGTCTCTCTCTCTCTTTTTTGTTTTTGGCTTATAAACAATAGAAATTTATTTCTGACAGTCCCATGTCTCTTAAACTCATATTTTTAATACCATAGTTTCTCTGTGCTACATTATTGGTAATCTCTTTAAATTTGTCTCTCTTCCTAGTTTTCTAATTGGTTGTTTAGCCCATCTGTTGATTTTTTTCATTTCTAAAAGTTCTTTTTGGTTCTTTTTCAAATGCCCTGTTTCTCGCTCCCTGTTCTTGTCAAGAATCTCTTGTTCCTTGCTCTTAATTTCAACTCCCTCTCTTTTTTTCTTTAAATATATTAAGCATATTTATTTCATATTATGTACCTCGACAATTCTGATATATAAGGTCTTTGCAGGTCTGATTCTGCTAATTGTTGATTCTACTAATTCACCCTTTAGGGTGCCTCGTTTCCTTGCGTGTTTTGTGATTTCTTTTTGTGACCACGTGTTCATTGATAGTTTATCAGTGGAAATCCTGTGAAGCCTGGTAGAGGCTATGTTTCTCCCAGAGATTATTTATATGTACTTATGACAGGTGCTGGGGGCAAGTTGCTATCCACCAGACACCTTTTATATTCATCTCAACTTGGATTTTTAAGACTATGCAAGTTGTGTGACTTTGAACCAAAATCCCATATGAGAGTTACAAATTCTCAAAAAAGACATTATTTCCCTCCTATCAACAACAGGAACAAGACATATACATTTTATTGCTATTTAACTCTTTCACAGAGGGTACAGTCCTTCAGCTGTACAGAGGTGTCCTTTTCTTTCATGGACCCAAGTCTTTGCCTCCACCTAGGCTTTGAAACCAAAATCCCTAAGTTACCAGAGAGTGGCAATTCTCGCAAAGTGATTACTAGCTTTAACACTTTACCTATCTTAGTTCAAGTTCAGAATTAATTTTTGGCCTCTTAAAGATTTTAATTTCTTCTAAGCTCATCTATGCATTTGAATAGGACTGTTGATATATTTTATGTTACATTTTAGGTGTCTTGTAAAATGGTATGTTTTGTTTCTCTTATTTTATTGTCACATTGCCCCAGATGAAGTCCTCCTTGGGTCTTCTTCAATCTCTGCAGTCAACCTCTACTCTCACCCTCATTCCCTGCCAAATATCCTTCTTCCAAACTCCCAGACCACCTTAGTAGAAAATGTAATGTTGTGTAAAGTTTTAAGCCCCTTGGTAGACAGGGTAAAGTAATCAACCATTCCAAATATTTAAGAAATACTGAGGAGGTCACCAATTAGCAGATAGTTAACTACTTTGCCATAATCAGTGACTCAACTCTATCTGGTCCAGTTTACTTATAGGAAGAATCAGGCAAAGAGAACCTGGGATTCTAGCATTTGAATTTAACTATCAGTGGAAGGCAAGAATGGGAACTGGGCATTCTTTTTATGACAAAAGTAAAGTTCCACTGAACTGGTTAATTTACCAGCATCATTTTAGCCCTAGTTTCATAGGGACCAGACCTTACACAGACCAATTCCAAGAGGAAGGCAGCCTAGGAGAAGTAGTACCAGCAGTTACCATAAACCAAATACTGAAAGTCAAGAACACCATTTTACAGGTCTGGTGAGGGAAAGTGTAGGGGATGCAGGCAATGACTGCTGTGTTAATCCCTATCAGGCTAGAAAAGCTTTCCCAGTCCAGGAAAACTGGTCTTTGGGTCCAGTTACATTAGCAGTTGCTACCTTTACCTCTTCTAATGTCAAGTTGCCAGCCAGGGAGTTCCACTTTGATAAAGAAGTGATCTTGTGCCAAATGAACCAAGTCTTTATTTCCAAGAGGAATTACTCACATGGCAGAAAGTTCTTCCCTGTTTTTTGTTTGTCCATTTTATTAATCTTCCTTTGACTTTGCCTCACCTGAAGCCGTGGACAGCCCTTTGGTGAGCCCCTTTTAGCTTCAGGTTTGAAGATAACTGTGGCCCTACTGTGGATCACGGAGAGAGGAGAAGCCATCTGAACGATGATGGTGTGGAAGAAATAGGCAGGGACAGGCAAGATGGTGATGACGATGAGGAAGACAAGCAAGACTTTAGCCCATGATGGGTAAGTTCGGGTCACCTCATCTGACTGCGGAGAAAGCGGGGGGAAGGTTCAGAATGCCCAGGTTCACTGAAGTGGAAGGCAGAAAGGGGTAGGGGTAGGAGATGAACCAAGGCAAGAGACTAAATAACTGAATCCCCAGGGAATCAGGGAATCAGATGATTGTGTCCTAGTTGCAAGAGTGGACTTAGGGGCAGGGAGGGGGAGGCGAGAAGAATGGACTGAAAAGTCTTATCTCTACTCCTTAGGGGGTGCTGAGGTCTGGAGAGGGAGGCTCACAATTCTTGAGTCCCAGGCCAGGTAGGTGATCTTCTTCACAGACAGGCGAATCAGGGTGCTTAAAAATAGGACTAGCAGCACAAATGGAGACAGAAAACACCACAGCCAACGATAGATGGGGGAGATGGGGTGGCCCAACATGATACTCAGGTCTGCAAGGAACCTGGGAGGAAGGGTCACAAGACTTTGGGAGGCCTGTTCAGGTCTTACCCAGCCTTGAGGTAGGGGTCAGTCCAAACCTAGCCTGGGAGAGAATGCTTAACATTTCTTAAACCTTTCTGTTCACCTCCACAACCAGTCTACTTGCTTCTAATTCATCCAATTCCATTCTGATTTCTGTCCCAGCCCCAGGATTTTTTAATCTCTCTCTCCTATCACCCTTCAGGATAAAAGCCAACTTCCTAAATGTAGTTTCTTCAAGCCCACACATCCAACTTTCTTTGGTGCACCTTCTTAATCCCAATACATATGCAATTCAGGTTCCTTCTGCCTAGGACACCCTTCTCTCTTTCTCTCCCTTGACAAACTCCCCTTCATCTCTCTAGATTCTGTTCATGCATCCTCTCCTTGCCTGACTCTTCAGTCTCCTTTAGATAAAAATCTGTTTTCCTAAAGTGCCCTCGGCTGCCCTCTATCATAGACTTACCACCCTGCTCAAGGATAGGTCTTCTTCTTTGGACTCTGAGAGCAGAAACTAAATTTAATGTATCTCAGTATTCCCAGTACTCACCACAAGGCCTGCCTGGCACACAGAAGGCCCTAAGAAATATTTGAGAGTGACTGGGTGTATGAATGAGCAAACTGATGCCAAGAGTCCCGGTCACCTGTAAACACTGCCACCCTTGGACTACACAGTGTTCTCAAATGTTAGTGTGTATATGCACCACTTGGGGGTCTTGTTAAAATACAGATACAGATTTGAAGGTCTGGGGTGGAGCCTGAGGGTCTGCATTTCTGATAAGCTTCCAGATGATGCCAGTGCGACCGGTCCACAGAGCACACTTTGAGAAGCAAGGGATTACATGTTTCAGATGTCCATACTGCCCTAGTTAAAAGAAGAACTCAGGAACCCCTAGGGTTTGATATAGACTGCTTGCCCCTTTTCCACTTTACATCTCTTTTCTCCCGGAACCAGCCCATGCTTTTCTCCTTCCCATCCTCCTGGGGTCTCTCCATAAGCCCTGGGATAAGAGGCCTGGCAAAAGGGACCAATGTTCCCTAACTGTGTGGGTGCATAGCAGGAGATTCCATGCTTGGGACATCACCTCCTGGCCCCATAGATCCAGGCCATGGCCACGGTCTCCAAGATGACAGTGAGGAAGAGGGGCAGAGATGCCCAGTAATCATCCAGCAGATTCACATAGTAGCTGCCCGAGGGCCTCACGAAAAGGAGGCTGCCCAGGAACATAGGCACAGAGACACCCACTGGAGGGAAACATCAGGTTTAAATCAAGGTCAGTATTCAAGCTGTGCTGCATAAGAGTCCCAGTGGGGTTAAACTAAACAATGGCCATAGGTGGGCATGGGGTCATGGGTCACAGTACCTGTGAGCAGCTTCGAATGCTGCCTGAGGGAGGAGAAAGTATCCTGGAGAGGGGTAATGATGCCTTGTATGATCCCTATCACGGTGCTCAGCCCCAGGTTCACCAGCAACATGAAGACAATGATGGCCCAGAAGGTGGATCCAGCAAACACAGAGATGATATCACTAAACGCCACAATGGCCACACCTGGACCCACCATAACCTGTGAGTGAAGGGAAGAATGGTGAAGACTCTGAGTTCAGGCTGCAGAGCCCTAACTCCTTTCCTGCCGCCTCCCCTAGGAAACTATCTGTGGCACTGTTAATGGACATTATTATACTCATCTGGCCTTGAGGCATCAGGACGTCCTCCTGGTCTACCAGCTCTTTTGAGTTGGGGTGAACAAGCTTATATGAACTCTAGTGCTTGGTGCTACAGAGGCTACAATTGCCTTATCACAAAAGGATATTGTGAACCTTGGTCTTGGTTGTCCAAGATACTTCTGAGAATTGCCTTTATGAATTCTACAGACACGTAAGTAGAGTGGAAGTTTCTGGTGCAGTGGGAGCTTTGAGGGGAACTCTAGGGCCCCAACCCAACCTTTACCTACCTCATCCAATTGCTCATGTAAGTTGCATTTGGTCAAATAGGGTAGGATCATGCCTTTGACTTGTTCAGGGAGGTTGTTGAGCCACCTGGAGTAGATGGAGTTTGGATCATGATACAGACTATCTGGGGGCTGGGCCTCAGGAGGCAGCACCTTAGCAATTACCAGATCCATCACTTTCTTAGCATTCCTGGGGACAGGGGTAGAATTATATAAAACCATTTGGCCATTTACAATAACCTCCTCCCTTATTCTCTAGATGAAAAGGGAAATCAGTAGCCTAAAGTTTTTGATCTGATTAAAGTAGAGCCTGCACTGAAACCTAGGTCTCCGGGATCCTGATGTACAATGCCTGACACCTATTTTCATAATCACAAAGATGTTTGTGTGAGGCCAGAGGACTTCTGACTTAAGCACACTCCTGGAGAGGTCTTTCCTACAGTATTATTGAGGGCTTTAGGACTCTTACCTCCTACTAGGCAATCTCAGGATAACATGGCTTCTCAGCTTTCTTGACCCGCTGGCTTCTCCAGCGTCTTTACTCACAACTTTCTTAACCTCCTATACCTCAACCATAATCAAGTATTAAACCTTCAACTTGCCATGCTCTCTATTGTCTTGGTATCTTTGGTACCTGATGTTCTCTCTGCCTCGAACTACCCCACTCTACCCGCACACAGTCTACCCCAAGTCTATCTTGTACACATTCTCCATTTGGGAAATTCCTACAAATCCTTACTCAACTCAACTGAACTCTATTTACTGCCATGGAAATCTATTCATGATCAAGGGCAAATCAACAAACTGCAGAAAAGTAGTTTGGTATAGTCCAATTTTTAAAAAATGGTATGTTTTTATATATAGGTCTATGAATTGGAAATATTTGAAAGAACACTAACAGTGATTATTTGTCAGCAGACAAACTCAGCTCAGGATTGCCTCTACCAGGAAGCCTTCTCTGACTGCCCCAAGGAAGTTAGTAGCTCCCTCCTCTGTGTCTCCTCATCATCCTTACTACCAGTCCTCATCTAGTTTGTGATTATCTGTTTAGTGTTTGCTTCCTCAAAAGACTGTCATTTTCTTGAGGTCAGGGATGGTGGTCTGATTTACCACTGGCTACGCTGCCAGAGCTCAACACAGGGACTGGTAGATAGGAGATGTTTTATAAATGTCTGATGAGCATTTTTGGAATGAATGTTATAGGAGAAAAAAATGGCAAATAGGCTACGGGGACTCTGGTGCAGTGGGCCCATTTTTTTTGTCTAATGGTTCAGCTGAAGGTATCCTCTGATTTCTCCATGGTAGGCCCCAGTTAAGAATGGGGTGAACACACCTTTGAAAAACTTCCAACTTTGGGACTTTCCTAGTTTAGAAAGGCAGCTCTGAAAGAGATAGAGGTGGTGAGATTCAGGTATTTCTAAGGTTTAGGATGCTCCAGTTTGAGGGCCCCATATTGACAGCCAATGTCCCTGAGGGATGGGAGCCTAGACTGGGAGTTCCGTGGGCTACTTCTAAGACTTTGGTCTTTGTGCTGATCTCCATATGAAAGACTGGGCTCACGTCAAGTAACACTTTTTGTTGTTCTCTGTGGCCAAGTGGCCTGTTACAGCAAATACAAACACCGTGGTAGTCATTGAGGCGACCAAGTTGAGAAGAGCCACAGCAAAGGCATCAGTGACACAGTTATTGGACCGAGGAATATACGAGCTGATTGCTGTGAAGCTGCCAAAGCCGGGGCCCAAGGACAAAAAAAGCTGGTTCCCTGTTCGGCGCCACACTTCCACAGAGTACAGGGCTGGCACCTGAGGAAGAGAAGTACCACGCAAATTGGGATATAAAGGGAAGAGAGGCAAACCGTGATGAAGATGGAAGATAAGAAGAGAGTGAAAGAGGGAGCTAGGAGGGTCTCTATCAGACTATCAACCTTACTATCCCTGACACCCCCATTTACATAAGAGAATTAAAGGGTGGGTGATGCCCACCTTGGGAGCCAACAAAGACAAGTAAAGGGTGGGTGATGCCTTACCTTGGGAGCCAACAAGCTCTTGAGACCAAAACTTGCACCTTCCAGCATGAGACTCCGGATAAGAAGAGAGACAATGATGATGTAGGGAAGGAGTACTGAGACATACAGCATCTAAGTAGGAAGTATGATTCAGAAATAGAGTTCAGCAGAGGCAGAAGTCTGTATACTAGGATCAAAGACTATTGGGAATCAGAGGTCAGGTGAGAAGGAATGAGAAGTTGGAGACGTACAGGCATGAAGTTAGGAAAATATTAGGGGGGCTCAGATAGAAGGAAGTCCATTAGATTAGTAAGTTAAAGGGTGGCTCACCTTCCCAGTGGACTTTGGCCCTTTGATCACAGAGATGCAGATAATTAACCAGATCACAAAGAGAGAGACACTGAGATGCATGACTGGTATCCCACCTATCTCGATTTCATCTGTGGCCTTCAATACCTTCCGGTACCAGAAGTACGTGGTGGGTGTTGTCCGTGCACATTCAGGATCTGAGGTGAACTGGCCATGGAGGAAACTGCACGACCAGGTTTGCCTCCCCATTCTTCACATCCACCTATTCTTTCCAATCCCATTTCATCATATTCTCCCAATGACCCTTTTCCTCCTTCATTCCCCTGTCCTTTTCTCAACCCTCCTATTTGCCCTTTTCTTCTTTCCCTTCTCACCAATACCACTGGAGTTCCTTATTCTGGGGCACAATAACCAAGGTAGTGGAGACTGGAAAGACTGAATCAAGTAGAAGAGATTCCACGCCATGAGCACGCTGTAGTACAAGCCCACGATGATGCACACCTAGGGACCATGAAGAGTTCTGGAGACAGGGCAAGAAAGGTAGGCTAGCAGAAGGGAGGACTGGAGAACTGAAGGGACTTGACCCATGGAAGTGAAGTCATGGGACCCATTCCAGGACAAGGGTTGGGATGGGGATGGGGTGTAGAGGGCAGGCCTGGGCAGCCCAGGGCTCCTCACCATGAAGCTGGTATACCCTATGCCACCAATCCAGGGGCTGATGACCTTCCACACACCAATGCTGCCCTGACGCATCCTCTGACCAGCTGCCATCTCCAGGAAGAGGAGAGGAACCCCGACCAAGAACAGCATAAGGATGTAGATGATGAGAAAACTGCCTGTGCAGGGGATTCAAGGAAGGGCTCTGAGAACCATCTGGCTTGGACTTCTTTGTAGGTCCAGGAAAACACGTTCCCCACCAGTGACCTCCCTCAGGGCCACAGGCATTGGGACTTAACTATTTCCACACCCCTCACAGTACCAGATATCTAGCCCTCAATTCCTAGAAGACCCAGATACCTAGTCTCCACTCCAACCCTTGACCCAGGCCTCCAGCCCCACCATTCTTATGAAAGTAAGCATTCAGATATCTTCTCCCACCCTCCCAAGGTTCTAGGGGTTCAGGTACCTGGCCCCTTCCTAGGTCAGTTTCCCAAATCCTCAGCCCCTACCTATCTCAGAGACCCCCAAGTAGCCAGGACAGGTTTCTGGCTTCTCATCCCCTTGTGGGTCCATGATTCCTGATCCCCAGGCTTACCACCTCCATTGTGAAAACACAGATAAGGAAAGCGCCAGATGGTGCTCAGCCCCACAGAGAAGCCCACGTGGGCCTGGAGGTATTCAATTTTATTGGCCCAGGTTGGTCGTTCACGGGGGGCTTCATCCTTTGGCTCATCTTTGTCTAGGGTCTCCAATGTTTCTCCATTATCTTCATCAGACCAAATATATGTTGATAGAAAGTCAAACTTCTGACTCTCCTCAGTCAACTCCTCAGTAGGCAACAACTCGGACACTAACTGGGAAGCCGAGGCAGCAGCAGTCAGGGATTTGGAATCCAAAGATATAGATGGCTGAGATTTCTCATCCTGCGCCTCCATGTTTTCATTAACAGTTGTCATCCTGGGTGGACTCTAGTTCCTGCTTCTGCAGGGATAGGGCCTCCTTCCTTGTTGACCTTAAGGACATCAAGAACTACAGACTTTAGGTATATGAGCTAAGGGAAGATGAAATTAATCCTGCACAGACACCTGAGGCCTCCCCAAGCCTCTTACCCTTATGTGGATAAGAACATGGAGTCTCTAGAAAATAATAATTTAAAACAATACCATCTACAATAATACCAAAAGACTTAAAATAATGTTATGAGGAATAATTTTAACAAAAGATGAGCAAGACCTTTACACACACAAAAAAACCTAAAAAATGTTACTGAGAGAAAATAAAGAATCCCTAAATTAAGGGATGTAACATGTTGATGAATTGGAAGTCTCAGTAGCATAACAGTGTCAATGCTCCCCAACTTGGTTTATAGATTCAGTGCAATTCCTATTAAAATCACAGCAGGGTTTTTTTGTGAAAATTGACAAGCTAATTCTAAAACGTACACAAAAAGCAAAAGGCCTACACTGGTTAATACAATCTTGGTGGAGAAGAATAAAATGTAAAGACTAATTATAAAGCTATAGTAATTAAAAGAGTATAGTATTGATACAGGGATTTATGACACAAATAGATCAATGGTGCAATACACTGCACTGTCCAATATGGCAGCTACTAGGCACATATGGCTATTTAAATTAAAATTAAATAACATTAACAATTTAGTTCCTCAGTCATACTAGCTACATACCAAGTGCTCAGTAGATACATGGATACCATATCGAAAGGACAGACAGAAATTTCCATTATCACAGGAAGTTCTTTGGAAACCAATGGGAGAGTTCAGAAACATACTCACACATATATAGATACCTGATTTACAACAAAGATGGCACTGCAAAGCTGTAGAGAAAGGACATTGTTTTCAATAAATGACTAGTTGTTAGGGCAATTGGATATCTACACAGAAATAAATGAACCTTGGCCTCCTCAACTTCACACATTAAATAAAAATCTATTCAGAACAGGCTGTAGTTATATGAAAGCTAAAAACAATAACATTTTAAAATGAAAAACCTAGGATAATATCTGCATGATTCGGGGGTAGGCACAGATTTCTTAAATAGGATACAAAAAGCACCAATCATAAAGGAAAAGTTTGACATATTGGACTAAATTAAAAACAGAAGCTTCTTTCAATCAAAAATTACCATTAATTGAGTAAACAGACAAGCCATAGAGTTGTGGAAGATATCTGCAACACATAGGGTGAACAGAATAATGCCCTCCTCCAGGATATCCACATCCTGATTCCTAGAACCTCTCAATATGTTATCTTACATGGCAAAATTGACCTTTCAACGTGATTAAGTTATGCATCTTGAAATGGGGAGATTATCTTGGATTATCTACGCTGGACACAATGTAATTACAGGGTCCTTGTAAGGGAAAGAGGGAGATGGAATCACAGAAGGAAATGGGATGGCAGAAGCAGAAGGTGGAGTGATGTGCTTTGAATGTGTAGAAAGGAGCCATGATTCAAGGAATGCAGATGATTCCTAGTAGGTGAGAAAGGCTAGGAAATGGCCAAGCCTAGATCCCACATAAAGAACACAGATCTGCTGACAACTTGCTTTTAGCCCACTGAAACTGATTTGAGATTTCTGACCTCCAGAATTGCAAGATAATAAACTCATGTTGTGTACGCCACTAAGTTTGTAGTCACTGTTAAAGCCACAGTAGGAAACTAACAAAATATATAACCAAAAAAGGGCTTGTTTCCCCCCAAAGTTTAGTTAAAAAACAAATACCCACAAATAAATAATAAAAGGCAGATAATCTAAAAAGTGGAGGGAAGGAAGGAAAAAGGGAAGTGGAGGAAATCTCAAACAGGCATATTACCAAAAAAGATATACAAATGGCCAATAAACATAGGAAAAGGTACTCAATGGTCAGCTTCATTCATCAACAAGAAAATATAAATTAAAACCACAATAAGAATAGATGGATGTATATATGATAAATCAAGTATGGTAATATGTTAATTTAGAATCTAGGTCAATGGGTATATGAATGGTTACTGTATAAATCTTTGAACATTTCTGTATGCTTACGCTTTGTTTCACAATAAAATATGGGAGGAAATCACAATTAGATACTACTATATACCCACTAGACAAGCCAACATGAAAAAGACTGATTAAACCAAATGATGGCATGTGTGGAAACTTCTGGAACTCACACTGCTGATAGGGGCACAGACTGGTATAGCTGCTTCAAAAACTAGCTGAATGTATCCACATACTTTACATATTTTCATACTTTATCACACATTCCAAAGTGATGATCTAACAGAAATGTGTACATAAGTACACCAAAAACCATGTTCAAGAATGCTAATAGTGGCACTATTCGTAATTGACAAAACCTGAAAACAACCTAAACATCTTTCAGTAGTAGAATGGATATGTGAGAGTACATTCATATCATAAGCAGACAACAATAAAAAGAGTGAATTACTAGGGAACTCTCCTGCACTGTTGGTGGGACTGTAAGTTGGTACAGCCACTATGGAAAACAATTTGGAGGTTCCTTCAAAAACTACAAATAGAACTACCATATGATCCAGTAATCCCACTCCTGGGCATATACCCAAAGAAAACCATAATCCCAAAAGAAACTTGTACCATAATGTTTATTGCAGCACTCTTTACAATAGCCAGGACATGGAAGCAACCTAAATGCCCATCAACAAATGAATGGATACAGAAGATGTGGCATATATATACAATGGAATATTACTCAGCTATAAAAAGGGATGAGGTGGAGCTATATGTAATGAGGTGGATAGAACTACAATCTGTCATACAGAGTGAAGTAAGTCAGAAAGAGAAAGACAAATATTGTATGCTAACTCACATATACGGAATCTAAAAATGGTACTGATGAACTCAGTGACAAGAACAGGGAAGCAGATACAGGGAATGGACTGGAGAACTCGAGGTATGGGAGGGGGCGGGGGGTGAAGGGGAAACTGAGAAGAAGCGGGAGAGTAGTACAGACATATATATACTACCAGCTGTAAAATAGTCAGTGGGAAGTTGTTGTATAACAAAGGGAGTCCAACTCGAGGATGGAAGATGCCTTAGAGGCCGGGGCAGGGAGGGTGGGGGGGAATCGAGGGGGGGGCGTCAAGGAAGGGAGGGAATATGGGGATATGTGTATAAAAACAGTTGATTGAACCTGGTGTACCCCCCAAAAAAATAAAATAAAATAATAATAATAAAAAAAAAAAAAAAAAAAGAGTGAATTACTGATATGTACAACAACCTGGACAAATCTCAAAAAAATTATTTTGAATGAAGGAAGCCAGGCCCAGAAGAGAACATACTATATGATTCCATTTATAAGAACAGGCAAAACAAATTCATGGTGTCAGAAGCCAGGATAGCATGCTCACATTGTGATAATTTATCTAGCCATAATTATGATTTGTGCATACTTCAATAAAAGTTTATCCAAAAATAAATACTGAGGGAAAAAACGCTGCATTTCTATACAGTAATAATAAACAGAAAGTGGATTTTAAAAAGAAAGCACAATAGCATCAAAAACTTTATGGCATCAAGAAATAAATCTAAACAACATTAAAACAGACCTAAATAAATGTAGAAATATTCTGTATTCATGGATATACTCAGTACTGTAAAGATGGGATTTCTCCCCCAAATTTATAGATTTGATGCAATTTCAATCAAAATCTCAACATTTTTTTCATGAAAGCTTTCAAGATTTTACAATTTATATAGAAGAATAAAAGTGCCAAAAGTAATGAAGAGATGTCTTCTGTTACTGGCCAAGATGGAGTAAGCTAATGACATATAACCAATCTCTCCCACTAATTACAGCTAAAATCTCTGGATAGAATACAAAAAACAACTCCCTGAGGACTTTGCTTTGAAAAGTAAATAGCAGTGGTCAGAATGGGGATTTAAGTTAACTTGAATAATCACTTATAATGGGGAAGATGAGTTTCACATATTTTTTTCGTCCTCTGTCTCTGACCCAAGAACAAGCCAGATCATGGAGCTGTACGACAAACACTAAACGAAAAAACTCCAGGAGAAATCCCCTATTTGCAGAGGACCAGGAAAAGGAGTTCCTATGCCTACTCTTTCCCCCAAAGAGTGCGGGGAAAATACTGATTTTCCCTTCACAACTGAACTACACAAGAACGGAACAAATGCAAAGAAGCACAGTAAGGCTTTGAAAACTGAACAATGATAGAAACAACTGCCCAAGTCACAGACTAACCCCGGGGTGGCACATGTTAACCCAAATAGCATAGCAAAGGCTTTGAAAATTGAACTAACATTGTAACCAACACCCATAGAAGATACGACAAAATTTGCCACCTGAACCTAACCAGGTTGTCTGTTAAAACAAATAAGCAAAATTCAATATTCTCCAGAGGATATTAACAGGATCCTGAGTCTCACAACATAATATTCAAGATTCCCAGAATACAATCCAACATAACTCATCACTTAAATACACACACACACACACACACAATAATCTGACCATTTCCCAAGGGAAAAGACAATAGATGTCCACCTTGAAACAACCCAGATGATGGAATTACTACACAAGACTTTATTATTTTTTAAAAGCTTATTTTTCCAGCTTTAATGAGGAACAACTGACAAATGAAAATTGTACATATTTAAGGTGTACAATGTGATGTTTTGATACATGTATACATTGTGAAATGATTACTACCATGAAGCTAATTAACATCTCACTTCACACTTACCATTAATATTGTGTGTGTGATAAGAACACTTAAGATCTACTTTCTTAGCAAATTTCAGGTTTACAACACATTATTAACTATAGTCATTGTGCTGTACTTCCAGAACTTATCATCTTATAACTGAAAGTTTGTTCTCTTTGACCAACAAACATATCCCCATTTCCTCCTTCCCTCAGCCCCTGTAACCACTCTTCTGCTCTCTGTTTGTTTGAGTTACACTTTTTTATATTCCACATGTAAGTGAGATCATGTGGTATTTATCTTTCTGTGTCTGGCTTATGTCACTTAGTTAATGTCCACAAGGTTCATGTTGTCACAAGTGGTAGGGTTTACTTATTTTTTAAGGCTAATAATATCCGTGTGTGTGTGTGTGTGTGTGTGTGTGTGTGTGCGCGTGCGCGTGCTACATTTTCTTTACCCTGGTTAACCACTGATAGACACTTATGTTGTTTCCATATCTTGGCTGTTGTAATTAATGTTGCAATGAACATGGGAGTGCAGATATCTCTTTAAGATACTGATTTCATTTCCTTTGGATAGATACGCAGAATTGGGATTGCTGGACCATATGGTAGTTCTATTTTTAATTTTTTGAGGAAATGCCATCCTGTTTTCCATAATGGCTATACCAATTTACATTCCCACCAATAGTGTATAAGGGTTCCCTTTTTTCCACATCCTTGCCAACAGTTATCTTTCAACTTTTTGATGATAGCCATCTTTTTTTCTTTAAATCTTTATTGCAGTATAATTGCTTTACAGTATTGTGTTAGTTTCTGCTGTACAACAAAATGAATCAGCTATATGTATACATATTTCCCCATATCCCCTCCCTCTTGAGCCTCCCTATCCCACCCTTCAGGTCTTCACAAAGCATCAAGCTGAACTCCCTGTGCTCTGTAGTAGCCTCCCACTAGCCATCTATTTTACATTTGGTAGTGTGTATATGTCAATGCTACTCTCTTACTACTTCCCAGCTTCCCCTCCCCCTGGTGTCCTCAAGTCCGTTCTTTACGTCTGCCTCTCTTTACATCTGCATCTCTATTCCTGCCCTGCCACTAGGTTCATCAGTACCATTTGTCTAGATTCCATATATATGTGTTAGCATACAGTATTTGTTTTTCTCTTTCTGATTTACTTCACTCTGTATGACAGACTCTAGGTCCATCCACCTCACTACAAATAGCTCAATTTCATTCCTTTTTATGGCTGAGTAATATTCCATTGTATATATGTACCACATCTTCTTTACCCATTCATCTGTTGATGGACATTTAGGTTGCTTCCATGTCCTGGGGTAACAGTCATCTTAACCGATGTGAGGTGATAGCTCATTGTGGTTTAGACTTGCATTTCCCTGATGATTAGTGATTTTGAGCACCTTTTCATATAGCTGTTGGCCATTTGTATGTCTTCTTTGAAAAAATGTCTATTTAGGTCCTTTGCTCATTTTTTCTGGATTTTCTTTTTGCCACTGGGTTGTATGAGTTTCTTATATATTTTGGATATTAATACCTTGTGGTTGGAGTGGCGCAGTGGTTAAGAATCTGCCTGCAAATGCTGGGGACGTGGGTTAGATCCCTGGTCTGGGAAGATCCCACATCCCGTGGAGCAACTAAGCCCGTGCACCACAACTACTGAGCCCGCACGCCTAAAGCCGGTGGTCCGCAACAAGAGAAGCCAGCACACTGAGAAGCCCATGCACCACAACGAAGAGCAGCCCCCGTTCTCCACAGCCAGAGAAATGTGTGGAGCAATGAAGAGCCAACACAGCCAAAAACATAAATACATAAATAAATAAATTAATTAATTAATTAATTAATTTATGTAAGTATTTAAAAAAAAAACACCTTATGGATACATGGTTTGCAAATATTTTCTCCCATTCCATAGGACACCTTTTGATTTTTTGACTGTTTCCTTTGCTGTGCAGAAACTTTTAAATTTGATGCAGTCACACTTGCTTTTGTTCCTGTGTTTTTTGGTGTCATAACTCCCTCTTCCCAAATCATTAGTTCTAAGAGTTTTATGGTTTCAGGTCTTACATTTAAGTTTTCAATCAATATTGAGGGTTTTTTTGTGTATGGGGTGAGATAAGGGTCCTATTTCTTTCTTTCACATGTGAATATCCAGTCTTCCCAGAACCATTTATTGAACAGAGTATCCTTTTCCCATTTTGTATTCTGGGATCCTTTGTTTAAGAGTAGCTGACTGAGGGATTTCCCTGATGGCGCAGTAGTTAAGAATCCTCCCGTCCATGGAGGGGACACAGGTTTGAGCTCTGGTCCGGGAAGATCCTACATGCCTCAGAGCAACTAAGCCTGTCCCCCACAACTACTGAGCCTGCGCTCTAGAGCCTGCGAGCCACAACTACTGAGCCCGCGTGCTACAACTACCAAAGCCCGTGCACCTAGAACCTGTGCTCTGCAATGAGAAGCCACCGCAATAAGAAGCCCAAGCATCTCAACGAAGAGTAGCCCCCACTCGCAGCAACTAGGGAAAGTCCATGCGCAGCAATGAAGACCCAACACAGCCAATAAATAAATAAATAAATATATTTAAAAAAAAAGATTAGCTCACTGAGTATGTGTGGGCTTACATCTGGGCTCTCTATTCTGTTCCACTGGTCTGTTTTTATGCCAGTACCATACTGTTTTGGTTACTAGAGCTTTGTAATGGAATTTGAAATTAGGAAGTGAGATGCCTCCAGCATTGTTCTTCTTGCTCAAGATTGCTGTAGCTATTTGAGATCTTTTGTGATTCCGTACAAATCTTAAGATTGTTTTCCCTATTTCTATGAAAAACCATCATTGGAATTTTGATAGAGATTGTATTGAGTCTGTAGATTGCTTTGCATAGTATGAACATTTTGACAGTATTATTTCAATACACGAACACAGGACATCTTTCCATTTAGTTGCATCTTCTTCAATTCCCTTCATCAGTGTTTTATAGATTTCAGTGTACAGATCTTTCACTTCTTTTTTAATTGTGTTTCACTTTATTGCACTTCGTAGATATTGCATTTTTTACAAATTGAAGGCTTGTGGCAACCCTGTATTGTCAGATGATGGTTAACATTCTTTTAGCAATAAAGTATTTTTAAAGTATGTACATTTTTTAGACACAATGCTATTGCTCACTTAATAGACTACAGTACAGTGTAAACAATATTTACATGCAATGGGAAACCAAAAAATTTCTGTGACTTGCTTTATTATGATGTTCACTTTATTGTGGTGGTCTGGAACTGAACCTGCAATATCTCTGAGGTATGCCTTATTAAATCACAATATCCCATTTCCCTCTCCCTCTATCCGCTGGAAATCACTTCTATTTTTTGTTTCTATGAATTTCACTATTTTAGATACCTCATGTAAGTGGAGTCATACAATATTTTTCTTTTGTATGACTGATGCTTCATTTAGCATAATGTCCTCAAGGTTCATTTTCGTTGTGGCATGTGTCAAGAATTCCTTCTTGTTAAAGGCCAAATAATATTCCATTGTATGTATATGCCACATTTTGTTTATCCAGTCATCTGTTGATGGACATTTGGGTTGTTTCTACATCTTGTCTATTATAAATAGTGCTACAGTAAACATGTGTGTGCAAATATTTCTTCAACATCCTGCTTTCAGTTCTTTTGGATATATACCCAGAGGTGGGACTGCTGGATCATATGGTAATTCTATTTTATTAAATAAATTTATTTATTTATTGGCTGCATTGGGTCTTCGTTGCTGTGCGTGTAGGCTTTCTCTAGCTGCGGAGAGCGGGGGCTACACTTTGTTGTGGTGAGCAGGCTTCTCATTGCGGTGGCTTCTCTTACTGTGAAGCACAGGTTCTAGGCTCGCAGGTTTCAGCAGTTGTGGCACATGGGCTTAGTTGCTCCACAGCATTTGAGATATTTCCAGAGCAGGGATCGAACCCGCGTCCCCTGCACTCACAGGTGGATTTTTAACCACTGCACCACCAGGGATGTCCCCAGTAATTCTGTTTTTAAATTGAGGAGCTTTCATATTGTTTTCCATAGTGGCTGCACCATTTTCTATTCCCACCAACAAGGGTTTATATTCCCACAAGGGTTCCAATTTCTCCATGTCCTCAACAACACTTATTTTCTGGTATTTTGTGTGTGTGTGTGTTGTTGTTGTTGTTGTTGTTTGGAAGCAGCCATCCTAATGGGTATGAGATGATATCTCATTGTGATTTTGATTTGTGTTTCTATAATGAAAAACATCTTTTCATGTGTTTTCTGGCCACTTGCATGTCTCCTTTGGAAAAATGTCTATTCAAGTTCTTCGCTCATTTTTAAATGGCTCATTTGTTTCTCTGTTGTTAAGTTGTAGGGGTTCTTTATATGTTCTGGATATTAACCCCTTATCAGATATATGATTTACAAATATTTTCTCCCATTTCATAGATTGCTTTTTCACTCTGTTGATTACTTCTTTTGATGTACAGAAGTTTTTAATTTTCACATAGTCCCATTCATCTATTTTTGCCTGTGCTTTTGGCACCTCTTTGGTTAAATTTATTCCTATTTTATTCTTTTTGATGCTATTGTAAATAGGATTTTTTTCTCTAATTTCCTTTTTGGATAGTTGCTTGCTAGTGTATAGGAATGCAACTGATTTTTTTGCATGTTGATTTTATACCCTGCAACTTTACTGAGTTCATTTATTAGCTCTAACAGTTTTTTGGAGGAGTCTTTAGGATTTTCTATATATAAGATTGTGTCATCCATGAACAGAGACTATTTTACTTCTTCCCTTCCAAATCGGATAACTTTTATTTCTTTTCTTGTGTAATTGTTCTGGCTAGGACTTCTAGTACTATGTTGAATAGAAATGGTGACAGTGGGCATCCCTGTCTTGTTCCTAATCTTAGAGGAAAGCTTTCAGCTTTTCACCCTTAAGTATGATGTTTGCTGTGGGCCTGTCATATATGGCCTTTATTATGCTGAGGTGGTTGACCTAAAACAATAACATAGCCAGTTATTTTACCAGCAAAATGGGTTTATTCAAGAACAGCAAAGAATTGTAATTCGGTACATGCAGTCTATGGCAAACCACAAGCAAGTCCGGAGAACAAAGGAGAGGCACTTTTTTTTTTTTTAATTTTATTATTTATTTGGCTGCTTCAGGTCTTTGTTGCAGCATGCGGGATCTTTCATTGCAGTGTGCAGACTTCTCTCTAGTTGTGGTGCACAGGCTCTAGAGTGCACAGGCTTAGTTGAGATGGCATGTGAGATCTTAGTTTCCTGACCAGGGATCAAACCCACGTCCCCTGCATTGAAAGGCGGATTCTTAACCACTGGACCACTACGGAAGTCCCCACATTCTTTTATAGAGGAGAAGGGGGAGTTGGGAGGTGCTGTTATAAACAAAGAGTCCATTGGAAGAAACTGGGAGTTTTAAGTGTACTGACTTTTCATTGGATGAGTTGTGACAGTCTCTCATTGACTGGGCTATTGCCAGGCAAGCAGAAATTCTTCCTTCCTCCTGTTGGGTAGTAAAGTAATAACCTTCTTCCTGTTGAAGATGCAAAGGTAAGTCTATTCCTATTGGGTCTGTGATTGACGTCAAGTGAAAGGGTATAAGAGCTCCCCTTTCTGGCCTCCTGACTTAATTTATATAATTTTTTTTCTGAATTCCTTTTAAGTAAGGTTTCTGTTTATTAATCTTCACAAAGTAACTGCTTTCTATACCTGAGTTGTTGAGAGTTTTTACCATGAAAGGATGTTTAATTTTGTCAAATACTTTTTATGTGTCCACTGAGATTGTCATATGATTTTTATCTTTATTCTGTTAATGTGGTATATCACACTTATTGATTTGCATATGTTGAACCATGCTTACATCCCAGGGATAACTCTAACTTGGTCATGGTCTATGATCCTTTTAACATGCTTTGAATTCAATTTGCAAGTATTTTGTTGAGGATTTTTCCATCTATGTTCATCAGAAATATTAGCCTGTAATTTTCTTTTCTCATAGTCTGTCTAGCTTCACCATCAGGGTAATGCTGGCCTTGTAAAATGAGTCCTCAATCAAGTCCACAGACAGCAGGTCCTTTACTAGCGCAGATGGGTGTGGCTCCCACCAGCTCCCTGAGTGCACTCACTCTCCCTAGATGAGTCCCTGGGTGAGAAGACCGCCTCTGGAACTGTGGTAGAACAGGGCTGGAGCTAAGTGATAGAGCTGCTTCAGATTCCACAGTCAGAACTGAGGTCAGTGGGGCTACCACTGGAAGCTTGGAAGGGCATCTCTCCCACTAGTTCCCTGTGTGGGCAGGACTGCCCCCAACCAAGGTGAAGCAGGGCTGGCACTGACTCTCAGGGTCCCTTCAGTGTCCATAGCTGGGACTGACTTCAGAGTCACTAGCCAGGACTGAGGTTGGCAGGCTGGCTACCAGAGGCAGAGATATGGAACTCTGGGTCCCTGGCCAGGCAGAACTGAGATCAGGGCTGAAACTGGGTCACAGAGTTGCTTCAGGACCCGCAGTCAGGAGGCTGGCAGGACTGTTACTGGGGGCCTATCTCCCACAGGAGACATCGGTTGCTGTGCAAGCTGGACCGACTCTAGACTGGCAGTAGAGTGGGGCTGGAGCTGGATCACAGGGATGCTTCAGGATGCATAATTTGGTTCACAGCTGGTGGGCCTGATACCAGGGGCATGGATGACCATGGCTCCTCCTGTGTGCCTTGGTGGATGGAGCTGGTTGCATGACTGCAGTCAAGTGGGGTTGGAACCAAATCCATAAGGAGATGGAGCCACTTTTGTTCTACATCCAGGACTACATTCAGTTAGCCTGACACCAGGGCAAAGAGAGTTCCTTCTCAAAGCAACTCTCCTTAGTCTTGGGCTTTCATGGGGTTTCACAACCTCCTACCTGGATCCAAAACTCCCACAAAGTCACTTTTGTTTGTGGACAGATGCCAGACCACCATTTGTGTGGGGGAACATGAGTTGGGGACCTACTATTCCACCATTTTGCTTAGAAAGAAAAACTAGGCAAAGACTTTAAAGTAACTATTATAACCATCCTCCATGAGGTAAAGGTGAAACCTCTTGAAATTAATGGAACAATAGAAGTCCTCAGCAGAGAAATAGAAACTGTAAAAAATAACCAAATGGAGATTTTAGAGCCACAAATTAAAACACTATCAATCTTAAAAATTCATTACATGGAATGTGAAGATAGATCATTAGAAATGATCCGATCAGGGGAACAGAGAGGAAAAAGATTAAAAACAAAATGAGCAGAGACTCAGGGATCTATGACATTGTTTGGGGAGGTTTTCAATGTATATAAATGCAATATATATGAAAACTATAACATAAGGGGCAGGTGAAGAGTCTCATAAGGTTATAAGTCTTCCACATTTATTTGAAGTGGTAAAAACATTATCTCTATTCATAGATGATATAATCCTATATATAGAAAACTCTAAAGATTCCACACACACACACAAAAAAAAAAAACCCACAACAACGGTTAGAATAAATGAATTCAGCAAAGTAGCAGGATAAAAAGTCAATATACAAAAATCAGCTGCATTTCTATACACTAGCAATGAATAAGCTGAAAAGGAAATTACAAAGACAATTCATTTTACAACAGCATCAAAAAGAACAAAATATTCGGGAATTAACCAAGGAGGTGAAAGACTTGTACAATGAAAACTATAAAATATTGCTAAAAGGACTAAAAGAAGACATAAATAGATGAAAACTCATCCCATGTTCATGAATTGGGAGATTTAATATCGTTAAGATGTCAGTACTATCCAAAGCAATCTACAGATTCAATGCAATCCCTATCAAAATCCCAGTAATGTTTTTTTAATAAAAATAGAAAAATCCATCCTAAAATTCATATGGACCCTCAAGGGACCCTGAATAGCCAAAACAATCTTGAAAAAGAAGAACAAAGCTGGAGGTCTCATACTTTCTGATTTCAAAACTTACTGCAAAGCTACAATAATCAAAACAGTGTGATACTGGCATAAAGATAGACATATAAATCAGTGGAATAGAATGAAGAACCTAGAAATAAACCCTTGCATATACAGTAAATTGATTTTGACAAGGGTGCCAAGATCATTCAATGGGGAAAGAATAGTATTTTCAACAAACGGTGCTGGAAAGCTGGATAGCCACATGCAAAAGAATGAAGTTGAACCCTTACCTAACACCCTATACAAAAACTAACTCAAAATGGATCAAAGGCCTAAATGTAAAACTTAAAACTATAAAACTATTAGAGCAAAACCTGCATGACACTCAATCTGATTTCTTGTACATGACACCTAAGGCACAGGCAACAACACAATATGTAGACAAACTGGACTCCATGAAAAATTTTAAATTTGTGTATAAAAAGATAATAGAGGGGATATGTGTATAAAAACAGATGATTGAACTTGGTGTACCCCCCAAAAATAATAAATAAATAAATAAAATTTTAAAAAAAGATAATAGAGTAAAACAGAGTAAAAAAAGTAACCCACATAAGAAGAGAAAATATTTGCAAAATCATATGTCTGACAAGGGATTAATATCCAGAATATATAGAGAACCTGATTCAAAAATAGGCAAAGAACTTGAATAAACATTCCTCCAAAGAAGATATATAAATGATCAATAAGCACATGAAAAGACACTCAACATCACTAACTATTAGGGAAATACAAATTAAAACTACAATAATATACTAATGTCACATCCATAAGGAAGGCTACTATAAAAAACACCAAACAGAAAATAACAAGTGTTGGCAAGGATATGGAAAAATTGGAGCCCTTGTGCACTGTTGTTGGGAATGTAAAAAGACATAGCTACTCTGTGGAAAATAGCATGCAGGTTCCTCAAAAAATTAAAATTACCATATGATTCAACTATTCCACTTCTGGCTATATATCCAAGACAACTGAAAATAGAATGAGATTTTTGTACACTCATGTTTGTAACAGCATTACTCACATTAGTTAGAATGTGGAAGCAATCTAAGTGTCCACTGGCAAAAATATGGATAAACAAGATGTGGTATATCCACATAATGGGATATTATTCAGCCTTAAAAAGGCAGGAAATTGTGACATATGCTACAGCATGGATGAACCTTGAGGACATTATGTTCACAGATAAGTCAGTTACAAAAAGACAAAGACTATATGAATCCACTTATATGAATTACTTAGAATAGTCAAAATCACAGAGACAGACAGTCATAGAATGGTAATTGTTAGGGTTAGAGGGAGGGAGTAACAGGGAGTTACTGCTTAATGGGTAAAGTTTCAGTTTCACAAGATGAAAAGAGTTACGGAGATGGATAGTGGTGATGGTTGTGCAATATTATGAATGTATTTAATATCACTAAACTGTACACTTAAAAATGGTTGAGATGGTAAATTTTATGTTATGTGTATTTTACCACAATTTTAAAAAATGGAAAAAATGGAATGCACAGGGTATAGCCAGTCTGGAAAAGAGTCTGATAGTTTCTTTAAAAAATTAAACATACACTTTCCATATAACCTAGCAAAACCACTCCTAGGTATTTTTCCAAGAAATTTTGTTTATAAAACCAATGTCTATAGAAGCTTTATTCATGACTGCCCAAACTGGAAAAACCCAAGTGCCCTTAAACTAGTGAAAAAACTGTGGTACATCCATGGAATGCAATACTAGTCAGAAGTAAAAAGGAATCAACTATTGATAAATTCAAGAACATATATGAATCTCATAGATATTGTGAAAAATGAAAGAAACCAGCCTCAAAGGGTGACATTTAAATAAAATTCTTGAAAAGGCAGAACTATAGTGATGGAGAACTGATTACCAGGGGTTAAAGGTAGAGATAGGGCTAGACTGTACTGGGGCAGCACAAAGGAGTGTTTTGGGGGTGATGGAACTATTCTGTATCTTGACTGTGTTGATAGTTACATGATTCCACGTGTATTTGTCAAAACTCATAGAACTTAACAGCTAGAGTGAATTTTGCTGTTTATAAATTTAAATTTAAAAAAATAATGAAGATACATTTGAAGAATAAGATATCATGACTTACAGTAAACTGGTATATATAAATATATATATTGATCTCTCTATATGTATGGATATTATATATATATATCTTCTCAAGAGATATTCTTCTATATATTGTGTGAAAGTTTAAAAATTTTGCTTTTTAACATCTAAGCCTTTAATCTATCTCAACCTGTTTTGTTTTTTTTTCGTATGAGATGTGAATCCAAATTTATTTTTTAAAATATGGATATCCAATTGTATCAGCATCATTTATTAAACAGAATTTTGTTTCCAATTTATCTATATTGCCAACTCTGTCATTTATTAAAGTTCCATACATGTGTGGATCTGTTTGCGGGCTCTTTATTCTGTTTTCACTGGTCATTTTGTATATCCTTGCACATTTACTTCACCTAGTTACTGTAGCTTTATATAAATGATAGAGACTGATAAAGAGATAGATAGATAAATGATGTGTATATATACAGAGAGAGAAAAAGATATCCCTGAAACAGGTAAAGCAAAACTATACAGGGATACGTATACAGGTTGTAAGACTGTAAAGAAGTAAGGAAATCATACCTTAAAAGACAGGATAGTGATTACCTCTAGAGGGGAGGGAAGCAGTGGTGACAGGGAGTGGGCAACATATTCTACTTCTTGACCAGGGTGGTACTGATGAGACTGCCTGAATTTCCTAGGGGTCAAATAGGTATCATGGAAGACAGCTTGGCTTATACTCACTGGTAGGTACAATACCTGAGAAGGCTGGCTTCTGGAGTAGTATATGAGGAGGCTCAGAAGAGATTATGTTGGAGTCAGATCTCCCATGTCAGGGAATTATGCTGTCAGGGAGAATTCACATGTAAGTTTCCACAAGAAAGTCACCATTCAGACACCTCCTACACATTGGGGCATACAAGGCAGTCTGGTTTCACCAGAGAATCAGAGACTCACCAAAAGAGAGACAATTGTAATCATGTCCTAAGTTAAGTTGGAGATGACTGTCCCTTATTTTCCTCCATGGAGTCTTAGGCTCAGGGAAAGGAGTGGGGTGGGTCGCAAGTTTGAAAACATTAGAGGAGTTGGTGTTAGAAACAGAGGTTTGGAAAAGGGGGAAGAGGTGAGTCAAGGGAAAGAAAGAATAAAAGAGCAAACCGCCTCTTCTCACTTCAGGTCCATTGAGTCATAAGCCTGTCCAGGAATGGGAGTGAGGAAGCTTTGAATCAGATAAGACTGGAGTCTTTAAATGGACCTTAGAAGGGATTTTTAATGAATTAAAATGACCAGAAATTAAGGGATCTGGAACACAGCAAGATAAATTCAACAATGTAAAGATGGATACAATACTTGGGGAAAAACAAAATCGTTTCTTATTTGTAGTTTACCACCTCAGCCTATTAAAAGGGTTTCTTCTTTTTAATTAAGGGAGAAACAACATTTGAAGCAGAAAATTCTCACTTCTAGACTGACAGCTGTTTTTATCTATTTAAAACATCAACTTCTAGGATTAACCTATTCATTGAACAAATATCTGATTGCCCACTTACGTTTGAAAACACATGTATGACACTGTTCTAGGCATTATGGACACAGCAGTGAACAAACAAAATTCCCGCCTTCCTGGAGCTTACATTCCAGTAACTTAAAATATCTTATATAGTGGGGAATATTTTAATGTGTAATAACCGTGTATAAAAGCTGAAAAAAAGTACAGATTCAGAGAAAATCATATCTCAGCATACTGTCAACTGTATCAGCTCTTTTATTTTGTGATAATTTCTTTATCCTTAACAATTTAATTTATCCAACAAATCTGCGGGATTGTTTCCTCATCTCCATTTGACAGATAAGAAAGCTAAGAATAAGAAGAAAAAGCACCTTGCTGAGAGTCACAGAATTACTTAAGGGTTTGATATAACATACACAGATTTCTTTGTTTCCAAATACTATCTTCTTCCCACCAAGCCAAGAAGCCCCTCAAGACAAGGACTGTAATACCAGGCCCATCAGTGTGTACGTGTGGGATTAGTCTTGCTGCCCATGGACCCCTAAAATAGTGAGAGGACATGTGAACATTTCCACTTTGTCTACAAACCCTACCACAAAGAGTCCTAAAACAGGTTTTGCCTCAACTTGCCTCCCTAGGCCCTAGGTCCACAGGTCTAGGTGCACCTGCCCTACTCCCTAGGTAGAAACATGTATGGGTTTGTAGATCTGGGAATAGGAAAACTGATAGAGACGAGGAGTTCACTTTGGGAAATGATGAGGGTGAGGCTTGTGGGCACCAACTTCTAGTTGAGAAACAAACATCAAGAGCCTCTAAACACACAGAGAAAAAAATATAAATGTAAGATCCAAGAGGCTAAATAAAAACTCTATAGTCTTAAATTTGAATTGAAAAAATGCGTATGCATTTATGATATATTTTATCTTAGGAAAAAAAGTATTTCCTAGCTGTATCTATTGAAAAAGCTTAGAAACAATGATCAACGCAGTAGCAATGAACACCCCTAGCATGAAACTGTGATCTCTAAATACTATTTACCACTAAGAGGAATTAGGTATTCTTGGAAAAATAGCTGATTCCAGATCTGGGCCATGAAACGTACACATTAATCCTGGACCATGCAGTCAATACTAGAAAACAAGGAAATTTTTATATATACTTGGGTCTTGTCAGAAGAACTCAGGAGTCAACTTGAAGACACTCCCGTGAGTCAAAGACGAGATGATTTTAGCACCAGTAAGAATGGCTGCAATGGACTGAAATACATCAACTATGTTTAAATCAATGAGTTCAGAGAGATACTAAAAATAAAAAAATCTCAATGATCATATTTAAAGGATATTAGGCAACAAACTCATCTTTTACGCTGGTAAATAAAGGGAAAGAATCAAAATTTATTCTGTTTTTCTTGTACAAAGTATATGCCAGGGTAATGAATGTTTGATAAAAAGTTTCTCTTCCTAGAATTATTCCAGCTAATAAGATAAGAAGGAATAATAAACTTGGAATACATTTTATAATCTCTATTAAACATGCAAATCTAGACAATGATCATCAATGGCTGCTAACATCACAAAAAGCAAGCCATCCAGGCATTTGACTTTTTTTTTTTTTGGCTTCCTAATTGAAGTACATAGAACCACCCATGAAGTATTTTTGCTAGAATACTGAACCTAAAACAAATCAACTTTTCAACCTAACTACCAATTTATTAGAAACAGAGGGGACAGAAGAGTATATTACATAACATCACAGGGAGGTAATCAGCAAATTCCAGATGGTTGGAAATGGTACAGGACAAATAACCCAGTTTTATCAATGAATACATTTTAAGGGGGAAAAAACGAGGGAGGGAGACCTATAGATTAAAAGATTCTTAAGCAGTATAGCAATAAAATGCAAAATATGAATTTTATTTGGATGATGATTCAAACTTCTAAAAAATTATGAGTCTCTCAAATAGTTAAACATAGAGTTAGTACATGATCCAGAAATTCCACTCCTAAATATATGTCAAGAGAAACAAGAATATATGTCCAACTAAGAAAAAACCCCACTTTTGCATGAATGTTCATAACAGCATTATTCATAATAGCCCCAAAGTGGGAACAACCCAAAATGTCCATCAACTGATAATAAAACGTGGTACAGCCATACAATGGACTATTATTCAGCAATAAAAAGAAATGAAGTGTGTGCGGATACATGCTACACGAGTGAATCTTGAAAACATGCTGTATGAAAGAAGCCAGTCACAAAGAACTACACATATTGCATGATTCCATTTATATATAATGTCCAGAATAAACAAATCTATAGAACAAAAAGTAAATTAGTGTTCATCTAAGGCTGAGGTTGCAAGCTGGGACAGCTGGAGTGATGGCTAAAGGGTGTGGGGTTTCTTTTTGAGGTAGTGAAAATACACAAAAATTGTAGCGATAGATGCACAACTGTGAATATGTTAAAAGCCACTGAATTGTACACTTTAAAAGAGTGAGTTGTATGGTACGTGAAATATATCTCAATAAAGCTGTTTAAAAAAATATAAAGCCACCAGAAATAATAATTATGAGACAACAAGAAAAATTTTCATACTGAGTAGATATTTAATATTAAAGGATACTGTTATTTGTTTTAGGTGTGATAATAGTTTTTGTCAGGTTTCTTTTAAAACAGTTTTTATTTTTTAGAGAATATACTGACATCTACAGTTGAAATGATAAATTTGGGATTTGCTTTAAAATAATGGGGAGGCATGCGGTGGGGGGAGGAGAGATAAAACCAATTTGTCAAAAGTTGGTCATTATTGAAGATGGGTGATAAGAACAAGTAACTCACTACTTTATTTTTTTCATATGTTTGAAAATTTCCAAAATGAAATAGCCAGGAGCCACAAGACAAGAATCCTTCTCAGGCTCTACCCCTGACTTGCTGTGTGACCCTCTCTTACTTCCCGGTCTCCTGATTAAACCTGAGGATGACAATACCTTTATCTCACACCACTCCTGTGAGGAATAAAAGTGAAAACATGTAAGGTTCCTTAAACAAGAACAGGGCTCCGTTTGGTCTAACACAGAGATTCCCAAGAGCAGTCCAAAAGAAGATCCGCTCATCACACACAGGGTGCTACTAAATCCAACTTTAGACAATAAGGACCCAGAGCTTTGTAGAGAAGCACCTACTGTAGAAATCAAGCAGTTTTCCTATCTCTAATCAGTACCCCCTACAGCTATGTGAGATATTCCCAATTCAAACAATCTTGCCGTTAGGTGTCAAAGGACATTCAACAAGTGGCCTGAGGAGAGAAAATTTAGAGTGGGAGGTGGAGAAACACCAAGATCTTCATTCCACTCCCTTCGGTTTATCCGGTAAAACCCTGTTTTTCAGTCCCCTCTGCCCCAAGTTCCAGTCCCAAAGCTGTACTGGAGGAGTAGGGTATGGGCAGAAACAGGGATGAGCTCCTGGGTTCCCAAACAGAAGCAGTTTGAAAACTCAACTCTCTGATCTTGAGGAGAACGCGACTGCCTCCCCTCTGATTCCCACCTTACCCGACTCAACAGCCAGCCCGGAACTTGAAGCGGACCGATCGTTTGGATTGGGGCGGGCGCGGGTTGGGGGTGGGGGCGCAGGAAGGAGCGTGACAGGGTGGGGCTACAAGGTACAGGAGCCAATGGGTGATGACAGAGAGGTTCGCGTCCCCTCCAGCCCTGCAATCTTCGAGCTTCAGCTGGAAACTTCAGAGGTCCAAAGACATCTGGAATCTCTGCTCTTTCCATTTCCAGACCCACCCCTAGAGTGGCACGCTCCAGCGGTTGGGCATGTTTGCTTTTTCTTCCTTTGTCACAGAAACTTACACTGGGGCAGCCTCCCTGTGGGCCCTAAGCAATCTGAAGTCCTGGGATCTCTTGAACATTTAGAGGAAACCCATTCTCCGAATCTTCGAATCTTCCGAAGTCCCTGAAACCTCCACCCACAGCCTCGATCCTCAGTCGCTGACTGACCCCACCCCCTTTTGGGAACTGCTTCAGTTCAGTTACGGAGTCACCCCTCCCACAAGTTCTGAAAGACCCACTCAGTTATCATCCACTAGGCAAATTCATTTGATTTAGCCTTGCGGTAAAACCTACCATGTCTCTTACCAAGCAGATATGGGACCCTGGTGTGCTCAGCAATACAATTTGGTAGTTCCCCAAACTGGTTGTGTGTGGATTCACAGATACACAGTCCACAACAGTCTTGAAACCGCTTTTAATAAATTATTTTTAGACCAATGACAGGATTACCACTTCCCATCAGCAGGTGCATTAATATCCCTTCCATCTTTGTTGAAGTCACTATTTCCTGGGTTTCTCCTGGCTCAAGGCCAATCCTTGGATAAAGCAAGTCTAGTAATCTAGCATCTAATTTACCATGGCAAGGAGAGGGCAGGAACTCAGGGCTGGACATTTGGCTCTCAAAAGAATGGAAGACTCATGACAGGAAGACAACATCCGAGACATTTATAGAAAAAAAAAAAAGATCTGCTCACACCCAGTGCTTGGAATCCCAGTGGACCAATTTATTGATCAACAGCATTACTCCTCCAGCTTCATTCCAGGAGCTGGGTAGACCAGTTGAGAAGCAGGTTCTAGGGTTCTAGTGGGCATCACTGAGAGCGTATAAAATGGGTATGTGTATATACTGAGGAAGGGGATGGGGAAAACACAATGAAAGTGGTAACCAGGAAGGAAGCGGTCTAGGAGGGGGACTGCAAAGCCAGGCCCCGTGAGCTCCCCGCACCAGAAAAAAATGTCTCTACCATAGGAATAAAAGCAGTCCGGGGTCTAGAGACATCAACAGGTGCGATACTAATTAAGAGTTGCCTGTTAGATCTGTTTTGAGGGACATATGATGTCAGGCCAAATAAAGTTAGGAAGTCACACAACAGGTTAATCAGCAATTTGAATATCACCTTGTAGGATTTCCTCCTTTTGGACCTCTTTAATGGGTGTTATCTGGATACTCACGGGTAGGGATTTGGAGGATATCATAGGGTTCCCATGGGTGAGGCAATACACAAAGTATGTGGGGATGGGGAGGGTGACAATGAGTAAAAGGGCAATCATTGCAAACAGCCCCCAGGATGGGTATTGTCGAACCACTTCTTTCGACTGTGGAGAGATGGGGAAGGGGTTCAGAACATCAAAGCTCTCGTAAGAGGAAGGGTTGTGGAAGGGGATGGTCGGAGGGGAACCAGGGCAGAGGACTAGGAGTCTTCAGGGAGTCAGAGCATGAGATGACAGAGTCTTCAGACCAAGAGTGGATTGAAAAATCTAGCCCCCCACTGCCTATGAAGGTCAGGGGTCTGAGGATGGAGACTTACAGTGCTTGAGTCCCAGGCCAGATAGGTGATGGTCCTCAGAGACAGATGAAAAATATTGGTCACAAACAGGACCAGCAGCACAATTGGATTCAAACAGGACCACAGCCAACGAATGATGGGGTAGACGGGGTGGCCCCACAGGTTAGCCAAGTCTGCAAAAACACTGGGAGGAAGGGCCACGAGACTGTAGAAGGCCCAGCTGGGCCTTACCCAGTCTTGGAGGATGAGGCCAGCCCAACCTTAGCCCCTGCCTCAGCTCAAGCTTCATCCTCTTTATCTTCTTCTTAGTCAATATTTCATCCCAACCCATGAAAAACTTTCAAACATTCCTCTACTGCTCAAAAACCTTTCATGGGTACCAGTGCTCTCAGGATAAAAGCCAAGTCCCTTTCATTCGTTCCATGAATATGAGAGTGTCTATGATGTACCAGGGATTCTTCTAGGTGCCGGGTATCCATAGTGAACAACACAGACTCCAAAAAAAGGTAACATTCAACCCTCATGGTGCTTTTCTTAGTTTCTTCCAGCCTATGTATCCTGCCTCCTTTACTGCATGTTCTCAATCTCAGTAAATGTACAAGCGGAGTCCTTTGGCTCAATGTCCTTCTCTCTCCCTCTTTGTCTACATATTCATCTGTCCAGACTATGCTCAACCATCTCTCACCTGGGATGCATTCCCCAGCTCTCCAGATGCCTCTAGATAACCCTGACTACATCTATTATAGGCTTTCCACCTTGTACTGGGATTGTCTGCTTATATATGTCTTCTTCCTTGGACTCTGTGCTCTGAGAGGAGTATTTGTATCCCAGTATCACAAGGCTTTCCTGACACAAAGAAATTCTCAAAATATATGTGTTGAGTGAGTTAGTGACTGAGTAAAGTGACTCCAAGAACCACTGTCACCTGAAATGCTGCCACCTGAACCTTCTGCCCTTGAATTACACCACTTGGATGACCACACATTAGCCTGTTTAAAAGTCGTTGGAGGGCTTCCCTGGTGGTGCATTGGTTAAGAACCTGCCTGCCAATGCAGGGGACACAGGTTTGATCCCTGGGCCGGGAAGATCCCACATGCCGTGGAGCAACTAAGCCTATGAGCCACAACTACTGAAGCTTGCGCAGCTAGAGCCCACGCTCCACAACGAGAAGCCACCACAATGAGAAGCCAATGCACCACAGCAAAGAGTAGCCCCCGCTCGCCACAACTAGAGAAAGCCCGCACACAGCAATGAAGGCCCCCCACCGCCAAAAAAAATAATAAAATAAAAAATTTTTTTAAAAAGTCGTTGGGAGTTCCTTGTATTTTATTTGAATTTTCCCACTCTTCCTTCTACAATTATGTCTACTATGTCCCTGATTATCTTGCTCCCTCTTCCTTGGCAGCTCTTCATTGCAGAATTAGACTGCATCTCTCAACCTACACTTCTACCCCTCCTCAGCCCACGCCATCGTGAGCTCCCATGTGGAATATCACAATAGCTCCCAACTTCTCTCCTTGCTTCACTCTTGACTCCCCATAGTCTATTCACCATACAGCAGTCATGGTGGTTTTAAAAACCACACAGATTTTTAAAAAACAAATCTGATAATGTCACTCCCCTTCTCAAAACCCTGCCATGCCTCCTCTCTCATTCTATATAAAAAGTTAAGTCCTACCATAGCTTAAGAAGTCCTACATGATCTCCCATTACCTCTTTGGCCTCATCTCCTAACATTCTATTCTAATCTCTGATCTCTTTGTTGCTCAAAAATTCCAGGAATGATGCCTCCTGATGCTTTGGTACTTACTGTTTTCTCTGCTTGGAACGCTCTCTCAAAATCTTGTCAGAGTTCCTCCCCTCATTTCATTCAAGAGTCTTGCACAAATGTCACCTTATCAAAGAGGCTTTCCCTGCAATCCTATCTAAACTAGCACCCAAACATACTCCCATTCTTGATCATCTTACCTTACTTTTTGATTGTTTTTCCTGTCAGTTATCACCTCCTGACATTTTTATTTGTTCATTTGGTTACTGTCTGTCTCCACCACTAGAATGTAAACTGCCTGAGGAGAGGGATGCTTGTTTTACTCAATGCTGTATCCTCAGTGACTAAAACAGTGCCTGGCACATATTAAGCACCCCCAAAATATGTTAAATGAATGAATGAATAAAAGGATTTCTCGGAAGGCCCTGAAGTTAAGGGTCCCTATGTCACTCTAGTCAAGTGAGAATAGAGGCAACAAGAAAGGGGTCAACCTTCCCTATAGACCCAAGCTATCACCTCCTGGCCTCATTGGCCCAGCTCACAGCCAAGTTTTCAAATATGACGATGATGATGACAGGGAGGACTGTCCAGTAGTCAGTCAGCAGTCTGATGTAGTAGCTGCCTGAAGGTCGAGTGAAGAAGAGGCCACACAGGAACGTGAACATAAAGACAACCACTGGAGGGAACAATGGATTTGGATCAAGGTCAGAGGTCTGGCTGGGTGACAAGGGCTAAGCAGTGGTGATACACTATGGCCGGATAAGAGTCTCAGTGAAGTCAGGGTCATTGATGGGTATAGGGACATAGGTCAGAGTACCTGTAAACAGCTTTGTATATTTCTGGAAAGAAGTAAAGCTGTCCTGGAGGGGGGTGATGATGCCCTGCATGATCACTATCATCGTGGTCACCCCCAGCATCAGCAGCATCAGGAAGAAGAGGAAGGACCAGAAGACAGACCCATGAATAAATGACATGGCTTCAATGAAGGCCAGGAAAGCAAAGCTTGTGCTCTCCCTAACCTGTTAAGGGGAGAAAGGACAGGAGTTAAAGTGACCTTTAACTTAACAACAACAACAACAACAACAACAACAAAATACAGACAAAGATACATTCTATCTCTCCAGGAAAATTCCCTGAAAGCCCTGGGTCACTGAGAAAATCAGATCTTCAAGCTGACCCTCTGACATGGAAACCAATCCACCTAACATTATCCACAGGAGGGCATTCTGGAAGCTATAGTTCTTTGTATTACCAGGGCTGCAGCTCATCCTGGTGCTTCTGGGATTTTTTTTTTTCTGGTGCCAATAAAAGCTGAAATTTCTGTTTTACAAAAAGCTTTGAAGGAATGCGAGGCCCCACTCATTTATTTTTACTGACCTTCAAAAACTGCTTTTCTAAGTTGCATTCAGGCACGTGCTTGAGGACCTTCCTCTTGATGGGGTTGGAAAGGCCGTTGAACCATGAGGTGAAGATCAAGGTCGGGTTACCTCTCATGTTTTCAGGGGGCTGGGCCTCAGGAGGAAGTATCCCCAGGGTTACCAGCTGCATAAGTGTTTCAGTATTCCTAAGGATAAGGAGTTGAGTCATATAGAACCATTTTGCTCTTCAGAAGATCACCTCCTTTTCCCTTATCTTCCAGAGAAGAAAAGACATCATGTTACTGATCTGGGTAAGGTAGAGCCTGGGATGAAACCCAGAAGCCACCCACCTTCCAAGTCATGAATTTTTATAAGCCCGGATAACTTATGACCGTGGCGGACAGCCCCAGGAGAAGCCTTTCCTATAGTCTTCTTGGGGACTCTGGGGACCCTGCTCTAGTGATGGGGTTTCTTATTCACCTCCTACCTCTTTCCTTCTTCCTTTCTTAGACTAGTGGGTAAAAGTCAACCTTCTAAGCTTTGTTTTACAGGATGTCAGGGAGTATTTACTTAAGCGTACCATGTGCATAACCGGTCCCATGAAGCTGTATTATGCTGTGAGAAACTGCTTCTTGTACCTTTTGATTTGAGCCCTGCTCTCTAACCTTTATCTTCCCCTCATGACCTTCTGCACATATTATACTCTAGTCAGACTTAATTACTTACAGTTTCAGGGCTTGCCATGCCCTCTCATGTCCAAGAACAATCCCACTCCCACCATCATTCTTCACTTGGGCTAATTCCTATAAATCCCTAAAACTTAGCTCATTGTTCTATAAGAACTGCAATAAGGCTTGCCAAGATGCAAGAGGCAGAGAAATAAGTATAGTTTGATCACATTTTAGAAAATAAAATACTATGTGTTCTTCTGGTAATAGGCAAGTTAAATATTTGGACCAAACTTCTCACCGGAAATAATTTAAAAGTCTCAAAGAGATTTTTAAATCATCTTAAAAAATGAAAATGTTGACAAGATAATAAGGAATTATTAGACAAAAATTGAAGTACAAGACTTCCCTGGTGGCGCAGTGGTTAAGAATCCACTTGCCAATGCAGGGGACACAGGTTCGATCCCTGGTCTGGGAAGATGCCACATGCCACCAAGCAACTAAGCCCATGTGCCACAACTACTGAAGCCTGCATGCCCTAGAGCCCACGCACTGCAACTACTGAAGCCCTCACACTCTAGGGTCCGCATGCCAGAACGATTGAGCCCATGAGCTGCAACTACTGAAGCCCATGCTCCGCAACAAGAGAAGCCACTGCCCTCAGAAGCCCATGCACTGCAACGAAGAGTAGCCCCCCGCTCACTACAACTAGAGAAAGCCCATGCACAGCAACAAAAACCCAATGCAGCCAAAATATAAAGAAATAAAAAATCGAAGTATACACATAAGCAGTGGGGAAAGTTGACTTCCAAAGCAATTTTGTTCCGAAGGTATATGTCAAATACAGCAAACTGTACCTGAAGTTTCCAATTTAAAGTGACCTTTAAGAAGTAAAAAGAGGGACTTCCTAGGTGGCGCAGTGGTTAAGAATCCACCTGCCAATTCAGGGGACACAGGTTCGATTCCTGCTCCAGGAAGATCTTACATGCCACAGAGCAACTAAGCCCATGCGCCACAATTACTGAGCCTGTGCTCTAGAACCCGTGAGTCACAACTATGGAGCCCATGTGCCGCAACTACTGAAGCCCATGTGCCTAGAGCCCATGTTCCACAACAAGAGAAGCCACTGCAATGAGGAGCCCACGCACCACAATGAAGAGTAGCCCCTACCTGCCACAACTAGGGAAAGCCCATGTACAGCAACAAAGACCCAATGTAGCCAGTCAATTAATTAGTTAATTTTTCATAGAAAGAGTGAGACTTTCCTGGTGGCACAGTGGTTAAGAATCTGCCTGCCAATGCAGGGGACATGGGTACCATCCCTGGTCCAGGAAGATCCCACATGCTGAAGAGCAACTAAGCCCATGCACTACAACTACTGAGCCCACAGGCTACAACTACTGAAGCCCATGTACTAGAGCCCATGCTCCACAACAAGGGGAGCCACCACACTGAGAAGCCTGTGCACCACAAGGAAGAGCAGCCCCTGCTCACCACAACTAGAGAAAGCCCACGCACAGCAATGAAGACCCAATGCAGCAAAAAAAAGAAAAAAGAAAAGAAAAAGAATATGGGGGTCAAATATAAAGCACCAGAGCCTGCCCAAAGTAAGGATCAGAACAGAAGGTCTTCCCCTAAATCTGGCACTACAAAGGGTTACACCTTCAGTATAAAAATGAACCAGGATGATTGAACTTGGTATACCCCAAAAAATAATAAATAAATAAATTTTTAAAAAAAATGAACCAGAAGCTTGCACCTAACTGTTCCACACAACATGGAATGCCAAGAAAGTTACTTCAGAAATGAGCAAAACAAGGGCAAATTTTTAAAGCTCCTGAATGTCACAACCGCAAGCCAGATCTAGCTTGGACTTGGAGCCCAAATGACACTGGTTGTCTCAAAAGTTCAAGTTAAGGGACTGTGGTCCAGTGGTTAAGACTTAACCTTCCAATGCAGGGGGTGCGGGTTTGATCCCTGGTCAGGGAGCTAAGATCCCACATGACTTGTGGCCAAAAAACCCAAACATAAAAAAGAAGCAGTATTGTAACAAATTCAATAAAGACTTTAAAAATGGTCCACAACAACAACAAAAAAAATCTTTAAAAAAAAAACAAAAAAAACCCCTCAAGAACTGAGTTTCAAGTAGTCTTTCTAATGTCCCTATGCATCAAGTAGAAACAAAAGTCCTATCTGGATGAATACACCCTCTTCTTAGGCCTTAAAGAATTCTTACAAATAATGGTCAAATAAATAAATAGGACATGGAAAGAACCACACACACAACAACAAGACACCATGAGCAATAACCATCAGAAACAACACAGTAAAAACAGACGTAAAGTTACTTCCAAATATTAGAACTATCAAAGATTATGATACAGCTAAGTTTACTATGCATAAATAATAGAAGACAAGCTTGGAAATATTTGTAGGGAACGAGAAATTATAAATTGACCATGAAGAGTTTTAAAAATGAAACAGAACCTTTTGAAATAAAAAATAATTGAGATTTAAAACTCAGTGTGGATAACTCTAATTCCAGCCACAACTAAGTAACAGGGGCTCAACTTACCCTCCCATTGTAAACAACTAGATAATTGGACAAAATTTCAAAAACAACTGCTTTCAGACATTAGATAACAGGAGGCAGTATAGGACTGTGATCCCTGAGAGAAGGGAAACAAATTATGTGTGCCATATAACTGCCCTGGTTTTCTGTCTGAAGGCACATTCTAGTCTGCAGAGCAGAAAAGCAGATCACAAGTAAAGCACGGCAGTCTCACTGAGTTAGGGTGACAGGGAGTTCAGGGAGGCCAAAGAAGCTGGAATTTCCAAAGAAGAATTCTGGAGGAAAGGTAGTTATGAAGAAACAGAATTCCAAAAATTTGCATACAGTCTCTTGAGTCTTTGCTGAATTTTAAGATCCACACACGTAGGATGAAAATCCACAAGGCTATCTAAAGAATAACTGGAAAACATACAAGTTCTGAATGGGGTATTCAGTAGAGAGCCCAGAAAGGCCATGTCTTTGCAATGGGACTGAAGCATTCCTGCAGAAAAGACTACTCTAGACCCACCCTAATGAAGCTTAAAATCAAGCCTCAAAAGTATGGAACCGAATCACAAGTAACATTACTTACTAGAGCAAAGCTCAATCAATACTCATTCAAGGAAGGCAATAAAAAGCCAGACACTGAAAAATATAAAATTCACAAAGTCCAACCTCAAGCAAAAATTAGTAAACAAATGAAAAAAGAGAAAAATGTGACCTACACACAGTAAAAAAAAAAAAAAATCAGTAAATAACACAGTAAATAAAATAGAGCAATAAATGACAGATGATGGAATTAGCAGTTAGGGATACTGAAACAGCTATTAAAATTATGTCAAAGTGTCTAAAGAAAAACATGAACCTAACAAGTAGAGAAATGGAAGATACAAAAAAGAACCGGGGGACTTCTAGAAATAAAAAATATAATATTTGAAATGAAAACTCCCAGATGAGATTAATAGCAGATTAGACACTGTAGAAGGTAAATCAAGGAACCCAAAGAAATAACAATAAAAATTATACAATAGGAAATGTATAGAGAAAAAATACTGAAAAAAAGAAGACAGAGACTCAGTGACTTGCAGAACAATATCAAGCCCTCTAAAATAAGTGCAACTGGAGTTCCAGAAAAAGAGGAAAGGGAAGGGTAGCGTATTTGAAAAATATTGGCCTAAATCTTTCCTAATTTGATAAAACCTGTAAATCCCCAGTTTCAGGAAGCTCAAAGAACTCAAAACAGGATAAACAGAAAGAAAACTGAAAGCAGACCTATGATAATAAAATTCCTGAACAACAGTGAAAAAGAAAAAATCAAAAGTAGTCTTGAGAAAGAATAAGCTACATTACAGTGAAACAAAGATAAGAATGAATGCAGGAAAGTTATCAGAAAGTATAATAGCAAGAGGATGAGAAATTACATCATTAAAATGCTGAAAGAAAAAAATGTTAAATGAACTTTACACTGAAATATCTTTTCATTCTGATTGTATTTCATATATTCACTTGAATATAGGTTCCATAAGTAAAGGTGAAGTAAAGACTTTTACACAAAAATTGAGATAATTCATTGCTGATAGATCTGCATTACAAAAACTGTTAAAGGAATTTCTTACATGAAAGGAAAATGATACCAGATGAAAACTCGGATCTGCACAAAGGAATGAACAACAGTGGACATGGGAAATACTTGAGCAAATATGACACATTTTTTTCTCATTTAAAAATTTATTTTAAAGGTTTTAATTATTTAAAGCAAAAACAGAAGCAATGTATTATGTTTATACTGTCCTGAGGAGAAAAATGCATGACAACAACAATACAAAGGACAGGAAGAGGGAACAGAAGTATATTGTTGGAATATTCTTAAATTTTGTGTGAAATTGTTTTGTATTATTTGAAAGAAGACTGTGATGAATCAAAGATGTATATTGTAAGCTCTAGAAAAACTACTCAACACATAAAACAGAGATATAGTGAATAAGCCAAGAATGGAGATAAAAATGGAATCTTAAAATCCTTTTAAAAAGCAGTCTAGAGACCATGTCTTGGGAGAGTTTGGCTGTTGTTCCCAATGTAACCCAGAATGGCTACTCTAATCTATGCTGATAAGGAAAATGGAGAACCAGGCACCCGCATGGCTCCTAAGGACGGGCTGAAGCTGGGGTCTGGGCCTTCAGTCAGAGCTTTAGATGGGAGATCTCAGGTTTCACCACCACCTGTTGGCGAAATGTTTGATGCTCCACCAGCTTTGCCTAAAGCTGCCAGAAAGGCTTTGGGAACTGTCAACAGAGCTACAGAAAAGTCACTTAAGACTAATGGACCCCTCAAACAGAAACAGACAACCTTCTCTTCCAAAAAGATGACTGAGAAGAGCATTAAAGCAAAAAGCTCTGCTCCTGCCTCAGATGATGCCTATCTAGAAACAGAAAAATTCTTTCCCTTCAATCCATTAGATTTTGAGAGTTTTGACCTGCCTGAAGAGCACCAGATTGCATACCTCCCTTTGAATGGAATGCCTCTCATGATCCTTGATGAGAAGAAGGAGCTTGAGCAGCTGTTACTCCTGGGCCCCCCTTCACCTCTGAAAATGCCTCCTTGACCATGGGAGTCTAACCTGTTGCAGTCTCCCTCAAGCATTCTGTTGACCCTGGATGTTGAATTGCTACCTGTTTGCTATGACTAAGATATTTAAATTTCTTAGCAATTTATAGTCTGTGGATATGTATTAACAGTTTGTATTAATAAAGCAATTCTTGGTTTAACAGAAAAAAAAGCAGTCTAATTAGGAAATAAGAAATAAAGCAACAAAGAAGAGACAAGACAAAAAGAAAAGAAGCAGCAAGAGGGTAGACTTAAACCCAATTCTATTGATAATTACAATAAACATAAATGGCCTAAACATTCTATTATCATACCGAATAAAAAAGTAAGAACCAACTATATGCTAGCTATAAGAACATATTTTAATTATAAAGATATGGATGCATTAGATGTGTAAAGATGAAAAATATATGCCACACAAACATGAATCATAAGAAAGCTGGAATGGCTGTTAAGACAAAGCAGACTTCAGAATAAGTAATATACCAAGGATGAAAAGAGATTTCATAATGATAAAGCAGTCAATTCATCACAAAGATATAACAATTATAATGCTTATACACCCAGCAACAGAGATTCAAAATGAATAAAGTAAAAACTGACAGAATTGAAAAGAGATAAATCCACACTTATAGTTATCAACACTCTTCTTTCATTAATTGATAGAACAAATACATAAAACCACTAATAATACAGATTTGAACCCAATATCAACCAACTTGACATTTATAGGACACTCTATCCAACAGCAGCAGAATGCACATTCTTTTAAAGTGCCCATGGAATGCTCTGCAAGACAGACCATATGCTGAGCTATAAAACAATTCTCAATAAATAAAAGGATGGCAGTTATACAGAGTATGTTATCTGACCACAATGGCATTAAATTTTTAATTATTAACAATAAAAATAGGGTGGTAAAAACTCAAATATTTGGAAGCTTAACAACTTACTTCTAGCAATTCCAATCACATCCAAGCAAGTTATTGTATGGATATTGACAAACAGATTCCAAAATTTATGTGAAGAGAGGCAAAGGACCCAGCAGAGCCAACACAATATTGAAGAACAATGTTGGAGGACTGGCAAGACTTACTATAAACTATAGTAATCAAGAAATATGGTATTGGCAAAAGAACAGACAAATAAATCAACAGAACAGAATAGAGAGCACAGAAATAGACCAACATAAAAATAGTCAACCTAGCTTTGAAAAAGTAGCAAAGATGGTCTTTTCACCACATGATACTGGAACAACTGGACATCAATGTGCAAAAAAAAAAAGAATCTAGACAACAGACCTTACACCTCTTCACAAACATTAATTCAAAATAGATCACAGACCTAAATGTAAAACTCAAACTATAAACTCATAGAAGAAAATACAGGAGAAAATCTAGAGAACCTTGGGAATGGTAATGACTGTTTAGATACAACACTAAAGGTACAATCCATGAAAGAAATATTTGATAAGCTGGGCTTCATGAAAATTAAAATCCTGGGACATCCCTGGTGGCACAGTGGTTTGTGCTCCCAAGGCAGGTGGCCTGAGTTCGACCCCTGGTCAGGGAACCAGATCTCACATACATGTCGCAACTAAGAGTTTGCATACCACAACTAAGGAGCTGGAGAGCTGCAACTAAGGAGGCTGTGAGCCACAACTAAGGAGCCCACCTGCCATAATTAAGATCCAGCACAACCAAATAAATAGATAAATAAATAAATACATACTTTTAAAAATACACTAGAAGGAATCAACAGCAAATTAGATACAGAGGAATGGATCAGTGAGCTGGAAGACAAAGTTGTGGAAACCATTCAAGCTGAAAAGAAAAAAGGAAAAAGAATTTTTTAAAATGAGGATAGTTTAAGAGGACTTTGAGACATCATTAAGCATACTAACATTCTCATTTTAAGAATCCCAGAAGGAGGAGAAAGAAATAGGCAGAGAACATATTTGAAGACATAATAACTGAAATTTTCCCTAACATGGGAAAGGAAACAGACATCCAGGACCACAAGCACAGAGAGTGCCAAATAGGATTAACTGAGAGAAGACCACATCAAGACACACCGTAATTAAAATGGCAAAAATGAAAGATACAGGGAGAATATTAAAAGCAACAAGGGAAAAGCAACAAGTTACATTCAAGGGAACTCCCATAAGGCTATCAGCTAACTTTTCAGCAGAAACCCTGCAGGCTAAAAGGGAGTGGCATGATGTATTTAAAGTGTTGAAAGATAAAAACCTACAACCGAGAATACTCTACCCAGCAATGTTTTCATTCAGATTTAAAGGAGAGAGAAAAAATTTTACGGACAAGTAAAAGCTAAAAGAAACCAGCTTTATAAGAAATATTAAAGGGACTTCTCTAAGCAGAAAAGAAAAGGCTATAATAGAAATATAAAAATTATAAAAGGAAAAATCTCATTGGTAAAGGCACAGTAAAGATAGTAGGTTAACTTATAAAGCTAGTAGGAAGATCAAAAGACAAAAGTAGTAAAATCATGTATATCCACAATAAGTAGTTATGGGATATACAAAACAAAAGGATGTAAAATATGATGGTCAAAAACAATAAATATGGGGTGGTAGTAAAAATGCAGGGTTGTTAAAATGCGTTCAAATTTAAGAGATCAGCAACTTAATTATATATATAATATCTATATATCCTATATATATGCATATCAATATATATATAAACTTCACAGAAATCACACACCAAAAATCTATAATGGGGACTTCCCTGGTGGTCCAGTGGCTAAGACTCTGCACTCCCAGTGCAGGGAGCCCAGGTTTGATCCCTGGTCAGGGAACTAGATCGCACATGCTGCAACTAAGAGTTCGCATGCCACAACTAAAAAAGACCCCACAATGCCACAACCAAAAATCCCACATGCTGCAACAAAGACCCCACATGTAGCAATGAAGATCCTACATGTGGCAACAAAGATCCCACGTGCCGCAACTAAGACCCAACGCAGCCAAATAAATAAATACATATATATATTTAAATCTATAATAGATACACACACAAAAGAGAAAGGAATCCAAACATAACACTAAAGACAGTCATCAAATCACAAGGGAAGATAGCAAAAGAAGAAAGGAACGAAAAAGAACTATAAAACAACCCCAAAACAATTAACAAAGTGACAATAAATATACACACCTATCAATAATTACTTTAAATGTAAACAGACTAAACGCTCCAAACAAAAGACATAGAGTGGCTGAATAGACCCAAAAAACAAGATCTATATATATGCTGTCTGTAAAAGACTCACTTCAGACCTAAAGACACACACAGATTGAAAGTGAGGGGATGTAAAAAGCTACTCTATGCAAATGGATACAAAAAGAAAGCCAGGGTAGCAATACTTATATCAGACAAAATAGACTTTAAAACAAAGACTATAAAAGAGACAAAGAAGGACGTTACATAATAATCAAAGGCTGAATCTAAGAACAAGATATAACAATTGTAAATATATATGAACCCAATATAGGAGCATCTAAATACGTAAAGGAAGAAATTTACAGTAACACAACAATAGTAGGGGACTTTAACACCCCACTTACATCAATGGATAGATTATCCAGACAGAAAATCAATAAGGAAACACTGGCCTTAAATGACACATTATACCAGAGGGTTTAATAGATATATATAGAAGATTCCATCTAAAAGCAGCAGAATACACACTCTTTTCAAGTGTATGTGGAACATTCTCCAGCATGGATCACATCCTAGGCCACAAAACAAGTCTCAGTAAATTTAGGAAGATTGAAATCGTATCAGAATCTTCTATGACCAAAATATTATGAGACTAGAAATCAACTACAAGGAAAAAAACTGCAGAAAAAAAAAAAAAAACACGCAAACACACAGAGGTTAAACAATACGCTACTAAACAACTGATGGGTCACTGAAGAAAATAAAAGAGGAAATAAAAAAAAATACCAGGAGACAAATGAAAATTAAAACACAACAATCCAAAATCCATGACAAAAGAGGCAAGAATATACAGTGGGAAAAAGACAGCCTCTTCAATAAATGGTGTTGGGAAAACTGGATAGCTACATGCAAAAGAATCAAACTGGACTACTTTCTCACACCATATACAAAAATAAACTCATAATGGATTAAAGACTTAAATGTAAGGCCTGAAACCATAAAAATTCTAGAAGAAAATTTAGGCAGTACACTCTTTGACATCAGTCTTAACAATGTATTTTTGGATATGTCTCCTCAGGCAACAGAAACAAAAGCAAAAATAAACAAATGGGACCTAATTAAGCTTAAAAGCTTTTGCATAGTGAAGGAAACTATCAATAAAACAAAAAGGCCACCTACTGAATGGGAGAAGATATTTGCAAACAATATATACAACAAAGGGTTAATATCCAAAACATACAGAGAACTCATAAAACTTGACATAAAAACAAACCCAGCTTCCTAGGTGGCGCAGTGGTTAAGAATCCACCTGCCAATGCAGAGGTCATGGGTTCGATCCCCGCTCCAGGAAGATCCCACATGCCACAGAGCAACTAAGCCCGTGTGCCAAAAAATAAATAAATAAATAAAATAAAATAAAATAAAATAAAATATAGAAAAACAAACAAACAAACAAACAAACCCAATTAGAAAATGGGCAGAGGACCTGAATAGATATTTTTCCAAAGACATGCACATGGACAACAGACACATGAAAAGATGCTCAACGTCATTAATCATTAGGGAAATGCAAATTAAAACCACAATGAGATATCACCTCACACCTGTCAGAATGTGACCTGACCCATCACACCCATCAAAAAGTCAACAAATAACAAATGTTGCTGAGTATGTGGAGAAAAGGGAACCCTTATACATTGTTGGTGGGAATGTAAATTGGTGCAGCCACTCTGGAAAACAGTATCAAGATTCCTCAATAAATTAAAATAGAACTACTATATGATCCAGCAATTCCATTCCTGGGTATTTATCCAAGAAAATGAAAACACTAATTTGAAAAGATACATGCACCTCTATGTTCATTATTATTTACAATAGCCAAGATATGAACTCAACCTAAGTGCACATCAATAGATGAATGGATAATATGTAAAACTGAATCACTTTGCTGTACAACTGAAACTAATATAATGTTAATCAACTATGCTCCAATATAAAATAAAAATTTTGGGGGGCTTCTTAGGTGGCACAGTGGTTAAGAATCTGCCTGCCAATGCAGGGGACACGGGTTTGATCCCTGCTCCAGGAAGATCCCACATGCTGCAGAGCAACTAAGCCCGTGGGCCACAACTATTAAGCCTGCGCTTTAGAGCCCGTGAGCCACAACTATTGAGCCCATGTGCTGCAACTACCAAAAAAAGCCCACGTGCCTAGAGCCCGTGCTCTGCAACAAGAGAAGCCACGGCAATGAGGATCCTGCGCACCACAACAAAGAGTAGCCCCCACTCACCGCAACTAAAAGAAAGCCCACGCACAGCAAAAAAGACCCAACACAGCCAATAAAATAAATAATAAATTAATTAATTAATTAATTTAAAAAAATAAAATAAAAAATTTTTTAAAAAGATGAATGGATAAAGAAGATATACATATATGTATACATATATACACACACATATACATATATATATATATATAATGGAATATTACTCAGCCACAAAAAGTAATGAAATCTTGCCATTTGCAACAATATAGATGGAGCTAGAGGATATTATGCTACGTGAAATAAGTCAGACAGAAAAAGACAAATACTGTATGATATCACTTACATGCGGAATCCAAAAGACAAAACAAATGAATGAATATAACTAAAGAGAAACAGAGTCATAGATACAGTCATAGTTACAGAGAACAAACAGATGGTTGCTAGAGGGGAAATGCTGGGGTAGGAGAGAAATAGGTGAGGGAGATTAACAGGTACAAGCTTTCAGTTACAAAACAAATGAGTCACAGGTATGAATTGTACCGTGTGGAGAATATAGCCAATGATTACTTAATATCTTTGTATGATGACAAATGATACCTAGACTTATAGTGATCATTTTTAAATGTAGAGAAACATACTATGTTATGCACCAGGAATTAACATAGTGTTGTAGGCCAATTATACTACTAAAACAAATAAACTCACAGAAAAAGAGATCAGATATGTGGTTACCAGAGGCAGGGTTGAGGGGAGGAGGAATTGGATGAAGGTAGTCAAAAGGTACAAACTTCCAGTTATAAGATAAATAAGTACTAGGATGGACTAAATCAGAGGTAAGTCGGTGAACTTTAAGATAGATCAATAGTATTATACAATCTGAGGAACAGAGGAAATCATATTTCAGAATATAATGAACAGAGCCTCAGGGACTTGCTGGACAATAACAAAGAGTCTAGCATACATACACATAATTAGCATTCCAAAAGGAGAGGAGAGAATGAGGCAGAAACAATATTTAAAGGGAAAATGACAGTTAAGTTCTCAAATTTGGTGAAAAAGACAAATTTACAAATTCACAAAGCTTAGCCAGCCCCAAGTAGGATGAATATTTTTTTGAATGCCTTCTCATCAGAAACTACAGAGTTCAGATGTATATGCTATCCTGCTTCTACTTAATGCAACTGAAAGTCCTACACATGGAAGGACTCTGAAAAAAGGGAACAGTAGTAGGCTGCTGGGGGAAGGAGAATCAAATTCAAAGTACCACCAAGTTAGCAATGAGTTTACAATAATTTTTCCCTATAGTATCTCTTGGTCTGGACTCAAAGGTAGCCTGAAACCCAGAATTGCCTATCAGGTATGGACAGAAAGAGTTCCAAGAGAAAAGTCCTATATTTCTGGTCCAAGGGGGAAAAAAAAGAGGCCTCAAATTTTCAGAGAGCAAGAGAAATCCCCTGATTTTTTTTTCTTTTTTCTGTTTTACCAAACATGTCAGACAATCCTGCAACAACAATGATGGCTATGGCAGTGGTGGCTGGACAAGTACCTATACGTCTGAGATGGAAACCCCCCTCTGACCAGATAAACTGGTCCCAAGTACACGGATAACGGAGGAAAATCCCTGTTACTTTAAATTTTTTTTTTTTCTATTCTCTCAATGTGTAGCCCTGGAGACAGATGCAGTTGATGAAGGAGTAGCAGAGCAAAGAAACTAAAGCCCTTGTTTTTTAGGCAGAAAGCCAGGTAGTGGGACTTCTAAGAACTGGAAAGTGTTGGGGAGACTTCAGGTTAAGAGGGAGCTCAAGAAGATGATCCCATAAAGTGTTATATCATATCCTGGGCAGCACAAGATTATACTTGACCCTAAACAGCATTCCAAAAACTCTGACAACTGGAAAACAGGGTAATACCACTGCTCAGCTTTCAAACTACTAGTGGCACACAACTAGGACAGAGCAAATATCACTGCAAAGACTTTGAAAACTGAACAATATTGGAACCACAGCCCACGGAAGAGAGGAATATGGGTAGAAACTTACAACTTAAATCTAACTGGGGCAGTTGTCTCGTAAAACTGTAAAAAAAAAAAAAAAAAGACAAAGAAGAAAAGAAAATCAACATTTTCCAAAGAATTTAAATGAATACAGTCTCATATATATTTAAAATAACCATAATACAATACGAAATTACCTAATGTATAAAGAACCAGGAAAACCGCAATATGCCACAAGGAAAAAGATAATCAATACATAACAACCCCAAAATGACACAGAAGTTTTAATTATCAGACTTTAAAGCAACTATTACAATCACACTTGGAGATATCAGAGCAAACACTCTTGAAACAAATGGAAAGACAGACTACTAGCAGACAACAGATGTATTTGAGTGACTGCATTTCTCATTAGAAATGGAGACCAGAAAGAAATAGTACATTTTTTAAGTGCTGCAAGAAAAGGACTGACAACCCATAATTCCTTCAAGAAATAAGGGTAAAATAAAGGTATCATTCAATACAGGAATTTCAAAAAATTCATTGCCAACATACCTGTAACATAAAAGAAATGCTAAAAGTTTTTCAGATGGAATGGAAATAATACTGGAGGGACCGTTCAAACTTCAGAAATGAAGGAAGAGCAACAAAAATGGTATCTAGGTAAATATGACAGGATTGTTTTTCTCCTCAAGTTTTAGAATATGCATGTCAGTTGAAAGTATGTCAGCTGAAAGTAAAAATTATAACATTGTTTGATGGTATTTTCAGTGTATATACATGTAGTACATATAACAACCATAACATAAAGGGGGTGGATAAAGGTCCTATTATGATGATGAGGTTTTACATTTCACTTAAAGTGGTAAAAATATCATATTAATTCCAATCAGACAGTAAAAGTGAAGTGCACACTTTCATTGTGTTGTTTGTCTTCTCACTGAGTTGAAAGATTTCTTTACATGTTCTAAATAACATGTACAGTTGATCCCTCAACAAAATGAGGGTTGGGGACCCAGCTCTCTGCACAGCTGAAAATCTATATATAACTTACAGTAAGAGACTTCCCTGGTGGTACACTGGTTAAGAATCCGCCTGCCAATGCAGGGGACACTGGTTCAAGCTGTGATCCAGGAAGATCTCACATGCTGCGGAGCAACTGAGCCCATGCACCACAACTACTGACCCTGAACTCCAGAGCTGGCGAGCCACAACTATTGAGCCCACATGACACAACTACTGAAGCCCGCATGCCTAGAGCCCATGTTCTACAACAAGAGAAGCCACCACAGTGAGAAGCCTGTGCACTGCAACAAAGAGCAGCCCCTGCTCGTCAAAACTAGAGAAAGCCCTCGCCCAGCAACAAAGACCTAACGCAGCCAAAAATAAATACAGAAAAGAATAAATGAATCTTTTAAAAAAAGAAAGATAGTCATTAAAAAATTTTTTTAAAGAAACAAAGAAACTTATAGTCAGACCTCCATATCTGCAGTTCCTCCGTACCCAGTTCTGTATCCACGGATTCAACCAGTCACAGGTCATGTAGTACTGTAGGACTGACTATTGAAAAAAATCCACATGTAAGTGGGCCTGCACAGTTCAAACCTGTTGTTTAAGGATCAACTGTGCACAGAATATATAAATTCCTCCAATTTTGTGACATGTACTTTCATTATCTTAATGGTATCTTTCAAAGAGAAAATGATTTTAATTCTGATGGTGTCCAATTACTAACCATAACAAGGGCTCACCTACTAGGAGCAATGAGAACTCTAAAGCACAGAGGAACAGCAGATACAGAGGCTAGCAGGCAATACCAGTAGCCTAAGGCAGATTAATAAGAAAGGAATGAATGTGGAAGAGTGATTCCCAGGAAATCTTGTTAAATTTTTTAAAAGTAAAAAACAAGAGTGTATATAGTATGCTATCTTCTGTGTTAGAAAGAAGGGTAAATAAGAAAACATACACATTTCTATTTATTTTTACAAACACCAGAAGGATAAACCAAAAAATAATGAGTTTCCTACAAGGGATGGTTAAAAATTGGGTTGAAGTAATGGTGGGGGAGTCAGATTTCTCTGATTATCTTTTTGTATAATTTTATCTTTTGACACCATATTAATGTTTAATAAAAAATAAAGTTAGTAGGGACACTGAAATGCCATACAAACAGAAACAAATGAAAATAACGGTATTTCAAGCGAATGACATAACCACACTGGATGGAGGAGAAAGCACTAGCTGAAGTAATTTTTGAACACAGCATTGTGACTACAAAATTCAGAATAAAGACAAAAAGTTGTCAACAAATACTGAAACCTGGGATTAGTATGTTTTTGCAATAGTATGGGCAAGCGATTCTGTAACTATTTTCCGTGTATTTTACACTGGGATTAAGCAAATGGGTGTGTGTATGAGAGACAGTAAGAGAGAGATCATTACCACCCTATCAAAGTAATTTGCGTTATCTAGTGAAGCTGAACATACATGTGGTAGATTGAAAAAACATGGCCATGGTATATTTGTAGCCTCTCCCATCAAGAGGTAAAGTCTGTTTTTCCAGTCCTTGAATCTGGGGTGGCTTTGTGACTTCCTTTGATCAAAATATAACAGCAGTAACAATGGGAGCTTTCCCATGTTTAACAGGCTTCAAGACATTTTGCTGATTCCATCTTCATTCTCTGTAAGCTACCACATGAGGAAGCCCAAGCTAGCCACAAGGTGAGGCATCCTAGTCAAGAGAACAGGCCTTGCTGACCTGCCAACTGACTGCAAGCAGAGTGAGCCCAGCCAACACCATGTACAGCAGAGAAGTGCTGTCCCAGCTGGGCCAACTATGAGTTAACCCACCCACTTCCAGTAGAAGAACTTTCCAGTCAACCCACAGAATCATGAGGAAATAATAAACCACTGCTGTTTTCGGCCACTTACTTTTGGAGTGATTTGTCACATGGTAATAGGTAACTAAACCCCAATAATCTCACTCATGCTTACATATCCTAAAAAAATGTGCACATATGTAGTACATAAGCAACATGTATAAGAATGTGTAGAGCAACACTGTTTTAATAGTCAAAAACTGGAAAGATTCCAAATGTCCACCAATAGTAGAATAGATAAATGAACTGTGGTATGTTCATATACTGGAACACAGCATTAAAAAGCACAGACCAGAGGTACACACAACAATATGGATGAATCCTTCAAACATATGTTGAATAAAAAAAGTAAAACACAAAAGAATACAAAGAAAATGTATATGCAAATGAACAAATTAGACTTCATAAATGGACACGTTAAACTATACTGCTTGAAAAGGGAACCCTCTTCCACTGTTGGTTGGAATGTAAATTGATACAGCCACTATGGAAAACAGTATGGAGGTTCTTTAAAAAACTAAAAATGAAAGTACCTTATGACACAGCAATTCCACTGCTGGGCATATACCCAGAGAAAACCACAATTCAAAAAGACACATGCACCCCAATGTTCACTGAAGCACTATTTACAATAGCCAGGTCACGGAAGCAACCTAAATGTCCATCAACAGATGCATGGATAAAGAAGATGTGGTACATATATACAATGTAATATTACTCAGTCATAAATAGGAAGAAAATTGGGACATTTGTAGAGACATGGATGGACCTAGAGACTGTCGTACAGAGTGAAGTAAGTCAGAAAGAGAAAAACAAGTATCGTATAGTAATGCATATATGAGAAATCTAGAAAAATGGTACAGATCAACTGGTTTGCAAGGCAGAAATAGAAACACAGATGTAAAGAACAAACATATAGGACTTCCTAGGTGGTGCAATGGTTAAGAATCCGCCTGCCAAAGCAGGGGACACGGGTTCGATCCCTGCTCCAGGAAGATCACACATGCTGCAGAGCAACTAGGCCCGTGCACCACAACTACTGAGCCTGCGCTCTAGAGCCCTTGAGCCACAACTGTTGAGCCTGTGTGCTGCAACTACTGAAGCCCGCGTGCCTAGAGCCCATGCTCCACAGCAAGAGAAGCCACCGCAATGAAGAGCCTGCACACCACAATGAAGAGTAGCCCCCGTTCGCCACAACTAGAGAAAACCCGTGTGCAGCAACGAAGACCCAATGCAGCCAATAAATAAATACATAAACTTTATAAGAAAGGAAGGAAGGAAGGAAGGAAGGAAGGAAGGAAGGAAGGAAGGAAGGAAGGAAGAAAGAAAGAAAGAAAGAAAGAAAGAAAGAAAGAAAGAAAGAAAGAAAGAAAGAAAGAAAGAAAGGAAGAAAGAAACATACATATGGACACCAAGGAGGGAAAGTGGGGGGGGGGGGCCTGGGGGGGATGAATTGGGAGATTGGGATTGCCATATATACATTACTAACAACAACAAAAATATCAAATTGTACACTTTAAATATATGCAGTTTTACTGTATGTCAATTATATCTCAATAAAAGTCCTTAAAAAACTATATTGCTTTATATAAGCATACATATAATACAAATACAAAGAAAATGAACTAATTATCATAAAAGTCAGGATAATGGTTACCTCTAGGAGGGAGGAAAGAGGTTATAATTAGAGATATATGGAGAGCTTCTAGGGTCATTCTAGTTCTTACAATGGTTGCCATTTATTTTACAGTTCTTTACAGTGCACATTTTGTTTTATGCATGTTTCTATACGTATGTAATACATAATAAAATGTTTTTTAAAACATTAAAAATACCGTTACACTCCCACCAGACTGGCAAAATTTTAAAGTTCGACCAAGTTTAACCAAGTGTTGTCCAGAAAGTGAAATACATGTAATTCTCACATATCATAAACCACACTGAAAATCAGACAACGTATGTTAAGACTGAAGGTATGCCAACCCTATTCAGTAATTCCATTCCTAAGCATATACATTAGAGACCTCTTGCACATGTGCATCTTCATATGCCCAGCCTTCTTCTAGACTGAAATGGTAGCCATTTGCATAGGTTAGGATTACCAGGGACAAATTCAGCTTAAGTTTGCCTCCTCTGGGAGTCCTTCTCTTAGTAGCTCAGGTAGAATGAACAGCTCTGTCTTCTGTCCTCCCCATCACTCCTACTGCTGGTTATCATGAGTTTAAGACTGTATAATCAAGTATCTAATACCCCTCCCCTCCTCCCTCCAAAACTGAAAATGCAATGAAGGCAAGGACTGTGGTTTGATTCACTGTCCAAGTCTCTGTGTTATGCAAGGAGTACTTTCTAAATGTCTGATGGATTTTTTTTTGAAATTAATGCCTAGAGAATTAAAAAATGGGGGTGAGCAGACAATAAAGGCTCTAGTTCTGAGAGTCCTTTTGGGGTTTAAGTATGACAGACTGACAGAAACCCCTAAATTTAGGAACTGAAAGTAAAGAATGAAGGCATTCAGGAAGTGGAAAGTTCTCCAGATGGCTGTGATCCTGGATGCTGTCTGGTACTAGAGTAATCTTGCATGCTTGCACATTTCTGTGGTGGTACTCTGAAGTGGACAGCTGACATTATCGGAGTTTGAAGATTTCTAGGGCTAGAAAAGGGCTCTGAAAAGGATAATACATGGCAGGGATTGTATTGTCTCTGTTTTTCACTATAGGGGAAAGTAGAGGCTCACAAGTGCACCTGAGGTTGAGATGTCTGAATGTGGGTCTTTGTAGCAACTTTAAGGTTAGGCTCTCTGGGTATTGTAGTTCCCTGGGGCTGGGACCCTCAACTAAGAGGCTGGCCTTACTTCTCACTGCAGCGGTGCGTGAGGACTGTGGCCCAGAAGCCCAGGACAGAGAAGATAAAAGGTGTGACAAGCAGCATGGAGACCAGGTCAGCCAGAGCCACAACAAAGGCATCACTGAGACAGCTGTTGGATGGTTGCATGTGCGACGATATGGAGACAATGGAGCCAAAGCCGAGGCCCAAGGAAAACAAGACTTGGTTCCCTGCTCGGCACCACACGTTCATGTTGTACATAGCGGATATCTAAAAGGGAGAAGACAAGTGTTAAAAGGAGATGTCAAAGGAGGAGAGGAGAATCTTGGCAGAAATGGGGAGAGACACAGAAGAAGATAATGGGGAAAGGATGTGCTAAGAGTATGCAAGAAGTGTCCTCCAAGGCCTTGGAGAGGGGTGAGGAAGATACACCTTACCTTGACAACTGCCAAATACTGAAGGCCAAATAATGCCCCATCCAGCAGTATACTCCGGATGACGAAACAGACGATGATGAGATAGCTCATTGATACCAAGATAAATATTACCTGAATTGATAGTGGGACAAAGCATGTATCAGTGGGAATCAACCAACAGTCAGCAGGGATCAAAAGTTCTGAATCAGAAATAGGGAGGAGTCAGAAGACAGCTTCCAGCAGGGGTCAGGGGCTAGTGGGAGCTAAAGGGCAGAGGGAATAAGAAAATAGGAGATCAAAGAATAACAATGTGAGGTCAGGGCTAAAGCATCTGAGGATGTCAAGGAATCAAAAAAAGGGTGGCTCACCTTCCCGGTGAACTTGAGCCCATTAAACATGAGAGCACCAACAACACACACGGACACGAATAGGGGCAGGCTCAGACTGAAGACTGGTGGCCCACCATCCTCAATTCTGTCTGAGGCCTTCAAAGTTATCCGGTACCAGAAGTACAGGGAGGGTGTCGTCCGTGCACATTCAGGATCTGAGGGGACCTGACTCTGGACATGCCTGCTAGATAGGGTGACCCCTCCCCTCTTCTTTAGCCCTTCCCCCACTTCCCCCTCCTCCTTCCCCCTCCCACTTCGCCTTCCTTCCACTATCTTCCAAATTCCCTTCCACCCCTCTCTTTTCCCCCTTCTCATCTTTCACTTCCTCCTCACCAAAGCCACTGGAGTTATTCAGTAAGGGACACTTCTCCCATGGAACGGGATACTGGAAGGACTGACCCAGGTAGAAGAGGATCCAGGCATTGACCACATTCAAGTACAAGCCGGTGATGAAGCACACCTAGGGGCCAGGGAGGAGGTGGCTGGGGAGGAAGAGTGGGGACAGGAAAACGGAGGGGATTTGACAGAGGACTGGGGAACTGAAGGGACTTGACCCATGGAAGTGAAGTCATGGGACCCATTCCAGGACAAGGGTTGGGATGGGGATGGGGTGTAGAGGGTAGGCCTGGGCAGCCCAGGGCTCCTCACCATGAAGCTGGTATACCCTATGCCACCAATCCAGGGACTGATGACCTTCCACACACCAATGCTGCCCTGACGCATCCTCTGACCAGCTGCCATCTCCAGGAAGAGGAGAGGAACCCCGACCAAGAACAGCATAAGGATGTAGATGATGAGAAAACTGCCTGTGCAGGGGATTCAAGGAGGAGTTCTTAGAACCATCTGGCTTTTCAGTGCCTGGATTTCTTTGTGGGTCCAGGAAAACACGTTCCCCACCAGTGACCTCCCTCAGGGCCACAGGCATCAGGGATCAACTGTTCCCACATCCCTCACAGTCCCAGGTGTCCAGTTCTTTGGTCCCCAATCCCTGGAAGACCCAAATATCTAGTTTTCACCCACCCCTGATCAGGGCTTCTAGCCCCACCATTCTCACGTTCAGATATCTTGCACTTCTACCCCTCCCATGATCCTTGATGTTCAGGCACCTGGCTCCTATCCTGCTCAGAGTACCAAGTCTCTAGCCTCTACAGACCCCAGAGACCTTAGGGTTTGAAGCCCAGACAGGCCTCCATCCTGCTAGCCCCTTGTGGATCCATGATTTCTGGTACCCAGACTTACAACCTCCGCTGTGAAGCCACAGGTAGCAAAAACGCCACAGACTGCCTGGCCTCATGGAGTAGCCCACCTGGGCCAGGATGTATTCAACCCTGTTGGACCAGAATGGACGAGTAAAGAGAACCTCACTCTTTTCCTCCTCTGGCACCTGAACTTTCACAGGTAAGAGTGTGTGTTTCAGGACTGGGGCAGCTTCTGCCTCCAATACAGAGGTTGGCTTGGGTTGGCTGGCCCTGCTCTGAGCCTCAAAAGCTTGAGTCTCCCAGGCCTGAGCCCTTGCAGCCCGGGCCTCCAAAGCCTGGGCCTCTGAAACCCAGGCCGTCAGAGACCAGGCCCCTATGCCCTTGTCTTCCAAAGTCTGGCTTCCTCGGGAACTTTCAACAGATGAGGTTTTTGCCAGTGAAGATTCTGAAGGCTGGGCCTCAGTCGTCATTCCAAGCAGACTTTGAGGAGCAGCTCCAACTTTTCCAAGGTAGTGTTTGACTTTCTGAGTAGACCTTAAGGACACCAAAAACTAGATTTTAGATTTTAGAATCAAGAAATGACTGAGTTCCAAAACAATCCTCAACACCTCCTTAAAGGAAACCTTGACTTGGTGTATCCCCCCCAAAAAAAAAAAAAAAAGAATATATATATGTATAGCTGAATCACTTTGCTGTACAGTGGTAATTAACACAACATTGTAAATCAACTATACTTCAATAAAAAATAATTAAAAAAAAAAAAAGGAAACCTTGCATTTCTGTCCCTACCACCACTGAAATTTAAAGCACAGAAAAAATCTCTTACATAAGTATTACTTCTTATAAACGTTTTAGTGCAAGGAAGAAGGGTAGAAACAGCCAAGCTAATAGCTAGGAATCCCACTCAAAGAGTTTCTGAAAACTTTGAGGTACACTCTGTACAGAGGGAAGTACCATTTACAGTGGGCTTCTGAATCAAAGAAACGAATTTAATACTAAATCTGCCTGGCAAACCAACCTTAGGAAAGCTGCCTTACTTCTCTGAGCTTTCTCACCTGTAAAACACTCGGTCTCTGCTCAAATGTCACCTCATCAGAGATGTCTTCCCTGCCAACTTATCTAGAATAGCAGCTACCTACCCACAACTCTCTCCATTCCATCCATTTTTATTTTTCTTCATAGCATTTCTCACCTCCTGACGTGATTATCTACTGATTGTTAATCTAGTTATTGTCTAACCGTGCCCCCTGCCCGGCTGTTCTATCCGCAGCAAGTGGACAGTGCTCTACCTCATATCTGGGGCCACTCTTCTCTCTGTTCTCTGTGCTTCCACCACTCTGACCTTTTGTTTACTCCTCAAATGCTCTACAAGAGAACAGGCAAGGATTGTGATGGAAAAGAAAAGGGATAAAAAACACAGGATGTAGAAGAGGGGAAGAGAGAGGAAACTGGAGTTTTCTTTCAGAGGGGAAAGGGGCATGCCACCCAAAAGCAGAGGCAGCAGGTGGGTGCCGAGGCAGCACAGGCACATCTGGGTCACAAGGATAAATTAATTGTGAGACACACCGTTTCCAAAGAGTTCTTAGTAGCTCAGGAAATGCTTACATTTCAATGATAGGTTAAAAAAACAAAACATATAAATTTCTGTCTTCAGTTCTATCTCTACTACATTTAAAAATGCAATGAAAAAAAAGAATTAAGAAATGCAATTAAAGAAAAGGCTGAAAGAAAATACACTAATATATAGAAGACGAGGGGACTACAGGTATTTTTATATCCTTCTCTTTGATTTTAAATTAGTTTAGTAAACTGTCTAAAAAAAGTGTTACTTTAATAATCCAGAAAAGCATGTATCAATAAGTAAAAATTTTAAACAAAATGATGATACTGGACATAGAAACCAGATTGAAGGAGCTCCCATCTGCCAAACCAAGTAATGAAAGTCAGCTGATACCATCTGCCTCCTAACATGCAGCACTGAGAAGAACACAACATCATTTCAGTGGTATTCCTACCAAAAATGTAAAACCAGAATCTAATCATGAGGAAACATCACCAACCCAAATTGAGGGACATTCTATAATGTAACTGTCCTATATTCACTAAAAATGCCAAAGTCAGGAAGACAAGAAAAGACAGAAGAATTTTAAGTCCAAAATTACAACTGTAAGTCTGAAATTATGTCAAAATAAAAAGTTAATACTGGAACTTGAAAAACATCTGGGTTGGACTTCCAGCTTCTGATCCCCATGTAAGGAGCTTGTAAAGGAGGGCCTTGCCACTCCATCTTAACAAGTAAAAAAGCTGAACAGACTGAAAAACCAACAACTCTTCTTGGATCCCTAAGGGAAGTGAGGACATAGGGCAAATCACTGCCCTCAAGATTGAAGAGACAGGCAAATACAAAGATTCACTGAATAATGACTGGAGCAGAGACTCATGAGCAAAAATCACCACGGAATCTCTACCAGGATAGGAAAACCTGAACTGTAATTGAAAAATTGCTGGAGGCTCAGTGTGGACACCTCTGAGAGTTTAAAACTTCAAGGGACTCAGTGAGGGGCATATTTTTATGAGTTTAACGTCCAGGAGCTTGACCAGGTTCTTAACAGAATATGAGAGAACAATTCCCTTGTGCTTCCAGCAGGGGGAGGGAAAAAAAGAACCATTTTGAACTGCTCCAGAGCACTCTGTTCTTAACAAGGTCTGCCCTCGGGAGAAACTAGTTAACCAAAGCCTAATCTATTGGGCTAATAGCAGAGTCAAAGTGACCTAGGGTAAGGAAATATCCAACTCCAGCTCACTCCAGCCATCCTGGCACACCTAAAAGGAGAGGAAGAAAGAAAAACAAAACAAAACAAAACTGAGAAACACTTGTAAAGTTCACAGTCCAGAAACACAGGCTAACTAAAAGACTGAGATCTAGTTACAGGATTACAGAACATCTCCCCTCACCCTACACCTTACCACCACATTACTAACAGCCTATTTACAGCAGTTCCTTTTACACATTACATCATGTTCAGGCTATCAAGAAAAAAATTAGAAGACATATCGAAAGGCAAAAAACACAATTTGAAGAGACAGCAAGCATCAGAACCAGACGTAGCTAGGATGTTGAAATCATCAGACCAGGGATTTAAAACAACTACAATTAATATGCTAAGAGCTCTAATGGACTAAGTAGACAGCATGCAAGAACAGATGGGTAGTGTAAGCAGAAAGATGGAAATCCTAAGAAAGAACCAAAAAGAACTGATAAAGATGAAAAAAAAGTAGGGTAACAGATATGAAGAATATCTTTGATGGGTTCATTAGTAGACTGAACATATTTGAGAAAATAATCTCTGAGTTTGAGAATATCTCAAATGGAAACCTCCAAAACTGAAAAGCAAAGAGAACAAAGACTGAAAATCAGCAGGCATAAAATCAGTAAGGATACAGTCAAACTCAATATCACCACCAATCGACAGGATGTAACTGGCACCTACAGATTACTTCATCCAGTAACAGCAGAATACACATTTTTCTCAAGCTCATTCACCACAACGGACCACATTCTGGGCCATAAGACACCTTAACAAATTTCAAAGACAAGAAGTCATATTATGTCTGCTTTCAGTCCACAATCAAATTAAACTAGAATTCAATAACAGAAAGATAACTGGAAAAAATCCCCAAATATGTGCAGATTAAACAACAAATGTCTAAATAACACATGGGTCAAAGAAGAAATTCTAAGAGAAATTTAAAATATTTTGAACTAAATGAAAATGAAACACCACTTACCAAAATTTGTGGGACCATGCAGCAAAAGCTGTGCTTAGAGGAAAATTTATAGCATAGAGTGCATAAATTAAAAAAGAAGAAAGATATAAAATCAATAATCTAAGTTTCCACCTTAGGAAACTAGAAGAAGAATTTAAAAGTTAAATACAAAGTAAACAGAAGAAATAATAAGAATTAGAGCAGAAACTGAAGACAGAAATCAATAGTGAAAATCAACAAAATCAAAAGCTGGTTCTTTGAAAAGATCAATAAAATTGATAAATTTTTAGCCAGGCTAACTAAGAAAGAGGACACAAATTAATAATATCAGAAATGAAAGAAGACATAACTACACATCCAATGGACACGGAAAGGGTAATAAAGGAATACTATGAACAATTCTATGCCCATAAATCTGATAACCTAGATGAAATGGGTCTGTTCCTTAAAAGACACAATCTTCCAAAACTCATATAAGAAGAAACAGTCATAAACAAGCCAGTCTCTATTAAAGAAATTGAAGTAACTTTCCAAAACAGAAAGCAAAAGGCTCAGATGGGTTCACTAATGAATTCTATCAAATATTTAGGAAAGAAAACACACCAATTTTCTACAATCTCTCAGAGGACAGAAGCAGAGGGAATAATTCTATGAAACCAACATTATCCAGATACCAAAACCAGACAAAGATATTAGAAGAAAAGAAAACTACTGACCAATATCTCTCATAAACATAGATGCAAAAATCCTCAGACTTGCCTGGCAGTCCAGTGGTTAAGATTCTGCACTTCCAATGCAGGGGGCGCAGATTTGATCCCTAGTCAGGAAACTAAGATCCCACATACTGTGCAGTGCAGCCAAAAAAAAAAATCTTCCACAAAATATTAGCAAATACAATCCAACAATGTATAAAAAGAATTACAGGGACTTCCCTGGTGGTGTAGTGGTTAAGAATCCACCTGCCAATGCAGGGAACATGGGTTCAATTCCTGGTCCAGGAAGATCCCACATGTCACAGAGCAACTAAGCCCATGTTCCACAACTACTGAGCCCACGTGCCCAGAGCCCATGCTCCACAACAAGAGAAGCCACCACACTGAGAAGCCCACATACCACAGCAAAGACCCAACATAGGCAAAAAAAATTTTTTAATTAAACAAATAAAATTTAAAAAAAGATTACACACCATGACCAAGTGGGACTTATCCCAACTATGCAAGGCTGAATGAATGCAACATTCAAAAATCCATTAATGCACCAACAGGCCCATGAAAAGAGGCTAAACATCACTAATCATTACAGAAATGCAAATCAAAACTACAATGAGATACCACCTCACACCAGTCAGAACGGCCATCATTAAAAGGTCTACAAATAACAAATGCTGGAGAGGGTATAGAGAAAAGGGAGCTCTCCTACACTGTTGGTGGGAATATAAATTGGTGCGGCCACTATGGAAAACAGTATGGAGGTTCCTCAGAAAACTAAAAATAGAGTAGCCATATGATCCAGCAATCCCACTCCTGGGCATATATCCAGACAAAACTATATTTCAAAGAGATACACGCACCCCTATGTTCATAGCAGCACTACTTACAATAGCCAAGACATGGAAGCAACCTAAATGTCCACTGACAGAAAAATGGGTAAAGAAGATGTGGTATATATACACAATGGAATACTACTCAGCCATAAAAAAGAATGAAATAATGCCATTTGTAGCAACATGGATGGACCTAGAGATTATCATACCAAGTGAAGTGAGTCAAAAGAGAAAGACTTACCATATATCATTTATGTGTGGAATCTAAAATACAACACAAATGAACATGTCTATGAAACAAACAGATTCACAGACATAGAGAACAGACTCGTGGTTCCAAAGGAGGAGAGGGGGTGAAGGAGGGAAGGATTGAGAGTTTGGGATTAGCAGATGCAAACTATTATATACAGGATGGATAAATAACAAGGTCCTACTGTACAGCACAGGGAATTATATTTAGTATCCTGTGATAAACCATAATGGAAAAGGATATGAAAAAAGAATATATATATGAATAACAGGATCACTTTGCTGTACACCTGAAACTAACAAAACGTAAATCAATTATACGTCAATAAAATTTTTTAAAAATAAAATTGTCAGGCAGAACTGCATTAAAATTCACTGGATGGTCTAAATAACATAACAGAGGGACTTCCCTGGTGGTCCAGCGGTAAAGAATCCACCTTCCAATGTGGGGGATGTGAGTTCAATCCCTGATCAGGCAACTAAGATCCCACATGCCGTGGGGCAACTAAGCCCGCGTGCCACAACTACTGAACCTGCAAGTCTCGACTAGAGAGCCCATGCACCCTGGAGCCAGCATGCCACAACTAGAGAGAAAACCCAGATGCCACAACTAGAGACAAGCCTCTGGGCCACAACAAAGAGCCCGCGTGCCACAACAAATATCCTGTGTGCCTGCAACTAAGACCCAATGCAGTCAAAAAATTTAAATAATAATAATAAATTAAAATATTTAAAATAAATAACATAACATAACCTAACAGATATAACAGAGCAGAGAGTCAGTAAACCTGAAGATGCACTCATAGAAATCATCCAACTTCTGAAAGAAAAAATGGAAGTCACAAAGTCTTAGGGACCTGGGAGGCCAACCATAAGGTCTAACAGTGGATAAGTAGAGGCCTTAAAGGAGAGTAAAGAATGAAAGTAGGTCAGAAAAATATATTTGAAGACATAATGGCAGAAAATCTTCCAAATTTGGTGAGAGAGATAGATTTCTATTTAAAGAAGCTCAAAGAATGCCACACAGGATAAATACAAAGAGAAACATGTCTAACATGAGCACAATCAATCTGTTGGAAATCAAAAATAAACAGAAAAACCTTGAAAGCACTCAGAGAAGAAGAACATATTACACACAAGGAAACAATACTAAATACTGTGTACTTCTCATCAGAAAGTATGGAGGCCAGGGACTTCCCTAGTGGTCCCTAGTGGTAAAGAATTTGCCTTCCAATGAAGGGGACACGGGTTCAATCCCTGGTCAGGGAACTAACATACCACATGCCGTGGGGCAATTAAGCCCATGCGCCACAACTACTGAGCTTGTGCCTCAACTAGAGAGCCCACATGCCGCAAACTACAGAGCCCACGCACTTTGAGCCTGCACCACCACAACTGGAGAGAGAAAACCCACATGCTGCAATGAATATTCCAAGTGCTGCAACGAAGACCCGATGCAGCCAAAAATTTAATTAATTAATTTTTTAAAAGAAATTACAGCGTCTTCAAACATCTTCAAAGCACAGGATGAGGGGCTCCCCTGGTGGTGCAGTGGTTAAGAATCCACCTGCCAATGCAGGGAACACGGGTTCAGGCCCTGGTCCAGGAAGATCTGACATGCCGGGGAGCAACTAAGCCCGTGCACCACCACACTACTGAGCCCACACGCCGCAATTACTGAAACGCATGCGCCTAGAACACATGCTCCACAACAAGAGAAGCCACCCCAATAAGAAGCCTGTACACTGCAACAAGGAGTAGTCCCTGCTCTCAGCAACTACAGAAAGCCCGCATGCAGCAACAAAGACCCAACGCAGCCAATAAATTTAAAAAAAAAAAAGAAAAAAAGAAAAAAAAAAGCACAGAATGAAGATAATGATACTAGAGGGAAACTCAGATCTTCAGGAACAAATAAATAATGCTGGAAATGGTATATATGTGGGAAATATAAAAACTATATTTTCCTCTTACTCTCTTTAAAGTACATGTGAATTTTTAAAACAAAAATTGTAAGTTGTATCAGCCATAAAAAAAAGAATGAAATAATGCCATTTGCAGCAACATGGATGGACCTAGAGATTGTCCTACTGAGTGAAATAAGTCAGACAAAGACAAATACCAGATGATATTGCTTATACGTGCATTCCAAAAAAAAATGGTACAAATGAACTTACTTACAAAACAGAAACAGAGTCAGAGATGTAGAAAACAAACTTATGGTTACCAAGGGGGAAAGGGGGGGAAGGATAAACTGGGAGAGTGGGACTGACATATACACACTATTATATATAAAATAGATAACTAATAAGAACCTACCGGGTAGCACAGGGAAGTCTACGCAATACTCTGTAATGACCTATATGGGAAAAGAATCTAAAAAATAGTGGATATATGTATATGTATAACCAATTCACTTCGCTGTACAGCAGAAACTAACACAATATTGTAAATCAACTATACTCCAATAAAAATTAATTAAAAAAACAAACAATTATAAGTTGTAGGTTTTATACTGCATGGTAGATGTAAAACACATTGAAAGTGGTGGGGGTGCAAATACTGGAACTATACAGTTGTAAGATTTCTATGTTTTATGTGAATTGATAAAATATTAACTCTAAATAGACTATAAAAAGTTAAGAATATGAACTGTAATCCCAATTCTATAAGAGCTATAGTTATCAAGACAATATGATATGAATTGTAATCCCAATTCTACAAGAGCTATAGTTATCAAGACAATAAATTAAAATGAATACTAAAAAGTATTCAAACTATCTAAAGAAGATAGAAAGGAGAAACATAACCCCAAAATAGACAAAAAGAAAAATAATAATAAGGTGGGAGACCAAAATCCAACCATATCATGTGTACTAAGGTTTTTAGTTTAAGCATTCCAATTGAAAGGCAAAAATTGTCAGGATGAGTAAAAAAGCAAGACCCAATTATACGCTTCTGAAGAGATGTGGTGTGAGTTCAAATACATAGATGAAAGTCAATTACTAGAAAAAGATATATCATGCAAATTAAGCATTAAAATGCTATAGTGGCCTTATTCATATAACATAAAATTGTCTTTGAGACAGAGTATTATCAGCTATAAAGAAAGACATTTACTAATAATAAAAAGTCAATTCATCATGAAGACAATATTTACAAATGTGTACTATCATAAGTCTCAAAATACATGAAGCAAGTTTACAAAAGTGAAAGAAAAAATAAATTAATTTCAAAATCATGGTAGAAGTTAACACCCTTTTAGTAATTGACAGGAAAAAAGAAGACCAAAATATCAGTAAAGATAAGCTCCAAAAATGCTATAAGCAGCTTTGACCTACTTGATACTTACAGCACGCCAGCACCACAGAATATATACACTTCACCAGTGCTAAGCCATAAAACGAGTATCAATAAATTAATTTACAAAGATTGAAATAACACAGAGTATGTTCTCTGACACAACGTTAGTAAATTTAAAATCAATAACATACTTAAGGAAACTCCAAATATTTGGAAATTAAAGACTATATTACTAAACAATCCATAGGTCAAAGAATTAATCACAAAGAAATTATAAAACATTTTAAACTGAAACAATATAAGTAGATAATAAAACTATAAAATATCAAAATTTGTGGAATGCAGCAAAAGCAATGCTTAGACAGAATTTTATGGCTTTACATGCTGATATTAGAAAAGAGATTTAAAATCAATGTCTTACAAGAAGCTTTCAAGAAAAGAAATCTAAAACGGAAAAAAGGGAAATATAAATATAAAGTAAAAAAATCAATGAAACAGAAAACAGTCACTAGATGGAAGTAAGAAAGTCAAAACTGGTTGTTTGAAATGATCAATAAAATGAGTAAACCCCAAGATAGATTGATTAGGACAAAAAGAGATATGCATATCACCAATACCAGGAATGAAAGAAAGATTACTACTACATATCCTATAGACTTTAAAAGGATATTAAGAAAATATTATGAGAATTTTATATGAACAAACTTAATAATAAACAAAATGGGGGAATTCCTTAAAAATACAACTTAATAAAACTGATATCAAATGACATGGGAAATCCGTATAGTCCTATGTCTACTAAATAAATTGAAATCCTTATCAAAACCCTTCCCACCAAGAAAATTCCAGGCCCAGATGGTTTAAAATAGTGAATTATATAGAATACTGAAAGAAAAAAATAACTCCAAGTACCAGTACTTCCAAGAAGAGGAGGAAACACTTCCCAATCCATTTTGTAAGGCTACCATGACCCTAAAGCCAAAACTTGATAAAGATATTAATAAAAGAGACCATTTAAGACCAATATCTTCATGAACATAGATGAAAACAAAATCCTCAACAAAAGTTACAAAGCAAATTCTGCACCATATAAAATGGATAATAACTAATGATCAGATGGAGTTTGTCTCAGAAATGCAAGAATGCAAGGTTGATTTAACAAACAAAAGGAGCAATGTAGCACATCTCCCTGGTGGTCCAGTGGTTAAGATTCCATGCCAGGCAGGTGGGATCTTAGTTCCCCAACTAGGGTTGGAACCTGCGCCCCCTACATTGGAAGTGTGGAGTCTTAACCACTGGACCTCCAGGGAAGTCCCAGCATATGGTCTTTCAGTTCTTGAAAGAGTTCAAAGACATCCAACTGAGAAAGAAAAGTTCTTTCTGAAATAATAATGGGGGGAAAATGTAATTGGAATCCCATTTCATGCCACACACAAACATTAATTTGATATGAATCATCCATCTAAATGTAAAATCTAAAACTATAAAGCATTTAAAAGAAAACATAAGGGAATACCTTCATGACTTAGGGGTAGGCAAAAATTTCAAATGTAGAACATAAAATGCAATAATCTTTAAAAATTATTCATTTAGATTTCACCAAATTAAAAACCTCTGCTCATCAAAAGACTTAAAATTAATAGGCAAGTCAGAGACTAGGAGAAAATGATCCTGAGATACATAGCTGACAAAAGACTTCTATTTAGGGACTATAGGAACTCCTACAGCTTAACTAAAAGATATACAACAGGGGTAGGGGAATAACAAGTACAAACTACTATGTATACTATAAATAAGCTACAAGGATATATCATACAACACATAGAATATAGCCAGTATTTTATAACTATAAATGGAATATAATCTTTGAAACTTGTGAATCACTATGCTGTATACCTGTAACTTATATAATACATCAACTATATCTCAATTTTAAAAAGATATGCAACTAAAAATGGGTAAAGGATATGAAAAGACACTTTGCAATTAAAGACAATTAGCCGATATATCTGAAAAAAGTGCTCAACATCATTAGTTATCAGAGAAATGCAAGTTAAAGTCACAATAATATACTATTAAACCCCACAAATTAAGTATAATTGGTGTAAGACTAATGGTGTAAGACAGATACTTAGCAGAAATAAACTAAAATCTTTCCTGGAGTAAGACACAATTTTAAAGCCTTAAATTATTCCTACAAATAATTTGTCAAGAACAGGGAGAAGCATAGCACATAAGGGGATAGGGGCACCAGTAGTGAGAACTGGCAGAAACAAGAGATGGCAGAATCAAATTAGCAAAGACATCAAATAAAGGAATCATTAGACAAAGTCAATAAAATAACTGGTTTCTATTTCTTAAAAAATGAAGAAAAAGTCTGAAAATACCTGAAGGAAACAGGACTCTATAAAAAGTGATTTCACAGATTTAAAAAGAAATGAAGGACACAATTGAAATTAAAAGTTTACTGAATGAATTTAACAGTGGATTCAATTCTGCTGTAGATAGTATTTATGAACTGAAATACATAGGTCAGAAAATAACCAAGCACATAGCACAGAGAGATAACAACATGGAAAATATGAAAGGAGGTTAGTAAACACAGAAGTCAAAGAAATTTTTACAAGTCTGACAAATATTTAATTGTGCTTTCCAGAAGGAAAGAAGAGAAAATGGTGCAGAACCAATGTCCGAAAAGATTAAGACAACTTTCCAGGACAGGTGAAATAAACCAATCTCAGATTCAAAAAGCCCAACAAAGTCCACTGGAGACAAAAGGAACTCTGTATATAGACATATCATTATAAAATACTTTAAAACACTTATAAGAAGAATACAGATTATCTGCAAAGGAGAGACATAAAGGTGACTTCACAATAGCAAAAATGGAAGCCACAAGACGATGGTAGAATATGATCAACATTTTGAAAGACAAAAAGTCTGCTAATCTAGTATCTTAAATCCTAAAAAGTATATATTTTTAAATAAGGGTAAAATATAACTAGCTTACAATAGACAAAAAAAAATTGAAAATCAGTCACCAACAGACCTTCATTAATGTAAATTCTAAAACATCTTTCAAGCAGAAGTAAAGTAATCCCAGATGGGTGATTTGAGAACCAAGAGAAATAAAGGACAAAAAATACATATGAAGTAAATATGTAAGAAAATCCAAATTAAAAAAATGACTATCTGAAACACAATAATAATTTCCTGGGATGTTAAAAAGTAAAAATAAAAAGCATCAAAAAAACAACACTGAAGTTGGGAAGAAAGTAAATAGAATTCAAATATTTTAAGTTCTTTGTATCTTCTGGGATGAGGGGAGACATACTGTAATTTCAATAAATTAAGTGTGCATTTTTTAAGTTCTAAGGTAACCACTAAATGAATAAAGGTATAAAACTTTATAACTATAAGAAAGAGAACAATGTAATGATAAGAAAAAATACCAGTCTGCTTACTTACCAAAACTGATAAAATTAAGAAGATTAACACCAAATGCTGGCAAAGATGTGGAGCATCTAGAACTTTCACACAGTTGGCAGGAGCGTAAATGGTACAACCATTTTGAAGAAGGTCTAGCAGTTTCTTATGAAAATGGGCTTTTTTAATCTTAGTTTCTTATTAAACTGCTAGACCCAGTAATTCCCCTAAGCATTTGCCTAAGAAAAATAAAAACATATGCCACAAAAAGACTTTTACAAGAATAGTTACCACATGCACCCCAATGTTCACTGCAGCACTATTTACTATAGCTAGGTCATGGAAGCAACCTAAATGTCCATCAACAGATGCATGGATAAAGAAGGTGTGGTACATATATACAATGGACTATTACTCAGCCATAGAAAGGAACAAAATTGGGACATCTGTAGAGACATGGATGGACCTAGAGACTGTCAGAAAGAGAAAAACAAATATCATATAATAACACGTATATGCGGAATCTAGAAAAATGGTACAGATCAACCAGTTTGCAGGCAGAAATAGAGACTCAGATGTAGAGAACAAACATATGGACACCAAGCAGGGAAAGGGTGGGGGGGATTGGGGTTGCCATATATACATTACTAATAACAAAAAAAAATCAAATTGTACACTTTAAATACATGCAGTTTACTGTATGTCAATTATATCTCAATAAAAGTTCTAAAAAAATTAAAAGAATAGTCATAGCAGCTTTATTCATAATAGCCAAAAATTCATTAAATAGAAAACAAGCAAACAATAAAATCATCAACAAAGGGACTTCCATGGTGGTGCAGTGGTTAAGAATCCACCTGCCAATGCAGGGAACATGGATTCAATCCCTGGTCCAGGAAGATCCCACATGCAGAACAACTAAGCCCGTGCACCACAACTACTGAACCTGTGCCCTAGAGCCCGAGAGCCACAACTATGGAAGCCCGCACGCCTAAAGCCTGTGCTCTGCAACAAGAGAAGCCAACACAATGAGGAGCCCATGCACTGCAACAAAGAGTAGCCCCCACTCACCACAACAACAGAAAGCCCTTGTGCAGCAACGAAGACCCAGTGCAACCAATCAATCAATCAACAAAGCCCAAATATTCTTTGAAAGAACTGATAAAATTGAGAATCTTCTAATGAGCTTGATCAAGAAAAAGGAGGAAAAGCACAAATAACCAGTATTAGGAATAAAAAGGGGGAGCATTACTATAGATGCTGCACATATTAAATAAATAATAAAGAATATTAACATCACTGCACCAATAAATTCAAAATTCAACATTTGAGGTGAAATACTCAAATACCTTTTAAAATTAACCAAAGAATGACCTCAGGAAAAATAAAGAACCCAGGAAGTCCTATAATCATTAAATAACTTGAAACTAGTTTAAAATCTTTCGAACACACACATGCGTTCGTGCACACACACATATATACAAACATTTCTAACACCAGATGTCATTAATGGCAAATTCTACCAACCTTTAAGAAGGAAATGTTCAGGACTTTCCTAGTGGCAGCTGTTAAGTGGTTAAGAAAGAATCTGCCTGCCAATGCAGGGGACACAGGTTTGATCCCTAGTCTAGGAAGATCCCACATGCTGCAGAGCAACTAAGCCCTTGTGCCACAACTACTGAGCCTGAGCTCTAGAGCCTGAATGGTGCAACTAGTGAGCCCATGTACTGCAACTACTGAAGCCTGCACGCCTACAGCCTGTGCTCCGCAACAAGAGAAGCCACCGCAATGAGAAGCCCTCGCACTGCAACGAAGAGTAGCCCCCGCTCACCACAACTAGAGAAAGCCCACTCACAGCAACCAAGACCCAGCACAGCCAAAAAGAAAGGAAGGAAGGAAGGAAGGAAGGAAGGAAGGAAGGAAGGAAGGAAGGAAGGAAGGCAGGCAGGCAGGCAGGCAGGCAGGCAGGCAGGGAGGAAAGAGAGAGAAAGAGAGAAAGAGAGAGAGAGAGAAAGAGAGAAAGAGAGAGAGAGAGAGAGAGAGAGAGAGAGAGAAAGAAAGAAAGAAAGAAAGAAAGAAAGAAAGAAAGAAAGAAAGAAAGAAATGTTCTTTTAGAAAACAGAAAGAACACTCCCCAACTTTTAAGACCAGCTCAACCTTGATACCAAAACTTATTTGAAAACTCAAAAGCCCCCAAATAGCTAAGATACTCATGAATAAAAATAAAGTGAGAAGACATGCTCTAACAAGTATTAAGCCTTATTATAAATCTGTGGTAAGACAGTGTGAATTGAGGAAGTGGTGATTCCTGGGGTGGAGATGGCCGCGCTGCCCCCGCTGCCCCCACAGTTTAAGAGCATACAGCATCATCTGAGGACGGCTCAGGAGCATGACAAGCGGGATCCTGTGGTGGCCTATTACTGTCGTTTGTATGCAATGCAAACTGGAATGAAGATTGATAGTAAAACTCCTGAATGTCGTAAATTTTTATCAAAGCTAATGGATCAGTTAGAAGCTCTTAAGCAGTTGGGGGATAATGAAGCTATTACTCAAGAAATAGTTGGTTCTGCCCATTTGGAGAATTATGCTCTGAAAATGTTTCTGTATGCGGATAACGAAGATCATGCTGGGTGATTTCACAGAAACATGTTCAAGTCCTTCTATACTGCAAGTCTTTTAATAGATGTCATAACAGTGTTTGGAGAACTCACTGATGAAAATGTGAAACACAGAAAGTATGCAAGGTGGAAGGCAACATATATTCATAATTGTTTAAAGAATGGAGAGACTCCTCAAGCAGGGCCTGTTGGGATTGAAGAAGATAATGATGTTGAGGAAAATGAAGATGCTGGAGCAGCCTCTCTGCCCACTCAGCCACCTCAGCCGTCATTGTCAACATATGACCTAAGCAACATGCCATCAAGCAGCTATACTGGAATACAGATTCCTCCTGGTGCTCACGCTCCAGCTAACACTCCAGCAGAAGTGCCTCACAGCACAGGTGTAGCAAGTAACACTATCCAGCCTACTCCACAGAGTATTCCGGCCATTGATCCTGCACTTTTCAGTACAGTTTCCCAGGGAGATATACGACTAACACCAGAGGACTTTGCTAGAGCTCAGAAATACTGCAAATACGCTGGCAGTGCTTTGCAGTATAAAGACGTCAGCACTGCAGTGCAGAATCTACAGAAGGCCCTCAAGTTACTGACTACAGGCAGAGAATGAAGTCTTTGTACAACATTCACGCATTTTTGGCTTAAAGAACTAACAGTCCACTACTCTCTTCAGCCTATCAGGGGCACAGTTTTAAGGAAGATTTCAGTTCCATTGACTATAACAATGAAATCTGTGTCTATGTATCAGAAATTCTGTTGAAGCATTCATCAGCAGCCTCAACCAGTTTTCATTGTCCATTTAGTGGATTCAGTAGTCTCTGGGTATATAGGGCTGATGTGAGCATAGTCCTAAAAATGCCCATTGAATCCTGCTTGTTCAAAAAATGAAAACACACTTCTGTAAAATGTATTGGGAATTAGCTTTGTATCTTAATCTACCTAAATTAAGGAATTTTTTTTCATCTATAACTTGGACAAATAGACCATATTACTTTGCTATAAAATTCTAAATTTAACTTTTAATAAAGGTTGCCAGAATATTCTAGAGATCATGTTTTTGTTTTCCTCAGGACTTCTGAAACAGATATGAACATCCTAAACTGTTAGTTGAATCTGAAAGAGCTTATGTTCAAATTTCAATTTATATTCATATTAAATATAGTTACATTAAAAATTAAAATGTTCATGGAAGGAAATGTAATAAGGTAAAGAGGTAGAATCAGTTTTAGACATAAGAATAATGTTGGTTGCTCAGCTGTTTTCCCTTATCCATTGACGCTTAAGGTGAATTGGTATTTGCTTCCTAGGCAGTTTGACTGCATGTATTAGAGAATGAAAACAAGACGTTTGTAGTAATGCCTGGAAACTTGGTGCTTTGAGTTAAGGTTCTCCTCTGCTGCTATGGAATGGATTCCATAGAGTGTATAGCTATGAATGATGCAAAAGATTATAAAAACATAGATTCTCAGTTGTTAAGTTTATAAGTTTTGTGGGGAATTATGGACTTACGTGTCACCTGCATTTGTGCTGTGTAAAAAATAAATACAAGGATTCTTTTAAAAAAAAAAAAAAGACAGTGTGAATTGAGACAGGGACAAACAAACTAATGGAACAGAATATAGAGCCTAAAATTAGACCTATCCTTATATGAAGTCTGATACACGATAGATACACCTTAGCAAACTTGTAAGTTAAGGGTGAACTTCTCAACAAATGGTGCTGGGACAGTTGGACAAAATTACTGATGATGCGAATGGTGCCCCTTGAAACTTAATGCCTTGGTATAGGAAAAGGTTTCTCATAAAAGACACACGATACATTTTACTACATTAAAATTAAAAACTGCTTTTTATCAAAAGACCCCAAAAGGAGAATAGAAAGAAAAACTGCAGAATTGGAGAATATATCTGCAAGCTACATAACAACAAATGACCAATATTCAAAAGACATAAAAACACCTACAGGGACTTCCCTGGTGGCACAGTGGTTAAGAATCTGCCTGCCAATGCAGGGGACACGGGTTTGATCCCTAGTCCAGGAAGAACCCATATGCCTCAGAGCAATTAAGCCCGTGCGCCACAACTACTGAGCCTGTGCTCTAGAGCCCTCGAGCTACAAGTACTGAAGCCCGTGCTCCACTACAGGAGAAGCCACTGCACTGAGAAGCCCGTGCACGGCAATGAAAAGCAGCCCTTGCTCTCTGCAACTAGAGAAAGCCCGCTCACAGTAATGAAGACCCAATGCAGCCATAAGTTAATTAATTAAATTAATAAAAATTATTTTTTTAAAAAAAGAACACCTACGAATTAGGAAGAAAAAGACAGACAACCCAACAGGAAAATGGACAAGAGGCTTGAGAGGCGCTTCACAAATATTTTATAACATTTAAATAATTATTAAATAATTCACTTAATTAAATTATTCCAATAAATATTACAAATACATCATTAACAATCAGTGAATGGCAATTAAAATAACAATGAAATACCACTGCATACCAACCAGATTGGGAGAAAATGGAAAAGTCTAATAATACCAGGTGTTGATGAGATACAGAGCAACCAGGAAGAAGTCTCTGTTTTTTTTTTTTTTAGGAAGTCTCATTCTTAATTAATGTTAGTGTAAACTGGTATAACTACTTTGGAAAGCAACCTAGGATTAGTGACAAAATCGAATATACACATACGGCCTAACAACTCCCAATACATTCCCTAGAGAAACTCTTTCACTTGTGCCACAGAACACAGTGATGCTGATGACTGACACACTGTGCTTGCTTTGTGTCAGGCACTGTTTTAAACGCTTTAACATTTTTTAATTATGTTACTCTTCACAATAACCCTATGAGGTAGGTACTATTATCATTTCCATTTTACAAAAGCGAAAAAATTAAAACACCAAGAAGTTACACAGCTTTCTCAACATTACACGGTCAACGAGTGGTAGTCAGGATTTAACAGTCTGGTTTCAGAAACCTCTCTTAACCAACTACATTCTTCCACTTCTCACAAGAATGTTCTCAGCAACATTATTCATAACTGTCATAAAGGTGAAAAACATAAACACCCATCAACAGTAAAATGCATAAATCACAGACTATTCAAACAAAAGGATACTATGCATATGTGAAGAAAATAAAGGAACTACAGCTACACTCAATAATATAAATTTCACAAGGTTGAGCCAAAGAAGCACAACATTAAATATTCTAGACAGAATAAGTCCATATTTCTAAGTTCAAAAGAGAAGCAAAATTAAATTAATAATTTAAAGATGCACACATACATGGCAAAAGTATAAAGGAAATCAAGGAAATGATCACCACAAAAGTCAGACTTGAAGTTACCTCTAAAAGGGAAGAAGGGGTACTTGACTGAGAAATGATGAGAGATCTTCCAGAGTCATGGTAATATTCTATTTCTCGATCTCAGTGGCAGTTACACAGACACAAGCTTTATAATTATTCATTTAAAACTCTTTATACATTCTGTGCCCTTTTGTGGATGGATATTTCATGATTTAGGACGTTAAAAATAAAATACAAAGGAAAGAAAAAATGGCCAGAGAATTGGGAAATGCCAGGAGGAAATGCTGTCACAAAAGCTAAAGATAAGAAAAAGTAACAGAGAGCCTCAGATTATCAACACAAAATCAAATAAAATGAACTCAAGCATGTCCGCAGTGAATTCTTTCGTTTGGGTTTCAGAATAAAACAGAAAAACAGAAATCTTAATTCAATTCGTTCAAAAATGAACCAAGGCGAGGAAGCTGGAGACATTGATCCTGAGTCGGCAGCTTTCCTAAGGTCACAAATCTTTACTATCACTAGATGGTGTACCAGCAGTTGAAATGAACCATAACTCAAAATAACAAGAAGTACTTCTGATTCCCATAATTCACGTTAACACTGACCCTGACACTGAGTTCCACCAAAAAGAAAAAAAAAAAGAAGGAAAACTGTATTCATGAAAAATATATCCACCTTCCTGGAACACATTCAAAAAGAAGTGTATTCTGGTAAACCGGTAAATCTCCCAGAATTTACAAGTTTTCTGATAAACTGGTACATTTGACTGCGAGAACTAAGTTTCGGCGAACAGATTCTACAAACGGGCCACTTGTGACACCCAGAAAGCCGCTTCGTTCCCTGGTAAACCCTTCCCCACAGCCTGGAGAGAGCCTGATGCTGGCCCAACGTGCGGGGCCCTACATCGCCTTTCCCAGCAACTGCCCTCCCGGGCCCGGGCCTTCCGGGGAGCACTCGGGCCTTCCGGGGAGCACTCGGGCCTTCCCGGGAGCACTCAGGTCTCCTGGAAATGCCCGTTTCTCTCACTTTACCTCCTTTCCCGGAACGCCCCCAAAAATGAAAGCAGGGAGCTGGGGCCCGGCTTCCTCAAGGAGCAGGCAATAACTTCATCCCTAACAAGCTGGGGCTGAGGCTGGACCCGCTCTCTGCCGCCTGGGAGCCTGCACCAATGGGCTTCCCCACCTGGGCAGGTCAGGCCTTGGGATTGGCTCAAAGTCAGATTTGGTGAGCGAAGGGGCTGACGCCAGTTTCCTGGGTTCTGGGGGAGGAAAAAGGAGGGCCCTCTCAGGCCGTTTGACCCCCTCGGCTCCACAGAGCCCCGGGCAGTCCCGGAGCCTCCGGCCGGTGGCCTGTTATCCCCCGGCGAAGTCCAGTGACCCCAGGGGGTGACGCCCAACCTCACACCCCGTATTTATGAACGTTTCAGGGATCCCGTGGGGACCAATTCACCCTCACCCTCGATGCCTGGGCTCTTCAGTCTGGTCAGCCAGGTGACAATGAGGATGTAGAAGGCTCAACTGAGGAGCCTAGCGACCACCTCGGGCCCCTTCAGGCCTCCTCGGGCCTGACCGCGAGAAGCTCCTCGCTCTGCCTCAGGCGGCGCCTTTCCCGCCTTCCTCTGCGCATGCGCCGCCGCTCCCCTCTCGCATCTCCTCCTGAACCAGAGAAAGATTCCGCGGCTCCACCCTCTCCAACGACACCCACCGTCCTCCCTACACGTGCAGGCGCACGTGCACACACTCGCAGGCGGCCCTCCTTTCCTCCTTTCCTCACGTTCGGGTTTAGACCATGCGCCCAACCTCCTTCCCTTTCCACCCTATCCGCACCGCTCAATCCAGGCTCTAAGCCAAGTGCCTCGTCTAGAGCATGGGCTTCGCTTCCAGTCCCCCGAGGAATGCGGAGGTGAGGGTGAGGTGGGAGGATTGTTCTTCCCATTCATTTCTTCTTGCATTCAAATCTTTGACAGTAATACTTAAGGCTCCCATACTACCAGCCAGACCTTAAATATGTGTCCAATAAGACAGACGGGGACCTTGCCTTGAAACAATTCAGAAATCTGCCAGGCTTGCAAACAAGAATCAAAAATCCAAAGATTTACTCGGTGTTTGGTCTCAGGACTGGTTTTATACTCTCAAAGATGAAGGACCCCCGATAATATATGTGGGTTGTGTTTATGTGGATTTTGTTTATGTGAGTTATATCTGTCAATATTAAAACTGAGAAATTTCTGAAATATGTATTACCAAAAATTCATTGTGTTAATAGAACATTTTTAATAACTAATTCCCACACCAAAAATAATTTTGTGAGAAGAGTATTTTACATTTTTGCAAATCTCTTTAACGCCTGGCTTAATAGAAGACAGTTGGATTCTCATATCTGCTTCTGCGCGGGGTTTGTCAAAATAGCTCATGTGCTGTAGCTTCTGGAAAACATCACTGTATACTCAAGAGAAAGTGAGAGTGAAAAGGCAAATAACATCTTAATAGTATTATGAAAATAATTTTCACCTCATGAACCCCTGAAAGTGTCTCAGGAAGCACCAGCCGTCCCTAGGCCACATTTTAAGAACCACAGGCTTAGATCGTTATGACTGAACAAAAAGATGTAAAGGCAGATGTCTAGGTGCTGAAAGAATACATCACAATCTGGGAAAATCATTCAGTACTTCAGCACAGAAGCCGAATTTGGAGAGAGTGTTACTGACCCCAAGCACATACTGCTCATCACACAACAGGCCAATAAATCCAGAGAGACATTGTTGGGGCAAAGAATAGCAACTTTATTTGGAAAGCCAGCATGCCAAAAAGATGGTGGACTAGTGTCCAACAGAACCATCTTAGCTGAGTTAAAATTCAGGCTTCTTCTATACTAAAAGGGGAGGTGTGTGGCTGGTTGTTGCAAACTTCTTGGTGCAGGAATCCTTTGTTCTTGCAGCTGTCCCTGTAGGTCTGGTCACAATGTTCCTATAAGCCTCCAACAAGACAACTTATTTTCCATTTTGCAACTTTTTACCTTTATGTGAATGGAAGAGTGTTATACTTTTAAAGGTCAGAGACTTGAGAATGGGCTATCATGTGTATTTCAAGCTATAGGCAACATTCTTTTACAAAGGTGCAGAGCCAGCATGACTAAGCACAGGCAACAGAGCACAAGGGTTAGAGCTGAGGGAGTAGATCCAATATGGAGTCAGGCTTGTTCTTCTCTGTTACAAGAGGAGTTCCCTGAGGAAGTAACACTGCAACTGAGACTTGAAGGATGATTTACTAGGTTAAAAAATGGAATATGAACATCTCAGTCCCCGAGGCTATGCAAAGGCTCTGGGGCAGGAAAATCTTTGAATTCAAGACACCAGGAAAAATGCCAGTCAGTACATATTTATTGAATGATGTGAGCTACACTGCCCTAGACCTCCAGGATACTGTATGAAAAAGATTTTACATTCTAGTTTGCAAAAGCTGGAAACATGTAAACAAATAGGAATTTACAAGAATGGGAGCGATGTTAAGAAAGAAAACAGTGTGTTATGCGGGGACAAGGCAGAGAGCTGTAGACAGTACTCAAGTAAGACCTCTCTGAGGAAGTGACATTTGGCAGAGCCTTAAAGGAGATGAGCAAAGGAGCTAGAAGCAGCATGAGGAAGAGCATTCCAGGCAGAGGGAACAGCAGTGACAAAGGTCTGGAGGCAGACGTATACTTGAGATGTTCTTGAAAGAACAAGGAAGCCAACATGGCTGGATCCCAGTGACTGAGGGGAAGGGTGGTAGTAGGTGGAATAAGAGACATGGAAGGGGCCAGAGTATAGTATGGAGGCCTTAGAGGTCATGATAGGAAGTTGGGGCTTTTTTCCTGAGTGAGAAAAGAAGCTATTAGAGGGTTCTGAGTCAAGAAGTGACTCATGTTTTAACAGAAGGATCCCTTTGGCTTCTGGGCAGACAATAGGATGTGTGAGCTAAGGGTAGCTTCTGCATTCCTTGGCTTGTAGCTGCATAACTCCAATCTCCACCTTTGTCTTCTCCTTCTTCTCTAGGAGTGCCTTTCCTTTTGGTGTCTCTTCCAAGAATATTTGTCATTAGATTTAGGGCCCACTCAGATAATCCAGGATAATCTCATTTTGAAATCCTTAACTACATCTTCAAAGACCCTTTTTTCCAAATAGGGTCAAACAACAACAACAACAACAACAAAATAGGGTCACATTCACAGGTTCTAGGGGTTTGGACAGGGACATGTATTTGGGGGGACCACATTCAACACACTACGGTAGGTCTGGGATGAGAACTGAGAATAAGTTAACAAATTCCCAGCTGACGCTGATGCTGTCCATGTGGGGACCACAACCAGTGATGTAGAGAAGTCAGGTAAGATGGGGACCGAGAATTGACCACATGGGTATCACTGGTGACTTTGACAAAAGTGGTTTTGGTGAACAAGTCAGAATGAAAGTCTTATTGAGTAGATTCAAGGGAGACTTAGAAGAGAGGAAGTAGCAGTGAGCATAGACAAATTTTTAATGAATTCGTTATCAAGAAGAGGAAGAAATGGGACAGAGGTATAGAAGGATGTATGGTCAATGAATGAGTTTTTGGATGGAAGAAATAATAGAATCATTGTGTGCTAATAGGAAAGAGCTGGTAGAGAGGGAAAATTTGATGATTCAGAGGAAAGAGGGGACACATCATAGGAGGGATGTCCTCAAGGAGGGAAGAAAAAATGAAACACAGCATGCAGGCAGACTGATTTCCCTTAGAGCTGGGGTGTCCAGTATGGTAACCACTCACCACCTGTGGCTTCTGGGCACTCGAAATATAGGGAGTCTAAATTGATATATGCTGTATGTATAAATTACACACAGGATTTCAAAGACAGTACAAAAAGAGCAATGTAAAAGATCTAATTAATATATTTTACATTAATTATATGCTAATATTTTGGGTATGTTGGGTTAAAATATATTACACTAATTTCATCCTTTAAAATATTTGTGCTGGTGTGAACTGTAATAATCAAAAAACTGGCAACAACCAAGATGTCCAGCAACAGTTGAATAGATAAATAAATTGTGGCATATTCAGACAATAAAATACTCCAAAGTGGTGAGGAGGGACTTCCCTGATGGCGCAGCAGTTAAGAATCCGCCTGCCAATGCAGGGGACGTGGGTTCAAGCCCTGGTCCAGGAAGATCCCACATGCCGTGGAGCAACTAAGCCCATGTGCCACAACTACTGAGCCCACACGCTGCAACACTGAAGGCTGCATGCATAGAGCCCGTGCTCCACAACGAGAGAAGCCACTGCAATGAGAAGCCCGTGCACCGCAATGAGAAGTAGCCACTGCCGGCCACAACTAGAGGAAGCTCGTGCACAGCAACAAAGACCCGATGCAGCCCAAAATAAATAAATTAAATAAATAATAAATTAATCAATTTAAAAAATAAATAAATAAAATGGCTTTAAAAAAAAAAGCAGTGGGGATATAAGAACTATTGCTACTTATTCCATTGATGAATCTCATAAATATAATGTTGAACAAAATTAGGTTAAACACAAAAGAATAAATACTGTATGATGCCATTTATATCATGAAAAACAGACCAAACCAAAATATAGCATTATAAGTCAAGAGGAATGGGGTAGTGATTTGCAAGGGAGTAAATAGTTCCTGGATTGATGATGTTATCTTGGTTATATGGGTATTAACATTGTGATAATTCATTATGTTTTGTGAACATTGTTATGTGTGTGTCATCCTTCTCCACAAAAAAAAAGGTAAAAAAAAATAACATTATGCACTCAGAACTACTAAAAGAAAATGGAGTTTATCACAGATCTGAATTTTGATGCTGGCTAAAAGACAGTAACAGGTATTTTACCTGTAGCTGTCAGGGTTATTAAAGCTAGTTGCTTTAACAAACAACCCTATTTACTAATACTAATACTAACAAACTTTATTTACTAATAAAATATTAGATAGCTTAATGCAATAAGTTCTTACTTACATAAAGTCTAAAAGGCTCTCTTTCAAGGAGAAAACATGAACTTAAGCTCCTTTATCTCTTGGCTCTCCCATCCTTAAGTCCTCCAATAAATTCTCAGCTTACAGACAGCCAATGAGTGAAAGAAGAGAGATAAGGTAAATATTGTACAGGACATTTTATGGCCAGATCCAGAAGTGACCTACATCACTCTGCACCCACTCCACTGGCCCAAGACCAGTCAGATGGCCTCAACTTCACTGCAGGGAGGCTTGGGAAATGTAGTCTTCCTATGTGCCTAAGAAAGAAGAAACTAAATTGGTGAGCTTATAGCAAATCTCTGCCACCTTCCTTTGGACCTCCAGGTACTCACATACCCATCTCTGAGGAAGGGAACAGTGAGTGGAAAAGTGGGACACTGGTGTATTAGTTTCCTGTGACTGCAAGAACAAATTATCACAAACTTGGTAGGTTAAAACAGTAAAATTTTACTCTCACAGTATGCTGGAGGCCAAAAGTCCAAAGTCAAGATGTTAGCAAGGCTGAACTCCCTCTGGAGGCTCTAGGGGAGAATCACATAATTGCCTTTTCCAGCTTATGATAGCTCCAGGAGTTTTTTGGCTTGTGGCTACATAACTCCAATCTCTGCCTCTCTCTTCACCTGGCAGTCTTCTCTTCTCTCTGTGTCTTCCTGTGTGTCTCTTATAATATAGAACACTTGTCATAAGATTTAGGGCCTGAATAATCAAGGTTGATCTCATTTTGATATCTTTAACTTAATTATATATGAAAAAAAAAAAAAAGCTTTTCCAAATAGGGTCACCTTCACAGATTCCAGGCCATGGACATATCTTTTTTTTTAGGGGGGTGGGGTGGGGTGGGGTGGGGTATCACCATTCAACACATGACAATCAGAGTTCAGAGGCAATTGTAATGATTTGTGTGGAAAGTAATAAGAGCCTGGATTAGGATGGTAGCCTTGGAGTTTGAGACAAGTGAAAGGATTTGAAATGTATTTTAGTAGTATAGCATAGAGGACTTCATGATGGTTTAGAAGTGGGCGCTCAGGGGAAGGGGTGGTGAGTCAATGTACTAAAAACAAACTATCTAAAAAAAATTAAGAAAGCAATTCCATTTTTAATTGTATCAAAAACAATAAAACACTTAAGAATAAATTTAACCAAGGAGATGAAAGACCTGTATGATGAAAACTATAAGACGTTGAGGAAAGAAACTGAAGACACAAATAAACAGCAAAATATCCCACGTTCTTGGATTGAAAGAATTAATATTGTGAAAATGCCCATAGTACCCAAAGCAATCTACATATTCAGTGTAATCCCTATCAAAATTCTAATTTTTCACAGAAGTAGGAGAAAACTATCCTAAAATTTGTATGGAACTACAAAAGACCCTGAATAGCCAAAGCACTCTTCAGAAAGAAGAACAAAGTTGGAGACATCATACTTCCTGATTTCAAACTATATTACAAAGTTACAGTGATCAAAACAATATGGTACTGATATAAAAACAGGCACATAGACCAGTGAAACATAATAGAGAGTCCAGAAATATACCCATGCATATAGTCAACTGATTTTTGACAAGGGTGCCAAGAACACACAATGGGAAAAGGATAGTCTCTTCAATAAATGGGAAAACTGTATATCCACATGCAAAAGAATGAAACTGAACCACTATCATACACTGTGCACAAGTAGTAACTCACAAAGGATTAAAGACTTATATGTAAAACCTGAAACTGTAAAACTCCTAGAAGAAAAACATAGGGAAACAGCTCCTTGAGTTTTACCAAATTAGTCTTGGCAACAGTTTATTGGATAAGACACCAAAAGCACAGGAAACAAAAGCTAAAATAAACAAGTAAGATTACATGAAACAAAAGTGCTTCTGCATAGCAAAGGAGACAGTATATTGAAAGGGCAACCTTTTCAATGGAGAATGTGAGAAAATATTTGCAAACCATGTCTCTGGTAAAGGGTTAATATTCAAATTACATAAAGAACTCATATAACTCAACAGCAAAAAGGCAAATAACTCAATTTGAAAATGGGCAAAGGACCTGAATAGACATTTTTTCCGAAGAAGACATGCAAGTGGCCAATAGAGGCATGAAAAAGTGTTCAGCATCACTAATCATGAGGGAAATGCAAATCAAAACCATGAGATACCAACTCATAACTGTTAGGATGGCTATTATCAAAAAGACAAGAAATAACAAGTGTTGGAGAGGATGTGAAGAAAAGGGAACCATTGTGCACTCTTGTGGGAATGTATAAATTGGTGCAGCCACTATGGAAAACAGTATGGAGATTCCTCAAGAAATTAAAAATAGAAGCACCATATGCTCCAGCAATGCCACTTCTGGGTATATATCCAAAGGAAATGAAATCAACATCTTGAAGAGATACCTTTTCACTCATGTTCATTGTAGCATTATTCACAATAGCCAAGATATGGAAGCAAATGTCCTTCAACAGATGAATGGATCAAGAAAATGTTATATATCCCTAACCCTAACCTTAAAATATATATCACAATGGAATATTATTCATCCATAAAAAAGAAAATTCTGCCATTCGGGACAACATGGGTGAAACTTTGGGGGAGCCAGGGCGGGGGATGGGGAGGAAGGGGGACATTATGCTAAGTGAAATTAGCCAGAGAGAGAAAGAAAAATACTGGTATCATTTAGTATGTAGAATCTTTTTTAAAAAAAATTCTTTAAGGCCGATTTCATAGAAACAGATTGTAGAATGGTGATTGCCAGGGGCTGGGGAGTGGGGAAAATGGGGAGACATAGGTCTAAGGGTATAAACATTCACTTATAAGAGAAATAAGTTCTGATCAGAGGATCTAGTGTATAGCATGGCGACTATAGTTAATGATACAGTTTTGTGTGCTGGAAAGTTGCTGAGAGTAGGCCTTAAGTGTTCCCAGCACACACACTGAGTTTGCTATGTGAGATGATGAATTTGTTAATTATCTTGAGCCAGGTAATCACTCCACTATATATATATAGTATAATGTATGTACATATATACATATAAAATCATCATTCTGTACACTTTAAATATGTGCAATTATACTTGTCAGTTATTCCTCAATAAAGTTGGGGGGGGAGTAAAGCCCAGAATCAAAAATCAGAATACTATTAATATGAATTGATTTTTATGACATTAATAAGAAAATTAATTACATTTGGAGCCTTTTTTAAAAAAGTGGATGCGATCACTCAGAAGAGACAGAAGGTACTGGGTTTCTAAGAAGGTCTGGTTTTCCAGGGCCTGGGTGGATGTCAAGGTGGTAGGAACATCCATGATGTTAAAAATCCATGAGGCATTTGGGACTTCACAAAAGTGAGGAGACTGCTTGGCATCAGGTGAGACTTCAGAGGCTGCTAGCTGCACAGCTCAGGCCTAGAGACCTCAGGTACTGCCAACCTGGACCTAACAGCCGAGCTCCTGGGCTCAATCCTGACTAGCGTGGAGCCTGCCCTTCTCGGGGCCTCACTGCAGAAGCAGGAAGTACTGCCCGAGGCTCAGCTTCCGCTCTGGGTGTTTTGGTACTGCCAAGTCACCCCCTAACACTGGGGACCTTCCCACTTGGGACCTGCAGCACTTTCACTTCCCCCAGGTGCCCAACCCCTGGCCCAGCACATGGGAGCACCTTGGTCTACACTTGTTGCCAAGAACAGGATGCAGGCTCTGCGAGAGGGGCAATGATGGGAAGGTGGGGATGGGGGTAGTTAAACAGGAAAGAAGGACAGGCATGCATCTAAGTAGCCAGAAACCAGAGAGGGAGAGGATAGAGACCTAGCAGTGGGGAGAGGACAGAGACCCAGAGATAAAGAGAGGGATAAAGATCCAGAGAGAAAAGAACAGAGACCCAGAGAGAGGACGAGAGACTGGGAGGGCTGGCTGGGAAGTGGGAACAGAGATGAATGCAGAGATGGCAGAGCTTCGCAGGCAGTGAGGTCAGAGTGTCTGTGAGGTCGGCTGCTGTCCAGGGCCAGCCTGGGGTCCTGGTGCCCAGAGGAGATGGTTGCAAGTAGATCAGGATTCCCTGTGGGTCCCGCAGCCTGAGCCATGGAGACCTGGGAGGAACTGCCTGGTGTGTCCTTGGTGCCCACCAATTCCAAGGCCCCTCAGGTACTGGTGTGTGCATCCCAGGGGGCAGGTGAGGGAGAGGCGGATGGAGACACAGACGAAAGTCACTTCGCATGCAGAGGGAGGGGGTGGGGTTCCACCCCTGGAACTTCCTCTTTCTCTGAGTTCTTCCTTTCTCTTCTCTCTCAGCCTCTCCCTAGCTCTCTCTCTCACGGTCTTTCTTTCTGCCTGTCTCCCTACTGCCACCACCCCTTCATCCTGTCCCTCCCACTGGTCTCTCACACCTCTAGGAGAAGATGTCAGCCCAGGACAGCTGCCTCAGCTTCATCAAGTACCTCCTCTTCGTTTTCAACCTCTTCTTCTTCGTAAGTTGCCTCCCGGCTCCCCAGCTCAGGGCCCCAGTCCCTGCTGCAGCCGCCCAATCTTATATCCTCCCTTTGCCCACCGGCCTTGCCCACCGGCCAGACTCTCCTCTCCTCTCCCCAGGTCCTAGGCAGCCTTATTTTTTGCTTCGGTATCTGGATACTCATCGACAAAACCAGCTTCGTGTCTTTTCTGGGTAAGGGGGCTGGGGCAGTCCGGGTGGGCCTTCCTGGAGCAGACGTGAACTGAGCTCCCCTCCAAGGGACCTCCTGTGGTCTCCCTTGTCCCAGGGAGCCCCATGGTGCCCAACTCCCTGGTCTGATCTTGGGTTCTGCTCCACCACTTCCTACTGCCACAACTCTCTGAGCCTTAGCTTCTTCCTCTGGCAAATGAGTTGTGCATACCAATAATAATGATAATAATAATGGCCACTTCTCAGACACTTCCTAGGTGTCAGATCTTGGACAGATGCTCATCGGATTCTCCCACAAATCTTCCCTCTCTTGAGGTTCAGAGAGGGGAAGTCACTTACTGGATGTCACATAGCAAGGAAGTAGAACAGATTAACACTCATAATAATTGTAGGAAAATAACAATGGGGTAATAGTCAAAATTCTAATAGCTCATATTTCATGGATGTTTGCCCTTTGTAGAGGACCAGATTGAACACATGCTTCTCATGTGTTCCTCAAAACAACTCTAGGAAATAGATAGCATTATTCCCTAGGTCTCAGGGAGGTTTAGATGGCTGATCCAATGTCACAGAACAAGCGATGGGTCTGAAACTAGTGGGGTGAGGAGGAGCTGAAGGAGGAGAGAGAGACTGAGAACAATAGGGAAAGACAGACCCGGGAAGAAAGAGGGACAGAGATCCAGAAAGAAGGGAACAGAAATCCAAAGAGACAGAAGGACAGAGACCCAGAGAAAAGTGGAGAGAATCCCAGAAGAAGAGGGACAGAGAGATTCAGGGGGGACAGAGACAGAGACTCAGAGAAAAGGATGCCAGGAGCCCAGGAAGAGGCCCCCCAGCTCACTGTTCCCCACTTGGGTGGTGTGTGGGTGTGGAATGGGGCTGCCTGGAGCTGTGCACATGGAGCCCAATGTCACTGCCTCTCACCTCCCCCAGGCTTGTCCTTCATGCCCTTGCAGATCTGGTCTAAGGCCCTGGCCATCTCAGGAGTCCTCACCATGGGCCTTGCCCTCCTGGGCTGTGTGGGGGCCCTGAAGGAGTTCCGCTGCCTCCTGGGCCTGGTAAGTGCCCCTCCCCCCCATCCCTAGAATCAGTCACATCATGCCCTCAAATAGAGCCCTGGCAGCCCCTTCATCCTGGAGAGGGGTTCAGCCTGACCTCTCCACTCTGCCCCTCCCCAGTATTTTGGGACACTGCTGCTCCTGTTTGCCACACAGATCACCCTGGGAATCCTCATCTCCACTCAGAAGGTCCAGGTGAGCTCGCCTTCTCCCCCGCTCAGCTAGTGAGTGGGCATGTGAGGGGTGGAAAGAGACAGAAATAAAGGCAGACGCGGGCTGACATAGACAAAGAGAAATAACAGAGAGAGAAAAAACAGACACACAGAAAGAGAGAGACAAATACAGAGACTGGCAGACACAGATAAGGAGCTAGAGACAGGGAGGGTCAGAAAAAGATTCATGAACATAGACAAAGGAAGAGAGACACAGATTCAAAGGGAAACAGAAAAAGAAAAAACACTCAGATTAACAGAAGGCTCCAAGAAAGAGGCAGAAACCTTTCGCGGGAGATAGTGGAGAAACGGAAAGAAAGACAGTAGAAACAGGCAGAGAGAGAGATTTTGAGGGACAGAGACATAGCTAGCCATTCAGTGGAAAACCAAGGCCAACATGAAGATGCTCAGGGACCACCTGAGGCTGAGATAGCCATGTAGCGGCTGGAGAGAGTTGGGGCAGATGGCGGAGGAGAGGCAGGTGGGGGTTCAGCCTCACTCTCGGCCTGTCAGCTGGAGCGGAAAGTGAAGGACGTAGTGCTGAAGACGATCCAAACCTACCGCTCCCACCCGGAGGAGACGGCGGCGGAGGAGAGCTGGGACTACGTGCAGTTTCAGGTGCGGGAGGCCCCCACCCACCAGAATCCCTCCCTCTAGCTCTGGGATTCTGATGTGGCTCTGCACTCCTCCTGGAGGAGACTTGGCGCCGACGCGACCCGAGCCCCCAGCTCTAGGACCTAATGTAACCCCACCCACGTACACCACCTCCTGCCGTGGTAACATCGCCCAGTTCCCACATCTCCCAGCCCGTGCACTAGCTCCGCCCCCTGCCTCGAAAAGACTCAGCCCTCAGCCCCAAGGCCCTAGCTTGTCCCCACTCTCTGCCCAGTAGTGACTCTGGTTCCCAAGGGACCCGGCCCAAGTGAGACTCCATTCCGTGGTCACTCACACGGCCCCGCCCTCCCATCCCATCCTCCCATCCCTCTCAGCCTACCTGAGGCTAAATTGTTTTGCCTACCCAGTCGTCAGTCCACAGCACGATTTTGCAGCTCCTCCCCCAGCCCCATGACCTCCGCCCCCGTGACTCGCCTCTCCCAACCTCATGTTCCCCTAATGTCCCGTGGTCCTGCCGTGACCCGAGCACAGCTCACAGTCCCCCACCCTGCACCCATCACTTAGCCCTCTACTCCCCAATATGACTTCATACCCATCACCCAGTCCCCCGATCCCCCAAAGCATCTTGCATCCCTCCAGCCCCTGTTCCTCTGACTCTTGTCCCTCTCCTAGCTGCACTGCTGCGGCTGGAACTCTCCTCAGGACTGGTTCCGTATCCCCAGCCTGAGAAGCAACGAATCGGAAGGACACCGCGTGCCCTGCTCCTGCTTTAACTCATCCGCGACCAACGACTCCGCAATTTTCGATAAAATCTCCTTCCCCCAGTTCAGCCGGCTCGGAACGCTGGCGCCACCCCGGCACTATGCAGACATTTGCGTGGTCCCAGCGAACAGCTACATCTACCGCGAGGTTGGGAGGATTTGGAGCGCAGGACTTGGAGGGGTTGACAGGGTGGGGCTACGAGAAAGGGCGATACTACAAGAGGGAAAGAGCTCCTTACAAGGGGCGGGGTCTTTGAAGGGCGGGGCCTAAAGAAAAGGTCTTGGCGAAAGGGCAGGATGTGGAACGCTGATACCTGGGGAGGGAGATGGCTTGGACCTGCCGAAGGGGAGAGATTAGAAAGTTAGTCTGGTAAGTAGTCTGGTAACTAGAGAACTAGAACTTGAACTAGGCAAGTGGGGCGGTACCTTAAAGAGGGGTTAAGGCTGGGCTGAGAACAGTGGGCCCGGGCTTGAGGGCAAATCCCAAAAAGAACCCTATCTATAACCTCTCCCTTATATCCCAGGGCTGCGAACGGAGTCTCCAGAACTGGTTGCACAACAACCTCATCTCTATAGTGGGCATTTGTCTCGGCGTGGCTCTACTTGAGGTAATCTGGTCCCGCCCCCACTCGCGATTGGCCTAGGTATCCCCGCCCCAAATAGCACGTCCAACCAGTATCTGGGAAAGGCGCATGCGTGTTAGAGCGTCAGCCAATCCAGGCCCTTCTGCGGCTCCACCTGGGACGAGGGAGGAGACCTAGCCTCTTTGAGCCCTGATTGGCTGCGCGGAGGGAGCAGGCGTTGCCGCCCTTCTTTGCGAGGCTCCCATTGGTCCTCCTTGGCATACCAGCCTCCTGCTATTGGCCGCAATATCCCTCCCCTTTCCCGGCAGGTGAGTGTGGCGGGGCTGAGCCTGCTGCTACCACGCAGCGTGCTCCACCAGGAACCCCAGCCGCAGGTGCCAGGTGCCTACTATTCGAGCCCCGGGCCCGGCCCGAGCACTGACGGCGGTGGCGGGCGCTTTGGTGTGCTGAGCAGCAGCGGGCGTAGCGGCAGCCTGTGGGGTGGCTGGGGCATGGCGGGTGCCTGCCCCAACTGGGGGGACAAGGCCCCGCAGGGCAAGCTGCCCATGGCTCTGGGTCCCTGGCCACTTTGGGATCAAGACGAGGAACAACCTGAGACCGGGAGTGCAGCCGCGGAGATGGAGGCCGAGATGGAATTAGAGGCCGAGACGGAGGGGGAGATAGATGAGCCTCCGGAATAAAGGACTCTGGGCTTTCTCTGGGTCACGCTCCTTCTCAGACTCTAGACCTATGCTAGACGCAGCTGGATTCCCCCTACCCCACACCCTATTCCTCTTTCCTGCTTCAACTCTGCTCCCACCCCTCCCCGGCCAGACCATATCTTTGGTGTCCTGCCCATGACCTCGAGCCCTTTTACCCTTAATTCCGCCACATTCTCCAAACTCCCGTCCCAGACCGAGTCTTTCACAACCAGGCCCGGTTCTTCCTCTGGCCCCGCCCTTTTATCTACTCCCTTCTCCACACCTCCCATGACGTAGCCCCGCCCAACTAGCGGGCCCTCATTTTCTTCCCCTGGCCCCACCCCCTAGGTTTTTACCTTGGGGACCCCCGACTCTCCCCGGCGCCCCCTTGACCCCTCTGACCGCGTCTTCTTTCTTGTAGCTCAGCTTCATGACGCTCTCCATATTCCTGTGCAGAAACCTGGACCACTTCTACGATCGGATATCTCGGTACCGCTAGGCCCCGCCCTTCCCGAAGCCCCGCCCCGACCGCCTCAAGTGCCCTGGACATTTAGTTCCCTGTCGCCTGTAAATACTTGTTTAATCCCCAGTTGTCCCCAGCCATTGAGCCCTCATTACCCTCGGGGACCCAGGTGTCTGCCTGCCCCGCTGCTGTCACCTCTCCCGTGGGACCCAGGGTTTCCGGCCACCAGCTTCCTGTCCCTAAACACTTCATTTCCTTGCCTCATCTGTCGGCCTACCACCTCCCACTAGATTATTTTTAGCCCAAACCCCAAATAAATCCCCTGCGTTTTGGTAAAATAGCTTTATCCTCTGTCAAAACACAAACCAACACACTTTGGGGGAGGGGAGGAGAGAGAGGCAACACAGTCTAGCCCCACGGCTCATTTAGAAGAGGGCATGAGATTAAAAAGCCTCACCCCACTGCTTGCCCAGCTGAGAAAAAGTCACAACCCTAACACCCACTTATAAATATCTCATTATATTAAAAAAAAAAAATTCCAGGGCCCACCTGGCTCTGCTCCTGCACAAAAAGGGTTAACCTTCAATATTCCATATCAGGGTTCCAGGATGGGGGTGGTAAGGAGAGGCAGATTGGGAAGAAGGGGGCGCTGAAAAACAGAGAGGGACAAGCCAATGTGTAACTGGGGCCCTCCAAAACATCCAGAACAGAGAAGGGGGAGGGTGCCTGTCAGAGACAGAAACCAGTGCTGTCCCAGGGGTTATCTCACTCCTGTCCCCAGTGTCTAATGCTCTGGAGTGATCTGTCCTTTCAGACACCCCTGTGAGGTCCCAATATCAGGATCCATCCTTTCCTCTCAGTCCCAGCCCATTTAACTCACCACCCAGCTTTTAAGGTCCTAACAGGGAGCAGCCCCCTCCCCAAGTAAGAAGCATGAGGAAAGCTGGAGGTCCTTCCTGGGAGGAGGGTATTCCAGGGGTGAGCCACTTCTGGGATCCCCCTTCAGTCCCTGACCAGGCGGTAAATGTGGTGCTGGGCCCCCCGCTCGCTGGTGGAGACCTCGAAGACGTAGGCGGTACAGAGCAGCAGTTCCTGGGTGTCTCTGTTTGTCACCACCTGCCAAGGAGGCCAGGAGAAGGGGTTTATGCTTGGAAGGGAGGGCAGGGAACACTGTGCCCTCCCCAAGGAATCATGGGATACCCAAGAAAAGGGTCCCTACCATGTCATGTTCCCCCAGGTAGACAGGATGCCCAACATGCTAGGTTCTAGGTCTGAGGGTCAGCAGGGAGGGGCCTCACATCAGATCAAGGGGGGTCCCCACCACATCACAGTCCCCAGACTTAAAGGAGATTCTACCATACATATCATGTTCTCTGGGCTAGGGGGTTAGGTTCCCTGTGAAGGGGGTCCCCTAAGCTGAAGATCCTCTGTGGGGTATCCTCCAGGTCAGTTTCCCTTTTATGAGAATGCTGTGGAATCCCCACCGTATCAGTTCCCTGGGTAAAGGGGTCCCCTAAGCTAAGGGTCAAGTGTGAGGTCCCCACTGTGTCAGTTTCCCAGATGAAAGGTCCCCAGGCTGAAGGTCTGCTGTGGGCACTCCCATATCAGGGTAGGGACCGGCATATTACCTGGAGGATGGTGAAGTTCTCCAGGACACTGTTCATCATATAGCGCTCAGGCAGCTGCCGCAGTTTGTGCAGGAAATTCACCAGGTATTCACACATGGGTGAGCGCAGCAGGCGATACACGAACCTCCCATCCTCCAGCTGGGCACGCTCCGTCTATACCAGGGGATGGGGAGTGGGTAGGACAGTGACTCAGAGACACAGGGGTCACCCCAGGAACTGAGCCCCACTCCATGCCACCTCTCAGATGCTACACCCATTCACCACCACCATCTTCCCTCCATTGCCCCATCCGCAATGACCAAAGATGGGACCCTGAACCCTTGGGTACCCAGCTTAGGATCACTGAGCCTGTGACCAGGGACCCCTCCAGCCTCTCAAAGCTGTGCTCTGAACCCTCAAAACCCACCAGGCCCTCAAACCTTCCAAAGACCCTCCACGAGATCTCCAAAGTCTATATGACCTCTGTACTTGAGACCCCCTCAAGCCCTCTGCAGCCCCTAAGTGTGACCCTTGAACCTCCTTGCCCTGCAGACTCCTCCACATCCACAAGAACCTTTTGAATCTTAGTGACTGTAAACATCTGTACCACAAAATATCTTTAAACCCTCAAAGTGACCCCTACACATCACTTTGGAACTCCAGATTAGCTCTCAGCCCATGCATTAAAGAGGCTAGGACGCCCCCCACCCACCACAGAGACTCCCAAAGGCCTGAGCTGTTGTGGCTCCTCGTCCATTTAGTCTGCACCCCCAAAGTGGCAGGTGGCTGGGCACTCACCCGCCCAGAGCTCCACCCCTCCAGCCTCACCTCCACCTTCTCCACCACCTGCTTGCCAAAGGAGCAGACCTTGGAGGAACAGGTGAGGGTCATGTGCTCCAGGCTCTCATACTGGCTGCTCACTCCATAGAAGCCACCACTGCTGCCGCCGGCCCCCACCTCCTCGCCACTCGGGCCCCAGTTCAGGTCGGCCTGGGAGATGGGGAGGCACAGGTAAACTGGAGGGGATGTCCCTTATAAAGGGTGGGGATTCTTCTGCTCCACAGCCTGGTGTTGCCCATTGCCCTGCAGTTGCCCATCTCTCTTCCACAATATTCAAAGTCCCCACCTCTCCATGGGCCAGTTTCTGGAGAAGACCCACCCTTCCTCCCCTTACTGTTAAAGATGTCTGGATCCCTCAATGGTCCTGACCCTCTCTCCCCGGTAACTTCCCCACCAAAGAGGCCCTGGAATTCAACTTTTTCTCCTGAAACCCCCAAGTCAGGAGTTCAGCCCCTTCCAAGGGCCTGGCTGCTAAGGAGGCAGCTATTCCCTAGCAACCAGAGGCTCTCCCCCAGGGCCCTTCATGACCCTGGTTGCTAAGACAAGTGGCTACTCCCTAGCAAAGGGACCTAGTGAGGTCTAGGGAAGGGAAGCCTGACTCCTCTCTAGAAAACTCTTCCAGGCCCTTTCAGCCAATTCTCAGATGTCAAATCCCTTCATGACCCCAGTGGCCAATTGGCAGACAGTCCATTAGGCCAAGTAGAGCCTAAGACCCCATCACACCTTTGGTCTGAGCCCCTTGATCACCTTCCTAGGAGGCACACATCTTTTCCTTTTCCTCCCTGTAGTTGCTAACTTGGTCAGGTCATTCTCCAGGGTGGTTTAGTCCTCTCCTCAGAGGCCTGACTCCATCCATCACCCTGGCAACAGGGCCTTGTGAAGCCAAACAAAACAGAAGGCCTTCCCAGCCACTCCCCTGCAGCCCTTTACATACTGGGCTTCTGAAGTGTTGCCCTCCAGACCTGGGACCTTGTGAGGCCTGTCTTAAGCCCTAACAATGTCTAAAACTTCAGCAGCACATCCTCAGAGCCATCTCAGGCCTCCACATCACATACCAGAATGCTTTATAACCACGGTAGCTATGGGCTTTCCTTCTCAGAGACTACGTAGATCCCTCCACAGCCCTAGTTACCACAAGAGTTAGCACCTCCTAAACATTCACTATTTATTGCGAATGTATCAGTCATCGTACTGGACACCAAAACCAAATAAGCCTAAGAACCCCTCTTATTCACAATTAAATACCTGGCTTAGTATATATTAAGTGCTCAATAAATGATTGCTAAATAAATAGAGGACTTTACCAAGCCACTCCCCAGCTCCTTCAATCACTTTTTCAGGGCCAGACATTCTTAACAACAGGATCTGGTGGAACCCAGCAAAGCCTTTTCCCTTCTTTAAAGACCAAATACTCCAGGATTCATTTGCTAAGGGGAAGGGGCCATTCCTTAGCAATGAGGCCTGCTATGATCAGGTGGGACATAGGGAAGTCTGAAATGTCACCAGCCAATCCCCTGGGCCATATCAGTCACATGACTGGGTGTGGCAAAGTCTAGTGGGATCTGGGGAGGCTAGAAGTCCCCACACCCGCACTGGTCCCATCCGTCCCACCCTGTGGGCAGAACTCCTTGGTGTTCCTTGTTGCTAAGGGGGCTGAGACTCTGAGCCCTGAGGACTGGTAAAGCTTAGGCTGACCTGGTAGGTCCTGAGACTATTTCCCTTAGAGGCCTTAGCTGAGAGGCCACATGATTTATGAGCACTTTTGTTTTTGGTGGTGGAACTCACCCAGAACTTGACCAGGAAGAAGGCATGGGGGGGGCCACGATCATAGAGCTCCCGCAGACCGCCCTTTTTCTCAGGGAATTTGTCATAGATCTGCCGGACATCCACACTCTCAAGGGGAGGTGCTCCAGGGCTGGGGCAGTGCTGGCTGATGTGTACAAACAGGTGCCTCTGGTACTGAGGAGGGACAGCCATGGATGAGGAGTGGGAGACGGGCTGGACCCTCAGCCCTCACTGCCCAAGCCCACCCCCCACCCCATCACCATTGCCACAGCTCCTGCTCGCTGTCCCACTGGGCCCAGCTCTCAGGCACTGTCTCCACTCCCTGCTGCCCCTTTACTCACACAGTACCTCAGTCCCCAAGCCCTGTCCTTACTGCCCAATTCTCTGCACTGTCCTGCTCTCCATCCCCACAGCCCTGTCCCCTCCCACCCTCACCCCAGCCTTCTCCCTGGCCTCCCAGCCTCCAGTCTCTCCTCTCCAGTTCATCACTCACATGCCTCCAGAGCTGACCCTAGCCCTCCTCTGCTCATAGTCCTCCCATGGCTCCCCAGTGCTCCAAGGACAAAGCCCACATCCCCTCAACCTGGCCCTGTACTGAATAGGTGTTCATGGACAGATGGACGGACGGATGGATAGATGGATGGGAATCTACCCAGCCCAAATCAGGACTTCCTGTCTGTTCCTGTTCTTATCACTCCTGTCCATAGCCTGAAAATATTCCTCCTCTCTTCCAATACAAATCCTCCTTCCATCTTTCCAGGCCCAAGTCCATCCAAATCTGCCTCTTCCTGGAAGCCTCCCTTGATCTGTATCTCTCTGCCCTACATTTTCTATGGTTCCCCATCACCCTCTAGACAAACTCTGGGTCCCTCACTCAGCTTGGCAATGCCAGCTCCTCCAGAACCAGCACCTCCCCACCTATCTGCAGCCTCACCAGCTCCCACCATATTCAATGATTTGTTTCCCTGAAAACTTCATGCTGTTTCTATCTCTGTGTCTCAAACATCCAGTTCTGCACATGGCAAACTCCTATATAACCCTCAAAGCCCAACTCAAGTCTTGTCATCTCCAGGAAATCTTCACTCACTCCCCAGGTATAATTACTCCTCTGTACACCCACAGAAATGTGAGCGTCCCCTATCCCAGCACATACTTGTTATTCAACAGACATCTATCGAGCAACCTACTGTATGCAGGCACTATTCTTGGTCCCAGGGCTACAAGGCAAAGTCCCTGACCTCATGGACCTATTGACAGAGACAGAAAAATTTTTAAATCATTCCGTGGATAGTATAACCTTCAGAGGGTGATGTACGATATGAAAAAATAAAGCACAGTAAAGGGATCAAGAGTGATGGTAGCCGGCTTTTTCCATAAAGTGGTTTGGGAAAGCCAATCTGAGAAGATAGTCAAGCAAAGGCCTGAATGAATGGAGGGAGAGAATGGAGATATCCAGGAAAAGCAGATTCAGGTGCAAAGGCCCTGAACCTGGAGTGGGGCTGGCATGTTTGAGAAAGGGCATGGAGGCCAGTGTGCCCAGAGCAGAGTAAACACAAGTGAGAAGGCAGTAGGTAAGATCAGGACAGGAATGAAGGTAAGATCACCCAGAGCCTTTGTAGGCAACTGAAAGGACTGTAGCTTTTGCTACAAATGAGATGGGAGGGTTTTAACCTGATCTGACTTGGGTTTTACCACAACCACAATATACAGCAACTAGTGTTGAGGTCGCTGTGGCAGAGACTGCTGGATTCACAAACCCCAGTTCCTCGTCACACAGCGAAACTACACTTCCCAGGCTCCTCTGCAGTTAGGTGTGACCATGTGACTACATTCTGGCCAATGGGATGTGAGCAGCCCTGATCATTGCCACTTCTAAGCCAGACTCATAAAACCTGCACAGTTCTTGACTCTCTCCCTTTCACCATCTGCCAGCCAGATGCAGAGCATCCAGCAGCATCTTCTGAAGCCCTAGAAAATGGCAGAGCCACAAAATGGAAGAAGGTTGGATTCCCCAAATCACTGTGTGGTACGCTCCTGCCCACCAGCCACATTGAAATGTTAATGAGTGAGAAACTTCTCTGATGTTCAGTCCCTGAGGCTTGGGGGTTATTTCTTCTAACAGTCAGTCCACTCTGACTAATACGGCATTTGTCTTCATCCTAGGCCAGGAAAGCTTGCACCTAAAAACAGATTTTCTTCTCCAGGTTCCCATTATCTACCACAAAGCCTGCCACACAGTAGGTGCTCCAAAATGTTTACTGAATGAATAAACGAGGTCCTGGGGGATTTCTCTGGCCTTCCCAACACATGACCCCAACCCTCCCATTTCTTTATCCTAGTACTCAAAGTGTAGTCCCTGGACTAGCAGCATCAACATCACCTGGGAGCTTACTAGAAAGGCAAATTCTCAGATCCTACACCAGACCAACTGAATCTGAAATTCTAGGGATGGGCCTAGCAATCTGTGTTTTAACAAACCCTCCATGCATAAATTTGAGAACCACTGCTTTATGCTTTCCCTTCTTATAACACTGTTTGTTTCAAACCCAACCCCGCCCCCCCCCCCCCCCCCCCCGGGACTATCCCAAAATTTCACTCACAGAGTCAGCTGCATCCGGTGGTTCCACAAAGGCCGAGAACTCCACCAACTGCAACCGAGCAGTGCCCAGAGCCCGCGCCTGCCAGGCGGGGGGTGATGGGGCTGGTGGGGGCAAAGCAGGAGGTGAGAGGGCTTGGGGGGGCTCGTACCCTAGAGAGAGAAGAAAAAACAATAAAAGTTGCTAACATTTATTAAATATATCAAGCACTATTCTCTCTTGCCTGCCTCCACTTAGAAGCTGAAAAAGCTAAATACTCACTTTCCCCGCCTCCCTTGCAGCTAGAGGTGGCCATGTGACACAGTCCTGGCCAATGAGACGTTAGGGGAAATCTGCTGGGGGGCTTCTGGGAAGGAGTTTCTTCCTGAATGAAAAAGACAGAACTTTGGGAGGAGAAAGCTTTTGGCTCTGGCCAAGTCCTACTTGGGATGTGATGCCTGGAGTCACAACAGCCATCTTGGGATAATAAGACAGAGGCCAAAGAGACCTATAGAGATGCCAGTCCTGGTATTGCTGAGCTGCTAAGCCAGCACAGGAGCAGCCCACCTCCAGACTTTTTGTTATGTGGAATCATTAAAGCCTTTACTATTTAAGGCACAATTAATTTGGATATTTTGCAACTTGCAGCCAAAAGCATTCCCAATTGATGAATCTGTGGAACCTGAGTTCTCTTTCACCAATGTGAGCTCTTAGGACCACATCAGCATGGACTTCTGGAAGTCATCTTTGCTACCAGGTGGAAAGAGCCTGTCTGGGAATGAAGCCACCACAGAGAAAAGTAGAACCAAGCAAGTCCTGATGCTACCATTTGAGCCCCTGGATCTAGCCATGCCTAAAGCCATAACTCCTGAAATATCAGTTACCTAAACCAATAAATCCTTCTTTCCTTCCTTCCTTCCTTCCTTCCTTCCTTCCTTGCTTTCTTTCTTTCTCTCTTTCTTTCTTTTTTTTTTTTGTCTTCAAGTTTGATTTGGGTTTCTGTTACTGGCAGCTGAAAGAATCTTGATTGATGTATCAATGTCCCCAATGTCCTTTAGTTTAGCAACTGACAGAACATAAAGCCAGTAGATCTGGCTAGAGGCCAGGCTCTTAACCACTATAAATTCTGTGACTCGTCTTTCCATACCCTCACAGGCCCTGCCTCAGAGCTGGACCTCAGTAAGAATGTATTCCCTGATTAATGGAGTGTTGAAGGAAAGGCAGTAGGGGCTGAGAAGAGAGAGGGGAAAACAAGGGAGGGTGGAGAACAGGCTCTTACCTGGGAGGTCAGTAGATGGAGGAGTCAGTGACAAGGAGAATGGTGTCTGCGAGAATGGCTTCACACTGAAGGAGAAAGGAAGCTAGGGGTCAGCAAGAAGGAAAGATGCTAATTGTACCAGCTAACATTTACTGAGGGGCCATGGCAAAGCAGAACCCATGAGAGCACATTGTGGGTACCAATTCATTGAAGCCTCACAACCTATGAGGTAGGTGTGATTACTGCTCTTCTTGTTTTGCATAGGAGGAAACTGAGACACACAAGGGTCAACTGGCCTGCCCAAAATCACACAGCTGGCATGGCAGAGCCTGAGTTCGAAACCAGATCAGTCCCAACCACAAAGCCTGTGGTCTGGAGGGCATTTTGGTACCTCTCACAAATGGCAGAAAGAGAACATAAATGGGGTCTCAAGAGGTGGGGAGAAAACAGAAAAAATAGGAAACTTGGAGAAAGAGGAGGCTGAAAGAGGGTGGAGAGAAAATGACCAGTGGGACATCAGGCCTAAGTTCAGGGTAGGTGGGCAGCACAACAGAAAGCAATGCTTGGACTTCCCTGGTGGCACACTGGTTAAGAATCCACCTGCCAATGCAAGGGACACAGGTTTGAGCCCTGGTCCAGGAAGATCCCACATGCCACAGAGCAACTAAGCCTGTGGCCGCAACTACTGAGCCCAAGTGCTGCAACTGCTGAATCCCATGCTCCTGGAGCCTATGCTCCACAACAGAAGAAGCCACACAATGAGAAGCCCGCACACCCCAATGAAGACCCAACCCAACACAGCCAATAATAAATAAATAAATAAATAAAAACCTAAAAAAAAACATTAAAAAAATAAATAAATAAAATAAAGCAGTGCTGTCCAATTCACAATAGGGAAACATGGAAATAACCTAAGTGTCCATCAACAGATGAATGGATAAAGAGGATATGGCATGTGTGTGTGTGTGTACACACACACACACACACACACACACACACACACACACACACAATGGAATACTACTCAGCCATAAAAAAGAATGAAATAATGCCATTTGCAGCAACATGGATGGACCTGGAGATTATCATACTAAGTGAAGTAAGTCAGACAGAGAAAGACAAATACCATATGCCACAAATGAGCATGTCTACAAAACAGAAACAGACTCACAGACATAGAGAACAGACTTGTGGTTGCTGAGGGGGAGGTGGGTGCCGAAGAGATGGATTGGAAGTTTAGGGTTACTAGATACAAACTATTATATATAGAATGGATAAGCAAAAATTTCTACTGTATAGCACAAGGATCTATATTCAATATCCTGTGATAAACCATAATGGAAAAGAATATGGAAAAGAATGTGTGTGTGTATGTGTGTGTGCATAAAACTGAATTGCTTTGCTGTACAGAAGAAATTAACACAACATTGTAAATCAACTATACTTCAATAAAATAAATTTGTAAAAAATAAAATAAAGCGGTGCTGTCCAATAGAACTTTCAGCGATGATGGAAATGTTCTGTATCTGTGCCATGTGCCGTTCAATTCAGTAGCCACTGGCCACATGTGGCTACTGAGACTATGACCTGTGACTACTATGAATGAATGTGGCTAGGGTATTTGAGGAACTGAATTCTTTTTCTGGTTGTTGTTGTTTTTTTTTTTCTGGCCACACCGTGCGGTTTACAGGATCTTCCCAACCAGGGGTTGAAACCAGTCCACAGCAGTGAAAGCGCCGAGTCCTAACCACTGTACCGCCAGGGAATTCCCAAGGAAGTGAGTTCTTATTTAATTTTAATTTACTTAAATTTCAATAACCACATGTGGCTAGTGACTGCAGTATCCGACAGCAAGGCACTAGAAGTCAATAACCTATAGGTAGGCCAGGAGATGATGGTGAGGAGATTGAGATGTCAGAGATCAGGCAGAGGTCAAGTGTCAAAAGACCAGGATCAGAAAGACACAAACTCCATGGGCATTTAGACCCCAACTCCCGGAAACGTTAACTTAGTACTTGCCATCCTAGTTCTGAAATCTAAACTCCAGTACCCTACCCACTTACTCATTAGGGCCACTGCTCAAATGCCACCTCCTCAAAGAGACCTTCCATGACCCCTGCCTAAATAGAGGACATACACCCCGCTTTGTTTCCCACATTTATTGTTTTCTTATTAATGCTTATTTATTTATTACATGTTTATTGTCTGTCTCCTCCCCTCTCCAAGTATATAAGCTCCATGAAGGCAGGAACTCTAACTTGTTCAATGCTGTGCCTCCAATCCAAGCAGAGTACCAGGCACTTAAGAGGTGCTCAATAAACATTTGACTGACCGGCCAATGGCTTAATACTTCTCTTGGTTTCTGGAACTCCCGAAACTTTCGCACCTCAGGGCCTTAGCATGTGCTGTTTTCTCTGCCTAAAATATTTTCAACCCATTATATACCTGGCTAAGTCCTACTCAGCCTTCAATGTTACCTCCTCAGAGAAACCCCCAGAACTCTCTCCCTCATCCCAGAACCTGTTGCAGTTCTTTACACCATGGCACACACTTTAATTTAGTGTTTATGTAGGTGATGATTTAAGGAGCATTCGTCACCCCCATTTGACTCTCAGCTCCATAAAAGGTGGGACCCTGGTGCCCCGTGTGATGCTTGCTGAACCACCCCTCCTTCCAGCCCAACCTCCTCCCCTGCAAACCTGTGGTTCCTTCGGCCCTCAGGGACTAGTTCGGACCCTTTCCCGTGTCTCCATCCAGCAACACGTTCCCAGGGAACGTTCTTCTCTCCCAGCCTGGATCCCACAGCCTGTCACTGTGCTCTTTCTCTGGCAACACTCTCAATGCTCCTGCCTCCCCATCCTGAGGCCACACTGCCCTACCAACACCCACCCAGCCTGGATCCAGTGCCACCTCTCCGGGCTAAAAACTCCATTTCCCATGAGCCTCTGGGGCCCACTTCTAATCTAGGCTTGAAGCATATTCTGTCACCCTCAGGGCTCTCTCAGAGCTGCAAAGCAGCCCATTTCCTTCCTTCTGACTCTGAGAGAAGACAAAGAATCCCGCTCTACCTCAGGCCCAAGAACCACCTTTATGGGGTGAGAATAAGGCTTTGTCATGAGCCTCTGGGGCTCCACGCATCCCTCTGGACCTACAGAGGTTCCCAAAACTTTGGACCTACAACTGCCTTTCCATGAGCCTCTGCGGCCCAGACAATCTCTCTGGGAGGCCATTATCCCCAGGGGCATCCTACAGGCCCTTCATATTCATCAGATCCCATGCTGAGCTTATTTCCTCCTCAAACCCGCTCCTCTCCCAGGCTGCACATTTCTGGATGGCCCCTCCAACCCCAGTCACCAGCCAGATCCCAAGCACTGTCCTTGCCTCCTCCCTCCTTCTCAGCCCATCAGGCCCCAGCCCCATCCCTCCTCCTCCTGCCTCTCTGCCCCATCCCCTCCTCCTCCTGCCTCTCTGCCCCGTCCCCTCCTCACTACCCCAGCTCAGACCTAGTTCTCTTCTCTGGACTATTACCCCAGTCTCCTCCCTGGGATTCAAGTGCAGATAGCCTGACTCCAGAATCTATGTTCACAAGGGAGTTAGGAGCTGGAAGGTGGGATGAGAAAGGTCTGGAAGGGGGAGGGGTGGGGGGTGGGGAGCAGGTGCTGAGCCAGAATAGAAAGTACTTACTCTGGAACATTCCAGGGGGGCCCAGAACCCCCCGACCAAAACTGGAAAAGCTCTGGGGCCTGAAGAAACAAAGAAGCGGGGTCAATCAATTTCCTGTTGAAACTGCACCCCCATCCCTCCAGCCCTGAGCCCCACAACCCCCAACCCAGGCCACCTGAGGACCGGCGGGACCCAGTTTGGCCTGCAGGGAAGGTGCTGAGATGAGCTGGGCCGAGGACATGGTGGCCATGGTCTGAAAAGCTTTGTCCTTGGAAACCTGGTCCTGGGGGAAAAGTTGGAGGTCCATGTTAGTGGGAAGTCCTAGTGGACACAGGAAGGGTGGGACGGCGACAGGGCAGGGCGAGCCTGGGGAGATGCAGAGTTGGGGAGTCAAGGCAAAGGGTTGAGGGAGGGTCCAAATCCCTCTCACTACAGCCCCCTGCCCCTCCTGGCTCCTCAGGAATGTCTGGGAAAGGGAGGGAGGATGGGCAGGGGGACTTACCACATTCAGGGCCTGCCCATGGGGGTGGGGGAGGGTGCCAAAGGAGGAAAGAAAACATGACTTAGGAGATGAGGCCTGGACTGTCCCCTTCACCTTCCTGCCCTCCCAATCCCTACAGCCCAGCCACCCTGAGCTGAGCAGCGGAGGAAGGGATGAATATGGAACAGAGAGTAGGGAAGGCCAGGCCTAGAGGGGAAAAGAGGTTCCCACGCCCAGAATAAAAGACAGCAATAAGGGTTTCTAGGCTCAGAAAGAGCCGGAAGTGGAGGTTTCCGAATACGCAGGCAACAGGAAATGAGACTTTTAGACCCAGAGGGAAGAGACAGTGAAGATTTCCTGGCCCAGGCAGGAGAGAGGGGAGACAGTGAGGTCCAGAAAAGACCAAAGACTGGAAGTGAAGGTTTTCAGACTTGAAGAAAAAGGAAGGAGAGGCTTTTGGGTACAAAAAGAACAGGCAGTGGGAAGTTGTTGTATAACAAAGGGAGTCCAACTCGAGGATGGAAGATGCCTTAGAGGACTGGGGCGGGGAGGGTGGGGGGGACTTGAGGGGGGGGAGTCAAGGAAGGGAGGGAACACGGGGATATGTGTATAAAAACAGATGATTGAACCTGGTGTACCCCCAAAAAAATAAAAAATAAAAAATAAAAAAAAGAACAGGAAGTGTGGTCCCCAAGTCCTAAGGAAGAGGCAGAAAAGACCCCAAACTCAGAGGATTAGAAAGTGAGGGTCTCAGTCCAAGAGGGAACAGGAAATCCAGAGGATGCAAAACAGAAAAGGGATATGAACATCTCCGAAAGGAAATGAAGGTTTCTGGGCACAGAAAGTGCAGGCAGGCCATGTGGGAAGATGAACCAGAAAGAGACAAAGAGGAGATTCTCACACAAGAGAGAAAAGGCAATGAGGACACCAGGGAGTGGAGGGGAGGGGAGGAGAGGGAGAGTGAAGACAGCAGTAGTCAGAGGAGAGGCCCAATGCCCCATCCTTCTTGCCTGTTCTAAGCCAAATCACGGTCCCCCTCTCTCTATGATACTCTTCCTACCCAGGGTCTCTATTCACCCCTTTGCTGGGCCACTAACCTCCCCACCTTGGGTCTCTGCTCCCCAGCTCTGTCTACCTCTCTGTGTGACTCTGTCCCCACCCCTGGGTCTCTGTCCCCCACCCCGTGTCTCTCCCTCTTTCTCTGGATCTTTGTTGCCCTCTCTCTCTGGGTCTCTGTCCCCTCCACCCAAGTCTCTGTCCTCCTCTGTCTGGGTCCCTGTCCTCCTCTCTCTGGGTCTCTATCCCCCTCTCTCAGGGTCTGTGCCTCCCTTGCAGGGTGTCTGCCACGATCCCTTGACCTCTACCTTGAGCTTGGACTGGATTTCCCTCGATTTCCTTCGGGCCAAAACCTGGATGTGACTAGAGACCTGAAGGGAGTGAAAAAGAAGCAGATTCAGGCCACAGACACTCACTCCTTGCATCCCCTACCCCTTCCCTCCCTCAAGGTGCCCCACGGAGCTGCTGAAACACAAAAGATGTCAAATATACAGAAAGGTTCATTTGTCTCGGAGCAGAAGAACACAGATGTGTCCATAAAGGCTACTCTTCTCTCACTTACACTACTGATCATCCCAGACCCAGCAAATCCGGGTCTTATTTTCCTTCCCCATCCTTTTCTCTTTGGCTCTTCTGATCTGTCTTACCCTCTGGTTCTCATGCAACTGCTAGGAGAACTATACCAAAATAGGCATAGTTAGAGCATACTAACAGAGGTGCCAAGAACAGAGACAAAAGCACATGAACAAGCCCCTCCTCTAACGTGAATCTGCCGGCAGGATGACCCTGAGAAGACAAGCCCACGCCAAACAGAAGCCCACAAGGCAGTCCTGAGACCTGTTTGCGAGTTCGAGTCTTCCCCGTTCTCAGCTTGATGTAGCGGGCAATCAGCTCATTCCGACCTGAAAAGTCAAAGATGGAACAGAGTCAGACCTTCAGCAGAACTTCCCAACACAGAGGACACCAGGGAAGGAGAGAGAAGCAACATTTCCCAGAGGCTCACAGCAAGTCAGGGGCTATAAGGGAGAGGAGTTATGACTGCAGGCTTTGGAGCCAGGCTGCCTGGGTTCAAATCCCAGTTCCGCCACACACTGGTTCTGTGTGGACTCAGGCGAATCACTTAGCCTTGTTGGTCTTGGTTTCCTCATCTGTGCAAACGGTGATGCTAGCTCTTACCTGAGTCATTGTGAGGATACATTGAGCTTTTATGTGACGTGTTTAGAGCTCCACCAATGTTGCTTAATATTTTTATTAACCAGTGGGGGCTAAGGCAAAAGAGGGCTGGACTCACCATACATCTTGCCTTCATCAGACAGGATGATTTTCCGTCGGCCACAGGGTGGGTAGATGGCCAGGGCCTCCTGGAAGCTCTGCTCGATGTCTGGACTCCAGACACCTTCTGCATCTGGGCCCCCGTCTCCCCCCGCCCCCTCACTGCCGCCGGTGCCCTCCTCGCTTCCTTCCTCACTTCCTGTCCAGCCGCTGCCATCGTCCAGGGGGGCCCCAGCCCGGGGTTCCCCCATCTGGGCCTGGAGGAACACAGAGTTCAGCAAGGTTCCCCTGACCCGCCCAGAGGGACCTCAGAGCGGGGTGGGCTAGGAGTCCAGACTGCTGGGTCTGAGGGAGGAGGCTGGAGGACCCCTGGATCTGAGGGAGGAGAGGGTTTGGGGGCCTGGACTCCTGGGTCTCAGAAAGGAGGGGGCTGGAGGCCGAACTCCTGTATCTGAGGGAAGCAGGAAACTGGAGGCCTGGACTCCTGGGTCCTGGAGGAGAAACAGCTGGATTTATGGGGAAGCTTAGGGTCAGAGCATGCTCGTCCGTGTTCTCGGGGGAGCCTAGATTGTGATGAAATCTTGAAGATCCCAGAGTAATGACCAGGGTCCAGGAGGGCTGAAACTTTCGGTGTGGATTACTGGTTTAAAGAAGACAGGAGTCAGGGCCTAGTTGCAGGGAAGGGGGATGTGGGTGAGATCTTCTCAGTCCCACCCCAAGAACAGGTGCCAGGATGCGAGCAGCAGCTGCTAGAAAAGGAGGGGCACAGGCCCTAGTGAGGCTGCGGGGAGATCTAGAGCGAGGAGGACAGAGACTCAGAGACTGAGAGAGAGAGAGAAGGACAGAGTCCCAAAGAGAGGGAACAGAGACCCAGTGTCGGGGGACAGAGACCCAGAGGGAAGGGGACCAGAGATCCAGAGAGAGGGGGACAGAGACCCAGAGGAAGTGGGACAGAAACTCAGGGCAGAAACTCAATCCAAGACCAGGAAAGATCCACAGAACCACAGACTGGGGGGCAGGGGCGCCCTGCCATCAGGAGAGACAGAACAAAGGGCCCAGGCGTCCCCTCCCCCAGTTTCCCACAACCCCCATCAGGGGAGGGGCTGGCCAGCGAGGGAGCCTCCCCTCTGGCCCCGGCCCCGCCCCTTTCCTCCCCTCCCCCCACTGCGCCGTGGGCTCGGATCCAACTCAAGTTCCCAGTGACTTTCCGGAGGCCGGGAACAGGGGAAAAGTTTTTCCAATACAGTCAGATCCCGCCTCCCTGGCGGCTCCGCGTCTTCCACAGCGTTCCCAGGACCCCAGAGTCCAGGCCCCCATCCCCCTCCTCCCTCGGACCCCGGAGCGCCGGCCCAGACAAAGACCCCAGGCCGAGCCCAGTGGCGCTGAGGCATTCAGGACCCCCGTAGGCCAAAATCACAGCCCAGCTCTCCCCCATGTGGCCAGACAAAGGGACGGAGGAGCCGAGTCAGAAGGATCCCCCCTAATTTCCCGCCCCAGGCCCCAAACCTCCAAAGAGACAAGACCTAAGATCCAGAAAGCACCGTAGCCCCCCTTCTGCCACCCAGGAGGCCTCCTTTCTCCATGAGGAGGACCAGGAGCCCACAATCACACACACAAACCAATTCGGTCAGAAACAAGTGTGGGGCCCTTTCTCACTTGAAATCAACACCTCCTCAGACACTCACCCCCCCACCCCCCGCAGTCCGCAGCCCTCACCCACGCCCAGGCACACACTCCCAATCTCAGACCCATCAACAGACACCCTAACTCCGGGGAAAGTTCCCAACTCCACACTTAGACTCGGTCACAAGTGCAAACTCGGAGCCCCGGGCAAAAAGAGGGCGGCAAGCAATTCAGAGACGGTCCCACAAACACCTCAACTCATAAGGCATAACTTCCCACCCGAACTCACACACCCCAAAGCAGGATCCCCGACTCCCGCCGGCGCCTTCCTACCTACCTCCCGGCCTGGGGCTGGGGAGCCGCGGGCGGGCGGGGCGCTGCGAGGGAGAAAGTTGCCCGGGAGCTTTGTTTGGGAAAAGTGGGAGGGACCGGAGGGGGGGCGGGTCCGGGCGCCGGACAGCGGGAAGGGGGATCCGACGGTGACAGTTTGGGGGAGGATTTTTGCTTTGGCAAAAGAGAAGTGAAGTCTAGCTGGGGCCTGGTGAGAATTTCGCGATTCTGATGCTTGGATCCCTGAGAGAGGAGGAGAACTGGCGGTCTGGACACCTGGGTCTGAAGGAGGATTGATGCGGACCAGGAAATCTGTCTGTATCTGAGAGAGGAGGAAATTGGGGGCCAAGATTCCTGAGTCTGGAGGAGGAAGGGTCTGGGAGCCTGGACTCCTGGCTACCCTCTAGTGTAGTTTGTATGTTGGAGATGTGGAAGTGATTCAAAGGAACGCAAAAGAATCTTTCTTGTTCAGCCTCAAATGTATTTTTGAGGATAGAGGTATGGGGATGGGTTTTTGATTGATTTCCATTAATTTCTTTTGATTGATTGGTTTCCTTGTGACCTCATCAGAGTAAAGGATCGTGGCCAAGACGACTGGGAGTGTATTGGAGATTCCCGAAGGCGGAGACTCCCGCATCCACCCGCACTAGTGGACTAGAGGTGGCAGCTGTCCCAGGACAGGAGAGAGCCTCGGTGCCTGAGGAGAAAGAAGAGGGTCCCTTAATCATATCCTTTAAAAATGAAGCGTCCCTTAAAGACGAGGAGTTGAGTGTTCAAACTCACGAGACGAGATGGCCTGGCCTCCAGACTCTGGGGTCCTGAGGAAGAAGGGAGCCCAGATTCCGGGTTCCTTGTAAAGTGGTACATAGGACTGGATTTAGGGTTTCTTGAGAGCTTTTTAGTGGAACCGAAAAGGGCTTGGGGTTCAGCGTTCCTACATTGCCCTCTGTTGAGCGCATTAATAGTTTCAAAACCTGGAGAAGAGAAAAGGGACACGGAGAAACTCTCAGAGATAGATACAAAACTAAGCAGTGGGCGAATCAGAAGGACTGTTAGGATGCAGGTATTTCTTGAGCAGTGGGAGCCTAGAAATGGAACTGAGGGCGCTAGGGGCAAGATCTGGGGCACAGAGGCGTGGCCTGGGTGCGGGGGCGTGGCTCTAAGTCAGAGGCGGGGCCACCTGCTGCCGGAGAGAGACTGTTGCAAGATGGCTACGATCAGAGAATACCGGCAACACTGGGCCTCCAGGGCCGAGGTCAACCAACAGGGGGCGTGGTCTGACTATGGGGGTGTGAACTTGAAATCAACCCCAGGCTCAGGCTTAAGGGGCTTGGCTCTTCCCTTAAGGGCGTGACTGTCCAATAGAGGGCCAGGCTCATGGATGAGGTCAGCATGGGCGTGGTCAGACAATAGGGGCGAGTCCAGAGCTTGCGGAGCTCATCCAACGCTCCAGGTATCCGGCCTGGGCTCGTGATCAGAACTGTTTGGATTTAACAGTCCGTGGACGGCCAGAGTCTGGCCAGAGTCTGAGAGTCCGGTGACCGGGCTGTGGTCTAGTATAAAGGCGGGGCCCAGAAGAAGGGGCGGGGCGTGGGAGAAGGTGAGGAGGAATGAGATCTGGATATGAATGTGGGTGAAGGAGAGAAATGAGATCCGCTGTGTGAGGCAGAGCCCAGAAAAGCCGGGCCTGGGGGGAGGGGAGAGGCCTCACAAGATGGAGGGGGTTGGAGCAGAACGTAAGAGGAAGGGGGAAATGGGCGGGCTGTGAGGAGCTCCTGGGCCAGGGGTTGGAAGAGGTCGTTGCCTAGGGTGAGGGTGTGGGCACTTGGCGGGGGGAGCCTTTATAGGGGGCGGGGGGGGGGCTCTGACTCCTGCCCTTGCCACAGCTTCCCGGCCGGCCCCGCAATGCAGCACTTGCTGGTCCTGTTGCTGCTGCTCTCCTCTGCCTCGGTGCCTCCCTCCACTGCAGCCCCGATCCGCGATAGTGACGCCCAGGAGAGCTCCTCGGGTTTTCTGGGTCTCCAGAGTCTACTCCAAAGCTTTAGCCGGCTTTTCCTGAAAGTAAGCGCTGCTGTGCGTTGGGGGAAAGAAGAGGTACAGAGAAGAGGGACAGGGGCAGATGGTTCCTGAGGGATGGAAGGGGCTCAGGGAGACAGAGTGGGAGGCAGGTCGCGGCCAGGTAGAAAGACAGACAGGAAGAGAGGGAGTCGAGGGACAGAGAGCGCGCGCGACAGGGAGACTGAGAGATAGGAAGAGAGGGAGGGAGACAGGCAGAGAGGGAGACAGACAGGAGGAGAGAGGGATGGGGACAGAGAGACAGAAAACAGATGAGGGGCAGGAATGGGAAGGAATCGGGACAGATGGGGGCAGGAGGTGACCTAGTTAGGCCCTAAGGGTCAGAGGATGGAGCAGGAAGGGGATCCTGACAAGACTACGGATGTCCTGGGGAGTCCAGAGATCCAGCAGCTCCCTGATTCCTTCTCTGGCCCCAGGAAGGCCTGCTGCGGGGCATGGACAGCTTCTTCTCTGCCCCTGTGGACTTCCAGGGCCTCCCTAGGAACTACCACCAAGAAGAGAACCAGGAGCGCAGGCTGGGAAACAACACTCTCTCCAGCCATCTCCGGATTGACAAGGTGCCTATGCCAGGAAGTCCCTCCTGGAGTCTCCCCACAATCCCTCATGCTGCAGTATCTGTCAGAGAGGAGGGCAAAGGAAGAAAGCAGTTTTTTTCTCACTCTCCCTCCTGTCCTCACAGATGACCAACAACAAGACAGGAGAGGTGCTGATCTCTGAGAAGGTGGTGGCATCCATCGAGCCAGGAGAGGAGAGCTTGCAGGGTGACTGGAAGGTTAGGACACGCCGCCGACAAAGTGTCCAAGCTCAAACACTTCCTGTAGTTTAGGAGGAAAAGATGAATTGACTGTCCCGCTCCCTCTGTGTTGGACTTCCTCTCTCCGGGCCTCAGTTTTGTCATCTGTCAAAAGGGACTAACCACCTCTTAGAAATGAGGTTTACAGTCTCAAAGTACATCCTTGCTTGTTTCCAACCCCAGAAGGTTTCGTAAACAAAAAAAAAAGGGCTTTTTCATTCCAAGTGCTTGGTAGGATTCACCCTCGTAAACCTCAAAGTATGTTTTAATCTCAAAGTACTCTGCAAACCTCCAAGTATTTTTTAATCTATCCCAAAGTGCTTGGTAAATCTCTCCCTTGTAAACTTCAAAATGTGATTTTTAATAATTCCCAAGTACTTTATGAACCCCAAATGCTTTATGTATCTCACCTTCATAAACCTCTAAGAGCGATTCTAATCACAAAGTACTTATTTTTTGATTCTAAAAAGTTTTAAGAACCCTCAAATGCTTGGCAAACCCACATGGTTCTCCCCCACACACTCCCAGCTTTTAATTTAACAAATTTCAAATCTACAGAAAAGTTGAAAAAAAAAACAGTGCAATAAACCTGTACCCCCTTTTCCACAGAGCAGGGCTTTTCAACATCAGCACCATTGGCATTTGGGGCTAGATAATTTTTTGTTGAGGGGCTGTCCTGTGCGCTACACAATGTTCAGCAGCATCCCTGCCTCTATCCAACTAGAAGGAAGTAGCATCCGTACCCCCTCCAGTTGGGACAACCAAAAATGTCTCCAGACTTGGGTTGAGAACCACTGGCCTAGATTCACCACCTGTTAACGTTTGACCAGACTGACTTTCATTTTACTTTTTTCTTTTTGAACCATATGACAGTAAATTACTGACATCATGATACTTCACCCCTAAATCCTTCAGCAGATCTGTCCTAATAATAATGCATTTGCCTGAATGGCCACAGTGCCATTTTTACCCCCAAGAAATTTAACATTGATAGCACACTATTATCTCTGTATTAGTTTGCTAGGTCTGCCGTAACAAAGCCCCACAGATTGGGTGGCTTAAGCAACAGATGTGTATTGTCGCATGGTTCTCGAGGCTAGGTGTCCAAGATAAAGGTGCCAGCAGGATTGGTTCCTACTGAGAGTTGTGGGGCAGAATCTGCTCCAGGCTTCTGGTGGTTTGCTGACAATTCTTTAGTGTTCCTTGGTGTGTAGATGCTTCATCCCCATCTCTGCCTTCATCTTGGCATGGAGTTTTCTATATCTGTATTTCTATGTCCAAATTTCCCTTTTGCATAAGAACACCAGTCATATTAGATTAGAGCCCAGTCTAGTGGCCTCATCTTAACTAATGAAAACTACAGTGACCCTATTTCCAAACGAGATCACGTTCTGAGCTACTAGAGTCCTAATGGACCTCAACATATGAATTGGAGAGCTGGGGAGACACAATTCTACCTGTAACTATCTCCTATAGAGAGCTTCCCAAACCTCAACTTACTGAAATGCAGACTCTGATCCAGTAGGTCTGGATGGGGTGAGGCCTGCTCATTTACATGCCTAACAAGCTCCGAAGTGATGCTGATGCTGCTGGTCCACAGCCCTCACTTTGACTAGCAAGGACCAAACACATTGAAATGTCCCTGCTGGATCAAAAGCTGTGCACAAGAACTGACGTGATTTTTGATGCAGGATTCAATCAAGGATCACATGTTGCAACTGTGGTCGTAATTCTTTAATCCCAAAGTGCTTTGTACATTTCAAACTGCTTTCTAAACCTCAGGGGATGCTTAATCCTAAAGTGCTTTGGAAACTTCCATAATGTCTTCAAATCCAGAGTGTTTTCAAACCTCAGAGTTTTAAACCCAAGTGCTTTGTAAACTACAAGGTGAGCTTTTAACTCCCAGAGCATCCCGTATGTGGCAAAGTGGGTTGAATATGCCAGGGGAGCATCCTGAGGCTGTCCACTTGGAGTTTAAGAGGGTCTCCTTGTCCCTCTTCGCCAGGTACCCAAGATAGAGGAGAAGGAGGCTCTGGTGCCTGTCCCAAAGGCTGTGGACAGCTTCCACCCGGAACCCCACCCCCGAATGGCCTTCTGGATCATGAAGCTGCCACGGCAGAGGTCCCACCAGGATGCCCCGGAGGGTGGCCGCTGGCTCAGTGAGAAGCAACACCGCCTGCAGGCCATCCGGGATGGGCTTCGCGAGGGGACCCGTGAGGATGTCCTCGAAGAGGGGACCCAGAGCTCCTCTCACGCCAAGCTGCCTGCCCGCAAGACCCACTTCCTGTATATCCTCAGGCCCTCCCAGCAGTTATAGGGGTGCTGCATGTATCCCACCCGCACCAGACCCCACCCCAAGCACCATATGGAAATTAAACTTTTTCTTACATCCAGCGGCACTGTCTCCTTTTGGGATCTGTCCCCAAGCCTCAGCCAACCAAGCCATGGCAAGTCCCCCCAACCCTAGCCTTGAGCACATCTTGCTGAACTGTTAGTTCTTGCCAATGTCTCCAGGTTGTTTTCTCATTCAGACGCTGTCTTCTGACTGGGCAACTCTGTCACCTCCATCCCCACTTGTCACCCTCAGTCCCCATCCCTGTCACCTCCAGCTCTCTCTGCCCTCCGGCTCCCAACTGTTTCACTCCGGTCCTGTCTGTTCACTCTGCCCTTGCACTAGTTTCCTATTACCAAGGCAACAAATGACCACAAGTGTAGCGACTTAAAACAATACAAATGTGAGGATTCTTACTGATCTATAGGTCAGAAATCCAGCATGATTGAGCTGGTCCTCTGTGCTAGTCTCACAAGGGCAACTTCAAGGTGTTAGCCAGTGGGGTTCTCATGAGACTGCTTCCAAGATTATTCAGGTGGTTGACACAGTTGAGTCCCTTGGGGTTCGACTGAGGTCCCTGCTTCCTTGCTGGCTGCCACCTGGGACCACCCACCCTTAACTCCTAGAGGTCTCTCTCCAGTTCTTGCGTGTAGAACCCATGCCTCAAGTCTCACACATGGAATCTCTTTGAATTTGCCTTCTGCCCCATCTCCCTTATGCCTTCCTCTTCCTCTTCCAGCAGGAGAGAGTTCTCTGCCTTGAAGGGTTCATGGGATTGGATTGGGCCTACCTGGACAACATATTAAACAAGTTCCAGGAATTAAAGGGGAGTCATCTTTGAGGGGACCATTATTCTGCCCACTGCAGGTCCAGACTCTGTCACCTCCAGCCCCCAAGTCTGTGTCTCCAGCCCTGTCTCTGTTATATCCACCTGTCTCAACACTCTCGTCTTTATCTTCTCATTCCCTGACTCTCAGTTTATATGGTGACTCCATCTCGACTTGCTCTATGTCTCTCTCCCTTTGTCCCTGTCTGTCCCTCCATGCCCATCACCTCAGACTCAATCTCTGCAAGCCAGGCCTGCTGCCTCAGCCAAACCTGGAAGCTCAGAGACCCTGTCTTGGCTGCCCTGCCAATTTGTCCCCCACCCCCAATTCTCAGAGCATCTCCTATTCCCCCCGAGATCCCTCTCTCAAGATCCACCATTGAGGGACTTCCCTGGCGGTCCAGTGCTTAGGACTCCACACTTCCACTGCAGGGGGCGAGGGTTCGATCCCTGATCAGGGAACTAGGATCCCACATGCCACAGCTGGGGGGCCAAAAAAAAAAACACACCAAAAAAAAGAAAAAAAATGAGAAGGCACATCAGGGTCTTTTGGGTGCTGAGTCTTAGGGGATGCAGACACAACATGCACTTTCTCCCTCAAAGCCCAGGTTCAGGGTTGGATCACCCCACAGAGAGACTTAGCACATTCAGGAAACTAGCAGTGTGTGGGCATAAATAAAAGAGAACTTTCTCTGGAAAAAAATTGTTTTTGATTATTCCAAATAAGCATCAATATGCCGTCATGGAGAATATCAGAACTTGATTGGCCTTTCCATACCTTCTCTCCCTAGTCCCCACTCCTATTCCTTTCCCGCCATTGACAACTATTTCTTGTGTTTAATGTGTATTTTTGGTAAGTGTATTATTCAGCTAGGACTGTCATAAGAAAATACCACAGTCTGGGTGACTTAAACAACAGAAATTTATTTTCTCACAGTTCTGGAGCTAGAAGTCGGAGATCAAGGTGCCGGCAGGTTTGGTGTCTTCTGAGGCCTCTCTCCCTGACTTGCAGATGGCCATCTTTTCTTCATGTCTTCACATGGTCTTTTCTCATGCATACACATGTCTGTATCCAAATTTCCTCCTCTTGTAAGGACATCAGTCATATTGGATTAGGGCCCACCTTACAGACCTCATTTTAATGATCTCTCTGAAGATCTTGTCTCAAAATATGATTGTATTCTGAGGTACCAGTGGGTAGGGCTTCAACATATGAATTTTGGGAAGACACACTTCAGCTCCTAACAGTACAATTCTTGCTAAATATGATCATTCCTTTTTATGCATATATTTTTAATTTCCATTGGTGGTATTACGTATGTTATTCTTATGGGGCTTTTTTTCAGCACTATCTTTAAGATCCCTTCATATTGCATTGGTACATCCAATATCCCTCCAATCCATTGAATAAACTTCATGATCAGTCTTCACCACGTGTAACCTCTCCACACTCTCAGTGAGGCACAACTGAGTTGCCCCTGATTTCCCACCATTACAAATAATGCTACAGTAAACATTAGTATATATGACCCCTTGTGGCCCAGAAGGAGAGAAGGAGGGATTGGGGGGTGGGGGGGGCGGGGAGCCTATAACCAGTAAAAGAATTGCTGGGTTGTAGAGGATGCATCTACCTATTTTGATTAGGTCTGACAAGTCTACTCCCTCTAGCAGTCCATGAGGATTCCATAAACCTTAACCACACCTGGCATCTGAGGAAAGAGATGTTTCCCAGTCTGCAGAAGAATAGAAGTATCCATCCACAGGTGATTCAGATACTGGCATTATCAGACAGAGAGCTTAAAGTAACTATGATTAATATATTCAAAAAAATAGATGAAAATAAATTGGATCAGAGAACTGGAATCTAAAAGAGAGGAATCTAAAATGTAAATTTTAGAACTTATAAATAAATCAAAAATTCAGTAGATGGGTATTACAGCAGTTTAGACACAGAGGGAAACAGGTCAGTAGAAAATATCTAGACTGAATCACAGTGAATAAAGATAGAAAATACAGGGACTTTCCTGGTGGTGCAGTAGTTAAGAATCCGTCTGCCAATGCAGGGGACACGGGTTCAATCCCTCAACCAGGAAGATCCCACATGCCTCAGAGCAACTAAGCCTGTGAGCCACAACTACTGAGTCTGCGCTCTAGAGCCCACGAGCCACAAATATCGAGCCCGTGTGCCACAACTACTGAAGCCCACGTGCCTAGAGCCCGTGCTCCACAACAAGAAAAGCCACCGTAATGAGAAGCCTGCGCATCGCAACAAAGAGTAGCCCCCACTCACCACAACTAGAGAAAGCTCGCGCGCAGCAATGAAGACCCAACGCAAAAAAAAAAAAAAAAGACCCAACGCAGCCCCAAAATAATAAAGTTCTTTAAAAAAGATAAAATTAAAAAATAAATAAAATAATAAAGTTGGGTGTTGGGTACCTGGGGCTTTGTATATATTTGAGGTTTTCCAAAATACGTTTTTTTTTGAAGTAACTGAAACTAAATACTCCAAATAAAAGGCAAAGATTTCCTGATCTACAACTATATGCAACAGTATAGCTGAATTTCACAAAATACTGAGCAAAAGAACCAGATTACAAAAGAGTATATACTGTATGGTTCCATTTATATGGAGTATGAAAACAAGCAAAAGTAACTTATGCTGTTAGACACAAGGGTAGCGGGTACCCTTGGGGAGAGTGCTGGTGCTGTGTCTGGGTGGTTAAGGGTCTACAGTTATTAACTTTTGTCCTTCCTGGTAGAGAGGAGAGAGGGAACACCTTTACAAATTCATATTCATGGGGATTCCCTGGTGGTCCAGTGGTTAGGACTCCGAGCTTCCACTGCAGGGGGCACAGGTTCCATCCCTGGTATTGTCTTCATCTCAAAAATGGTCTTATGCCATAGTGGGATATTTTGGGGTGGTATATTCTGCTACCCTTCACTGTATATAAGATTAACATTCAAAAATCAATGATATCCCTAAATATTAAAAACAAAAAGATTTTTAATGAAATTTTTAAAAATATGATTTGAATTAGCATAACAAAATACCTAGGAATAAACCTAACAAAAGATTTGCTAGATCTCTAAACAGAAAACTATCAGCCATTACAGAGACTAACTAAAGAAAATCTAAATAAATAATTCACAGCAACAGTATACACAATTGCCAAAAAGCAGAAACAACTCAATATCCATCGAGAGTAAAATGGTTCAGTCACGGCATGTTCATACAACGCAATATTACACAGCAGTGAAATGAATGACCTACTGCTGCATGATGAATTTTATAAATGTAACATTGAGCAAAAGAGGCCATAGTTAAAGGCGGTCCTTTGGAGGGTAATGATTAGGAGGAAGTGTGAAGACTTCTGAGCTGCAGGCAATACTCTTTTTTTTTTTATATGGGTGGTTTTATTAATGCACTATTCTATACAAATTTAATTGAGGCATAACCAGTTTTAGCCCTTTATGTATGTTACAACTTTACTATAAAATGGTTTTTTTTAATTACTTTAGGTTTTACAAAATTATCTTCCTCAAAAAAAGGGAAAAACAAGAAATACTGAAGGAATAAAATGAAAGAATGAAATTATACTAAGAAAGTTAACAGGGTCTACCACTTGCCAGCCAGTGCTAAGAAAACACTTGGCAAACATCCTTATTGAACTCTCATTAGAACCTGTGAGGTGGATCATATTTGTTCCCATTTTAGGGAAGAAGCTGAGGTTCAGAGAGGTGAAATCACTTGCCAAAGTCACACAGCAATGGCACTAGGTTTCTCTGATTCCATATCTCACACTTCTAACCACTCACCACATCACCTGTCAAACAGGTTCTTTCCCAGGTCTTATAACAACCTGCCACCTAATAGCCAAAATAATAACTATCAATTAACAAGGATTACCATTACCACCTTAAGTCCTCAAGGTAACCTAAGAAGCTATTATTATCTCCATTTCTGGGAGGAAAACTGAGGCTCAGAGAGCATAAGCCATTGTACCAAGTTTCAGGTAGGAAGTGATGGAGCCAAAATTCAAACCCAAGAATGTCCGACTCCACCCTTATCATCACTCTACACTGTCCAGTAGTTATCAGACATGGATTCTGTCTCTTCATTCATTCATTCACTCAACAAAAATTTTTTGAGCGCCCACACTGGGCCAGGCATGTTCTAGTCCCCAGACAGCCTCCTCCTGCTAAGAGCTCACATTCCAGTGGGGGGGGGGGGGGGGGGAGAATGACAAAGACTGTATCCAAATATAGAATATGTCAGGTGGCGAAACATGCCACGAGGACCAATAAAAACAGTAAGGGGACCAATAAAAACAGTAAGGGGGCGTGGATTCCCTAGTAGAGCAGTGGTTAAGAATTCACCTGCCAATGCAGTGCAGAGGACACGGGTTCCAGCCCTGGGCCGGAAAGATCCCACATCCCTCGGAGCTTCTAAGCCTGAGCGCCACAACTACTGAAGCTTGGCTCGGCAATAAGAAAAGCCACCGCAATGAGCAGCCCATGCACCGCAATGAAGAGCAGCCCTTGCTCTCCGCAGCTAAAGAAAGCCCTTCCTAGCAAGGAAGACCCAACCTCGCAGCCCATTAATTAATTAATTAAAAAAAACCAAACAAACCAGTAAGCGGACAGAGAGATGGGGGTCTGAATTATAGACAGTGTGTCAGAGGAAGGCCTCTCTGAGGAAGTAAGAGCTGAGTGAATGATGGTGGAATGAATTGAAGGATGCAAACGGATTCCTTTTCTGTGTCTGGGCCAGCAAAGAGGTCGAGTGGGTGGGACATCTCTTATCCCAAATGCCCTTCGTTAGGTGTCCATTTGGGATGTAATTCTCTTCCTTGCTCTAGCCAGAAAAGCTGAAGCTATTTTTCTTTCATTTTCTCCTAAAAGGAATGAACGAAACCGTTTGGCAAAGAATCCTTCGGGCACCTATTACTACATCGTGACTGGAGCCACAAAAAGGCACGGGAGTGGTGAGGCAGGACAGGGCAGGACATCATTGTGACGGTGACAGGCAACCCGGCACGGAACAGAGGGCAACAAAGGGCGCGGCTTGATGGCTGATAAGAAGTGGGGGATGGACCAGGTATCCCTCAGGCCAACTCTCCCTTGCTTGGACCCATTTCACCGAAGCTTGAGGCCACCCAGAAGGCCCCAGCGCAGAGAACGCAGGCGGGCCTGCCCTACCCCCACAGCTGTGATCCCTTCAGCCCTCGCTCGCTCGGCCAATACGCATGCGCCCGCTTCACCAGGCCGGGCGCGCGCCCGGGCCCGCGCCCGGGCAGCCCTACGCATGCGCGGTCTTACAGGTACCCGACTAGACCGGCGCTCGCCTGGCCCCGCTGTGCGCCTGCGTCGGGGGAGGAGCTCAGGCGGGGCGTAGTTTAGACGCCGCGCGCGCTCTGGGTCCCACCCCGGCGCCTTTGCCTTTTCTGGCGGGAACAGCGCACGCGCGGCCCCTCCAGACCCAACTGCCGTTAGTTTGTCGTTCGTGGCCCTCAGCTGTGTCCCGAGACTGGGACGTGGCCCCAGGTACGCCCTAGCCGTGGCGAGGTTCTCCGGAGTAGCCGTGTCAGAGCCCCTCCCGAAATCCTGACAAAGGTCCCAAATCCTAGGGGAGAGTCCCGAATATCAGGGCCTTCCAAGTCTTGTTAAAAATCTTCTTGAAATCCTGACCATATCCCCTCAGAAATACTGAAAGGAACCCCCCAGGAAATCTTGAGGATGACCCCTGAAATCCTGTCAGAATCTTCTAGAAATTCTGTCACACTTCTACCTCAGAGTCTGTCAGAGACACCCCCCTCCCAGAAAGTCCCATTTCACTCCCCCCTAAATCCTGTGAGAATCCTTCCCTGAAGTCCTGGTAGAGGTCCCCAGAAATCTTGTCAGATCCACCAAAAATCCTGTGAGATTCCCCTCCAAAATCCTGTCGGAGGTGCCAACCCAAAAATACAGAGACTCCCCAGAAATCCAGTCAGAGACCCTCTTGAAATCCAGTCAGAGACCTCCTTAAAATCCCCAGAATGCCTGCCTGGGTCCTCCTCCTGTTAGAATCCCCCCGTCAAAGACCCCCGAGGTCCAACAGAGCCTCCCTCGGTCCCTCACCAGGAGTATGTCCCCCAAACCCTGTCAGAGGCTCCCAGGGCCAGTCCGCACCCTGGCTCACAGGGACCCTTCCCCACTCAGGCCCCACAGCCATCACCCCCCTTCTATGCCCCCTAGCCTGGTCCACGCTCTGGAAGGGTCTCTCTTCAAAGACCCCTTTTTCTAGGACCTTATAAAAGCTGCCAGGGAGTGTGCACTCCACAGCTGTGGACCCCGTCTGGCGCCAGGCAGAGCAGGATGTGGGGAGTACTTGGTGACGAAAGGGGGGGCTGAATGGGCGGGGTGAGGACAGGCCCCAGGAGACCCTACGTTGACCGTCTGCCCCAGTGTGCCCAGTGCAGCCTGATATGGGCGCTGTTGTCTGTTGTCATTATTCATAGCGCCCCTTTCACTCTTGAAAGTGTCCTGGAGTTGGGACAGTAAGTCTTATGGTCAACCTGCTTATGATGGAAGCAGGACAGGGCATTGTCAGGGCACAAAGGAGGGAGTCCCTAACTGCTCCAGGGACTCAGGGAAGGCTCCCCGGAGGAGCTGGGAGCCTGGGCCTGGGAGGACCATGGGAAAATGCTGAGTCCCTGCCTGCCGTGAGGGACTGGAGGTCAGCCAGTGGAGAGAAACGTGACAAAAAGAAGCCAGGAGTTGCAGGGACCACTCTGTGCCACGCCAGCCTGAGGGTCTGGGACTTAGTCCTGAGGGCACTCGGGAGCCATGGGAGGGCTGGGAGCAGGAGAGAGATGGGGATCAAACTCACAGGCGAAGCCAACAGTTCCTAATACAGGCTGATAGGGCAAGAAGGTCAGTAGCCTAGGGCGGTGTGGGAGCCCAGGGACAGCACCTCTTTCAGAAACGTTTTCCAGAGGAAGGGACATGGGAGCCGGGACAGGAAGGGCCCGCGAGGAGGGTGTCCCAGGCAGAGACCTGGAGGTGGGAAGAACTGGCCCAGTTTGGGGAACAGCAAGCGGTTCAGAGTTGCTGGAGCAGCAAGTGGGATTTGGGGTGGGGGAGGCAGGTGGGATCAGGCCATGCAGGGCCTTCGATATCAAGTCCAAGGTCTAGGCTTTGTCCCCGGGGTGCCTGGGAGCCATGGAACAACATTGAGCAGAGGAGGGGCAGGTCAGCTCTGAGGCCCTGTGAGGATGGACTGGAGAGGGAGACTGGAGTCAGGAGGCTGGGTCAAGGGCCCAAGGGGAGAGGCTGAGGCCTGACCTAGGGCCGTAGGGAAGGTCAGGAGGGGACAGGGGAGAGTCACTGGGCAGGAGGGACAGGGCTGGGGAACTTGACAAACTGTGGGGAGGAGGGGTGGTAGGAAGGAGTGACCCCCACCCTCTTTGATCTCTGCCACCCGCTGCTTGGGCCCCCCACTTTCCCAGCCCACACCTCCAATCCATAAAACATGTCTGAGCGGGAGCTGCTCTGGTCCAGGAACGGGTGGGCAAACAGGTTCTGAGAACCCAGAGCGGCCTGGGGCACAGGTAAGACAGGGCGGGTCCCCACCCGCAGGTGGCTGGTCTGAGGAGGCCATTCCCCTGTTTGTCCCTCCAGGAGCTCGCGGAGCAGCTGATTCCTTTTTGGTCCCTCCCAGTGATGGAAGGGAGCTGTTAGCTTCGCCAGCAGCTGCAGAGCAGTGGGGGTGGCCCATGGACCTGCCAGAGAGTCAGGAGGGCAGCACTGCTGCAAAAAGTAAGTGACTGGGTCCCTGTTTGTCCCATGGGAGGATGAGGAGGGAGCAGTGGGTGAATGGGGTGCCATGTTCTGTGACTCGGGGACTTGGCAGAGGTGGCTTGGGGTGGCTGAGCCTTCACCTCAAGGCAGGGTAGGAGGCAGGGAGCGATCCTTAATTAAATACCTGCTCTGTGCCCACCTGTCAGGACACCTTATCTCGTTTGCTCTAGGGAGGCCAGAGTAGAAGCCTCTGTATGCGCTGTGCCCCACTGCCTGGAGCACCCTCTCCAGTGACCCACAGGCTCACCCTCCTTGGAGACTCTGCTTTCTGTAAAGCAGCTGCCCTGTGGAATTCTCTCCCCTTTCCTGCTTTACTTCTCTCCATAGCACTGACATCTATTTGTCTGTTTAAACTCTGTCTCCCCTGCTAGAACACAAGCTCCACAGGGCAGCCTTGGTTTTATTTACTCTGGTATTCCCAGTGCTTAGAGCAGCGCTGGCCAACATGTGAGCGATATATGTAATTTTAAATTTTGGTAGTAGCCACATCGAAAGAAAACAAAAAAAGAAACAAACAAAATGAATGACAATAATAGATATTATTTAGCCCAATATATCCCAAACAGTATCCTTTCAGCATATAATCAATATAAAATTGTATTGGAGTTATTCTCTTTTTTTCACACTAAGTCTTCAAAATCTGGTATGTACTTTACACAAACAGAGCATCTCAGTTCACACCACAGTTCAGGTCTCAAGAACCACTGTGGCCAGTGGCTGCCCTGTTGGTCCCACTGCCCTGGAGCAATGCCTGGCATGTCATAGGAACCCAATTGCTAAATCCTTGAATGATTGGATGGATGCAGACCAAATGGGTGTGAAAGCAGCTTCGGGAGGAAGATGCTAGGTTACCCTTTCTGAAACTCATCTACTAAGTGAGAGAGCCCAAGAGAGACTCCCACCCTAGAGGAGAGGCAAAGCCCCTTTTTTAGAGGCTCCTAGCAGGCCTGGACTCTGGCCTCAGGAGGCTTTCCAGATAGGAAGGTAGGGGGCGGACACCTGAATTCAGGAAGAGAGGGCAGGCTGAGTAACTAGCGTCTAAACATCTAAACTTCGTCTGCACCAGCAGAGGGCGTGCGGCCACCGAGGAGCCCATGGCCAAGGGCTGAGCCAGCTTTGGGAGGCTCCCAGAGGAAAGGGAGGGACACACCCAGGAGAGATGGAGACTGAGGAAGGCAGGGGGGTGAGAAGAGAGAGAGAGGCAGCGGAGGAAGGAGAGGAAAGGCTCGAGAAACGGAGAGTCGCTGAGTTGTGGGGAAAGAAGCACAGAGACAGGGAAGAAAGTGGGAGCGAGGGACATGGAGACAGAGGCAGGAGGGACTCATGGGACAGAGATGGGGAGGAGGATGGAGAGAAAGAGCCAGAGAGAAAAAAAAACTAGAGAAGGGACAGGACAGATACACAGAGAGAGGTTGAGACATTGAGGAAGAAAAGGAAGGAAAGAGAACAGGAGAGAAGCAGAGTGACATCTTCCTGAGGGGCCCCGGGAGGCACAGTGTCACATCTGCACTGTAGATACATGCAGACCCTCAGATCCCACGTCACCTGGAGCCAGCCAGTCCTGGGTTATCTCACTGGGCCTCAGGGTCCTCCTCCATAACATGGGGGGCACAGTGAGAGGAGGTGTCTCCCCTAACTGTAAGTTCCCGCTCCCCTTCCCTAGAAACATGAGTTCAAACCCAAGGGGGCCAAATTTTAGCTCACTGCAAAGAACCCTTGAAAAGTTAGAGGGATGGGAAAGGGCACTCCTATGTAGAACACATGACCCTGGGCAAATTTCTAACTTCTCTGTGGCTAAGTATCCTTATCTTTAAAGTGGGGCTAATAATAGCAGCCACCATGGTTTGTGTAAAATGCTAAGAAGGGGCCTGGCTCCTATTAAAGGCTGAATAAATGTTCAGTTTTATTATTGAGCCTCCACCATGTGCCAGGCCCTCTGCCAGGGCCTTTGCAGATTTTATCTCATCTCTTCTCTAGGAGGGAAGTAACCTCCCCACCCATTTTCCAGAGGAAGAAACCGAGGCTCCACGAGACTCAGGCCCTTGACCAAGTTGTCCCCTGAGTCTACCAGACCTTGCAGCCTGTGCTTGGCCTTCTGCTATACCCAGCTGTCCAGGGGCAGGGCAGGGAAAGAGGCTGGGCTGGTCCAGTGAGTCCTGGGATAGAGAATATATAGGCTCCTTCCATGTCTTGGAGCATTTGTTGAGTGCCTATTATGTGTAGGCACAGTGGATGCAGCAGTGGACGAACAGACCCCAGGATATTCACGTTGTGCGGAGGCGGGGGAGGGGGGTGCTCTTCAAATACACATACCTAACCCTCCCATCCCTGGGGGGGGGGGGCGGTGGGGATCACTCTATCCACCCACTTTACCAGTGGGGAAACTGAGGCTCCAAAAGGAGAAGAGACTTTCCCACAGTCATGCAGCTGAACTCTGAGCTCCTAACCACTCCCCCACCACCCACCCAGCCTGGATCACCCCATCCCCCTTCATCTCATGCCCCAGGCTATGGGCGCGGATGCTGACGCCGCCAGCCTCGGATGGGGGAGGAGAGCGACCCAGCCCCAAGGCGGGCTGGGAGACCGGAGATGCTGCGGGCGGGATCGATCCAGGCTGCCCGCGCGTTATCGGATTGTTCCTGGCTCCTGGGCCCCCCTTCACCCTCGGCTTCTCCCAGAATCCTCTCTTCTTTGCCCTCCTCCGCCCCTAGCCCCCTCTGAGCCGAGCCCAGGAAGCAGGGAAAGAGAGGAGGAGAGGCTGTACTCAAAGCATTTGTCCAGTATCTGGACTCCTGAGCCGATCGGATACAAAGGATTCGACAGCAGGGGGCACTTCCTGGCTTGAAAGATGGGGGCCACCTTTCCAAGGTCGGGGGATGGGGGAGGTGACTCAGCGACCCTCACATCGTGGCCCCCACCCAAAGCTTCCTGCGCTTCCCCACCGCCCCAAACTCCGAGCAGCTTGGAATGAATTCCTTCCTCTCTGCAGGAGCCCAGGACCGGGGGTCACCCCTCTTTGCTCTTGATCATCCCCCCTCCTCATAGGTGGGCTGGCCCTCTTGTCTCCTCAGTGTACCGCTGGGACCAGCCAGAGGAGGGGCGTCTGGGGACGCTGCTCAGCTTAGAGGAGCAAATACTCGACTCCATGTTTGAAGCTTGTGACCCCCAGAGGACAGGTCAGAGAGTCAAGAAATTATAAGGGATGGAGATGGGGAGCTGGGAACTGGGGGGCCATAGAGACAGGGATGGGCTAGGGTGAACTGGGTGATTGTCGGAAGCTTCAGGAAGGAAATGGATAAGGGGATGGAGGCCTTTCAGGACAAGGATGGTGGGGGAGGAAACTTGGGGGACATTAACAGAGGAGTGTGGGGCTTTGGGGCCTGGGAGAGGGGGAAGGGCAACCACTGGGCCTGGTGGGGCGCAGCTGGTCCTCTTCATTCTACCCTCTGAGCTGGAGATGACTGGGCCCCATTGCCCAAGGGCCATCGTACAGGGATGCCACCAGCCCAGCCAGTGGTCCCACTTCAAAGCCATCACCTGTCCCCATCCCCCACCCCTCACCTTCCCCAGACTCCCTCACAGCATGCTTTATCCCTAGGCACTGTGGCTGTGACCCATGTACTAGCCTACCTGGAGGCTGTGACTGGACGGGGCCCCCAGGATGCACGCCTCCAAACACTGGCCTCCAGCCTGGACCCCAATGGGGAGGGCCCTCAGGCCACTGTGGACTTGGACACCTTCCTGGTTGTAATGAGGGACTGGATCGCTGCCTGTCAGCTGGATGGGTGGGTCCCCGCACATCCACCCTCCCCCAGGAAACCCTTCCTAAGATCTAACCTCATACCTGTTTACTGCAGCCAGCACCCTTTGGGTACAGGGACCTGCTGTGGTTGGAAGGAGGCTGAGGAGGAGAGAAAAGTAGAGATGGGGCTGGGGGAGGAGGAGGGCCTGAGGACAAAGTGCCTAAGATGGGGAGGGAGAAGGAGTCTGGGGGCAGAAATAAAAGGGGCTGGAAGGAGGAGAAGTGGAATGTTAAGGGGCTGACAGAGGCCCCTCCCCATCCCTCCTCCAAACCCAGTCCCCGCCCCTCCCGCTTTTCCATCTGGCCCCAGGCTCTTGCCATCTGGCTTCACCTTCCTCCCCACAGTGCTCACGCTCACCTGACCCGGCCCCTCCTCCCACCACCCGCAATCCCCCTGCCGGTGGCTGGTCAGGATTGGGGGAGTGGCTGCAGGGGGCTCTAAGCCTCATCCCTTTGATACAGGGGATTAGAGCTGGAAGAGGAGACTGCCTTCGAGGGAGCCCTCACCTCCCAGCAACTGCCATCTGGTGAGATTACTATATATAGAATGAAGCAGGCAGGCCCAGGGTCAGACAGTGGGGGGAACTTCCCACCCGGAGGCAGAGCAGGGGATGGGGTCGGACCCCAGAGACCTTTGCTCTAACCTGGAGCTTCAAGTTTGGCTTTCTAGGCACTTCCAAGACATGACTGCCCCGCCACCTGCCCTGAGCTTTGGGGTTTTGGTTTTTTTTTTTTCATCACGGGTTGTTTCCGACTCCTCCTAACACCAGCCTTGTTAGAGAGGCCCCTCCCACCTCTCATCATCCTCTCGGTCATCAAGTCAGCCCCTCCCTGTACTCTAGTCCCTGCATTCGTGGTCCCTCTGGTCTTGTTGCCGGCACCGCCCACCTCCAGCCTGGCCTCAGCTCAGGCTATTTTCTCAGCTTAAACTGTCTGTGTCTTCCCTTATCCTTCACACCTGGTAGGGAAGCCCTGGTGGGGAAGGCCTGGGATGCTGCAGGCTAAGGTCCCTTTCTGTCCAGCTCCCTCAGCACAGACCTGCATTCCTTCCCTGCAGAAATCTGATTATCTGACTCATTACCTGCCCTGCTGTTTGGTTGGTTGGTTGGTTTGCTCACCATTCTACCCTAAAGCCTTCACATACAGCAGGTGCTCTATAAAAAAGCATTCATGTTCTCTTTCTCCAGCCTTATAAAAACAAAACAAGAGCCAAAAAATACAGCTTTCTTGACATCCTCTTGAACCTCCTCAAACAGGCTTGGGGGCCAGGGGAGGGCTATGAGCAGGAGAGGGGCAGGTCAGCTCCTGGGGAGGAAAGACCCCTTTGAGGCTGAATAGGGGAAGGACAGGAGGGAGAGGCTGGAGGCCAGGAGGCCAGGGAGGAGGCTGTGGTGAGGGTCCCGGGGAAGAAGGCGAGGCCTGAGGCAGGAGGAGTGAGGGAGCCAGGACAGCCAAGGGGCTGGATGGGTGAGTGGGAAAACTAGGAGGAGAGACAAGTTTGGGGTAGTTGAGGTGTGATGAATATGGGGTGGTTGGGAGATATGGGGAGATCCAGCCTGAGCTCAAGGTAGCCATGAGCAAAAAGCTTTCTGGATGGTGGGTGTAATCCCAGCCCCAGGGGCAGGTGGGATCACCCAGAGCAAATGTGAGGGTGGAGGCCAAAGGAGGACCGAAGCCAGAGTCCTTGGGCACTCCAACATCTCAGGTCGCCTGGGGGCCCACCACCCTCTGTCTGTCTCCCTCCAGGATGCTCAGAAGCTGAGGATCCAGCCAACCTGGAAAGCTTCGGAGGCGAAGACCCCAGACCTGAGTTGTACCTACCCTCAGGCCCTCTCTGCCCTCCCCCACCTGTGCCCTGCAGCCTGCCTGGGGCCCAGGGCCTTGCCTAGGGCTTGGGGTCCTTTGGGGAGTGGGTGAGGGACACGGGCTGTGCTAACAGCTCAGAGAGAGTGGGGTAGTCTCCTGTTTCTCTTTATCTAGAAGAGCTGAATCTCCCGACCACCAATACCTAGCCCAACCTGGGGAAGGCAGGTCAGGGCTGTGGGCAGTGACCCTGAACCTTCCCTGCCCCCAGACCCGCCACAGCTGACCTGCTGAGCAGCCTGGAAGACTTGGAGCTCAGTAACCGCCGGCTGGCTGGGGAGAATGCCAAACTGCAGCGCAGTGTGGAGACAGCCGAGGAGGGGTCCGCACGCCTTGGGGAGGAGATTTTGGCCCTGCGCAAGCAGCTCCGCAGGTGGGCCTGGCCCCGTCTGCCCTCCTGCACCCCCCGTGTCCCACCTACCCACAGGCCCAGACTCACTCCCACTTTCTTAGTATTTCTTAGGTAGAAACTGGGTCTCTGTCCCCCATACTCGGTCTCTTTCCCTCCTTTTCTCTCTGGGTCTCTGTCCCTCTCTCTCTGGGGTCTCTGGGATTTCTCTATTGCGCTAAGTGGATTTCTCTGTGATCTCTGTTTTCCTCTATCTCATGTGGCCCACCTGCCCTCGCCCCCTCTCAGTACCCAGCAGGCGGTGCAGTTTGCCAAGGCCATGGACGAGGAGCTGGAGGACCTGAAGACTCTGGCCAAGAGCTTGGAGGAACAGAATCGCAGCCTTCTGGCCCAGGCCCGGCAGATGGTGGGTTTCGGGCAAGGGGCACAAAGGTGCACTCTTCTTCCCACTATCTTGGAGTCTGAGCAACAGAACCTGACTGTGGAGTGGGAAAGGGCAGAGGTCACCCAGGCTTCCTCCCTCAGTTCAGGTCCTGCTCCCCAGACTTTGGGTCCAGGTCTACTTGCCATCCCTCTCATGACAAAGGGGACAGCAGGAGTCATCAGGACTCCCCAGACCCATTCCCCCAGCCCTGCTCTGCAGTGACCCAGGCCCAAGTTGTATTCCCAGGGGTGGGAAAAGGGCAACATGTGGGGGCAAGGAGGCCTGAAAAGAAGCCTTTGTTCTCTCTCTTTGCTGCCTCAGGAAAAGGAGCAGCAGCATCTGGTGGCTGAGATAGAGACTCTGCAGGAGGAGGTGAGCCTCTGAGACCCAGTGCCCACCCCCACCCCTTCCCCAGTCCTCAGGATCTTCCCACCCTACCCACTGCTGCCCCAAACACCCCCAGCTGCCTGCAGCCAAACACCCTTCAGGCTGGTAAGGGAGACCCCAGAAGCCCAATAATGTGTGAATGTCCCTGAAGGTCACATGGCTGCACGTGAGGACTGCCATAGTCAGGAAGACTGTGGGGCATGGGGCGGACTCCTGGCTACAACGAGGCTGCCTACATAAGCATGGGCCAGTCCACCCCTCTCTGTGCCTCAGTGTTCTCACCTGCAAAAAAGGGCAAAATAATGGAATCTCCCTGGTTGGATTGTGTGAGATTTAAACAGGAAGATGCTTATAAAGTCCTTGGCACAGGCAGGACACATGGGACGAGCTCACTAAAAGTTAGCTAGTGTTGTTCATATATTAGTATTTTTTATGGTGGAAAGAACACAGACCTTAAAGTCAGCCCTGATTCAGATCTCATCTCCGGGAATTCCCTGGCAGTCCAGTGGTTAGGACTCCGCGCTTCCACTGCAGGGGGCACAGGTTTGATTCCTGGTTGGGTAACTAAGATCCCATATGCTGTGTGACATGGCCAAAAAAACCACAAAAAACAAATACCATATCTGCCACTTACACAACAAACAACCTTTAGACATGTGACATGCCCTTTCCAAGCCATAGTTTTATTCTCTAAGAACAGGGGAGAAGGGTATCTGTTCGTTAGGATTGTCATGGGGATTAAAAGGCCACTTTTAGCCCAGAGCCTAGCACATAGCATGAGCAGGCCTAGCCCAACTGCAGGTCTGATTCAAGTCCCATTCTGTCTGAGACAGAAAACATTGTCTTAGTTAATTCTGGGCCCACCTGGTCCTTTTAGGTGAAAATAAACCCTCCACACAAGGTGGCATCTAAGTTGCTGGAGACCCATGCAGCATCTCAGTGCTCCTCACTCAGTGTCTGTTCTCTCTGCCCAAGATTGATGTTCATTGTCCCATCTGGTCCTCAGCCTTAGTCACCACTGCACGCTGGCATCCACTGGGGGGTTGACATTGCCTTCTGGCCTCTGGATGTACTGTCCTCACTGCATCTGCTGATGGTGGCCCTCATCTGGACCCCACAATCCACGAATGCTACTGGGGTCCTCCACACCCTTCTAGGGTCACAGAGGAGGTTTAGCCGCTTTCCTATGACTTTGTGGCTACAGGGGCCTCACTGGGCCCTCTGTGCCTCAACTCCTCACACAGCCACATCTATTCTATTATTCACACACCTTGCTGGTTCACAGACTGAGCTGGGAAACACCTCTCTCAGATTCCCAGGTGTCCCAGAGGTTCTGTGTTTCAACTGCAGCCATCCTCTCCAGCCCTCTAACCTGGGGCTTGGGACTGGCCTCAGGGCCCATTTTCACTCTGTTTTTCTCTTCTTTGACTCTCCTGAATCTCTGCCCAGTCCAGGCAGTAATACTCATTCTGCCTGATCCCCCCAAGTCTCTTCTTCCTGTGTCTGTATTATGGCTTTTACATTTAAACCAAAAAATTTTCCACTATTGTTCCCTGGCTCTTCCATGAAAATTCCCTCTTTGGGGGCAATGGGAATCTCGCTGAAGGATGGCTGCCATGGTGTGAAGCATGGGTTGCAGACAGGATGTGACTGTTTCTTCTAGAACATCTCTTTTTAAGAACAAGGAGAATGGGGGCTTCCCTGGTAGCACAGTGGTTAAGATCCGCCTGTCACTGCAGGGGTCACGGGTTTGAGCCCTGGTCCAGGAAGATCCCACATGCCTCAGAGCAGCTAAGCCCCTGCACCACAGCTACTGAGCCTGAGCCTGAGCTAGAGCCTACAAGCCAAAACTAATGAGCCCACGCACCTAGAGCCCATGCTCCACAACAAGAGAAGCCACCGCAATGAGAAGCCTGTGCACCGCAATGAGTAGCCCCCGATCGCCGCAGCTACAGAAAGCCCGCACAGCAGCAAAGACCTAATGCAGCCAATAAAAATAAATAAGTAAATTTATTGGAAAAAAAAAAAAAAAAAAAAACAAGGAGATGGGGACCTCCCTGGTAGCACAGTGATTAAGACTCTGTGCTCTCAATGCAGGGGGCCTCAGTTTGATCCCTGGTCAGGGAACTAGATCCCACATGCATGCTGCAACTAAGGAGCCAGCAAGCTGCAACTAAGGAGTCTGCCTGCTGCAACTAAGACCTGACACAACCAAATAAATAAATAAACATTTTTTAAAAAGAGCAAGGAGAAACTTTCCCCGAAGTCCCATGACAGGACCTCCCTCTTATATCTCATTGGCCAAAGTGACATCAAATGATTTTGGCTATAAGCCAAACCACTCCCTGACATGGGTAACATGGCTACTGATAGGTCTGGAATACTTTCAGCTCCAAGGAAGAAAACAATGAAGAAATGGTGGCTTCAATCTGAAGGACACTAATTAACAAGAGGTTTTGAAAGTTCCGGGCTGGTTTGGCAGCTTTTTGACTTGTTTGTCTGCCTGTGGCCTCAGGATCACAAATGGCCACAACAGCTCCAGACCTCATGTTCTCACTCAAAACAGGACAGAAAGGGGCAAATGCTCCTCTCATGGCTCTCTTTTTTCAGCAGAAAGAAAAGTTTTTCCAGGAGCATCCCCAGTCCGCCACCACACCAGCAGACCTCTCACTGGATCATGTGACAAGAGAGGCTGGGATAATATCTGACCTTTCTCAGCCTCTGGAGTGGGAGGCAAACAAGTGATGGGGTGAGAAAGGCTGCTGGGTTGGCTAACCAGCTGGGTGTCTTGAATCAGCAGAGATTTCCATCTTGATTCACTTCCAGGGCTGGGGCTGGGACCCACCTGCCCACGTGGAGAGTGGACCCCCCAAAGAGAGCAGGAGAAAGAATAAACGGTGAAAGGCAACCAGTGATCTCTGCCACCTCCCGGCCCAGAAGGCCTGCTGCCGGGTCAAGTGCCTTGAGCAATGCCTGGAACATCCTAGGTGCTCGATAACCAAGCTATTCTTGGTTGCCTCCCCCACCTTTCCCTTCTCAGCAGCTGCCTACAGAGCATCTATAGATCAAGTTCTCAAGTTGCAGTAGAATAATGCTGGAGTAAGGGACACTCAGACACTCAGCTTTCCTACGAGAACTTACAGAGCGGGGCTCAGGTTACTGCAGAAGAAGGCCAGGTTCCCTGCCCAGGATCCAGCCTGCAAATCCCGACCAGGTGGACAGATGTTGACACAGCATTCCTGGCCTGTCCTTCCTCTGCCCTTCACCTGGCAGCGCAGGCCTGCTGAGACTGAGAGGGAGGGAAGGCGGCTGATGGAGGACTTGAAGCTGAGCCGGGCTGGAGTGAGGGGGGAGTTGGCCTTGGTATCCACAGGGGCGCCAGGAGGAGGGGTGTGGTCAAGGGAAGTTGATTGCCTCCGTGCTCTGAAATGCTTTCCCCAGTGATTGCCTCACATCAAAACTCAGCGCAACTTGCTAGATTTTTGGTGCTGGAAGCTTTAGACTGAAATTTGGTGCGTTTTATTCTTGGGTCCTATTTTGTGGCTGTCGTGGGCTGCCCTCTCCCAGCCCCCTTGTTTTCACAGATAACTCTCTTTACCCTTGAGGACTCAGACCTGGTACGACCTCTTTGCAAAGCCTGAGCTCCCGCAAGGCCCAGGCCAGGGCCCTAGGCCCGCCTCATGCAGTGTTACCATTGGCTTTTGTGTCAGTCTCCAGCTCCAGTGATGAGCAACTTGAGATGAGGGACGAAGCTGGTTCCCCATTCTCACCCAGGACTGCATCTGGCTTAGAGGAGAGTCTGGGAGCTAAAAGTGCAGGATTTGGAATCAGATTTGAGTTTGAGTCCAATTACTCTCCATGTGACCTTGGCCAAGTTTCTTAGCTGTGTCAATCCTTAATTTCTTCTGTAAAATTGGGGGTGATGACAGGGTAAACATTAATAGTTGGGACAGCCAGACTTTACATTCTTCCTGAGTGGCACAGTATAACGTGTATAGCAGCACCCGTGAAGTCTTCCTGCCAAAAAATTAAACAAGAGTCTGGACAAGACCTTGGATCTGCCCATCAGTTTATAGGAAATAATGAGGGGTGGGGGGAGGAACATGGTAAACGTCCTGCACAGGGACCAAGAACACAGTAAACCAAATCCAAATGCACCAACTCTACAGTACAAATAACCTGGTTTCTTCCACAAATGAAGGGCCCAAAAAAGTGCCAGGGCTGGGGAGGTGGGGGATCACTGTCAGATGAAAAGAAATGAGACGTTTCAACCAAAAGCCATGGTGGAACTTGTTTGGATCCTCATTCAAACAAACTAAATGTGAAAAAACATTTGTAAGACAACCAAAACCAAAAAAGAGCACTGGGTGTGTGATGATATTAAGGAATTATTATTAATTTTGTTGAGTGAGCATTGCATTGTGATTTTACTAAAGGAAAAGTCCCCAAGTAGGAAATACAAGTGCTTGGAGTAGTTACAGGTGAAATAACATGATGCCTGGGGTTTGCTTTAAAATACTTTGGTTAAACAAAACAAAACAAAAAACTTGGCAAATAGAGAAGAAACAAACGGGGAAAATGTATATAATTATTGAAATTGGGTGATGGATAATGGGGCATCATCATACGGGTTTGTTTTGTTTTGCCAGTTGGTGCAGCTTCTGGGATCTTAGTGCCTCTGACCAGGGATTGAAGCTGGGCCCTGTTAGTGAAAGTGTGGAATCTTAACCACTGGACCACTGGGGAATTCTCAGGTTCATCATACTGTTATTTTTACTTTTGTTTGTTAAAAATTCATAATGCAAAGTTTTAGAAATATCTTTTTAATATAACACTGAACATTTGTATATGCCAGGCACTGGTCTAAATGCTTCGTGCTCATTAATCTATATTAACATGCATTTGCATGAATTCCCACCTGTATGACCTGGGCTAACTTGCTTAACCTTTCTGTGCATCAGTTGTCTTTATCTTTATTTTATTTTTTTATATTGGCCGCACCACGTGACTTGCGGGACCTCAATTCCCAGACCAGGGACTAAACCCAGACCACCACAGTGAAAGCACTGAATACTAACCACTAGACCACCAGGGAACTCCCATCTTTGTCTTTAAAATAGGGCATAAGAAATAAGTTAACACTGGCAGGGTCCTCAGTAAATGTTAGCGATAATTACGTATTAGCTCATTTAATCCTCACAGCCACCCCATGCATCCTATCTTATCTCCATTTTTGCAGCTCTATTTTGATTTTTCATCTGCAAATGAAAAACCTCAAACCTGAGATCCCCATAGGATGGTTGGAGGGATTAAATGGGCTAAAACATAGAAAGTGCTGCTCATGAGGCCCAATGCACATCAAGTGCTCAGCAAATGTCAGCTATGAATATTAACACAGCCATTTGCTAAAGTGAGTGTGACCAGGGTCCCTTCTTTCAGAACGGGAAGCTACTGGCTGAGCGGGATGGAGTGAAGAGGAGGAGTGAGGAGCTAGCCACGGAGAAGGATGCCTTGAAGGTACTACCCCTCCCTAATGCCTTGACAACATCCTACCACCCCGAGGCCATTTTTACCATCACCAATTTCAGCCCCTGTGGTCAGGTGAGATGAGGGATTTCAATGAAGCTGTCAGGTTCCCAGGGCCAGTGGGCAACTCACCGAAGTTCCCATCCGTGTAGCTAATGTCCAGGGACATGAAGGGAGGTTAAAGAGAAGGGCTTGGGAGAGTGGGGCATGCTGGGGAGGGCAGGCCAGACAGATGGACGGGTTCCTTCCTTGGCAGCGGCAGCTCCACGAGTGTGAACGCCTCATTTGCCAACGAGACACCATCCTCTCCGAGGTGAGGGGGCTGGGGGGAAACATTTGCCTTCTATGTGTCTCCTGCCCCTAGTCTGGAAAGGGAAGTCCTGCTTGGCTCTAATCCCCGGATAATCAACCTGGAGAGGTGAGAGGGTTTCCTGGGAAACTGATGCTCTCCCTCAGACCCTAGCTCTTCCCCCAAGCCCACCCGCCAGTCCCCCCACCACCCAACCTCAGTGTCTTTGGTGGGCTGGGCCCAGTCTCAGTCAGCTTTGGGCTTTCCCAGCGCATTCACCATGCAGAGAGTCTGGCCAAGACCTTGGAGGAGTACAGAACTACAACCCAGGTAACCCACCGGCCTGGCCCCCACTCTTCCCACTTCTCTTTTGCCATCTCTGGGATTTGCTGCCTCCTTCTGTCTTTGTTGATCTTTTCCCAAGTCTCTATGTCTTGTTTCTACTATCGCTACTTTTTGACTATGTCTCTCTCCCTCTCTGTCTCTTTCTGCCTTTCCACTTTTCCTCTGTTCCTTCCTTTCTCTTTCTCTCTCTCTCTCTGTATTTCCATCTTGTATCCATTTTCTTTACACACACACACACACACACACACACACACACACACACACACACACAGAGGGTGAGTCAAAAATTATCCACACTCTGGCTGTAGAATTTATACAAGTTTTAATATAACTGGAGTGTGGATAATTTTTGACTCACTCTCTTGTTTATGTGTGTGTGTGTCTGTATTTATTTGGCTGCATCAGGTCTTAGTTATGACACAGGGGATCTTTCCTTGCAGTGCGCGGGCTCTTCCTTGCAGTGTGCAGGCTTCTTTCTAGTCATGGTATGCGGGCTCCACAGCTCGAGGGCTCAGCAGTTGCAGCACAGGCTTAGTTGCCCCGCAGCACGTGGGATCTTAGTTCCCCCGATCAGGGATCAAAGCCGTGTCCCTTGCATTGGAAGGCGGGTTCTTAACCACTGGACTGCCAGGGAAGTCCCTCCCGTCCACTTTCATTGTCTGTGGGGGACTTCTCACCACATCTCCCCTCCTATTTCTGTATCTCTGCCTGGTTTATTTAGATTCTTGTGTCTGCCTGTCTCTGGTTCTAGTCCATCTATCTCCTGAGGCAGTGCCTCTCTCTGTCCCTTGTCTTCAGAGTGTCTTGCACCCCATGTGTCTCTTGCCTCTCTGTGACTCTGTTTCTATCTGTGTCTCTCGTTTTTCCATGTGTTTCCATCTCTGCCTTCTTTTTCTTAATTTTCCTGGCTGATAGGTTACCTTCTGGGTTCCTGTTGCTTTTTGCCTCTCTTTGGCTTCCTGAGTTTCTGTCACTGTGTCTTCCCCTTCTCCCTTGGCAATATGCGTCTGGAGGAGCCCAAAGAAGTCACAGGAATGGAACTGACCTTGGAAGAGGAGCCCAGGCATGGGAGGTGGGGAAAAACAGAGAGCCAGGGGTCCCCCACTCCTTCCTTTGCAGGAACTGAGGCTGGAAATCTCACACCTGGAGGAACAGCTGAGTCAGACCCATGAGGGGCTGGATGAGTGAGTGGAATGGCCGGGCTGGAGGAGGCAGGAGGGGAGCCCAAGGACAGGGACCCCCGGCCTCTAGCGCCAAGGTGGGCAGGGCAGCAACTCCAGCATAGGCTGACTGACAGGTGGTGGGCAGGCACGGAGGCAGCCTTCCCCCTCCTGACTGTGTGGCCAGGCTACCCGAAGGGACTCAGGTGAGGAGAGTGGACTGGACCAAACTGCCACCACCATCGCTGGGTGTGGAGATCCAGGCCATTCAGCAGGTGGGCCTGACACCCCCAAAACACCCTAACCCACCACCAGCGGCAACTCTAACCCAGCCCTCTCACCCCACCCCAGTTCCCCCAGGACTATTTCGGTCCTTAACTTCATCCCTAACCCAATCCTTGGTCGGGGCACCAAACCCTTCCCAGGTGCTGCCTCCCCAGCCCAGCCTCACACCAGTTCCCTTCCACCTCCCATCCTCACACCTCAGCCCGTCTCCATCCCACCTCTGACCTGTTGTCTGCCTTAACCTGACTCTCCCTGGCCTCAGAAACAACTTCTCCTCTCCCAGAAACAAGAAGTGACAGCCTCCAATCTTTCCAACCCTCTATGTGGTATATGGCAGTGGGAGGAGGTCGTCAATGATACCGATGAGGAAGCTGAGTTTCCACCTGAAGCCCCAACTGAGGGGCAGGTGAGCACGGGAGGGACTCTGAGACCACCAGGTCCAGGGGCTGGGAGAGGGGCCTGAGACACCATGTGCCTTTGCTGTTCCTCATCCCATAGGCAGGTGTTGACTGAGGACCTGCTGAGTGCTGGCCTTGGAGCCCCCAGCCAGACAGGACACCACCCTGGCCCTCTAGGGACTGGCCTGCTGGTGTGGAAGACAAAAGTGAATGAACAAAGCAAATACACATATGGTGGTGGTTGTTGCCATTGTTTCAAAAACACTGTCAGGAATCACCTTATTTAAAATGGTACTACAGTGGGAAGGGAATATGTGAATTGTTCTTCCTGACACCATAAAGGTACATTAAGCATTTACCTTTTGAATACGTCACCTTTAAGAACAACTTAACAAGCCCTCTATGTAATCTTGAATTCAACAATAGCCATTGTTTTATTACTTCTGTAATTACCTGAACAGTATTTCAAACATTGTGTGAAATAACAAAGACAACTCATCTTCATTGTTCACAGCTGAAAAGTGAGAAAAGCCGTTAGTGCCAGGAAAATTCCTTTTTTTAAGAAAATATTGCTAACATCTCTATAAACAACGCTGTATTGTCTTGAAAATTATACTGCTTCAAAGCTGTTCATCATCCTTAAAAGAGAAACTTGTTTCTCTGTTCAGTTTTTCCCTGGGTTGAGAGAAGCTTCTGTTTCTCTTCGACACCAGCACTCCTGTTAGATTCCTCAATGACCTCTGCCACTATCTCTGTGAGGTGTAGGCATCCTCATCCCTCATCCAGTTACTCATGGAAAACTGAGCCTCAGGGATCACACAGCTTGTGGGGGGCAGAGCTGCATCCCTTGGGGGAAGGGGAAGTTAGAGCGAGCTTCTGCTGAGAGCTCTTTGATGGCTCCTTGAGGGGAAGACTGGCCCAGGCCTCCGGGTGCTGCCTGCACTGGGTCCTGGAGATACAGAGCGGAATCATTTAGGACCTGGACCCCTTAGCACTCAAGGCCTGGTAGAGAGATCATGCAAATGGGCCATCCCAGTGCAGGATGGTCCATGTGCTAGAGGTGGGTGGCAGGCCCTGTGGGAGCCCAGAGAAGATAGTTTGTGTGTTGGGTAGGAGATTGAAGGAGATATCACTGGGAAACTGACACGAGTTTATTTTGAAGAAAGAAACAGAGAAGTTAAGTGGTGTGAGAAAGGAGAGGCCTTCCAGGCATTGGGAACAGTAAATGCAAGAACGTGGGAGTGTGAAACCACATAACATGTTTGGGGAGCAGAGAACAGTTGGGGGTGACTCGTAAGAGATGAGGTCAGGCCGGATCATGAAGGGAATTCCCTATGGATGAAGCTGGTAAGCTGTGCTTTTCTCCATCAAGCCACAGGAGGGCTGTGGGTAGGGAGGAGCAGGCCAGCTCTGGATGTAGAAAGACCCCTCTGGGGCTGCATGGGGACTGACTGGAGGCTGGGAGGCCAGGGAGGAGGTGGGGGCAGTGATCCAGATGATTGGGCCTCAGTAATCTGAAAAGCTCCCAGGTGATTCTAATGCATACCCAGTTCTCTCTGACTCAATGAGAGATGAGAACTAATGTATTTTTTGTATAGCTAAAATATGTAATAATGACTAAAGCTGATCTTCAATGTTGACATATTGTTTTAGCAATAAAAATACAAGATTTAAAAACTGTGAAAAAAAAAAAAAAACAGATGATTGAACCTGGTGTACCCCCCAAAAAAAAAAAAAAAAAAAAAAGAGACAAGCAGACAGAATTGAGGCAAGGGAGACAGAGCTACTGACGCAGACGATAAGGGCAGGGGCAGGGGGTTGCTGCTGAGGGCGCTGGCTTCTGGGAAGGGAATAGACAGAAAGACGCAGAACTTACTTTGCAACCTCCTGAGGTTGAGAACCTGGGAGGAAAAAGGGATTGGAAGGGAAATGCTAAGCCTCTTTAGGGCCCAGACGAGTGTAAGAGGCTTGTGGGCGTGTGAGAGGTTCGGGGTGACCTGGACTCCTGGGTCCTGAAGGAGAAAGGAGCTTGGTGGAACAACTGTCAGGTTTCTGGCTTCTGCTCCTGGAGGGATGATAGAGCCATCCTCGAGGGGGGCCCAAGAGGAGGGCAGATCTTAGAAGCAGGTGGTAAATTTTCAGCAGATGTTGCAGCTTGGAAGACCTAAGCTTTTCTTTCCCACAGAGAAACTTCCAGGGAGAGCCAGCACACCCTCATGAAGGAAGGAACGAGCGATCAATGTGGTAAGAAGATTGGTCCTCCCTGAGCCATCCCTCTGCCTCAGGGTGATGCCTCTCAGATGGCTAGAGTACAAAGCCTGGAAGAGCCCTGAGGGAGTCGTGCATCACTCATCCCCTCATTCATTTACACTGAGGCAACCCTGGGCCTGCGAGCCAGGAGGAGTCAGACCCAGCTCTGCCCTCAGACCCTGATAGTTCCAGGACAACCTGCACCTAACCCTACTTTGAGGGGAAGACTTTGAGCGGAGGCCCTGCTTGGGGTCCTATAGGAGTGGTATTCGTATAGGAGACCCTTAGACAAGGAGACAGTTGTCAGGCAGGTGGGACAGCTCAGTCACTTGGTCACTGTCACTGAACACACCTCTGCCAAGGCCTCCAGGGAGCCTTGGGATGAACGAGACCCAGACTGTGCCCCAGGAGAGCACCCAGACTGTTGGGAGGTCATCAGGGGCTCTGGAATCAGACATGCTGGGTTCAAATCCCAGCTCAGTTACTTGTGATGGAGTGGGGTGAGCTCCTGCCCTGTGATTGTTGTGCAACTGTTACGAGGCTCACATGCAGCCTCCAAGGATAGAGAAAGCACTAAATGTCTGGACCCACCCTCCTCCGTGGGGCCTCTGCCTTCCTGCGGTGCCTGTGTCTACCCTCTCCCCTCTTGCAGGCTCCCGGCTGCAGCAACTAATGAGGCTGCCTGCCACGGTCTCTTAATTGGACTTGTCTAGGAAAGCTGAGATTGGGCGGGATGGGGTCCCAGAGCTGTGACCTCCCCCTGCGTCACCAGGGAATGAAAGACAGGGCTGAGCAGCAGCGGGGACAAGGGCTGACGTAGGAGCTGGACATATGAGTTCCTGGGGCGGGGGAGTGGGGAGGCCAGGGTGGCCGGCCGGCCAGGGCAGTATGATCCACAGATTGGGAAGCTGGGAAGTAGTGAATCCTGTGGCCCCTAGACATGAGCGGGGGTAAGGGTTTGGACTTTGAGAGGAGGGCTGGGGATCCCCAAATAGAAGTCCCAGGGGATCAGACAGCTATGTGTGTGACTGGGGCAGAGGCTGGGGGCCTACAAGCCTGGATTGCATGGGAGTTGAGGAAACAACTGTATCCTGAGGGTGTTGGGTCTGAAGCTGGAGGGCTGGATCCCTGTTTCCCAATGAAGGTGGTGCTGGGTGGTGTGGACGTCTGGGCCTCCAAGGGATGTTGGGGCTGGGCAGCTTGAGGCCTGAGTCCCCAGAGAGGCATTTCAGGGGCTCCAGACAACTGTGACCATAGGAGGCGCGAAGGCTGGAGCTTGCGCACTTAGAGAAATGATTTGGGATGGGGGCGGGGCCCACATAGTTGGCTTCTGGAGTCAGGGAAGTCTGAGCTGGAGTCCCAGTTCTCAAAGAAGACCCAATAAGACTGAGACGCACCGAAAATGCCCCAACCAGGCAGGAAGCCAGGGCAGGTGGTAGGGTCTCGGAGAGGTCTGAGTCTCTGGTGTTTTGGGGTGTGAGAGAACCAGAAACCTCTGATCAGCTGGGGGATCAGCTGGGAAAGTAGCAGCTGAGAAAGCCAATGCGATGGAGAGGCCCCGACCCTTTAGAGGTCACATACTCTGGGGAATTTGGTGAAAATTCCCCTGAAAAAATACAGATGCTGCCCTACTCGCAACAGTTTTCTTGTGGGGCTCCAGGATATCCTCCAGGTCTATCCATGGTGCACATCCATGTTAAGAGCCCTCCTTTAAAGGTTCCGCCACACAGCAGGCAGACAGGAACCAGGCAGGGGAGACAGATGTTTGCAGTGACTTTCTTGTCGCCCCAGGTTGCCCAGAACAGAGGAAGAGGAGGAAGCGGAGATCCGGGTTACGGTAGGCAGTGCGCAGCACCATCCACTGCAGGCCCTCAGATGAGGCTGCTGTAGTCACAGCTCCTCCCCAGCCCCTGCCCACACCCCCGAGCAGACAGAAAAATCGTTTGGCCAAGAGATAACAATGCCTCCGCTGTAGCTAATGAGAGCAGACAGCGCTGTAGAGGGAGGCTGCAGGCCAGTGGGCGGCCAGAATGTTCCCAGGGGACCCCCAAGCACATACACAGGCTGCAGCCACTAAACCACAGACATGGCTACACCCCCAGATTGCAAAAATGCACACGCACATACGCCCACATGCGGGAAGGGCCGGACCCTCCCTGTCACAGCTGCCCTGCCTGGTACCACACGCACTGCCTTCTTTGATCCTCAAAGCGGCAGGTGACAATCCTGCTTCTCAGGCAAGGGAAGGGAAGGGAGGAAATTTGTTGAGGTCAGCAACCTATGGCCCTCAGGGAAGAACATAAGCTCGAAACTGTGCCAGCCTCCATTCCAGGCACCTAGGACCCTTCAGGGTCCACACTGTCCAAGATGGTCTCTCTGAGCAGCCTGACCCAAAGCCCACCTCTTTCCCACCACACCACGCTCCCTTCCGTGGAGACTGGGGCCCCACCTCACTTTCCTCACAGCTAGTGTGACAGTGGTCTTTACGCAGTCCTCAGGGTGAGGGTAAGGGTTAAGAATCCACGTCACAAAGTGCCCGGCACAGAGCAGACACACAATAGGTGGCAGTGGTGAAGATCGTGGCTAGGACTGGTGTTCTTGGAACTCCTTATCTATTATTGCATTGCTATTGCCGTAGCATCATCCACAGAGCAGTGGCATAGGTGGGAAAGCCTGAGATCTACAGAGGGGACGCCCTTTCAGAAAGACACGGGATGAGGTGGTAAAGTGAGAAACTGAGTCAGGAGAAATGTTTGGGGCTTTAATCTTAAAGTGCCTGCTGGGCGTGGCGCAGAGCAAGAAGGTGGACCCAAGGAGTATCCACACTGGACTAGGCCCAGCCCAAGGCTGGGCTCCTCTAGAAGATGGGGGTCTCTGCCCTCAGGGGGCCTAGATACTTCCAGAGTCAGATGGAAATGGAAATAATAATATTGAGTAGCTTACACAGTTATTGCGTGCTCACTGTCTGCCAGGCACTGTTCTGAGCCCACCTCCTGATGTTTTGGGTTTTGCCCGCATTCACTCATTCATTCTCCACTTCAGCCCTGTGAAGTGGCGGCCAGCACATGGAGGAAGTGGGGCCTGGAGAGGAGGGGTGACGTGCCCAGGGACACAGCAGGAAATTGGCAGAGCGGGGAGCCCAACGCAGCAGTGTGTCTCGGGGAGGCTCACACACTGAACCACTGTATCCCACAGGCTTCGATGTGGCCCCTTCCGTCCAGTGGGCTGAATCAAGCACCTCTCCCAGTCTAGGACCTGGTGTCTCAAGTTTGTCTCCTTTGTCCTTCCAGGTGGATCCCCCTATCCCTTTGGGAGACTCACACCCTGAAGACATCCCAGGAAGCCCTCCTGAAAGGTAGTGGGACCCAAGGGCCTGGGAGGGGACTTGGGGGCAGAGAAAAAGTCCAGCACCATTGCCCCGCCTTCCTTTCTCCGCAGCAGCCCCTCAGACCCGGAGTTGCAGCAAGCCCTGGTGCCAGTGGTGAAGGAGCTGGTCCCAATCAGGAGGCCCGTCTGGGGCCAGCTCTGCCTGTGCCCCCTGCACCCCCAGCAGCTCAGGTGCACCCCAAGGCATCTCCAAAAGAAGGGTGGTAGTCACACATCAGGGCACTGCAGGGACATCATGGGTTCCCCTGGGTGCCCCCCCAAGCGCTGTCGTGCCTCCCCGCAGGGTCACTCGGCACCCACTGATCCCGGCGCCAGTCCTGGGCCTGCTGCTGCTGCTGCTGCTCTCGGTCCTGCTTCTGGGCCAGTCCCCGCCCCCCACCTGGCCCCACCTCCAGCTCTGCTACCTCCAGCCTCCTCCAGTGTGAGCCATGCTCCCCACCGCCTCAGAGCAGTGTCTAGTTCAGTGACCTCCCTGGGGCTCTTTTTACTGTTATTCCTGTGGTTGTTCCACTGTGACTTGGGATTATCCCACTGTCGGGACCCCAGATACAGTGCTCCAGGATCCACATCCCTGTATTGGGTTTTTCTGTGAAGTCTCTTAGTTTTTTTAATGTTGGCAACTACATTTCTTAACAATAGCAAAACATTGCCACTAATAGGTCAAGCACTAGGGGCTATGTTTTCCTCACAAAACAAGTGTGGAGGAGGGCAGCTGCGGGCCCACAGCTCAGTCTCCACAGCACCAGGGCCAGCGTGCTGTGATTCTCTGTGACTTTCTTGGCCCTTCCCTTGTGCTCAGGAGATGGCAGGTGTTGTAGCTTCATACATCACATCTTCAGGGAGAAAGGGACACACCCATTCCTTTCTATAAAGAAAAGCAGTAGCCTTCTCAGAGCCAGCAGCAGACTCTGTCACATCAGCCAGAACCGTTTGGCATGACCACCCCTAGCTGCAAGGGCAGCTGGGAGACCAAGCATCTCTCCTGGCAGAAAGAGGGAGGACAAGATGTGGGCCAGGCACACACACACGTCATCAGTGGCCAGCAGGAAAGGGTGAGCCATTTGTTCATTCAGCAAACACTTAATGATCATCTATTTGTCATGGCAAGACCTTAGAAGATAGAAAAGTAGACCCTCCAATGCCAGGCTGAAGCACATTGATTTTTCTCCTGAGGATGATGGGAGTTTGGGGAGATTTCATTACTTGTTTTTGGTTATTTACTTTGTAATTGAGGTGTAACTTCTCATACAATGATAAATGGACAAATCTCAAGTATCAGCTGGATAAATTATTGCACATGTAAACACCCATGAAACCAAAACTCAGGTCAAGATATAGAACAGTTTCAGCACTGCAGAGGCTTCCTTGGGAGAGCTTTGAGCAAGGGAGGGACAGTGACAGAGAGAGGTAGCTGCAGGCTCTGCAGGAGCTCAGGAAAAGCATCTAGCCCAGCCTCAGAGGCCAGAGATTTCTTCCCAAGTAAGTGACATCGGCATTTAGTCTTGAAAGATGGGTAAGCCTGGTTATAGTGAGCAGAGGCGGGGGAGGGTGTCCCAGGCAGAGGGAAAAAAAGTGTGGGAAGACCAGGTGGTTGGAAAGTGCCTCTGTGTGTGGAAAGCCATAGGCAGCACCATGTTGCTCAGATTAAAAAAAAAAAAAATGAAGCCAGGGAAGGATTTGAGGCTTTAGAGTTGTGAGAAATAAGATAGGTAGACAAGAGCCCATTAAGGGTTTTGAACACCAGCTTGAACTCTACTGCCAAGTGCCCAAGAAAGGGCTGTGATCAGGGAAGGGGCAGAATCCACTCTGGGTGGGAAAGAGACCTTCTGAGCCTGTATAGGGGATGAATAAGGGAGTGAGGCTGGGGCAGTGGTCCAGGTGGGAGAGTGTGAGGCCTGACCTGGGCTGGGTGCATGGATGGAAAGAAGGACAGGGCAGAGAGAGGCAGAGCAGGAAGGACAGAGCCAGGGTATGAAGGAGGATAAAGAGGGAGGGGTGTCGGACCCACTGCCTGGTAGACAGTGGAGCCATTTCCAGCATGGGGAACCCATGAGAAAGGGTGGGCTTGGGAGGACGCTCTGAGCTCATGTGGGAAGGAGTGAGTGTCAGGGTTCCAAGAAGTGGCTGGAGCCCTGAGCATTGAGCTCTCCGTCTGGAAATGGGGGTCTGGATGTTATTAGCTGTGATGGTGATTGAAGTGTGGAGACTGCTGAAATTTCCTGAGGAGAGAGGAGTAGAGTGAGAAAGGAAGGGATTCCGGGCACCATTTGTGAGAAGCCTCAAATGCTAGGCAAGAGATCTGGGGAGGAAGTACAGGAAGAGCATAGGCCAAGACCCAATTACCAGGCCCTCAAGCAAACAGAATTAGGCTCCTCACAGGGTTGTCGTGAGGTTGAAAGAGCCAATACAACGGTATGTGGAAGAGTGCCCAGCATATAGTAACTGCTCATAACATTTTAATTCTGTTTCTCCTTGAGAGTAGAGGAATGGTCAGACTTCTAAAGTTGCACAGGTTTGGGTTCCAATTATCCTGTTGTCTTTTACTAGCGCTGACAACTTGGGGACCTGACGCCTGACTGTCAGAATCTTGTTTCTGTGTTTGTAAAAACTGGCCAACTTTTTGTTGTGAGGAACACGGTTATTCGTTGTTCAGTATTTCTGAGTAACAGGGAAACGGGCCCCACCCCACAGCCTAAGGGCCAATTAGGGCGCGGTCCGCCTCTCGGAAATGCAAACTGTGGGAGAGCTTGCCAATCACCAAGCGCCAGCCCCGCCCCCTTTCCCCGTGTTAACGCGCCCAGCTTGGCTCTCTTCTCTAGACCAATCAGAGCGGTGTCCGCGGGAGCGGCGACCCGGGAGCGAGGTTCAGAACCCTAGGCGTCCAGTTAGGGAGTGGGTTGCCATAGTCACCAGTGAGGGGTGGGGCTGAAAGGCTGGCTGAGCCGAGAGAGAGAGAGGCAGATTCTGATTGGCTGCTTCCTCGCTTCCGTCCCGGGTGGGCCAGATGCTTCGCCTCCTCCGTCCAGTGCCGCCCGGAGCCTGACACCTGTCTCCTTTCTCCTCTCCTCCCGCCCCGACCTGGAGCCCCAATGATCTCCCGGGAAGCGCACAGTTAGAAAACCGTGAAGAAACTGCTGTAGGCTGCTGCAAGAGAGGCAGAAACCCTTTTTCATTATTTTATTTCGTTTTATTTTGGGGGGCCGCGCTGCGACGCTTGAGGGATTTTAGTTCCCCAACCAGGGATTGAACCTGCCCTAGCGGTGAAAGCACCCAGTCCTAAGCACTGGAACGCCAGCGAATTCCCGGAAACCCTTTTCTACTGCGTTTTGCTTCGTGAGAGGCACTGTACCTAAGTCTTCTAGTGGTGTATCAGGTTTAATCCTCATAATAGATGAGGAAAAGGAGGCTAGAAGGTTAGAAGCCCTTCCCAATACCACACAACTAGGTTTAGGGGAACCTGGTTTTAAATGGCAGATGCATCTCCAGAGCCCCGCCGCCGCCCCAGTCTTTCCACTGTGCCCAAAGAGAAGTCGGGAAGTGATGCGAGAGCGGAAAAAGAGAAATTCAGAGAAAATGAGAACTGGGAGAAAGAGAGACGGAGATCTAAAGGAGGAAAGGGGAAAAAACAAACAAAAAAAGAAACGGAGTCAGACAGAGAAAGGAAAGTGATTAAGAATGGAAGGAAGACTTTTAGGCAGAAGAGAGGAGAGAGGAGACAAATTCCCGAGAGGGCCGGGAAGCCAGCAGGGTGAAAGAGAAGTAAGTATAGAGACTCAGAGTGAGGAGGACAGATACCCAAAGAGCAACGGAGACCCAGAGAAAGGGGCAGTGACTCAGAGGGGGACAGAGACCTGGGAGGTTACCGAGATCAGGAGAGGGGAAGGGGACAGAATCCCAGAGAGGAGGATAGACTCGGGGGTGGGGTGGGAGCAGATATGCGGTGGAGAAGGACAAAGGCTCCGAGTGAGAGGAAGGGACAGAGCTGGGCAGTAGTGTAGAGGAAAGAAAGAGATGGGGGGAAGTGAGTGAAGGGAAGGATGAGAAAAGAGAGGGAACTGACCCTCTAGGCGCCAGCGTAGCGGACGCAGGACTCGCCCCCGTGCATCCCCCCCTCCCGCCCCCCACCGCCACACACACACACACACGAGGCGCAGGAAGGAGGCGCAGTCCGGACGCAGAGCAGGGTCTTTATTAAGGTGGGGCGGGAAGGCCCTCAGGGCGCGTCCAGCACCAGCAGCTTGTGCATGTACGAGTTCAGCCAGTGGCGGCGTTCGAGGGCAGCCAGCAGCCGCGCGCGCTCCCGAAAGGCCGCGTCGTCCGCCAGCGCCAGGCTCCGCCGCGACTGGGGGGTGGTCGGACCCGCCCAAGCCTGGCGGGGGGTGCGGAGTCTACGGGCAGATGGGGAAAGGAGGTTACCGTGTGCCCGGGCCCGCCGCCGCCTGTCCTCCCTGCGGTCTAACTCGAAGCCCTGTTACTGCACGGTCTGTCGAGTGGCTCGGTCTCTGTCCCCCTGTCTCGCTTTCTCTGTGTGGGTCTCCATCTCTGTATTCACCAGGTTCTGAGCCTCCTGAGTACAGAGACCGAGTCTGATGCACCTGTCCGGCCCCAGCGCCTGTGGCACGCCTGGCACACGCCTGGCACACACCAAAGACCCAATGAACGTTGCTCAAGGAACAGATCCGTCTCTGCTTCGACTCCTCTCAAGTCTCTCAAAGCCTTTCTGAGAATCCTTTTGTACCTCTTTGTCTTGCTGATTCCCTGTCCACCCCCATCTCTGTCCTGCTCTCTCTGGGTCTCTGTACCCCCTTTCTCAGCCTCTGTTCCCCATTCTCTTTGGGTCTCTTCCCACCTCTCTGAGTCCCCACGCTTCCCTGAGAGACCTGGATGTTGCACGTACCTGAAGACCCCCGCGGGAGGTAGGGCCACTCCTGAGGCAGTGCGGTGGCCCCAGGGCACAAGCAGCAGCAGCAGCAGCAGCCGCACCCGGGGGCTCCCGGGTACCTGGCGGGTCTCCATCACCTGTGGAGAGACAGGAAAGAGCTCATCGAAGCCGGCGTCCTGGCCCAGAACCTCGACCCCACCATCCATCCACGCCCTACCCCCGAAAGCCCGTTTGCAGGGCCCCCTACCGCGCAATGGGCTCCAGCAGAGAGGCTGGCAGCCCCCTTATATCGCCTCCACAGCCCCCGCAGCGGGCAGTGACGCAGACCAGGGGGCCAGGGGCGCCAGGTCACCCCCCCCCCAAGCTCATTAGGAGCCGCCAGCAGTAATGAGGAGCTGGGGGTGGGGGCCCCGCCACTGCCTTGGCGGCCACCCACTAATTGGGACCAGGAGCTGGGACCTGAGGAGAATCATCAGGAGGGGGAGAGACAGACAGACAAAGTGGACACAGGGGGTGTGTCAGAGGGATAAAAATAGAGACCAGCGGAAGGACCATCAGAGCAGAAGCCAGAGACAGAGACAGAAAGAGAGACCGCAACAGAGGAGGGACTGACGGGGAGAAGCAGAGACACAAAGAGATGAAGTAACCATGAGAGGGAAGGACAAAGATGAATAACAGAGAAAAGGAAAGAGAGGAGGAAAGGGAGCAACAGAGGAAGAAAGAAGGGAAAAGGAAGGAAGAGAGAAAAGAGACTGAAGAGAGCCAGATAAAGGTGGAGGAAACAGGAGAAGGGCACTCAGAAAGACAGAAGGAGAGCAGCCTGGATAGAGAGGTCCAGAAATAAATCCAGGTAGGGAGAAGACCAGAAAGAGTGAGAAATGGGGAGGGGGGGGGCTTATAAGAGAAGACAAAGGATATGTGCTGTGGGGGTTGGAAAGGCAGGTATAGTGACAGGCAAAATCAGGAAAGTCTTAGAGACACTATAAAGGGGGGAAAGAGACAAGGACCCCGACTCCCCTGAGGATGTGTCCAAGCCCTTCCCAGGAAGGAATTTGGGGGTGTTGTGAAGATAAGGCCCACCATCCCTAGCACTGGGTCTTAAGAGGGTGTTCTCTACACAATGCAATGGTAGGCAAAGGTCGGGGAGTCCCAAAGGGCAGTAGAACCTGAGTCTCTGATTAACAGGACATGGGAACCTAGACTCCTAGTTCCCCAAAAAGGAGGTGAAGAGGGCCTGGGTCTGGGAACCTGGATCTGAGGGGAGAGGTTTGGGAATCTCAGCTCCTGGGTCTTGAAGTGGGAGGCTACCAGAGACGTGGGTTCTTGGGTTTGGTTGTAGGAGAGAGCAGAGGGCTGGGACCCCTGCCTTCACAGGGAAAGGACAGTTTGGTTGGGCCACATCCCTCCACCAGATGATCCAGTCCCTAACTCCCCCACTCCAGAAACAATGTCCTTTATCTCTGTCCCTTTAAAAGCTCAAGTCTGTCGCTAGGCTCCCAGGATCCCCAGGGTGGGGGTCAGGTGCATCACCTGCACCCCTGGGACCCTACCTCCTTCCACCCTGCCCAGAGCCATTCTGCAGCATTCACCGATCTCTGCATTCAGCTCTGCTCCCCTGTTGTTGTCTTGGACCCCACTGAGCAGGTAAGAGACCCCAAACCCCAAGTGACCCTGTTCTATTTGGGTGTATGCCCACCCCACCTCCACCTGACCACAGACCTAGGCATCTCTGCCCCAGACCAGCAGCTGAGACCTCGGGATCCCAGCTGCATCCTCAATAAACAGAGAGACAAGACCCACCCCACAGCTCTCCTGAAGGCTGAGGAATCCAGACCCCTACACACCTATCGCTGGAGGACACAAAACTCAGAGTTCCCAATCTCCTTCTAACTCAGGACCCAAGAGTTCCAGACACCCACTTCCTTTCTCCCCTGTAATCCTACCCCCTGCCCCCAGCTTTGTTCCCTCAAAATTCTAGGCATCTGAACCTTCAGGCCTCTCCTTTCTAAAGTATTAGGAATTTAGACCCACAGTGCCTTCCACCCGCTGGGAATCAGGAGTTTGAACCCCCAGCAGCCTTCTGGACCAGGACCCAAGAGTCTCCTTCTTTCCCCAGTTACAGGCATTTAGGCCCCCTCCTCCCTCAAATCCAGGCGTTCAGGCCTGCAGCCCCCAGTCATTCCTTCTGAGCCTCCTCTAATGTAAACAACTGTTGAGCCAACGTGTCCCCAGGGCCCTAGGAGAGAAAGTGATCCCATGTCCATCTCCTCAGAGGTCTACACCCTTAGAAGCCAAAGTCAAGGAGGTCTGGGGGCTTGGAAATGTCTTTCTCTCCCAATTTTCCTGGGACCCCTTTGGGGAAACAGATAAGGAAATTTACTACGACTCCCAAGAAGCCCCGTGCCTCAGCCTCCCTTAGCTACGGTCGCTACAGCCCCATAGCCTTCAGAGAGTTGCAGATGGCTTCTTCTTTTCCTGGCGCGGAGCTGGGGCGGGGACGTAGTCTACCTGGGGACCAGTGGGCGTGGCCTCCGGAGTGGGCAGAGGCTCCCGGGCGGCTTCCGGCATTAACCCTTTCCTTCCCACTCACCCGCTGCTATAGGTATCTCCCAGAGCTATGAAATCCTTCAGTCCGATCCTCTTCCTTCTCATCTTCCTCTTCGCCTGGCTGGGTTCCAAGGCCGCCCCTTCAGCCTCACCGCCTGAGGGCTCCAACTTCTCAGGGATAGACCACCCCTCTCAGCCCTCCCCTTCTGCATCTGAAAATTCCACTCTCAATGGGCCTAACCCAGAATCCCCCGGCACTGCTTATTCTGAGCCCTCTAAGACACCTCACGCTGTTTCCCCTGAACCCTCCCCTCTTGACTTCACTGAGACCCCCAACCCTGACCTTCGAAAAACCCCACACCCACAGTCTCCTGAGGCCCCCAAACCTAATTTACTCAACACCTCAATATCAGAATCCCTGGACACCCTCCAAATTAATCCCTCCAAAATGACATATACAGAATCTTCTGAGACCCCCAAAGCAGACCCAACTCAAATTCCACACACAGAATCCCCTGAGACCCCCAAACACAATTCCTCCAAAACTTCACTCCCAGCATTTCCTGAAATCCCAAACCCTGGCCCTTCCCAAACTCCACACCAGGAATCCCCAGAGATTCCCAACATTAACTCCACTGAAATCTCACCCACAGAATTCCATGAGACCACCAAACTTAATCCCTCTAAAACTTCACACCCAGCATTTCCTGAAACCCCAAGTCCTGACCCTACCCAAAGTCCACACCAAGAATCCCCAGAGATTTCCAAACTTAGCTCCACTGAAATCTTACATGCAGAAGCCCTTGAGACCCCAAATCCTAACCCTACCAAGACCTTTGACCCCAAATCTCCAGAAACCCATGACCCTGACACCACTGAGACCCCAGATTCTGACTTCTTCCAGGCACTCCATCCTGACCCTACCAAAACCCCCCACCCAGCATCTCATGTAGGCCACAACCCCAACCCCACTGAAATTTCCCTAACGGAATTCCCTACATACCCCTACCAAGATGCAACAGAGGTTCCCAAGGCCTCTGATCCTGAGATCTCCACTAATCTCCCCCCAGAAACGCCTGCACCCTTCAAGGAAGATGTTACTGCCCTAAATGAGCTGCCCCTGAAATCCAAATCAGAAACCCTTGCAGCCACCCAGCCCGACGCCCTTAAATTGCCCACCTCAGAATCTCCCGGAACTGTTGATCTGAAAACCCCCCAGAACTCTAGCCCTAAAGGGCCCGACTCCCCTCCTCCCTCAGCCGGGATTGCAGGGCCCCCTTCTCCTCCAGGGCCCCCCAATCAGCCGGTCCCTGCCACTCCGCGGGCCCCCCAGCGGCGCAGCCGAGGTGAGAGAGTCAACACTATCATCGTGGTGGAGCGAGTGAAGGAGACCGGTGAGGGGCTAGGACCCGGACTCCAGGGTGTGAGGGAGGAGGGATCCCGGAGACAGACTCCCGGATCCGAGGGAAGAGGAGGGTGGGATCTGGATTCCTGGGTCTGAGGGTGGAGGGGGCTAGGAAGTTAGACTGCTCAGTCCCTGGGCCTCCTTCCTTCAGGTGTGACCCTGGTGGGCCGTCCCCGGGGCGCGGCAGGAGGGGCCCTGTGCCTATTCCTCGCCGGGACGGGGCTGCTTATTGGCATTTTCCTGCTGCTGTGGTGTCTCTACCGCCGGGCGGCTCGACACCGGCCCTTCGCACACCACCGGCTCCCGAACGACGGAGATGAACAGGGTGAGCAACCCCTGTAGCTTCCCGCTCCTTGCATGCCTGCACGCTTCCTTAACCGGGTTTCGCCTGGCACTTCAGGGCGCCCTACCTAAAAGTACAGGTCCCCATCCAAGGTCAGTAGAAGCCCTGACCATTCCAGGGTCAGGTTCTGCCCTCACCCACCCCCCCCGCCCCAGCCCCCAGCTCTCTGAAATTTCACACACACGTCCAGTTCCGCCCCCAGCCCAGCCGGGAGTTCTCCCAGGCTCCCAGCCGCAGGTCCCGACAAGCCCCGCCCCTACCCTCCTAGAGCGCGGCAGGCCCCGCCCCTGCTGCGTGGACGCCACGCTCCCTCTTCTAGTTAGGGGCCCTTTAATTCGAAAACCCGACTCCAATAGAAGGTCGAATTCTCTTCTCCGTCTTCTCATTGGCCAGCGGCTCAGTAGAGGGGACAGGCCCCCTGTAAGCCCAGGGATGACCTCTCTCCTTTATCCGCACAGTTATGCATTTGGATGCCCCGAAGGACCCCTACGACCTCTACTTTTATGCGCCGGACGCCTGGGTCCCTTCACACATCGCTACCAAGCAGCCACCGCCCACCCCGGCATTGCCGCCCAAGCTGCCTCCGCCGCCCCGCGGCGGCAGCCTCCAGCGCCTTGAACCGCTCTCCCCCGCCACGCTCCCCAACAACTTCGTGTGAGCCCCTCCAGACCTGCGCCGTCCCCAGACGGAGGAAGGATCCAGAGATCCTGTCCTCCTGGTCCGCTTTGCTACATAGTGGTTCTCTCCGATAGAGGGTCCAACACGCAGAGATGCTTTAGATGTCCACGAGGAACACATTCTGAGGCCGAATAAATCACGTGTTCCCACGGATAGACAACTCCTCTGGCCTAAGTCCTGGGGGAGGAGGGTGGCTGGGATCCTAGGATCCTGGATATGAGCGGGGAGGAGGCTGGGGGCCTGGACTTCTGGGTCTCAGGGAGAAGGGGCTGGGGACTCCCAAGGCCAATGACGACTGGGTGTGTACACCAAAGCATTTTATTGGGAGAGGGGCAGGGCAGGATTTACAATCACAAAGACAGACACAAAGACACAACCCTGCCCCCGGGGAAAAACACCCCTTTCCCCCAGCCCCGTTCCCTTTCCTGGGAATCTGTGACTTCTCCTATATATGTCCCCCAAATTCTAAGCTGAAATAGGGGAGTCTGAGAGGGGAAGGATCCCAGATTTGGAGTCATTTAGCCCCTGAGGGATGCAATAAATGGCCACTGAGAAAGTGAGGGCAGTTTGAAACTACCCAGGAGAATAAAGTGCAAGGAATTGGGGGGAAGAGGAGCATCTTGAAACCACCATGGGAAAGTTCAGTGGCGGTGGCTTCAAACCATTGAGTTGATGGACTTGAGCAGCCACTATTTAGACCTGAAAACCGTGTCAGAAAAAGTGCATGGGGGTGAAGAGAGGCATATTGTTAAAATTGCCATTTTGGTTATTTCCCTAGTCATTGTGCTACACTAGGGAGAAGGTCTTGGGGAATTTGGTGCTTCAGCAGAATCTGCTGGTGGAGGGAGGGGTGAAGAGGTTGGGGGGGGGGGTGCTTGAAACTGCCATTTCCCCTCAGAAACGCTGGTGAGAATCAACCCCTAGAATGGCAGGGATGGGTGATTTGTTAAACCAACTTGGAAAATGCAGGCTAGAGTTGGGAGAGATTTGAAACTTCTAGAGGAAGACCTTGAATTTTTCTGAAAGGGGAGGGGGCGCTGAGTAATCTCAGGGGTTAGCCTGAGAGTCCCTGGGGTTCAAGAAAAGGGGGAGGTGCCCAAAACCACAAGAGAGAGTAAGAGATTGACCTGTCCACTCAAATAAAGCCCTGAAAGGAGAGATTTGAAACCACTGAGGCAGAAAAAGTGGAGAGGGGAACCCTTTAGGGGAATTTGGGTATCCTTGAAACTGCCAGTCTGCAAGCTTCACTACCCCTGAGAGGCAATTGGGAGAGGAAGAGGATTTGACAGCACTGGGAACAAGGGAGAGTGCTTCTTAGGCCTGAGGCAGGACAGAGAGGACTGGGGTACCTTGACACTGTCACTCAGGCCAGAGATGTGTGGAATGGAGGTCCTGGAAACTGCCATCCAGTGGGAGGCACATGGTCAGTAGTCCCGGACAGGGGGTGGGGGTCTTGGGGGTTGAACTGTGCTGTGTGTAGCCCCATAGGAGGGAGGGGGAGCAGGGGGTGCCCCGGGGGGCTCAGCCTCATCCTCCATTTCGCTTTCATCACTGGCAGCCAGCTGGTCGTGGCCAACAAAGCCACATTTCTCTTCGTTCATCTCCTCAGGCTCCGCCCACGGCTGCTTTTCTCCGGAAGCGAAGACCCCGTAGAAGATAACTCCCCCATAATGCACGAGGGAGGCAATGAGGAACACATACTGCCACTCCTCCCGAGTCTGTGGGGGGACAATGGAGAGGTGAAGTCAGAGGACTGAGAAACAGGAGGTGGAGAGAGAACCTGAGCATCGCGGTGGGGGGGGGGGGGGGGGGACTAGGGAAGCCCAGAGAAAGGGAGAGGCTGAAAGAGACACAGAGAGGGCACGGATGGAGCCCAGGGAGGGTGACACACGTCGGGAAGGTACTATCCACAAATTAGAAGAGTAAGCGGGTCAGGGCCGGTGCACGGACCTTGTGCTTAGTCATGGCACCCACGATGATGGGGCACACCATGCCGGACAACGTGCCCACGCCATTGGAGATCCCCATGAGAATGCTGGCATAGCGCGGGGCGATGTCTAGGTGGTTCACGTTGAATCCTGGCAAGGCAAGCCAGGGTGTTACACCTGATTCTCACTCAAGTGACTCCTCCATCCCAGCCTCCCCCATCCCCGCCGCTCTGCTCTTCCTCGTCCACCTTTTGCGAGGCTGGCAGGTCCCCTTCCTGAGCCAGGAAGTTCACCACTGAGCTGACCAGAGTTCCCCCAAGCTGCGGATCGGCAGTTCTCACCAGAGATGGCAAAGCCGCTGAAGCCCACCGCAAGGACCAGGAAGGAGATGGCAACGCCCTTGGAGTGCGAGTAGCCGACCACCAGCAGCAGCGTGGCTTCCATGCCAAAGCCTGTAGAGGGCCGCCTCATTTGAGCGCCGGCCACCCCACACTTCCCCCTCTCCAGATCCGTTCCCGCCCCAGCCTGCCCCTATTCGCCCGGGTCTGGCCACTTGCACGCCTGTCCCTGGCTTTGTCCCGCATTCTGCCCCCTCTCGCCCTAACCAAGCACTCACCTCCCCAATGCCGGGCCCTTGATCAGGCGCACAGGCTCCACCGCCCCAACTGGGCCCTCCATGACCCCACTCCTTGACTAGGCCACGCCCTGAAGACGCAGAGTCCAGGCGCCACCCAGGCACTTTACACCTTCCCTCTCTGTCCCTATTCGTAGCAGCCAGACCCTTGTCTCTTCAGGTCCCCCTCTTCATCACCCAGTTGCCCAGCCTCATATAGGCCCAGTCCTTCCAGACCCAACGTGGTCTCCCCTTTGTTTTACCTAGACAGCCATCCTCGCCTTGCCCTTCTGCTCCACGGCCCCTGAGGCTGTCACCTGAGATTCTGTTCCAGCCAGACCTGGCCTCACCCCGGCTCCACCTTTTTGGACATGCCCTCTGACCCCGCCCCATCCCCCATGGTCCAGCCCCCTAGACCGCCCCACCGCGCTCTGCTCCTTCCAGTCTGTCCCAGACCAGATGCAGCCCCCGCCCCACTCACCCCCACAGTTCATCAACTTGCGCACGTTGGTGGTGGACATGATGCGGCGGCTCCTCAGGAAGTCGGCGATCTGGCCTCCAATGGGCACGATGATGGTCATCACCAGGTGAGGCAACGCTGACACCAGGCCCACCTGCGCCAGCGGGCGTACAGGAAGGGCGCTCAGGGGCCACCTGTTCGGGGTCTCCACGGCTCAGGTACCATTGGCTCCTCCCTGTCCCTCGTTCCAACCTTGGGATCGAGGTCCCTCTCCTTCCCCCCTCATTCCCCGCCGCGCCCTCAGCTCTCCCCCTTCTGGGCCCAACCTTGCTGATCTCGAAGCCGAACACTTCTTCGAAGTAGGCGGGCTGGGAGATAAGAAGCAGGTAGAACGTCCAGCTGCGGCAGAAGTTGGCCACGATAATGGCGTAGACTGGCATGGACGTGAAGAAGCGCCGCCAGGGTGTGTTAAACTTCTGTGGTGGGAGAGAGGAGGGGCGGCTAAGATAGAGACCAGGGCTGGGCGCTATCCGAGTCCCTTCAAGGATCCCACTATAGTCCCTCAGAGACTCAAGTTTCTCGATCTCACTAAAACCTCCAAGGACACAGGGTCGCCGGCCTAACCACGTCCCCATGGGACGTTGGCATCCTAGCCTCAAGTAACACTTCAGAGAGGCAGGGGTCTGACTCCACAGTGGCCCTCAGGTTGCAAGGTGTCCGGACCCAACGATGACCTTCAGAGACTCATAAATGTGGACCCAAGAGTCTCTTTCCATCCAGTTACGCCCCCTAATTCTAGCCTCATCAACCCCAAGGTCTAAGCAAAACAGCACATTTTAATCCGCCTCTGCAGTTTTAACCACGCCCGTCAGTGGTTCCGCCCAGCTCTCAACCTAGCCCTGCTCTCAGCACCTGCTAATTCCTTCCTCCCTGGACTTTAACCCCGCCTCCTAGGTTCCAGCTCCAACCACTTGGCGTTCCCATCAAGTCTCCTCTAAATGTCTATGGAAACCCACCAAGATCTACACGCAGTGTGGGCTCAATGCCCCTTTTTCTCCTGTCTCCCTGCCTCGACATCTCTCCTCTACCCACTATGCCCCCGCCCCGCAGGCTTGGGCCCGGACCGTGACGGGGTTCATGAGTCTGGCGCTCTCGCCGATGGCGTCCTCGATGTACTTGCGCTCCTCCTCCGAAATGCTAGGGTGCAGCGCCGGGGACTCGTAGGAGACGAGTAGCCAGAACAGGTACCAGAAGATCCCGAAGCTGCCTGGGGGGGGTCAGGAGGGGGATGGAAGCGAGGTGACGACCGGCCTCGCTCTGCCCCAGCGCCTCCCGGAACCAGGAGTCCGGGCCGCTCACCGTAGACGTAGAATACAGAGCTCCATCCTGAGTACTGCACGAGGACCCCAGCGAGAGGCATAGCGACCACTGCCCCAGCATAGGAACCTAAAGGGGAGGATGCGGGATGGAGAAGAGTCCCATCTTCCCTCAAATGCAGTAGTGCGGATTCCCAGCCTCCTCCTTTCTGGGACACAGAAGTACAGGTCACAGCCCCTCCCCCTTAGACCCGAGAGTCCAAGCCCGCATCCCCCTCCTCCCTCAGACCTAAGTGTCCAGACTCCAGCCCCCTCCATCCTCAGACTCACAAGTCTGGATCCCAACCCCTTCCTCTCACCGCAAAAGGCTGTTGTCGCCAGGCGACTCCGCTCTAAAGGCGGGGCCCATTTGCTCCAGATCCCGTGGCAGGCAGGGTAAGTGACCCCCTAGAGAAGAGAAAACTAAAGTCAACGAGAAGAGGCGGGCCTGGAACGGCGGCAGGGTCATACGGGGCGGAGCTTTACCTCTACCAACCCCTGCAGGATCCTCACGAAGATGACACAGCCATAGTGAACACGGGCAGCCGAGGGTATCAGCATGTTTAGAGTGGAGGTAGCCACAATAGCAAAGCCGAAAACCCTGATAGGAAGAGTTTGTGGTCCGAGAAAAGAGTCCAACTATCCTGCCATACCTAGGATTCTGTCCTTTCCTCCCACAGCAGGCCAGGCCCTGCGCCCCCAGAATCCCAGGCCCCATCTTCTTTGTGACTCCTACTTTCTACAATCACAAGCCCCGCCTTTCTCTAGGATCCCAGCTTCGGAACCCAGGCTCCTCCCATTTTCCCAGAGTCAGCCCCCAAATGCAAGGCCACGCCCTCTAACTCCACCCGCACAGCTGTAGTTGCCTCCCACTTTGAGACCCTGCCCCGTACCTGTTGGCTGCGAATTTTTGGCAGATAAATCCTCCAGGAATCTGGGTGACAATATAGCCCCAGAAAAAGGAGCCGTGTATGAGGCCAACAGTCTCTGGATCCCAGTTGAACTGAGCTTTCTGTGGGCCAAAAGGCACATCAAACCAGCATCCCTGCCCCAGGTTCTGCTCCTCCACCAATCAGCACCCACAGATAGTCCCTTGGCCAGTCAGCGATAAGGATCCCCTCTCGCCTTCAAAACACCTGCCAATCACAACTCGTGCCATCTACCCCAACTCTGCTCCTCCATGTTGCTAGGGCCACACTACCTTAGCAACGGGACCTGTTGCTGCCTAGAAGCCTAGCTCTGCCTGCTTCCCTGACTCAAGTTCCCTTCTCTGAATGTCTAGGGGCCTATATATGAGGGTGAGGATTGTTTCTCCACTTCTAACCAATGTACAAACCATTTGAGGATTGACCTGGATGGGGTCTAGGCAGGAACAAGAAGTAGGCAAAGTGTCGGAACTGATTGGAAGAGAACAAGGGGCAGGTAGGCCACAGCCCAAATTAGGGATTTTTTTTCTGAGGCGAGGGCATGGCCTATACCGAAATTAAAATAGAGAGAAAGTCTGAGATGAGGTGGGGCTTTAGGTTAATGGCCAGAGCAGATCGGGGAGGGATTTAAGCAGCTGCGGAACTTCAGAAAAACCAGAATCAAAATTCACGGTGGAGGGGCTTCCCTGGTGGTCCAGTGGTTAGAATTCCACGAGTCCACTGCAGGGGGCGCGGGTTCGATCCCTGGTCGGGAAATTCCGCATGCCTTGAGGTGCGGCCAAAACAAAAAATTCACGGTGGAGGCTGAGTTGCGCCTGGGATTAAGATGCCACACTAGAACAGGTGTGGGAAGCAGGTGAAGCAAAGTTGCTAGGAGGTCCAAAATGGAGTAGGGGCAACACATAGGGAACCCAATTCTGGGCATTCTGCATTTTGAAATTAGAGACAGAAAACAAATAGGGGCGGGGCTTCATTTAGATCGGGATGTGGCTTAGGAAGCTTAGCGCCCTGAGATGAGGTGGAGCTGAGAGGGGCAGCGCAAATGGGCGGGGCTACTCAGGATGTGGCGTGGAAGGGGCGTGGCCCGGGTGTCCGAGTGGGCGAGTGTGACGTCATCAGAGGGCGTGGGCAGGGTTAGCAGCCTGAGGTAGCTCCCACCCCGAGCTACCTGCACCACCACGTGACCCCCGCGGTGGGTCGTGCTGTTGTTGACCATGGAGACGATGGCCACGCCCAGGTTGCAGCGGATGCCAAAACTGATGCAGAAGCCCAGACCGCTCATAATGGCGATAATGTAGCGGCGAGGGAGACCAAAGCAGGTGCAATCCACGACCGGCGGGTCCCGGGTCTGCGTCGTCACCGGTCGCCCATCAGCACTCAGCTCCAGCGTCTCTGCACCTTCTTGCCGCTTCTCGAGAAGACTGCGAGGCGGCAAGGGTCAGACTCTGACGTTCAGGTCTCCAGGCCCCTCCTCCCCATGACACACTAATCCAGGGCAAAATCGCCTGCTTTTCAAGACCCTCACTCTCTGTTTCCCCAGGAGTCCAGAGCGTAACTCCCTTCTCCCCCCAGGAGCCAGGAATCTGGACCCCCAGTTTCCAACTCCCTTGGGCCAGGAATTCGCGCCCCCAGCCCCTTCCTCCTTCAGACTCAGGTGTGGAACTCCTCAGTTCCCTTCTCCCCCAGCCCTGTCACCTCTCTATTCAGTTGTCTCAGACTCATGCTACCTTTTGCGATCCAAAACCCTGTGTCCCCAGCCCCCACCCCAAGGCCCAGAGACTCTCTCCAGCCCCCTCTTCCAGATATGAGTCTATTTGAAGAAGCAAAAGGCACTAAGGAGATGCTTCAGCAAAGGTGTCAAAAAACAGCTGCTTCTCAGCCAATTCTGCTATATATACCGCCCCCCTCCCCACCTGCCCCCCGTGGCATGCCCTTCCCTGCTTCCAGGCCCCAGGTGTGGGACTGACATCCAGCTGACTCCATTCAGCCACTGGAAGCCCATTCCCAGGGACTGGGGGTGGGGAGATGTCCAGGGCACTGGAATCCAGCAGCCCAGTTGGATATCCCTGGAGAACCTTGAGTTCAGGCTGTCAGCCTAGGGGGTAAGGGAGGAGGAGTGGCGGGTGGTGTCCTGGCAAGGGACAGATGGCCCTGGTAGGGGGATTGGCTCAGTCCCCAGTGTGGCTCTCGCCCCCGCCTGTTCTGGATCCAGGATTGAGTCTGTGATGACGGATAGGGTACTTGGAGGGCCACGTCAATTCCAGAGAGAGGCTGCAGGGAGAAAGAGGTGCCCTGAGCTAGGTGTGGAAAAATTCAAAAGGAGGGCTTACAGAAACTGGATGTGGGTGCAGAGGCTGAGAGAAAGAGGGTCAGCGACAGAGAAGGAGAGAGACTCGGAAGGGACAGAAATCCAGAGAAGGAGAGACAGACAACCAGTCAGGAAGAGATGGGGCAGAGACCCTGAGAGAAGGTAGGGGACATGACAGAGACCCTGAGAAGGAAAGGGACAGAAACCCAGAGAGGGACCCAAAGGCAAGTGGGGACAGAAACCTGGGGGGGAGAACATAGAGGCAGAGTCCCTGAACACTGAGAGAACGATGAAGAGACTAGCAGCCTGAGGAGAGACAGGCTGGGGATATGATTTGTGAGGTGCAGCCCCTCTCCAAGGCGGGTAGGCAGCCAGGGGATCGGGCTGGATCCCAGGAAGGGGCTAGAACAGATGGAGGCGAGGGAGACTGGGACGGGGGAGGAAAGAACAGCCAGACGGTCTGGGAGGAGGCGGGTGGAAGAGATGAGAACACAGCAGCCCTCCCCATCCTAGAACTAAAGGAAGTGGGGGAGGGGTTTAAGAAATGGGGGGTGGGGGGTGGAGAAAGATTTTGGCAGAGCGGAGAGAACCTAGGGGGATGAGGAATGAGATCCTGAGAGAGGCAGGGACAGAGAGCCAGAGAGAGGGGAATGGAAGCCCCCAGAATGAAGAGTGAAGGGTGGAAGGGACTGCCCCCTCCCATCAGAACAGGCCAGCCAATGAGATTAGAATTTGACCCAGGTTGCTCTCACATGCTGTTTGACCCTGAAATTCAAGATGTGATTGCAGCCCCTGAAATTTGATACTCGTTATTAATATGAGGACATAGATCTTGAATCAAGGCTTTCCAAATCGAGGGAGGCAGTCTCAGTATTCCACATCTATAAAATGGGGGCAAGAGTAGAATGTGAGTTTACAAAGAGTGAACTTCAAGGTGATATTATAATTTCAGAAGAAGAGAACCATGGATGCAGAGATGCAGGTGGCCCCAGTGCTTCTCAGAGGACAAGAATAGAGAAGGGAGAACCTGAGTGGGGATCCCTTTCCCTCTCTTGATGCCTGGAACTCAGGTCTAGGGACTTAGTGATGAGGAAAAGCAGCACTTAGGAGGCAGGTAATCAAAATGAAGACGATGTCTCAACCTCTCCCTCTGGGTTTCTGCCTCTGCTTCTTGCAGATTCTCAGTCAGCTCCCCTACCCCCCCCCCCAAGATCTCTGTCCTCTTATGCCCCTTTGGTCCTCCCTTATCTTCCCATTGTACAACTGAGGAACCTGAGGCTCAGGAAGTGGAAGTAGCATGTCCAAGGTCACACACAAGAGTAGCAATGGGGCCTGGTCATTTCCTGGCCCTCAGCATTGCCCTGCCCAAGGCCTGGCTCTCAGAAAGGAGGGATTTTGCCTCCTGTCTCTCCTGTATTCCCCTTCTCCCCTTGTTCTTGTCCCAAGTTGCCAAGGTTTACTGTGTGTTTCCTGGTCTGAGGGAGTTCTTCCACCCCCTCCTGCATCACTCATCTTGAGGAAATCTGCAGCCTCCATCCCAGACTTGGGAGGGAGACTGACCTGGGTTCAAACGATGCCATATGTACTCAGCCATTGATTCCCCCTCTTGTCCAACTGTGCCTCAGTTTCCCCACCTTCGTCTAGATGATTAAAAGGAATCAGAGTGTTGTGTCCAACACAGGGTATTCCCCGCTCTCAGCAACCATCAAAGTGAACCCCAGGATTCAGATGCAAGGCTCTTCTGGGCTCTAATTCCTTGGTGACTATCCTGGTGGGAGCCCTGAACTCTGGGGTCTCTAGGGGCTCAGAAGGCAGCTCAGAGAGGTGATGGTAAGGCAGAGACAGATGGAGAGAAACCCAGAAACAGAGGAGAAGCTGAAAAGCGGAGACTGAGGGAGAGGGCCTGAGAAACACATTCCTCCTCTGCCGTCTCCTTCCCAGCCCCCTCCACAGCACGTCTCTCTCCCTCTCCTGACTTCTCGCTGATGTATTTTGAGAAACTCGTGAAAGGAGGTGAGAAAAAGGGTGGGGAGGGGCTGGAAGATTGAGAAAAGAAGGGGTGAGGTTATCTCAGCTCCCCACCCCCTCCCCATCACTGCGGCATCCTCCTGCCCCCTCCCTCTGTCCAGCTTTATTCCCATCTCCCATGTTACTAGAGGAGGGGGTAACTTGGAGCTAGGAGGTGATCTGTAGCGAGCAGGACTAGTGTTAGACTTAGAGAAGGACTTGCATTGGTCTAGTGGGCTGGACTGAGGGTCAATCAAAGATTGGGTCAGGGCCATGGGCCAAGAGGACCCAAGGGTCTGAGGGAATGATGGCAAGGACATGGTGCTGATGCGGCCATCTCCTCCCCACACTGTGGCCAGATATTTTTAGGCTTCTCCGCAGCTGAGTAATTTCTCTGACTTGGAGCCAGGGCTGGGCTTGGGGGTAAGAGACTCGGGAGAGGTGTCCAGACTGCTCTGAGGATACCCAGGTCACTGGGGTCATCCCCTTGGCTAGGAGGAAGTCCCTCTGAGCTCTAGCCTATACCCTTTGGGAAGTCTGTCCTACCCCAGGAGGCTAATTTTTGGCCTGCAACTCCCTTCTGCACCAGAGACCCAGGATACCCTGGCTTCTTCCTCCCAGCTTAACTCTCCTCAAGGACAAGGACCAATGGGTCTCAATCCTATTTAGTGTCAGATTAAACTCTCTGAGAGATGGAAACTGGCAAACACACAGAGATAGAGACACCCAGGGTGGAAGAATAAGAACCCAGAGAGAGGGTCAGAGACCGAAAAGGAGACCGTCAGAGACCCCAGGGCAGGGAGTTAAGGAACAGAGACTCAGAGAGAGTGACAAAGACCCAGAGAGAGGGGTTATAGAGATCTAGTGAGGGCAATGGCCAGACAGCAGGACAGAGACTCAGAGATAAAAAGAAAAAGAGACCTAGAGAGAAGCGACAGAGATCTAAAGAGAGGAGGCAGAGAGAAGATAGGTGAACGGAGACCCAGAATCTGGGGAGGGAGTTAGGGATCCAAACGAGGGGGATATATAATCCCAGAGAAAAGAACAGAGACTAGGATGGGGTGGGGCGCAGAAAAATGATGGATGAGACTAGACCAGGGAGAGCGGCGCCGTCGGAGACCGAGGGAGAAAACTGGACAGATGGGTGCCTCCCCACACACCCGTGGGTATCGCCTGTCCAGCTGCCCGTCTGCGCCCAGGTGGGAATGAGCGTCCTCCTCGGACCCTCGCACTCTTCCCCGCCCAGGACCCCCACCACGCTCACCGGTGCAGCCTCCCGAGGGCGCGACCCGCTAGCTTCCGAAACTCCTCCTGGCGGAACTCCATGGTGGCTGCCCCTACGGCCGGTCCTCCCGCCGATCCCCCCGCCCGCGGGCCCGGGCGGCCGCGTCCGGGTACCCGGGGTCTGCCCCGGCCCGGCCGGCCCCGCAGCTCCGCTCGGGGGGAAGGAGGCTGCAAGTGCGGGCTGTGTGGGGGCTGTCACTGGACTCAGCGTCGGGGGTGGGGTGGGGTGGGGCGGGAGAGGCCCCGCCCATGCCTGCTAGATCCCGCCCCTTGTATTCTAGTCCGGTCCACCTTTCGCAGTTCTTGCCCCGCCCTTCCACTCCAAGACCATGCCTCGGGTTCTGAACTCACTTGTCTGGGTTGCATCGCCCCCAATTCTGTCCCTTCCCGGAGTTACTCCCGCCTCATCCATCCCCCACCAGCTCCTTCTAGCCCAGATTTTCTCTCCTCCCGAGTTCTTTCCCATCTGAGATTTGCTCCCCCACTTCAATTCCCCCTAATTTCGTCCCCGCATTTTCATCCCCTACAGTTTCATCTTCCTCTGAATTTCCTTCTGCGTGGCATCCTCCCAGGCCTATCCCTCCGAATTTCCGTGCCCTCCAGTCCCACATCCTGCCCAGCGCACTCCATCTCCAACCCTCCACATTCTCAGTTCCAACTTTCCCATTCAGAGGGTTCTTTTCTCATTCAGGGAATTTCTTCCCCCTCCCTAGATTCCAGCCCCCAATTTGATCCACTTATTGTCCCCTCTAGTTCTTCCCCACCCAGTTTCTTCACCCTTGACTCCCACCCACCTGTTTCCATCTTTCCCCCTTTTGAATTTCATGTCCCCCCAGTCTATTTCCCCTCTAGGTGCATCCCCCCTTCCAGTTCCTTCATTTCCGATTTTCCTCCTCTCTGAGTTCATCCCTTACAGTTATACTCTCCTCACCCCCATTTGCTGGTCATTATTCCCTCCCTAGCCTCGGATCTATCCCCGCCCTTTGAGTTCTCTCCCCACCCTGAGTTCTGTCCCCACCCCCTTGAATTGTGTCCCCTTGGATATTTCTTTACCCTTGAGTTCTGTCCCCTCCCCTGAGATCTGTCCCTGCTTTGATTTTTGCCCACATTCCCTGGAATAGGCTGCAGGAATATGTCCGTGAGTTCTGTCCCCACCCACTGAGTCCTCTCCCCGCCCCTGAGTTCTGTCCCTCCCTCTGGGATCTGTCCCCGCCCCCCAGGATCTGTCCCCGCCCCCCCGGGATCTTTTCCAGTCCTCTGAGTTCTTATTCCACCCCTGAATTCCAACCCCGCCCCCTGGGGTTGAACCTCGACTCTCCGCCTCTGTCTCCAGCCCGCCCGCAGGTCCAGCCCGGCTCATTTCGCTGCCTCTCCCCGACGCTGAGCCCACCTCCAGATCCAGGCCCCGGGAGGGTGTTCCTTTCCTCACCGCCTCCCTGAGTCGGGCCAAAAGTGCATTTGGGATTAAAATTTCATGATGTGGCACAGGTCCGCGACGGAGTGGGAGGGAACAGCCGGCGCGGCGGACAGGCGCCACGGACGGGGTGGCCCGGCAGCCACTGCCCGCCGCAGCCTCTCGCCTCTAGCTTTGTCTCTCTGGGTCTCTGGGTGTCACAATTTTGTCTGTGTTTGAGAAAACCCCGGATTCTCAGGGAGGAGAGGCTGGGGGCTCGGACTCCAGTGTCTGAGGGAGGAATAGCCCTCGGAGCCGTCCACAAGCGCCACCCTGTGGTGGCAGAATCCCCGGTCTGCGTGCGGAGGCGGCGGTCGCGGCTGCAAGCCAGGTGTGAAGGTGGAGCAGATGGTGAAGAGGAGGGAGTGGGAAGCGGGCCCCGTAGCTGCCAAATTCTGGGCCTTCGCCGGAACCATCACCATGGAGACTGAGGAAGGCAGAGACGACCCAGCCCCACACTTTCGGACCCTGGGAATGAGTTCTTCGGCCTCCCACGGAGGGTTCCGGTGTAAACTACAAGTCCCATTGGCCGCTGGACTTTCCTATTTGCTTCTGAAGGCCCGCTTGCTCGGAGGGCCACTAGGAGTTGTAGCTCTCTGAAGACAGTGGGCTGACGTTGCATTGCGCCCTCTGGTGGACACAGCGCCCAAGTTCGCTCCTTCCGAGGCCCGAGGGACCCTACCTAAGGTCATCCCCAAACCTTTTCACCATCTACTCCCTCTTTCCCCACCTAGTTCACTCAGTTCCAGCCACACTGGCCTCCTTGCTGTTCTTTCGACATCTACCACTGAGACGCCTGCATTTACCTATCATCCTAGGATTCACTATGGAAGAGAGTGTTGGCAATCTTTCATTAACTCAACTCTAATGAGAGTAACACTGGATATTGGGGACCACCAGAGGAGGATTCTAACTCAGCCAGAGAAAATCAGAGAAAGCCTTAAGTTTGAAAAGGTTTCCAAGGAAAGCTCACTAAAAGGGATGACAGGGAGGGTGGGGGTGGGGCGTGGGTGTAGAGTTAGGAGATGTGCCCTGTGAGGGCAAATAACTAGATGTACTGGAGTAGACTTGGGTAGATGTACTGGAGAAGAGGATACTAAGAAGGGGAAGAGCAGAAACTAGGAAAAGGTATTAAAAAAAAAACCGGTGTGGTCAGGACACTGTGACTAGCCTGAGTGACTGGGAGGAAGAGGCCAAAGGGAGCATGAAGGGGTGGTCCAGTGGTTAAGACTCCATCTGGTTGGGGAACTAAGACCCCACAGGCCTTGAAGTGAGGCAAAAAAAAAAAAAAAAGGCAGGGGGAGGGAACATAAAGGGAACCAGACAGCACAGAGCCTTTAGTGCTAGGCTGAGGGGCTTGGACCTTCTCCTAGGGGCACTAGGGAGCCAAGGAGGGGCCATGAACAGGAGTGGGGCAAGGTCAGCTCTGGGGCCTTGAGGAAGTCCAGCAAGGGGAGAGACTAGAGGCCAGGAGGTCAGGGAGAGGATGAGGCCTGAGCTGGGGCAGTGACCTCTATGGGACCCCAGTCCAATGTCCCTCTTTCCTCCCACTTCCCATGTACTCCCAGCCAGACACAGGACAAGGGCAAAAATCTTTTATTTCAATTTTAGAGATGCCACCAGCCTCTTCCCTCCCCGTAGAAGCACAGGGAAACATCCAGTCAAGAAGGCACCAACAGAAGGGGCATTGCCACCATCAACTGCTGAAGAGAGAAAGAAAGGAGAAAGAGGATTCAGGACGCGAGGGGCCAGCCCCCAGCCTCCTCCTCCCTCAGACCCAGGAGTCCAGGCCTCCCAGTGTCCCTGGTTCCCCCCAACTCCAGCCGCCCAGGTACCTTTCTCTTCTGATGGAAGGCTGCCTTGCTTTCATCACAGTTGATCCGCAGGGGGATGCAGGCATCCAGATAGTACAGCTGCTGGGCGCCCCCCATCACCAGGCGATTCTCCCCGATCTCCAGAGACAGTCCCAGAGCGCCATCCTGCGGATGCAGTGGAATCAGCCCACCTTCCCTTCCAGCAACAGGACGATAAGAACACAGACCAGAGACAGAACCCTCGAGTGTCCGGATACCATATTTAAAGAGTCTACTCTCCCAGGAAAAAGGTGGGACACAATAATTACAGATCTTTATGACCGAGTACTTACAATGCCCGGGGCATCCACAGGACAACACTGGAAGTGGGCCTGAGGCCCCCATGGGACAGAGGAGGCAGCGGTGCTCAGAGGGCAGCACTAGCCAGGCTCACACAGGTCCGACAAGCCCACATCACCCCCCCCCCAAGACCCCAAGCCTTCCAGACCTCATTCTCCTGCTCTGGTAGAAAGTGCACTCACCAGTTTGGGGAGGTCGATTTCGGCCAATAGGAGATCAGGGGCCTCCAGCCAAAGGTTCAGGTGAGGCTTCTCAGGGCTGGGGAGGTACAAGACCCAGAACTCAGAAGAGCCGCCAGGGCTTTGCCAGGGCTGTTCCCTCTCTTTCTCCCTCCCTGCCCTGCAGCCTCAGGACACCTTCCCAGGGGGAGTTCTGCTTCTCCCTCCGGGTTCCCGGAGCCCCAGAACACTGCCCCCTATAGGATGGCGGGAGAGATTCCAAAGAATGTCTGGGAGACAGGAGATAGGGAGCCCATCGAATGCCCACCCTTTCTCAGGTCTCGGAGAGTCGGGGGTGTACAGGTTCCCCAGCTCTTGGATCCGAGGACGCTGCTGGGAGCGGATATTCTGCTGGGAGATGGAGCCCATGAAAGGTCTGTTCTTCAATACACGGCACTCTGCGGGGAAGGAGCACAGGGTTAAAGGTCACATGGGTCAGGGTTTCCTTTGCTCCCTCACAGTAGGGGAAGAAGGGGGTCTTGCAAGCTTCAAGAGAGTGAGGCTCTGTGCTCTGCCGAGAATGCCAAGGATCTGACCACACCCTCAAGCTTGACTTTTGGAAGCCAGCCCGCCTTAGCCCCGCCCCTCGGAGGCTCTCCACACCCCGCCCCTTCTCTGGAATCCCCCGCCTCGTCCCTCTCCCCCTTCCCCAGGCTCACACAGCCCTCTCCCTGAACTCCACAGCCCAGGGGCTAATACAATCCCTGCCCACACTAGTCCGATTTCTCCCAGGGGCCGCCCCCAAGCTCCTGGGGCTTGGCTCCTCCCCGTGGCCCAGGCCCCGCCTCTCACCTGGATTTAGCTGCAGGCTGTATTTATCCTCAAGGCCCTCCCTGGCGATGGTGATCACAAGCTCTCGCAAGAAATCGCTGTTCTAGGAGTGAAACAGAGAGAAGAGATGTGGGAGGGCTGCGGGGAGGAGAGAGAGGCCCCGGCCCAGGCCTCCCCCGCAGCCCCGCCCCCAACCTGCATCCGTCGGTAGAAGTCGCTGTTGACAGCTACGTCGTAGGCGGTACAACCCTGGCCTTCTGCAGGGAGAGAAAGGGGGTGAGGCCCCCAGCCTTCGGTGGGAACCCCACGGCCCAGGCACAGGCAAGGAAAACACAATCAAGAACAGCAGCCAAGACCCAGAGAGACCCAGAGACGATTAGGAAGTCAAGACACGGACTTGCCAGTCTGGACTCATACCAGCCTTGTCTCCAGGCTCGTCTCTTCCCCTCTGGTCCTTCCCCACCACATCTCAGAGCTGACCCTGACCCTCCCCAGTTCACAGTCCTTCCAAGGCTCCCCACTGCCCACATGGGTAGGGCTGAGTCCTTCAGCCTGGCACTGGAGGCCTTGTGTGGTGTGCCCCTCCAACCTGGAGAGAGTTCACTTCTCCAGCAACCTCATCCCTTTAAATTTCTTCCAATCACTCTTGATTACTGACCAATCCAATTCAATCATCTCTCTCTGGCCTCTTGACCCCTCTGTCCTCTCTACCTAGAACTCTCTTCTCTGTCTTGGCTTGACAAACTGCTCTGGTTCCTTCAAATCTTATATCCGACATCTCCTCCTCCAGGAAGCCCTTCCTGATCCCTCAGTGGGAGTGAAGAGCCCCCTCCAGCGCAGCACAGAATCACATCACATTGAAATCGCATCTGCCTCCTTCGCCCTCATCCAAGACTGAGAGTTTCTCAAGGGCAGGTTCTGGGTTTTGATAAGTCCCTACTCCCCAGCGCACTGGCCAAAGCTTCATCCCAGGAAGCTTCAGGGACATATATGAATTGAAAAAACAAGGATATAGAGACAGAAACTCAACAGAGACAGAGGTGATACAAGGCAGAGACACAGAGACCGGGGAGAGGCTGGAGGAGAAAACAGGGATGAGTGAGAGCTGGCCAACACAAGAGCCAGGAGATCAGCTAATGGGCACCTGCCCAGCCCTCCCTTGCCCTGGATTGGGGCAGGGAGAAGTGCCAGCCTGGCCAGATGAGCAGAACCAGGACTGTCCAGTAAGGGTTCTGGATGCCTGGGAGGCTAGGGATATGTCACAGGGGAAAGGATCAGTACAGAGGGCCAGGTTTCTAGGTCTTGAGGGAGGAGAGTCCCAGGCCCTGGATTCTTGGGTCCTAGGGAAGAAAGGACCAAGGGGGCTAGATTCCTGGGTCCTCTCAAGGCACTGACTTGCATCCAGTTCGGCATGCGGCTCTCCCAGACTCATGGGGATGCGAAATCCGGCTTGGTCCTCCTCTAGCATTTGAAGTAGCTCATCCTCAGTCAAGTCAGCCGGAGGAGGGATGGAGGGAGAGTGACAGATGTTGATGAAAACCTTCCCTTCAGATGAGTTGGTCTTTATGCAGAAACCTGGTAGGAATGGGTTTGTCCTTGACCATCTGTCTCTGCATGGGTCTCGGTGTCCTTCCTTCTTTTGATCTATCCCCCTCCTTGACTATAAGTCCTCCACTTTCTAGGTCTGTTCCCCTCCCCGCCCCTGGGATTTCTGACTCTCTTTGAGTCTCTGTTCCCCTAGTCACTCCCTTTTTTTTTTAATTTTTATTGGAGTACAGTTGATTTACAATGTTGTGTTACTTTCTGCTGTACAACAAAGTGAGTCATATATATATCCACTCCTTTTTAGATTCTTTTCCCATATAGATCGTTACAGAGTATTGAGTAGAGTCCCATGTGCTATACAGTAGGTCCTTATTAGTTATCTATTTTACATATAGTAGTGTGTATATGTCAACCGCAATCTCCCAATTTATCCATCCCCCTGCCCCTCCTCTCTTTGGATCTCAGTCCCTTCCCTGCTCTCTCTCAGTCTCCGTTCACTCCCACCACACAAAGCCTCTATACCCCATTACTGTGTCTCCTTCCTCCCTCCTCTCCCTATGTCCTTTGTCCCCAGTCTATGTCCACCTCTCTCTGGGACTCTATCCCTCTGTCTTTGGGTTTCTGTCTTTCTCACCAGGCTGAGGTTGTATCTGTGTAGATTCTGATCTGCTTGTCTGGGCTTGCTGGAGCTCCTTGGAGGCCTGTGTGAAGGAAAACAACTTCCAGGCTTGGTGTTTGTATTATCAGAACCCCTTCATTTGTTCCTCAAATGTTTAGTGAGCAATTTTTATGTATATGAGCTAGGTAAGACATACTATGTCCCTCTTCCTACTTTGAGGAACCCGAAGAGCAACCCCAATTCCACTCCCATTTCTTATAGAGACTAGCAAACAGCTAGTAATTGTTAAACAACTACAACTCCCGTAGGCCCTGTTGCTCCCCCCCCACCCCAGTGCATTGTGGGAACTGTAGTCCCGTCTCTGAGCGCGCGCACACACAGAACCCCCGAATCCCCAGGGACCCAGGAGTCCATTCAGTCCGCACCTGCAACAGCAGCTCCTCGAAACGCGCCGTCTCATGGCTCATCGTCTCTGCCTCGTTTAGCTCCGGTGCCAGCAGCTTCGAGTCGGCCATGGCCCTGGGGAAGAGAACTAGGCGTCCTCACCAACCCCGACGTGGGGGCACCTTCGGCGGGATCCGAACACTGAGGCCTGCTCCCGGGCCCTCAAACGACTCCCGACACCCACAGTTCTGTACGAAATCTAAGACTCTGGCCTGAGGTTACAATTTCACTCAGAACAGAAACTGCATCATCTCTCTTCGGAGCCAATATTTCTAGATGCTCTCGAAGTCCTATGTGCCAAATGTTTAAATGACAGCCACTCCTCCGGTCTCTGCGTAACCAGGAGCTTGGGTAAGCCACACTCCTCACCAACCCTGCAACCGCATTCGGGTACCAATCACAGACGAATCTTGCCTAAATCTGAAGCCACGCCCCTCACCTCAACCAATCAAAACTAAATCCTGAGATTCCCTATACGCCACACTTCCTGTGTGTATTAAAGCCACACTTCCGCTCCTTCCCCACAGCTACATCTGGCCAGGTTACTGGGCAAAGCAGGCACACTTTTAAAACCTTAACTTCAGTGTCCATACTAAAGGACTCCCTTCTGATCTCTTAACAATCACCTCGTCCCCAGAGGTAGATTCCATTCTCGAGTAAAGATATTTCGGGCTAAAAGCTGCACTTTCGGTCTCCAATATGAACAGGGTGGTGGGAAGACACCAACACGGCCACTTTTCTGAATCTGCAGGCCTCGTAACTGAAGGCACCCATATTTTCGTTCCCCACCCCACGCCCAGCACTGAGGAATGCGCATGCTCCAAACTACACTTCCTGGCGCAGACCTATAAGCGGAGTCACCGGGTCCTGAGGCGGGGTTACGCTCTATCTCCCGTAGCCGCGCCCTTTGATCTGGAGGGGGCGGTGCCGCCCTTTGGACCTCGAGGTTCCCTTTGGCAGAGAGCCCCGCAGTCCGTGGAAAGCGGCTTGGGAGCGTGATGGCTGCGACGCGCGCAGGATCCCGCGCCTGCGAGATCTTCGCCACGCTGGAATACGGACCGGTGCCGGAGAGCCACGCATGCGCACTGGTGAGGGCTGGCCAGGCCGGCGCTGCCCACCCCCCTTCCAAAGTCCTCCGGGCCCACTTTTGCGCGCGGGCTCCCGTGATCCACCGCGGCAGCTCAGCAGCTCCGCCCCTCTCAGCTCCCGTGATTCACCCTGGAGGACATTCCCTTGAGCCCTTAGAGTTGCTGCCTGCTGGCCGTTTAGTCTGTTCTCGCGAGACCTACTGGCCGTCGTGTTCCGCGGTCCCAAATTCACCGTGGTGTTTCTCCGATTCTTCACAATCCCCCGAGGGGGTCCTGTGGTTTTTTCAGGGCCCCCTCAGACTTTCCTGCGGTCCCTTGGGACTCAGAATTCCTGTGGGGCTCCTGTGATCTTCCAAGGACCCTCAGAACCCGCGTAGACTTAACCGTGATTCCTCAGAACATCCTGTGGTTCCCGGGGTCCCCCGGGATTCCTGGAGGGGGCCTCCCTTGATCGTCCGGAGACCTCCGCGGAGCCCCCGTGATTCCTTAAGGTCACTACAATACTTGTGGGGTTCCTGTAGTCTCGGGAACTCTCAGAACCCCAGAATACATGAGAACTTCCTGTAATTACCTTCAACCCTGCAGAATAACCCCATGGGGCTCCCATGATCCCTCCGTGTACTTCAGAACTTCCCTAAGGCTCCCGTGCTCCCTCGGGGTCCCCCAGGACGCTCCTGGGGTTCCCGTGTATAAGTAGGGTGCTTCGAATTTTCTGTAATTACCAAGCCCCCTCAGAATTCCCCCATGGAGCCATCCTGATCTCACAGGGCCCTCTAGCACCCAGGTGTGAGAAGCTTGGGCTTCTCTGGAGGAAAAGAGGAGGTTAGAACAATGGTCCACGTGGAAGAAGATGAAACCAGAGCCTGGCGCAGGTTGTGGAGATGGAGAAGAGGAGATGAGGCAGAGATGGAGGAGGAACGGGGTTTGGGGTATTGAGGGCAGGGACAATGCCTCGGGTCTGGCTCTGTCCCTGTCCTCCCAGCCCCATGGTGAACCCAGGAGGAGTAGGGTGGCAGAAGGGTTGGGAAAGACCCTGGGCTTGATTATCACATGGTAATGATGAGAGGGACAGCCTTGGGCCGGGTGCAAGAGTCAAATACTACTTGTGCCTGAGCCTCAGGTCTGGAGACAGGGAACTCACAGTAGAAAGATTGGTGGGAATGACGAGATTATGTAGAAATGTAGCATAGACTGCATAAGAGGATCTGGGATGGCACATAGAGAATTCCCACACTTGAAAGTTAGAGATGGACTCTCCTGAAATAGCAATAATGTGATAATAGCTTACATTTATTGGGTGCTTTCTATGTGTGAGCATCTGTGTTCAGCATGATCTCATTTAATCTCCAAAACAGCTGTGAGAGGAGGGTATTGTCATTACTTTAGTGATAGCACACAGAGGCTTAAAGAGAGAAGTAATTTACGACAGTCAACACAGTTTAAAAAATATCAAACTGAGATTTGAACCTCAGCCCTGGGATTCCAGAGCCTATGCCCCATCCCCCCTTGGCTCAACCTTATAATCTGTGGGCCAGACTCAACCAACAAACATGTTTTCTTTGGCCTGAACTTTATTTTTAAAAAAGTGAATTAGTGGACAACTAATTTCATGTAAACATCCCGGATTCCAGCTTCTCTTGAAAACAAAATTCCAAAGTTTGACAACCTTTGGTTCACATTCCCTGACAGAAATCATCTGGATCTAATAGCTAACTGTCCTTTTAGACAAGTCTTGAGTTCCTAGTCTCCACCAGGCCCTCTTCTCACACCAGGGTGGCTTGCCAGGACCCTGTGGAACATTCTTTCTGGGTTTTGTTTTTCTTTTGGGGGGAAATTTTGCAAACTTCCACAGAATACTTAAATTATGAATTCCCATCTACCCATCACTCAATGTCAAAAATCATCAACATTTCGTCCAGTGTTGTATCTCTTTGTTTTCTCTTTTTATTCCTGGAGTGATTTAAAATCCAGATGTCATGTTCTTTTCCCATAAATATTTGAATATTCACTTCTAGCAGATAAGGACTCATTTTGTAATAACCATCAGGGCATTTTCACGTTAACAACATCAGTTGTTGTCATTCCTTAATATCGTCTCGTCCACAGCTCATGTTCATTTATGCCTGACTATTTAAAACATGTGTCTTTCGGGGGGGGGGGGGGGTCTTTGAATTTGGAACTTACGAATTTTTGCTTTACTTAAAAATTTGTTTTTACTTTAAAGAAAAATAAGAAGGCCCAGTTGGTAGGGTAAGAGAAAAATCAGGAGACTAAGGCATCGGGGATGCTAAGAGAAAACAGTTTGGGGAATTCCCTGGTGGTCCAGTGGTTAGAACTCAGCACTTTCACTGGCGGGGCTCGGGTTCAGTCCCTGGTTGGGGAACTAAGATCCCACAAGCCAGTGGCCAGAACAACACGAAAAAACCAAAAACAGTTTGCAGAAGGAAAAAATGGGAAAGGTGTCTTGGATTTAGCAAGGATTTAGGGAAGACAGGACCAGGGAGAAAAAGAAGCAGGAAGCAGACGGGGAGGGTGAAATGCAATAAAATGAATAGAAAGTCTTAAGTAAGTGCCATGCTGAGCCTAAGACACATGCCAGCCCACTTAATTCTCATCACTGTCCTGTGAAATAGGGAGGGACTGTGATTATCCCCATCTTCCAGGTAGGTTAGCCGAGGCCAGGATAAGGTTGCACAACAAGGAATTTGCAGAGCCACGATTCAGACCCAGGCCATGTAGCCCCAGGCTCCAGGGACTCCCTGCCTTGGGCTCAGTTAGGCATGTCACAACCAAATAAACTGTACCTGGCAGAGTAGCATCAGGCCTGTGTCTTCAATAGGAGTCACATCATTCCCCTGAGTGATGACAGCTGAGGTGGGAGGGAACGCCATCACACAGGAAGATTCCAGGAATCACCTGGCTTAAAAGCCCCACCTCCCAAAGAGAACCCAAGCCCACATGATACAGTCTCATGGGCATTGCTTCCAGGGTCTTGGCAAGGGCCATGCCCATCACAAGAATGCAGAGCACTCAGGGAAGGCCCAAAGCTCTGGCTTCCCACTGGATATTCATGGTTTGTTTCCAGTTTTCCCAGTCCAGGTGCAGTGGACCAGTCAGGTCAATGTTGTCTAGAAATATAACTGAATTGTATCAGATATTCAGGGAAATAGAAAGTGATTGTATTCAAGAAGGTCATTTCTCCGTGGAGAAGAAAAAGTTTTATGAATCCTTTGTTCACATTCTCCATGTGTAAAAGTCAATAGGGAACTTCCCTAGTAGTCCAGTGGCTAAGACTCTGTGCTCCCAATGCAGGGGGCCCGGATTTAATCCCTGGTCAGGGAACTAGATCCCGCATGCCGCAACTAAGAGTTCACATGCCGCAGCTAAAGATCCCACATAGTCAGCTAAGACCTGGCGCAGCCAAATAAATAAATATTTAAAGAAATAAAAATAAAAGTCGGAGTTCCCTGGTGGCTCAGTGGTTGAGTCCGCCTGCCAATGAAGGGAACACGGGTTCGATCCCTCATCCAGGAAGATCCCACGTGCCTCGGAGCAACTAAGCCTGTCCGCCACAACTACTGAGCCTGGACTGTAGAGCCCACGAGCCGCAGTTACTGAGCCCGTGCACCTAGAGCCTGTGCTCCGTAACAAGAGAAGCCACCACAATGAGAAGCCCATGCACCACAATGAAGAACAGCCTCCACTCCCCACAATTAGAGAAAGCCCGCACACAGCAAAGAAGACCCAACACAGCCCAAAAAGTTAATTAAGTAATTAATTAATTAAAACAATAAAATAAAGGTCAACAGGACATCCCTCATATGTTGCTGGTGGGAATGTGAAATGGTGCAGCTACTGTGGAAGACAATTTGGTGGTTTCTCAATGAATTACTCAGAGCAGTGCTATAAAACCCAGCAGCTCCACTCTGAGGTATATATGCCCCAAAGAAATAAAGACAGGTGTTCAGACAAAGACTTGTACACAGACCTTCATAGCAGCACTGTTCACAATAGCCAAAAGGCAGAAATAACTCAAAATGCCCATCAACTGATGAATGGGTAAACAAAATGTGGTCTCTCCAGACAATGGAATATCATAAAGCCATAAAGAAAAATAAAGTTCTGATCTATGCAATGCAGATGAATCTCAAAAACACCAAGCTGAATGAAAGAAGCTAGACACAGAAAGTCACGTATTATAGGATTCCATTTATATATGAAATATCCAGAATAGGCAAATCGATAGACAGAAAGCAGATTAGTGTTTGCCAGGACTTGGGGGCAGGGGAGAAGGGAGGGTGAGCTCTTAATGGGTATGGAGTTTCCTCTTGGGGTGATGGAAATGTTCTGGAATTTTTTTTTTTTTTTTTTGTCATGCCACTCGGCTTGTGGGATCTTAGTTCCCTGACCAGGGATCAAACACAGGCCCCCGGCAGTGGAAGCACAGAGTCCTATCCACTGGACCACCAGGCAGGTCCCAAAGTTCTGGAATTAGATAGTGGGGATGGTTGCACAACATTGTGAATGTACGAAATGCCCTCAATTGTAACGCTTTAAAATGGTGAAGTTTATGTTATGTATTTTTTATGTTTATGTGTATTTTCCTCATACACAGGAAAGTAACTGATGGGGCAAAGGGGGCACGTATTCTCTTCCCTGGGTAGGGGCCGAGCTCCCCCAGCTGCCTCTCAGACCCCTTTCCAAACTTTCTCTGCCTCCCCCAGGCCTGGCTGGACACCCAGGACCGGCACTTGGGTCACTATGTTAACGGACGGTGGTTAAAGCCGGAACACAGGAGTTCAGTCACCTGCCAGGATCCCATCACAGGTATGCTGTGTCCCCCAGTTTCGGGAAGCAGAGGTATCTATGGCCCCGGATATACCCACCAACAGCACACCACTCTGTTTGCTCAGGGCCCTGAGGTCAGGGAGCAGCTGGTGGGAGAAGAAAACTGAGAGTTCTGGCTCCTCTTGATAACAGTCCTCCTAATTATGATTCCAAGTCCCTCTGGACACTTTTGAAGTCACTGTCTACCAAAATCCCTTCCTTGCCTGTGGGAGACGGTCAAAGCAAAGACCTATATAGATTTATCCCCATTTGTCAGATGATAAAACTGAGACCCAGAGTGGGGCAGGGGACCAGCTTTACTGCCTTGGGGTGCTCCTGGGCTCCAGAAATGTCAGCCCCCTACAATTCTGACACGGGTTCCCCATACCTCGCAACTGGGTCCCCCCTCCGCCAACTCATCTACCCAGGAGAGACCTTGGCCAGTTGCCTCCAGGCCCAGACTGAGGATGTGGCGGCTGCCGTGGAGGCTGCCAGGACCTCGTTGGAGAACTGGAGCATGCAACCTGGAGCTGTCCGGGCCCAGCATCTGACCAGGTGATGCACTCGAGGTGTGCCCCCAGGAGATGGAAGAGGATTTGAGAAAAAAGACTCTATTTCCCAATATCCCACTGAATTCATTGGCCGCTAAGACTCATACTCCCAGCATACCTTTGAGCCTTTAGCAGCTAAAACACCCATTTCCCATTCTTCTCTGGGACTAGAAATGACAAAGCCTGTTTCCCAGAATATCCTTGGGACTCATCAGGGTGCCATTTCTCAACAGATCATTGGGGCTGGTGAAACTCCCATAACTTTTCCGGCACATTCTTGGGGAAGATAGAGACAGAGATTCCATTTCCCAAAGAACAATTGAGATTGGAGGCTAAGCTTTCATTTCCTAGCACCTTTGGGGGTTACAGGTGGTCAAGATCTTTACACAGCGCCCTCAGGTTTTGTGTTTCCCAGAATACATTTCCCATAAATCTTTGGTGCCCCCACCACTGGTAAATAGTGGGGATGCCCTAGGGGTTCCTGGGGATTGTAGTTCAGGTATACACAGGGTGTGTTCCAGGACTCTATCAGGCCGAGGGGCAGTGGGAAATGACCATCCCAGGAATTCCCTGGTGGTCAAGTGGTTAGGACTCCTCGCTTCCGCTGCCAGGGGCACGGATGTGATCCCTGGTAGGGGAACTAAGATCCCGCAAGCTGTGCTGGCTGCCAAGGGGGAAAAAAAAAGACCATCCCCGTGCTTGCTCCACAGGCTGGCCAAGATGATTCAGAAGCACCAGCGGCTGCTTTGGACCCTGGAGTCGCTGGTTACTGGACGGGCCGTTCGAGAAATTCGAGACAGGGATGTCCCTCTGGCCCAGCAGCTGCTCCAGTACCATGCAGTACAGGCACACACCCTGGAGGAGATGATGGCAGGCTGGGAGCCCATGGGTGAGAAGCAGGAGTCCCAGCCCCCAGCCCCCTCCTCCCTCACCATCCAGCAGTGCTTGCCCCAGTCTCATTTGTCTTGCAGGAGTGATTGGTCTCATCTTGCCACCCACATTCTCCTTCCTTGAGATGATGTGGAGGATTTGCCCTGCCCTAGCTGTGGGTAGGTGATCGGCTGGGTGCTGGGACTCCTGGGTCCGAGGGGTGAGGGGCTAGGGTCCGGACTCCTGGGTCTGAAGGAGGAGGCTGGGTGTCTGGACTCTTGGGTCCGAGGGAGGAGGGGGCTGGGGGTCTGGACTCCAGGTTCCTAGCTGCCTACCTTCCCCAGGCTGCACTGTGGTGGTCCTCGTGCCCCCAGCCTCCCCGACACCCCTCCTCCTGGCCCAGCTGGCAGGGGAGCTAGGTCCGTTCCCAGGAATCCTCAATGTGATCCTTGGCCCTGCCTCGCTGGGGCCTGTGCTGGCCTCCCAACCTGGAGTCCAGAAGGTGGCCTTCTGTGGAGGCATCGAGGTATCTTCAAGAGTGGGAGGGGGTTGGGATACAGCTGCGGGGCCAGAAGGCTTCTCTCCTCGCTGACCCCTGCGTGGATCCCATAGGAAGGACGTGCCCTGCGGCGGACGCTGGCGGGCCGGGGTCCCGAGCTGGGCCTGGCACTGGGGTCTGAGTCGCTGCTGCTGCTGATGGAGACGGCAGATGTGGCCTCGGCTGTGGAGGGCGTTGTGGATGCAGCCTGGTCTGACCGCAGCCCGGTGAGACCTGCGCGCTCATGGCCTCTCCCATCCTGGGGGCCGGGCGTGTCTGTCTCCAGCCTTTGGGGCCCCGTATCTTCATTTATGTTATTTATTTATTTTTTAATTAATTTATTTGGCTGCACCGGGCCTTAGTTGCAGCCTGTGGGATCCTCACGGCCACCTGGGGGATCTTTAGTTGCGGCATGCAAGCGGGATCTAGTTTCCTGACCGGGGACCCAACCCGGGCCCCCTGTATTGGGAACGCGGAGTCTAACCCACTGGACCACCAGGGAAGTCCCTTCATTCATTTTAATTTCCAATTCTTTGTGTCTCCAGACTCTTATCTTTACACTGTCACATGTGCTGGTCTCCTCATCCCTTTGAGTTTCTGAATCTCCACATTCCTGGCTCTCCTGGTCTTGCAGCCTCAGGAGCTCTGTGTCCCTTGTCCTTTAGGACTCTTCATTTTTCTGAGTGTCCATGTCCTCGTTTTCTAACCTCTCTTCACTCTGTGTCACCAGCTTTCTGTAACTCCGTATCCTGCCCGGGGTTTGGGGTCTCACAGTCTTCAGGGTCCTCAGCCGTGTCTCTCTGACCCTCCTTTGATCTGTACACGTATGTCCCCCAGGCTTGGCCCTCTGTGGGGATGTGACCCACCCATGTGGGCTGCGAGTTTGCCCACCCGAACCCCCCCTTTTCCTAACAGGGGGGACTCAGGCTTCTCATCCAGGAGTCTGTGTGGGAAGAGACGATGCGGCGGCTCCAGGCGCGGATGGGACGGCTTCGCGGTGGCCGAGGGCTAGACGGAGCCGTGGACATGGGGGCCCGGGGGGCTACTGCACGTGACCTGGCCCAGCGCTACGTGCGCGAGGCCCAGAGCCAGGGGGCACACGTGAGCCGGGGCGCAGACTCTGAGCGGCGGGGGAGGAGGGACCTTGAGATCTAACTCCTGGGTTGGAGTGGGGAGGGGGCTGGGTGTCTGACTCCGGGGTCTGAGGGAGGAGGGCCTGGGGGCCGGACTCCTGGGCCCTTGGGGAGGAGAGGACTGGGATGGACTTGCAGATCTATTTCTCTTTCTCCCCAGGTCTTCCAGGCTGGCCATGTGCCTTCAGACAGCCCATTCTTTCCCCCAACCTTGGTCTCTGACCTGCCTCCAGCCTCCCCGTGTACCCAGGCAGAGGTGAGCCCCTTAGGGCCCCAGAGACCCCACTCCACCCACCCATCCTCAGCCGGACACGGGCAGCAGCAACACACACAGGCCCCCGGGGTGACCATTTGGACTGAGTCTGAGGGCTGCCGTCTGCCGTAGGCTGGCCCTCTAGCAGGTGGGGTATTGGAGGGAGGGGCTGGCCAGGCCGCCTGAGTTCCCTGTCACCCCTTCCAGGTGCCGTGGCCTCTAGTCGTGGTCTCCCCCTTCCGCACAGCCAAGGAGGCACTGGCCGTGGCCAATGGGACACCCCGAGGAGGCAGTGCCAGCCTGTGGAGCGAGAGACTAGGACAGGCCCTGGAGCTGGCCTCCGGGTCAGCTGACACCTGCTGGGGCACCCAGGGGGCCCTGCTGGGATGGCCCCCGCTTCAGTCTCGATGTCTCCCTCTCTCTCTGGGTTTCTCCCTGCCCCCAGCCCCGCCTCTCTGACTCCCCCCACCCCCAGCTTTCTGTGTTTCTCTCTGATGTCCCCTTCTCCCCACAGGCTCCGGGTGGGCACAGTCTGGATCAATGCCCACGGCCTCAGAGACCCTGCAGTGCCCAGAGGTGGCTGCAAGGAGAGTGGGTCTTCCTGGCACGGGGGGCCGTATGTGAGTGCACCCCTCCCCGCCCGTCACCACCCCTTCATCCACCTTGTGCCCATCTTACGTCCTCTCGACACGGTCCCTCTTCCAGGGTCTGTATGAGTATCTGCGGCCCTCAGGGACCCCTGCCTGGCTACCCTACCTGTCGGAGGATCTGAACTATGACACCTTTGGCCTTGCTGTTCCCTCAACCCTACCGGCTGGGCCTGAAACAGGACCTGGGTGAGCTGTTCTAGGGACTACAACTCCCAGAATTCCTGGAGTGTGGAAGGGGAGAGGGGAATGGTGGCAGGCTCCTCCTAGGACCAGAGGGAAGTTCTCGAGAGCCATGGAGGGGTCCCTGAGTCCTGCTGAGAATTGCATTCTGGGTCTTACGGCCTCACCCCCACCTGCCAGGCCTGATGAAAGCCTCAGCTTTGCGGAAGGAAGGTCTGTGCTCTCCCAGAGACCCAGGGGGCCAGGAATGTAGGGTCCGGCAGAGGCTCGTGGGAACTGGAGTGGCCCATGCAGTGAGGTGGGGATGGGGTCTGAGCAGTCCCTGCCCCAGGACCCACCCTCACACCGCACCCTACTCCAGCCCAGCACCCCCCTATGGGCTCTTTGTGGGAGGCCGTTTCCAGGCTCCTGGGGCCCGGAGCTCCAGGCCCATCCAGGATTCGTATGGCAATCTCCACGGCTACGTGGCTGAGGGCGGAGCCAAGGATATCCGAGGCGCCGTGGAGGCCGCTCACCAGGCTGCCCCTGGGTAAGGAAGGGAGGTGTCACGTGAGATAGCCCAGGGGTCATGGGGTGTCAGAGAGGAGAGTCTGAAAGCCCAGGGCTGGGCTGATGCTGATGGGATGTGGGGTCTAGACCCTGAGGACTGATGGGCTGTAGAGTCTGAGCTCCCAGGGCTGCTAGGATGTGGGTCTGGCTCCTTACTCTCCTCCCTGGGTGGATGGGCTCGGGGGCCTGGACCCCCCAGGGTGGGGGCTGTGGACAGCGGTGGGGCACCTGGGAAGAGCCAGGATGAGGAAGCCCGCCCCCAATGTGTACTGTCTGCCCGCAGCTGGGTGAGCCAGTCGCCAGGGGCCCGAGCGGCCCTGCTGTGGTCCCTGGCGGCCGCGCTGCGACGCCGAGAGTCCACCCTGGTCTCGAGGCTGGAGAGGCACGGAGTAGAGCTCAAGGTCGCCAAGGCAGAGGTGGAGCTGAGTGTGAGGCGGCTTCAGGCATGGGGGGCCCGCGTCCAGGTCCAGGGTTGCACCCTGCAGGTGAGAGGGGTCTGGGCGCCGGCAGACGGGGCAGGCAGTCTAGAGTGTGTCAGAGCAAAGGGTCCAGTATGAGCCAGACTGGGGGTCCAGGCCCAAGCGGCCTCATCTGTCTGTACCTTGATTTTCTCCTCTGTATAACGGGCACCCAGCCCACCTCATAGAGTAGTGTTTCAAATTGTTAGTAGTGACCCATTACTGGGCCATAAAACCAATTTAGTGGGTCCTAGCCCTGTTTTGGTGTTTTTGTTTCTTTTTTTAACAAACGAGAATAGGATAGAAAATATGGAGTGCGTTACACAGTGTATTGTTTGGTGTGATTTTTGCTTTGTTTATATATATAACATGCTACTAAATACAGGTACTAGGTTAGCGTGAAACATATGGTGGGCCCAGTGAAGAAAGCATGAGGATTCAGTGACTCAAGAAATGGCACAGGTGCACTCAGGGATGGCGATAATAGAAAGATAATGCAAAGATAGCTAGTCATTTGACCTGGGCCTCCTCCGTAAATGATATGCAATTATGCAATCATACGATGGGACTGACCTCAAGGAGTTGTTATGAAAACCAAGTGAGCTGAGCACTTAATATCTGACATGTAGCCAAGGGCTCAAGAAATGTTTACTTATGTATGGCCAATAGGCACATGAAAAGATGCTCGACAGCATGAATCATTCGAGAAATGCAAGTCAGAACCACCAGCAGAGATCATTAGGCAGCTATTAGAATGGCTGAAATTCAAAAGTCTGACCTTACCAAGTGCTGGTGAGGATGTGGAGGAACTGGAACTCTCACACGCTGCTGGTGGGACCGTCAGTAGGACAACTACTTTGGAAAACAGTTTGGCAGTTTCTTAAAAAATTAAATATACTCTTAACATATAAACCACTAGGATTCCTAGGTATCTAATCTTTTTTTATTAATTAATTTATTTTATGTATTTATTGGCTGTGTTGGGTCTTGTTGCTGTGCGCAGGCATTCTCTAGTTGCAGCGAGTGGGGGCTACTCTTTGTTGAGGTGTGTGGGCTTCTCATTGTGGTGGCTTCTCTTGTTGTGGAGCACGGGCTCTAGGCGTGCAGACTTCAGTAGCTGCAGCACACGGGCTCAGTAGTTGTGGCTCATGGGCTCTAGAGCACAGGCTCAGTAGTTGTGGCACACGGGCTTAGTTTCTCCATGGCACGTGGGATCTTCCTGGACCAGGGGTTGAACCCGTGTCTCCTGCATTGGTAGGTGGATTCTTCACCGCTGCACCACCAGGAAAGTCCTAGGTATTTAATCTAAATAAATTTAACTTCTGGGCTTTATCCCAAGAGAAATGAGCACATATATCCATACAAAGACTTATGCACAAATGTTTATAGCAGCATTGTTTGTGGTAGCCAAAAAAGCAACTCAGATGTCCCTCAGTAGGTTAATAGATAAACAAAACGTGGTCCATGTGTACAGTGGACTCAGCAATCAGGAGGGAACAAGCTACAACATAGATGAATCTCGAAATGGTTATGCTGAGTGAAAGAAGCCAGATAAAAGAATACAGACTGTATGCTTCTGTATCTAGAAAATTCTAGAAAATATACACTAATTTATAGAGAGGAAGCAGATCACTGGTTGTCTGAGGACAGAGGGTTCAGGTAGAGAGAGGCAGGAGGGAAGGATTACCAAGGGTCACAAGGAAATCTGGGGGAGTGGAGTTCCTTATTTTGATTGTGGTGATTGGTTTCACAGGTGTATACATATATCAGAACTTATCAAATTGTGCCCTTTAAAGTGTTTGCAGTTTGGTGATAGTCGAGTATATTCAATAGAGCTTTAAAACACACACACACACACACAAACCTATAGGTTAGAGTCTGAGACCTCTACACACATTAACTCACTCTATCCTAATAGCAAATCTCTGAGGTAGGCACTATTGTTACCCTCATTTTAAAGATGGGAAACTGAGGCCCAGAGAGGTTAAGTAACTCACCCAAGGTCACACAGCTGATGTGAACCCAGCATCTGGCTCCAGAGTCTATGCTCTGAAATACCACCTGGTTATGTTACTATGATTGGAGTTGTTCTGGAGAAGCGAAGTTGGGGATGAGAGGAGAAAAAGGGCGGGTGATAGAGGAGGCTGAAGGAGGGCAGTCAGGCTCCCCTGCTCTGCCCTTGACCTCCTGCCTGTCCCTGCAGGTAGCAGAAATGAGAGGCACCGTGCTTCAGCTGCGGGAGCCGCTGGGTGTGCTGGCTATTGTGTGCCCGGACGAGTGGCCCCTGCTTGCCTTCGTGTCTCTGCTGGCCCCCGCCCTGGCTCACGGCAACACTGTGGTCTTGGTGCCCAGCGGGGCCTGTCCCATCCCTGCCTTGGAGGTCTGCCAGGTACAGTCGCCTGCCTGCCTGCTGCTGCTCCCAGCAGCCTATGCAGCAGCGGATGGATGAAAGATGCCCCAAGGTCTGCAGGACCCCAGCCCCTTGGTAACCATGGTAACCCGCACCTTGGCACCCAAGCCCTTGCTCCTCACAGACCCAGTGATGGTTCTCGCCAGACTGTGAGCCTTCACCAGTCACGGCCCCAGTCCCATTCCTTCCAGGACCCCCATGGCCACTCCCCAGAAGCTCATGCCTCACCCGTCCCAACTGGGGTCTCTGACTCCCTTCCTCCCGACCCTGGATGACCCACTCTCGCATCCCCTAGGATATGGCCACCTTGTTGCCAGCGGGCCTGGTGAATGTGGTGACAGGAGACCGGGACCACCTGACCCGCTGCCTGGCCTTGCACCAAGACATCCAGGCCCTGTGGTATTTCGGATCTGCCCAGGTACCTTTTGTTTTGCCATCTCTAGTGTCTTAAACTTCACCAACAAACTCTTCCTTTTCTGGGAACATGGCTGCACCCGCTTAGAACTCCCATTGCTAAGGGGGAGAAACTCCTTGGCAACCAGGTTCTGAGGTCGTACCCCTCTAGAGCCCTGGTTGCTAAAGAAGAGGATCTCCTTAGCAACAAGGGCCTGAGATCCTGCCCAGCCCAAAGACCTAATCTCATTGGACAACCTATTGCTAAGAACCACACCCTAGCAACAGAGTCAGAAGCCTACAGTCCACCCTCTTAAACCTCCTGATGGTGACAGATGGGAACTCCCTGTCAGCAATAACTTGGGGCCCCATTCCTTTGAGTGTGGGCTGTTAAAGGGGAGGAGGTTCCAGAGCCATAAATGTCAACCTTGTTCCCCTCAGCATCTGAAAGGTTTGCCTTCTAGGAGCTGAACATTCTAGCCACAGAGCCTCGGCAAGACTTTAGGCCCCTCCTAAGTAATAGTCCTTGTTGCCAAAGAAGCAGCTGCTTAGCAACCAAGCCAGTGGAAATGCTGACCACCCCCCGCTTCCCCCCACACCAGGGCTCCCAGTTTGTGGAGTGGGCTTCAGCAGGAAACCTCAAGCCAGTGTGGGTGAACAGAGGCTGCCCGCGGGCCTGGGATCAGGAGGCCGAGGGGGAAGGTCCAGAGCTGGGGTTGCGGGCAGCACGGACCAAGGCCCTGTGGCTGCCCATGGGGGACTGATTGCCCAAGCGCCACCCGCTCCGTCTTGGACAGAGGACAGATGGACCCCAACCGACGCCAGATGTCTGGAACTTTCCTCTTATTATGGTTCCCGTGCCTTCAATAAACTCTGACCAGTCTTGGCTGTGCTTCTGAGGGGAGGGAGGGAGGAAACAGCAGCCTCTGGTCTATTGAGGCCATTTCGGTTCCGAGACGCAGCAGCCCCGTGGGCTGGCTCCAGGACAACACAGTGTTTGTGAAACAGATAAAGGGGACCCTGAGAAACTCTGGACAGGGCCGCGTGGACTCTTGTCTCTTTTGGTCTTTTCCATCCAAGTGCTCCTGCTGCCTGGCTTTCTCTGCCTGTGCACTGCCTCAGAAACTGTGGTGTGCTGCTGTAAAATAAAATACAGTAGCTCTCTGGAATAAAATCTGTGGTAAGTAACTTTGGCCAGTTTCCATGGTGCTCCCACCATGTCTGTTTCAAGCTCCAGATGATTGAACAACCAGCCGATGATTCCTGCATTTTTTTAAAATTTATTTTTGGCTGCGTTGGGTCTTCATTGCTGCGCACGGGCTTCTCATCGTCGTGACTTCTCTTTGTTGCAGAGCACGGGCTCTAGGCACGCAGGCTCAGTAGTTGTAGCGCATGGGTTTAGTTGCTCCATGGCATGTGGGATCTTCCTGGACCAGGGCTCGAACCTGTGTCCCCTACATTGGCAGGTGGATTCTTTTTTTTTTTTAATATTTTATTTTTATTTTGTTTATTTATTTATTGGCTGCGTTGGGTCTTCATTGCTGCATGCGGGCTTTCTCTAGTTGTAGCGAGCAGGGGCTACTCTTCATTGCGGTGCACAGGCTCCCCATTGTGGTGGCCTCTCTTGTTGCGGAGCATGGGCTCTAGGTGCGCAGGCTTCAGTATTGTGGCACGTGGGCTCAGTAGTTGTGGCTCTTGGGCTCTAGAGTGCGGGCTCAGTAGTTGTGGCGCATGGGCTTAGTTGCTCCACGGCATGTGGGATCTTCCTGGTCGAGGGATCGAACCCGTGTCCCCTGCATTGGCAGGTGGATTCTTAACCACTGCACCACCAGGGAAGTCACAATTCCTGGGTTTTTAACAGTCAGCTCCCACAAGCCACTCCAGCATACCACTGTTTGAGGATTCTTTTTGATGGAAGGAACCCACTCACACTAGCTTAGGATAAAAGGACATTTTATGGAAGGCTACAGAGATATGGAAAATAGGGCAAGACACACAGCCGGGTACCCCAGGTCCTGAGAACCCAAATACAAGCAGAAGCTGCCTTCAGGTCCAGTCTATGTGGGTCACGTGATCTCTTGGGTCTTGTATCTGCCTGTCTACTTCATTCCAACTCCTTCTAGCCATGTGGCTTTAGGAAAGCTTCTTAACCATTCTAAGCCTCGGTTTTCCCATCTGTAAATTGGGGCTAATAGTTCCAACCTCATTGGGTAGATTCTGTGATGGGTACACAAAACGTGCTGTTAATTAGAGGTCGATTTTGTCCTGGGGCAAATGAGGGTGGACAACCTCCTGTCGGTATTTGACTGAAGCTGGGCAGAATAGATCACCTCTCCTAGGATCTGGACGTTTGGACAGGAAAGACACAAGAACATCTTGGAGGAAAGTCCCTGGAAGGCTCTATTTCCTCTGCGGTTTGATAACTTCCTCCCAGATTCCATAGGCTGCCTCAGTGACCTTCCTATTAGTCCTGTTGCTTTAACCAGCCAAAGCCAGCTACAGCTGGTCTCTATACCCCCAGCCCAGACCACAGAGGACACTCAGTGCCACATCCACAGGAGAAGAAATGGATTGACCAGCCCCAGGGCAGGTGTCCACCTCTGGTCCAATCATCTCTGGCCAAGTGGCAGGAGCTCCTCGTTAAGGCAGCCATCCACTCAGTCAACAAAAATTGGTTGAGTGCCTGCTGTGAGTGGGGCACTGTTGTAGGTGCTGGGGATGGCCATGCACAAGACAGAACTTAGCCCTGTGTAGCGGATAAGAGGTGTATTCTTTTCCTGCCAGTGCTGTAACAGTGACCACAAAGTTAGTGGCTTAAATGAAACAATGCAGATGTATTATCTTACAACTCTGGAGGTCAAAAGTAAGGAATGGGTCTCCCTGAGCTAAAATCAAGGTATCAGCAGGGGCTGGGAGTTTGTCCCAAGGGCACTAGGGAGCCATAGAGGGTCTGTGAGCAGAGGAGAGGTAGGCTTAGCTCTAGTTGAAAGACACACAGATGTAACCTAAGGTGACAGGTACAGTACTATAGTGGTAGTAGAAGCTCAGGGCACTCTGGCGGTCTGAAGAAGACACCTTTCCCAACTTGAGTGTGTGTGTGTGTGTGTGTGTGTGTCAATGTATAACCTGAAGGCGAGAGAGATGGCAGGAATCTTCCCAAGGCAGGTGCCATCTTCACTGAGTTTTTTTCCCCCCAGCCTTATTGGGGTATGATTGACAGTTAAAAATTGTATATATTTTGGTTCTCCAATGTGATTTCTTAAGATGTGCAACGTGATTTAATGTACACATGCACTGTGAAATGATTATACCACAGTCAAGTTAACTAACACATCTGTCACCTCACATAATTACCTTTTGTGGTGAGAACACTTAAGATCCAACTCTCAGCCACGTCTAAGTACACAGTACAGTCTTGTTAAGTAGAGTCACTGTGCCGTGCATTAGATCCTCGGAACTAAAAGTTTGTATTTTGTGACCACCGTCTCTCTATTGCCCTCACCTCTCAGCTGCTGGCAACCACCACTTTACTCTCTGGTTGTATCAATTCGACTTTTCTAGATTCCCTATATGTGACACCATACCGTATTTGTCTTTGACTAATTTCACTTAGCATCATGTCCTCCAGGTTTATCCATGTTGCTGCAAATGGCAGGTTTTCCTTCTTTTTGTGGCCGAATAATATTCCATTGTGTGTATATACCACATCTTCTTTATCCATTAGCCAATGGACACTTTTTTTTAGTTTTGGTCCGAGCTGCATGGCTTGCAGGATCTTAATTCCTGGACCAGGGACTGAACCCGTGCCTTTGGCATTTGAAAGAGTGGAGTCCTAACCACTGCACAGCCAGGGAATTCCCTCTATTTGTTATTTTCTTAAGGATCTTCACACCTTTTTCCATAGCGGCTGTACCAGTTTACTTTCCTCCGCACACTCCCCAACACTTGTCTTTTTGATAACAGCCATCCTAACAGGTGTGTGAGGTGCTATCTCATTGAAGTTCTGATTTGCATTTCCCTGGTGATTAGTGATTGCATTGAGTCCTGAAGGACAATGAGAATCTAATTAGGTTAGAAAAGTGGGAGTGGGGTGTGGGGGTCGGGGGAGAGCCTCTCTGGCAGAGGAGACAGCATGTGCAAAGGTCCGGAGTTAAGAAACAGCTTTGAGGGAACTAGTGGTTTTAGGAATGGTCCTCAAAAGATAATGTCCTGACCTCTGGAACCTATGAACCTATGAATGTGACCTTATTTGGAAAAAGTCCTAGCAGATGTAATTAAGTTAAAGATCTCAGGATAAGATATCCTGGGTTACCCAAGTGGAACCTACATCTAAATACAAGCTTCCTTATAAGAGACAAAAGAGAAGACAGTGAGAAGAGGAAAAAGCCGTGTGAAGAGGGAGACAGCAAGTGAACTCAATTTCTACCCTCCCTCCCCTTCCCCGGAGGCTGGAGGTGAGAGGTCCACAAGTTGGGGGACATCCTGTACCTCAAAGCCCCAACCCTCTAATCACGTGACTGGTCTTTCTGGTCCCGACCAGCCCCCATCCTGGGTCACCTCATTAATGTAAACTCAGGTGTGGTCAGGGAGCTCCCCCCCAGCCCGTGAATAACAAAGACGTGCCTATCGCATACCTGGAAGTTCCAAGGACTTAGAGGTTGTCACCCAGGAAACAGAGCCAGAGACCAGATGTATTCTCCAACATACAATAGCAATGCACAAGGAGCCCGGGGCCCACTTGTTCATTTAACAAATATTGACCAGGCACCTGCTAGGAGCCAGGCACAGTTCTAGGTGCTGGAGATCCAGCAGGATAAACAGACACTCACCGCGGTCCTACAGGAGCTGATGTCCTAATGGGAACAACTGGCAATACAGAAGATAAGTAAACTGCAGTGATGAGTCAGAAGGTGGAAAGAGCCAAGCAGAGATGAGTGGGAGTGCTGGGAGGGGGTGCAACTTGAAAAAGGGTGGTTGGGGAAGGCTTTGCCTTGTGAATTTGAGCAAAGACCTGGTTAAGATCAGGTTGAGCCATGTGCGTATCTGGGAGGAGGGCATTCCAGGCTGAGGGAACAGCCAGTGCAAAGGCCCTGGGGCAGGAGTGTGCCTGCCTTAGGCCAGCAGTGGCTGGATTTGAGCAAGGGGGGAGGAGAGGGCAGACAGGGGACAGGGCCAGATCCTGCAGGTCTGTCTAGGCCACAGTGAGGACTTGGACTTGTGTGGCAGGTGCGGGGGGCAGCGTTAGAGCAGAGGACAGACGTGAGGGGACTTAGGTCTTCACAGGCTTCCTCTGGCTGCATATAGAGAACAGACTGTGGCAGGTGAGGGCTGAGGCAGGGAGGCTGGTGAGGTGAGTAGGTAACAGTGATATTCAGGTGGGTTATGGTGGTGGCAGTGGGGGTGATGAGACGTGGTCGGATTCTGGATACATTTTGATGGTCAGCCAACAAATTTGCTGACGGACTGCACTGTCAGTAGGCAGTGAGAGGCAGACAGAATCACAAGCCCCCTCCAAGGCTTTGAGCCTGAACACCTGGAAGGATGGAGCTGTTACTTACCTTGATGTGGAAGGTGACTGGGGGTGGGGGGTGGGGTTCAAGGCAGAGATGAAGGGTTCAGGGTGACTTCCTCCTTGCCCTGGGTGCATTAGCTCTAGCTGGAGGCGGATCCACGTTGGAGCCCCAGCTCCCCGTTCACTGTGACCCACCCCCGGCGATCAACCCAACCTCAGCCCGCTAGAGCGCGAGTCCCGCTGAGCAGCCCTCCGCGGCGTCAGCTGCAGCCTACCACCACCAGGTGGCGCCCCTTGCACCAGCCCGATCCACCCCAGCTCATCTTCCCCCCCAAAATTTCCTTTCACTTTCGATCTCTGGCTGTCACCCGGCGTGGCCCCTTCCACACCCAGCTGGGGCAAGCCTGGTGCGTGAGGAGAAATGGGCTCCGGGTCCCCGAAGGGCGGGGCCGGGTCCCCCTCTTGGGGCTGAGCGGAGAGGGGTTGGGGTCGGGTTCCTGCGTCCCCCGCCTGGGGAGGGTTGCGGCACCGGACGTCGGGGTTCTTAGAAGGGGAGATGAGGAGTTTTCACCGTAACTGTGCTTCACGCAGGAAGCCCTATAGAGTAGGAGGCGGAAACTTAGCCACATCAAGGGACCGAGGGAGGGGCGGGGAGGTGAAGGGGCGGGCAAGGAAGGGGCTGGGGTGTGGGGGTCCGAGACTCGCTCTTCTGTCCCTTCCAAGATCCGGCCACAGGCATGAGGGGCCCCCGGCCGAAATGATAGTGCTGGCGCCAGCCTGGAGCCCAACTGTGCGTATCCCTGGGGGTTCAGGTGGGGGAAAGGCGGAGCGGTGTCAAGATGGGCAGAGCTGAGAGGGGAGATGGACAGAGTTGGGGTGGACAGGGGTGGGGGGAGATAGACAGGGGCCAAAGGAGATGGACGGGGTGGGGAGAGATAGACAGGGGTTGGGGAGATGGACAGAGTTAGGGTGGAAAGGGTCGGGGGAGTTGGGGAGGGGTGGAGGGAGATGGACAGGGGTGGGGGAGATGGACAGGGGTGGGGGGAAGAAACAGGGCGGTGGGTACAAATGGGGAAGATAGGGCCCAGAGCTAGGGAGAAACAGGAGAGATGAGCATGAAAGGGCAGAGGGTTGGACAGAGGTGAGAAAATCCTGGGCAGAGGTGAACAGAAGTGGAGAGAGATGGGCGAAGTTGGGGAGATGGGGGGCAAGACAGATGGGGCAGAGGAGAATGAAAACTGGTCAGTACCGGACCAGAGACAGAGAGAGATACAGGAAAGATGGTCAGAGATGGGCACACAGGAGCCAAGGGGAGGAGGGGCTGAGAAGTGGAAGAGCTGGAAAGGAGAAAGGGGGGAGAGAGAGAAGGGGGCTGGAGGGGGCAGCCTCGACAGGCAAAGGGGGCATGTGTGGAGCCAATGGAGCCCCCACCCCGCGCTGCCCTCAGACCTCCCTGCTCCTGCTGCTGCTGCTCTTCCCCGGCCTCCGTGGGACCCCAGACTGCTCCTTCCGCCACAGCCCCATCTCCTCCACCTTTGCCAGCACCATCAGCAAGCTGGTGAGTGTCCCTGCTCCCAGTCTGAGGCTGAAGTTCTGTCTTTGGGTCTGAGTTCCCCCTGTCTAGGTCTCTCTGGCTCCCTGTTCCCCAATTCTGGGACCCCCTCCCTCCCATCCCCAGCCCCTTTCTCTCTGGGTCCCTGAATCCTTTCTGGGCCCCTGTCCTCCCTTTCTGGGTCCCTGCCCCCTTCTCTCTGGGTCCCGATAGTTCTGTTTCTTCCTGTCTGCAGCCAGGCCTGATCCCATTTTATCCCACAGTCTGACTACCTGCTTCAAGATTACCCAGTCACTGTTGCCTCCAACCTGCAGGACGTGAGTCACAGATGGGGGGGCCTGGGATGGAAGTGGGAAGGAGAGATTCAAGATTCACCCCCCCCTTAGGGGGCCAGACTAGTGTGCCTACCCGGCCTCCTCCTCCCCGGGACCCAGGAGTCCCAGCCCCCAGTGCCAGCAGTCTAAGCCCCCAGCCCCCTCCACCCACGGGACCCAGAGCCTGGATGGTCTCTCCCCAGGACGAGCTCTGCGGGGCATTCTGGCGTCTGGTGCTGGCCCAGCGCTGGATGGGACGGCTCAAGACCGTGGCTGGGTCCCAGATGGAGAAGCTGCTGGAGGCTGTCAACACCGAGATACACTTTGTCACCTCATGTGCCTTCCAGGTCAGCCCTGAACTTGGGGAACAATTGAGGGGAGCGTGGGGAACAACTGAGGGGAGTGTGACGCTCTCCTGAGGACTGGAAGGTCTGCTAGGCCTTACTGGAGATTTCCTCTGACCGGAGCAACCTGAGGGAGGTGGAGCTGGAGCCCCCGTCCTGCTGGGGACACCTGATGCTGGGAAGTGACGCTTCTTTAAGTACTGGAGGATGTCCAGGGGTCTGGGCTCAGTGCACCAATTCTAAGTTTCTCAGGCCCTGTTGAAGGATGTTGCTAAGGGGTTCTTACCCCTAGAAACCAGGAGAAGGAGGGGATCTAAACTCACTCTTGATCCGGGTCTGACTGGGCCCCCGTTGCTAGGCATTGCTAAGGATGCTTCCCCCTAGCAACCAGGGGGAGCAAGGGTCCAAATTCTCTGTGAGACCCAGGCCTTGCCCTTGATCTGAGGTGAAGCTGGGGGTGATGCCGTGGTGACGTCTCCCTCCCCTGCCCCCAGCCCTTCCCCAGCTGTCTTCGCTTCGTCCAGGCCAACATCTCCCACCTCCTGCAGGACACTTCCCAGCAGCTGGTGGCCTTGAAGCCCTGGATCACTCGCCGGAATTTCTCCAGGTGCCTGGCACTGCAGTGTCAGCCAGGTAAAGGCTCCTAGCGCCCCTTAGTGCACCGCCCCACCCCCTTCCTCTCCCACCTTCACAGCCCCTCACCCCTTTCACTCAGGGCTCCCCAGACCCCACCATGCTCCTATGGGCTGTGTGACTTTGGGCGTGTCATCCCCCCCGGGCCTCAGTTTACCCTTGAGAAGGGAATAACCATCCCCGCTTGTTTCTCTGAGGCAGCTCTAGCGCATAGAAATAGAATGAAAGTCACACGTCTGAGTGTCAATTTTCTTGTAGCCATGTCTGAAAAAAGTTAAAAAGAAGAAAAGGGGTAAATTCACTTATTTTTCAGGATTCTTAATATTTGTGTTTTTTTAAAACTTTTTTACATTGGGATAATTACAGATTCACAGGAAAGGGACAAAGGAACTGTACAGGGAGGTCCTGGACATCCTTCTCCCAGCCTCCTCCCTGGTACATTTTGCTTGGTAACATTAATTATAGCACAATATCAAAACCAAGAAATTGACATGGGTGCAATCCACAGAGTTTATTCAGAGTTTACCAGTTATATATGCACGGGTGCATGGGTGTGTGTATTAGTTTGCTATAGCTGCTATAACAAAGTACCACCAACCAGGTGATTTAAGCAGCACAGTACAAGTTTATCATCTTACAGTCGGGAAATTGAGGTGTCATCAGGACTGGCTTCTTCTGAGGGCTGTGTGGGAAGGCTCTGTTTCAGGTCTCTCTCCTAGGCTTGTAGATGGCCACTTTCATGTTCACATGGCACTGTCCCCCTGTGCATATCTCCGTGTCTAGATTTCCCCTTCTTGTAAGGGTACCAGTCATATTGGATTAGGGCCACCATTAACAACCTCACTTTAACCTGATCACCTCTTTGAAGACCCGATCTCTGATCTCCAAATAAGGTCACATTCTGAGGTACGGGGGTTAGGATTTCATCATATGAATTTTATTTTTATTTTATTTTTTTAATTTATTTTTAAATTTTATTTTATTTTGGCTGCAACTCATGTTTTATAGGATCTTAGTTCCCCAACCAAGGATCAAACCCAGGCCTTTGGCAGTGAAAGCACAGAATCCTAACCACTGTACTGCCAGGGAATTCCGTCATCATGTGAATTCTGTGGGATACAATTCAACCCCTAAGAGAGAGACAGAGAGAATGTGTGTGTGTGTGTGTGTGTGTAATTTTATCACACATGTAGCTTTGTGTAACCATGTGAGTTTGTGTAACTTGATCCCTATCCTAAAACTCCCATCCCTAACCCTTGTCAACCAGTGATCTGTTCTCTATAATGATGTTATTGAATTTCTCATAATTTTATAACTTGTAAAATAATTATTTAAATCAAAAATTTTACTAACTCAATATCTTTTATTTAACCCAATATACTTTTTTAGAAGCTTAGGTTTCTTTTTTTTAAATTGTATTTATTTCTTTTTATTTTTTGGCTGCATCAGGTCTTAGTTGCGGCTCAGGGACTTCTCTCTAGTTGTGGCATATGAGCCCTTAGTTCCCCGACCAGGGATCGAACCTGCGTCCCCTGCATCGCAGGATGGATTCTTTACCACTGGACCACCAGGGAAGTCCCTTATTAAGGTTTTCTTTGCTGCCAAGTATATAATCAGTTATGTAACTGAACATTGTTCTGAGGAAAAGAATTTTTTTGTTGATGTTGTTACGATCAGAGTTGAATCAGTGTGTATACATTCTGTCAACCTTATTGTGGTAGTATTTAGAGTCTTTCTGTCCTTGTTATATTTGTCTACCAGATCTGTCAAGTTCTGAGAGGGATGGTTAAAAACCTCCCACTCGAATTCCATTTTTCTCAATTCCATTTTCCCTGCATTTCCATTTAGTCATTTTTATCTATCTATCTATCTATCTATCTATCTTTTTATTTATTTATCTTATTCTTTTTGGTCGCTCTGTGTGGCTTGTGGGATCCTAGTTCCCTGACCAGGGATTGAACCCACGCCCTCGGCAGTGAGAGCCACTGGGCCACCCAGGAATTCCCCATTTAGTCATTTATATTGAACTTTGTTTGTCGTTTGTATTTACATGTATCACTAATCATTAATTCAACTGAGTTTCATCAACCATCTCCCTGGTGCCTGGCACTGGAGATACAGAACAAGATCAAGTCCGTGTCCATGGGAGGCTGACTGCTCATCAGGGAGACAGACAATAAACATGTAAACATATAATAAAACAGGAAAGTATCTGAGCGTCACGAGCCCCATGCAGGCAAATTAAAGCAGGGTGATGGAATCGTGGGCTGAGGTGGTTGGCTGGAAAGTCACTGAAAGTTGCAAACAAAGGAAGAGCCAGTGCAAAGGCCCTGAGGCAGAAACCTACCTACCTGTTTAAGGAATCATGAGGTGGCCCCAGTGGCTGAGGCCAAGTAAGCAAGGGGGAGAAGGTGGAGGGTGAGGGTACAAAGGGAACAAAGGAGGCCAGATAGAGTGGGGCCTTGGGAGCCATCATAGCTTCACACATTGTATCTTTCATTGTTTATTATCTGTCCATTCATTCACTTGGATATTTAATTTATGTAAATTGAACTATTATTTAGTGAGCACTAAGCAGTAGGTTCCGGCAATAAGGCTCCTGTCAGCCTTGTGGAGCACATAGACTATTGGGGGAAAGAAGACAAATAAACAAATCAACACATAAGCACTGGACACATTTGTCTGATTATAAAATAAAATGCAGGGAATTCCTTGGAGGTCCAGTGGTTAGGACTCTGCACTTCCACTGTCAGGGGCCAGGGTTCAATCTCTAGTTGGGGAACTAAGATCCTACAAGCCTTGTGATGCAGTCAAAAAAAAGATACATTTGAAATAAAAAGTTATTAGTGACTTTAAAAAATAAATATAGAATGCAACCTTGCTATGTGCAAGACACTGTTCTAAGCACTTTCTGTATATTCACTCATTTAATCTTCATGACAACCTTATGAAGTCGGTATAATAATTACCCCCATTTTATGGATGAGGCAACTGAGGCCGAGAGACGTGAGCAGCCCCCCGGAGGTCACACAGCCAGCACCGGGCAGGCCTTTTTTTTTCCTTCCCTGGTCTGGCCCTTCTTCTCAGTCATCCTGCCTCCTCTCTCTTGGCAGACTCCCCCACCCTGCTGCCCCCAGGGAGTGCTGGGGCCTTGGGGGCCACATCCCCGCCGGCCCCTCAGGCCCCTCTTCTGCTCCTCTTGCTGCTGCTGCTGCTGCTGCCTGTGGCCCTCCTGCTGCTGGCCACTGCCTGGTGCCTGCACTGGCGAAGGAGCAGACGGGTGAGCCAGCAGGGTGCGCAGAGGGGGTGAGGGCCGAGGGGGTGGCTGGAGGCAGCTGATCCCATGGGGGCCGCGGTACTCTGCCCCTCTGGTCCCCAGGATGCCCTGCTCCTGCGGCTCCTGGAGGACTGACTCCTCATCAAGCTGAGGACCCCGGACTTGGTATTGGTAGGGGTGGCATGGGGTGGGGCATGGGAGGGCTGTGAGCAGGGAAGGGGTGGCTCAGCTCCGGATGGAAGCAGACCCCTCTGGGGCCGTGGAGTGGGGCAGACTGCAACAGACAAACTGAAGGCCAAAGAGGAGGCTGTGTGAGGGTCCAGGGAGAGAGGACAACGCCTGAGCTGGGGCTGGGACAGGACCATGGGGATGGAGAGGAGGGGCTGGGCAGAGTCAGAGGTCAGGGATCAGGAGCTATGGGGCTAGAGACTGACAGGCTTAGTGGGGGGGAGGGGAAGGAAGGGAGGTGGTGTAGGGAGAGGATGCTGGGTCTGGCTCAGTAGGGAACCAGGGGGAAGGACGACGGGAGTTTCAGGAAAGATGGTGAAGCTCATCGGGGACCTGTGGGCATGAGGACACCCCCACCCCCCACCGCCCCAACCCCTGCTGGGGAGGTATTTGGATACAGGAGTCTGCAAGCCAGGAGAGTGCGGCCTCCTGGAGCAGGCAGAGAGCGGCCTCCTGACTGCCTCTGCAGAGTCCTCCAGCTGTGAAAAAGCTCGGAGGCTTCTAGCAACTTTATCCAGCCTAGGGTGGGTGGGGTGAGGGGTTGAAAAATGGCACAGGAATGAACCAAAGGCAAGGCAAGGGAGCTGGGACTTCTCACCTAGGGCAGCAGGAAGGGCAAGGCCTGGAGGAGAACCTGGAAACTGGTGGGCCGGGCTTGCAGGAGGCAGTTGGTGCCCCGAGAGAGGAAGGAGGGGTGGGGCCAGGTTCCCAATGGGCCCAGAGGGATCTAACAGGAAACATTTGGCAGCAATGGCTCACATGTGGAGTGTCTCAGTGTCTCAGGCCTTATGTGGGCGCTTTCTACATATTAACTCAACTGAGAAGCTGGTGCCATTATTATCCCATTTCACAGAGGCGGAAACCAAGGCCCAGAGATGTAAATCATTTGTCAAAAGTCACACAGCTTGTGAGTGACAGAGCCAAGACTTGACTCTGGGCCTTCTGATTCCAGCATCTGTGCCTTTCACTCTTCTGCCTCAGTTTCCTTATGTGTAATAATAATCCTTCTACAGTAGAAGGAGTACAGTAGAGTTGTTGAGAGGTTAAGGGAAGTAACCATGAAAAACCCACTGAGCAATGCTGTGCAAGGAAATAGGATATAAGCCACACATGTGGTTTTAAATTTTCTAGTAATCACATCTTTTTTAAAGTAAAAATAAACAGGTTACTATGAAGAATTTATTTTAGGGAATCCCCTGGTGGTCCAATGTTCAGGACTCTGTGCTTCCACTGCAGGATGCACGGGTTCAATTCTTGGTCAGGGAACTAAGATCTCACAACCCCCATGGCATGGCCAAAAAAAAAGGATATATTTTATTTCACCCTGTGCATCCAAAATGTCATCTCAAGATGTAATCAATACTTTAAAAAAATTTTAATGAGATATTTTTACCTTTTTTTTCATTCCAAGCCTTCAGATTCCAGTGTGTATGCTACACTCACAGCACATCTCAATGCATATGCTAAATTTTTATCAGAAATACTTTATCTGTATTTAGATTCCATGAAATTTAGTTGCATAAATAGATTCATATACTCAAGTTCTTTGAAACTTACAGAAGTTTTCCAATAACTGGATCAAGGATCAGCTTCTAAATTTAATGATTTTTCATTTCAGCATTTGTTTTGGGCAGTACTTTTTATTATAATTTTTTTTGAAGTACAATTTTTTTATTTTTTTGGCCCCACACACCTTGCTGCATGTGGGATCTTAGTTCCCTGACCAGGGACTGAACCCGAGCCCCCTGCAGTGGAAGCGCAGAGTCTTAACCACTGGACCACCAGGGAAGTCCAAGATACAATTTTTAATTGAGAAGTTTTCCTCCTACCCTTGTCCCTGTTCACACCCTGTTTTCCCACGCCACCAATAACCACACTATTAGTTTAAGTTTAAATTAGATAAAATGAAAAACTCAGCTCCTCAGTTTGGCTGGCCACATTTGGAGTGCCCAGTATTCACAGGGGGCTGGTATTGGGGCTTTCTTGGAGAGCGCACATCTAAAACGTTTCTGTCAATGCAGAGCGTCCTCTTGGACAGCAGTGCCCAGAGACATAGTGAGCGCTTACTGTGAATGGACGCTTACTGTGAATGGAGTTGTTTTTGGCATTGCGTCTGTGCCGAGCCCTGAGCTTGGTATTTTCCTCTCCTCTGTCTACGGATCTTCAAACAGCCCAGTGAGTCATCTATCATCCTATTTTACAGAGGAGGATACGGAGGCCCAGAGAGAGGAGTCACCTGCCAGGGGACGCAGAGTCGGAACTTGGAGGAAGTCAGCTAGAAACGGGTCCTTTCCTTGGCCGCACTGCTCCTGTCACTGTCTCCCCAGGATGGAGGCAAAGCTAGCACCCAGAACCGGCCCCGGCCCCACCCTCCCCTCTCTGTACAAAAACTTTGTCCCCGGGAAATTGTATATAAATCATTCTTTTCTACCAGCTCTGGCCAGGCCTGTCTGTGGATGGGACAGGGTGTGTGGATGGGGCAGTTTGGGTTTGGGTCTTGGTTTTTCAGTTAATGCAATGTTTCATTCAATACCTATTTTCTGAGGCCTCCTGGGACCCAGACGTGAGTCAGAACCAGGCCTGCCCTCTCAGGGTTCCTGATCCATGGGCTCCAGAGAGCCCCAGTACAGAATGACACATGCTCTAATGGAGGTAGCATAGGCACTGTGGGAGCCCCGAGGAGGTACGCAGCCAGCCTGAGATATCAGGGAGGCTCTCTAGAGGGAAGGACACAAGCCAGATTTTAGATGGTGGGCGGGGAGGGGACGGCATGGCATCCCCGTCCAGGGGCACCGCCAAAGCGAAGGCTTTGTCCAGGAAGTCCAAAAAGTGAGAAGCTCCTCTGGGGAACACTCAGGCATCTGGAAGTCATTCCTCCATACGTTAGATCTCATGGGGAAGGTTTATCGCCACCTGTTTGACAGGTGGGGACACAGAAGACCACATACGGCCAGGGATTTAGCCAGATCACAGGAAAGCCGGACGGGCATCAGAATCCAGATCTCTAAGCCTAGACTGAGAGCTGAAGGGCGAGCCTGGTTGCCCCCTGCGGGCCACCACATACCCTGCACCGTGACATCGCTTCAGGGTGTAAGCACACTTCTTCAGCCTTCTCGCCCCCGCCCCACTGCAAACGCAGCTGGCAACTTGCGGGAGGATTACCAGCCCCTCAAAAATACGGCAGCAGAGGCTGGACAACCCCGCCCCCGCAGAGCCTCCTCCTACCCCACGTGATCTCGCCCGGCCTAGCCATGGCCGCCTAGGTTCCATTGGAACGATACTGATTGGACAGTCAGAAGAGGACCCGCCTTTCAGTGGGGCATTTTTGCGCACGCGCACGGCAATCTGGCCAATGACAAGACGGAAAGCGGCCGCGTTGCGTCACTTCCTCCGCCCCTGTTTCAAGGGATAAGAAACCCTGCGTGTAGAGTTCCTTCTTTCCCAGGAGGCTGCCGAAGATGGCGGAGGGGCAGGTACAGGCTCCGCGTGGGTCGGGGCAGCGTGGGGCCGGGTGGGGTCCGGACTGGACCGGGGTTGGACCTTTTTTCTTTCGTAAGTGTGCTGTGGAACTTAAGGTCGATAATTGGGCAAGGCAGAAAGCTTCTGAAGTATGAAAAATCCAAAACGGGAATATAACGCCGCCTTTACTCTCTGAGCTGGCTACAATGCGGCATCATTCTTACTTCGAGGGGCAGTGATCGGGGCTTCCAGCACAAGAAGAGTTACTTTAAAACTAGGCCTCATTTATCTTGATCTTGGCGGAATTGGACCCGTGTGGCCGCAGCAGTGGGGAAGCACGCGGAAGGCTGCTGTGCGGCCTGCGGACGTTGAGAAGCCGAGGATTGGCCAAGATGGAGGGAACTTCCGCCGTGCTTTAGGCGCGGGTTGTTTCGGCCTTGTGAGAATGCGCTTCGGGGTTCCCCTGCAGCTGTTGGTGTTTTGCACGAAATTTTTGCAGGGGGTCGAGAGAGTTCCTCCCTAGAGGGCATGCAGGCACGAATTGCTCTTTTTCTCTGCTCTGGGGGCCGATGGAGTCTGCAGGTGCTGGAAACAAGACCGTGATGAAATGTTCCACAGCCCTGGGGCATCTTTTATGTTTAACCAGTTGGAGGCCTTCAAGGAAGGCAGCAGCAGAAACTTACCTCTGACTCTGCCTAGGCTCCTTGTGTAACCTATTAGATGTGAAGGAGGGTGAATGTGATGGGATCTGTGGTTCAGGAAGGATAAACCAAATATAGGGCCAGGCAAGTGTTACGAGTTCTCCGAACATGCGTCCCTGTGTTTACGGCGCCTGGCACAAACGTTGTGCTTTGTGTAATTCCGTTAATTTATTGTGGTGTTCCTGAGGCAGATATTGAAGACTTGGAGGGTTTTGACCAAAGTCACATTGTTAGGAAGTGTGGCTTTAGGTTCTATAGCCTTTTACATCATATTCCAATAATCATAACGTTTAACAAGCACTCGGTAAGAGCTGGTACTTTTACTCTTGACAAGAAGGTAAGGATTAGCGTTTGAGCAGTTCATCCAAGGATGCAAAGCTAATCAATGTCAGAGCTAGGCAGGGCTTTTTTTTTTTTTTTTTTAAAGCTCTTTACTGGAATATAATTGCTTCACACTCTTGTACAAGCTTTTGAGGTACACCAAAGTGAATCAGCTGTATTTATACATATATTCTCATATCCCCTCCCTCCTGGCCAAGGCTTTTACCCCCCTGCCTAGCCTCATCTGCTCTGAACCTCGGGTTTCTTTGCTTTGAAATTCATGCTAGAAAAGTACCTTTGAGATGAGGACAGAATCCAGTTCTTTTGAGATTCTATAGCTTGTGTGCAGGTCACAGATTTTTCTACCTGGATGGTCGGTATGGCCAGTCTTGGTTCAGGTTGTAGCTCATTCTCTTACCATCAAACATAATCTGGCCGTAAGGATTCCTGCTTTTCAAGTAGTTGAGATGTGAGAGATCTTTGGTATGTTATCCAACTCACTGAAATCCTGAGTTGGTCATTTGCTTTCTTGGCATCTATAAAGTGAGCCTCAGGTCCTAGTTCCTGGGTCTGATACTTGGTTAGCAGGCACCCTGGGAGGTTGGTGAAATGAACAAGTAGGGAGGAATGATTGTTTGAGGTGGGGAGTCAAAGCTATGGGTGCCTCTGAGCCCTCTCAATCTATCTCCAACAGGTCCTGGTGCTTGATGGCCGAGGCCATCTCCTGGGCCGCCTGGCGGCCATCGTGGCCAAGCAGGTGCTTCTGGGTAAGTCTGCTTTCTGCCCACAGACACCCACCCCCACGCCCAAGACAGGAGGTCCAAGGTCAGTGATGAGCAGAAATCACCATCTTTCGTTTGAGTCTCACGACCATGAGATCAACCCCATGCACCGCTCTGAGACCTGCCAGCCTCCTCCCTCCCAGGTTGGGGGTTCTGGACTCAAACATTTTCTGTTGGACGAACAATTTGAACTTAAGCATGAGCCTAGCTTTGCTGATTACTGCTCTGTGACTCAGGGCAGGAGACTCCCCTGCCTTCCTTGTGCATTGTGACAGGTTTCAGACAGGGAAGGAGCCTCCTTTCTGGGTCCTCAGCAGTAACTGGGCAGCTGGCTTTTTAACCTTTGCCCTCCTTGACTGTCTCATTTTCCTTTCCTTCAAGGCCGGAAGGTGGTGGTCGTGCGCTGTGAGGGCATCAACATTTCTGGCAATTTCTACAGAAACAAGTGTGAGTTAGGGCCTGGGAAGAGGGCTGGAGGGGGTGGGCCTGTGCGGGGCTCAGGCTTCCCAGGCTCCGAAAGCAGTCCCACCAGCAGTGGGAGGTGCTAGTCTGAGTTCCCAAACAGGCCCTCGGAAGTAAGGTTGTGTGCGTTGGAAGGAGTTACCATCTGGATGGGGACTGAGGCCTCACACACTCTCCCCTCTTCTCAGTGAAGTACCTGGCCTTTCTCCGCAAGCGGATGAATACAAACCCCTCCCGCGGCCCCTATCACTTCCGAGCCCCCAGCCGCATCTTCTGGCGGACAGTGCGAGGTGAGCTGGGCCTAAGGTCCTCGGGGGCTGATGGGGCGGATGGCCAGTGATGAGGACTTCTCCCACTTGTGTTCGAGTTTTCCAACCATGAGATGATCCACATGCACTACCATCTGAGGCCGCCTGCCTGCCTGCCTGGGTGGGGCAGGGGGGTCCTTGCATGCCTCACTGAGCAGGCCTACTGTCCTCTGCCCACAGGCATGCTGCCCCACAAGACCAAGCGAGGCCAGGCTGCTCTGGACCGCCTCAAGGTGTTTGATGGGATCCCGCCACCCTATGACAAGGTGAGCAAGACCCAGCTCCCTCAGTGGCATCTGTGTGTCCAGCGTCTATGATGTTCTGCAATTACCTACATTGTTTGATCCTCATGAAAACAGCACTGGCTGAGATGCCTGCCCCAGCCAGCCTTCTTCCCTGTCTGTCCCTCACTCCAGGTCTCTTAAGCCCTTCTCCTTCTCTAACAGAAAAAGCGGATGGTGGTTCCAGCTGCCCTCAAGGTTGTGCGTCTGAAGCCTACTCGAAAGGTGAGTTCCGGGGTCCACCGAGTGATGCCTTGGGGCTCCCAGGCTTCCTGCAGGGGTGCACTTAGGGCCCTAAGACTGGCAAATGATGGCCTTTTCTCACGATGGTCTGCGGATGCCGCTGTGGGCAGTGCCGATAATGCCAATGGCTCAGCTGATGCCAGGAGGAATAGGGAGCCCTTCTGGGGGTGGCTGTGTCTTGAGCTTTGAGTGTAGGTTTGCTGAAGTTGGATGGCTGAACTGGGATCCTCTAGGACAGGGTGTCAACACCCCTACCCTCGCCTGGCCTTGTTTTCTTAAAGCTTTGTCCCCTGTCCCCCCCACCGGCAGTTTGCCTACTTAGGGCGCCTGGCTCATGAGGTTGGTTGGAAGTACCAGGCAGTAACAGCCACCTTGGAGGAGAAGAGAAAGGAGAAGGCCAAGATGCATTACCGGAAAAAGAAGCAGCTCATGGTGAGGGCGGGGCTGGAGGGGCACCACCTTCCCAGGCAGGACCTGACAGCTGATTACTCTTGACTCAGTCAGGGGTCTTTGTTATGCCCTTAGAAGGCTCTGCCTAAGGCCCAGTATGGGGTGGGGAGTGGAATTGGGTCCCTGGGATTAGGGCAGTCCCGGGGAACAGCCACTAACTACCATCTGTCATCCTGACCCCACAGAGGCTACGGAAGCAGGCTGAAAAGAACATAGAGAAGAAAATTGACAAATTCACAGAGGTCCTCAAGACCCATGGATTCCTAGTCTGAGCCCAATAAAATTGACTGTTTATTCTGCATGCTTGGCCTGGCCTGCCCTTCCTCCATCGCCACCCTAGGATGTGGGGGACCCCCAGGGGCTGCCTTCCAGGTGCCACAGGCAGCCTGGGGCTTAGAAGACTGGGTATAGTAAAGGGGCCTTTTAAGAAAGGCCCTTTTAAAAGCGTAGACAGTTCTAAGGGCTGTGCAGGCATAATTCGCCTGCGACCTATTTTCATTCACAAGAGTTTAGGACATGGAGAGTTGGAACAACCACTGCTGTTGCAGTGTTGGCAGAAGTGAGCAGAAGACCTGAGTGGAAGGGACCCCCACATCACTTCCAGGGAGTCTGTTTATGCTTCCCACATGGTTGGATACTATACTCTGCAGCTGTTAGGATGGGAGAGAATGCTTGGGCAGCACAAGTCTGGGTTTCTGAAAGGTGTTTATGGAAGGGAAGTGCAGCCGAGGGGTCACAGGCATCGCCTTTGTGTCTTCCATATATTTTGTGATCCAAGATTAATAAATTATTTTTTTAAAGAAATTTGGCGTCTTTGCAGTGTGTGTCTGCTATAGAGGCAGGCCCGGGGAGCAAGGCCCTCAGCTGATGGGAGCTTGGAGGTTAAAACTGGCTGTGTTCTTTCCACAGATGATGGATTAGAAACTGCCTTTCATGGAAGAGTTGACCTTTGTAGAGACTGACATGCCAAGGAATTTGCGATGCCTGTGGGATTGGTATTTACAGCCTGTAGAGCCTGTTGTTGCCCAGTTTACATAAAGCTGTCTTTCCTAATTCAGCTGCAAAGTATGGAATTGCCACCATTCTCTAAAACCAGTCCCTCACTGTGGGGCATTTGGGCTCTTCCAGTCTACCATGCCAGGCCATCCTCAATATAAACAGGGAATGTTTTGCAAATGGTAATGTGGCATTAGAGAAAGTGGGATTTTAAAGTTCATGGTGCAGACTTCCTGGGTGGCGCAGTGGTTGGGAGTTTGCCTGCCAGTGCAGGGGATACAGGTTTGATCCCAGCTCTGGGAGGATCCCACATGCTGTAGAGCAACTAGGCCGGTGCACCACAGCTACTGAGCCTGTGCCGCAACTACTGAAGCCCATGCTCCACAATGGGAGAGGCCACCACAATGAGAGGCCCCCGCTTGCAACTAGAGGGCACCTGTGTGCAGCAGCGAAGACCCAACGCAACCAATAGATATTTAAAAAAATAAAGTTCTGTTAGATCTGCCACGGTGAGTCCCTGGAAAGGGTAAGCATTAGGGTACCCAGCCCTGGACAGTCACCCTTGGTCACCTCTTGACACTCATTCAGGTGGGTCCCATCTTAACTGATGAGGGTTATGTTCAGTCCGCCGTGTCAGCCAAGAAGATACCCAGAGGGGTCTGGCTTGACCAAGGTACGCACATCTGTCTTGGGAGGAGAGCTTGATTCATGCTGCCCTTGGGACTGGTGGGCGATACTTGCCAGCTGGTTCGTGGAGCAGATTGTAGCTTCCACACCCTTGCCATTCTATCCTGCTTACTCTCCAAGGTGTCCAAGATACCACAGTGGCTTAAATTTTCTCTCAGGATCATTTCACAAATGGGTGGTGTCCCTATCCCTCCTGGGGCTCCCACTCACCCCCAGAGCTGCCTCCAGAAGCCGTAGAGTTTATTGAACAAGACTGCACGATAAAGCAGCACCATGCTTCATCAAAAGCACCCGCCCTAAAATTTGGCTTAAAAATGGAAAATTTGCCACTTCAAAAGGCACCCACCATTAAGAGGATGAAGACAAGTCAGCTAAGAGAAAGTACTGGCGCATCACCTCTCTTGAGGGACTTGTATGCCAAATATATAGAAAAACTCTTAAGCTCAGTAAGAAGGAGATAGCCAAATAAAACAGACCAAAATTTGAAAACACATTTCACTAGAGAAGATGCATAAATGCCAATAAGCACGAGAAGATGTTCATTCCTCATGAGAGAAAATGCAAATAAAACCTCCAGGCATGACCTTAATCTTCCCTGTGGGACAAACAAAGGAATCAGAACCTCTGGGCCAGCAGCTCCAATTCCATCTTGCCCAACTGCCGATGACCAAAGCACCCAAAGCACCCTCCAGCAGAACGTAGACGTGACAGTCCCAGGTCAGCCTCTTCCTCTGGGCTGTAGCAACCTTGGAGACCCTGGCCCATGGGCGGGGCACAAGGGAAGGTCTTGTTTTAATAGGCATTTAGGTGCTCATGGAGGTGGGGGAGGGGGAGGGACTCCGGGTTCTAGCTTTTGCATTTCTGTTGTGAAATGCTAGTAGATAAATGTCTGAAATCTGGCAGAGACAAGGAAATCTGCCTTCAAGTGGTAATAGCTGGAGGTGGCTGAAGTTTATTATTGGCGCCAAAGCTGTTCAGAAAAGAGGTTTAGAAATAATGAAATTGAACAGAAATGAAAAGAAAAAAAAAATCTGTGTATTACAGAAAGGAAAAGAGAGTTAAAAGATTTACAAATTAGAAAATGAGAGGAAGGCAGAGGACTGGGAAAGATGTGTGTTTGGTCACAATGCAAATGCATTTCCTACTGTGGGTTGTGATCAAAAATGCCTAGAAGCTAAGGACCTAAACATCTCCAAATTGCCCTCACCCCTTCAGAGTGAAGCGGTATTTCTGTTCTTTGCTCTTAGCACCAAAATCTCACCAGCTGCTCTGATCAATTTGCAAAATATAGAGCATTTAAGACACCAGACAGGAAATCACACCTAATCTCACCACCTGGGATGGAAACCACCAGGGCAATGTCATGCATTTCCTTCCAGGCTTTTTTCTAAGTTAACTTCTATACATAGTTTAGCACACATTGTAGACAGCAAGTCTAGGTCCTGATTTTTTTTTTTTAACTAAATATCATAAATCCTTTCCAAGTCATTCAAAAACTCCAGAACTTACTTTTTCTTCAAAAAATAAATTATAAAGCTACTACAAGGTCACTGGGGGAAGACATAGCTGGTTCTAAAATGAAAAGTCCCTCCTCCTTAATGCTACCCCAGAGAAACTGAAACAATTATTAAAAATGTATCATTCATCATTTATATATGGAATCTAAAACATGACACATGAGAACTTTTCTGTGAAACAGAAATAGACTCACAGACACAGAACAAACCTGAGGTTGCCATGTGGGGGTGAGGGGAGGGACAGATTGGGAGTTTGGGATTAGCAGATGCCAATTATTATATATAGGTTGGATAAACAAAGTCCTACCGTATAGCACAGGGAACTATATTCAATATCCTGGGACAAACCATAATGGAAAAGAATATGCAAAAAATGTATACATATGTATAACGGAATCACTTTGCTGTACAGCAGAAATTAACACGTTGTAAATAAACTATAACTTCAATAAAATAAATTTTTAAAAATGTATCATTCAAAATTCACAAAGCTATTAAGTGTAAAAGAAATTTAAATAAACTTTTAAATGATTTTTCATAAGTTCGTAGCATTTACATTTCTGAATTTATTACAATTTAAAAGACACCATATATATTACATATACATATATATGCAACCAGCCTTCTCTGTCTATAAGAGCATTTTTTTGTGTTGATAAAAAGTATTCTAAATATTCACTGTTCAATATGCAAGCCACTAGCCACATGTGGTTACTGAGCCTTTGCAACATGAATAGAATGAGTGAAAATTTGAATTTTAAATATTATTCAATTTAAATTTAAATAACCATATGTAACTAATGGCTGTGTTATTGGACAATGTAGTCTGTAATACCTAAAAAGATAAACCTCAACTATATCACGTAATAAGCTTTTTAAAAAATGCATTAAACAACAAGGACCTACTGTGTAGCACAGGGAACTACATATATCCTGTGATGAATCATAATGGAAAATAATATGAAAAAGAAATATGTATGTGAAAAAATGCAGTCATCCTATAGATTGTCCATAAACATTTGTTGAATAAATGGTCATCCTGTGCCTCTTATTCTGCATTTTGTCCACATACAAATTCAACAGAGGGTAGAATAGTGTGGAAGACACATTGGCAGCTGATGACAGGATGACAGCAATTTCTTCTGCAGAGGGAAACTGGGTGCAGGTGTCCGGGGAGAAGAGTGAGGGAAAGATTCATCTTTCACCACTTACTTTTTGTACTTTTAGAATTTTGTACCATGCGCATGAAATCTCTATTCAGAAATCATCACAGATTTAAAGATGAAGAAATGAAACATGCCTGGCAGTCTTCATTTCCGAATCAGTTGACTTACCTCACATTTATTTATTACGTGCTTGCAGAGTAATCAAGCTATGCCAGGATTTATCTATCTGCATGTAAGTGGACTTTGGTGTATCTAATTCTCCTCCATTCATTCATTTGGGCAGTTGTTGAACAAGGACAAACTGAGCACCTACAATGTGACAGTGGCCAGAAGCCCTAGAGAACAAAGGCAACAAAAATGCCTACCCTCATTTGAGTGGGGAAGAAGAAATAAAGGATAAATAAGAAAGCATCAAAGGGGAGGGGGCAGGAGGAGTTTGCGATGAACATATTCACACCACATAAAATAAGTAAAGGACAAGGTCCTATTGTATAGCACAGGGAACTATACTCAATATTTTGTGATAACTTATAATGGAAAAGAATCTGAAAAAGAATATATATATATATGTATAACTGAATCAGTCTGCTGTACACATGAAACTAACACAACACTGTAAATAAACTATTCTTCAATTTTTAAAAAAAATTGGAAAAAATCAAAAGAATAATATTTTGTGACCTGTGTAGAAGTTTGTTGGGAGCACAGATTTTATGTTCTAAATGCAATGCTCAAAAAAGTCTTTACTAGGGAATCCCCTGGTAGTCCAGTGGTTAGGACTCTGTGCTTTCACTGCCAGGGGAACTAAAGATCATGCAAACTGCAGGATGCAGTCAAAAAAAACCCCGACAACTCATCTTTTCTTCTAGTACATTTATGGTTTAATTCCCCAAGCCCACCTAAATTTTACCTTTACACATCAAAAATTTACTTTGGCATGAAGTAGGACATAGGACTTTATTTTTCTTTTCAGATGGTTGCACACTTGACCTAACACGAAAGTACCAAATATTCTGTATATGCTCCATGGATTTTATTATTTATTTTGATAAGTAAGAAGTGGATTTATTTAGAGAGAAACACACAACACACTCCACAGAGAGAGTGTGGGCCATCTCAGAAGGCGAGGGAGTCCCTATGGATTTTATTTTATTTTTTAAGAACTTTTACTGAGATACAGTTAACAGACAATAAACAACATATTTAGAGTGTACAATTTTGTATTTCAATCTCCCAATTCATTCCCCCTCCAACCCTCCCCGCTTTCCCCACTTGGTGTCCGTATGTTTGTTCTCTACACCTGTGTCTGTATTTCTGCCTTGCATTTCCTCTTTCATAGTTGTTAGCGTTTCCTTAGGTATTGAGGTGTTCCTATATTGGGTGAATATATATTTATAATTATCTCCTCTTCTTGGATTGATTCCTTGATCTTTATGTAATGTCCTTTCTTGTCTCTTGTAATATTTTTTATTTTAAAGTCTACTTTATCTGATATGAGTATTGCTACTGCAGCTTTCTTTTGATTTTCATTTGCATGGAATATCCTTTTCCATCCCCTCACTTTCCGTCTGTATGTGTCCCTAGGTATGAAGTGGGTCTCTTGTAGACAGCATACATATGGGTCTTGTTTTTGTATCCATTCAGCCAGTCTGTGTCTTTTGGTTGGTGCATTTAGTCCATTTACATTCAAGGTAATTATCAATATGTATGTTCCTAATACCATTTTCTTAATTGTTTTGTTTTTGTTTTTGTAAATCCTTTTCTTCTCTTATGTTTCCTGCTTAGAGAAGTTCCTTTAGCGTTTGTTGTAGGGCTGGTTTGGTGGTGCTGAATTCTCTTGGCTGTTGCTTGTCTATAAAGTTTTTGATTTCTCCATCGAATCTGAATGAGATCTTTGCTGGGTATTCTTGGTTGTAGGTTCTTCCCTTTCATCACTTTAAGTATATCATGCCAGTCCCTTCTGGTTTGCAGAGTTTCTGCTGAGAAATCAGCTGCTAACCCTATGGGAGTTCCCTTGTTGCTTTTAATAACATTTCTCTGTCATTAATTTTTGTGTTTGACTACTATATGTCTTGGCATGTTTCTCCTTGGGTTTATCCTGCCTGGGACTCTTTGCACTTCCTGCGCTTGGGTAGTTATTTCCTTTCCCATGTTAGGGAAGTTTTCAACTATCTCTTCCAATATTTTCTTGGGTCCTTTCTCTCTCTCGTCTCCTTCTGGGACCCCTATAATGTGAATGTTGGTGCGTTTAACATTGTCCCAGAGGTCTCTTAGTTCTTTTCATTCTTTTTTCTTTATTCTTTTCCGCATCAGTGATTATCACCATTCTGTCTTCCAGGTCACTTATTCGCCCTTCTGCCTCAGTTAATCTGCTATTGGTTCCTTCTAGTGTATTTTTCATTTCAGTTATTGTGTTGCATATCTCTGTATGTTTGCTCTTTACTTCTTCTAGGTCTTTGGTAAACTTTTTGATCTTTGCATCCAGTCTTTTTTCAAAGTCCTGGATCATCTTCACCATCATTATTCTTAATTATTTTTCTGTAAGGGTGCCTATCTCCTCTTCATTTAGTTGTTTTTCTGGGGTTTTATCCTGTCCCTTCATCTGGTACAAAGTCCTCTGCCTTTTCATTTTCTCTGTCTTTCTGTGGCTGTGGTTTTCAGTTCCACAAGACGAAATACTGCTGATACTGCTTGATACTGCTGTCTGCCCTCCTGTGGAGGAGGCTATCTAGGAGGCTTGTGCGTGCTTCCTGATGGGAGGGACTGATGGTGGGTAGGGCTGGGTGGGCAGAGCTCAGTAAGACTTTAATCTGATTTGGTGGGCGGAGCTTGGTAAGACTTTAATCTGCTTGTCTGCCAATGGGTGGGGCTGTGTTCCCACACTGTTTGTTGTTTGGCCTGAGGCTACCTAGCACTGGAGCCCACAGGCTCTTTGGTGGGGCTAATGGCAAACTCTGGGAGGGCTCACCACGCCAATGAGCACTTCCCAGAACCCCTGCCACAAGTTCCCCTGTCTCCTCGGTGAGCCACAGCTGCCCCCCACCTCTACAGGTAACCCTCCAACACCAGCAGGTAGGTCTGGTTCAGTCTCCTATGGAGTCACTGCTCCTTCCCCCTGGGTCCTGGTGAACACACTTTTTTGTGTGTCCTCCAAGAGTGAAGTCTCTGCTTCCCCCAGTCCTGTGGAGGTCCTGCAATCAAATCGTGCTGGCTTTCAAAGTCTGATTCTCTGGGGATTCCTCCTCCCATTGCTGGACTCCCAGGTTGGGAAGCCTGACGTGGGGCTCAGAATTCTCACTTTAGTGGGTGGACTTCTGCAGTATAACTGTTCTCCAGTTTGTGAGTCACCCACCCAGCATTTATGGGATTTGATTTTTACACAATTGTGCCCCTCCTACCATCTCATTGCGGCTTCTCCTTTGTCTCTGGATGTGGGGTATTTTTTTAGTGAGTTCCAGTGTCTTTCTGTCGATGATTGTTCAGCAGTTAGTTGTAATCCTGGTGCTCTTGCAACAGGGAGTGAGCGCATGTCCTCCTATTCCGCCATCTTGATCCTCTCCCTATGGATTTTAATTCCCCCTGGCATCCTATGCTAAATTCTCAGAGTTGGATCTATTTTTGGACTTCCTAGGAAGTATATATTAAATATTTACACTGAAGAAGTTAACTTTTTACTTAAGTGTGACATAAGCTTTGCTTAAATATTTACTTAAATATTTATATTGAAGAAATCAAGTTTTATTTTTAAAAGAAATTGCACTTAACATATGCACACAACAAATATAATGTACCAGGATTTCTTTTCAAATGATTAATTCACAGGCAGTTCAGACCAAAATAAAACACACATTTAAGCCTCATATACTCATATGTTGATTATGAACTCAATGCAACTTTGTGCACTGAATTGGAACAGTCTAGCAAAAGCCTAAATTTGAGGTCTTTGCTGAATATGGAGCCTCAGCTAGAGCACCAGAAAAATTTAGACCAAGACTTAACTGAGCAGAGTGGCATAAGACACCCACCTGTGCCAAGGTCTGGAGTTTGAAATCTCCCAACAAGGTCCAAGTCAGTTAGTGTGTGGACAGCTGTCAGGGTTGACGTGAGACACCAGGTTGCTGCCGCCACTGACCAGCAGGGGGCCGGGTACGCAGTAGGTGCTCATTAAGTGTGAAATGAATATAAAAAGGACTCAGGGTTAAGAATCCACCTGCCAATGCAAGGGACGTGGGTTCCATCCCTGCTCCAGGAAGATCCCACATGCTGAGGAGCAACTAAGCCCGTGTGTCACAACTACTGAGCCTGCGCTTTAGAGCCCGTGAGCCACAATTATTGAGCCCATGTGCTGTAACTACTTAAGTCCATGCACCTAGAGCCTGTGCTCCACAACAGGAGAAGCCACGGCAATGAGAAGCCCGCGCACCACAACAAAGAGTAGCCCCCACTCACCACAACTAAAGAAAGCCCACACACAGCAAAAAAAGACCCAATGTGGCCAATAAAATAAATAAATAAAATAGACTCAAAGTTTCCTTCTTTAAAGGTAGGTGATTAAGAACACTGGAGCCAGACTGCCCAGGTTCAATTCCCACCTCTGCCTCTCATTTTCTGCAAAACCGGGAGCATCTATGCCACAGTTTCCTCATCTGCAAAATGGGAACAGTAAGAGAACTACCCTTAACAATGCCAGGCGCATGGCAATGGCTCTGTTAGATTCTGCTTTCCAAGAATTTATAAAATAATAAACTAGTATTCAGTTATAGACCTGCACTGACCAATGCAGTAGATACTAGCCACATGTGGCTATTTAAATTTAAGTAGAATAAAATTAAAGTTCAAAATTCAGGTCCTCCGTCACATGCACCCCACCTCAAGTGCCAGTGTCTACTGGGTTGGACAGCACAGATACAGAACGTTTCCATCATAGCAGAAAGTACTACTGGACAGCACAGTTACAATCAGCAGATGGCGGGACTCCCTGGTGGCACAGTGGTTAAGAATCTACCTGCCAACGCAGGGGACACGGGTTCAAGCCCTGGTGGGGGAAGATCCCACATGCCACAGAGCAACTAGGCCCCTGTGCCACAACTACTGAGCCTGCGCTCTAGAGCCCCCGCGGCAACTACTGAAGCCCTTGTGCCTGGATCCTGAGCTCCCCAACGAGGGAAGCCACTGCAATAAGAAGCCCACGCACTGCAATGAAGACTAGTTCCCGCTCTCTCCAACTACAGAAAGCCAGCGCACAGCAACGACGACTCAATGCAGCCAATAAATAAAAAAATAAATTAATTTACACACAAAAAATCAGCAGAAGTCTAATTTAATTTTTTCACGAAACCACTGTCCAGCGGTTAAATGGCCTATAGAGGAAAACAAGTTTCATTAAACTGCAAAACGCTCATGCGTAGTGCCCGCCCCTCACAAAGATGGCGACACCGCAGCGCATGCATGCGCCTCAGACTTTCCGGTCTCCACCCCTGAAAAAGACGTCTGCCGCCACAAGCCGTTTAAACCCCCCACGAACACAGCCACGCGGTCTCGAAACCCCACGTGGTCCCACTCCTCCCAAAAACAGGACCGCCTCCCGATAAGTCTCGCGATAACAACACTGGCCAGGTCTTTCCAACGTGACCTAGGGCGCCTGCGCCCAAAGATGGCTTAAGACTCTCGCGAGACAGTGTCTGCCGCTTCCCGCCCCTCTGCCACGAGCGTCGCGGCAGCATCCGTGCTGTCCCCGAATCGCGTGCTTGGGTAGGGCCGTCCGTCAATCAGTCTCGCTAAGGCACCGCCCCAAACCGCGTTTTCCCGCCCCCTCTCTCGTCACTTCCTTCTAGCCCCTGTGCAGTCGATAAGGAAACCCGGACGCCGCTGCGGCCTCCTTTTTTTTCAGGCAGCCGGGAAGATGGCGGACATTCAGGTTAGGGCGCGGGGTTGAGACGGACCCTGCGCATCCTGGGCTTCCGGGGCGCGTTTTGGAGAGCGGGCCTCCGCGCCCTAGTTTGGGGGTTAATTCCAGGCGTCCTCGGTTTCCCAGGGATTAATTCGGCCAGGGGGCGCGTGTCTTGGCGTTAATCTCTGTTAGCGCCTCCTGAGTCTTGGGGTCTGCGCACTTGGTGTTTAATTAAAACTCAAGCTTTTTAGGAATTATTTTCTTAAAACTCCAGCTTACAGGATGTCTTTCTGGAGGCCTTAGGCTGTGGGGTTAACCCTGTGAGAACTGAGTTCTAATGGCTACTCCAGGGAGCCCATCATTTTGGTATTCTGGAGACACGTGTATTAGATAAGGAGTGAATCCTGGGTGGATGTTTTCGTGTCTTGGAGAATAATTCTTGCTGAAGGATGTCCAGGGTGTTAGAGGGATGATTCTCTATCTCTGGGTGTTAAGGGGTGAATTTTGGAAGCGGTGGGAGGTGCTTTAGACCATAAATGCTGATGTAACCCCGGGTTCAGAGTTGAGTCTGAATTAGAATTAAATTTGGTTGAATGTCTTAGAAGATAATTCGGGGGCCCTAGGCCTTGGATGCTAGCGTTTGGGGAGTAAATGCTGGAGAGAATGGGGGGGGGGGGGATTTTGTGAAGCTTTCCAGGCCAGGTTGCTGCCTGCTCCAGGCTTACTGGCTTTCGTCTCGTCCCTGTAGACTGAGCGTGCGTACCAAAAGCAGCCGACCATCTTTCAAAATAAGAAGAGGGTCCTGCTTGGAGAAACTGGCAAGGAGAAGCTCCCGCGGTACTACAAGAACATTGGTCTGGGCTTTAAGACACCGAAGGAGGTATGGGGACTCTCAGAAGAAAGAAGGAGACCCGTGTGTCCCTGCAGGTGTGCCCAAGCTGAGTTGCCATACCCACAGCTGAGTGGGGGCTGCTGGGAGTTGTAGTTTGGGTCTAGAGGGAGGCCACACCCCCTCCTCTAGTAGTTCTTTTCAGGAACTACCATTCAGGGCCCACTAATCCTCCTCATCCCTTCAGGCCATCGAGGGCACCTACATTGACAAGAAATGCCCTTTTACTGGTAACGTCTCCATCCGAGGGCGAATCCTGTCTGGTGAGTGAGGACCTCTGAGAGCTTGGGTCTGGGGGAGGAGGAGCTGGGGACACTGAGGCTCTAGGGTCCTGGGTGAGGAAGGGGTTGGCTGACTCCTGGTTACCGGGGGCGGCGGCACTGGCAGATGATGTCTGTTATTTTCACGATGGTCTTCAGATGCCCACACAGGGCGCTGCTGAGGAAGCTCTTGGCACAGCTGATGCCAGAAGCAGGGCTTCTTGGGACCCCTGCTCAGCAGCCCCCAATTCCCAGCATGCCCTGGGCTGCCCATGGCTCCCTTCCCTACGTGGGCCTGACCTGGGATCTTCCCCCCAGGCGTGGTGACCAAAATGAAGATGCAGAGGACCATCGTCATCCGCCGAGACTACCTCCACTACATCCGAAAGTACAACCGCTTTGAGAAGCGCCACAAGAACATGTCTGTGCACCTTTCCCCCTGCTTCAGGTGAGCATGGTGGCTTCAGGTAGCCCAGGTCAGCCACCCTGCCAGGCAGAGGACGGGGTGGGCTCTGCAGCAGTCTGGGTGACTTGGGACCTGACTTGGCTGTTAACTGCTGTGCGGAGGTTGTCAGCTCTTGGGGGTTGGCTTAGTGGGGGGGTCCCTGTATCACCATCTTGGGGAGCCTCCTGTTTTCTGCAAAAGAGAGACGCTAGTTGGAGGTCTTCTGTCCTGAAAGGGTTGGAGCATCCTCCGTGTGGCGTTGCGCTTGGCGCCTTTCATAGTTTGTGCTCGATAAACAGTGACCGGAGGGGCTGGGGGGTTGCACATGGAACTGGACATAGGAGCTTGTGACGGGGGTTGGAGGAGCCAAAGCTGAGAGGCGTCTGCCTGGAGACCGTGAGGAAGGTGCCTGTAGAACCTGCTAGGGGCTGTGCCCCCCTGACACGGTGCTCACCTCCACAGGGACGTCCAGATTGGTGACATCGTCACAGTGGGCGAGTGCCGGCCCCTGAGCAAGACGGTCCGCTTTAATGTGCTCAAGGTCACCAAGGCTGCCGGCACCAAGAAGCAGTTCCAGAAGTTCTGAGACTGGACCCCTGCCCACTGCGCCCACATAAAATAAAAGTTATTTTCCCAGTCACAGGCCAGGCTCCATATCTCTGCCCTTACCAGAGGGAGGGGGTGTCCCCGGGAATGAAATGGGGTTGATGTGAACGGTGGCGTTCTTTTTTTATCCTCTGGGGGCATAAGGATGGGGTTGGGGGCCGAATCCTGCTTCCTGCCCTCACATCTGGGTGAAGACAACCTGTACCAAGATGCTGCCACTCCCTGGTCTTTTGGTCCTTGTCACCTTTTGGTGTCGGAGTAAATAATACCTTCTACCTGGTGTTGAGCTTCCCCCCCGCACGTCTCTGGGGAGGAAGTGAGTGAGGGTGGAGGTTCCTGGGTTCTCTAGACTCTGGGCCCTTCCTGGCTTCTGAGCGGTGGGGGAGGAAGAAGTAGCGGCTCTCTGGGCTTCACTGGGGGTCAGCAGGAGTGGGTTGGGTGGGCTTGAGTACACAGCTGCCTGTTTTGGAACTGTGAGAGTCTTGACTTCAACCTGGGACTGTCTCCCCTGAGAGGGAAGGAGTGGGGCAGGGAAGCAAGGCACCCAACCTTCCCCCTCTGCATGTCCCACTGTCCCCTCCTGAGTGGGCACCATGTCTGTTTGCAGAAGAGCAGGCTAATCTGAGAGGACACATTCTCTGTCTGGGGTCGCAGGGAGGAGCTGAACTCCACGTGTCAGATTATGGACACTTTCTTAGCCTGAAAATTCAAGTAAGGAAGTTGGCCTTGAGGACAAGTTGCTTAGTAAGGCCCGCCAGCAGTGTGAGGTCGCAGGCTGCTCAGCAATGGAAGTCCCTTAAGGTGACTGACCTGGAACAGACCAAGTGGGGTGGCCTTGGGTGAAGAGAGAAATTGGAGATGGAGAGAAATGGGAAGAGATTTCTGACAGGGCCAGACAGTAACCTTGAACGTCAGGGAAAAACCCTGGGAGATAGAGCTTTACAGTTGGTAACAGCAGGAAGACTTTCTGTTAGAAGCCAAGAAAAATGGGGAAAGGAAGAGGGGCCTTGAGTGTCAGATACAGAGATGAGAGAGATTTGGGACAGAGCCCTCAGCTGGACACTGAACAAGGACGGAGACCACAGCCAGGGACGGACTCAGATTTCAGAGACAGATGGACCTGGAGAACCAGGCAGGGAGACCACCATGGGGTGGGTGAGGCAGGAGGGTGGCAGGTGCAGAGTGAAACACACCAAGGAGAGGGAGAGGGACTTTGGGATCTGAAGCAGAGACCCTCACCCGAGTCACAGCAGGGCAGAGATGGAGGCACGGATGGGGGGAGGCGCCGGAGTCGCCCCGCTGACTTCACCCCTGGGGGCCTGGCGCTGCCGGGGTCCCCAGGTCCCTGCCCCCCATGCCTGTACCAGGGACTGAGGCACACACTGGTACAAGGGTTGGGAGACAGGGCCGTGAGGAGAGAAGAGCCGCCGCCGCCGCCGCTGCCTCCGCCGCTGCCTCCGGGGACGTCGTCTCTGGACCAGCCCGGGGGCTCCTTTTTACCCAGACCCAGCGAGGGCGGGGGTTCCTGCCAGAGGAAGTGGGGCCGCATCAAAGAGGGCAGGAAGGGGCAGAGATAGGTCAGAGGGGGGCACCGCCCGGAGGTTCAGCCTGCAAGCCCGCCCCACCCGGTGCTGGAGAGAGAGACCCCGAGGAGGGGGACTGGGGCCCAGAGAGTGGGAGACAGAGACGGGGGCGGCGGTAAGACATCCCGAGAGAGGAGGGGCAACAGACACCCGGAGGGGACTCAGAGGCCGCTCCAGGAGCCCCCACCCGCAGGTGTTTCCGTTTGGGGTGGGGCCGCCGTGTTTACAACAACAACAGCCCGGCTCCCCTGTTTCCTCCCAGCGGTGGGTTGCTGGGCGTCTCCTCGGCACCCCATCGTCAGGCTACCTAGTGTCGGGTGCAGCCCGTGTGCCTGTGGGGACACCTGATAGGCCTCCTGGTGGGTCAGTTCACAAGCTCCAAGGAGAAAGCCCCCAGGGCTGTACCGAGGGGGAGAGGACTTCACCTGCCCTTCGCAGAGCCCTGTGACACAGCCGCAGAGCTTCCCCTCTGCCTACCTGCCCTCCCCCTCCTCCCTCCCTCTGCCTGCACCTCAGACTTGCTCCCTTTTCGGAGCCTTTGCACCGGCTGTGCCCTCTGCCCAGAACCTCTCCCCCCAGGCTTCCACCTGGCTCCCTCCCTCATCCCTTAATCTCTGATTCTCACCAACCTCTTTCCACTTGGCAAAACCGCCAACCCTCCCAATCTCCCTATCTCCCTCCCCTGTCTGAATGCCCTCCACACAGAAAAACGTGTTTATGGCATATTTTTGTACAAATCCTGTATATTGCACATTTATTTGTTTACCTGTTGACCGCTGGAAGACAAGCTCCAGGAAGACAGAATCTCTGCATTTCTAGCGCCTGAAACAAATTGTGAGCGCTCTATGCGTGTTTAGTTGAGTGAATGAATCGATGAATCGTTTCTTTTTTTTTTCTTTTGGCCACACCTCGTGCCTTGTGGGATTTTAGTTCCCCAACCAGGGATCAAATCTGGGCCCTTGACAGTGAAAGTATGGAGTCCTAACCACTGGACCGCCAGAGAATTCCCTGAGCGAGTCCCTTTAAAGTTAAATCTCCACATTCTCACAGGCCAGCCTCGACCCCCAGTGTTACCCGAAAACTAGGTTCGCCTCTTGGTGGGTGTCAAGCCGAAAGACACACCCAAGCCAAAGATCTGGTAAAGGCAGGGTTTATTATAACTTGCAGCAAGTAAGGAGAACACTGGGGATCTTTCGCAAAGCAGTGTCTCCCCAACAGCAAAATTGGGGAAGTTTTAAGCGAAGAGTGTATGCATATTCATGAAGGGGCCGGAGCAGAGGAGAGTCCAACACAGAACTGGGGTAAAGGTCGCCAGAGTCCAAGCTTTAGTTGATTGAAGTTGGAAGGGTCAACAGCGTTCTGTCCTTCACCTGGTGCGGGCCTTATTTCCCGCAGAACTCAAAGACTGTTTCAGATTGTCCTGTATATCCCTTGAGGAGGAATTAGGAGTGTTTTATTGTTGAGCTATTGTTTCTTCACTGCTTTTCCTTTTTCCTTTATTCCCTCACTTCCCTTAAGATCACAGATTATTACTGAGACCTGTTCAAAGGCAAGCATTGCGGCCAGGCTTAGATCACAAAATGGCTTAGTCCAAAATGGCTTCTCTTATGTCAAGAAAGCCATTCCTGGTTCTTTTTCTCCAGGGACCCCCCCCCCCAACCTATCTGCTTACCCTAGGTCTCAAGGCATGGAGTAACCGGAAGCAGTGAACATGCTCAGAAACCTCCAAATGTAAGCATCAAGACCGCAGGCTTTGTTCCAGACTCTAACCCTGCCGGTATTTAGCTGCGTGACATTGGGTGTGACTCTCCTGGAACCACAGAGCTTCTGTTTCCTAATCTGTAAAATCTTGCCTCCCTGCCCCTTTGGGAGGATGAAGTATGCTCACCTGTGTTACTGAGGGTAGAACTAGTTCTAGTAAGTGATACTTAAGGAAGTGATTATGTCGCATTCCTGAGCCTATTGTTAGAGCAAAGCCCAGTGGTGTCTTGGTGTAGCAGGCCCAGAGTCCCTTAGGATGAGGCCCAAGGACAAGCGTCGTTGACAGGCGGCCCCAGAGGTATTAAATGGTTGTGGAATCCTGGGTCTGTTACAGCAAATCCTCGTGGTTTGTCAGGGGATTTTGAGACTCTTTTAACATGCTTCTGGGATATTCTGTTGAATGCCTCTTCTAGGAGGCCCCAGTGGCCATTTTCCAGGGAAATGAGCTCCAAGCAGTTTCCGAGCAGGCTCCTGGTTTATGATGACAACAGGCATCAGGCCTGTTACATGAAAATGTATGTTGCATCATAACGTTTCGTGGCCTCGCATGCGTCACCGCAGCTCACAGGGAGACTCTGGTACAGCCAGAGAGGCGAGCAGTGTTGCAGCCCTGTGGTATTATAGCAGGACCTAGCAATGATGGAGTCTAGCGGGACCTCGGGGTCTTGTAACAGGTTCTGCTGGTGGTTGCAGTCCCTGGGTTATATGAGAGCTGGTGCGTGGGTATGATGTGTGGAGCAGGCACCTGGATTCATTTAACGGGCCCTGAGGTCTGCGAGTGGCATCTAGGGAAAGGGGTTTGGAGCAGCCTCGTGGCCACACTGCCATAGTTTAGCGATTCTTAGCCTATCATGGGAAAACCCTGGATCTCACATTATAGTAGGTCCCAGCTCTGTGATATCTTGTAACAGAGACCCACTTATTGTTTCAAGGATGGGGATAGATTCTGCTAAAACATTCTAGCAGAACGACAAGGCCTTTCTAGAAAAGCTTTAGGGGTGTATTAAGCCAGCCAAGGGTCATTCATTATTGGCTTCATTCATTCTGCTGATGTTTCCTGTGCTGGGCCGTGGGGATGCAAGAGAGCAAGACAGATCCAGGGCCTGGTACCTGTGAGCCTACGATCTAGTGCAACCCCAGGGACCTTTACAGCATCCTGGAGAGGGGGCAGTATGGGGAACAGGTTACTATTATGCCCTACTATGTGCCCTGTGCCACCAAAGTAGGTACAATTATTATCCCATTTCACAGATTTAAAAAACCGAGGCTCAGAGAAGCCCACCTGGAAGAGACGGGATTTGGGTCTGAACTCAGGTGTGATTGCCTCCTGGGGTCAGTAGGGGGCACTACAGTGCAGGTGCAGAGAGGAGGGGCGGATGTGAAGGTGGTGATTCTGGGAGAAAGCTCAGAGCTGCCGGGGCTAGCCACAGTACAGTCCCTAGGGACCAAGGCGGCTTCCTGGGTGAGCTCCCCCTGCTGTCCCAGCGCGGTTGTTCCGAAGGGACCCTTGCTTGGTTTGTTCTGAAGTTGGAACAAGGGGCCCCACATTTTCATTTAGCATTGGGCCCTGCACATGAGTAACTGTCCCGCTGGGACTTTCTACTGCTTTATCATGGGCCCCTGGGGACATGATAGTAGGACCCCAGGGGATCTAAAGGGCATAGGCAGAGGGACTTCCCTGGTGATCCAGTGGTTAGGACTCGGCGATTTCACTGCCGTGGCCCCGGGTGGGTACAATCCCTGGTCGGGGAACTAAGATCCCCAAAGTCGCACAGCGTGTGCCACCCCAACCCCCCCCCCCAAAAAAAGGGCATAGTCGGGGATCATTAGAGCACAGAACCCTGGGGATAAGGTAGGAGACAGCCAGCAAGTGCCGTAAATGGTCCCTGAAGACATAACAGGACCCCAGGACACTTAGCAGGGATTCCCAGCGGGTGTTAAGGGACTTGAGGGCTTTTTCTTTCATAGCAGGAAGGAGGGACCTTATGGGGAATTTCCAGGCCGACCTCTGAGAGACCTCATGGCTAAACCCCCAAGGCCATTCTAACAGGAGGGAGAGAAAATCAGAATGGGGAGGATACAGCAGGGGCAAGGGAGGGCACCCTCTATGACTGTGACCATGACTGTGGTAGCCTGGATAATGACCCCTCACAGATGTCTATGCCCAGATCCTCCAAAACCTGTGATTATGTGACCTTGTATAATGAAAGGGACTTTGCAGATGTGATCAAACTCAGGATCTTTTTTTTTTTTTTTTTTTGGCCATGCCAAGTGGCATGCGGGATCTCAGTACCCTGACCAAGGATCGAACCCGTACCCCCTGCAGCGGAAGCACAGAACCCTAACCACTGGATTTCTAGGGAAGTCCCCAAATTCAGGATCTTGAGATGGGGAGAGGGAGGCGGAGGATCAGAGTCAGAGAGATGCAAGGATGAACACAGAGGTCAAAGGAGAGAACATGCTGGATGTTTGAAGATGGAGGAAGGGACCGTGAACCAAGAAATGCAGCTGGTAGAGGCGAGCAAGTCGATCCTTCCTTGGAGTCTCCAGAAGGAACACAGCCTTATGGATCCGCTTTAGATGTCTGACCTCCAGAATTGTAAGAATATACTTGTGTTCTTTTAAGCCACTAAGTTTGTGGTGATTGGTTACAGCAGCCACAAGACACTAATCCAACGTTCTAGACCCATTATGGACGGCCGCTGATGCGGGATCTGAGTTTGCATGGGTAAAAGTCTGTGGGAATTTTCCCAGAGCTCCGTCGGACACAGAAGAGCAGGCCTTTGGTATGTTTTAGCAGGACTGTGAAGACGTCACGGCGGGACTTCTCTGGAGGTCCAGTGGTTAGGACTCTGAGCTTCCACTGCAGGGGGCGCGGGTTCAACCGCTGGTTGGGGAACTAAGATCTGGCAGGCTGTGTCATGTGCCGCTACCCTCCCCCACCCCCCAAAAAAAAGACTTCATGGTAAGGCTAGAGGCATTCTAATAGGGTCCTGGCAGGGCCCAGAGGGCTTAGAGAGGACACCCAAGGTCATCCTGGTGACCCTCAAGACCACATGAGGGAAGACTGGACCTATTTTAGCAGGATCCAGGGGAACTTCTGAGCACGCAGGGGGAGTGTTTCATCCTGGGGACATGTTATCAGGAACCAAAGAACTTTTTGGTAGGACCAACGGGTAGATGAGGGTCCTGAGAGTGTTGAAGTGACACAGATGGGACATTGTAGTAGAACTGAGGACACCTAGAGGAGATATCCAGGACAGGTAAAGCAGGAGCTGAAGAAGATGTGAGCATTATAGAGGGACCTGGGGCCACTGGGAAGGCCCCGAGGGACGATGCACTCGTTTTCTGGGAGCTTGGGGACAGGAATGCAAGGGCTTGTCATCAGGGCTCTGGTGGCATTATTTTAGGGTCCTAGGCAATAGAGGAGAATTCTAGGGAGTGTTTGAACCAACTGAGTAGGACCCAGGGTATCAAAAAGGGATACACAGAACATGTTTCAGGACCTGAGTGCCCTTCCTTCCTTCCTCCCTCCCTCCCCCCTCTTTTTCTTTCTTCCTTTCTTTCTTCCTTTCTTCTTCTTTCTTTCTTCCTCTTTCTTTCTTTCTTTCTTTCTTTCTTTCTTTCTTTCTTTCTTTCTTTCTTTCTTTCTTTCTTTCTTTCTTTCTTTCTATCTTTCTTTCTTTCTTTCTTTCTTTCTTTCTTTCTCTCTCTTTCTTTTTTCTTTCTTTCTTTCTTTCTTTCTTCTTTCACCTATTTTTAAATTTTTAGGCCATAACATGCAGCTTGTGGGATTCCCTACCAGAAATCGAACCCCACCCCTTGGCAGTGAAAGCTTGGAGTCCTAACCCCTGAACCACCAAGGAATTCCCTGATGGTCTGTTTTTAGTGGGGTCTCAGGGTGAGGGAGCAGCAGTCTGGCTGGATAAGGGGGCATGAGAGCAAGTTCTTGGGAAATATGGAGTTTCTTGCCTGGTAGGGATGTTATACAATGTCCCAGAGAGCCTAATTCTTTCTTTCTTTCATTCTTTCTTGTTTTTTTTGGCCACACCATGCGGCATGTGGGATTTTAGTTCCCCAACCAGGGATTGAACCCTTGCCCCCTGCAGTGGAAGCTTGGAGTCTTAACCACCGGACCTCTAGCGAAGTTCCTCTATCTGTTTTCCTATTTGTCTGTCTATCAGTCTACCTCCCTCTGTACCTACCTATTTGTCCATCTGTTTTGTCTGTCAGTCTATCTCTATTTTTCTATCATCCATCTATCTGTCTGTTGGTCTGCCAGCCTGCCTGCCTGCCAAACTGTCTGCCTATTTTTCTTTCTATCTATCATCTTACCTACCTACTTACCTACCTATCTATCTCTCTGTGTTTGTCTGTCAGTCTATCCATCTTTTGTGGGGAGGTTCTGGATGGCGCAGGACCTGGGGAAGGACAGTAATAGAGAGAACCCAGGAGTGGGCCTGGGGAGCCCGGCTCAGCTTTATGACAGAACCTGAAAAATACGAGCAGGCTTGGCAGCCAGGAGCGGGCCTGGAGCTGAGGGCACTCTGTGGCAATTCCAGAGTGGGTCATGGCAGTGGTTCTGCGAGGGCTCAGGACTGATTTAGCAGGATTCCAGGGATGGGGTGACTCCCTGGGATGTTGGTGTAGGCTCCTGAAGATGCTATCACTGGGTCTCAGGATACTATCCAGGACGCAAGCAGCATGGGGATGGGAGCCTGAGATTATCAGAGACCCAGGGGTATAGTAGGGGCCTCTGTTGATGGTCCAGGAGGACTCTCGGGGCACCAGTGTTAAAACTAGTTATGTCCATCGACAGAGGAATGGACCAAGAAGATGTGACACATATAACGGAATATTACTCAGCCATTAAAAAAAGGAAATAAAGCCATTTGCAGCAACATGGATGGACCTAGAGATGATCATACCAAGTGAAGCAAGTCAGACAGAGAAAGGGAAATATCCTATGATATCACTTATATGGGGAATCTAAAAAGAAATGATACAAATGAACTTATTTACAAAACAGAAACAGACTCAGACTTAGAGAATGAACTTATGGTTACCAGGGGGAAGGGTGGGGAAGGGCACAGTTAGGGAGTGTGGGATTGACATGTACACATTGCTATATTTAAAATGCATAACCAACAAGGACCTACTATATAACACAGGGAACTCTGCTCAATATTATATAACAACCTAAGTGGGAAAAGAATTTGAAAAAGAATAGATACATGTATATGTATAACTGAATCACTTTGCCGTACACTCGAAACTGTCATAACATTGTTAATCAACTACTTCAATGTAAAATAAAAAGTTAAAAAAATAAAATCATAAAGCAAACAAACAAAAAAACTAGTTATAATAGCAGAGCTGTGTGGGGTGTGATGGGCAGTGGTGCAGGTGCTGGCATGGCCGTGGGACCTTGAGATCATTAATGGCCCGACAGGCCGCAGAGTGGGACTACATTACATTAGGGCTCAGCGAGCATTTAGATGAGTTCTGCGGCATCTTTTTTTGTTTGTTTGTTTTTGTCTTGGCCGTGCCCCACGGCATGTGGAATCCTAGTTCCCCGACCAGGGATCGAACCCGCGCCCCCTGCATTGGAAGCACAGAGTCTTAACCACTGGACCACCAGGCATCTTAAGGTGGGACATAAGTGGGACCCCAAAGTGATGGTTTTTAAGTTTCAAGGAAAAGTATCGCAGGGTCCTGGGGGACATTGTCACAGACATTGGGCATTTTTATCAGGATCCAAGGAACATCACAGTAGGGTCCTGAGGGCCTTTAAGATGAGAGCCTGGCAGGCGCTGCTGGAATGGTGCTCTGGAGACATAGTCGGATGGGACTATAGAGGGGATGGCTGGGCGTGGCACGGTCCCCAAGGTATTTTTAGGACTCACGGGACATGAAAGCAGGATCCTTCAGCATCAGGGTGGCTCTTAGTGGATAGTCTAGCAGGACCCAGGGAGAATAATGAAAACGAACCAAGGTCCCTCACTTAGTTGAACATAGATTTATCGTCTGTAATAGTTAAACACATGTCAACTTGGCTGGGCCACAGTGCCCAGATGTTTGGTCCAACATTACTCTGGATGTTTCTGTGAGAGTGTTTGGGGATGAGATTCACACAGAAATCAGTGGACTCTGAGCAAAGCCGACCGCCCTTCATACTGTGGGTGGGCCTCATTCAATCAGTTGAAGGTGGAACACTGACCTCCCCCCCAAGCAAAGGGAAACTCTGCCGGCAGAATACCTTTGGATTCCATCTGCAAGATGAGCTCTTCTTGGTTTTCCAAACTGCCTCCCTTTAGACTTGAACTGTAACTGTTTCCGGAGTCTCTAGCCTGCCGGCCATCCCTATCAGATTTTGAACTCACCAAGACTCCACAATCACGTGCGCCAATTCCTTATACTAAGTCTTTTTCTATATATATATACATCCTGTTGACTCTGTTCCTCTAGAAAACCCTGACGAATACATCTTATGACCTAGCAAGTCCACTCTTGGATATATACCCAAAAGAACTGAATACAGCTACGCAAAGAGCCAAACCAAACCAAACAAAAAACTTGTACGCAAATGTTCCCAGCAGCATTACGCACAATAACCCGAAGTTGGAAACAACCCAAACGCCCGTGAATTGAAGAATGGATAAACAAAATGTGGTCAATCCATACAATAGAATATTACCCACCCATAAAAAGGAATGAAGTCCTGACACATGCTACTATGTGGATAAATCTTTTTTTAATTAATTAGTTATTTATTTATTGGCTGTGTTAGGTCTTCGTTGCTATGCGCAAGCTTTCTCTAGTTGTGGAGAGCGGGGGCTACACTTCGTTGTGATGCATGGGTTTCTCATTGCGGTGGCTTCTCTTGTTGCAGAGCACAAACTCTAGGTGCACGGGCCCTAGACACACAGGCTTCAGTAGTTGTGGCATGTGTGCTCAGTAGTTGTGGCTCTCGGGCTTAGTTGGTCTGCCGCGTGTGGGATGGAACCTGTGTCCCCTGCATCGAGAAGCAGATTCTTAACCACTGTGCCACCAGATAAGTCCCTATGTGAATAAATCTTGAAAACTGTATGCTGGGGAATTCCCTGGTGGTCCAATAGTTAGGACTCTGAGCTTTCGCTGTGATCATCCACATGCTGTGCAGCGGGGCCAAAAAGCAAACAAACAGACAAACAAAAAAACAGGATGTTAAATGAAAGAAGCCAGACACAAAATGCCACAATGCTGTAGGATTCCATTAATCTGAAAGGTCCAGAATGAGCAAATCCATAGAGACAGAGAGTAAATTCACGGTTACTGGGGGCTGGGGGAGCTGGGATTGCTTAATGTGTCTGGGGTCTCCTTGGGGGTGATGAACAAGTTCTGGGACTAGATAGTGGTCATGGTTGCACAACATTGCAGATGCACTAAGTCACTAATGTAGCTTCTTTGCGTTGTGCCCTATACCACAGAAATACAAATGAATGGAAACATTATAGCAGGATTGTGGGCTGCCGGTGGGTGGTTGGAGGGTGCCCCGAAGCGTAATATAATATATTGGGTCTGCGCGTTATTGAGCCGTATAGGAAGATATTAAAGAACTGCAGGGACACTTTAAGGGGCCCCTTGGGGGAGGGGTTGGAAGGAGGAAGTGTGGAAGTATCTGGAGGACTTATCACAGCAGGAGCGAGTGGCGGCGTTGGGGGGCGGGGGTGGGGAGCGGACAAGGAGGTAAGAAGGGGACCCACACAGACCTCCCAACGTGGGACTCCGATAATGTGGATTCCCAACTTTGTCATGAATTTGCTGGCTGGCTGACACCCTCAAGATAAGAAAATCAGAGAGCAACAGAGAAAGAGATAGGGGGAAAAAAAAGACAACAGAGAGGCAGAGACCAACACTCAGACAGGCTGGGCCCAGGGCCCGGGGTGTGCCCTGCAGCTGGGGGGCGGGGTTGGATATTCCTGGAGTTGAGTAGCCGTCTCCGGACAGGATGTGAGAGAGGAACTGGGGTCTCCAGTCACGGGAGTCAGCTGGGGCCGCAGGAGGAAGGGATCGTGGCTGCCGTGAGCGGGGCTGGGGCCGAGGACCGGGGGTGGAGAGGCCCGGGCGCCGGACTCCCGGGTCTCAAGCAGGAGGGAGCCGGGGAGCCGGACTTTGGGGTCTCAGGCAGGAGGGGCCGAGGAGTGGCGGGGGCTGGGACTCGCGGGTCTGAGGGAGGAGGAGGAGGCGGGGCCGAACGCTGAGCAAGGAATCTCCGCCTCTCCAGGCTCTGTAACTAATTAACCAGCGTGGATCAAATTAAGAGGTGAAAGTTCATCGAGGAGGGGGGTCTTGTCATCCTCCGAGCTCAAGCCTCTCCGCCCGCGGCCCCAGGCGCGCGGGGTGGCCGAGCGGAGCCGGGCGGGAGCCGCGGGACGGAGGGAGGGAGGGGCGGGGCGGGGGTCCAGAGGAGTCACGCGCCCCCTCCCGCCCCAGGTCTCCCACTCAGGATGCGGGTCCCCTGGCCTCAGCCCTGGGGGCTCGGTCTGCTGTTCGTCCTCCTGCCTGGGACGCTGAGCGCAGGTGAGGGGGCTCCGGGAGGGCGCCGGGGCTGCCGGGGACGAGGGAGGTGCCCTCTGCCGAGAAAAGGGCAAAGGAAGCGAAATCCGAGGTCCCACTCGAGCTGGGCACTTCCTTCTTTGCCTCATTTCACTGAGTTTCTCACGATCTCCCCCCTCTGGCGGTGTGTCTGGGAAACACCTGTCCCCTTCTTCCTGGCTCTCTGTCCCTCTATCTGGGTCTGACCCCCCCCCCCCGGTTCTGGGTCCGGCCTCTCTTTCTGCGGTGGGTTCTTTTCTCTCTCGGGGTGTCTGTCCCGCTTCCCCTAGGTCCCCCACCCTATCTGCTCTCTTCACCTGTGTCTCCGGCAGAGAGCCATCGTTCCCTCCTGTACCACTTCACCGCCGTGTCCGCCCCTGCCTCGGGGACTCCTGCCTTCTGGGTGTCGGGCTGGCTGGGGCCACAGCAGTACCTGAGCTACAATAACCTCAGGGCCCAGGCTGAGCCCTACGGCGCTTGGGTCTGGGAAAGCCAGGTGTCCTGGTATTGGGAGAAAGAGACCACAGACCTGAGGATCAAGGAGACGCTCTTCCTCGAAGGTCTCAAAAGCTTAGGGGAAGGAGGTGAGACCGGAACTCCTGGGACTGAGGCAGGAGGGGCTGGGGGGTCTGACTCCTAGGTCTGAGGGAGGAGGGATTGGGGGCCTGGATCCTGGGTCTGAGGGAGGAGGGGACCGTGGCCCCTTCTCCTGGGCCCTGATAGGCTGTGTGTGGGCACCCCAGGTCCCTACACCCTGCAGGGCCTGTTGGGCTGCGAGTTGGGCGCTGACAATGTCTCGGTGCCCGTGGCCAAGTTTGCCCTGAACGGGGAGGAGTTCATGGAGTTCAACACCAAGCTGGGCGCCTGGAAGGGGGACTGGCCTGAGTCCCTGACCATCAGCACCAAGTGGAAGCAGGACCCCGAGGCGATCAATAAGGAGAAGACCTTCCTGCTCTACTCCTGTCCGCACCGGCTGCTGGGGCATCTGGAAAGGGGCCGAAGCAACCTGGAGTGGAAGGGTGAGCAAGACCCCCGAGAGAGTCCTGATCCCCGTGGACCCCCTCCATCCCCACAGCCCCACCTGCGGCCTCATCCTCTTACTCAGCCTTTCCCCTCCAGTCTACCTTGCTTTCCCGCAATCTTGTCCCGGAAAGTCTTTCTCCACCCCAAACCGCCCCTGCCCCTCTCCTGCACGTAGTCCTCCTGTGGCTTCCACAGCCCTCTTGACACAGCTCAGGCCCTTCAGCCTGGCACTGAGACCCCACGTGGTGTGGCCTCTGTCCTTCTCCTCAGCCTCACATCTCTCCATCTGCTCCACTCGGCCAGGCAGAGTCACCCAGAGCCTCTTGGCTCACAGCAGCCCTCCCACTTCTTCACCTTTGCCAGTTCCACTGGTGCCAGATGCCGTTGGTGTCAGGTTCCACTCTGGCCCAGGAGGCTTGCACGGGCCTCTTTTGGACGCCTACGGGACCTTGCATGACCTCTGTTACAGGCAGCACATGTCACTTTGAGCTATAATTACACTCATGTCTGGGGAATTCAAGGGCTGCAGTTAGAGCTCTTTTGTCCTCAGCCTACCCCACATTGCAATTCCTGCTTCCATCTCCGCCCTCAGTACAGACTATTCTCTACTTTGTAGTCAGAGGAATGTTTTAAAAACATACATGAAAAAAATAAAATAAAAATAAATAAATAAATAAAAACATAAATGAACTCCCATCCCACCAGCGCTTAAAACTGTCCCATAGATTTCCCACTAGTCTTAGACTAAAATCCAAACTCGACTCCAAGGCCTGCAAGCTCTGCATGGTCTGGCTGCTTTCCGCCACTGTAATGTCACAATGCCCCCAACGACAGTGGACTCCTCCCTTTCCTCCAATATGTCATGTTCTTTCCCTCCTCAGGGCCTTTGCACCTGCTGTTCCTTCTGCTTTTCTTTTTTGTTTTTTTCAAGGGAATTTTTCTTTTCTTTTTTAAAAATATTTATTTATTTATTTGGCTGCACTGAGTCTTAGATGCAGCATGTGGGATCTTTTTTAGTTGCAGCATGCAGGCTCTTAGTTGCAGCATACAGGACCTAGTTCCCTGACCAGGGATCAAACCTGTGCTGGACCACAAAGGAAGTCCCTCTTTTCTTTTCTTTTTCTTTCTTTCTTTCTTTCTTTCTTTTTTTTTTTTTTGGTCTCTCTCTTCTGTTCCACTGATCTATTGGACTGAAATTCAACCAGTATCTCACCTCTCTTGATTAACATAGCTTTTATAGAAAGTTTTGCTATCTAGCAGTTAAATTCTTCAGTTTTATTGCCTTGGTTTTTCTACATCATTTGCATGTCTATATACATTTCTGCATGTCAATTTCTGCCAGATATTCTGTTGGGATTTTGATAGTGATTGCATTGTATCTATAGATCAATGTGGGGAGAATTGACATGTTAACAATATTGAGTTTTTGAATCCATTAATACAGTATATCCCTGTCCTTGTTTAGATGTCCTTTAATTTCTCTTAGTAATATTTCATAGTTTTCAGTCTAGAGTTCTTACACCCATTTGGTTAGTTTTTTTTTCCCCTAAATATTAGACATTTTTTGATGCTTCTGTAAATGGTAATTCTAAAAATCTCATTTTCTTTTTTTTTATAAATTTATTTATTGTTATTTATTTATTTTTTAGCTGTGTTAGATCTTTGTTGCTGCACATAGGCTTTCTCTAGTTACAGTGTGTGGGCTCCTCATTGCCGTGGCTCCTCTTGTTGCAGAGCACGGGCTCTTGGCATGCAGCCTTCAGTAGTTGTGGCACATGGGCTCAATAGTTGTGGCGCATGGGCTTAGTTGCCCTGCAGCATGTGGAATCTTCCTGGAGCAGGAATTGAACCCATGTCCCCTGCATTGGCAGGTGAATTTTTAACCACTGCACCACCTGGGAAGTCCTCATTTTCTTAGAGTTTGTAGTTAGTTTATAGAAATACTATTGATTTATAGAAATACTATTGAGTTTTATATAATTTCCTTGTATTCAGAAATTTTGTTGAATTACTTATTGCTATTAATTTTTCCTAGATTCTTTTGGATCATGCCATATTTGACATGTTTTATTTATTTTCTTTTCAAATTTTAGTACCTCTTATTTCTTTTTCTTATTATAGCACTAGCTAGGATCCGCGGTACAATGTTGAATAGAGTGGAGATGATGAACTCCTTGTAGACTCAAACTCACAGGGAAAGCACTCAGCGTTTTACTATTAAGTGTTATGTTAGTTATAGATTTTTTTGTTGATGGCCTTTGACAAATTAAGGAAGTTTCCTCCAACTCCTAGTTTGCTAAGAGTTTTTTGGTTTTACTTTTTTATTTTGAATGGTGCTGAATTTTATCAAGTTACCATTTGCTTTTTTCTCTTTTATGCTAATGTGGGGAGTTATATTAGCTGGTTTTCAAATGTTAAACCAACCTTGACTTCCTGGGATAAACGTCAGTTGATCATAATGTGTTATTCTTTATATAAATTGCTTGATTCTGTCTTCTAATACTTTTAGAGACTTTGAGTGTATTTACATGAGAGATATTGGCCTTAAATTCCCTTTCTTGTTATGTCCTTGTGAGGTTTTGTTATTAAGGTACACTGGCTTCATTACATGCGCTGGGAATGGTTTCCTCTTTTTGTGTTCCCTGGAAACATTTGTGGAAGAGCAGTGTATTTCTTTCTTAGTTGTTTTGAGGAATTCATTAATCATGTCACCTGGACCTGGAATTTTATTTGGAGAAAAGTTTTAAATTATGGATTTCATTTTTTAAATAGTTATAGGACTACTACTCAATTGTAAAACGTCTTTTTGTGTCAGTTTGAAAGATTGTGTTTCTCAGGAATTTGTCCGGGTCCTTGAAATTTCAAATACGCTGGCATGAAATTTTTCATATCCTCTTAGTAGCTTTTGAATGACTGTAGGGTCTGTCTTATTTTCCCTCATCACTCTTTCATAGCCTATTTCCCTTTCATTCACATGTACACACAAATATTCATCTCTCTCCCCTCATTAGAACATAAGCTCCTTGAGGACAGGGAATTTTGTCTGTCCTGTTCACTGCTGTATCCCTAGTGCCTAGAAGAGTGCCTGGCACGTCACATGGTAGATGCTCGGTATGTGTCACTGTAGGAAGACTGGATGAGAGATGGATACCCTCGTGGTGGACAGGTTGGGTCTCTGTACCCCTGGGAAGGCCCTTCCCCCTTTACCATTATATTCTCTAGGCTCAGGACAGCACAGGGCACATGGTGGGGCGTGCTGGGTACAGTGGAAGGAATGGAAGCCTCTCTATGTCCCTGTCCAACCCTGGGTCTGGGGCTTAGGTCTGTCTGCCTGTTTGTCTGCAGAGCCACCCTCCATGCGCCTGAAAGCCCGCCCGAGCAGCCCCGGCTTTTCTGTGCTCACCTGCAGCGCCTTCTCCTTCTACCCACCGGAGCTGCAGCTGCGATTCATACGGAACGGCATGGCAGCTGGCTCTGGTGAGGGTGACAGTGGCCCCAACGGCGACGGTTCCTTCCACGCCTGGTCATCACTAACAGTCAAGAGTGGCGACGAGTACCACTACTGCTGCGTGGTGCAGCACGTGGGGCTGGCCCAGCCCCTCACTGTGCAGCTGGGTGAGATCCCGCTGGGGAACGATGCTCCCTGCTTCTGGTTGCCTTTTCTCCCTCTCCTGCAGCCATCCTTCCTGAGTCTGACCGCCTTCCGCTCCACTGCTGCCAGTTCTCCTTGAGTCTGACTGCTTTCCGCCCCAGCACTGCCGGTTCTTCCAAAGCCTGACAGCCTTTTGTCCCGTGCTGCTTGCCTCCCCAAGTCTGACTGCCTTCCATCCTGCTGCTGGTGGGCTCGTTGAGTCTGGCCACCCGTTAACCACATGGGAAGTCCTCCCTAAGTCTGACCACCTTCCGTGCTGCTGCTGCTAAGTCTTCATGGAGTCTGACCATTTGTTGCTGCTGCTGCCAGTCCTCTATGAGTCTGACGTTCTACTGCTCTGTGCCCACCCCTCCTCTCCAATTTGGAACACCATGCACCCTGCTGCTACAGAGTGACCGAGACCAGAGTGACTGAGACCCCTCTTGCTATGGCTGGTTCTTACATCCAACCTGGGGGCTTTCTAGACCTAGAACATCATCTGATTGTCCTTTCCTTTATCCACACCCGCTCCCCAAAACTTGGTGCTTGGGATCTCTGAGGTTGGAAGGGACTGAGAACCCCCAGTCCCCCGTCCTGACTCAGATGTGGTGGAGGGGCCGTTAAATATCTCACAACATTCTCTGGCTGCAGAATCATCAGCCAGCTCCTCGATGCCAGTGGTGGGACTCGTCATCGGCTTCTTACTGCTCGTGACAGTGGCTGCAGGAGGAGCCCTTCTGTGGAGGAGGATGAAGAAAGGGCTGCCAGGTGTGGGACAGGAAGGGGGAAGTGCCTCAGAGAGAGAGGCAGAGACCCCCCAAAAGAGGGAGACACGTTCCTGGGGGGACAGAGATCTAGACAGAGAGGGACAGAGACCCAGAGAGAGATGGGGTTAGAAAACTGGAGGGGTGAAACGGAGACTCACAGGGGATAGAAACCCATAGAGTAGGACAGAGACTGAGAAACACGCACACACACGCGCGCGCCCGCACACGCGCGCGCGCGCGCGCACACACACACACACACACACACACACACACACACACACACACGGCGGGGGCATCAGAGACCCAGAGGATTTCAAAGATTCTAATGATCTTCCCCCCCCCTCTTTCCTCAGCCCCTTGGATCTCTTTCCGTGGGGATGATGTAGGGGCCCTCCTGCCCACTCCTGGCCTGTCCAAGGATGCTGAATCTTAGGATATAAATACATTCCCAGCAACTGCCGATCGTCCCCCGTCCTGGCTGCTACCAGCTAATGTAGTCAGGTCCTTTTCATGCTGTGAGACCTCCTGGAATCCCGGTATTTCTGAGCCTCCAGAAGGAGCCCCATGTCCTCCCTCTGGGTTTCTCTTCCTGTGGTCTGCCTCAGTTTCCCTGGTCCTGATACATATGGCTGTCTTCCACCTCCATATACAACATGGGTTTGGGCCCGAATCGTTGTGTTCTCATCGTTTCAACGTTTTAGGGAATTGTGGGGGGAATAAATGGTGTAAGCCTTGGACTCCAAATCTCTCCTGAAGCTAACTTGTTACCATGGTGGAATCTGCCAATTTTATCTACCAAGCCATATATTTTTAATTAATAAATGTCACGAATATTTACTGGATGTTTGTACCCGGCATTTTGAGGAATTCTTAGCTGGAGTCTGACCTGACTGCTGGGTGGAACGAAAGAGTTGTTCCCTCCTTAAGGGAAAGGAGAAGCTCCCCTGGATCCTTGGTTCCCTTCTTTCCTAAAACTTGCGGACAAAGGGAGAGAGATAAAAATACATCTCCCATGAGGCTTTGGAGTTAGGACAACTGGAGGTGGTTGGGCATGGCGCCGCGACGCCTAACGGGAGTTGTAGTTCCCCTGGTCGTGCCTCTCCGGCGTTGCCCACCTCGCCCGCCCGGGGAAGGGGCGGGACGAACCTCGCCTGGCCGCGCTTTCCTTTGTGGACGTGGCGAGGGGCGCCCTTGGCCCGCCCAGCTCTCATCGGCCCCGCCCCGCGAGGCCCTCAAGAGCGCTCATTGGTAGGAGGGCGGGGCCTCTGCGCTGCAGGAGGCGGGGCCTGGCTGGAGAGCAGCCAAATTGGGCATCTTTTTGGAGAAAGCAGAGTGGAACGTAGAGAGCGAAGGGAAGCTGCCTGACTGGGTAAAGGGAGGCGAAGGCGGGTGGCCTGTCCAGGGAGGACGGTTGGGGTCGCTTGGGTGGAGGATTGGGGACCAGGTTGAAAGCGATGCCGGGGAGCCTGCATGATTTCTTTCTGGCCACGAGCCTGCCCCGAACTATGCGTGGGAAGTGCGCCACGTCTCCGGTTTGAATCCTCCCCACTTGCCGCTCTGGGACTTCCTCAGAGGATTCGGTCCCCACAGCTGGTCTGACCTCTGAGAACCCCGCCTCCCTTTTCCCCTTCCTGTCCCTTCTTGAGCCCAAAACTCTGCAGCCAGCTACCAACTCTCTGCCCTGTCCTAGGTTCCCCCCATCCCCATCCTCCGGTCCCGTCTCTGTCCTGTTCTCGGTGAGCCCTGACTCCTAGCCTCCACCACTCCTCAGGGACTGAAGATGTGGCGACCATCACTTCTGCCGCTGCTGCTGCTGTTGCTCAGGCGCGGAGCCCAGGGGAAGCCATCCCCTGCCGCCGGCCCTCATGACCAGGGGAGGGTGCACCACGCGGCCCCCCTGAGCGAGGCCCCTCACGATGATGCTCATGGGAACTTCCAGTATGATCATGAGGCTTTTCTGGGACGAGAAGTGGCCAAGGAATTCGACCAGCTCACCCCAGAGGAAAGCCAAGCCCGCCTGGGGTAGGAGAGAGACGGAGGCGGGGAGGAGAATTCAGGGTTGTAATTTTAAAGAGGGAGGTCAGGGGAGGCCTCGGGGAGAAGGTAATATTTGAGACACGTGGGTATATGGGGGAATAGCATTCCAGGCAGGGGGAACTGTACGTGCAAAGGCCCTGAGGCAGGAGCGGGCTTGATGTGCCTGATGTGTCTAAAGAACAGTGAGGCCTATGTGACTGGAAGCCAGTGAGTGGAGAGAGATGGTAGGAGGTAGCGGCAGGCAGAACAAAGGGGTCAGGTTGTGCAGGGCTTTTGGGGCCATTGTGAAGTTTTAAGCTCTTCTCTAAGTGAGATGAGAGCTATGGGATGGCTCTGAGAAGGAGTATGTGAGCTGACAGGTTTTAACAGGATCCCTCTGGTTGCCATGCAGGGAACAGACTACAGGGAGCAAGAAGCAGGGAGCCCAGTGAGGAAGTGACTGCAGTCTTCCAGTTGGGAGACAAGAGACTAGGGTAGCCAGATTCAGGGTGGAGATAGCGGTGGTGGTCAGATCTACTGGCTGGGATAGTGTGGATGAATGGGGTTGGGTGAAGGAGGGATGGGGGAGGAAAGGCAGTGATAGAGTAACACATTTGGCATAGCACTTACTACAATGCTTGGCACTGTTCAGAGTGCTTTACAAGGCTTAAGTCATTTAATCCCCACATCCACCCTGTGAGGTATGTTCTATTATTTATCTCCACTTTACAGAGGGGAAAACTGAGGCACGGAGAGGTCAAGTGACTTGCCCACAGTCACACAGCTGGCAAGAAGAGGCGGCAAGGTTTGAACCTAAATGTCTGTCTCTAGAGCCCAAGCTCTTAGCCACAGCTGGAACCTCAGGGTAGCTGGACCCTGACTAATCCGAGCAGAGACAGCCTGGTCCGAGACGGAGGGATCGGCGACCTGGGCAGGGTCATCTCAAATTCGATTCTGGAGACTGGGACGCGGGGGCTACGGGACGGTGACAGGAAGAAGAGCTCCACGTGGGCTCTGTTAGCGGTTTGGCGAGGACACAGACCAATGACAGGGCGTTGTCAGGGGAGAGGGATGGCACCTGGGAGCAGACAGGCATGGCCTGAGAGAAGGGGCATGAGGTGCTGGCCTAAAGGGGCTTGACATGCGACATGGAGGTGTAGAGGATCAGGCTGGAGCACGGGGAGGAGTGGGCGGAGGCCGAGCCTGCAGTGTTGGGGCTGCTGGTCTTAGGGCAAAGCCTGATAACGGCGGGGAAAAACTAGAGGAAAGGGGCGAGTCGCAGCATATTTCAGGGCTGCAGGGATAAGGGCCTGAAATTAACGTGCGCAGCCAGAGAGGGGGCCGAGCAGGGGGCGGGGCTAGGGTGGCTAGAGGGTCTGAAGAGTCGCAGAGCCAGGGGAAGGGGGCGGGGCCTGAGACCGCAAGAGGTCCGGAGAGTATGCAGCCGTGGCAATCAGAATTCGGAGTGAGTCTTGGGACAGGGTATCTGCGGGCGATGGGTGCGGTGTGACTCCCTGCCCCCCGCCCCCACCGCAGCTGGTTCAAGCTAGAGTTGGAGCACGTGCAGGGTTGAGGGGTGGGGCCAGAGTGGAGGGTGGGACCCTGGATTGTCATAGGTCCTTCCCCAAAACGGGCGTGTGGTGCCACAGGCCAGCCGCATCTCGGAAAGGGCGTTATGGCCTCTGGGAGCGGAGCCTGGATTGAGGGGGCAGAGCCCTGAAGTGGGGGTGGTACCAGGATTGACAGGCCCCTCCTCCCAATTTGCCGGAGACTCAGGGACCGCATTTTCAGCCCTATATGGGGGTGTGTCTCGAGTGCCTGGAAGAAGGCGGGACCCGGGGGTGGGCGGGGCCCGAGACTGACGTGTGCCCCGCCCCGGCTCGCAGGCGCATCGTGGACCGCATGGACCGCGCCGGGGACGGGGACGGCTGGGTGTCGCTGGCCGAGCTCCGCGCGTGGATCGCACACACGCAGCAGCGGCACATACGCGACTCAGTGAGCGCGGCCTGGAACACGTACGACACAGACCGCGACGGCCGTGTGGGTTGGGAGGAGCTGCGCAACGCCACCTACGGCCACTACGAGCCGGGTACGCGGGGAGACCCGACCCCTGCTCCCCGCACACACAGTAACCCGGACCTTTTTGACACCTTCATCATGAGAACCTTCAGTCCGTTAACCAGATCCCTGACCTCTGACCTCCGACCCTTGACCAGGGTCTACCCGCTTCTAGCACCCCATCACCCTGAAACCCCCAATCCCTTATCTCTGGTTTCTCATTCTGACATCCACTGGGGAACTTCAGATCCTTGACCAGGGAACATCTACCTCCCAAGCCCTATCAGCTTGACCTTTGACCTCTGACCTCTCATCCTGAGAACCCCAAAGCCATTTATTCTGCCCCTGCCGTTGGATTCTCCATCCCCACACCCCAGTCCTTGGTGCCCCACAGCTCTTATCCACTCCCTCCTGGACCCTCACCTCAGCCTCCCCCTCCAGCCTGTCCCTCACATACACCCAGAGGGATCTTTCCACACTCAGAGCTGACCTTGACCCTCCCCTGCTCACAGCCCCCCATGGTTCCCCAGGGTCCCCAGGAGGGCGTCTCAGCTCCTCATTCCAGCCTCACCCAATACTCCACCATTTTTCTGCATTTTCTGCCCCAGCTAACTGGATTTTCTGCAGTTTTCCTGAGCTCGCCACGCTCTTCAATCCTCTACACTCTACACATACTGTTCCCGTTGTTGAAAATGCCCTTCCCCTCCTCTGTGTCCAGCAAGCTGTCAGTTTACTGCACCAGGGCGTGACTGCAGGGTCCAGGGTCAACTCAAAGTCCATGCTTCCTGGCTACGTGACCCTGAGCAAGTTATTTCCTCTCTCGGAGAGTCAGTTTTCTCCTTCATAAAAGTGAGACGAAATGAAATAACTGGGAGTTCCCTGGCGGTCCAGTGGTTAGGGCTCTGCGCTCTCACTGCCAACGGCGCCGGTTCATTCCCTGGTCGGGGAACTAAGATCCCACAGGCTGCACGGCAAGGCCAAAAAACACCCGAACAAGAAAAACAAATAATTCACTTTACTTGCTTTTGTGAGAATTAATTGCAATTTTGTAGATAAAGAGCTTGGCACCTAATAAGCTCTCACTACAAGATAGCTACTCTTAATTATTATTAATTTGGTGGAGGTCTCCCTGCCCTGCCTCCCCTGAGTTAGATCCCTTTGTGCTTTTTGTTTGTTTTAATTTTTGACCGCACCCCATGGCACGTGGGACTTTAATTCGTTCCCAGAACAGGGATCGAACCTGTGCCCCCACTGCATTGGAAGGTGGAAGTCCCAGATCCCTTTGTCTTCAAGCACATCCCACCAAGATCCCTCCTTCCCCAGGTGAAGAATTTCACGACGTGGAGGATGCAGAGACCTACAAGAAAATGCTGGCTCGGGATGAGCGGCGTTTCCGGGTGGCTGACCAGGATGGGGACTCAATGGCCACTCGGGAAGAGCTGACGGCCTTCTTGCACCCTGAGGAGTTCCCTTACATGCGCGACATTGTGATTGCTGTGAGTGGGGACCTGAGGAACCCTGTCTCCCTCCCCCCTTCTCCCTCCCGGGACCCAGTCTTCTCATGCCAGGACTAGCCTCCCAGCGCTTACCTTGGGGGCTCCAATCCCACTCTTCAACCCTCCACAGTGTCTGATCTCTCCTGATCTGGCCTCTCCCTTTCTGTGCTCATGTCTGTGGTCCAGGTACCCAGCTTGCCTTCAGAAAACCACATCCCCCAGAAGGGGCTTAGGGAGACCCCATCCTGGCTGAACCCCAGGAAAATCACAGCTCTAGACAGGGAGTGTCTGCTCTGAGGGCATTCCTGCTGGCCCCCATCTTCTGTTACTGTACTATAATTTTTTTGGCAGCTCTGTCTCTCTGCAGTGGCAGGATTTTTTTTTTTTCCTCTTCTTTTTTTTTTCAATTTGGCTGCATTGGGCCTTAGTTGTGGCTCCTGGGACCTTCGTTGTGGCACATGGGCTCCTCTCTAGTTGTGGCACGCGGGCTCCAGAGCACTCAGGCTCCGTAGTTGTGGCAGGTGGGCTTAGTTGCCCCGTGGCTTGTAGGATCTTAGTTCCCCAACCAGGGATCAAACCCAAGTCCCCTGCATTGGAAGGCAGATTCTTAACCCCAGGACCACCAGGGAAGTTCTTCCATTAGACTTTAATTTCTAGAGCCATTTTAGGTTCACAGCAAAATTGGGTGGAAAGTACAGAAATTTCTCCTGTACCCCCTGTGCATGCCAGAGGTAGTTAACTTCTTCCACCCGGTGGGGGTTTCAGTATCTATAAGACAGCTCAAAAGATATGGCTCAGAATATTATCTATAGCCCTTGAAGAGGAACTCAAGCTCCTCAACTATGCTTAATGACTAAACTATTATTATTATTTTTGTCCTGTTTGACTGTTTTCTTTTGTTTCTGCATTTTCTTAGCCCCGATGCCTCTTTCTCCCCAGGAAACCCTAGAGGATCTGGACAAGAACAAAGACGGCTATGTTCAAGTGGAGGAGTACATCGGTGAGTGGGACCTGATTCCCTCCCCAAGGACGCCTGTCCTCGCCTGAGCATGGGTGGCAGCTGATATATATCAGCCATTAGAGCAAAGGCTCTCTGAAGTGGGATCAGGGCCACTGCTTGGGTCCATCCAGCCAACCCAACATTCACTGAGCATCCACTGTGGGCCAGGCCTGGGGAACATTTACTGAGCATGTATATTTGCTGGACCCAGCAAATCTTTATCAAACACCTATGGTGTGCCAGGCTCAGGAAACATTTATTGAGTCCCTTCTGTGTGCCAGACCAAAAAAGCATTTATCAAGCACCTACTGTGTACCAGGGCCAGGAAACATTTATTGAGCACCTGCTGCATGTTGAGGTGGTTGAGGATAGAGCAGAGAATATTACAAACCAGGTCCCTTCCTGGATGGGTATGGAGTTTCTACAAAATCAGGGCTCAGGGGCTGTGTTTGGTTGGGGTAGAATGTCAGGGAAATTGTCTTGAACCTGCATTTACACAGCAAACGCTCTGTCTCCTGTTATTCAGGATGTCTGGGAGCCCTTGAGACATCCCCAAATTCCCCCTTGGTCCTGCCTCTGTCCCTGTCCTCACGGGGGCAAAGAATTTGGTTGAATGGAAGGCTATTCAGTGTGGGAGGTTTTTGTTTTTGTTTTTGTTTATTTTTTGGTTGCATTGGGTCTTCATTGCTATGCGTGGGCTTTCTCTAGTTGTGGAGAGCAGGGCTACTCTTTGTTGTGGTGCACGGGCTTCTCTCTGCAGTGGCTCCTCTTGTTGCAGAGCAACAAGTAGTTGCAGCACGCAGGCTCAGTAGTTGTGGCGCGCGGGCTTAGCTGCTCCAGGGCATGTGGGATCTTCCCGGCCCAGGGTTAGAACCCGTGTCCCCTGCATTGGCAGGTGGATTCTTAACCACTGCACCATGAGGGAAGTTCCAGTATGGGAGTCTTTAAAGTTTGAAAACAGGCAAGACATTTTTATTTAAGCATCGTTTATTTTTATCTTCAAGGAAGGCAGAAGTCTCCCTCTCTCTTTTTGGTCAGAAAGAACTCAAGGGACTCCCTGGCGGTCCGGTGGTTAGGACTCTATGCTTCTACTGCAGAGTTCAGTTCCTAGTCAGGGGACTAAGATCCTGCATGCCACACAGCATGCCTAACCACATCCCCCCCCCCAAAAAAAAAAAAGAAAAGAAAAGAAAAAAGGAAGCCTGAAGGCTAAGTGGGTAATTCTGTGTCTGGTGTCTGCTCCATCTTTGAGGACATCCCTGTGACAGCTCCCTGGCCTGGCCCCCAAGGAGAGGAAGGCATTCTGTCCTAATTATGGGGGCTTTATGTCTGGTATAAAAAGACTTGTCAGGCTGTAATGTCTTCCAAATCTATCTGTGGGCCCTTGGGGTAAAAAGTTTTTCAAATTTTCAAATTCAAATTTTACAAATGATTGCAGCAAATGAGAGGCTCCTAGAATCTCAAAGGATGTTCTGGGTGAGGTGAGCTGATCAAAGCATAGCTTTAGAGGATCTCCTATAAAAATCTTCACTCATTGCTCCTTCATATGAGCCCCTGCTAGGTGCCAGGCACTGCACCACACAATGCAGACTGTTTCTCGTGTGTATCAATCAAATGGATGGATGAGTCAATCAATCAAATGATTAATCAATCAGTGAAGTCAATTTCACGTGCAGCATATTGATCGCCTGCAAGTCGGGTTGGTTATCAACCCCATTTAACAGAAAAGGAAATTGAGGCAAAGGAAAGTGAAGTGGGCGGTCCAAGGTTCTGGGGTCCTGAAGTGTCAGAGCGGGGCTGGGAGGCCCCCGGCACCACCGCTGCTGATGTCACCCCCTCTCACCTCGACCCCAGCGGATCTGTACTCGCCGGAGCCCGGACAGGAGGAGCCGGCCTGGGTGCAGACAGAGCGGGAACAGTTCCGGGACTTCCGAGATCTGAACAAGGACGGGAAGCTGGACGGGAGTGAGGTGGGCCACTGGGTGCTGCCTCCCGCCCAGGACCAGCCCCTGGTGGAAGCCAACCACTTGCTGCACGAGAGCGACACGGACAAGGTGCGCGGATGGGGGCTGGCAGGCGGGCACTGGGGGATGGGGCTGGCCCTGTGGGCAGAAATTACCAAAACGTGGACCTGGGGCTTTGGGGTCCCTGTTTGGCTGGAGAAAGAAAGAGGGCCAGAGAGATCGAGGTGGGGAGGGAAAAGAGGAGGAACAGAGACCCAGAGAGGGGGACAGAGACCAGAGAGGGACAGAGACCAGAGGAGGGGCAGAGACCCAGGGAGAGGGAGACAGGGACCCAGAGATAGGGGACAGAGACCAGAGGAGGGGACAGAGATCAGAGGGGGGACAGGGACCCAGGAAGAGGGGGACAGGGACCCAGAGGGAGGGGGACAGAGACCTGGGGGCTATACTTAGCTCCAGGGAGGAGTCTCCCAGGCAGGGCCCCCTATCATCCTACTGACCTCTGACTCGCCTCAGGACGGGCGTCTGAGCAAGGCCGAGATCCTGGGAAACTGGAACATGTTCGTGGGCAGCCAGGCCACCAACTATGGCGAGGACCTGACACGTCACCATGACGAACTCTGAGCCCCAGCGCGCCCACTGCAGCCTGTCGCCCCCTGGGCTGACCCACGGAGGGGCCCCAGTGGCCAGGCCCCCTCCTGTCCGGTCCTGCAGCATGCGGACACAGCCCCTGGCGTCCCCCTGCCCCTGGGCTCTCAGGGACCCACCGGGTCAACTTCTCTCCCTGAGACACTGCAGCCCCTCCCAGCATCCCCCAGGGGCTCACAGACACAAAGGGAGGGACCACCCATTTCTCCCTGGCGGAGTCTCCCAGCCCAGACCAAGGTCCCTCATGCCAAGCTCAGCCTCCGCTAACCCCCAAACCCAGCTCCAAATCTGAGTCACATCACAGAGATGAGACACACTCCCCTGGGTGCCCCAAACTCGCCCCTAGCACTTGCCCCAAGGGTGCCTCCTCTCTGCCAGGGAGGCAATAAAATCCAGTGCTGGGGCCTCATCTGTGTGTCTCTCTGAGGGGGTGACAGGGGCCTTGGGGCTGTGACTGTGAGAGGAACGTGCTGGGAGTTGGGGGGCTGTGGGCTGAAGGAGGGGACAAGGCATTTGAAGAAGGGGCTCTGGGGGCTGGGCAGGATTTGAGGTTGTTCCTGGAGACAAAAAATAAAACTGGCAGGAAGGAGACCTAAATAGACATTTCTCCAAAGAAGACATCCACATGGCCAACAGGCACACGAAAAGATGCTCAACATTGCTAATTGTTGGAGAAATGCAAATCAAAACCACAATGAGCTACCACCTCACACTATCGGGCAGAATGGCCATCATTAAAAAGTCTACAAATAATGAATGCTGGAGAGGGTGTGGAGAAAAGGGAACCCTCTTACACTGTTGGTGGGAATGTAAATTGGTGCAGCCACTATGGAGAGCAGTACAGAGGCTCCTTAAAAAAACTAAACATAGAGTTGCCATATGATCCAGCAATCCCACTCCTAGGCATATAACCAAAGAAAACTAATTCTAAAAGATACATGCACCCCAATGTTCATTACAGCACTGTTTACAATAGCCAAGACATGGAAACAACCTAACTGTCCATCGACAGATGAATAGGTAAAGAAGATGTGGTCTGTGTATACAATGAAATACTACCCAGTCATGAAAAAGGATGAAATAATGCTCTTCGCAGCAACATGGATGGACCTAGAGATGATCATACTAAGTGATGTAATCCAGACAGAGACAAATATTATATGATCTCACTTATATGTGAAACCTAAAAAATGATACAAATGAAGTTGTTTACAAAACAGAAACAGACCCACAAACACAGAAAACAAACTTATGGTTACCAAAAGAGAAAGGGGGGAGGAATAAATTAGGAGTTTGGGATTAGCAGATACACACTACTATATATAAAATAGGTAAACAACAAGGACCTGCTGTATAGCACAGGGAATGATAGACAGTATCTTGTAATAACCTATAATGGAAAAGAATGTGAAGAAGAATGTGTATATATATATATATATATATATATATATATATGTGCACATTTATGTATATACGTATATATATATGGCTGAATCATTCTGCTGTATACCAGAAACTAACACAACGTTGTAAGTCAACTGTACTTAAAAAAAAAAGTGAACCCTAATATGTCTACACAGTTTAGCTAATACTGACTTACCAATTATAACAAAGTGCCACACTAGTGCAAAATGTTAATAGCAGAGAAAATCAGCAACTCTCTGTACTCTCCACTCACTTTGTAATAGGGAAGAACTTTTGTATTCTATTACAAGCTGACCACTAAAGGGATTTGCCTGTGAGCTTAAATTAGACATAATGACCCATCTCGGGGAACCCTGCCTCCCAGGTAATGAGCCTCAAGCTAAAATACCTTTGTTAAGCTCACAGGGAACCTCCTGACCAGGCTCACCTGTGAATGGTTGTGGGAAGGAAGAAAGGAACACATCCCCTCTGGAGTCTGACCCGGAACCAGAACTGTCTCTCCCCTCTTTTAGTATAAAAGAAGCCTGAATTCTAATTCAGGGAAGGTGGTTCTTTGAGACACTGGGCCACCATCTTCTCAGTCTGCTGGATTTCTGAATAGTCACTATTCTTTGCCCCAACAACTCATCTCTGAATTTACGGACCTGTTGTGGGATGAGCAGTACCAATTTTGGCAAAGCCAGCCAGGAGCCTTGCTGCTTGTGGCCAGCTGGCCCCGGTTGGGAAATTTTGGGGTAAAGCCCTAGCAGCTGCCGGGGCCACTTGTCCTGAGGATCTTCCCTTCAAAATTCCCCAAAGCAGCACTAGCTGCCCCATCGCTTGGCAACTGGAGCAAGAAATTGACCTGTGGGAGCTGACGGGCTCCAGACAGTAGGGTAAGTCGCTCCAGTGCGTACAGCCGAAAACTTTTCCCTCCAGGTGGGGCTTTTTTCTCCAGAATAAGCCAATTTGTTTTGTATTTGGTTGGGGAGTGGGTTGGAGAGTGGCTATAATTGCTGGACTTTATCCTGATTTGTGAACCAGTTTGTTTCTTTGGATGCTGGCATTTGTGTGCGCCATTTGTGTTTTGTCTTGTGTTTCTGTCTTTAAAAATTGGGGAATGTTTCAACTATCCCTAAAGAAAGTCCTCTGGGGCACATTTTGGGTAGATGATCTGATTACAGCTGTGAACCCGTGACTGAGAGGAAGACGATCTTTTATGGTAACACTGTGTGGCCACAGTACCTGTTAGGATCCCAGGAGGGTTGGGGGGGATTACCTAGGGACCCTGTGTCCCACGTACTGTCACCTTTGCTGTATTAATTCCATCGCCTATGGTCTCCTGTGGTCTGGATCCAACAGCTCTCCATGGAGTTACACTGCATGGGGATTGAGTTGATGGTTCTTGTGATGCATAAAACCCAAGACCAAACTTGAGGATTTATTTAAGGTTTTGTTCATTGTTTGGGGTATTCCATTTTGTTTTGGTACCACGTCTTCATTTACAGACTGATGTCAAATGGAGGAAAAGAACACAAACACACACAGACATACATGCGCGCGCACACACACACACACACACACACACACACACACACACACCTGTCTGTTCTTGTCTGAAAGTAGGACATTCCCAGGGAGAAGAGAAAGGTTCTACTTGGTTTCAAAAAATCACCGGAAGCCCCATCCCAGAATTAATCACCGTTGGTGAACGCCAAGGCCAAAGGCATCCTTTTAATGGTTAGAGATGCTCGATCTCTATTTATGGTTTTATGGTGGCCTTTGAATGGCTCTATAGTTATTCTGTGGAGAAATTACAGGGAAGAATGATGAAATCCCCTAGGTGCAAGCATTTGCTCTATTACAGCAGAGTGGGGAACGTCAGATAGTTGTCACTTTATGGTAATAGAAACCCAAGGGAGGGACTTCTGTGATAGTCTAGTGGTTAAGACTCCATGCTTCCAATGCCAGGGGGTGTGGGTTCGATCCCTGGTCAGGGAACTAAGATCCCACATGCCATAGGGCACGGCCGGAAAAAAAAAAAAGGTCAGAAACCCAAGGGAAAATCTGTCACACAGGAAGGAAAGGAAGGGAGCGAGGGGGATTTAACAAAAAGGAACTGCCCCACCAAGTATCAGCAAATAGACTTTACTCAAATGCCTTGAGCTGCAGGAAATTTCAGATACCTGCTAGTGTTTGTGGACACTTTTTCAGGATGGGTGAAGGCATATCCCACCTGGGCAGAAAAGCCTCTGAAATGGTGAAAGCCCTCCTTAAGGAAATTATTCCCCAATTTAGATTATCTTACACCCTTCAAAGTGACAATGGGCCTGCTTTTGTTTCCAGTATAACCAAACAAGTATCTAAAGCACTGCAAATTAAACTGGAAAGTATATTCCTCCTGGAGACCACAGTCAACAGGAAAAACTGAGAAAATGAATCATACATTAAAAAGCAGCATTGCTAAAATATGTCAATAGACTAATTTAACTTTGGATAAGGGATAGACAGTGATTTGTTTTACCCAGAGTTTATAATTGCTTTCTGTGGGAGGGTTGTAATTTTAATCCAAGAGCAACTAGAAGCTTTTAATTGTAAACATGATAACATACTGCCCCCTAGTGGCAGCAGGTGGAGAATTGGTTTGGGAAGGAGTAGGGCAAATTTGTAGCTCTTTCGGGGCTGCATGTAAGAAAACATTTTTTTAAATTAATTTATTTTTATCTTTGGCTGCATTGGGTCTTGGTTGCTGCACACAGGCTTTCTCTAGTTGTGGCAAGCCTGGGCTACTCTTCCTTGGGGTGTGTGGGCTTCTCAGTGTAGTGACTTCTTTTGTGGAGCACGGGCTCCAGGTGCACACGCGGGCTTTAGTAGTTGTGGCACTCAGGCTTAGTAGTTGTGGCTCATGGGCTTAGTTGCTCCGCGGCATGTGGGATCTTCCCGGACCAGGGCTCAAACCTGTGTTCCCTGCATTGGCAGGCAGATTCTTAACCATTGCACCACCAGGGAAGTCCCTGGAAACATATTTTTAAATCAAAATAATAGTAGCACATAGCAACAAGTTATTTGTACCGAAAAACTTATGATGAAAAGCTGCCCAGCACCTGGTTACTCAGTGCCTCTCCCCAGAAGGTTTTTTTTTTTTTAAATAAATTTATTTATTGGCTGCATTGGGTCTTCATTGCTGCACACGGGCTTTCTCTAGCTGTGGCTAGCGGGGGCTACTCTTCATTGTGGTGCATGGGCTCCTCATTGTGGTGGCCTCTCTTGTTGTGGAGCACGGGTTCTAGGAGTACAGGCTTCAGTATTTGTGGCACACAGGCTCAATAGTTGTGGTGCACGGGCTTAGTTGCTCCATGGCATGTGGTATCTTCCTGGGTGAGGGATCGAACCCGTGTCCCCTGCATTGGCAGGTGGATTCTTAACCACTGTGCCACCTAGGAAGTCCCCCCCAGAAGGTTTTTTGTTTAATCTTTGCACGTTTTATTTTTAAATTTTGGCGATATATTCGTAGGATACAAAATTCTAAATACATATGATGCTATATAGTAAAACCAAAGTCTTCTACCAAGGCCACCTCTTCTGACAGCCAGTATTTTTCTCAGGGAGAAGTTACACAGATTTAAGCAAATAAGCACAACTTGTGTTACTTTTAATGGAAATGATAGCAGATAACTAAAAATATTTTTACCTTTCTTGTTACTCTTAATACTTTTTTTGGTCAGAATCCTCCAATTTTAAATTTTAAAAATTACTTATGTTTTTCATTAAGGTAATTAAGAATACATTTTTGCAGACTATTTTGGTTCAGTCCACAAAGAATGTCTTAATTTCCTTTCTCTCCTTCCCTCTCTCTCCTCCAACCCCCCCACCACCCCCATTTTCTTACAGCTGAGTAATACTCTCCTGGATAGGTCACTTAACCAGTTCTCTACTGAACAACATTTAAGTCATTTCTAGTCTTTTCTCTTACAAACTATGCTGCATAGAAGGCGCTAGCACATCCCTAATTTTCCATGAGTTTAACTGCAGATCAATTCCTAGAAATGGAATTTATGAATTTGGTAGACACTGCCAAACTACCAAGGATACCTCTCTGTTGTTGGTAGTGAATTTAAGGACATTCTTATGGGAGATAACATATGGATAGAGAAGTGTACAACTCAAGTTTTCAGCGAAATGAATTTTCAGACTGCACGCACGCACTTGTAACTGGTACTCAGATCAAGAAAGAGAACACGAACTTCCTAGGTGGCGCAGTGGTTAAGAATCTGCCTGCCAATGCAGGGGACATGGGTACAAGTCCTGCTCTGGGAAGATCCCACATGCCACAGAGCAACTAAGCCCATGCGCCACAACTATTGAGCCTATGCTCTAGAGCCCGTAAGCCACAACTGTGGAGCCCATGTGCCGCAACTATTGAAGCCCACGTGCCTAGGGCCCGTGCTCCACAACAAGAGAAGCCACTACAAAGAGGAGCCCACGCACCACAATGAAGAGTAGTGCCCACTCTCAGCAACTAGAGAAAGCCCAAGTGCAGCAACGAAGACCCAATGCAGCCAATAAATAAAATAATTTTTTAAAAAATGCTGTTAAAAAAAGGAAAGAGAACACAATCAGCTCCCAGAAGGACCCAGACATCACCTCCCCAAGGATAACTAGTACCCCGCTTTCAAAAAGCATACTTCTGCCTATTTATTTAGAGAAATATCTTTTTCATTGCTGTAGAGCACCCTGCTGGGAATGACCCACAGGTCATGCATTCTGCTGTTGATAAGCTTTCTGCTCATTCCCAATAAGAGGCTATGAGAAACAGAGCTGCAGTGAACATTCTGGTTTGTGTTTTGTGGAGCCTGTTTGCATGTCTGTTGGTTGCAGCCCTCTGACGGAGGTTGCCCAGGTTGCCGCGTCATGGGGTCGCCATCTCTTTAGTTTTACTAGATGTTGCAACATCGTTTCCCCAGTTTCCATGCTTACCATTGTAGTAAAGAAATTCCAGTTTCTCCACGTGCTCACCGACACTTATCAGAAGGAGGTTTGGAAACGTTCTGCTTTTAGTTCTTCCATTGGTGACCGCCCCGCCCCTCAATCAGAGATGAAATCCACAGGCCTCGGAGAACCAGCCTGGGACAAAGAGTTGGGAGGGGTCTCTGATGGTATAGGATCTTCTGATTTTGAAAACATTGAGTTATAACTCATCTACTGGAAAATTATTAACCCTTTGACGCATGATTCAGTGATTTTTAGTTAAATTTAGAAGGTTGTGTGCTCACTGCCATCATCTGACCCGGAACACTTTCATCACCCCAACAAACCAGGGCTTTAGTTAATTACTTCCCAATTCCCTCCTCCCCCAGCCCCTGGCAACCCCTAATTTACTTTGTCTCTATGGGTTTGCCCATTCTGGACATTTTCTATAACAGGGGTCATACAATATGTGACCTTTGCCCTGGTTTTTTACTTAGCACGATGTTTTCAAGGCTCATGCATGGCACAGGGTGACTCTGAACTTCATTGTGATTTTGTTTGTTTGTTTTTGACCTCATCACAGGAGATCTTAGTTCCCAGGGATTGAACCTGCGCCTTCCATAGTGAAAGCATGGAGTCCTAACCCGTGGACCACCAGGGAATTTCCAGAACTTCATTCCTTTTTACGGCTGAATAACATTCCGTTGTATGCCTGTAGCGCATTTTCTTTATCCACTCATCAGTTGAAGGACGTTTGGGTTGTTTCTGCTTTTTAGCTGCCGTGATCTGTGCTGCTAAGATCATGCATGCAGCAGTTTTTGCACGAACATGTTTCCAACTTAATCTTAAGAGTGGAATCCCTGCGCTGATTTTTTAAAGAGAAATAGAAATCTACTCACACGAAATATCCACACACACACCTTTTTTTTGTATTTTTAAATTTTAATTCACATGAAGTCCACTCTCTTTGGTGAATTTTGGCAAATCATGTTCATTCAACCAGCACAATTAAGACAAAGAACTGATCTATCGCCCCTCCCCCAACTCTCTTTTGTACCCTCTGTGTAGTCAATCCCTCCTCCTCCCCTGACTACCAAAGGTTTGCTCCCTGTCTATATAGTTTTCCCTTTCTAGAATAAGTCTCCCCATTTAAAAATCTCAACAAGTAATTATAGTTGTTCTAAAGGACTGTTTGTAGGCTGGTTGAGGCTGGAGCCACCAGCAGGCAGACCCCACCCAAGATAAGCCCCACCACGCCCATTTCTTGTTCTGAACTTTAGACCAGTCTAAGGAACCTCTGCTGAGAGAAGACAAACTGTCTCCACTTCCCGTCCCTCCCTTCTCCTGTCCCTCCCTTCTCCTGCCACAGCTTGGGCTGTGGTCTGATTCTTGCTTCCTCTCCTTGTTACCTTTGAAATCTTAAAGGAAACCTATCTGTTAGAGCAAGAACCTTGACGTGCACCCCACCCCTCCCTGCAGAGCGTCTCAAAGGGTCTGTGAATGAAAGAGTGAGATCTAGGCTCCTTGTGGAAATCCAGGATTTCCAATCTTGCACCTTTAAGTCTGTATTTGGGGTAGCAGGTGGTCTGTACCACACATTAACAGGATCCTTGGGTGGGTGGGGGGTACTGAGAAAAGACTCAGGGTGGTTGAGGGCTCTTGGGAAAGAGGATGGGGATTGGGGGTGTTTAGGGAAGGAGGGAAGATCTCTATCATTCTGGGTATAAAATAATCGAGTGGGAGCTTGCTAAGGTGGAAAGTTCTGTGGGTGGCAGTATGTGAAGCCTAGGGGAGGAAGGGTACAAAGGACGGTGGGGGGGGGAGGGCAGGACTGAATGGGGGGGGCAGGTATCCGGAGGTGGCTGACCTCTGGGTGAACCTGGGTCCAGCTATGGCCTTGAGCAGTGTGACTTTGGGCAAGTTGTCTTCTCAGCCTCAGTGGGTTGTTCTGTGAAATGGGTACAAGCATCCTTCTCCCAAGACTGTGGGACTGGGAGCCCAAGGGTAGGGCATACGGGCTCTTAGGGACCAAGGAAAAGTTCTAGAAGTGTCTGAGGGAGGAAATGCTGGGTTTCCGGGGCTTCCCAGGGTGCTAGGATGATCTACCCTCCTGCTAACACCTTTCCCTGCAGCCAGATGCACCAACTGGTCCTGCACCAGACAGGAGCTTGCCCAGCACTCAAGGACACTTTGAATCTCATCTGGGCATCACATGAGAAGACCTTTTACCAAAATAAAAAGGTAGAGACTGTTCAATGAACAGAACAGTATGTGCATGGAAATCTCACTTTTGTTGAAAAAAACTCGTGTGAGAAAGACCTGGAAGTACAGGACCTGGGTATCGCTCAGGGAGGCAGGACTTTAAATCCTTATTTTTGCAACCTTTGCCTGACTGTATGCTCTGCTTTTGTGAGTCAACGGCTATTAAAAACATAGCTTTAAAGGCCACCCCTGCCCTCCTAGGCAAGTCTGAGCTCTGGGCAGGTTCACCAGGCCTGGGTTGCTCTGACCTCCTCCCTTTCTTCACACCCACCAAGTACTTTGCTACCTCTGGGCCTTTGCACTTGCGGTTTCCTCTTCCTCTTCATCCTCCAGCCTTCAGGTGCTGGGGGAGGGGGTGTTCCTGACTGCCTTCAATAGACTGGGTGCCGGCTGCTCGCTTTCTCTGTCACACATACCACTTCATTTCCTTTGGGTGTCTTATCACGCTTCAATCTGGGAGATGCCTTCGGGGACACCTCCGGGGTTTCAAATTTGGCTAACTCAAAAGAAAGTGCAGGGATTTCTATTTAGCCCGAAAAAGTGGCACCCTCCTGTGGTCGTGGCTCAGACTCCGACTTCTGGCCACTCAACCTTGCATTCGATTCAGATTTTACTCTTAACGTGAGACCACATCAAATATTTTTAGCCCACGCTTTCAAAGTTCAGTTGTTCCGGAGCTCACGCTGTCCCCGGGCTCCAGCGTGGTGAATGAAGGTGCCACAGGGCCAGTCGCATCCAAGCTCGTTTATTTGGTTTCCCGGCGCTCAGGCCTGCATCACCGGCCGGGACTTCTCGGCCTGCAGCTTCACTCCAGAGCCCGCGAAGCCCGTGCCGCCCTAGAGGAGGAGGAGGAGGAGGAGGAGGAGGAGGAGGAGGAGAGGCGGTGGTGGAGGCAGCGCAGGCCAGGGGTGCCTGGGTGCGATGGGGGTTCCGCAGCCCACGAGGTGAGGTTGGGCCCCGCCCCCTGGCTTGGTGGGGCGGGGCCTCGATAAGGGGGTGGGGCCTCTGGGAGGCGGGCAGAGTTACTGGGAGGCTGGGGACTAGGAGGAGGGGCGCCACTCACCCGCTGCAGCACGATGATGTCGCGGTCCGTGAGCTTCTCTCCGGTCACGGGGTCCACCATGTCCTTGCGAATCAGCTTCTCCACGCACTCCAGGGTGACCACGGCCCCACTGCAGGGAGGGTGAGGGTGGGGTACGACGATCAGGGGCCCCGCCACAGAGAGACAGCCACACCCCAAGCCCGCCCGGTGGTCCCGTAGGTCCCGTAGGTCCCCAGGCTGTCCCCCAGGGGACTCACGAGGGCCGCAGCACGGCGCAGGGAGTGGCGTTGCTCAGGCTGTCGCGGGTCACGGCGCACACGTAGCGCTCGCTGCGTGTGATGAGCCCCACGCGGTCCACGGAGCTGTCGAGCGGCGTGAAGCGCACGGGCGTCAGGTCGGACATGCGCAGCGGCTTCCCAGACATGGGGCAGGTCACGAGGCGTGACTGGGGAGCAGGAGGGGGGCAGAGTCAGCAGGCGGAGCTAGAGCCAGGTGGCGGGTGGATGGCGGGGTCCATGTGAGGGCGGGGAGGGGACACTTAGGACCTTGGCTCTCTCTGGCAAAGTGGGCGCACGGGTGCTTGCTGGGGTAGGGGGCTCACCGGCTTCTCCAGCTTGGCGGCCTTGGCCTCGGGGGTCAGCGATGGGATCCAGAAGCTGGGCAGTGCTTTGTCCCTGTCCTTGCCTGCGGAGCCCGCACTGGACCCAGGCTGGGCATCATCTACGGGGGGAGAGGGGTTCGGATGCCACACCAAGGGAGGCACCCGGCCCCGTGGGAGCCCCGCCCACTTGCCAGTCCCCTTCTCTCCCACCTGGGCCATTTCCCGACGCGGCCTTGGGCGTGAAGGGGTTGAGGGGCCGGCTCACGATGGCCGCCTCCTTCTCCAGGAAGCCCCGCACCTGGTCCTGCGCAGCCGCGCGCTGCAGCTCCTTCTGCTCCTCCCGCCGGGCGCCCCGCTGCTTCTCATAGGCCTGCGGGGAGCCAGTGAGAAGTGCGTTGGGCATCGTCCTGTGCCCTGTGAGTTTGGGGCACCCTAGATGGGGGCGGGGGTGGTTCTTTGAATTTAAAGGTGGGTAAACGGAGCCACACAGGGGACGCTCCTGGCAGAGGCTCTGTTTGGTAGAGGCTGTGACAAGTGCCAAAGAAGAGGTGACAGGGGCAGGCCCTCAGGGCCCTGGACTAGCAAGAGGCCAGAGGAGGCCACACCTGGGCTGAAATCTGGAGAACGAGAAGGATTTAACCAGAAGTGGGAGGGGACGGTGCACCCAGCAGAGGAAACAGCACGGGCAAAGGCCTCAGTGGGGAGGAACTCAGATGAGAGGCCCAACATCAAAACCGCCTACCCAGGCCTACACCCCCTTCTCCCAGCCCCACCACCTTCCTCTGCCGGGCGATCTCCTTCTTCTGGTGCAAGATGTACTCTAGGATTGCCTCCCGTTCATATAGGTAGCCATCGGGGCTGCAAAGAGAGGAGAGGATGAGAAAACAGAGACCTGGCCCAGGCCACACAGCCCGGGGTTCATAGTCACCCGCCAAACATCAGCTCCCTGCTCTGGGCACCCACTAAGCATCTTCCAGGCAGCGGCGGACCCAGGGCTCGGCTTGGCTCTCTCGCGGTGATGGCACTGTTTTAACCCTCCCAGCCTTGCGACGTGCTCTGACATGTCGTGGGCCTGGGTTGTCCAAACCCTGCACATTCCAACCAGAGGACTGACCCTGACTGCCTCCTGGGAACCTCTAAGCCCTTGGAATGTCCTGCCTGTTGAGAGTGTCTTTGTTTGCCTGGGAGGCTGCGATCATGTAGCGTGAGCTGGACCTCTGGAGGGGCTTTAGACCAAGGTCAGCCAGGCCTAGGTGACCAACCTCCAATAAAAACCCTGGACACCAAGGCTGGAGTGAAATTCCAGGTGGGTAGTACTCTGCTGCTTTGGGAACTAAGTGCTTTCCTACGACTCCACTGAGAGAGACAATGGGAAGCTCCTGGTCTCTCCAGGACTCTGCCCCACGTGCCTTTTCCCGCTGCTGATTTTATTTATTTAAAAAGTTTTTTGGCCACACCGCGCAGCATGTGGAATCTTAGTTTCCTGACCAGGGAATCAAACTCACATCCCCTGCACTGAAAGTGTGGAGTCTTAACCACTGGATCACCTGGGAAACCTCCCCATTGCTGATTTTAATCTGTAGCCTTTCACTGTCATAAACTGTCACTTGAGGATAACAGCTTTGCTGAGTTCTGTGTGTTCCTGTAGTGAATCGCCAAACCTCCTGGTGACCTCAGGGACCCTGAACCACAGTCTGCTCGCATCGTGATCTTTATAAAATGGACCAGTTAATTGAGCACGTATTTCGTCAGTGAACTAAGTACCTTCTACCCATTATCTCGCTGAAGCCTTTGCCAGACCCTAAGAGGCAGGTGACAGTAAGCACCCACACGTGAGCTGTTATTATGGGCTGGCAACGTTCCAGGAGCCCTACCCTCTATTATGAATGTATTCTTTTGCACACCTTATGAAGTGTACTATGATCACATCCATGACTCAGAGGAGAACACTGAGGCTCCAGGAGGGTAGGTAGCTTGCCCAGAGCGCCCTGGCTGTGTAGCCCTCTCCAGGTGGTTCCCTTGCTCTCGCCACCCTGACCCGCCCACCCGCTTACGTGACCACGGGGTCATGGCAGGGTTGCAGAGAGAGGCAGCAGCAGTCAAAGTCCTTGACAGCATCCCGGCTCAGTCGAATGTTCTGGGTGCCGTAGCCTGAGGCCGCTGGGGACAGAGACAGGCAGAGGGATGGAGAGACAGGAGACGCACCCTTCTCCAAATCCGGAGAGAAGGGCACAGAGAGGACTCTGAGGTGGGGGAACTCAGAGAACAGGCTGTGGGTCTGTGTGTTGGGGGTGGGGCTGCACAACCCACAGGAAGGTGTTCATCCCCAGAGGGTAAGTGATAGACAGGCCCTGGCCCTGAGGCAGCTCGGGGGAGAGGCTTGTGGCTGACTCCCAAAACGCCTTCTGGCTCTGTGACCAAGCTCAAGCGTGTGGACCTCTCTGGGCCTCAGCTTCCCCCTCTGGAATATGGCCTGACAACAGTGATTCCTTCCTCAGTGGGTGTTTGGTCAGCTTAGATGAGTTCAAGCTTGGAAGGCACTTAATGCAGTGCCCACCACAAGGCGGGGAGAAGGTTGCTGGCTCACGTGGGCTGTTAGGTTTCTGGCCATGACCATCAGTCACGTGGCTGTTACACAGTCGGGGGAAAGACACGCCGAGAAAGCACAACCAGAGGGGCAAAGTCACACAGGGACTTCGGGATCCATGTGCCCCCCTCCCAAACCCAGTACCTGTGTCCTTCTTCTTCTCATGGTAGGTGTAGACGGCCCCCGCCGTGCAGTTCTTGCCGTGCCGCGTCATCTCAGGGAGAAGGAAGGGGCAGTTGCAGGGCTGTGGTGACTGGAGGGAGCCCACGCAGGGAGGATCGGACCTTTCTGGCCCCCGATCTGATCTGGTGGGAAAGCTGAGAGTGGGGCAGGAGTGGGACAGTTTTGCACATGTTAAATGGTTAAGAAATGCCCATACCCTAAGAAAAATAAACAAAAAGGCACTTGACCCTGAGAAAGACCTGAAGTTTGCTTCTGGAAGTGGTGTCGGAAGGGGTACACGTTGTGAGTTACTGTGAGGTGGTGGAAGGAGGGTTATGTGGAATCTGATGGAAAGTTCTAGCACCAGGTATAATGGGTGGGGCTCATAACATGCCTGGGGAACTAAAGTGCCCGGCAGATGTTCTGGACTCGTGAGCCTGGGCTTCGTGTATACTACAAGCTCATTGCAGTGCAGCCTGGGTTCACTTAGGTGCAGTCTGCCCTATGCTTACATTGTTCCCCAATGTATCAATGCGGCTGGAATAAATCCCAAGTTTTCAAAACAAGTGTTAGAGCAGAACTGACTGTGTGTGGGAGCTCTGGCAAATCAACAAGAAAAACCCAGCTACCCCACTAGGAAAATAAGCAAAGGATATGAAGAGGTGATTTACAGAAGCAGCTGAGATGAACAGGTGAATGGAGAAATGCCTTAAACCCTCCTCACAGAAAAACCACAGTGAGACATCATTTTACACCTATCACCAGGGTGAAACTTTTGAGGGTTGGATAAGACCAGGGTGTGGGTTGGTGACAGGAACCCCCTCAGGTGATACTGGGGGAACACGGGCTGCTGGTACTTCAGCAAAGAGAGTGCAGGCCATTCTGCACGTGTATGTATGTGCCCCAAAGGCGACACGCACTAGGCAGCATATGCGAGGATGTTCACAGTGGTGGCATTTATACTGGGGGGGAGTCGAAGGCAACTGAATATCCTGCCCTGGCGGAATGGATAGTGACTGCCCATCATGGAGACCACCCAGCAGTGAGATGCAACTGACAAGGTGTATACAGTGCATTGTGGGTGGATTTTTTTTTTTTTTTTTTTTTGAATCTTAGCTCCCCAGCCAGGGACTGAACCTGCACCCTCGTCAGTGAAAGCGCCAAGCCCTAACCACCGGGCCACCAGGGAATTCGTGTGGGTGGATCTTAAAAACACAATGCTGGATGAAAAAAGTAAGAAATAAAACAGTCCACACATGCACAAAATGATATATTTTAAACACCTGCAAACAAAAGGATGCTGTATATAAGAATGATTGCCGAGGTACAGAAGGCACTGACTAGGGGATAAATGAGAATAAATGAATGAAACAAGGAGGGGGTTATATGGACCAAAAGAATAAGACCTGCCTGGGCCTGAGCCCAAGGTTGGCCCCTACTTGCTGTGACTCTGGACTGTTAATTTCCTCTCTGAGTCCTTTGGTAAGAAGCGGGGAGAACCATGGGATCTAGCTGACATGGCTGGATTGATGTGTGGACTAAATGAGGTCATACTCAGAGTCTGGCATATAGAATGTTCAGGAAGTATTCTCTCCACCTCTCTGGCTGCAAGGAGGATCCAGAAGGTGGGGGAGGAGGGCACAACCAGGAGCTCCCCAACTGTAAAAAAACCAACTTCATCTTTATTTCCTTGTTCGTTCGGGATGCTTTCTGAAACTTGCCTTTAGCTTTCAAAACTCAAACACAAACCTCTCCTTGAGCTACAGATCTCGCACTCCCCCTACTGGCGTCATGCACAGACCTTAAGAATGCAGTTTGATGCGTTTTGACAAAGGCATACACCCTTGTAACTAACTGCCCCAATCGACCCAATCGAGATGTGGAACTTTTCTATCACCCCAGCCACGGCCACTGTACTGCTTGCAGAGGCTGATCTTGGTGAAACACCCCAACTCCACCCACCGCCCCTCCTCCAGCTTCCCCTCGCCCCCAAGCTTTGGAGCAAGTGTCCAGCACCTGCTGCCTCCCTGGTTCACCTGCTACCCCGTCCCCCGCCCTGGCCCTGGGCTTCCGCCCCAGCCCCCTCCCCACTGCCACTCATGAAGGTCGAGTTCACCTCCTCAGGGACAAATTCCCCACTCTATTCTTAGCTGTCAACTGCTTTGACCCTCTGCGGTATTTGGCGCAGGGCTGCTTGTCTTGTGGCCAAGCTCTTTGGCTTTGTGGACCGGGACATTTTCCCTCTGAGAGAGAGAGGAACCGCTATAGATGGAACATTTCTTTACTTCGCCAGGCGGTCATGGAAATAATCACATGGGACACTGCTTGACACTTGACCCCTGGGGCCATCTCTCAATTGTCTAACCTCAGCCACCCTCTGAGGTCCTTCCCATCCTCATCTCCACTCTGGAGAGGGGCAAACTGAGGCACAGAAGTGAAGCCGTCTGCCTAAGGTAGTGGTTCTCAAAGGAAGGTCCAGGGACCCCTGGGGTCTCTAAGATACTTTCAAGGAGTCCACAAAACTACTTCTGTAATACTAAAACGTGTTTGGGACTCGTCTGGTGGTCCAGTGGCTAAGATTCTGTGCTCCCAATGCAGGGGGCCCAGGTTCCATCCTTGGTCAGGGAATTAGATCCCACATGCTGTAACTAAAAATCCCACGTGCCGCGACGAAGACCCAGCACAGCCAAATAAATTAATTTAAAAAAAAAGAGCACTCTAAAAATAAATAGATAAAATGTGTTTGCCTCTGTTCCTCTCCTTCTCTCTTGAGTGTCCAATGGAGTTTTCCAGACGCTGTGTGACTTGTGCATCCTTGGGTTTTAAAAATGTCTGTCATATTATGTGGAGTGAGAGGAGCTGGGTACAAAAGGCCACATGTTGTTGATTCCATTTATATGAAAGGTCCAGAATAGGCAGATCCATAGACAGAAAGCAGATTGATGGTTGCCACAGGCTGGGGAGAAGGGGGACTGGGGGACCGAGGGGGTGGTGGCTGCTAAGGGGTATGGGGTTTCCTTCTGCAGTGATGAAAATGTCCTGAAATCAGAAAGTGGTGCTGGTTGCAAAAATTATGATCATACAAAAAACCACTGAACTGTATACTTTAAATGGGTGAGTTTTGTGTTATGTGAATATCTCAGTAGACATTTTCATGTCTGTTTTCATTTCTGATATAGCAAATCTTTTTTTCTTTCTTTCTTTCTTTTTTTTGTTTTTGGCTGGGCTGCACTGCACAGCTTGGAGGATCTTAGTTCCCCGACCTGGGATCGAACCCGGCCCTCAGCACTGAAAGTGTCGAGTCCTAACCACTGGACCGCCAGGGAATTCCCCAATATAGCAAATCTTGATAGACAGAACTCCCACAAACAAAAGCTTTTTGAAGTCCTTGATGATTTTTAAGATCCTGAAACCAAGAAGTTTGAGACCCGCTGACCAAGGTTGACCAGGGGTCGGGTTTATTGTCTCCTCAGTAAGGAAAATCTGGAAATAGAAAACAGAACTGCTACCATCTGCTGTCACTAGCATTTCAGAGAGGACACATCCAAAGTAACATCAACTATTATATATCCTCCTTCCCATTTTACAGAGGAGAAAACCGGCCCACGGAGCCCCCCAGCTGGGAAGTAGCAACAGAGCCAGACTCGAACCCAGGCAGCAGGGCTCTGGAGCCACCCCCTTAACCATGTGACAGCTGGCAGTCCTCCCAGGGAGGTCACCATCTGAGAATAAAGGCCAACCCATTCCTGTTTTCCTACAAAATCTTCAAAATCCAGAGTCTAGTCCACTCTTTCAACACATCTCAATTCAAACACAAAAGTTTCTTGGGAGAAACTTGTCCTATATTTAGGTTTCATAACATTTACAGGAGCAAATGTACATTCACACGCCCCGGCTCTGCCAAACATCATAAAAGTTTTCCAGGAACTGAATCCAGTATCGGTGCTTGAATTTAATTAAAATGAAATGATTAAAAAATACAGTCCCTCGGGGGCCTAGCCACATATCAAAGTGCTCCACAGCCTCTGGGGACTGGTGGCTACTGTGTTTAAAAAACATGACCACAATACCATTAATGCATTAATAATTCCTTAACATCTTCTACTATCTAGCTGGTATTCAAATCTCCCTTATTATCTCCCAACTGTCCTTTTCCGCAGTTGATTTGTTTGAACTCTGAATCTCTCAGGGTCGGATATCCCTCTGAGACCTAAAGGACGATACAAGCCCCCTCCCTAGAATAGCGTGGGTCACGTGGATGCCGCAGGCCGTGCGGGGCGGGGGGGGGGGGGGGGGGGGGGGAGCGCGGCGGAGGCCTGTCTTGAACCCAAAGGGCCAATTGCACTCAAGGAAATCACAGACAGAAATAGGATGTGTTGGAAGCAGGGAAGAGGGAGATCTCTAAGAGCAAAAGCAAGCGTCTGAGATTTTCTATTAATAATGACTGGTATTAAATAAAAAGAGGTTTGGTGAACCTGGCCCTGTTCTAAGCATTTTATACAAATTAACTCCACCGAATCCCACAACCCAAATGGTTGCTACAAACAAGGAAACAGAGGCAGGGAGAAGGTGCCCAAGGTCATGCAGCCAGGGTTTGACCCAGGCATCTGAGTCTGTGGCCTTGACCGCACCTGGTGCCACAGGGCTGCCTCTCAGCATGGAATGGGGCAGCTCCTGTATGCCTGGACCCTCCCCCTGGAAATCCCATCCCCTTCCTCTTGCCAGGCTCCATCAGGAGTAGCCTCCTCTGGGAAGCCTGAGTTAGGCATCCCTGATGCACTGACAATGCCTTGATTTACCTCCATTATAGCCACCACCCCTCAGAATCTCCCCCTCCAGACTCGGAGTCCCTAGAGGCGGGGCCTGGGTTGGACTCCAGGCTGGGTCCTGGCACTGCTTGGCACCTGGGGGGCACAGAGACGTCATGATAGGATTGGTTAACCACTTCTAACCCTAGGGCCGGGGGAGGTGTGTAATCAATGAACAAATCAGCCATCCAACCACTACATTCATCACAAAAGCACTACAAGAGGGCTTCCTAGGTAGCGCAGTGGTTGAGAATCTGCCTGCTAATGCAGGGGACCTGGGTTTGAGCCCTGCCCCAGGAAGATCCCACATGCCGCAGAGCAGCTAAGCCTGTGTGCCACAACTACTGAGCCTGAGCTTTAGAGCCTGTGAGCCGCAGCTATTGAAGCCCACACACCTAGAGCCTGTGTTCCACCACAAGAGAAGCCACAGCAGTGAGGACCCTGAGCACTGCAATGAGCCCCCACTCGCCGCAACTAGAGAAAGCCCGTGTGCAGTAAAGAAGACCCAACATAGCCAATAAATAAATATTTAAAAAAAAAAAAAAAGCACTACAAGAATAGAAATGACCACCACACCCTCCCAACACTTAAGCACCAGGCAAAGCGCTTACCCGTGCTTACACGTCTGAATGCATTCGGTCCTCAGGATAACCTCCTGAGGTAGGTTCTCCCCATTTTAGAGGTGAGAAGACAGAGGCCTGGAGGGATTAACTGGTGTCCTCCACAGCCTATTTCTTGACAGAGGAGCCCTTGTGAGCTTTTCAAAAGGGAGCTTAGATCAAGTCACACCCTTCTACTGCTCCTTGGACGTGGCTCAGGATGAAAAACAGCTTGGATAAAAAACAATGTGGGAGGGGACTTCCCTGGTGGCACAGTGGTTAAGAATCCGTCTGCCAATGCAGGGGACAAGGGTTCGATCCCTGGTCCGGGAAGATCCCACATGCTGTGGAGCAACCAAGCCTCAACTACTGAGCCTGTGCTCTAAAGCCTGTGAGTCACAACTATGGAGCCCATGTGCCACAACTACTGAAGCCGACGCACCTAGAGCCCATGCTCCCAACAAGAAAAGCCACCGCAATGAGAAGCCCTCTCACCACAATGAAGAGTAGCCCCTGCTCCCCAAAACTAGAGAAAGTCAGTGCACAGAAACAAAGACCCAAGGCAGCCAAAATAAATAAATTAAATTAAAAACTGTGGGAGGAATGAAAAAATTGGAAAGCCACCCTTTTGCAACCCCTGATGACACAGTTGATTCTGATGGCACCGGATGGCAACTGGACATCTACAGGGTGCTAATACTCGCTAGTAGAAAGGAGAACATGTAGCTTTACAATGGCAGGGTTGTGCTGTTCCTACCTGTATTAGTCAGCTAGGGCTGCCAAAACAAAATGCCACAGACTGGGTGGCTTACACAACAGACAATTATTTTCTCTGGAGGCCAGAAGTCCGAGAGCAGGGTGCCACCATGGTTGGGCTTTCACGAGGCCTCTCCTGGCTTGTAGATGGCTGGCCTCCTTCTGGCTGTGTCCTCACAGGGCGGAGAGAGTGCTTGCTCTGTGGCATCTCCTGCTCTTATAAGGACACGAACCCCACGGATTAGGACCCCACTCTTATGACCTCATTTAACCCTAATTACTTCCGGGAAGGTCCTATCTCCAAACAGTCATATTGGAGATATAAGATTTTGGGGGGGAGGAATGGGGACAAACATTAAGTCCATAAACACCACCTGAAGCCCCTGATCAATCTCACTGTCCCTAAAAATTGGACAGCCAGGCGTGAAACTAGCAGCTCTGAAACAGCCATGCCAAGATGCCTGAAGCTAAATTTAGTCAAGCCTTTGAATTTAATTTCCTGATTCTAGGAAGCCAGAGGCTATAGCAGGGACCCACCAGAAAAGGCCAGAGAGTAAAGATTTTCACCTTTGTGGGCCACATGGCTCCTGTCACTGCTACTCAACTCTGCCTTTGTTTGGCAAAGCAGTCGTGGACACTATGTAACTGAATGGGCATGGCTGTGTTCCAATAAAACTTTACTTATGGACACTGATTTCTGAATCACATATCACAAAATATTCTTGATTTTTTCCAATTTTTTAAAAATTAAAGTATATTAAGACCTGAAAAAAAAAAAAAAAAAGTATAGTGGATTTACAATGTTGTGTTAGTTTCAGGTGTACAGCAAAGTGATTCAGATATATATACACATTCGTTTTCAGATTCTTTTCCCTTATACGTTATTACAAAATATTGAATATAGTTCTCTGTGCGATACAGTGGGTCCTTGTTGCTTATGGTTTTTTCCAGTTATTGAAAAATGTTAAACACACTCTTAGTTTGCAGGCTGTACCAAAACAGGTGGTGGTTGCCAATCATCTGTCTGACAAAGGAATTTTATCTAGAATACATACGAAATTTACAACCCAATAATAAAAAGGCAAATAACCCAATTTAAAAATGGGCAAAGGATTGAAACAGACATTTCTCCAAAGAGGATATATAAATGGCCAATAAGCACATGAAAAAAATGTACATTATCAATCATGAAGGAAATGCAATCAAAACAGCAGTGAGATACTAGTTCACACCCACAGGACGACGACAATCAAAAAGTCATATCATGGGGACTTCCCTGGTGGCACAGTGGTTAGGAATCTGCCTGCCAATGCAGAGGACACAGGTTTGATCCCTGACCCAGGAAGATACCACATGCCATGGAGCAACTAAGCCCGTGCATCATAACTATTAAGCCCATGTGCTGCAACTACTGAAGCCCATGTGCCTAGAGCCCGTGCTCCACAACAAGAGAGGCCACCACAATGAGGAGCCTGTACACCAAAACGAAGAGTAGCCCCCACTCGCCGCAACTAGAGAAAGCCCATGTGCAGCAACAAAGACCCAACACAGCCAATAAAATAATTAAAATTTATTTTAAAAAAAAGTCATATTATGGACTTTTCTGATGGTCCAGTGACTAAGACTCCACGCTCCCAATGCAAGCAGGCCTGGGTTCGATCCCTAGTCAGGGAACTAGATCCCGCACGCCCCAACTAATTCACATACCACAACTGAAAAAAAAAAACCTACATGCAGCAACGAAGCCCCCGTATGCTGCAACTAATACTCAGCACAGCCTAAATAAATAAATAAATAAATATATTTTAAAAAAGTACTGATACATGCTACAAAATGGATGAACCTTGATAATATTATGCTAAGTGAAAGAAATCAGACAGAAAAATTAGGTTAATCCATAGAGAGACTGTGTGGCAGCTGGGGGCGGGGGTGGGGGGGGCGTGCAGCGAGCGGGGGTGTGGATGATGGAGGAATAAATGGTGAAAGTCCATTACTATTTCAAAGAAGCAAAAAGACAGGTTCAGATGGTGGGATGCTAACAGAATAGCTGACCCAGTTTCTTCTATGAGTCAACTGCATCAAGGGAAAAACAGGGGCTTCCCTGGTGGCGCAGTGGTTAAGAATCCGCCTGCCAATGCAGGGGACTCGGGTTTGAGCACTGGTCGAGGAAGATCCCACATGCCTTGGAGCAACTAAGCCCCTGAGCGACAACTACTGAGCCCACGCAGCGCAACTACTGAAGCCTGAGCACCTAGAGCCGGTGCGCCACAACAAGAAAAGCCACTGCAGTGAGAAGCCCGGGCTCGGCATGGAAGAGTAGCCCCCCGCTCCCCACAACTAGAGAAAGCCCACATGCAGCAACGAAGACCCAACGCAGCCAATAAATAAATAAATTTTTTACAAAAGAAAAAAACAGGGTGGAGTGGAGGGGAGACTTCTGAAATCAAGAGCAACTTAAGAGATGTAACTGATGTGAATGGATTCTGATTCAAACAAGTGAAACTTTTAAAAGGCATTTTTTGAGAAGCGGAATTTGATTATCGACCAAGTAATAAGTTAATATTCTAGTATTAGGGTTGCTTTTGTAAGTGTAATAGTGTTGCGGTCATGGAAGATGTCCCTGCTTTTTTGAGTGCGTATGTGATTTTTAAAATTTTTTTAAATTTTTTTGGTTTTTAAATTTTTAAAAAAACGAAGTATAGTTAACTCACAATGTTGTGAAAATGCCCCTGCTTTTTACACATGTATCCTGAAGTACTGATATATTGATATTTAGGGGTGAAATGTCACGATGGATAGGATTTGCCCTATATATTTAATTAAAAAAAAAAAAAACCCAGCCAGTAAGGCAAAAACATTAATAATTGGTAACTCTGGGCGATAGGGATTCTCAGTTTTACATAAGTTGCAACATTTTTATAATAAAATATTAGAGTAAAACTGCTTTAAGGACCCATCAAGACCCGAGTTCACACCGAATCAACAGCACCATCAGGATGTGACTCCACGACTACCTGACCCTAAAGCTCCACATAGGACAACGTTAACCCTACAGCAACTCCGAGAGGGAAGGGGCTGTCAAAAAGGAGCAGGGAGGCGGCGGCGGGCGACTGCACAATCCTCCGCCCTCCCCATCACAGTCTGGGAAACTGAGGCCAGGAAAGGGGTGCTTCTTCCGCAACTCTCAGTCCCAGTCTCCTCCTTCCCCTGGGATCCCCGGCCCATCCTTCTGCAGTGGAACTGCCGGATGCAGGTTTGGCTACATCCAGGGATTTCTGGGACCTGCAGTCCGGCTTCAAACTTGGGGCGCCTTAAGCGCTCTACTAACGATTGCCAGGAAATCGAGAATTCAAAATCCTGTCCCAGTCTCCCTCAAGACCCCATGGCTCTTGCCAACGCGAAGACGACGGCACTGACGCTACCCTACCACCGCCTGGAACTCACCTCACAAACGACGCCCCCTTGGTCGGTGGCTACTTCAACAGTTCCCCTGCACCGGAAAGGAGGGCTGTTTTCCCTCCCCGGTCCGCTCACTTCCGCCTGGTGGAAGAGACCGGAAGTAGATCTGCCCCTAGTTGCGGAGGTATCTCTTCTGGCTTGGAACGTCCTGCCTTCTTCTCTTTCTTCCCCCGAAAACGTGAGTGGCAACTCGAAGGTTCCGGTCCATGAAACGGGCGTAAATAGGGGGCGTGCTTAGTATGTACTGGGCTTTTTCCTGGGCGGGCTATTTCCTGCTTGTAACTAGGCTTTGCGTCTTCCAAGCCTAGTTTAGGGACAAACCACTTCGCCTAGAGACTGGAAAACCCGCTTACCAAAGTATATCATCCACTTTTCTGCTACAAAATAAGAGACAATAGAGAAGGGACAACGCCTCTGTCCCCACTTTACAAATGGAGCAGTTGAGAAATCGAAAGTCAAAGCCTTTCAGATCACCTCAGGAAACAGGAATTTACGACGGCAAACCCATCTACCCCCAGGGAACAAGGCATAAGTTTCCCGCCAGTTTCTACACAGCTAGATAGCTAGATATCTGGAGACCTAGGTATTTATTTCCCTAGTTGGGCCTGGTGAGCACTCGGGGGGGAAATTGGATAGGAGGGGAGGGGGCGCCTATCCAGCTTCCTATGTGCCCCACGCTGTCGAAGACCCTGGCCTCCCCATGGGGCTCTGGACCTTAGACCCTTAATCATAAGGTCCCTTTAAATACTTTGTCACTTACCTGAGTCCCGCCCAGGGCAGGTAATCGCAAACCCCGCCCCTCTGGCCAGAAACCAGGATTGTGCCGACTATAGTGAGCAAGGTACCCCCTCCTTCCTCTCCCCTCCCCTCCTCCCTGTCCCCCTTCACAGCCGGGAGGCCCCGATTAAGGAGGAGGGGACAGTGCCCCCAAGTCTAGGCAGGTAAGTGAATGTCCCTGGAGACAGAGCTTGGCTTGGGGACCCTGGCGACCTGGCTCCCTGCTCTTCTCGGACCCAGAAGTTGGGGCCCCCAAACCCAGGAGTCCAGGACCTCTGCCTCCTCCCCCAGTTCCTGGACCCAGGATATAGCCCTCTGCTTTTACCTCTCCTGTAATCTTTGATCCTGTGGGTGGTTGTGATAGTGGGCACAGAGAGGTGGGTATATATGGAAATTACCAGGAAGAAGGAATCCCCATCAGTGGACATCTTTGTGAGTACCTGCTGCAAGAACCCATGCTGGGGTGCTTGCAGACACAGCAGAAAAAAAAACTCCTGGCTCTAGTGTCTGGAGGACCACTGCCTTTGCTGAAATCCTGCCTCTGAATCTTGCAAACTGTATGAACTTGGGCAAGTTCTTTTACTTCTCTGTGCCTCAGTTTCCTCCTGTATCAAATGCAGATAATAATAGCACTGTGGTGAAAATGAAACTGAGTTGATAGAGGTAAATGACCTTGAACAGCGTCTGGTCCAGAATACAGGCCACGTAATTGTCTGCTATTATTATAATTTATGGACCACAGAGTCCGGGCGAAGAGACCTGGCCTCATTCTCCAGGGGCTGAGGCACTTCTCATCTAACCACACCTGGTTCCTAGTGTCCACAAACTATGAGGGGCCACCCCTCTGTGCTGCTGCTATACCTGGGACTGACCACCTGCCTGGACACCTCACCCAGTGGGGAGCAAAACCAAGGTGAGTGTTTGGGGGAAGAGCCGGAGTCCAGACACCGACATCCACCTTCTGCTGGCCCAGGAAAAACCCTGCCTCCAGTTGCCTCCTCCCCCAGGACCCCATAGCTCTCGATCCCCTTAAGTTCAGGCTCCTTCATGTCTCCAGTCCTAGGGACCCTCTATTTTTCTGTCCCTTATGTCTTTTGGGTCCAGAAGTCTTCCTGGACTCCCCAGAGGCTGAGAGCTTCCTGGGCAGCCGAAGGCGGGTTCCACGAGCCAATCATTGGGACCTGGAGCTGTTCACACCAGGAAACCTGGAACGGGAGTGTCAAGAGGAGAAGTGTTCCTGGGAAGAGGCACGGGAGTACTTTGAGGACAATACTCTGACGGTGAGGGCCTGGGGTCCCTGGAGTTTCTCTGTCTTCTCCAGGAGCTGGGGGGTCCTGTCCCTCGATTCCCTCTGCCTTTGTGCCTCAGAGATCATCAGGGCAGGCTGGTTGGGGTGTAGAATCTCCCAATTAATCCCTCTCTGCCTTCTCTCCTCCTGCCCATTCAAGGAGCGCTTTTGGGAGAACTACATCTACAATGGCAAAGGAGGTGAGTCCAGGCAGCCCTCTTGTTCTGTGCAACTAAGGCATCTCCTACCCGTGGAGGCTGAACCAACCTCCCCCACCACAAACTCGCCCCCTCCAAATTCCATGCCCCCTGAGCTCCTGGAGGGGTTTGTTAAAGAAATCTCCTCCTTTGAGACTAGAACCCTTGCCTGAGGAACCCACCACACCTTATTCAGGGGAGGTCCCATGTGCCCAGGAAGGGGGACAGTTGGAAGGAGAGGTTACAGCCCTGAGGCCTCAGGCTCGGAGGTCCTGGCCACCTGAGCCCCTCTTTGGAGTCCAGAGCCCAAGCCCTTTCTGCAGCTTGGTTGCTAGGGGGTTGCTCCCTAGCAACATGGCTGGGCCAGGCCAATTGTTGGAAGCCTATCTGTCCTCACCTGCCTGATCAGCCCAGCCTCAACCCCTCCTCTGAGTTCTGAGGCCCCATCGTGGCGGCAGCCTTGTTGCTAAGGGGGGGGCTGCTCCTTAGCAACAAAGGCTGGCCAGGCCAGACTAAGGAAGCCAGCAGCACTCACTACCTGGTTGGCTTCCCCTCCCCCACAACCCCATCCCGGCTTCAGCCTGGTTGCTAAGGAGGCCTTCTCCCTAGCAACCACACCTTGCCCGGCTCAGGACCCAAGGCCTCCTGCCCACAGGAGGACCCCCCTCCAGGCACTAGGCATCTCACCCCCTAGTGGCCTGGTTGCTAGGGTTGATGCATCTTAGCAACAGGCCCTAAGTCTGGGCTGGAATTCTCACATTGGTTGCTAGGGGAGGTAACTGCTTTGCTAGAGGCCTATCAAGACCGGGTGGCTTCTCGGATCCACCTGAAACATGTCCGAATCAGGAAAGCCTGCCTTCTTAGTGAAGCTTTTTGCTAAGAGGGCTAAAAGCCTGAGGTTTACTATTTGAGGAAAGTCCCCCCTACCCAGTGCTAAAGGAAGTTCCCCCAGCAGCAAGACCTAGCAAGGCCTCACAAAGCCAGGGTCCTCCCTGTGCCCCATTCCGCTTTTCCTCAGACATGAAGCGTTGATTGCTAAAGGCATTTCCCTTTAGCCAAGGGTCCACATGAGTTCTAAACACCAGCAGTGTTATTGAGGGGATGTCCCTAAATTCCTCCCTAGATAGATAAATTTTTCCTAGCCTTCTGGTGAGGCCTTGCCCCTCTATAGCCTGGTTGGTAAAAGGGACTGCATTCCAGAGGGGACAGGATTGCCAGATAAAAGAACTTCCTGGTGATCCAGTGGTTAGGACTCCACGCTTCCACTGCAGGGGGCATGGGCTCGATCCCTGGGCAGGGAACTAAGATCCTGCATGCCTTCCGGAGCGACCAAAAAATAAAAATTATTCATTGTTTATGTAAAATTTACATTTAACTGGGCATCATTATCATTTGCTAAATCTGGCAGTGCTCAGTATGGGGGTTCAGGGAGTTGGCTATCTGAGCTCCCTACCCTAAGTAAGCATGTCAACTGCAATCTTAGGAGGGTTCGCTGTCCTCTTAGAGAGACAGCTGCCCTGTTTTCTAGTTTCTGGTGCAGTTCTCCCAGGCCCTTTCTGCATTTAATTCATTGCACTTTTGCAACCCATCAGGGAGGGGTTATTGTTCCTATTTCACAGAGCAGGAAATGGAGGCTCACAGAAATGAGTGAGGTGACTTGCCTGAGTTCACACAGCTAGGACGTGGCCCCAGCTCTGCCTTCTTGGCCAGTCGTCTTCCCTCGGGGGAAGGTATCTGGATGTTGGGGAGGGTGACAGCCCCTGAGACTATGCCCTCCTTCTCCGCATAGGACGTGCACGAGTGGACGTAGCGAGCCTGGCTGTGGGACTGACAGTGGGCATCCTGCTTATCGTCCTGGCCGGCCTGGGAGCCTTTTGGTATCAGCGTTGCCGTCAGGCCAGAGGCCAGCAGCCTCATCCTCAAGAGTAAGGGGGCTTCGGGGAGGAGGAGCTGGGGAGCAGGGGAGGGAGGAAGTGTCAGCGTAAGGAGATGGGCCAGATTGGGGGTGGGTGGGTGCTGCTGAAAGATCTGAGGAGACAGTCATGTGGGGTGAGAGATTCTGTGTCTAGTTGTGGCATCTGTCTGATTATATCCACAGTACCTGGCACAAAAGTAGGAACTCAATCAGCATTTGCTGCCTGGCTGTCTTTGCAGTAGCAGGTTTATATGTGATTATCATCCTGTGGATATTGTATCTGGTGAGGCTGCAGCCTGTGGTCTGTGGGTGTCTGTGGGATGTCAGTTTCCGTGGCGATAAAGTGTTGCTGTGTTTGTGTGTGCCTGTGTGAGTTGTCTAGGTGTGTCTTTCTCAGTGGCAGGGTCTAAGAGAGGGCTCGAGCATTAGTCTTGAAGTATAGTGGGTCTGGAGGTTTCTAGGAAGAGTTTATTATAAGACTGGATCTGAGAAATTTGTGACTGAGTTTATGTGTTGTGTCTGTCTGTTTCTTGTGTCTGCCTGCCTTTCACCATGACTCTGCCCGTATTTGGAGCACATGTGTCTGTGAATGTCTGTCTCAGCAGTTGTTGATTTCTGTGACTACCTGTCCCTGTGCATCTGCCTGTCATTCGAGGTGCTTTTCTGTGTGTGGAGTCAGGTTGAAGATGACCCTCTTTCTCCCTGGTCCATCTCCCTTCCACCTCTGTTCCCCCACCACCCTCACAGAGTCCCTATTTCCCGAAAGTCTTTCCTCCTTCTCCCAAGGCTCTCTGTCCTGCAGGTTTCCCCTGCTAACAGTGCACCTTCTGTCCCCAGGGCCGAGATCCTCAGCCCACTGAGCTCTTTGAGCCCACCGACGCCCCTGCCTCCACCCCCACCGCCAGGCCTCCCCACCTACGAACAGGCGCTGGAGGCCTCTGGGGTGCACGACGCACCTCCGCCCCCCTACACCAGGTATGGGGCTGGGCTTCTGCCTGGGGGCGGGGCGAAGAAGGGAGGGCACTGCCGGAGGAGGGGCGTGGGCTCAGGGGCGGGACTTGGAATTTTGAGCTTATTATCCGGGGCGAGGCTTGGAGAGCGGGGGCGTGGCCCAGCCTTGTGTGTGTGCGGAGTATTATAGGAGGCTGGGTCTTGTACCCAGAGGGTCCCGGATTGGCTGAGAAGCCCAGGGCGGGCCGGAGTGGTCTTGGTTGAGGGGGCAAAAACAGCCGAGCCTTTGACTCCCCACTGTGCCCCTCCCCTTGCAGTCTCAGGAGGCCGCGCTGAAGAGCTGCTTCGGAGCCGGTGTTCTCCGAAGCGTGCCCCAGATTCACACCGGATTCCGGAAACCCTCAGGCCTCTTAAACTCCGGAGCTGAGCTTGGAGGGGTGATGGGAGTAGGGGTCGTCCGGCCCGAGGCCTACCCTAGCACACGTGTTTCCGCCGCGTACGGATACACGCAAGTTCCCGGGCAACGTGTTCCCACGTCCCGGCCCCTCGCAGGCCCCCACGCTCTCCTAATGGTGGGGGTACCCGCCAGCCCCGCCCCCGGGGTAGGCGCGCGTGGAGATTCGGACCCAGGCGCGCAAGCCTGGTGCGCAGACTCGCGTGTGAGCAGGTGTGACACGGCCAATCGCCCGCCGTGTCACGGGCCACGGACACGCAGGGCCCCGCCTGTGCACACGCATGTTTCCGTGCGCCCCTCGTGCGCGCACGGGGGCACTTTGTAATCCAGGGAAAGGGTGGGGGGCATATTTGCAACCGTGCTCCATTGGGGGTAGGTTCGCACTGCACCTGAGGGACTGGAGTTGAGCTCTTTCCCTAAATAAAAACCCTTTGGAAAAAAGACCGAAAGGAGTGAAATAATGCAAAGAAGAAATTTAAAATACACTGAACCGCGTTCCCGGGCGCGTCTGCGCACGGCGGAGCTGGCTTTCTGTACAAACGCTGCGCCCTACACCCCCAGGCCCTGCTCGCGCTCTGTCTGCCTCTGTCTCTCTTGCTCGCTCTCTCTCTTTTTTTTTTGCATTTGCACGGGATTGTGGGAGGAAGCGGAGCGCAGCCAGACACCCCGCCGCCCGCCCCCCCTTCCCCTCCCCCCTCCCCCAGCCGCCTTGTGCAAAGATGGCTGCACCGTGAGCGCAGAGGAGGAGGAGGCGGCGGCGGCGGCGGCGAGAGAGCGAGCACCCAGCGCCCGCACCCACCCCGGGGCCGCCCGGGACGCCCCCTCCTGAGCGCGCGCCCCCCCTTCTCTCTTGCAAGCGCCGGGGCATAGGCGGAGACAGCGGGGTCCCTCCTCCCCCCTCTTTCCCTTCGGGGGAACCCCCCTTCCCCCCTCCTTGGCTCGGCGGCTGCACCCCCTCCCTTGCCCGCCTCTCCGCCCCTGTCCCCTCCCTCCCCCGCCCGGGGCCTTCCCGGGCCTTCGGCGGCTGCAAAGAAAAAGAGAGAGAGAGAGAGAGAAGGGGAAAAAAAGCAACAGCGGAGGGAGCGGCGGCGGAGGAGAGTGCGCGCGCGCCCCCTCCCTCCCTCCCCCCTCCCCCTCCCCCCAATTTCCACCGCGGCCAATTCATGGACAGGAACTACCCCAGCGCCGGCTTCGGGGACCCGCTCGGCGCCGGGGCGGGATGGAGTTACGAGAGGTCAGCGAAAGCTAGGTAAGGAGCCGGGGGTGGCCTGGAGGAAGGGGCCAAGGGGTGGGGGCCCAGCCCGGCCGGGCCCGCCCGGCGACGCGTGCATCGCAAACTCCCCTCCGGCTTGCAAGGGAGCGGCCTTCCTCGGTTTGCAACAACGCCGCCGCCCCAGTTTGCAAATTGCAAACTCTGCCAAAGCCAGCTCCGGCATGCAAAAGGAGAGATGCAGCGGGAACATGGGGGTGCAAAACAATTTCAGACTGAAAGGCCTTGGGAAGGTGGGAGGGACTGGCGAAGCAAGGCCTGGATTTCCCCCATCCTTGGATTCCCGGCTTGCTGACCCCTCCCCCTCGCGCCCCAGGCTCTGCTCTTGCAAAGGTGGGAAGGAAAAGAGAATTAGAACGCAGACCTGGGGGGCGCAGCCCCCCTCAGGTCCTATTGTTCCAGGGCTGCGCGAGGCCGCGCTACTTGAGGGGGGGGCCCAGAAATTCCGCGCGCTGAGTGGGCACGGGGCCCCGCCCCCTTCCTAAACTGGGGTTCTGTGTGTGTAAAGGGGGGGTCCTGGCATCTGAGACACGCCCCCTTGAGCTCCCCCACCCCCAAAGACAGAATCCTAGTTGATGGGGAGGAGTGTTTGACCTTTTGAGCCTGGGCGGTGGATTGGGGCCGTTGCATAGGAAGATTAGGATGTTTCCCGGGTGTGTGGTTGTGTGAGCGTGGGCCCAGTGCGTACGTAGCTGGCCGCCTGGTCACCTGCGAACCTGCCCCTTTCCTGCTGTTTGTGTCACGCCCTCACTCTTCACCTGCCCCCGAATCCCCCTCCCGCACACACCTGGGTTTCCCAGCTTGGCTTGGCATGACCCCACGTGTGTTAGTATTTTCCATGTGGGACTCCTCGCTCCGTATCTTTTCCCACGAGTGAGTTGGATACTGGTTTGCACACATACCTGGCTTAGTATGGGCCCATGCATTTGAACCTCAACCCAGCGGGGTGGACGATGTTCTTGTTCACACTTGTACCTGGTACTTTCCCGGAGCCCTCTCCTCTTCCCACCCCCCATCCCCGCCGTTTGGGGAAGAATCTGCCTCCTGCTCCCGACTCGGTTTGCACCATCCCATGAGGTTCAGGGCCTCCGTGTTCCCATGTGTCTGAAGAAGAGGGGGGCGTCCCTTGGGGGTTGGCCCCAGGGCCTTGTGTCACTTGCGGGGTGGGGGCTGTGGGAACAGGTCCACATTTTCAACTTAAGGCACTTTTTCTGACTTCGCGCTGCCTCCTCCCTGTGCATGTCTGTGTTTGCAAATGTGAAGTTATCTGGGCTCTATTTACTGGGGCTCGAGTGGGGACCATTTCTATGACTCTTTAGTTGGGCTCCCCGATTCCCTTGTCTTCTTTCTTTTAGGGCCCAAGGTTCCTTAGGATAACCCCCAGTCAGCTGGGAGATTCTCCCCAACTCCCCGGGGGATGTGCTGAGTTCCCTTCTCCGAGGGCAGCTTCGGAGGATACCCTAACATCTTCCCCTTCCCCCTAGCTTGGTCTATGGCAGCTCCAGGACCTCGCACCCCGAGACGGACATCTTACACCGCCAGGCCTACGCGGCCCCCCACCCACTGCAAAGCTATGCCACCAACCACCACCCGGCAGGTACGGCCCCTGTCCCGCCCCGCCTGGCCCTCCCTTCAAAGCAGCTGATTGGCTGCTGAAAGTTACACCCTTTCTAATTGGCTGTACCCTCCATCCTGGCCCGCCCCTTGTTACTTCTCCTCTGATTGGTTGTTCTGAGGCTGCTTAATTTCACGCCGGATTCGTCCGCCCCTGTCTCTAGCCCCTCCTCTTTCGCTCCAATTGGTCCCGTCCTCTCAGCCCAAATCCCACCTTCTCTTCCAGGCTTTTCCGCCTCTTCAGCCCACCCCAATGCTTTCCCTCTGGGTTTGCCCATTCTCTTGGTTCTCTGAATTCTTTCTTCCTGATTCCCCTTCTTCCTGATTGGCTCCGATTCTTTGGCCCTCCCCCTTCTTCCTTAGGTTTGCCCACTACCTTATTCTTCTCCTGAGGCTGTGCCTCTGGTGCCTTGGATTGGTTCCTTTCCTTTGATCTTGCCGCCTTCCTTCCTCGATGGATCAGCTAGGAGACTGTTGTCCAATTTGACCCTTGACCCTCTTGATTGGCTCCTTCCCTTTATCTCTCTTTTTTTTTTTAATCTGGACCCTCTCACTTTGACTCAACCCCTTTCAGTTTGTTCTCTGATGCTTCCCAGTGGCTCCAGCCACCCCATCCCTTCCCCTTCCTTGCTAGAATTGCCTAAATCCTTTGGCCTCCCTTGGACCATAAGGCCTCTCTGTCCTTTTGCTCCCACTTTTTTCACTTCTGGATTTTTCTACTCCTCTGTCTACCTTTCCCCTCCTGGGCTCCCAGCCCTTATGATTGCATCGTACCCTATCCTGTTTACTGTCTCCTTAACTTGTCTCTGCCCACTTTCTCCTCTCTGAATCTGTCACTTCCCTTTTCCTGACCCAACTTGCCTTTGGCTTGCTCCTTCTCCCTTTCAACCTTTCCCTATCCCCCACCTAGCTGACTCTCCCCCTCGCCAACCCTTGCCAGGCCTCTCTGGACTCTTCGACACTGGCCTCCATCACGCAGGCTCAGCAGGGCCGGACGCCTCCGTCATGAACCTCATCTCGGCCCTGGAGTCCCGGGGCCCCCAGCCTGGCCCCTCTGCCTCTTCTCTCCTCTCCCAGTTCCGCAGTCCTTCCTGGCAAACAGGTAAGCCCATTGCCAGCCCAGGAGGGCTGGGGTGGGGCTGGCTTGTGGTCGACTCTGAACTATGGTCTCCTCCCTCATCCCCAGCCATGCACACGCCAGGCCCCACGGAGCTCTTCATCTCAGGCGCCCTGCCGGGTTCCAGCACCTTTCCATCCTCCTCTGCCCTGTCGGCCTATCAGCACCCGGCTTCCTTTGGCAGCCGCCCCTTCCCAGTACCCTCTTCCCTCAGCCTCCAGGACCCCCCATTTAGTCCCCCAGCTAATGGGCTCCTGTCCCCTCACGACGTGCTGCACCTGAAGCCCTCGCAGGCACCCACGGTGCCCTCCTCGCTAGGCTTTGAGCGCCTGGCGGGGGGTGGTGTCCTGGGGCCCGCTGGTCTCGGCCCAGCCCAAACCCCTCCTTACCGCCCTGGGCCCCCAGACCCACCCCCACCTCCCCGCCACCTGCCAACTCAGTTCAACCTGCTGGCTTCCTCTTCCGCCGCCGCCGCCGCCGCCGAGCAATCCTCTCCACAGCTCTACAACTTCTCGGGTGCTGCCCCAGGCCCGCCACCCCCCGAGCGGGCCCTGCCCCGCCAGGACACCGTCATCAAGCACTACCAGCGGCCAACCAGTGCCCAGCCCCCGCCGCCTCCGCCCCCAGCCCATGCCCTTCAGCACTACCTGAGCTGCGGAGGCAGCTATGCCTCCATGGGCCACCGGGCCAACTTGGCCTGCAGCCCCCTGGGTGGTGGGGAGCCCTCCCCGGGCGCTGGCGAGCCTAGCAAGGCTGGGCCCAGTGGAGCTCCGGCTGGGGCATCGGGCCGGGCTGCGGGCCCCGAGGCAGGCGGAGGAGGTGGGGCGGGGGGTGGCGGTGGAGGTTACCGCCCCATCATTCAGTCACCTGGTTACAAGACGGGCAAAGGTGCTTACGGGGCAGCTGCAGGTGGTGCCAACAGGCCCCCACCACCCCGTTCGACCGCCACGCCCAAATGCCAGAGCCTGGGTGGGCCAGCAGCAGCCTATGCCACTGGGAAGGCCTCTGGGGCTGGGGGTGCGGGAGGGCAAGCCTATTCCCCTGGTCAGCCCCAAGGGCTTCTAGGACCCCAGGCCTATGGGCAAGGGTTTGGAGGGGGTCAAGCACAGGACTTGAGCAAAGGCCCTAGCTACTCAGGGGGGCCCCAGCAGCCCCCTAGTGGTCCCCCGCCTCCTGGCCTAGCCACGTGTCAGAGCTATTCCCCAGACCAGCTGCAGGGGCAGCTATATGGGGTGCAGGGTGAGCCGTACCCAGGGCCAGCCGCCCACTCCCAGGGGCTCCCCACGGCCAGCCCCTCCCTCAGCTACAGTACTGGCCATTCCCCAGCACTCTCGGGCCATGGAGGTGGTTGGGGGCCCAGCTCCCTGGGGGGTGGCGGAGAGGCCAGCCCTTCTCACATCATCCGCCCGCTGCAGTCGCCACCGGCCCCCGGCCGCCCACCCGGAGTCGGCTCTCCAGGAGCCCCCGGCAAATACCTGAGCTCTGTCCTGGCCTCAGCCCCGTTCCTGGCCCCGCCGGGAGCCGGCAGCTATGCAGCTGGAGCAGGTGGCTACAAGGGCAAGGGGGACGGCTCAGAGCTGCTGGCGGGCCCTGGCGGGCCTCCTGCTGAGCGCACCGAGGATGAAGAATTCCTCATCCAGCACCTCCTGCAGGCGCCCAGCCCCCCGCGGACCTCAGGGGCAGATGGCCTGGTGGGCGAAGATGGGGCGGCGGATGCCTCCAAGGGACTTGGGGGGAGTGGCGGGGCTGGGGGTCCCCCGGGCACACCCTACGAGCTGGCCAAGGAAGACCCCCAGAGGTACCACCTGCAGAGTGTCATCCGTACCAGCGCCAGCCTTGACGAGGGTGCCACGGCGGCCCTGGAGCTGGGCCTGGGGAGGCTGAAGGAGAAGAAGAAAGGGCCAGAACGGGGTGGCGAGACGCCCGAGGGCCTGGCCACCTCCGTTGTCCACTATGGGGCAGGTGCCAAGGAGCTGGGGGCCTTCCTCCAAAAGAGCCCCCCACCCCCACCTCCCACGGCCCAGTCTGCCCAGCCTGCCCCCCACGGCCTCCTCCTAGAGGCGGGGGGCCCTGACCTCCCACTGGTGCTGCCTCCCCCTCCCCCCCAGCTGCTCCCCTCGGTCCTCAGTCACGCTCCCAGCCCTTCTTCCAGCGCTCCCAAAGTCGGCGTCCATCTCCTTGAGCCGGCTGCCCGTGAAGGGGCACCCCAGCCGCCCCCGCCGCCGCCCCCACCCCCACCTCCCATGCCCCTCCAGCTCGAGGCCCACCTCCGCAGCCACGGCCTGGAGCCGGGTGCCCCCAGCCCCCGCCTGCGGCCCGAGGAGAGCCTGGAGCCGCCTGGCGCCATGCAAGAATTGCTTGGGGCCCTGGAGCCGCTACCCCCCGGGCCTGGTGACACTGGTGTGGGCCCACCTAACGCCGAGGGCAAGGATCCCTCAGGTGCCTACCGCAGCCCCAGCCCGCAAGGCACCAAGGCCCCCCGCTTTGTGCCACTCACCTCCATCTGCTTCCCTGACTCCTTGCTTCAAGACGAAGAGCGCAGCTTCTTCCCCACCATGGAGGAGATGTTCGGTGGAGGGCCTGCGGATGACTACGGCAAGGCTGGGCCGCCCGAGGACGAGGGCGATCCCAAGGCGGGGGCGGGGCCTCCTCCGGGCCCCCCTGCCTATGATCCCTATGGGCCCTACTGCCCGAGTCGGGCATCTGGAGCTGGTCCTGAGACTCCGGGCCTGGGCCTGGACCCAAACAAGCCGCCTGAGCTGCCCTCCACGGTCAATGCCGAGCCTCTGGGTCTGATCCAGAGTGGGCCCCACCAGGCGGCCCCACCCCCGCCTCCCCCCCCACCGCCACCACCCCCTGCCTCAGAGCCCAAGGGAGGCCTGACCTCGCCCATCTTCTGCTCTACCAAGCCAAAGAAGCTGCTCAAGACATCCTCCTTCCACCTGCTGCGGCGCCGTGACCCGCCCTTTCAGACGCCCAAGAAGCTGTACGCCCAGGAGTACGAGTTTGAGGCCGACGAGGACAAGGCTGATGTGCCCGCTGATATCCGCCTCAATCCCCGGCGCCTGCCTGACTTGGTGTCCAGCTGCCGCTCCCGCCCGGCTCTCTCGCCGCTGGGCGACATTGACTTTTGTCCACCCAACCCAGGCCCCGACGGCCCCCGGCGCCGTGGCCGCAAGCCCACCAAGGCCAAGCGTGATGGGCCACCCCGGCCCAGGGGTAGGCCCCGGATTCGCCCACTGGAGGTCCCTACCACCGCTGGGCCAGCCTCAGCCTGCACACCTACTGATGGGGCCAAGAAACCCCGGGGCCGGGGCCGGGGCCGAGGCAGGAAAGCCGAGGAGGCGGGAGGCCCTCGGCTGGAGCCCCTGAAACCACTGAAGGTGAGGAGGACTGAGACCCCAATGCTTGAGGGTTGGGGCCACATTTGAGGTTCTCGGGCATAATGGGGGATGTGGTTTATATTCCTAACTCTCAATGAGGAAGTAAGTCTGAGGGCTGGAATTCCAGGGTTTCACTGTTCCGGAGATCCGAGAGTTGAAACTCTTAGGTCTAGAGGGATGAGGAGTGGTTAGTGCTTGCGTTGTTGGGTTCTAGGTCCTACAGGACTATTGATTAGGGGTCCTAGTTCCTGGGTCTTGTGGGAGGAGGGTCAGTGAGTAATGAGGGAGGGACCCCAGTCCTGTCTTCTGGAATCTGAGTGAGTGAATCAGGTGAATCAGGCTTGAGTTCTAGGATTCTACAGGCTGGGGTTCTGAGAATTTCAACTTTAGGGTCTTAAGTGGGGAGAGGGCTGGGGCCCCAGACTCCTGGGTCTGAGGGAGGAGGGGACTTGGGGCCCTGGGCTTGTGGGCCCTGACTCCCCACTGCCCCCATATCTAGATCAAGCTGTCTGTGCCCAAGGCCGGCGAGGGTCTAGGAGCCTCAGCGGGCGATGCCGTGTCGGGAGCTGACCACAACAGCCTGGACTCCAGCCTCACTCGGGAGAAGATCGAGGCCAAGATCAAGGAGGTGGAGGAGAAGCAGCCTGAGATGAAGTCTGGCTTCATGGCCTCGTTCCTGGACTTTCTCAAGTCAGGCAAGCGCCACCCACCACTCTACCAGGCCGGCTTGACACCCCCGCTCAGCCCCCCCAAGAGTGTGCCGCCCTCCGTGCCGGCCCGGGGCCTGCCTCCCCAGCCCCCCACCGCCCCCACCGTGCCACACCCCCCACCCGCCAGCGCCTTCGGGCTGGGGGGTGCGCTGGAGGCCGCTGAGACCGAGGGGCTGGGCCTCGGCTGCCCTTCGCCCTGCAAGCGGCTGGACGAGGAGCTGAAACGGAACCTTGAGACCCTGCCCTCCTTCTCTTCGGACGAGGAAGACTCTGTCGCCAAGAACAGGGACCTGCAGGAGAGCATCTCCTCGGCCATCTCCGCCCTCGACGACCCACCGCTGACCGGGCCTAAGGACACCTCCACCCCGGACGGGCCCCCCTTGGCTGCCGAGGCTGCAGTCCCCGGGCCACCCCCTCTCCCGGGGCTCCCCAGTGCCAGCAGCAGTGGCACACCTGGTGAGCTCTGAGATGGTCTGGGGGCGGGGGCAGGGGTTTCCCAACATTCAGGTCACCAGGTATGTTGTGTAGACTCAGCACTGTTTACAGTGTAGATGACATAGATTTGCATATTTATGAGGGTAACTTCCTAGTTGAGGGCAAACCTTTTGAGAAAGGGGCATCTTTTTGCCATCTGCCCACAGGTGCTAAGTGGACTAGCAGGGGCTCCAGGGTGGGCCCTGGAGAGCACCGGGAGACAGGGCAGACTATAAGTGATGGGGACAGGTGGATGACAGGGATGGAGAGAGCTTTTAAAACTGATGGGGAACATGGGATCTGAGAAGGGCTCTAGGGGTTAGGAATGTGTGATAGAGGACAGAAGAGGGTCTGAGGGGCAGAGAGGGACTTGGGGAGGGTCGTTTAAAGAGAAATGCATTAACAGTAACTAGTCAGATCCCATGGAGGTCCATCAGGAAAAGCCGGGGGTATAGTCAAGTCTGAATGGTGGTCTGTCCTGAGAGGGGTGTTGGACAAAATTTGAGGGGCTTTGATGGGGGAACAGAGGCATTGGGGGATGAAAGAGGTGGGGTTTGGAGGAAAGCATTTGGAGCTGTTCATGAGGACGCCTGGGAGCTCAGAGGGGTCTTTAGGAATGGAGAAGTTTTCTAGACGGTTGTAGAAATTGGAAACGGTGTGAAACAGTGAGAGGCCGAAGGGAAGCATCAGGGAAGAGACGAGAAACTGGAGGGTTCTGGGCAGAGGGCCTGGATCTGTTGTAACAGGAGAGAGCATCGCGGGGAGAGGAAGCCTTGGAAGGCTCAGGAAGGCTCATAGCTTGCAAGGACCCAGGGATGGAGCAACAGCAGCTTGAGGAATCAGGAGCTCTCACGGCGTTAGAAGGGGAATGTTACAAAATCTCACAGGGAGTTAGCAGGGGAGTTAGCAGGAAGGAGAGTTAGCAGGAAGGAGGGCATCGACGGTCTCGAGAGTGGAGAGCAGGCCGAGGAAAGGAAAGGAGAGAGCTTGGGTGGAGGAGGATGAGACCTCTGAGCAGGACAAGAGGAGGTAGAGGCACAGAGGAAGTGCTTGAGGAATTGCGAGGAACATTAAGGAATGAGAAGTAAGGGCCAGACGGGGGCTCCAAGGCAGCAGAGACCTTTCAGGACTAAAATGGACATTGTTGATGGGAGACAGTTTCAGGGGCTCTGAGTAGCCACTGGAGCTGGGAAGGGGTCTCAGGGAGGGACTCCAGTGTGGCACAGGGGCTGCTGGGGAGCTGAGTGGCACAGGGAGGAACATTCAGGGACAAGAGAAGAGGTGCTCAGATGGTGAATGGTACTTGGGGACTAGGAGGCAAGGCCAGGCCAGGACCTTTGTAGGGACTAGACAGGGGGTGGGGGGAGGTTTGATGGGACCAGAGAGGCCCCCTGGCCAGTGCGCTGGGGACACTGAGCAATGGTATTGGGTCACAACTGCACTAAGACACAGAGGGGGTCTTTGGAGGCTGCGGAAAGATGGGGAGGACCAGAGCAGCATGTCTGGACAGGAAGGCTTATTAGGACATTGGAGAAAGACGTTAAAGGGCGGGTGGCTGCTGGTAGGTGTCTGGAGATGGGGTGGCTATGAAGGTCAGGGAGAGGACAGTGAGAGGGGTGAGACAGGAGCTTTGCAGGAGGAGGAAGGACAACAGAAGAGGAATAAAAAGTGGAGATGGAGGGGGATGGGGGGCAGAGATGGGTGCTAGGTGAAGAGCTCAGTTTGATCAGGAGGGATGTTGGAGTGGGGGGGGAGGGCTGTGTTGGGACTCCCCCCAGAATAAGGTGGAAGGCCTGTCCGTGGCAGCAGGTAACAAACCTCGAAGCGCGGGGTCGAGGAGGGCTCCGACCCTGACGCCCCTCTCGCCCTCAGAGCCCCCGCTGCTGGAGGAGAAGCCCCCGCCCTCACCGCCCCCTGCCCCGACGCCCCAGCCGCCGCCCCCGCCCCCGCCGCCAGCGCTGCCCTCGCCACCCCCGCTGGTGGCCCCCGTGCCCAGCTCGCCGCCGCCGCCGCCACCACCACCTCCGCCGCCCGCGCTGGCCCCGCCGGCCCTGCCCTCGCCGCCCGCCCCGCTGCCCCCGCCTGTCACCGCCCCCGCGCCCCCTCCGGAGGAGCCCGCCGCCCCGTCCCCCGAGGACCCCGAGCCGCCCGACGCCCGGCCCCTGCACCTGGCCAAGAAGCAGGAGACCGCCGCCGTGTGCGGAGAGACGGACGAGGAGGCCGGCGAGAGCGGCGGGGAGGGCATCTTCCGGGAGCGCGACGAGTTCGTCATCCGCGCCGAGGACATCCCTTCCCTCAAGGTGAGTCCCCACCGTCGTGTGGGCGGACAGGCCTAATCCTTTGGTCCCTGGAGCGTTTATTGAGCGCCTGTCCGACCTGGGGGCTGCAGGTACAGTGATGGCTGAGACAGCCCCCCTGATCCTTCTGAGATCACAGTCCGGTGGGGCTGATAGAGGGATTCCAGCTGGACGCGTGTGGAAGGCCCGGTGCCTCTGAGATGTGATTGGGCGGGGGCGGTGTGTGTGTCACTTACAAATGAGGTAGTCCTATTGTTAACACTTATTGTAGATACTTTTGCTATGGGTGTTAGGGTTATACTGAGGGACAGAGCTGATGAGGGCCTGATCTTAGGGAGCGTCTAACACAAGCCAAGGGATGCTTTAAAGGCAGCTTGTGCCTTATAGGTGGAAACGTGGGGCATTGATGTAACGTACCTATGAAAGTGCGCACACACACCTAACCTGTATGTCACAGCCAGTGGTTTGGGAGTGTTTGTGTGTCAGGCCACATCCTAAACACTTCGTATACACCAGACAACTTACTACTTCCTATTACTCTGCACAGGGATGGGCACCCTATGGTCCCCTTGCTTGTTTTTATAAATAAAGTTTTATTGGCACATCGTCCTGCTCATTCATTTACATACCAGCTATGGCTATGTTCCCCATCCACTAGAAGAGTGGGGTGGTTGCAGCAGAGCTTGGACCCACAAAACCAAAAATATTTTTTGTCTGCCCTGTTACGGAAGAAGTGGACTGACCTCTGCTGTACTTTGTTCATTTAGACAGGTAGTTGGATCAGAGGATTCATATAAGTGTTTGACAAGGGTGGGTGACATCAGATGCCCCTGTACTGCTTCTCATAGGGCATGAGGTAGAGCGAGAGTACTCGGTAGGTCAGCAAGCCATTATCACCCTGATGGTGATGCCAAGGGCTAAGGCCATTGTTCTCGTTAGCTACTGTCACTGACTGCTTAGCAACTTGAGGGCAGGAACCATGTTTGATCCTGGATGTAAACGTTTTTAATTTCATCTCGGTGTCATTTCTTCTGAGTTACAGATGGAGAAGTTGTGGGGTGAATTCATTATAAAGATAGTGACTGTTACCATACTTCTGCTTTGTTTTGTTTTGGCTGTACCGTGAGACTTGTGGGATCTTAGTTCCCCAACCAGGAATTGAACCCAGGACCATGGCAGCGAAAGTGCCAAGTCCTAACCACTGGACTGCCAGGAGATTCCCTATTATATTTTGTTATTAAGTGTGTTTTGGGAGATGAACTTATTTTGTTTTTTCCTATGTTATTTTCAGTCTACTTTTAAAAAAAATTTATTTATTTATTTGGCTGCACCGGGTCTTAGTTGCGGCACACGGGATCTTTAGTTGTGGCACGTGGGATCCCTGACCAGGGATCGAACCTGGGCCCCCTGCACTGGGAGCACGGAGCCTTAGCTACTGGACCACCAGGGAAGTCTCCTCAACCTATTTTATTGTGGGAAAAGTAGAGCAAATGAAGTAACAAAGCTGTGTGTGTCCATCACTCAGCTTCCACTGTTATCACCTCCTGGTTGGTCCTGCTTCCTCTCCACTCTGGCACATTCTACCCTCTCCGCCCCAGCCCACCAGTCCCAGACTGTATCTTTTTATTCATACTGTATCATCTTCTTAGCATGATATTTGATACAAAAGAACATTCACAAGAGATACGTGTTGTAAAGCAAAATGCTAGTGTGAATGCTCACGTCCCCACCCCTTAGCCAGCGACTAGAACATTCCCAGTGCCTTGAGTCTCCGTATCCGTCCCTGGCCAGTCCTCCCGCCTCCCTCACAGTTTTACTCACTCCGCTATTGCCCCGAATACATTATTTCATTTTATTTTCAAGACCTCTGAGACTCTTTGGGCCATCAGCCTGGGACAGGTGACGGAGATATCAAACGAACATCAGTGACAGGAAAGGCTACCAGCTCCCAGGGGATAGGATTTGGGGCACATCACATTCACAATCTAGTTTGATCTTTCTTCCTTTAATCGTGGTAACCGATACATGTCACGAAGTTCGTCCTTTTAACCACTTTTAAGTGTACCGTTCAGTGGCATTAAGCATATTCACATTGTTGTGCAAACCGTCACCACCTCCTGTAAATGTTATCTTTGTAATCTTTATTTTCTTTATAGGGATTACTGTCCTCCTTTTACAGGGAAGGAAACTGAGGCTGAGAGCATTAAAGTGGCCTTCCCAGGCTTTCACAGCTTGGGACCTGCACCCAGTTCTGCTGGGCCTGGGAGCCCACGCCCTCAGCAGCAGCGTTAGCTGTTCTCTGTGTATGTTCTGTCCAATATTGACATTGATCGTGCCGCTGGGCACCCAGAGCGGGGCCAGGTGAACAGGGCTCTGGGGTGGGGACCCTGACTGTCTCTAGTTTACAGATGAGGAAGTTCACGTTCAGGGAGAGGGAATCATTTGGCTGGCGGGTGCCAAGCCGGGATTGGAGCCAGGGCCATCTGATACCACCTCCCAGCTGGCATGGGGCAGGGGAGGGGGCCAGGCAAAGACTCAGATGCTTAAAATACAACACGAGTATGTGTTTTCATGGGGGACTCCCAGCCCCAGGATTGAGCCACTCAGGCAGATTGAGGACTCGTTCGTGTGCCTGAAGTCAGGGCAGGCTGGCAGCATGGTTAAGAGCCCAGCTTTGGCATTAATCTGATTGGCTTGAGTCTCTGGCCACTGCTGAGCTGGACTCGTGCTGACCTTTCCTGAGCCTCAGTTTCCTTATCTGTAAAATGGGGGCTGGTGGTGTTAGCACCGCCTTCATGCAACATGAGGACTCAGGCTTTACGGCTTGTCCGGGACTCTGACTGTGGGTGGCACGCCTAAAGTGCCCTGTAAACTTTGTTCCTATTACTCATCTTAGTGGTCTTGGGCAAATCTCTAGAGCAGAGCTTGGTAAACTTCTTTTTGTAAAGGGACATATAGTAAATGTTTCAGGCTTTGCAAGCTACTTACGGTCTCTGCCACGTATTCTTGGGTTTTCGTTTGTTTTTGTTTGTTTTTCGTTTTCACAATCCTCTAAAAATGTAGAAACGATTCTTAGCTCATAGATCTATAAAAATGGGCCATGGGCTATGGTTTGTCCTAGAACAATGGCAGCCCAATATGAGCCATGTACATCCTTTTAAACTTTCTTGGATCCATACTTTTGAAAAGTTTAAAGATGGGTGCGGTTAGCCATAGCGATGTATTTTATTTAACCCAGCATATCTGAAATATATTTTAGCATGTGGTCAGTATAGAAAAAGTTAATGAGGTGTTTTATGTTTTTTTCTTGCTTACCAAGTTTTTGAAATCCAGTGTGTATTTTACACTCATAGACTATATTGATTCGAATGAGCTGTATTTCAGGTGCTCAAGAGCCACATGTGGGGAGGGGCTACTGCCTCTGCTTCAGCTCCCCCACCTGTAAATTGGGAATGATAATATATTAACTCCCAGTGCTTGGAGATGTTGGAAGACTTATCAGGATGTAAACTCTCACCATGTACGTTTGTTGGATGGAGAGAAGTATGGGGAGGGTGGTTCAGGCAGCGAGAACAGTCTGTGCAAAGGCCCTGTGGTGAGGTATGTGATATGAAGAGAGGGGTGCAAGAGGTTGAGTTGCTGGACAGTGAACACTGAGGCTGGGAAGGTGGGCAGGGTCTACCTCATTCTGGGACAAGATCAAAGGGTGCCAGCTTGAGAATCTGCTCTTGGCTGGTTGGCTGCTTCTCAGGCCCCGGCCAGCAGGGAGGTGGCTGGGGAAGTATGCAGGCCTGATGACAGTCTGTCCACTGCTTTAGTTCTGTTTCACTGACTCCCCTGTGTCTCACCCTGCAAACTTCTCCTTAACACCAGGCTGGATACGTCTAGCCCACTTACTCACATCCTGCTACTTACTGCACTTGTCTCAGCTTGTCACAGTTCGGATTCCCAGAAGAGAATCTGATTGGTCCAGCGCAGCATTTGGGGTCAAGATGGGGTTCATGGTACGCCTGTTGATTGGCTGGACCTTGTCAGGTCTCCTCCTATCAGCTGTGGCTTCCATTGAATAGGGGCTATGGGTGGGGCAACTTCCCTACTGAGGGGAAGTGGGTGTGGTCAGTGATAGGATTGACCTGAAGAGAGGCAGGAAGGACGTGGCTTTGGGACTAACTGACCCTGGTTGTGGAGTAGGCAAGGATGATGATGCCAGGGCCTGATGACTGGGGGGATGGTGGGGATCCTGGGAGGAAGAGTGGTTTGGGGAAAGAAGCCAAGCCGAATTGGGATGTGGTGAGTCAGGGGCCCCACGTCCAGCTAGAGAAATAGCTGGCTCCTTAGAGGAGGAAGATTGGCAATGGGAAGAGACAGAGGAGGGGGTACTCTCCCCTGCTGGGGGAGGGGGTGCTCTGATGGATTTTTCAAAAACGTCTGAGAACTGGAACAGAGAATATTACATCCACAGTGAGAGGGAAAAAGACACCCCTAGTGGGGGGCCCCGCATATGCAGAAACCTGGAGGTCAGAAAGTCTGGGGCTTGTCTGCTGAGCTTTGTGAGTCTAGATGACCTGCTGGGCAGGGACAGGAGAAAGGAAAGGAGACTGAGGCAAAGTCTTGGCCAGAATATGGAATCTGCATTGGGAGCCCTGGAAGGTTTTGGAGCAGGGCAGGATGTAAATGAGCTTTTCAGTCCTTGAAAAGGATTGGAAATGGACTTTTCAATCCTTGGGTCTCTGAGCTGGCTCGCTGAGGAGCCAGGAGGGAGGATTGAGAACTGTGGTATCCTGGAAGGAGGAAAGTACTTGGGGTTGAGATGCCCATATCCCTGTATTATCCTGCCTCACTCTCTCTCTTTTAAAAAAAAAAATTTTATTTATTTGGTTGTGCCGAGTCTTAGTTGCAGCAGGCAATCTCCTTAGTTGCGACTCACAGGCTCTTTAGTTGTGGCACACAGTCTCTTAGTTGTGGCATGCATGTGGGATCTAGTTCCCTGACCAGGGACTGAACCCAGGCCCCCTGCATTGGGAACACGGAGTCTTATCCACTGCGCCACCAGGGAAGTCCCCCTCCCTCAGTCTTGTCCAGTGAAATTTCAACCAAGAACCTTTCTGGACCTCATTTTCATCAGGTTATTCTAACTCCTTTTTGTTCCCCTGGCTGATCTGAAGGATATGAAAAATTGTGGATGGAAAAGCATTTGACCAAAACCCAATAGAAGATAGCCAGTACCTGGCACTCAGGTTCCAGTGCTGCAGCAGCTGCCAGTGGCAGACATCACTAATTGATCTCAGCACTTGTTCCTGCTGAGCCTAGTGCTCAAGGCAGCCATGATCAATCAGTCAGCGTTAGTACCCGAATCCTGTCTCATCCTGTGACTCTGGATTCTTTAAATGCAAGGGCTTGTTTCTCATTCATCTCTGGGTTATCACAAAGCCCGGTGCATATTTCCCACCGTGTTCTTATTCTTATCTGTGCCTGTTAGTTGCTTTTTTTTAGAGCCACAGTTGTCACACACTTTACCTGGCAGTCCCTGGTCATCACCGAGCCTGCTCACAGAAGATACGGTCCTTCCAGGACTCATTTATTTTTTATTTATTTATTTGTTTATTATTTATTTATGTATGTATGTATGTATTTAGGCTGTGCCAGGTCTTAGTTGCGGCATGCAGGACTTCTTAGTTGCGGCATGCAGGACTTCTTAGTTGCGGCATGCGGACTTTAGTTGTGACATGTGGACTCTTAGTTGCGGCATGTGAACTCTTAGCTGTGGCATGCATGCAGGATCTAGTTCCTCAACCAGGGGTCAAACCTGGGCCCCCTGCATTGGGAGCATGGAGGCTTAGCCACTGGACCACCAGGGACGTCGTCCCCCAGGACTCATTTAGGTATCACTTCTTCGAGGAAGCATTCTTGGATTCAGATTGAGTCCAGAGTCCTTGTAGGCTTCTGGGCCACCTGCCATTAGCACATTTATTACTTGTGCTGTCACTTTTTTGTGCCTGTGTCTTGTCCCCTGCTGCTCCCCTTATTCCCTGAGATCAGATGCTGGGTCTGACATCTTTTGGTTCCCAGTGCCCAGCTGGGGCACCTACAACCCTTGGGGTGGGGATGGGGGTCTGAGTGTGCTGGATGGAGTAGAGATCGTCACTGTCCTGCCCTGCTGTGGACAGGCTGATGAAATAAATGGCCTCAGGTAACCCGTCACTTGTCTATTCTTAGCACAAGCCACAACCTCACCCTGTTTTGTTTATTTGCTTGACTGTCTTATTACCTCTGTTATGAAGACCCCAGAAAAGACTTTGTCAGTCTCGTTCACCACCACACAGTGGGGCTCAACACCATATCTAGAAGATGGTGGGTGGGTAGGTGATCAGATTTTGTCATTTCTTTGAGTCATGTAGATAGCTTGTTCCATCATACCCGTAAATCTGTAATAACTAAAACCTTGAGCCCAGAATGATTGGCCTATTTGCAGCAACATGGATGGACCCAGAGATTATCATACTAAGGGAAGTAAGTCAGACAGAGAAAGACAAATACCATATGATATCACTTCTACGTGGAATCTTAGATATGACACAAATGAACATATCTATGAAAAAGAGAAACAGACTCACAGACATAGGGAACAGACTTGTGGTTGCCAAGGGTTGGGGGAGGTGGGGAGGGAAGGATTGGAAGTTTGGGGTTAGCAGATGCAAACCAGTATATATAGGATGGATAAACAACAAGGTCCTGCAGTACAGCACAGGCAACTCTATTCACTATCCTGTGATAGAGCATAATGGAAAAGAATATGAGAAAGAATATATAAGTGTATAACTGAATCACTTTGTTATACAGCGAAAATTAACACACCATTGTAAATCAACTATACTTCAATAAAATTAAAAACAATAGCAACAACATGAATGGCCTGATTGAGAGTACAGACGGTCCCCGATGGTTCAGTTTAGGAGTTTTCAACTTTATGACGGTGCAGAGGTGATATGCATTTGAATTTTGAATTCTTTTCTCTTCCTGGGCTAATGATGTGTGCTGTGATGCTCTCTCGTGATGCTAAGCAGTGGTAGCAAGCCACCAGCTCCCGGTCAGCCACGCGGTTAATCCCAGGGGTAAACACCCAGTACGCTTACAACCCTCCTGTACCTAGCCAGCCGTTCTGTTTTTTACTTTCAGTACAGTATTCAGTGAATTACATGAGATACTCAACACTTTGTTATAAGACAGGCTTTGTGTTAGATGACGTGGCCCAACTGTAGGCTAATGTAAGTGTTTTGAGCACATTTAATGTAGGCTGGGCTAAGCTGTGATGTATTTAGGTGTATTCAGTGCGTTTTTGATTTAGGATATTTTCAGCTTACATTGGGTTTGTTGGGACGGAACCCCATGATAGACCGAGGAAGCTCTGCATCCCCAAAGCTGAGACGCTCAGACAGCCAGAAGATGTCTGTCAGCTGCAAGTCCGCTGATGCTTGTTAATGATGATGCCTTTTCCCTGAGGGGGTGTAGAGAGAGGACAGCGGGCCAGGAATTGGGGTTGAGAAGAGCAGGAATGGGGGTTGACCCTGCTGGCCTTGCCGTGTCCCTCCTCAGCTGGCGTTGCAGACGGGGCGCGAGCCCCCGCCCATCTGGCGAGTCCAGAAGGCGCTGCTGCAGAAGTTCACTCCGGAGATCAAGGATGGACAACGGCAGTTTTGTGCCACCAGTAATGTGAGCCTGCAGAGGGGCGCGGGGACTCGGGGGGCCCGGGCGGGGTGGCTGGAAGCTGGGATCCCTCTCACCTGACTCGCACTCACCTGACTCGCACTCACCTTGGGTCTAAGATGTATCTGGAAGGGGGTCTCCACCTCCCGGCAGGCTCCGCGTGGCCGCTGTGTTGGCCCAGGGCAGGAGTGGGAGTCTTGGATGTCGGGCTGCCCAGCTGTGGCAGACGAAGGAGTTCCTCAGGTGCTTCTTTCCCTCCGCAGTATTTGGGGTATTTTGGGGACGCAAAAAACCGGTACCAGCGCCTTTACGTCAAGTTCCTGGAAAACGTCAACAAGAAGGATTACGTGAGGGTCTGTGCTCGGAAACCCTGGCACCGGCCCCCAGTGCCTGTCAGGTACCATGGGGGCCGGAGGGCAGGTGGTGGGCAGGGCCAACAGGCACAGGGATGAAACATACAAGGAAATTTCCATAACATAAAATTAACCATTTAAAAGTATGCCGTGGTTACAAACAGAGGCGGGGAGGGGTGCAGAGACCCAGAGAGTGAGGCACCCAGAGCGAGGGGGACAGAGACCAGCTCAGCAGAAGTATGTGCTCAGAGCTGTGGGCTAGGCGGTGGGGGCGGGGGTCCCCCAGGAGAATGTGGCTTCCGGGAGGTGCTGACTGCAAGTCTGTGTCCTCTTCCAGACGCTCTGGGCAGGCCAAGGGCCCCGCGTCTGCCGGGGGCAGCTCCGCACCGCCCCCCAAGGCCCCAGCCCCACCTCCTAAGCCCGAGACCCCTGACAAGACGACATCCGAGAAGCCCCCAGAGCAGACGCCTGAGACGGCCGTGCCTGAGCCCCCTGCCCCTGAGAAGCCGTCCCCGCCGCGGCCTGTTGAGAAGGAGAAAGAAAAGGAGAAAGAGAGGGCAACACGTGGGGAACGGCCGCTGCGGGGTGAGCGGGGCACGGGGGGCCGGCAGACGCGGCCCGATCGGAGCCTCGCCACGGGACAGCCCGCCACCTCCCGGCTGCCCAAGTCTCGGCCCACCAAGGTGAAGGCCGAGCCGCCCCCCAAGAAGAGGAAGAAGTGGCTGAAGGAGGCGGCGGGCAGTGCCTCGGCGGGCGGGGGCCCCCCAGGCAGCTCCTCGGACTCGGAGTCGTCCCCCGGAGCGCCCAGTGAGGACGGTAAGGCCCTCGGCAGCCACGGGGCTGGTGAGGAGGCGACCCCGTGGCTTTCGGAAGGAGGCGTGGGTGGGAGCTCTCCAGAGCGCTCCAGGTAGCGTCACCAAACAGTCACAATAGGAAGTTAAAAATAACATCAGGAGCGGACAGTTACGTGGCACCTGACCACGTGACAGGCTGTCTCGTGAGTTCTTTACATATGTTGACGTGTTTGAGTTTTCACTGTGGTTCTGGGAAGGAGATACAGATATTATCCTCAAATACAGGTGAGAAGACTGAGAGACCAAGAGAGTGCAGCACGGCTGGGATGTGGCATCCCACCTGAGTTGGAGTGCGGCCAGCGGAGCCTCAGGCTCTGTTCTTCAACATTGCACTGTTTTGTCTCACAATAAGCAGTTTCTGAGGGCTGAGGAGGAGGGGGGACCAGCATCTGTCTTGGAGGGCCAGACATAGGGGTGTTCCCTGTGACTTGCTGGGTGACTCCAGGAAAGGGGCATCATCTCTTTGCACCTCAGTGACCTCATCTGTAAAATGGGTTAATAATAAAGTGAAATGGGTAAAGCATGTAGGAGAGTACTCATGTATAGTGAGCACCAGATGGGAGCTCTGTTGCTTAGAGTGATGTCTGGTTTATGATGACAATAACAGCAACAAAAATATACGTACATATGTGTCACATAAATACAACAGCTGACTTTTATTGAATGCTTATTAAGTGCCAGGCATCATTTTAAGCATTTTACACATAAACCCTGTGAGGTGGGTGCTGTAGAATTATCCTCATTTTATTTTTTATATTGTTTGGTTTCTTAGTTTTTTTGTTTTACTGTATTTGTTTATTTTTTATTCTCGTTTTAAAGATGAGAAACCTGACGCCCTGGGAGGTGACATGATTTGCTCAAGGTCACATGCTCTTTCAGGGGTAGTGCAGGGTTATCTGTTTTAATAGTGGCTAGTCAAATGAGAGAGATGGAATTATCTTTTCATCAAAGTCCTGATGAAGGTGGAAGGTTCCTAGTAAGTGCCAGATCTAGGAACGGCCCACATCCTATCTTCTCTTATCCCGTTGGCCAGAACCAGTCACACGGCCACACCTTGCTGCAAGGGAGTCTGGGAAATGTAGTCTTTTAACTGGGCAGTCGGCTCATTCCGGCCAGATGGAAGCAGTTAAAGCTGGGTCAGGGGAGGGTGCTGGCAAGAAAGCAGCTTTACCAAAGGCCCAGATTTACAGGTTTTTCCTTTGTTCTTAAACAAGTTTATAGATCTAATTCACATAGCATGTCGCTCACCTATTTAAAACGCGTAATTCTTTGGCTTTTAGTATAGTCAGAGTTGTGCAACCACCTGGCACTCAATTTTAGAACATTTTCATCGCCCCGAAAGGAAACCGTGCTTCCTTTGGCCATCACTCCCCTCTCTCCCCTCCCTCATCCCTAAGCAACCAGTAATTTACTATTTCTGTAGATTGGCCTGTTCTGGACATTTCACGTAAGGACGTCATATGATGTGCAGTCCTTTGGGATTGGCGTCTTTGCTTAGTTAGCATGTTTTTGAGGTTCATCCATGTTGTCATGTGTATCAGTACTTCATTCTTTTTTTTTTAATTGAAGTGCTGTCGATTTACGATATTATATTCGTTTCAGGTGTACAACATAGTGATTTGGTTTTTTCATAGATGATATTCCATTTAAAGTTACTGTAAAATACTGGCTGTGTTCCCTGTGCTATACATTATATCCTTGTAGCTATTTATTATAATAGTTGTTTATAGCGCTTCATTCTTTTTTATGGCTGAATACCAGTCCATTGCTTGGATATGCCACATCTTGTTTATCCATGGACTAAGCTGATGGACATTTGGGTTGTTTCCACTTTTTGGCTAATGCCGCTATGAACATTTGTGGACAGCCCAGAATTTTCTGAGCCTGTGAAATGGAAGAAACTAAACTCTATACTCCTAGGGAAGCAGTTCCCCAGTAAAGGGTCAGTATCTTTCTCTGGGCCTGGGCCTGTCTCCGTTCACCGCATTTGACCAGGGCAGGATGAGCCTGACTCAGGTCTGGATGCCCTGAAGGTTCTGCCCAGACCAGGAGGCCTCAGAACCAACCCTCTTGCTGGTCCAAGACTGGTGACCCTCCATGTGCTAGGAGCTGATGTCTCTCCTTTTTTGAGATTCACAATGAAAGTTCTAGAAAGAGGCTCTCCCCCTTCCTTTAGTCCACTCTCATCTGGCTTCCTCAGCCCCTTTCTGCAGGTGTTAATTGAGCACCTACCATGTGCCATGAACTGAAGCTTCCAGCAGTAAACAGAAAAGACAAAAACATGTATCCTCATGGGAACTTACAGTCTCGTCGGGGGAGTTGATCAGATAAATATGTTATGTAATAGAATGCAAAACAATATGAAAAATCATCCATGTAAGGCCAGGTCGGATTAAAGGCAGTAGAGAAAATAAATCTGGTAAACAGGATCCAGGCAGGATCCTGGGTTGTATTTTCAGGGGAAGGGGGGTTGTGGAAGGCTTCTATAAGTGACGTTGGAGCAGAGATCCGCATGCAACAGAGCTGGGGTGATGTGATGTTGGGAGAGAGAATGTTCTGGACTGGGTGTGTCTGAGGGTCAGGAAAGAGGCCAGCAGCTGGAGCAAGTGAGGACAGAGAAGGAACAGGACCAGATCTTGGGGAGACCGAGACCCTGGGGTTTTGTGGTCCCACTGGCAGGATTTTATCATGAGCGAGGCAGAAACCATAGGAGGGTTCAGGCCAAGGCTTGATGGGGTCTGACTCTGGCAGCTAAATGGTCACCCTGGCCTCTTGAAACAGCTGTCAGTAAGAACCGTCCATGTGGGTAAATCTTACTAAGAGCTGTTTTGGGGTCTTCCCACCCACGGCCCTCCTGTTTCTCTTCTCCCCACCACTGGTGGGTGTCCCACCAGTCCCGTCCTTGAGGAATTCCCTGGCAGTCCAGTAGTTAGAACTCAGTGCTTTCACTGCCAGGGCCTGGGTTTGATCCCTGGTCAGGGAACTAAGATCCCCCAAGTCATGCGGTGCGGACAAAAAAAAATAGAGTCCTGTCCTTGGCGTCATTGCTTGGCATTCCATAGCTCTCACTTGGCAGGCTACCACAACTTGTGCGGGCCTCAGACTTGTTTCTTCCCCTTGCCACCCTCCAGGCCTCCCCGCACCCCCCTCCTTCAGACCCCACTGAGATGGTCCTAGTTTCTCTATCTCAGACGCAGCCCCACTGGCCACCCAGTCTCCAGGCACCTCCGTCACCTCCACAGCAGGGAAGCCCCCAGCCCTACCCGTCTGGCCCTGACTGCCTCCATCCCCTCTGCTCTTTCCCACAGCCCTGGCCCAGATGCTGACCCTCCTGCCCCTCAGTCTCTGTATCCTGTCCCTCTAGCCCTGGCCTAGCCTCATCCTTTCTCACCTGGTCCATGGCCCTGGCCTTTGGCCTCACCCCTCCGATCTATCCCAGACATGGCCTCGGAGTGGTCTCTCTCCACTTAGCTTCGCCCATCCCCGCTCACACCTCTGCCATGGCTCCCTAGTACCCCTCCCTAAAAAAGCCCCTGCCCTTCCCACCTCACGTCAGAGGCCCCACATTGTCTGGCCTGCACTGACGTGTGGAGTCTCGGCTCACATCTCCTCCCTCAATCTTGCCCTTTGTGATCTGATCTCTCGGACTTGATTCACTGGCTTGAAAACCAACTCTGCTGCTTCCTTAGACTTTCCTGAAGCTATGCTGAACTGGTCAAACACAAAGTTCACCAGCCTGGAATATTCTTTCCTGCTATACAAGGCTCAGTGCATGGGTGACCTTTAACAGCCTCCCCTGACTTGCCAGGCTCAGCTCATTACGGTACCTGTGATTCACCATTAGTGTATTGTCCTGGTGTTGGAGGGTCTTCCCCAGCGGACTTGGACCCTGGTCCCTGGGATTAAGAACCCTGTCTGCCACACAGGCGGCCTCGGAGGACGTTGGGATAACGGGCCCATGTCTCCTTTTTCACCCCTCAGAGCGGGCAGTACCTGGGCGTCTGCTGAAGACCCGGGCGATGCGGGAGATGTATCGGAGCTACGTGGAGATGCTGGTGAGCACGGCACTCGACCCGGACATGATCCAGGCCCTGGAGGACACGCATGGTGAGCAGAGGCCTGGGGGCCCAGCCCCCCAGCCCCCCTCACTTGCCCCGCGTGGTGCATCGTGGGGCCGCAGCCCTTCTGACGCCCCCTCCTCGCCTTTCAGACGAGCTGTACCTCCCGCCCATGCGGAAGATCGATGGTCTCCTGAATGAGCACAAGAAGAAAGTCCTGAAGCGGCTGTCGCTGAGCCCAGCCCTGCAGGTGCTTGGGGCGGGGGGCCTTGGCCTGCGGTGTCTGGGGCCCAGAGCTCAGGCAGGGAGGAGACACGTGCGTGTCAGCCACTGTGCTGGTCCCCAGAGCATCAGGCCCTGGAGGGGGCGAACGTTGGAAGGGTTGGGCTTGGTCAGGAGGGTAGTGGAGGGACAGGCGATCCGATCCGGAGGGGGTCTCCGTGTTCCCAGCCTTCCTGCAGGTGCAGATGGAGGCGGACTGGGATGTCGCGGACGGGTCATGGTCAAGGACTCGGATGGGCTGCTGGGCAGGCCCAGCAGCGCGTGGTTGTGTAGCACAAGTCTGGGGACAGAAGGTGGACTAGGGCCTGGACCCAGGGCTCGTTCTGGGGCAGAGCATTGAGTGGATTCTGGTTCAGGCTCTTTGAATCTCAGGCTCGAGTACGAAGTCGTCTACGTAATTTCCCTTCTGGGATGGGCTGTCAGGGTGGCTCCGAGAATTCTGGGAGAGAACAGTGATCTGGCTTTGAGAATTCTGACGGGGGTGTTAGTGTGGCGCTGGGAATTGAGGGGTGAAATGTTAGGATGGCTCAGAATTCTGCCGTAGAATGTTAGTCTGCTTGGGGGATGTTACTCTAGTTCTGAGAATTCCGGGATGGATTTTAGGCCAGCTCTGAAAATTCTTGCTGGGATGTTAGTCTATGAAAACATGGGGTAAGACGTTAATCTGGTTCTAGAACTATGGGTGGGATGCTGGGATGACTCTGAGAATCCTGGGGTTGACTGTTTGTCTGGCTCTGAGAAGACGGGGTAGGATGTTGTGCTAGGGTTAAGAATTTCACTGTAGCAATGGGAATTCCCTGGTGGTCCAGTGGTTAGGATTGCACACTTTCATTGCTGAGGGCCTGGGTTCAGTCCCTGGTCGGGGAACTAAGATCCAGTGAACCCTGCAGCAACACCCTCCCCCCCCAAAATGTAGAAGAATTCCACTGCAGAACATTAGGGGTGGAATTCCACTGAGCATTATGGAGTGGAATATGAGTCTGGGTTTTTTTGTTGTTTTTTTGTTTTTTTATTAATTTATTTGTTGGCTGCCTTGGGTCTTCATTGCTGTGCGCAGGCTTTCTTTAGTTGCGGAGAGCAGGGTCTATTGTTTGTTGCGGTGCGCGGGTTTATCATTGCAGTGGCTTGTCTTGTTGCGGAGCACAGGCTCTAGGCGTGTGGGCTTCAGTAGTTGTGGCATGCCAGCCCAATAGTTGTGGCTTGTGGGGTCTAGAGCACAGGCTCAGTAGTTGTGGTGCACGGGCTTAGTTGCTCCCTGGCATGTGGGATCTTCCCAGACCAGGGATCGAACCCGTGTCCCTTGCATTGGCAGGCAGATTCTTAACCACTGTGCTACCAGGGAAGTCCTGAGTCTGATTTTATAATTCTGGGACAGAAGTTAGCCTGGCTTTAGGGATTCTGGATTTCAGGCTGACTCTTAGAATTTTGAGTAGGATGTGAGGGTGGCTGTAGAATCCTGAGTGGGTTGTTAGGTGTCTCAGAGAATCCCGGGTTGGGCCACAAAGCACATTAGAAGGGTCATCAGACAGGCCTAGGCTTCTGCTGTCCTTTGAGGAAACCAAGACACTCAAGTGCCTTTCCTGATCTGCAGTGTCCTGCGGGAAACTGAGGCATCTGACCAGTCAGGATCTGAGAACTGGGGGTGGGTCTGGGGTGTGTGGGTCCAGGGAGGTCCCCCTGACTCACTGGATTCCCTCAGGACGCCCTGCACACGTTCCCCCAGCTGCAAGTAGAGCAGAGTGGGGAGGGCTCCCCTGAGGAGGGGGCCGTGCGGCTGCGGCCAGCTGGAGAACCCTACAACCGCAAGACGCTCAGCAAGCTCAAGAGGAGCGTGGTCCGAGCCCAGGTGCTGCCGGGCCCGGGCGGGGCGGGGCGGGGCGTGGGGGCGGGGCGTGGGAGGGGGCGGGGCGTGGGAGGGGCGGCGGGGCGGGGGTGGGGGGAGGACACTGAGCAGGGGGGCTGAGGCTTCTCCACTCCACCTGCCCAGGAGTTCAAGGTTGAGCTGGACAAATACGGATACTACACGCTCTACCACTCACTCCACCACTATAAATACCACACCTTCCTGCGCTGCCGGGACCAGGTGAGCCCACGCTGGCCCCGCAGGCCTCACCCTGGGATTCTGCCCATCACAGGCTCCCCCCCGGCACCCCGGGGGACAGGTCCCCGGCCCTTCTTCCCTTGGACCCAGGATTCCAGCTCCCAGGCCCCCTCTCCCTGGGACACTGACCCCTAGGCCCCCAGCCCCGTCCCACCCCAGCTCCGTGTTTAACCCCCTGCAGACCCTGGCCATCGAGGGCGGCGCTGAGGACCTGGGCCAGGAGGAGGTGGTCCAGCAGTGCATGCGGAACCAGCCGTGGCTGGAACAGCTCTTTGACTCCTTCAGCGACCTACTGGCCCAAGCACAGGCCCACAGCCGCTGTGGGTGACCCCACCCTGGCCGGGGGGTGCTGCCTCCTCCGTGAACCGAGAATTGGGACAGAACTGTGCCCTCAGGAGCTAGCCCCTGGGCCCCATCGCTGGGGAAGGAGGGGGTCATTGGTCAGGGTGTGTCCATGCTGCCCCCACAGGGCAGGGTTCAAAGTCCGACTCCCCCCATCTCCCAAGCTCTCTCCACTCCCTCCCCATTCCTCCCACTGTCCGTTGTACAGAGAAATTATTTATATATATGTATAAATGTCTATTTAGTAATGGTTTCCCTCCCCCACCTTGCCCCAGTCCCCCCGCCACGGCCATAGCCCCGGCCCCCTCCACCTTGTACATAATGTATAGGAAAAGTCTATGTATGGTTGAGGGGGGCGGGGCGGCTTCAGAGAGCTGGGGGACCCCTTTCCCCCCCAAGCCCCCCCTCACAGGCCAAGATCTTTGCTAAAGGCCATTCCCTCCCCAGGGCATTTGGCGTCGGGTGGGAGGGGGAAACGCATCTTGTTAATTATTTTTAATCTTATTTATTGTACATACCTGGGGCGGGGGCTGGGGAGGGGGAGGGGGAGAAGGGTCCCCTCCCCCTGCCCCCCCCACTCCTTTTCTACTGCGATTTGTCTGTGTCTGCCCACCGCCCCCGTCCCACTGTCATCTGGATGTGGTTCTATTTTTTATCGGTCTCTTCTCCCTTCCTCCCTCTCTCTAACCCCTCTGCTCCTACCTCCCTACCACCCTTTGTCTCTTGCTCTTTCTTGGGCTTCTGTACAACTCAACTTGTATACACTGTGTACACACAACCAGCCAAACGAAAACCCAACGGCAAACACTTTATCTATCGGCTGGCTGGAGTGCCTCTGTCCTGCGGCGTGGGGGGTGGGCAGAGGGTCTGGACCTGGAGCCCTAGGAGGGGGTGGAGCTGGGGTCATTGTGTCCATTATGTCTTGCTGTGTGACAGATTAGGCCACCCCAAAACTTAATACCTTAAGAACAACAGACGTTTATCATTGTAGGGTTTCTGAGGATCAGGAACTTGGGAGTGAGTGAGCTGGGTGGAACTGGCTGGGGGTCAGTCATGAGGGTGCAGTCATCTTGGGTTTGACTGGGGTTGAAGGATCTACTTTTAAGGTGGCTCGCTCATCTGGCTGTTGGCTGGAGGCCTCAGTTCCTTGCCACGTGGACCGCGCCATAGGGTGGCTTGAGAGTCTTCCAGGCACAGCAGCTGGCTTCCCCCAGAGCGAGTAATTGAAGGGAGAGAGCAAGGAGGGAGCCACTCACTCTTTATGTCCCAATCTCGGACATTGTACACCATTGCTTCTGCCACCCTGTTCATTAGAGGAGGGTCACTAAGCCCAGCACACAATCAAGGAGGGGAGTCAAGGTCGACTTTGTGAAGGGAAAAGAATATGAATGTGGGGGTATATTTTTAAACCAGTACAAGCAGTGATGGGTGTCGGGAGTTAATCAGCTTTCTCTTGGATCCCTGAGATAGGCTTGAGGGTGAGTCCTTGTTCCCAAACCCTGAAACTATAAGGTCACGAGTGGATTGACATTTTAGAGGTCGGCCTGAAGGGTTGAGTGTGAATTCCTCTGTTCTTGTGCCTTCTTAGAGTCCTTGAAGAGCTTGTGGAGATGTAGACTCGTGGGTTGTTTCTCACCTCTCTTGAGTCAAAACTCATTTTTTAATAAAATTCCATGAGGATTCTAATATACATTCAAGTTTGAGGAACAATGTTCTAGCATAAAGGTGTTAAAAATTTGGAGGTTGGGAATTCCCTGGCGGTCCAGTGGTTAGGGCTCGGCGTTTTCACTGCGGTGGCCCGGGTTCAGTTCCTGGTCGGGGAACTAAGATCCCACGAGCTGTGTGTTGTGGCCAGAAAAACCCCCAAAAAACAACCATGTGGGGGTCAGCTGGCGTCTACTAGAATTCAGCCTCTAAGGTAGTGAGTAAGCCGTTGTTCTAGAGCCTGGACACATCCTCAGAAATAGACCATTGGTGTTTTAGAACTCTGGAGTCGGCACTGAGGATGGCTGATCGATTGATAGAGAGAAACATGAGACTTAAGGGTGGATCATCAGTGTTCTAGATTCTCTTGCAGGTGAAAATGAGGAAGAACCCCTGTTCTAGAACCTTGGATGTTGGCTAGACCATAACCAATGTTACCAATTCCAGAGCCCTGGTTTTTACAGAACAGAGAAGTGGTAGTTGATTCTGGGGGGCCACAGTAGAGTGAATGATGGGCCACTTAACTTTCTAGAATCACGGAGTTAAGATGAATCATTAATGTCCTTGAACTGTGGCCTGGAGCACATCACGAGTGCAGGCTCTGAGAGGGAGTGGCGTATTCAAGTCTCTGGACTGGGACATCATTGGGACCAAAGGTTCTAGGATTGTCCCAGGTTAGAGATTGCAGGGTAGAAATGGGATGAAGTGTTTAGAAGGTGACCTGTGGGGGCAGTATCATCTCTTAGGGGACAGAATTACTTTGTGTTTGGCCTTTGGAATTCAGCTGCCCAAATTTGAATCTCAGCTCCAGCATTAACCAGACAAGTTGGGTAATAGCCTCCACCCTCAGCTTTGTCATCTGTAAAATGGGCTTTTTTTCCCAAGACGAAGAAAAACAATTCGTTTGAAGCGCTGGTCAGTGCTTAGCTCCCGTTACCCCATAGCAGGAGACCCTGAGAGGCTTGGTGGAGATCCAAGAGATGGCAAGAAGGGAGGAGAGGCAGAGGACAACAAGGATGGATAAAGAGAGATTAAAACCCTGAGAGATTGGGAATCATTGACGAGGCCTGCCAAGCCCGGGGAGGGCAGGAACTGGAGACTTGCAGGGACACGCATAAACTAGGGAGATGCCAACTGGGCCATCCCAGCCTCTTCGCTGTTGTCTGATGAGCTTTGGCATGGTGGTGGCTGCAAACCTTCCAAAAATGGCCTGCCAGTTGTCATGTAGGTTTTGTACGTGTGCCTTTTTTAGGGGCAAGCAGTAGCTTTTCATCACCGCCTCAGAGTGCATCTTGGTCCTCTGAGAAACGGGGTGTCCCGGCCAAGAACTTAAACCCATTAGACAATGCAGAAAAGACTCAGGCCTTCTGCTAGCGGCGGGTCGGTGGTGGGACCCGGGAAGAGAGAAGTTGGCGTGGGACTCCCCGGTTCCTGTTGAGAGCTCCTCACCCCTGTCTGGGGCTTTGGTGGAGGTGTCAGATCTTATCAGAGAACTGATCAAAACATCCCCCTGTCCCACAGGGGAGGGCCCCGCTGAACAGAGGACCTGGGGGAGGGGGCGGAGGGTGAACACGCAGCACGATACATTTGAGCCAACCTTATTCCCAGGGCGGAAGGTTGAACCCAGGCCAAGGATTCTGTGATAAAGAAACCCGGAAAGGGGTATTTAGCTAATCATTGTTCTAATCTGGAATACAGAGGGACATTCATGTTTCTGGGGCAGGAGAACGGTGGGGCCTCCGTCATTGCTCCGGAGAGCTTAGTATGTCCCAGGCGCTGCTTTCATTCTCTAGTTGCAGATTTCGCTCCTAAGGACCTGTGGCCCTGGGAAGTAGCTCTGCAGTCACTTCTACTTTACAGGTGAGAAGACTGAGAAGCACTTCCCCCAAAGGCACCCAGCTGGCAGGAGGCAGTGCCGATTTGAACCCAGGCAGCCTGCTGCCAGGGGCCACAGATGGTCATCATCTACCCTAGAACCAGGAAACGGGTTCTGGGGTGGGTGTGATGGGAGCATTTTGGGATGGAGGCCCAGAGATTCTTTTGAGACTTAGGTGTAGGGGTTGGGGGAGCAGATCATTGACTGGTGACAGTTGTAAGATGAAGGCCAAAGTTCCAGGGCACAGGGACATCTCAGTTGAGATTTCTGGCCTGGTGTGTTGAGTAGGTGTTGGAGTTCAAAGATGCCTTGTCAGACGAGCCTGGGAGATGGGGGAATGGTGGTCTCCAGTTCTGGCTCCAGCCTTCCAGGTTAGCAACTAGAGTACAGAATTGGGGGTCCTGATTCCTTAACTAAAGTGTGTCGTCACCTTGTCTGCAGTGGCCTTAAGATGCCCCACGCTTCAGCCCCCCCACCCCCAGGAAAGAGGCTCGAATGGGATGTGTCCACACTGGCCTCCAGTTGAATTCAGGGTTTAGACTCAGATGTCTGCCTAACCGAGAACTTTGTAGAACTGAGAACTTGCTAGTTGGCTGCTTGGACACCATTCAGCTCACCTTTTCCCTCCTATAGCCAAAACACCTTTCTCAATATACAGTGGCGGTGGGAGGCAGGTGGGCAGGTTCTGTGGCAGTTGCTGTCTGTATCCAAGGTCTCAGAACCTCCTGGAACACCACTGTCCCATAGACCTTTCTGCAATAATGAGAATGTTGTATGTTTGCCCTACCCATTCGAGTAGCCACTAAGCCACATGTGAATATTGAGCTCTTGAAATGTGGCTAGGGTGACTCAGGAACTGAGTTTTAAGTTTTTAAGTTAGATTGAAATAGCCACATGTAGCTTCCGGCTGCCAGACTGAAAGGTGTAGGTCTAGAACTTTCCAGGGGAGAAAAAAGTTTTTTCCAAACGTTAATGCTTTTTTTTTTTTCTCTTTTGGCCACCCTGCATGGGGAATCTTAGTTCCCTCATCAGGGATGGAACCTGCGCCCCCTGCAGTGGAAGCACTGAGTGTTAACCTCTGGACCGTCAGGGAAGTCCCCCTCAAACATTAATCCTCATCCCAACAAAAAGCCCACGGAAACAGTAAAGGGTGGAATTGCCCCGTTGGAGGGGACGTCGGGGTCCAGACGCCTGGCCCGGCTTGTTCTGTGTCCCCTGCCCCTCCCCCAAGCAAAGGTTCCTAGATCCAGTGGTTCTCGGTGGATGGTTCTTCGTGGAGGGAGGCTTTAGCGTGTGTCTGTGCAGCCTGAGTTCACCCACCTCCCCTGCCCTTTTCCCTTTTTAAAAAGCACCTTCTGACGTTGGCAGTGATGTTTATTTCTCTGGGGGAGGGGAGTTATATACAGCAGTGACCCGGATGCCTGGGAGCCCTCACCCTGGGGCTCAGGTGGGGTAAGGAGGCAGTGGCAGAAGGCACACAGTGGTGATGGCCCCCGGAGGAGGCCAGGAGTCGTGGGTGGGGGTGTAGTGCATCCTGGGAGACCCAGGTGGGGCAAGTGGCTTGGCGAGGGCAGCTGGTCCCGAGAGCTCCGGCCGGTTGCTCCTCTCCCATCCCTACAGGAGGATGCAGGGGCAGCCCCCATCCTTCTTCCTGGGGGCGTTGGGTGGGCAGGGTGGGCGCTCTTGTTCCTGGTACTTCCTGTGGGAAGAGGCTGATGAGCTTGGGCCACAGGGAGGGGGAAGGAGGACGACGGGAAGGGGTGCAGCTCACCGGACGGCCCGCACCAGCTGCTCGAAGGCCTCGTCCACGTTGAGGCGCATTTTGGCCGAGGCCTCAAAGTAGGCCACGTGGTGGGAGGCGCTGAAGGCGGAGGCTTCAGATCGGGGCACCTGGGGGTGGGACACAGGGGAGTTGGATCCCTGCATTCAAGGCTGGTCCCAGAGACTTCCCTGGTGGTCCAGTGGTTAAGACTCCTAGCTCCCAGTGCAGAGGGCCAGGGTTCGTTCCATGGTCAGGGAACTAAGATCCCATATCCCGTGTGGTATGGCCAAAACGGCTCGTCCTAGCTGGGGGAGGCAGAAAGACACACTGTGCTCTAACTGGGGTTACATACTGTGGGGGCTCAAGAGGAGAGGGAAAGTTTCAAGAAAAGGTCCAGGAAGGTCCTGGTAGAGATGTCCAGAGGGTTGGCTGGGTGCCATCTAAGTAAGGAGTCAGGGAAGTCTCCAACGACCTTCGCCTGTAACTGGATTGTCAGAAACAGAAAAGTCAGGGTGTTCCTGGCAGAGGCCCAAGTAAAGCTCCAAGGCTTTGGAAATCCCCAAAGGCTTCATCGAAAAGATGAGTTCTGTGTGGAAATCACATAGTCTGTGTGTACAGGGAAACGGTGAGAACAGAGAAAGGAAAGGCAAGACCGTGGAGGGCATCCAGGGCCAGGTGGCGGAGCTGGGGTGCCGGTGGGCCACGGGAGGGCTGTGAGCAGGGGAGGGGCAGCCGGAGTAGGAGGCTGCCTGGAGGGGAGAAACAGGAGGCTGAAGCCAGGGTCCAGGGAGGAACAAGAGGAGGGGACAGGACAGAATGTTGGGGTTGGTTGACCCTGGGGGAGGTGCCCTTTTTGCCATCCAGCCACCTCTCCTGAGAACTCCTGTGTGCCACGCTGGGGACTGGTCCAAGGTGGGGGCAACACGTCTTGGGTGTGTAACAGCGGACGGGGGAAGCCAGAGGAGGGTACTGACGTCAGGAGACTCAGGAGGTGCACCAGGCTGAGATGGGGTCCAGTGGGGTGGGGTGGGGAGGGGGTCCCAGACCTGGCGCTGTGTCTCCAGATCTGCTTTGTTCCCGACCAACACGATGGGGAAGTCGTCTCGGTCCTTGACTCGGAGGATCTGCGTGAAGAGCTTGCCCACTTCGTTGAAACTGTGGATGAAGCCAGAGGTCCAGACAGCTGCCCGCCCCGAGTCCTCCCTGTTCTCCCCACCCCCCACCCCCCGCCCTCCATCACTCTCACCTCTGCCGGTCATTAATGGCAAACACCAGCAGGAAGCCGTGGCCGGCGCGCATGTACTGCTCCCGCATAGCACCGAACTCCTCCTGGCCAGCGGTGTCCAGGACTGCGGGGGGTGGTAGGGAGGCGAGAGGGGCCTCCGTGGGGACGAGGCTCCCGCCAGCCACCCCCATGAGCCCTCAGCCCTGCCACCCTCCCCCCACCCCCATCTCCCCTGCCACCCTCACTGTCTAGTCGGGCTGGGACGCCATCCACCGTGCAGATCTTCGTGTAGGAGTCTTCAATAGTGGGGTCGTAGTCAGACACGAAGTAGGACTGGTGGGGGGGGGGGGGAAGGACATCTTTACGGCAGTGTCCCAGCAGAGGTGATGTAACCCTGCCTCCGAGCCCTGACGTTCGGTCCCCCTCCTTCTGTTTCTCTTCCCCTCTGAGTGTCCCCCTCTCGGGGTCTCTGTCCCTTTCCCGTTGCCCTCCCAAGGCTCCTCTCTCTGTCCCCTGGTCCTCTTTCTTTCTCTGGTGTAAAGTACATTTCCCACATTGTGATTACATTCCGGCTGTGTGGCATTGAACGAATCGCGTCCCTTCTAAATCACTTCCCCTCTCGGAACCTCAATTTTCTCATTTGGAAAATGATAAAAATAGTACTAGGCTTAATCCAGTGTTTGTGGGATTCAGGGAAAACCCCTGTTCAGTATTTAACATATCACCTGGGCATAATAGGTGCTCAGTTATCGGGAGCCTGTTGCCTGCCTATAGCTCTCCCTCCTCCTCCTCCTCCTTTTCTTTTCCCTCTTTTTTTTTTTTTTTTTCTTCTTCCTCCTTCTCCTTCTCCCTCCTCTCCTCCTCCCTCTCTCCCTCCTCCTCCTCCTTCTCCTCCTCGGGCAGCTTCCAGTGTCTCCTCCCAGGGGAAGGTCCCGGTTCCAATCCGGCTGCGGAGAAGCTGCCCCGCCCGCAGGCCGGGCCCTTCCCTTCCTGCCTGGGTCCCGCCCGCCTCCAGCCAGGCTTTGGGCCAGCTTTGGGTCTGCCCGTGGGTGCAAGGGGCCCAGGGCTGGGGCCTTTCTCTACACAGACAGAGGCTCCCCGTGCAGGTGCCGGTTGGGGTCTCTTGAGCAGCCTGGGGCCCAGGGGCCTCTGTGATAGCATCTCAGTAGCAGACACCTTTCTAGGGTTTCGCTGAGGTGGGAGGGTTTCCCTCGCGAATGGGGTGGAAGTTTCCTGGGCAGGGGTGGATTCTCAGGAGAGAAGTGGTAACTTGGCAGCTGGGGGTCTGCAGGTTGCATCCTGCCTGTTGGGGGATGCTTGGTGAGGGAGGGTGTAGGGACATGGCCCTGAGGGGATTAGAGGTGTGTCTGCAAAGTACATAGGGAGAAGCTCAGGGGTGAGAACTGGGGGCTCCGGAGCATTTCTAGAGTCTAGAGAGTCTTAAAGACTCTGAGACACATTTAAGATATCAGAGAAACTCCCAAGGAGCAGGCGTATCTGGGGGTGTCAAGAATCTGGGGGCTTACTCCATGAAGATGATTTGGGGGCTAGCCAGAGTTTCAGAGAGGGGCTTGGGGAATCGGAGTGGAGGAAAACTCAAGATGGAGGAGTGGTTGGTTTTCCTTGGGGAAGGGTGGGGGTCTGGGTCTGGCGGGATGGGGGATCCCCAGAACTTGGGGGTCTTAGAGTTCTATGGAACAGCCAAGAGGGAGGATCTTTTTGAAATCTCTTTGGTCTCAGGGTGCCTCTCTCAGGACTGGATGGTCCTAGATGGGCCTCAAGGGCAAAGCCTGGGCATTATTTCTAGTTTCTAGGGGCGGGGGGTCCCCGAAGGGGCTACTCATCCAGACTGGGGGAATCTCAAGGGCATTGGGCACAGACATTCTCCCACTTAGGTTCCGGGTAGCTCGGAGGGGAAGCTGGGATCTGAGATTTGGGGGAGATGGGGCTTAGGGTGGGGGGAAGTGGTACCTAGGGGGGACGGGACCCCATGAGACTGCTTAGGGTCTGGAATGGGGTGACTCTTCTGGATTTAGGGTGCTCCCAGGAGGCACCCAGGGTCAGGTCAGCAGGGAAGCAGGGTCTTGGGTACTGGGAGTAGGGGTGGTGGGTCTCAGGATACAAGTACAGGAGGAACGTCCCTCCTGTGGGGGGGTGGAGGCCCTGCGGGGCTCAGGGTCACATCTGAGGGGATTTTCTTAAGATCAGAAGGCCTCATAGGAGGGTTTCAGTGATGGATCGAGGGGAAACCGGAGTCTCAGGGATCCCGCAAAGGGCTCAGTTCTGGGTCCCGGGGGCACCCCCCCGGGTGAGGGCCCACTACCTGGATGAACTGGATGGTCAGCGCGCTCTTGCCCACGCCGCCGCCGCCCACGACCACCAGCTTGTGTGTCTCGCTGGGTGGGGGGTCCCCGGGCCCCGGCCCCCCGCCCCGGGGCCGCCCCCGCCCTGTCCCGGACGCCGCCCCGCTGCTCATGTCGCCACCGCTGCCGCTGCCGCCGCTACCGCCTGGGGGGGGGGGAACCGGGCGGGGCCTAGGGGGTGGGCCACGCTAATAAGGCTACTGCATAATCATGAAGTCCAGCAAGAAGGGCTCCTGTCTCGGGACACTTAAGGAGGAGGCAAGGCCAGAGAAAAGGAGGAGCTATGCTAATAAGGGTAGAGGAAAGGCCTTCGCTGAGCAGGGGAATTCCAAGTGGGGCGGGGACATGCTAATGAGAGAACTGTGCGCACCAGGAGCTGCGCCACGCGCTCTCGGCTGGCGCGCCATCTGGGGGCGGGGATATGCTAATAAAGCTCTCGTTCTCTCGGCGGACGGGTAGGGAAGCTCGTTCGGGGTGGGGCTATGGAAATGAGGAACCCTGTGATGCAGCTTCTCAGCGCACCATTCCTGAGGCCTTGCTCTAGTAGGCGGAGCTCGCGGACTCCCGTGCGGCCGTATATAGGCGCGCTCCGAGAAAGGAGCAAGTCCTGAGTGGAAGCTCAACCTACGTCCTGGGATCCTAGCCAAACTCCCGACCCGGGTGTCTGGGCTAGATGCTGGAGGCTCCGCCCGCTAAGGGACCCAGGCTTCCGGTTCCCGCTGTCCCAGCCAAGCGGAAGACAGACTGGGAGGGAAGATGGGGCCCTGGAGGGGGACAGCGGGTAACTGGGCAGGGAGGGGCCGTGAAATCACTGCATTCCTAATCCATGAGCCAGTTCGCCCAAGCCGGGACGCCTGGGTTATGAAGGGTCTTGGGGTCAAGATTTCTGGGTCTTGAAGGAGGAAGAAGCTGAGGGCCCAGACCTCTGGGTCCCTAGGAGAGATCAGGGCTGGAGGTTTGGACTCCCAGGTGCCCGGAAGGAGGGGACCTGGGGGTCCTTACTAGTAGCTTCGGTAAAGGAGGGAGCTGAGGGCCCGGACTTGGATCCAGGGTTTGGAGGGGCTGGAGACCCAAAATTCTGGATCCGAGGGAGTCAGGGTGGGGAATCCGAACATTTGGGTTAGTGTAAGGTACTTGCTTGGGACCAGGAATGGTCTTTTGAGGGCCCGACTTCTGGATCTAAGAGGAAAGAGGGCTCGGACTTCTGAGTTCCAGGGAGGAGGGAAATGTGAATCCGGGCTCCTCTGAGTGAGAGGAATCGGAATTTGGACTTTCCTGTCCTAAATGAGGAGGAGGCTGTAGGGCCGGGCTCCTTGATTCTAAATTTAGAGAGGACTTGGTATCTGGATTCTGGGATCCCCAGAATGTGGGCGGGGCAACTCCCAGCCAGTCCGGCTTTTTTTTTCCTACGGCCCACTTCGCGGAACTACAACTCCCTTGCATCTCTCACGCTGACCGCTCTTTCCGTCACTTCCTTTTCCGCCGCTCTTTCCGCGCGCGTGCAGGGCACTATGGGGCCTCATCGCGGGCTACCGCAACCCCGCCCACTTCACCCCTCACCCCCTTGCTGTCCCCGCGCGGCAGAGGCGACGCGCGGACTACGCCTCCCGGCGTGCGTCGCGCGCACCCTGCCCATGCGCCCCGTTGGCTGCTGGGAAACTGAGTCCAGAGCCTTCCCACCAGCCTTCACGGTACCGTGCTCGGTACTTGAAGTCCCGGCAAGCTCGGCGGCGTTTTAGCTCCACCCCTCTCCTCCCTCTGCTCGCGAGCCCCGCCCCAGCCCGCCCCGCCCCGCGCCGGGGCCGGAGCCGCAGCCCGAGCGGCGGGGTAAGATGGCGGCGGCGGTCCGGGCCGCGGGGCTCGGGCCTATCGGGGTGGGCGGGGCGGAGTCGGGTCGCTAGTTGTCCCAGGGTCCTCCCGGCACGCCGCAGGGCCTGGAGGGCTTAGCGGGGCGGCCTCGGGCCCCGTAGCGGCGGCGGAGCCTGGCGCCGAGCGAGGGGCCTTCCGAAGGCCCCGGGACGCGACTGTGGTGCCGGGGGGCATCCACGGGGCGTCCCCGAGAGGACTGGGGGCGTCCACAGGGCCTGGACTGAGACTGAAGCCTGCCTTTCATCATGTAGCTGGCTTGGGTCATTTCTGTAGGCACTGTTGATCGTCTTTATGAGCTGACCAGAGGCTAGGGTCTGTTTAGAGGGTTCTGGGGCCATCTTGAGATCTTGAGATATGTCCCAGGGGTGAAGGAGATCTGCAAGAGCTGGAGAGTATCTGCAGAGCCAACTGTAGCGTCTGGGCTACGTCTGTTAGGGCTGCGAAGTGTCTGCATAGGCTGACCTGAGGATGCGCTCACCTACATTGGTCTGGGGCCATACAGCTGGGCCTGGAAGAACTGTTTCAGGGTTAGGAAATCTTTTATAGCCACCCAGAGAAGCGGGATGTACCCACTAAGGAAGGGAGGCAAATATGGAGATGTGCTTAGAGGCCTGGATGGCTCTCCAACTTTCTGGGGAGTGTCTAATCTGGGTGACAGGAGGCTGGGGGCAGTTAGAAGGACCTGGAACCATCTAGGTGGCTTTGAGTGTGACTGCAAGAGTGCAGTCTCTATGCCTGGAGCAAATTCGGATGCCTTTGGGGGCCAGATAATTGCGTAGAGAATAAGACAATGAAGAGTGTTGGAAATTTTGCCCAGCTGTATAGTACTTGCCCTTTAGAGAGTAATTCAAATGCAAAATGTTGAAAAATTCTCTGTGACCCTGAGGCTACAGAGAGAGTTATAGTTAGCCCCCTTTGGCCTGGGAAAGTCTATAGGATTGTCTAGCGTCATCTAGTGCCATGCTTTTCAAACTCTTGACCTTGATCTACAGTGAGAAATACATTTTTTCATTTGAGACCCAGCGTACACAGTCATATGAATTTAATACTCAAGTCCCATTAATTAATATTTCCATTTGTGATGTATTGTGAAGAATCTTCTACTGTGTTTGATTTGCTTTCATAACAAGCTATTTGTGAAACTAAACTGTTACCAAGACAATAGTTTGGGAAACTGATCTACAGGGACCTAGCATTGTCTGCAGAGCCTTCTCGGGTCTAAAAGACCCAAGGAGCCGAGGGTGTGTCTGCAAAGCCTGGGGCATGTCTAAATGCACAAGGGAGGATCTTCATACCCCAGAGGGTTTGGGGCTCTGTGGGGCTGTAGTCAGCAAATCTTGATTAAGCTTCTCTTACGGGACAGACACTTTTCCGGTTCAACGCAGCATGTGCTACCCCCCACCTCCTATCCCCAGAGGTGCTGGAGAGCAGCTCCAGGCCTGGGAACATCCAGAGGGGCTTATCAGGGTGTCTTATGAGAGGTGTCTATGGGAGTTAGGGAAGGAGCTGCAGGCTCTTAGAGAGCTGGGAGGCAGCATGGAAGAGCTTTTTGAAAATCTGGTAGGAGGGAGACCCGGGACCAGGGTCTCTCTTTCTTTTTTTTTTGCAGCTCTGCAACTGAGAGTGTGCTGGAGACCTAAGTAGGGGAAACCTGGGCGTTAAAAGCTAAGAATAATTATTGTTACTCTGTATAGAGGGCTTGGGCTGTTAACTCTGTGTCAGGAGTCAGTCTCCTTTCAATTCTCCCAGGCTTTCTCTGAGTTAGATACTCCTATTGGGCCCACTTAGAGATAAGTGGGGAATCAGGGGTTAGGGGTGTTGAAGCTTTCTAGGAACCGTGGGACCAGCACTATTTTCAGAGTAGGAGATTTGACGGTTGCAGGGGAGCCTACAGCTGAAATATTCATATTTTCTGAAGCCCTAATCAAGACCCCCATCAGTCTGAAGAGTGATCTTTCAACTTCCATATAACCTAAGAATTTATGTGCCATTGCAAAGCCTTCAGCCGCGCAGATAGGTGATCTGCAGGGGTCAGATGGGTGATCAGAGGGTGCTCCCTGTGGTATCTGGTGGACAGCATTTCCAAAGTTCGTGTTTTCATTTTCAAAGTGGTATACTGGATTTTGTAGGTCATTCTAGTTCCGTCTTCCATGTGTAAATATATTCTGTTGGGTCCCTTACCATCGAGGAAAATCGATGCTTTAGGAAGCGATGTGGTGTTTGAGGCACACTCAGCACACAGGCACGTATCTCAGTTGGGGAAAGATGGGTTTAGGAGACTTCGGGATGCAGTGTTTGAAATCACAACTCAACAGAAAAAGTCTTGGCTCCCATGAAGGCAAGCTTCCATGAGGTGTTAAAGTTTCGTTGTGGGGGAAGCTGCGGGAACTGGGGTGTGGTGTGTGGAAATAGGCTGGGAAGGCCTCCTTTGACAGAGGTGGCAACTGAAATTCAGACGAGGGGAGAGAGTTGCTCCAGTCCCTCTAGTGTCTGCACTGGGCCTGGTACTTGCCCAGGCCTGGGATGAGGTGGAGGAGGGGAGAGATGCTGAAGGGGATGCTTAAGGGGGATGCAGTGTTGGAGGCCCCTGAGGTCCTCACGTCCATCTTCTCCGTGCACCACCTGACGCTACCATGTCCTGCCCACCAGCCTCTACTCCACACTCTCCCCACCTCCACCCCCAGGTGACCATGGAGGAAGAAGATGAGTCTCGAGGGAAGACAGAGGAGTCAGGCGAGGATCGGGGTGATGGTCCACCAGACAGAGACCCTACGCTTTCTCTTTCTGCTTTTATCTTGGTGAGGCTGCCAGACGCCCGGGGCCAAGGGAAGGAGGGGCCAGGAGTCCAGATTCCAGGGCCCTGACTCCTGGACCCTCGGGGGAGGAGGGGTCGGGGGCCAGAACTCTTGGCCCGTCCGTAGGGTTTGAGTCTGGTTGTAGGGGTGTCTGGAGTGGCTGTCTCCCAGCAGCAGAGCTCGTGATCTTTTGCACGTGTCCCCTGACTGCTCTTTCTTTCCACCCTGTTCACCCTCACCTTTCCTTCAGCGGGCCATTCAGCAGGCGGCGGGAAGTTCCCTGCAGGGGGATCTGCCAAATGATAAAGGTATGCCGGCTTTGGCTTCCGGTTCCGCCTAACCCGCCCCCCATCTCTGCATTCCTCCTCCTAATCTCATTCACATACACTTCCCTGAGGCCCCCAGGGCGCCACCCTCGTGCTGGCACAGGGAGCGGATGGGTTAGACTCCATGGCTGCCTTGGAGGGGCTCACAGTCTGGCGGAGGGGAGACCCAGTCCCAGCACAGAAGTAGCCCAGGGCACCGCAGGAGGGCAGGAGGCCAGCTAAGCTGGTGTGAAGGGAGATGGGGTCCGGGAAGGCTTCAGCGAGGACGTGACAGGTGACCTGTGTCTCGGAGGCTGTATGAGCGTTGCCTGGTGAAGAGGGACGTTCAGTAGGCAGGGGCGGCAGCAGCAGGCATGCAGCCCAGGGGCCACGTTGCTGGACTGAGTTGTGGGTCTTTGGGGCTGGCGGGCAGAGGGTGTTGGCGGGAAGGGAGGCAGGAGTGCCCCTTGGGGACTGGATCACAGCAAGGCTCCAAAGCCAAGCTGACTTGTCTGGACTTCATCCTGAGGGTGGCTGGGAGGACAAATGGGTGAGAGGTTTGGTGCTTCGAGAGAATGTTGGGGAGGTCCTTCTGGGACCCAGGTTGGGAGGCAGTTGGATGCAGGCCGGGAGAGTTGGCCGGAGCTTGGTTCCCTTGTCAGGAGCTAGGCAGGCTCTTTTCCCTCTGTCCCATAAGGTCTCTACATCTAGTCCCCTGTCTCCAACCTCCCATGCAAATCTCTCTCCAGATGGCTCTCTGTGTCATGGCCTTCGATGGAGGCGCTGCCGGAGCCCACGGTCAGAGCCCCGTTCCCAGGAATCAGGGGGGACTGACACGGCTACTGTGAGTAAGAAGAGGGGGCTAGGGACCTGGACTTCTGGGGCTGGGGGAGGAAGGTCTTTGGGGCCTGGATCCCTGAGATGGGGAGATGGGGTTGGGGACTCAGTCTGCTTGCTCTGGGGTGCTGATCAGGGGCAGTATTGGAGGGTCTGAGGGCCTGGTTCCTTGGGTCCTGGAGGCAGTCAGGTTGAGGGACTCTGTTGAATCCACATGTTTCCATAGGGTCTCAGATGTCTGGGTTACTGAGAGGTTAGGGCCTGTGTGGGTCCTCACATGAGCAGGGACAGGGTGGAGCCCCTCGTGGCCTATTCCAGGTGTTGGACGTGGCTGCTGACGGCCTCCTCGTGGGGCTGGTGAGCGTCCTGGATCCCCCAGATACCTGGGTTCCCAGCCACCTGGACCTGCGGCCTGGCGAGTGAGTATCTGGGCAGCTGGAGTGGGAGAGGCCCCCAGCGTGGGACTTGGACGCACCTTTGATGCTCACTCACCCCATCTTGCAGAAGCGAGGACATGCTGGAGCTGGTGGCCGAGGTCCGAATTGGGGACAGGGATCCGGTCCCTCTTCCCGTACCCAGCCTGCTGCCCCGCCTCAGGGCCTGGAGGACGGGCAAAACGGGTATGTGGGGCCAGGGCCAAGTTGGCAGGTGGTCAGCCTTGGCGTTGCACGAGCGTTCGCTGTCGTTGGTAGTAATAGTAGCGATGATTATGCCGTTTAGACAAAATCTGTACTTTAACAGCTTTTTCCTGTTAGACTTCAGTAAAGGCTGTGTGCACGTGCAGATGTGAATAAAGCTGAAACTGACCTGAGAGCTGCCACGTGGGAGCAGTTAGTGCACGTCCAGGGCTCTGCACAGCAGTGTAACTGCGTTAGGAATTCATCTCCCCAGGACGAGGGACTCCCAGCATCTCTGACTCCCAAGAGGAGAAAGGTCTGAAAGAGGGAAGTTGCTTGCTCGAGGTGGCACAGCCAGTTGCTCAGTGGGGGCCCTGGGCCCTGAGCTCGGGGCCTTCTGTGTGTAAAGCCGGAGTTTTTGACTTCCGCTATGTGCGTCTTTGTGAGGGGGTCTGCTCCCCAGCTCCGCACGTGGTGGTAAGCCCTTGAGTGGCGTAGAGCAGAGGGTCTCAAACTCGAAAGGGCATCAGAATCACCATGGAGGACTGGTTGATCCACAGGTCGCGGGGCCCATCACAGGGTTTCTGATTCAGCAGGTCTGGGGTCGGGCCCAGGAATTTGCATTTCTAACTCACTCCCCGGCGAAGCTTTTGCTGTTCTCCCGGGACCCTGATGAGAACCTTGGGTTTAGACTTCCCTTCTGCATGTGCACAGATACCTGGGGAGGGGCGGAGAGGAGAGGAAGACGTAGCAGTAGGTCAGCTACGAGCAACTGTTCTGCCAGAGGCTCACACACCCTCTGAACCAGTTCACGTTTTTCTTGCCCTTTTTTTTTGCTTATCCATTTTTTTTCTCATCCAAGTAAGCTGCATGACTTACTTATCCATTAGGCTCAGGGGACATGGTGCCCAGGGCCCACTGCACTCTTAGGGGCCCACAAAAGTATTTTCATTTCTTTTATTACTTTAAAAATTTTTATTTATTTCTTTGCTTGCACCACGCAGCTTGTGGGATATCAGTTCCCCAGCCAGGGATTGAACCCAGGCCCTCTGCATTGAAAGCCCATAATCCTAACGACTAGGCCGCCAGGGAATTCCCTCTTCATTTGTTTTAAAATCAGAAGCCATAGGGGATAAGTAAACAAGTGGACGGGACAGTGTTCCAATCAAACCTTATTTACAAAAACAGACGGTGTGTGGGAGTTGGCCCCTGGGCCTTAAGTGATATCCATAGGTGTGTCTGGAACCTAATAGCTGTTTTCAGTAGGACTCTGGAGTTCTGTTTTGTTTTCTTGTTTCAAGTGTTCTCTGGTTTTCGTTCAGAAAATATTAGGAACACAAGAAAAAGAAAAGAAACTCACCTGAGTCGTATCCTGAAAAAACACTATTTGTAAAGAGCTGTGTCTCATGTTTGCAGACATTTGCCTTAGGCAGTGGTAAAAACAGTCAGGATAGTCAGGGTAGTCAGAGCTGGTGCTCAGCAAGTCCTTGAAGGCAGGGGTTTTTGTCTCTTGTCTGCAGTTCTATTCTCAATACCCCAAACCGCACCTGTTAGATTGGCAATCAGAAAAAATGTGTTGAACGACTGAGCAAACTCCCATTTTATAGATGAGGAAGCTGAGGCAGACAGCAGTTGAGTTACTCGCCCTCCGGCATGTCGAGGGTGAGGGCTGGAGCCCGGGATCCGGGTCGGGAGGTGGCTCTGGCGCTGCCCTATCAGCCCCGGGCTTTCCCGGCACTGTCCACATGACCGTGCCAGTGTCTTTGCTCCGGCAGGAACCTGGCAGTTACATGTGGTTGAGAGAGTGGCCTCTGGACTCCGATGTGTGTGTCTGAACCCTGGCTGAGCTACCCACCCCGGGGCAGTCTCGCTCATTTCTCTCCAGATGTGTGACTAGCTGAAACTGTGAAGTGCTTTGAAAGCAAGGTCTCGGGAGGGCGGACGAAATAATGGAGGAAAGCACTGTGGCTGGCCTCGTTAGTGATGTCTGAGTCCTAAGTAGATGTCGCCCCTGGAATGGGGATGATCACAGAGTGACAAGGATGCCGTGAGGACTCAGGCTGTCAGGCATCACCAGCTCTGCCACTTCCTGAGTCTAGAGAAGGAGTCTCACCTTCTCAGCCTCATGGAAGGCCTTCTGTACAGAGGCATAGATCCCCACATGAGGCAGCCAGCCCAGCAGGCAAGGGCTTGGCCTGGCAGGTGGTCTCAGAGGTTGGAACCCCGGCTCTCCCATCTCTGCCTGTGCCTCCTGTGGGAACATTGCTGCAGTCATTGGTCAGGGCATTTTGGGGCTGCAGGCCACCCTGTGTCTCAGGATGTGAGAGCACAGACTCGGGGAGCCACGTTCACCAAGTTTGCACCTTGACTCCCTGCTGCTGACTGCACCAGGGGAAGAGGCTGCTGCGCTCTGTGGCCCAGTTTCCTCCTGGGACCCTGGGTTGCAGTACCTACAGCGTGGAGTTATTAGGAGTGTCCTATGTGTTGACACACGTGAAGCACTGGGAGCAGTGCCTGCTGGTGAGGCGAGCGCTGAGTGAGGGGGACCAGTCGATGGGGTGCTATCCTGCCTGCGGCCCCTCCGCCGCACCGGGATAGGCACCTGACCGCCTTTCTGTCTCGGCTCTTCCCTTGCAGTTTCTCCGCAGTCTCACTCTTCCCGACCCACCTGTGCCCGCCACCTCCTCACCCTGGGCACCGGAGACGGGGGCCCTGCCCCACCCCCTGCCCCCTCCTCTGCATCCTCCTCACCTTCCCCTTCCCCCTCATCATCCTCTCCTTCCCCGCCTCCCCCTCCACCACCACCAGCCCCTCCGGCCCCTCCTGCACCCCGGTTCGATATCTATGACCCCTTCCACCCCACCGACGAGGCCTATTCCCCACCACCTGCTCCGGAACAGAAGTACGACCCCTTTGAGCCCACTGGCTCCAACCCCAGCTCATCGGCGGGGACCCCCTCACCTGAGGAGGAGGAGGAGGAGGAAGAGGAGGAAGAAGAGGAGGAGGAAGGCCTGTCCCAGAGCATCAGCCGCATCTCGGAGACCCTGGCGGGCATCTACGATGATAACAGCCTGAGCCAGGACTTCCCAGGTGACGAGAGCCCCGGCCCGGACCCCCAGCCCCTGCAGCCGACTCCAGCCCCTGCCACACCGCCCCAGGCCGACTCCACCCGGGCCGACGGAGCCACCCGCAGGCGAGTCTTTGTGGTGGGGACGGAGGCGGAGGCCTGTCGGGAAGGCAAGGTCTCCGTGGAGGTGGTGACAGCCGGTGGAGCCGCCCTCCCACCGCCGCTGCTGCCGCCGGGCGACTCAGAGATTGAAGAGGGCGAGATCGTCCAGCCCGAGGAGGAGCCCAGGATGGCGCCCTCCCTCTTCCGGGCCGGCGGCCGGGCCGCACGACCCCCTCCCGCGGCCCCGGCCCCCGCCGCGGCCCAGCCCCCGCCCCCGCCGCCCGCCCCCCGGGCGCCCGAGGGGGACGACTTCCTGTCGCTGCACGCGGAGTCCGACGGCGAGGGCGCCCTGCAGGTGGACCTGGGGGAGCCGGCCCCCGCCCCGCCCGCCGCAGACGCGCGCTGGGGCGGCCTGGACCTGCGCCGCAAGATCCTGACGCAGCGGCGCGAGCGCTACCGGCAGCGCTCGCCCTCCCCGGCCGCCGCCCCCGCCGCCGCCGCCGCCCCCGCCGGCCCGCCCACCCGCAAGAAGTCGAGGCGGGAGCGCAAGCGGAGCGGCGGCGACGCCAAGGAGGCCGCCTCGTCCTCCTCCGCTGCGCAGCCCGCCGCGCCGGCCCCGGCCTCCCCCTGGGACTCCAAGAAGCACCGCTCCCGGGACCGCAAGCCGGGCTCCCACGCCTCGTCGTCCGCCCGCCGCCGCTCGCGGTCCCGCTCCGCCCGCCGCCGCTCGCGGAGCACCGACCGGCGCCGCGGGGGCAGCCGCAGGTCCAGGTCCCGGGAGAAGAGGCGGCGGCGGCGGCGCTCAAACTCCCCGCCCCCGGCCACCTCCTCGTCGTCGTCCTCCAGGCGTGAGCGGCACCGCGGCAAGCACCGGGATGGCGGCGGCAGCAAGAAGAAGAAGAAGCGGTCGCGGTCCCGGGGCGAGAAGCGGTCTGGGGACAGTGAGAAGGGCCCTGCCCCGGCCCAGCCGCCCTCCGGCTCCACCTCCTTGGGCGGAGAGCGAGACAGCCGCCGCCGGGGGGCCGTGCCGCCCTCCATCCAGGACCTCACGGACCACGATCTCTTCGCCATCAAGCGGACCATCACCGTGGGCCGGCCGGACAAGCCTGACCCCCGAGGTCCCTCACCGGCTCCGGCCTTGTCGCCCAAGCGCGAGGTCCTGTACGACTCAGAGGGACTGAGCGCCGAGGAGCGGGGCGGCAAGAGCAGTGAGAAGGACCGGCGCCGCTCCGGGGCTGCCTCCTCCTCGTCTTCCTCCCGGGAGAAGGGATCGCGGAGGAAGGCGCTGGATGGGGGGGATCGGGACCGGGACAGGGACAGAGATAGGGACAGGGACAGGTCATCCAAGAAGGCCCGGCCCCCCAAGGAGTTGGCCCCCTCCTCAGGGCCCCCGCCAAAGCCACCGGTCAGCAGCGGCTCAGGCTCCTCGTCCTCGTCGTCATCCTCATCCTCCCGGAAGGTGAAGCTGCAGTCCAAGGTGGCAGTGCTGATCCGAGAGGGTGTCAGCAGCACCACACCGGCCAAGGAGGCCACTTCTGCCGGCCTGGGTTCTATCGGAGTCAAGTTCAGCCGAGACCGAGAGAGCCGCTCCCCCTTCCTCAAGCCAGATGAGCGGGCCCCTGCTGAGGTGGCCAAAGCAGCTCAGGGCAGCACCAAGCCCAAAAAGACCAAGGTCAAGGCCAAGGCTGGGGCCAAGAAAGCCAAGGGGACCAAGGGAAAGACCAAGCCATCCAAGACCAGGAAAAAGATCCGCAGCGGGGGCAGCAGCGGGGGCAGCAGCGGCCCTGTGACGCTGAAGAAGTCCAAGGCGGATAGCTGCAGCCAGGCGGCGGGCACCAAGGGGGCCGAGGAGCCCTCCTGGTCTGGGGAAGAGCGGGCAGCCAAGGCCCCTAGCACCCCACCCCCCAAGGCGGCCCCTCCACCCCCCGCGCTCACGCCCGATTCGCAGACTGTGGATAGCAGCTGCAAGACACCCGAGGTCTCCTTCTTGCCAGAAGAGGCTGCTGAGGAGGCTGGGGTCCGAGGTGGGGCGGAGGAGGAGGAGGAGGAAGAAGAGGAGGAGGAGGAGGAGGAGGAGCAGCAACCGGCCACCACCACGGCCACCAGCACAGCTGCCGCCGCTCCAAGCACCGCCCCTAGTGCGGGGTCCACAGCTGGTGACTCGGGGGCGGAGGATGGGCCTGCTCCCCGTGTCTCCCAGCTGCCCACACTGCCCCCACCCATGCCCTGGAACCTGCCCGCTGGTGTGGACTGCACTACCAGTGGCGTCCTGGCCTGTGAGTGTCCCCCTGGGGGGCTGGGGCAGACTGGGACTCAGACAGGATCAGGGAGGAGAAGGTCATATGGGGACAAACTCGGAGGCAGTGGAGATACCTTGGAAGGGGTGGGTATATAATGACCAGGACTGGGAGGGCCTCGGTTGGGTGAGGGCCAGTCAGGGTCTGCTCAGAAGGTTCCATGATGTCTAGGTGCACTGGAAGAGAGCAGGGCAGATGGGAGCAGCAGGGGGCCAGTCTAGCACAGATTGGAGGAGTGGGATGTGTCCTGGGGTCTGCCTAGAGGTAGACTGGAATAAGCTTGGTGGAAGGGACTGGAAGGGATGGGGGAGCAGGAAGCAGTGTCCCTTAGTGGATGGCAGGAGCCTCTGCTAGACTGCAGAGGTGGAGAGAGAGGCTGCGGGACCAACTGTTACTGTGTGACCCTGGCCACCCCCCTGCCTCACCACTCCCACCCCACCCAACCCACACTTGACTCCTAAGAACATACAGGGTGTAGGCTGGTTCTCTTAGTGGCTAAGGCCGCCTTTTCCAGGTTCTGAGCCTAAGACCTTATGGCCTGTTGCGGGCCCAGGGTGGGAGGTGGCAGCATGTGGCTGGGTAAGGCTCACCCTCTCCTCTCACATCAACTCCCAATCTGTGTCATCCGCTCTCCACCTCCTGCAGTGACTGCACTTCTCTTCAAGATGGAAGAAGCCAATCTGGCAAGCCGAGCAAAGGCCCAGGAGCTGATCCAGGCCACCAACCAGGTGGGCTTCCCTGGGGAAGAGTCCCCGCAGCCCCTTCAGTTGTCCCCTGCTTCGGGTTAGGAGAGGAACTTCAGCTCCCAGCAGGCTTTGGGGCAAGGTATCAGCTGGAAGAGGAGCCTGTTGCCTCTGGGGCTGTTGGGAAATCAGGGTGGGAACAGGGGTACCTGTTCCGTCTTCCCATCCCCCTCCCTCTGCTCATCCTCCAACCTTTTTCCACAGATCCTCAGCCACAGGAAGCCCCCCTCAAATCTAGGGGTGACGCCAGCTCCTGTGCCCACCTCTCTGGGTCTGCCCCCTGGCCCTTCCAGCTACCTGCTCCCTGGCAGCCTCCCCCTGGGGGGCTGTGGCTCTACCCCTCCCACCCCCACCGGGCTGGCTGCAGCATCTGACAAGAGAGAGGGCAGCAGCAGCTCCGAGGGACGTGGGGACACAGACAAGGTGAACTGGGCTTGGGAGAGCTGGGTTGATAGTGGCGGTTTTGCGGAGAACTCGGGCAGATACTGAGATGCAGGGGCCGGAGGAGAAAGGTAGAGACTGATGCCAGCTGATGAGGACTTAGATAAAACTGAAGTCATTCAATTGTAAGGAACGAAACTTTCACTTGAGTGGATGATTGGGCAAGGGGTGCTAGTCAGGTTTTTAAAGAACTTCATATAGAGACAGGGTGGGGTAGGAGGAAGGGGGGAGAGAGAGAGAGGGATAGAAACACACGCATATTTATACAGATACCCACTACAGTTTACTCCTTGCTTCCCGCTCTCTCTTTCTCCCTCTAACCCCAGTGTTTGTGTTTAAGGAGGGTGGGGGTGGTTTACAAACGAAAAATCAAGCGTTTGTTCCTGGACAGGAGGGAGGGAGGATGGGTGCCGGGCAAACAGGTACCCCCCGCCACCTCACCCCACTACGACTGGCTCCACCGCCTGGGCCTTGGCGCTGTGTACCTTTTGGTTGGGTCTGGATGTTGGTCGCTGGTTGCTGGTCGCTGTGGTCCTGTCACCAGTGCTGATGGCGCTGCCCACCCTTCTGCACCCCATGTATGGCGCTGGAAGGGAAGCAGAGCAAACCCCCCTACTGTGAGCCCCACAGAAATGGAGGTGGGGGCCACAGCTTTGATGGACACTTGTCCACGGCCCGCGCCGTGGGCTGCAGGACAGGGACGTGTGGGCCCTGCCTGTGAGGAGCAGCAGGTCCCTGCTCTGCCATTGAGGCTGCCCTGTCTGTTCTCTGCCGTTGTCCCCTTTCGCCACATACGAGGCGGGTGTGGACCACGATCCCTTTCTCTTGGCTGCATCTCTAGAAACCCACTCCTGTGGGGCGAGGGAGCCCTGAGGAGTTCCCCCGGGATGGCCGTGGCTCCCCCTGCACATCACCCGGCAGCTGACGTTCTTGTCTCACGGGAGATGTTGGCCCTAGAGTCTGGAGTGTCCTGCCCTTCCCAGGCCTCAGTTTACCTGCCCCATCTTCTCTGGGACGGTAGGGAACAGCCACCTGGCTCAGGTCTGTCTCCTTCCCAGACTGTAAGGGCAGGGGACACATGGGTCCTGGTCATGGACACCTGGGACAGCCCAGGGTCCAGTCTGGAGAAGATGCTAGTGACATTGAGAGGCCCAGGCCTGGCCTGGGGTCTGAGGTGACTGCAGCAAGGGGAGCACAGGGCAGACCCTAAGCAGGACTTCCACCTGCGGGAAGTAGCTGGGTGGTCAAGAAGACCGAGCTGGTGGGCAGGTTGAGTGGAGGCAGGGGTTCTGCAGGAACTCACCTGGCCTTTGATGTCCCTTCTTCCCACGCTGTCACCACCCCCGCCAGTATCTCAAGAAGCTGCACACACAGGAGCGGGCAGTGGAGGAGGTGAAGCTGGCCATCAAGCCGTATTATCAGAAGAAGGACATCACCAAGGAGGAATACAAGGACATCCTGAGGAAGGCCGTCCACAAGGTGGGACCTAGAGGGAGACAAATGCACAGAGGTGGGGAGAGAATGAGACGGAGTGATGGACGTGAGCAGACAGACATACAGAGATTGGGAGACAGGGATGGTGGGTCAGTCTGTGAGGTGAGAGGGTGACAGGATTTCCTCAAGGCCACCTGGGCCTCTTCTGCTGGCATCAGGAGGACAAGTAGGGACGTTGGCCTGGACCTCGGGGGAGGGGCTCCTATCCCAGTCCCAGCTGTGCTCAGCGGTCCAGGTGCAGGGGACCCTGGGGCTGGCGGTGACTGCAGCTGCCCCTTGTCCCTCAGATCTGCCACAGCAAAAGTGGGGAGATCAACCCGGTGAAGGTGAGCAACCTGGTGCGCGCCTACGTCCAACGCTACCGCTACTTCCGCAAGCACGGCCGCAAGCCAGGGGACCCCCCGGGGCCCCCGAGGCCGCCCAAGGAGCCGGGACCTCCTGACAAGGGCGGCCCGGGCCTGCCCCTGCCCCCTCTCTGAGATACCCAGCCGCCCCTTTCTTCCTTCGCCGCCTCTCTGGAATTCTGGACGTATTTATGGCTCTGCCTCCCTACGTCCCTCCCCCATCAGTGGGATGACTGGGGGAGGGTTGCTGCGGGAACGAGGAGAGCCCCCCTGCCCAGCCCCATGCCCATCTCCCTCGCCCTGGAGCCTGTGCCCATTGCCCCTCCCCTCTGTTCGTGTCCCTCCCCCAATTTCATTAAAGATTTCATGAAATGTTACCCCTGAGCCCCGTGATTTTTAGCTCTTTCTTTTCAGAGTCCAGTTTGGGAAAGGGTTGGGGAGGAGACGTGGCCCAGTTGTGAGGGTGGTTAGCGGGGAGCGTAGACAGTTTGGGGAAAGTGCATTCCTCTCACTGGGCCTGTTTCTTTGTTTACGAAGTGGATGTTGTGAGGATTAAGTAAGACCCAGGCGGGTGAAGCACTAGAACTGGACCTGGCACCTAGGGAGCCGTTGCTATTGATAGTGAGTGGTGGTGAGGGTAGGGAGCGGTCTCTGCCCCACCTGGTCCGTGTCTGTCCAGCTCAGGGCCTCTAGGTGCTATCTGTCTCCTTGGAATTGCCTCAGAAACAGGATCTTTGTCCTCCATTCAGTTGAATTCTCTTTTTACCAGTCCTGTGAGGCTGGGGTGACCTAATTGACTTTCCTGAGATAGGGAAACTGAGGTACAGAGCAGCAAGGGCCACACAATGAGTCAGGGCTGTGCTGGCCTCCATTAGTCCCTGTTACCCAGAACTCAGGTGTTGTGAGGAGAGGTGGGCGTGCCCAGGCTGCAGGGGTGGGTGGGTTCCCGTTGGGGATGGGCTCAGAAATCCTTTACAACTGGCCCTTGCAGGCCCACACAGAGGGGAACCCAGGGCCCAGAAGGGAGAAGGACTTGCTTGAGGTCACCTAGCAGGAGTTGGGAGGGGACCCAAGGCCCCTGACAGGCAGGACAGTCAGGCAAAAAGCTCTCTGCTTACTGGACGTTGGCCTGAACTGTTTGTAGGTAAGATGGGGGTTCCAGATTGAGCCTCGAGGCCACCCTCAAAGAGTGGCAACTTTAGAGTCAGACCTGGATTCTGTTTTTTTTTTTGGCTGCACGCAGGCTTTCTCTAGTTGCAGTGTGTGGACTTCTCATTCCGGTGGCTTCTCCATGGGCTTCAGTAGTTGCAGCACACGGGGTCAGTAGTTGCAGTGTGTGAGCTCAGTAGTTGTGGCCTGTGGGCTCTAGGACGTGTGGGCTTCAGTAGTTGTGGCTCTCAGGCTCCAGAGCGCAGGCTCAGTAGTTGTGGTGCATGGGCTTAGTTGCTCCGTGGCAAGTGGGACCTTCCCAGACCAGGGATTGAACTGGTGTCCCCTGCATTCGCAGGCTGATTCTTAACCATTGGGCCACCAAGGAAGTTCCAGACCTGGATTCTGACCTGTCTTATATTTCCTCCTTTGTGACCTTTGCTCCTCTCCAAGCTTCAGTGTCTTGGTCTATAAAACAGGGGTGACTGTCACCTACTCACCGGGCCCCAGGGAAGAGGTAGGGAGTGTCAGCTGCCCCCTGCACAGTGCGTGGCCTTTATGCAGTGAGCACCTAGGATGTGAGTGGCTTGCACAGATGGATAAACAGGCCTTAAGAAGGAATAACCCCCAGCTTGTGTCAGGGCTGGCCCAGGGACAGTGAACACCAGACACGCAAGATGACCATGACTGGAACCAGTTTATTGGTCGAGGTGAAATGCGAGGGCTCGGGCCTCCCCAGTGACCTAGAAATCCATGTCCTCGACCAGGTCCTGGAGGTAGACCTTGTACTGGTCTGAGGTGAGGGAGAGTGAGTGGCTGTTGGAAATGTGCAGGTCCACAGTGTTCTCCAGGGAGGATGCACCCCCTTCTCGTGCCATATCTAGTAGGGCCCTGAGGCACATGGGGACAACCTGTGGGAGGTGGGGGAGAAACAGTCATGAGAAACACCCAACACCATCCACTGCTGGGGTGGGGTTGAGTAGACTACAATTCCCAGCAGCCCCGACTGTAAACCAGAATGAACCATTAGGCCCAGTGCTGCTGGGGAGTTGTAGTTTTCCCCATATTCACAACCAAGGGAGGCCAGAAAAGGTTCCTAGGGCTGAGGGGTTCCTAGAAGTTAGGGCTGAGCAGCTTGTGATCAGAAGGACTCCCGGGAGCTAGAGTACCTCAGACAGGCTGCTAGGACTTGTAGTCCACCCACTTCCACGTGGTTGGGAGAGCTCAAAATAGGCTTTGGGGGTGAGGCTGCGGGAGGGACACCCAGAAGCTCCTGAGGAGGAACTGGTGGTTGCAGAGACTCTTGGAAGTTGTAGTTTCTCCAAGGGGGTGGTGGGAGTTATAGGTCTTGGGAGCAACCTCCTCCCTTTTAGGATCCACCCCTTAGCTCCAGGAGCCTGGGACTGCTAGTACCTTCACCATCACGAGCCTCTTGATCCATGGCTGGTCCTGGGGCCATGACTGTCCCACGCAGAACCAGAGAGTGTAGCGTGGTGAGCGTCTGCTTCCTTCGATGAAGGCAATCAGATCTGGGGGCCCAGGAACCTAGTCAGGGATGGGAAGAAGACCCTCTACCTACCCCTCCCTGCTCCCCCAAAACCTGGGTAACATCCTCACATTCTTCCCTGATCTAAAGCCCAACATATCTCAGCCACCATGACCAGGAGGCCTTTGATTTGGGGAAAAGTCCCTCCAGTTCTGGCACAAACCTAAATGTTCCCCCTCCCTCCCTTCCATCAGGGTGGGGCTGGAACGTCTGCCTCCCCACATGCCTCCCAGAGCTTCAGCACTTGGATGGGGAAAGAGACCCAGGAATGGAGTCCACTCCCCCAAGGAATCAGTGATTCTGGAGTATAGGTGGTTGATGGTTACTGCTCTTTAACCCCTCAAGGCCACACTGTCCAATATGTAGCCATTAGCTACCATGGCTATTTAAGTTTTAATTGTATCTAATTAAAATAAAAAAACCTTAAAACTCACTTCCTCATTTGCACTCACCTCATCTAAGTACTCAGTAGCTGCATGTAGCTAGTGGGATACCATGTTACGCAGTGCAAAAACAGAGCATTGCATCATTGCAGAAAGGTCTGTTTGGATAGCAAAGCCCTAAAGGACTTCTTTCTCCTGCATCTGTCTTTCCGCCATAATTGGTAATAATTCTAACAACTGTGGCAGCTAATTCCCTGAGCACACGCTGGGCCCTGTGACACCTGCCCGCTCCGGGCAGGTAAGGAGAGGGAGCAGACAGTCCTCAGACTTCACAGGTTCAGAGCAGTCCAGTCCTTCTTCCCAGGTTCAGCCACGAGCAGAGCTGCAGGGTATGAATTCGATCCCAAACCTCTTGACCCCAGAGTTATTAACCACCGTTGCCTGCTCTTTCCACAGCAGAGCTAAGGCCCCGCCTCACTTACCTGCTATGAAGGGCCCCAGGTCGAACACGCCTCCTTCCCTGTCCTTGGGGACCTCACCATCAGGCCTGTGACCACTGTTAGGGAGGAGTTCCTCGCCCACGGCCCAGTACACATGGCAATGCCCCAGCCTCTGGGCGTAGAGCCACTGCCCAGCCCTCCACAGAGCCAGTCCCCCACCCAGGCAGCTCAGCACACGCTGCACGTAGTCTCTCACGCCCCTGTCTGTCAGGGACGCCGCGGGGTCTGGCAGTCTTATTGGCTGCCCGGGCAGCATGCTGTCCCCTGTTTCTGATCCCACCAGCCGCAGGCCCCCTGGGCAGAAGACAGCCTGCTGGAAGACTTGGCAGCCCCGGTAGAAGACGGTCACCTCAAACTCCCAGTCTGAGCAGCAGCAGCAGTCACGTGAAGGGGGAGAGAGAGGGAGAGAGCGTCAGGGGGCTCGCGGCCCGGCCCCAGCCCCTCCCACCCCACAGCAGGCACTCACCTTCCTCGCTCACCAACAGTTGCTTCAGTGGGTTTTCAGGGAGTCCGGGATTTGGGCAAGGAGCAGGGACATCTAAGTTGGGGCTCAGCAAGAGCTGAGGGGGGTTCTCAGGGGCCACGGGCAGACTCGAGAGCCCTCCATCTGGGGCCAAGTCCATGTCACTCAGTAATTTCTCCAGGTCTTCCTGGAGAGGAACACAGAAAAAAAAAGGATCCAGGTATGGAGACTTCCCATGGACCGAGCTTTGTGCCCAGTGATGTGGGGACCCAGAGAGGAAACAGACCTGAGCTTTGCCCTCAAGGGGCTTCTAGCCTGGGGGAGAGACAGCTACTGGCACAGATAGTAAATATAAACAGCTTGGATGTGTGCAGGCACTACAGTGGCCCGAGGGGAGCAGCTAATTCCATCCAAGGAATTCGGCTCTGTGCAAGCAAGACGCAGGCAGAGAGGACCGGGCAGAATTTCAGAGGGGACTTCGCCTGGCACAGACATCAGCACGATCAAGGACAGGGAGGTTCTGAGTTCCCAAGAGGCTGAGAGAACCCTGCACAGGGAAGAAAGCTATGAAATCCTAGAAAGGTGGCTTAGGGCCTTGAATGCCCAGTGAAAGCTCTGAATTTTCTCCTGAGGATGCTGGGAAGCCATGGGGGGGCTGTGGGCAGTGGGGGAGGACAGGGTTAGCACTGGGTCAGGTTGGGGACAGACTGCAGGGGAGAGAATGGAGCCTGGGGTGATGGTCCAGGGAAAGAAGATGAGCCCTGAATAGGCCAGTGAGGACGCAGAGAGAAGATGGGGCAGAGCCTGACAGCAGGATGATCGGGGCACGTTCTTACCTGGGTATCAGAGGTACATCTGCCATTGGTGTCTAGAGAGGGGTCTGGCTCAGGTAAGTCCCCAGCTCCTGTGGAGAAAGGTGGGGAGTGGAGTGGGGGCACTGGGGACACTCGAAATCCCATGCCTCTAAGCGAAGCCTCACTTCCAGCACACCTGAGGTCACAAACTCATAGATCTTGTGTGGGTCTTGGGGGTCCTTGCTGTGGTCCTCTGCTAAACGCAACACTTCTTTCCTGTTCAGGGCGGACCGGAAATTCCTCTTCCAGGTGGGCAGGTCGGGCTTATCCTTCCCAGGAGTGTAGGCACCGCTGGCCTCAGCCCAGGCCTAGGGGACCAGTGATACCAAGATAGTGAGTGAGGAGGAGGATGCAGACCTTTCCCCAGGGGTCCTAACCCTGTCTCCTCTTGTCCTAACACCGTCCTACCCCCTGGCACGTTCTAACTTGGCAAAGTTCCATCCCAAAACTCTCAGATTCTCTGCGCCCCAAGTCCCCCTACCTCCACCCATCAAAGACCTTTGCTTTCTAAGCCAAACTTCCAGGTCCTAATGGGTGTCTAACTCTGCCACCAACCTGCCCCAGGACACCCTCTGTAATAACTTCGCCCCCTCGCACTCTAACACGGCTTACCACCACCCGTATATCCTAATTTGGTGGTAAGAAACCGCAGCTTCAGGGCCAAGTCTCGCCTCTAATATTCGAAGACCGGCCCCCAGAAATTCTACAACCAACAGCCCCACCCCAGGAGGCCCCGAACTCCCCAGGATTTATTTTCTTCACTTTCCCCATTCTATTACCGGAAGCTGGCAGCTCTCATCCTGACTGCTCTGACACCAGTCTGCAGATCCTACTAACTTCACCCCTTCGCGTTCTAACTCCTCCCACCTCGGCCTGTCTGGATAAGCGCAGGCGGCTCCCGCCTTCTCGGCCCCGCCCCCTTGGAGTCCATCCCGCCTGGCGCGCCCGCACCTGGAAGATACCGAAGTCCTCCTGCTGGGCATCCTGACGCAAGCCGTGCTTCCAAGGGATGCGGAAGCGCGTGCGGCTCTGGTCCAGCCAGGCCACGCCCTCCAGCTGCCCCTGGTCCAGCTGAGATATCAGCCAGGGCAGGATTCGAGGCTTTTGGGTTCCCATGGTCTGGCCTGCGCGCAGAGCACAGTTCCTGGGTAGAGGCGGCCTCCCAGGCCCACCTGGTCCAAGAGTTCTGCACCCAGACCTCCCTCTCACGAGCTGCGGCGCAGGTCTCTCACCTATATTTTCCTGGGGTACAAACAGGAGACTTTTCCCCATCCTCCAGGGAGGATCTCTAATTCAGCGAGAACTCTCCCCCAAGCCCATCTTACACCCCCTACTCCTTTCCCCAGCTTCTTCTGTGTAGGTGCCTCTACTTCCTTCAATTTCGCCAGTGTAGCCCTTCCCTCTTCCATTGAAAGCCCCTCCCTCCCCCCACGTCACTCAATGCAGGTACTCCCACTTCCAAGGTGGAGCCCTCCCTCTAGTTATTGCAGAGACCTCTACTCCCGCACTTACCCCAGTGTAGACCCCTTTCCACAGTTCCCCTCACCCCGACGATCCCCTCACCCATTTCCACCGTAGACCATCCGCAATCCCTCCCAAACAGACAGCTTCCCTCCTCCAGGCGTTGGAGTCCAGGACACGGCCCCACTTTCTAAAGTGGACTGCCTCCCATTCGCAGAGTCCATCTTTCTCTGATCTAGATTTCCCATGTAGACGCCGCCTCTTCCCTCCTCCCCACTACTTTTTCTAAGTTTGTTTGTTTGACAGCCGACCTCGGCGCCAGCCATTGCTTCACTTTTTTTCTTCTTGCTTCACTTTCCCCAGAGTACCCATCCTTTCTCCGGTTCCTCACTCCTGGACGCCACCAACTCCCCAGCTTTTTCGTGTTACCTATGTGATGAGCCGGCGGCGCGCAGGGTGCCAGGGTCCACCCTTGTCTTTGGGGTCTCCTTCCTCTCGAAATCTCAGCTGCACACCCCACTTCCCGTCAGCTGAGCTTTAGAGGTGGCGCTTCCTTTTCTATCGATTTCCTGAAATATAAACGACTTTAGCGTCGTTTGGGTGACAGACTCCAAAGAGGCGGCTCCTTGAGCCCGGACGTTGCACCTCAACCCCATGCCCTTTTTTGGCCTTCCGGCTGCGGGCATGCTGGGAACGTCACATGCAAATTAGGCGGGATCCAACGCTCGGCCCCTCTACGTTTGGGCCGTCACCAACCCTGCCCAGTGCGCAGGCGCGGGAAAGTTGAACTAAGAAAAGAAAGTTTATACAAGTTCAGTGGAGGAGGTGGCGGCGGCGGGCCCCGGGACCAGGTGAGCGGGACGTTAGCGACGGCTAGGTGAGGAGGGAAGAAGAGGGGTCTGGGATCCAGGAGCGGGCAACTCAGTCCCGCTTCTCCGACATCCAAGCGTGCTGGGTCCCCCCAAATTCTAGCCTCAGAGAGTAGAACTACACCTCCCAGCAGGCTGCGCGGCGAACAAGTAACGGACGAAGGGGAATGTTTGCTATGAAGCCTGCTGGGATTGGTAGTTCCCGATCCTCTACAAACTTGAGTAGCTTGGCATCTACCTTAAGAATCAAGAAATCAGAGTCCCAAGCCCCCTTCTCCCTCGGGGATTTAGAGGTCTGAGGCCCCAGCCCCCTTCTCTCTTAGACTCAAGAGTTCAGACCTCTAGCTCCCTTCGAAAACTCGAGAGTCCAGGCCCCCAGTACCTTCTCCCTTAGACCCAAGAATCCGGATCCCCAGCCTTCTCCTCTCCCAGGATCAAGGTGTCTTCCTCCTCATCCCTCTTCTCCCTCTGGAGACTTTAGCGTCTGGGCCCCCAGACCCCAATTCCTGTAAAGAATCTGGGAATCCAGACCCTCAGCCCCTTCTCTCTTTGGGGACTCATGAGTCCTGGCGGACTGGGAATTTAGGCGCCTAGCCTCCACTTCCCGCTGAACCCCTGGAGCCCATCCTCCAGCTCCCTCTCTCACAGGTGCCCCCATGGCCGGCTCGGAAGAGCTGGGGCTCCGGGAGGACACGCTGAGGGTCTTAGCTGCCTTCCTAAGGCGGGGTGAGGCTGCGGGGTCTCCTATTCCGACCCCAGCCAGGTAAGAGGAGTTGCCCTCATCCCTCAGGGAACTGCATTTGGGGTTGGCCCCTCTCCAACTCGGTCTGTCTCCTCCCCCGCCCCCCCTTTATATCTGGCTCCACTCCTTGTCCTGGGGGTTGCAGGGAAGGCCCTCAGTGGGAGGACAAAGGGACTGCTTGCAAAAGGCCTTTGGGATCACTCTCTGAGGTTCCCTTCCCTAGGAGCCCTGCCCAGGAGGAGCCAACAGACTTCCTGAGCCGCCTTCGAAGATGTCTTCCCTGCTCCCTGGGGCGAGGAGCAGTTCCCCCTGAGTCCCCTCGGCCTTGCTCCCTGCCTCTCCGGCCCTGCTATGGTTCAGAGCCTGGTAAGAGATTGCCCTCAATCACCCAAGAACTGGCAGCTGTGATTCTTAAAGCATAGAGAGGATAAGGAACTCGTTCAAGATCACTCAGCTAAGGGGGTAGCTGCGGGGGGTCTCCAGCCCCTACCCTCACCCCCAGTCTTCAGTTGGATTACTATCTATCTCTTCTGTGAGCGGGCTTCAGGAGGGATTTTGGTGCCTTTCCGTTTTTTCTCTCTGTCTTTCCACATGTGCTTCCTTGCCCCTAAGACTTTTGTAGCCACCAGTAACCCCAATAGGGAGTCAGGAAACCTGATTTCCAGTCACAGTTCCCTGGCTGTTTTGGTTCCATGAATCCTTTTCTCCAGTAGCAACGTAGGAATGAGGGGGAGTGGGTGTTGGACTTGATCAAGAGTAACGAGTAGGTTGCTTCTCATGTGATCCTGGACAGACTAGGAATGGCTATTAGGAGGGCTCGCTTGAAGAGGATTTCACAGCTGGGAAGAAGAGTTCTGTGACGAGTTGTTGCTTGAGATGGGCAAGGGATAGAGTGGTAATAGCTGGAGTGCCATGTATTTGCCATCCTTAGATGGGATAATCTTCAAGGTCCAGTTCGGCTCAAACATTTCATTCACCTCAAAGTTCAATCTGGGGAAGAGTACAAGGGTCTTTTACCAGGGTTGTTCATGGGCCTCAGTTTATCTCATTGTGAAATGGAAATCATTGCTACCTGGCAAGGTGGTTGGGAGGAGAGAATCCCTAAGTTCCTGATGTCCTGAAGACCCATCATTGGCTGTTTTCATACCAGGCCCAGCTACTCCAGATTTCTACGCCTTGGTGGCCCAGCGGCTGGAACAGCTGGTCCAAGAACAACTAAAATCCCCACCTAGCCCAGGTGAGGTGCAGAAGGGCCCTGGAGAAGAATGAGGGTAGAAGGATCGCTGGGATTCTGCCCCCAGCCAAATTCTCTTCTGCCCCCCAGAATTACAGGGTCCCGCACCCACAGAGAAGGAAGCCCTGCTACGAAAGCTGGTGGCCTTGCTGGAGGAGGAGGCAGAAGTCATCAACCAGAAGGTGATGGGTGGTCTGTTCCATCTCTTAGCTAGGATAGGAATCGTGGCAGGGTTCCGTGCTGGGACCTGAAGCTTTGGTATCTGCATTCTCATTGGATGGTCAGGTGGGGAGAAGGTGGGACAAGGCTTCAGTGAAGGGGTGAGTGACAGGTAAGTCAGGATATTACCTTAAACTAGTGACACTCTTTGATATTAGAGGGGCGTGGCCTAAAGGAAGCAGGGTGTGGCCACCAGAAACTGTTCTAGGAAAGAGTTTGGGACCAGATGAAGAAGAGAATGCATGGTGATGGGGAAGTGGGGAGGGGCTAGTTTGAAGACAGCTGTCTAAACTCTGAAGCCCTGATTGAATAATAGGGGCGGGGCTTAGAACTTGGGGGGAAATGGACTGCCAGAGGGAGTGGGGCTTGTGACTCCGTCCTGGAACCTGGCTGGGTCAGGAGATGGGCAATGTGTATGGCTTTATCATATTCATTGTAGGGTAGAAGACACGGTTGCTGTTGGCACTGGCTTGGCCTCCGGGGCTCTGGGAGAAGCCCACAGGGGCATGTCTAGAATATTAGCATGCTAAAACACAGCTAATGTAGGACTTGGCTCCGACTGGCTGTCGAGGCCTTGGCAAGGGTGTGGCTTGGCTTCTCTGGTTCTAGGCCAGCTTTCTGGGAGTAGTTTGGCCGAGATCTTATAGTAGTCTTGTTTGTGATTGGCAGATATGCTGGATAGGGGCGTGGCTTACAGCGTCAGCATCTAGACCAAGCTTGAAGCCACGCCTCCCAGCTTCCTATTGGCTGGCTACGAGGGTGTGACTGAGGTGGACCCTGTCTCTTCCCATCCCCGGCCCGCAGCTAGCCTCAGACCCTGTCCTGCAGCGCAAGCTGGCCCGCCTCTCCGCAGGTTCCTTCAGCCGCCTAGTGGAGCTCTTCTCCAGCCGGGAGGGCAGCCCTCGCCCAAGCCAAGCACGCCCCTCCTTGCCGTGCCCTGGGCCCCCACCGCCTTCCCCGGAGCCTCTGGCCCGCCTGGCCCTGGCCATGGAGCTGAGCCGGCGCGTGGCCGGGCTGGGGGGCGCCCTGGCCGGACTCAGTGTAGAGCATGTGCACAGCTTCGCACCCTGGATCCAGGCCCACGGGGGCTGGGTGAGCTACCAAAGCCTCTCTGGGCTTCTCTTTGCCTAACTGTAATTGTGTGTGTGTGTGTATGGGGGGTGGCGGAGGGGGGGGGAGCTCTTAGGCTTCCTTTCAGACATCACGGGTGTTCTCCCAGCTCCACCATTCATCCGTTCTGTGTTTATTGAGCACCTACTGAACACCAGGCACTGCACTGATCAGTGCAGACGCTACGCCCAGCTTAAACCACTCTGATACACACTGACAGTTATGAGTCAGAGGCAAGTTTCCTCATCCGTAAAGGGAGGAGAATTGTAGTACCCACCTCAGCGGGTTATTACGAGGATTAAAATGGGATCATCCTTGTAAGTACTTGGCATTTGTTGGTGTGACTATCCGGTGACTGCCTGTGCAACGCTGCCTGCGGGAATGCCCTCTGCCCAGTATCCCCCTGCCTTGCTTCCTCTGCCCCTCTGCTCAGGTATCACCGACCACGAGGCCTTCCCTGATCCCCATTTAAAGTCGCAGCCGCCTCCACACTCTCCCCCCTTACCTTGCTTACTCACTGCTTTAAATCCAGTGCTGGGCTCAGAGCTGGATTGGGCTCCTGTGTACTGGCTTTGTGACCTTGGCAACTGTCCCTGTCTCCCTGAACACCAGTCTCACGCTGCTCAATGGGCACCATCTCACTTACCTGCCTCATCATTACCAGGCTCTCAGAATGTAAGCATTGCTTCATAGACTGGCAGGAGCTGGCTAGGTGTGTTTGAGGAGCAGAGAGACAGCCAGTAGGGCTGGAGCAGGGTAAGTGATGGGGAGAGAAAAGCAGGAGGGGTGGCGAGATTGTGCAAGGCTTTAGGCCTTGTGGTCATGGTAAGAACTTGCACTCTGACTCTGAGTGAGCCTGGAGTCCTTGCAGGGCTCTGAGTAGAAGAGGGATGCAAGCTGACTTGGGTGTCACGGGCTCCCTCTGGCGGCCGTATGGGGAATACTGAGGGGGCAAGGGCGGCAGGAGGGAGCCCGAGGGGGGTGACAAGCGCTGGTCCAGGGAGATGAGGGTTGGTCAGACCAGGATCAGGGTAGTAGAGAATTCTGGATTTAATGTGGAGGCAGACTTGACAGACTTTGCTCATGGAGTGGATGGGGAGACTGACTGGGGGACAGGAGTCAAGGATGATGCCGAAGATGCTGACCTGAGCAGCTGCAGGGCTACATCTGATGTCCTCTGAGATCAGGGAGAGCAGAGTGGAGGGGAAGGTGGGGAGCAGGTTTGGGGAAGAGTCAGAGGTGATCAGAGGTGGCCCAGTTAAGGTAGAGAGACCCTTGAGGCATCAAAGCAAGGTGATGACAGGACAGTGGATGTTCGTGTCTGGAGCTCAGCACAGAAGCTGGTTTATTTGTAAAATCATTTTATTTTTTAAGGAACGATAACAGGTAAGCTTGGCCAGGTACTCAGCCAAGGACTTTAGTGGAATGATCCCATCGAAATCCCACAACAACCTTATGGGATTCAATTATTATCCTTGTTTTATGGAGACTGAGGGAAATTCCCTTATGCAGCGTGGGGGATTGGAATTAGGTCTTTATCATTAAAGCCCCAGGACTCAGTTTGTTCCCATTCTTAGAGTCTCTGTCCAGCCACCTCTGGGGCTCTGTTCCGCCCCCCCGCCCCCCCTCCCCCCCGCCAGGACTCTGTTCCTGTCCACCTCGGGTCTCTGATCCTTTCTTGGGGTCTCCATCCCTCATGCCTGTCCGCCTCTCTCTGGGTCTCCTTCCCCTTCCCCCGCTGATTCCTTACCTTCCCCATCTCTGCTCTCACCGGGCTGGTGTGGATGCCACTGTGAGTGGAGGACGCCTCTCTGCTCACGGGGTTCTGCCACTTTTCCCTTCCAGGAGGGCATCCTGGCAGGTTCACCTGTGGACTTGAACTTACCCCTGGACTGAGCTCTTCCTGAGAAGCTGCTACAAGATTGGGCCTCATGTCCCTGCACTCTTTTTCTAAGCCTTTCTCCACTCAGGGCTATGGGGTGGTGCCCACCCTCTCTGTTTTTGCCAAAAAAAAAAAAGTTTAAAATGTTTTCACATTAAAAACTTTTCCAAGTATTTAATGATTTGTTGTTTCACTCAAGAACTAAACTACTAAGTAGGGGAGATTTGGTTCGGAGACCTCTCTGGTTTATAAATTGAGGAAAGAACCAATTCTTTCATTCTAGAAATATTTATTTGGAGCACCTACCCTGTCACCTAAATACACAGCATATTTGAGGATACCTGTAAATATGATTCCAGCTAATTATATGTTTCTCCATTGCATGATTTATTTATTCCAGGTAATCTTGTGTTGATGGTCCTAGAGTCTTTCTAGCTATTTCTAGAAGAAACCTATGATCTTCCTTCACGAGACATCCAGAACACCACCTTCTTCTCATCTTTCTCTCCATACTGCTCCTTCTGAGCCATTTTTGCTGGTTTCTCCTCATCTACCTGTCTGCCAGAGATTTTCCACCTTTTTAGGGCTATCACCCCCTTCACCAAATTATGTTTGTAAATGCCTAAAATGAAACGTACAAGATTACAAAGGAAGCCAATTACAGGCAAGCCTCAGTATTCGCGGATTCCCTATTTTCTGATTTGCCCACTCACGAACATTTATTTGTAGTCCCCAAACTAATACTCACGTGCCTACACAGTCGATGACAGGCATGCGTGTGCTCAGAATAGCAAAGGCTCTGACTTGCCCGATGGACACCTTTCAGCTCAGGTCAGGCGAGGCAACACTGCCTTCTTGTTTCGGCTCTCACACTCTATACAAGCGTCCTTTCCACAGTCTATTTAGTGCCACATTTTTCACATTTCTGTGCTTTTTGTGGTGATTTTGCTGTTTCAAAGGGCCCCAGGCATAGTGCTGAAGTGCTGGCTAGGATTCCTAACTGCACTAAGGCTGCAACGTGCCTCAATTAGATAAGCTTTGTTGTAGATAATTTTTGTGATAGGACTGTTGGCTGTGAGATCAATGGAATGCACCAACTATATATTAGTGTGTCTTTAAACAGAAAACACACAGAAAACCTAATTATATTTTGATGGGTTAGCAAAAATGTTGTGAAAAGACCCTCGTGGGAACCAGACCCTCTATCTCCCCCAGGATCAATGGCTCAGTGTGCGCCAATTCAGTGTTCGCAGCAACTTTATAGGACGTAACTAGCACAAATAATAAGAATCAAGTGTATGTGGAAATAAAGCTTTCAAGATTAATATAAAAATTAGTGGTATAATAATAGGCATGCCTCCTCATTAACACGTTAATTAAAAACACCTCGGGTGGGTCTCATAACCATGATTTCTAAGTAGAGCAGGAATGACGTTTGGAGGTGGATTGGTTATTGCCATGTAATGAATCGTATACATTTAGCAGCTTACAATAACAGATTTATCAACCTCATTTTCTGTGGGTCAGGGGCGCGGGTGCAGCTTAGCTGGGTGCTGGGCTCAGGATGTGACTATCAAGGTTTCAGCTTGTCTCATCTGAGGCTCAGGGGTCTCTTGCCAGTGCATGTGGTTTTAGCAGGAGAATCAATGTGGCCTCACCTGATTAAGTCAAGCCCACCCAGAAAAATCTCCCTTTTGATTAATTTAAAATTAACCAGGGACTTCCCTGGTTACAAATCCGCCTGCCAATGCAGGGGACATGGGTTTGCTCCCTGGTCCGGGAAGATCCCACATGCCACAGAGCAACAAAGCTCGTGTGCCACAACTACTGAGCCTCCGCTCCAGAGCCTGTGAGCCACAACTACTGAGCCTGTGTGCTGCAACTACTGAAGCCTGCGCACCTAGAGCCCGTGTTCCACAACAAGAGAAGCCACTGCACTGAGAAGCCCGTGTACCACAATGAAGAGTAGCCCCCACTCACTGCAACTAGAAAAAGCCCGGGCACAGCAACAAAGACCCAACACATCCAATAGATAAATAAATGTATTAAAAAATAAAAAATAAAGTTAACCAACTTGAGGGACTTCCGTGGTGACCCAGCAATTAAGACTCTGCGCTCCCAATGCAGGGGGCTCAGGTTCAATCCCTGATCAGGGAACCAGGTCCCACGTGCTGCAACTAAGACCCAGTGCAGCCAAATAAATAAGTAAATATTTTTTGAAAATTAACCAGTTTGAAGACTTAATGCCATCCGCAAAATGCCTTCACGCTTGCCATATAAAGTCACCTAATCAAGGGTGTGACATCCATCTCCTTTGTCACATAACCCAACCTACTCCTTGGTATGTAACACCAGGGGGCAGAGATCATAACGGCCATCCTAGAATCCTGCCCACCACAGGAGTATCTACAGCAACTGTCATGTCATGTGCAAACCTCTGTGATTTATATTGGGGACCAGGCACAGGAGCTGATCCTACTTTGATGTGTTGCCCGAATTCTCATTTGAAGGAAGGACCAGTTTCCAGTTTAGCCAGAGATATAAGTTTCTACCATCACAGCTTGTGGACACTTGACTCTCTAATTTGACTCAGGTCTTCTAACCACACTTCTAATCACACCAACTCCCCGGTGATCTTGTCCATTCTGTGGTCTGTGACCTAGTGCAGCAATGGCCAACAGAAATATCATATGAGCCAGATGTGTTATTTAGAATACACTACACTAGTCGCCCCATTAAAGCAAAGTAAAAAGTAACAGGTAAATTAATTTTAATAATTTTTATTTATCCCATTTATCCAAAATAGAATCATTTCAACATGTAATCAACATAAGAAATATTAGGGATATATTACAGATTCTTTTTTTTTTTTTTTTTTTGGCACACGGGCTTAGTTGCTCCCACAGCATGTGGGATCTTCCTGGAGCTGGGATCGAACCCGTGACCTCTGCATTGGCAGGCGGATTCTTAACCACTGTGCCACCTAGGAAGCCCCCGATTCTTTTTTTTTTACATGAAGTTTTCAGTATCTGGTGTGTGTTTTACAGCCATAGCACATCCCAGGTGAGACTTGCCATGGTCCATTGCTCAGCTGTCCCATGTGGCTGCCATCTTGAAAGATGCAGAAATTGATGCTGACGGCTCCCCCAGTTTTGCCTCCAGCTCAGACCTCTCCCCTGTACTCTATACCCAATGACATTAGCTTATTCCCTAGTGTTGTAGAGAGTTTGTTACAATTTTTCATTCTTCATAGCAACAAAGAGCAAAATCGATTGGGTTAAAATACTTGGAAATTAGGGGGGGGGGAGGTAAAAAAACAAAACCCCTGCTGAAACATTTGGAGAAATAGAAAAGGGGAAAGAAAAAAAAGACCTGTACAACATACAATGTAAGCGTCAAGATGTGGGCTCAGTTAACTGATTAATTGGAATTCATCTAAATGAAAAACTCTCTGCTTTTCAACAGATGACGTTAAGAAAATGAAAAGACAGGTAACAGATTGGGAGAAAAATTTAAAGTAGATATACCTGACAGAGACCTGTATCCAGAATCTATAGAGAACATTTACAATTTATGAATAAGAAAATAACACCGTTTGTAAAAACAGGCAAAAGACCAGCAGATGTGACAAAAAAAATATACAAATGTCCAACAAGCACATGAAAAGATGCGAACAACATTGGCGGTCAGGGCAATGCAAGTCACAACTAGGAGATAGTATCTTCATACCTACAAAAGTGGTTAAAATTACAGACTGATTTTATGAAGTGCTGGAGCGGATGTGGAGCACCTAGAACTCTCATGCATCACTGATGGGAATACAAAATGGTAAAACACCATGGGAAACTTTGGGGCAGTTTCTTATAAAGTTTAACATGTACCTAGGGGACTTCTCTGGCGGCCCATTGGTTAAGACTCTGCACCTCCTCTGCAAGGGGCACAGGTTCAATGCCACGTGGCAGGGCCAAAAAACGAACCAAACAAAACAAAAACAAAACAGGGCTTCCCTGGTGACGCGGTGGCTAGGAATCAACGGAGGGGACACAAGTTCGAGCCCTCCTCCGGGAAGATCCCACGTGCCACAGAGCAACTAAGCCCCGGCGCCACAACTACTGAGCCTGCGCTCTAGAGCCCACGTGCCCAACTCCTGAAGCCCCGCGTGCCTAGAGCCCATGCTCCTCAACAAGAGAAGACACCGCAATAAGCCTGCGCTCTGCAATGAAAAGTAGCCCCCGCTCTCCGCAACTACAGAAAGCCAACGCATAGCAACGAAGACCCAGTGCAGCCAATAAAAGAAACAAAAACAAAACAAAAACCCCATACACCTAGTGTACGACCCAGCCTTGTGTTCCTAGGTTCACTTAAGAGAAGTGAAAGTGTACGTTCACAGAAAGACTCGGACATGACCGTTCATAGCCACTTCATTCATAACACCCCTAATCTGAAAACCACCCAGATGTCTATCAACAGAAAAATGTGATCCATCCATACAATGGAATACTCCTCAGCGATAAGGATTGAACAGCTGTTACAGGCAACATGAACAAATCTCAAACACCTCATGCTGAGCAAAAGAAGACAGACACAAAAGAGCATATACTGCATAATTCCATTTATACGAAATTTTAGAAACGGAAAAGCTACACTATCATGACACAAAACAGAAAGTGATTGCTTCTGGAGTTGGGTGGGGGAGGTGTTGACTAGAAAGTGTCGTGAAGGAACTTTCTGGGTGATGGATACATTCCACAAGTTGCATTCATCTTTATTCAACTAGTAACTTTCCGCAGGTCCAGGAAAGCTTCCTGGAGGAGGTGGCGACTAAGCTGTGCCCTGACCGACTACAGGAGTTGGCCAGACGAAGGGGGTGGGTATTCCCAACAGGGATGGGACTTAGGAAGAGCCAAGTGGCTTGAGTTGGGTCACTGGATTTAAAAAACTTGGAACAATTAAGTAGAGGACTAGGGGTTCAATGCCTCGACGCCTTTGTCCTATTCCTGATTTGCCCTGGGACCCCGGACATGACCTCCCGCTCTTTGGGCCTCTCATTGCTTCAGTTTTCCTTCAGGAAAATGGGCACAAGCACCCTCGCTCCTCCTGGATTCCCCACAGACTGGGAAAAGCCACCGAAGGGACGATGAGTGACAGTTCGTTTGAGCCAATCGCTGGAGGCTAAAGCCCTGCCTTCCTTTCTTTTGGGCCAATCGCCTTGTTTTCCTTGAGGCCAGCCGCTTGGCGGAGGCTGGTGAAAAGCCTCGTGACGTCACATCTTTGAGAAACCAATAGCAGCTATTAAGAGGCGGGTCATTTCGGTGATAGACAGCTCTATTTCAAGATGTCCGCTTGGCGCGGGGTCCGCCGGGAAGCTTTGAGGCGGTGCTGGGGGGGAAGGGGCGGGAACTCCCTGTAGCTTTTGCCCAATCATCAGTCGCACTTCTTGCGACAGACGGGCAGTCTTTCCCATCCTGGTCGACTTAAGGGGGCGGGGTTCGGCACGCCAGACTGGGCGGGCCCCTAGACTTTGATGGACGTCTTCTTCACCCAATTGCTAAACGGTATTCCCAGACGGGTCTCTTCTATTGCCAATGAGATCTCCTGGCGGGGTCGCTGTAGGCGGGCCGTGGACCCTCAGGTATAAGGCGGTTCCCGGGGGAGTGCGGAGAAGGGGGGGTTCTCGGCGGCCGGAGGAGGAGTAGGCGCGGGTGAAGATGGCGGCAGCCGAGGCCGCGAACTGCATCATGGAGGTGAGCGCCTGGAGGGCCGCCGGGGAAGGGGGGCGGTTTGGAGGTCGGTGTTTTATGCCTCCGTCGTGGGGAAGGGGCTCTGAGTCGCAGGACTGGGGCTGAAGGCTCCCCGCCGTGCGGAGGGGGCGCCGCATGCTCCGGATTCGGAGATGCCGTTTGAAGTGCGGGTTCCCTAGCTTTCGGGGGCCTGAGGCACCACGACGAACCGAGGGTCTCCTGCCCCCTCCCACATGGAGGAGGGCTGGGGGTGCTTCCGGCCTGGCCCCCACGTGGCCGCGGCGCTGTGGGTGGGGAGGGGGTGTGCCGTGCCCGCTGGCCCGGCGGGTTCCACGTGCGGGACAAAGGCCCCGCCCCCGGCCGGGGGAGGGGCGCCCCGGGGGGGCGGGGAGGAGGCTCCGACCCTTCCTCCGAGGCCCCCTGCCCTCCTCCCTGGGGATCGTGACAGGCACCTCGGGTTGGGACTTACTTGGGGACATCCGCGAAGTGAAGAGTCTCCTGGGAGGGGCAGTGTATCTCGACCCTCGACCCTGGTCCCTTCCCGGTACCAGGGTATCTGCTTAGGCATCCGTCCAGGTTTCGTGCACTCTCGGGTTGGGATTGTAGGAAGACGAAGAACTGATTCCCTCCAGGCCCCCTTCCATCCCCAGTTCCCTGTCCCTGAATTCTACCCCCTTTGGGAGCTGGGGGGATGGGGTATGCCCCTGTGACCTCCCTCTGGTTGGTGGGGGGGGCATCTAGCTGAAGGAGATTCTTCCCGATTAGGTGCCGTGCACCCCCTTGTGGCCATTTCTGGGTGTGTGGGAGGGACGTCTTTTTCATGGGGCGTGTCCCAAAGCCCACCTCCCTGTCGAAGCCCTCCAGGGCGAGGGGAGGGAGAATCTGTACTTGGAAGAGGATGTGAGGGAATGGAGACAGCGAACTTTACCCCCTTCTGGAGCCCTTTCTCTCCCTGGGGCATTTGTGAGGGTGGGAGTTGACCTCCCCCTCCCTGAAGCCCTATTTGAGGGTCCTGAGCCTGGTTGCCTGAAATGGTGTCCCGTGAGGTTTGATTCTCGTGCAGCCTTGTGGGGCTGGTTCCGGTGCTGCGTTTCAAGCGCTCTGGGCGCTCTGGCGGTGGTATCGGTGGTGTTGAGAAATGCGCCCCGGTGGGAAATCCCCTCACCAGCCGCCCTTCTTTATCCGCGTCATTCACTGGCTTGGGAGCATAGAGGTGGGGCTTGGAGCCCAGGGGTCATGTCTGTGATTTCACGCTTCTTGGAGCCTGGACGGTGGTTACATCTGGAAGTGCTCTAATCTGACGGGGCCTCCGTACTCTTACCCCTTAGCTGGTAGCAGTCTCTTGGAATGGGAGGTCAGCTCCCAAGATGCATACCTTGGGGGGCAGCCTCCAAGGGTCACTCCAATGACTCCTACCCTGCTCGGCTCTCTCCTGGACCAGGGCCTGTGTGGGTGGAGGAAATATCTTCCCCAGAGGCTGCCCCAGGACTTGGCCCCACACCTGGGGGGTTTAAGGGCCTAGGATGGTTGTTTGAATGGGGGGTAGGTGGGCTTGAGAGTCCAGGGTCTGGCCTCCTCCCTGGGATTCTACCCTCCTGGGCAGAGGGTAATCTAGGAGGTTGGCTGTCACAGGTTTTGTTTGGGACTCCTTGAGTCCAAGGCAGGAGCTAACGGCCGAGGTGCCAGCTCTGGTGGGGGTGCCTGTGTGCCACACCTCCTTTCTGGAATCCTCTCAGACGAGGGACTGGTTTGCAGAGGTGGCAGGTGCCCAGTGGGTACACCCTGCCAGCCCCCCTCCCCCAGCTACTCATGGCACCCCAGGATGGGGGTTTGTGTCAGGAAGTGTCACCTAATCTGGGGGGATTAGATGATGAGGGGGAGTGACAGCTGGCGGTGCCTGTGTGCCCAGCGGGTGCCAGTTCCTCTGGCCTGGATGGGGGAGGTGTGTGTGGGGAGGTGTGTGTGATCTGGTGCTTGGCCAGAGAGGAGCAGTGTGGAGGTAGGCCACCATCTCTCCAGCCACAGCTGGGATAGAACCCCCTCCCTTCTCCCCCCAATTCTCCTCCCCCCTCCCTTTAAAAACAGCCTTGCCTCTTTACTTGTTCTGTCTGCCATCACTCCCGATAAAAGAAAAGCAAAACTGTAGGAAACACCTTCTTCTCCCCCAAGAGCCAGGGTTCCCTGGCCTGGCCCTCCCCTAGCCACTCCCAGTAGCTAATCCTTTCTCCCTGTTACTCTCTCCTAGAATTTTGTAGCCACCTTGGCTAATGGGATGAGCCTCCAGCCGCCTCTTGAAGAAGTAAATATCCTTTTGTGAGACCCTTCCCCACACATACATATCTTGTCACACATCAGGCCCTTTCTAATGGTCTTAACCATGATCCCTCCTGCTTCAAACCAGTTTACCCTGTGCCCCCGAAACACTAGTTCAAACTCCCTCCAGGTTTGTGGCCCCCATCTGGCCTCCCCCAACACTGTGGCTACTTCCTTAACTCCATTTCCAGCCCCTCTTTGTCCTTTCCTGTGTCTGCCCTTGTTCCGCCTTCCCCTCCCCTTCCCTCCCCAGCTGTGGGCTGAGCTAGAGACGGGGGCAGAGAGACTGGAGAGATGGTAGGCGTGGCTGAGGTATTGGGGGGGTGCTCTCCTGGATGGGGGGGCGGGGGGGTCCTGGAAGAGGAAAATGGGGTTGTTAGGTTTGGGGGTTCCCGGGAGAGGCAAGATGGCAGGCGGGGGGCTGTAAGGTTGGCATAGTATGGTTTGGGGGTGGGGGGTGGTTCTGTACTCCAGGGAGAAGTAGGCACTTGGAGGTTTAAGTCTGACGAGCCCCCAGATTTGACCCCTGCTCCCATCCTGTCCCTCCCTGTGGCCTCAGGTCTCCTGTGGCCAGGCGGAAAGCAGCGAGAAGCCCAACGCTGAGGACATGACGTCCAAAGATTACTACTTTGACTCCTATGCTCACTTCGGCATCCACGAGGTGAGTATGGGCACTCGGCTCCTAAGGCTGGTGAATCTTTAGGGGGTTAATGTTTGGGAGGGCTGGATCTTAATTTCCAACGCATGCGCACTGCCTTCCGTGGCAGCCGGCCGCCCCCCTGCGCCTGCGAGGCTCTTGCTCCGGGGGTCGCCTCTCCCAGCCGTTGCCTTGGAGACAGAGGTTGTTAGCCTGGCGCTCATCCGGCCCCTCTTGGGAGGCTGGGGTGGGAGCGCCGCGCATGTGTGCCTGAGACTTCAGCCGGAGGTCTCGGCCTGCCGGTCTCTACCGCCCTCTAGTGACCGGCAGCGGGATTGTCCCCCAGCAGCTCATGCCCAGTGTGCCGAGGGCTTCTCGATCCTGTTGCACGTGATGGAGGCTGAGGTCTCAGAAAGCAGCTGGGGTGGAATTGTGGAGATTTTTCTTTTTTCTCTTTTCTTTTTTTAATTCTTATAAAATATACATAACAAAATATGGCATTTTCACGTGTGCGGTTCAGTGGCATTAACTTACTGAGGACTTATTAAAGCCAAGGCTCGCAGGGGCTTAGGCAGCAATGGTAGAACCCGGCTGAGATGAGAGTTCTGTCCATCCAGTCTGATTTTACACATAGGGAAACTGAGGCGTGTGGAAGGGCAATGACTTGTTCCAAGGAGACTAAAGCAAGTCTGTGTGTGGGAGGCCAGGGCACCCTGTTTTCCACTTGGGGATGCAAGCCCCCTCATGATATCTTTGTACCCCACCCCCACCAGGAAATGCTGAAAGATGAGGTCCGCACCCTCACATACCGAAACTCCATGTTTCACAACCGGCACCTTTTCAAAGACAAGGTGGTGCTGGACGTGGGCTCCGGCACAGGGATCCTCTGTATGTTCGCTGCCAAGGCTGGGGCCCGCAAGGTCATCGGGGTGAGTGTCCCAGGTGGCCGGGCGGGCCTGGGGATGGAAAGGGGGCCCCTTGGGGCTCAGGAATTGGGTGGAGGGGGATGGGACTGAGGGTAGGACTGGAGGGCGCTCACCCTCCCTTTTTCCTGGGCCCCCAGATCGAGTGTTCCAGCATCTCTGATTACGCGGTGAAGATCGTCAAAGCCAACAAGTTAGACCACGGTGAGCCCAGGAAGAGAATGGGTTTGTGGGGAGGGAGTGGGTGATCCCAGCTTCCCCAGGGCCCTTGGCAAGGGGATGGGGGCCACTGAACTCACATTCAGGCGTTCCTCCCCCATGGGCTGTAGGCTGCCGACAGCGCAAGAACCCAGCTTATCAGAACCTACCACCTGATGAGCCGTCTTAGAATCTGAGTGTCAAAGCGCAAGCTTAGTGCCTCCGTCTTTAAAAAAGGGGGGGAGGGGCAGGAGGCAGTCTTTAGTTTTTTCAGTGAGTGATAGCATCTGAAGGCCCTTGGTAAGAAGTCTCCTACCCGCCTCTCAGCCACCCTTCTCTGAATGCAGTCAGTGTTCCCTTCCAAAGAAATCCATACCTATGAGCAAATTCACATGCTGTTTTTTGACACAGATAGCATTTCATACATACAAGTCTTTTGCCCTTTGCTTTTTTCATGTGCTTTTTGTGAAGTTTAACACCTTTCATGTTGAGAGGATCTTGCTTTTTGATGGCCACCGTCATCTGTCTGCACGTATACCAGCTTTCTTAACCATGTTCGTATATCTGTGAGGTCAGCTCATAAAAGTAGGATCGCATGGGTCAAAAATGGGAGGAAGTTGGGCAGATATTGCCAAATTGCCCTTCCCACCTGCAAGCTTTGAGGGACAGAGAACCATGGAAGATAGTGGGTTTTCCAGATGTGAGGGCTTTTGGCATTCTAGAAGCTGAAGGAATTTAAAAAAAAAAAGAAACTAGTATAATGAATCCCCAAGTACCCATCACTCAGCTTTAAATATCTCCTTTTGAAGCAGATTCAAACTGTATAAATCCTGCTGTGTGTGTCCCTAATAGATGAGGCCATTTAAAAAACATGACTATGGGAATTCCCTTGTGGTCCAGTGGTTAGGACTCAGCGCTTTCACTGCTTCAGCCTGGGTTCGATCCCTGGTCAGGGAACTAAGAGTCCACAAGCTGCACAGTGCAGCCAGGAAAAAAAAATCATGACCATAGCTGTTAGTGGCAGATTTTTTTTTTTTTTTTTAATTTTTTAAAAAACAAGCAAACAAACAAACCCTTGTGTCAAGGGCTGACTTGCAATAGATCGGAGCAAGAGAGCTGCTCTGCTGTGTAGGAAAGCCCAGCCCAGAAGCAGGTCATCTACAGATGGTTTAGCACCAGGTTCCCCACGGACGTGGCGTGTATGCCGGGCAAGGGGGTGGCCGCCTTTCACTTAATACCTAATCCACATGAAGTTTCTGCTCCTGCCTTAAAAATATCCCATGATGAGTGCATTTTAAGACCAAGTTCACAGGGCGTGGCTTCCGCTCACAGAGTTCTTTGAAGATGCCCCAGTGCAGCCCCCAGCCCCTCCTTGAGAACACAAGGGCCGCCCCAGCAGGGTCCTCAGGCCCTGGGCCACCCCCCGTGGCCCCCCAGGGGAGGTGAGCAGAGGGGTCCCCTCAGGGCTGGCGGCACGCGCCCTTGTCTGCCCCGCAGTGGTGACCATCATCAAGGGGAAGGTGGAGGAGGTGGAGCTTCCGGTGGAGAAGGTGGACATCATCATCAGCGAGTGGATGGGCTACTGCCTCTTCTACGAGTCGATGCTCAACACCGTGCTCTACGCCCGAGACCAGTGGCTGGTGAGGCACCCGGCGGGGTGGGAGCAGCTCACGCAGGCTGCGGTCCTTCAGCTGTGGAGCACGTGTCAGGGTCCAGGCCGAAAAGGGAAGCCACGCCAAGCATTTCCCACAGTGGGGCCTGAGTACAGAGTATTGAATACATCGCCTACACAGATGTTAGGAGGCCCACAGCCAAGACGGAGGGGACCCAGTACTGGAAGCTAGATAGGGACAGGGAGGTGGTACAGTGTCAGGAGAGAGTCGGTGCTGGGAAGAGAACCGTAGCAGGGCAGAGGGCTGGGGAGGAATGAGGGGGCTGTGGTCCCAGGTGTTCAGGTCAGAGCAGGCCTCCCAGGGGAGGTGACTGAGACCTGAACAGAGGATGGGAAGGAGCTGCATGGGACCTGAGGGAAATGGCACGCTGGGCAGAGGATTTCGGCCAGTGCAGAGGTCCTGGGGTAGGAGTGTGCTTGCTGTGTGTTGAGCAGTGGGGAAGCTGTAGTGGAATGAAGATCTGGAGGAGCACTGGGAGGTAGAGTTGGAAATGAGGGGTGGAGGGGCCTGTGCAGATCTCGCAGGGCCTCGTGGACCCGAGAGACTTTGCTTTACTCCTCAGAGGAGTGGGGGCGGGGGGATGGTTCTGAGGATCCCTCGGGACCTCTGAAGGACAGGGTCTTAGGTGCTCCTGGGAGCCATCAGGCAGCCATCTGGGGAGTAAACCGGGGGCTGAGGCTGGGGACCAGAGAGGGGCCCGCTGCAGGAGTCCACGTGGGAAATGTTGGTAGCTCAGACCAGGGTGGGGCCAAGGGTGGTGCATAAATAGACAAAACGGGCAAGGTTCAGGGACAGCATTGCCAAGGCCCCCCGTCCTTCATGCCCTTGCCCTGCTCCTCTGCACTCTGCAGGCGCCCGACGGCCTCATCTTCCCAGACCGAGCCACGCTGTACGTGACGGCCATCGAGGACCGGCAGTACAAAGACTACAAGATCCACTGTGCGCTCAGGGCCCGAGGAACTTGCAGGGTGGGGCGGGCTTGGGGCCAGGTGCCCCCTCGGGCTCATCCCTCCTTCCCGCCTCCTCCCCAGGGTGGGAGAACGTGTACGGCTTTGACATGTCTTGCATCAAAGACGTGGCCATCAAGGAGCCACTGGTGGATGTGGTTGACCCCAAGCAGCTGGTCACCAACGCCTGCCTCATAAAGGTGAGGGGGTGGGGTGGCTGGGTGTCCTGCAGGGTCAGTCCGAGAAAGGCCGGCACCTGGCCCATGCGTGGGACCTCAGGGCCCAGAGCGCTTGCTTGCCTGAGGTCTTGGGAGCCTGACATGTCTGCTGGAGGTGGCACTAGACGTCTGGAGAAGCTACTTCATTTAAAAAGCTTTGTGAGCCAGGCACCGCCGTGTTCCAGAACAAGGAAGTGACGTGGGCTGGCCCTGCCCCGGGGTCACACGTTCCAGAGGGCATGTCAACCCGAGGCAGGCAGCTGAGACCCTAGGCAGGGCCACCAACTGCAGGAAGCCCCAGGGCCGCAAGCGAGTTTATACACACACGGGTCCCTGGTAAAGAATGCCGGCAGCCATCAGTTTTCGAGGTCCCCCCTGCCGACCCCCAGTATCACATCTTGCGGGGATGCTCACGGCAGGCAAAACTGGGTGCAGGAGGGAGTTTGTAGAGGGAGGTGGTGGGGCAGACGCCTTGACCAGGTGAGCCGCCCTGGCCTGAGTCAGTGCCCTGTCAGGACTCATTGCTCTGAGTGCACTGGGGAGCAGTCAAAGGCTTTTAAGCAGGGATGTGACATGATCTGTTTTTAAACTGTCACACTGGCTGATACGTGAGGTAAGAGATGTGGGGGGAGAGGGTGGGAGCCAGGGAGCCCTGTTAAGATACTCCACAGCGGAGGGGGGCTGGTGGCCCAGGGCAGGGTGCAGGCAGTGGAGAGTGGACAACAGGCGGGTCTCCAAGCAGCAGTAGTCATTCTAGGAGGTCGAACTGTCTCGGGGTTGATGTCCGGAGAGCAGGGAACAGGGGATCCAACAGGGCCCCCCCAGGTTTGCCTGCTGGGCCGGAGGTCGGGGAGTGGGACTCACGAGACTTGTCCCTCAGGAGGTGGACATCTACACGGTCAAGGTGGAAGACTTGACCTTCACGTCCCCCTTCTGCCTGCAAGTGAAGCGGAACGACTACGTGCACGCGCTGGTGGCCTACTTCAACATTGAGTTCACCCGCTGCCACAAGAGGACTGGCTTCTCCACCAGTGAGGCAGGGCCCCGGGGCGGCGGGGGCCCAGGGACAGTGGGGCATGCGACAAGAGTGGCCAGAGGGGGCCACGGGGACACTGAGGACCAGGGTTCTGACGCCAGCTCTGCCAGCCAGCCTGAGCGTGCAGTGCCTCCGTTTCCCCACCCGTGAAACAGCCCCTCCCAGACTTGATAAGGGTGGGGGGGCCACAGTCACCGCTCAGTCAGAAGTCACTGGAGGGTGGGAGGGTCCGGGCAGAGGGACGGTAGGGGGCCGGAGGCGAGTGGGTCCGGTTGACCCACCTCCCCCACCAGGCCCCGAGTCCCCGTACACACACTGGAAGCAGACAGTGTTCTACATGGAGGACTACCTGACGGTGAAGACGGGAGAGGAGATATTCGGCACCATTGGCATGCGGCCCAATGCCAAGAACAACGTGAGGCTCTGGGGGATCCGGTGGGGGGGAGGTGGGGTCAGGGGCGCCTCTCCCTGTTCTGGGCCCTCAGCACCAAGCCCGCCAGCCGGCCCGGCTACACTCCGCTCTGGACGCATCTCTGTGGGGCCCCCCGGGGTCTGTCTATGGACCACAATTTCATTGAGCACCTACTAGAAACCAGGGGGCCCTGGGGCCCCAGCCGTGTTCAGGCTGAACCCCTGCCCTCCTGCCGCTCATGTTCTAGACACGGGACAGTCACGTGGTAAATGCCAGCTGGGAAAGGGGCTGGCATGTGTTGGAGCAGGTGGGGTCGGGGCTCGAGGGAGAGCTGACAGGATATCCTCCCCCAGGTATGGGGGTGAGGAAGGAAAGGAGGGCTGTTTCTTCCCCTGCTTTTTTCTCCTGAGCACCTGGCAGGACCCAGCTGCTATCAGCTGAGACGTGGCTGGAAAGCAGGTCTGGGGCAAAGTCAGGGGCGCCAGTGTGAGGGGGGGACACGTGTCGAGCGGTGTGGTCTGGGCTGGAAATGTCAGCGGGGTGGCCTGTGAGGCTGCACGGTGTGGGGGTGGGGAGCTTGGATGGAGGGGAGCACCCCAAGGTGGCGCCCGCTTTCTAAGTCAGGGAGATGAGAGCCGGTTTAAGCCGCTGTTCTCAACCAGGGATGATTTTGCTCCCCCCGACACACACACGTCATTGTCTGGAGACATTTTGGGTGTCAGAGCTGAGAAAAGGGCACTGCTGGCCTCTAGTGGGTAGAGGCGGGGGAGCTCCTCCATCTGCGGTGCACTAGCTAAGAATCCCCCCACAGCAAAGAGGGGTCCAGCCCCGGGTGTCAGTGCAGAGGTGGAGAAAACCCAAACTGGAAACTGAAAGAGACCCAGAGAGGGAGGAGGAAGCTGGGAGCCAGGGGTGCGAAGGGCAGTGAGGTCGTGGGTGGCTTTGCTCCAGCTTTTCCAGTGAGTGTGGGGGGGGGGGGGGGGCCAGAGGGCCCAGGAGGGTTGGCCTCCAGGAAGCCTTGGAGGAGAGGAAGTGGGGGCGGTGGGGTGGGACCAGAGTTTTTTGAGAGGAGGAAGTTTGCGGGTGCAGGAGAGGACTTTGCTGCTTGTAAAAGAAGGAAGAAATAACTTTTGCTGATGGGGATGGTTTTGATGGAGGACATTTTATGATGCAAGAGACAGCAACTGACCTCTGCCCCCTGTCCCCCCCCCCACCCCAAACCAAGGCAGGGGGTTGCCTGCGTTCCAGGATGTCATGCAGAGCTTCTCATGGGGAGTCAGACAGGGTTCAAGACTGATGCAGGGCATGGGACCAGCAATGCGGGGTCTCCAGGGAGGGTGTGTAGGCAGCTGGGGGGGGCCAGTGGCACCGCAGGCAGGCTTGGCTGGCTGCCCTTACCCCCCACCGCCACTGCCCTGTGTGTCTGCCTGCCCTGTCCCAGGTCCCTCCTCACGCCTGCACTCTCCCCACAGCGTGACCTGGACTTCACCATTGACCTGGATTTCAAAGGCCAGCTGTGCGAGCTGTCCTGCTCCACCGACTACCGGATGCGCTGAGGTGGCGCCCGGGTTCTCCCACCCCGGCCGGCCGGCCCTGCAAGGGCCCAGGGGCTGCGGCGTTCTTAGACGATTTCGGGGCTCCCCCTTCCTCTCCCTCCCTCCCACAGAAGGGGGTTTTAGGGGCCTGGGCCGGGGCGGGGGTGGGGGGGGCACATCGTGACTGTGTTTTTCATAACTTATGTTTTTATATGGTTGCATTTATGCCAATAAATCCTCAGCTGGGATGGCTCAGCTTCCTGGGGGCCAAGTGGGGTCAGGGTTCTGTCCGCAGATGCGGAGAAGCCAGCCACCCGGACCGTGGGGACAGCGCCAGCTGGTGGCTGCTGGTCTCTGTCACGTCTGTGTCTCTGGGTCTTGCTACCTTTCCCCGGCGCTGCTCTCAAGTCTTTGTCCCACCTGGGCCCTCAGCTCACTCCGCTCTCTGGGACTGTGCCCCCCACCCCCCTCTCTCATGCCTCCGGAGGTCCTGTTCCCTTTTGTCCCCACTGGGCCAGACTCCTGCTCCCAGCTGCCCTGCTGGGCTGGGGGAGGGTTAGAGTGTGGGTTCCCAGCACAGCTGGCCTTTAAGTTTCCCAGAAAGCCCTCCTGCCTTCTCCCATCACACACATTGTTCCTCTGGCTGTTTTTTTCTGTCCAGGACTCTCCAAGGCCAAACCAGGTCTGACTGACAGTGACTACTGCCCTGCCCTCTCCACCTGGGGAAACTGAGTCCTGGGGGGGTGGTGTGTGTGGGGGGGGAATAGAGTTCTTTGGCAGGGGTGGTGCCTGCTTCCCCAACCCAACTGGAGTTTGGGGGGTTCCCAACTTCTGCCCCAATTTACAGAAATGCGCACAGAGGCCCCACTAGCCTTCACAGATGCCCAGGGGCTGTCTTGACATGGTCTCTCCACGTGCCTGCCCTTTCCAAAGGCCTTGTGCAGAGCTGCTGGTACCCCAGGTCTCCTCTCCGTGGCCCTCCTACAGCTGCTTCAGTACAGCTGGGGTGCTAGGCCTGCCGGCCCCCCACACCTGTCTACATCTCTACCAGGATGGTGTTGGGGCCCAGACTCCCTCCACAACTTCAGGTGGCTCTGTTTACCACCTGCCCCAATTGCCAATGTCCCACGTCGCCCAGCCCTCTCTCCGGAAGTCGCCTGTCCTCTGAGACGTCTGTGCTAGTCGGTGGGGTCGCGTCTAAGCAGCCTAGCTCTTCCCCTCCCCCAGCCTTTCCAGAAAGCCCGAAGCCGCGTCGCCACCTGCAGGTGTCAGCTGCTCCGCCCCTCCTCCCTCCGCCTTAAAGGGGTCGCGTCTCCCGAGGCTTCCCGGGGCATAGATAGCACCGAGGCGAGACCCGTGAGGGCTGCGTGCGTGGCCGCAGTGCAGGAGGTGGACATCCGGGTCCTAATCCTGCTCTTCTGGCGTGCTGTGGCTCTTGGCCTCAGTTTTCCCGGCCCGAGAAGTGGGGGCGCCCTGATTCCTCGCGCTAAAGCGGGCGCTCAGAGGGCATTTTCTAAGCCCAGGAAGGGGGCGGGGCTGCACCTCCGGAGGAGCGGCTTCACCCACCGGTTTCTCGGACCCCGGCCCGCCCCACCCCCCACGATGACCGACCACATCTTCCTGCTGTTGCTCCTCGCTTCCTCCGTCCTGGGGGACCCGGACTCCGCGGGCAGGTGAGAAACGCCGGTGGCAGCGGGATCTGAGCGGGAGGGAGACCGCGAGGGGCGTGCGCCCTCTCTAGGCGGTTTTCCGCTTCGGCGGATTGGGAAGTGGATCAGGAAACGCGCCCCGCCAGTCTTGGAGTTCTGGGTCCCCCCCCCCCCCCACAGAGCCCCATTTCTTGAGCGGACTGTTTGAACCCTGTCTCCTCCCACGCTCCATCCCCAGGCGGACCCGGCAGCAGGTCTCCCAGCAGCGCGGGCGCCTCTGTTCCCTGGGCACGTGCCAGACACACCGCCTGTCAGAGATCATATACTGGCTCCGCTCTGCCTCCACCAAGGAGCTCTCGGGGAAGGCTGGCCGCAAACCTCAAGACCCCCACAGCTACGGGCGCCGGCGGCGGCGCGCGGTCAGAGTCCAGCTGCGTCTCCAGGACCCCAGCCTGCGGCAAGGAGGGCAGCGCAGTGCCTAGCTCGTTGGGTGATGTCGGGCACATCTCTGCTCCTCCCCTGGCTTCAGTTTACCTATCTGTGTATTGGGGCCATAACCCCAAGTTTCTTTTCCCCTAAGTCCACCACATGGGCTCTCCCCAGGCTGCGACTGGGCTGGACCCACGTGCACACCACACCCAGCATGGACAAGGGATATTAACGTCTAGAGCTGAATAAAACGAGAGTTCCATGTTTCAGTCTCTGTCTGTGCCCATTCTGGCCTCCCAATCTGAACCCGGTCTCTAATATAGTCTCCCCTTTATCCACACACTTTTCTCCTCAGAGAATTCCCTCCGGCGAACTTGAATCCAGTCTGCTGTAGCACCTCCACGCCGACTCAATCCCTGCAGCTGCATCTTCCGTGGGTGGTTTTGGGGAGCCGACCCGACCCCAAAGCAGTCCTCCCTCCCCTCTGTGGTAGGGCTGAGACGACTGGCTCTGGCTCCCACGCGCATGGGCTGTGAGTTCCAAGCTGAGCTTCTTTCCTCGGCGAGAAAGGAGAGAAAAGAGACAGTGGACTGGGGAGCCGAAGAACCTGGGGTTCGGAGGAGGTGCTGCGTAGAACAGGGGAGGCACAATGGTGGAGAATGCAGGCTGAGGGCTGGGGATCGAACAGAGGGAGGGGATTGGACGCTTGGATTCGAAGGGGGCGGGAACTGAGCGCCGGGATTGGAAAGGGGTGGGGATAGAAGATTGGAAGGGGGCGGGGATAAAACCCGGGACTTGAATACCCGGCTAGGCACCCGCGAGACAGAAATCGGATTTCCTGGGTATTGGGTGGTCGGAGGCGGACAGGTGCCCCGGAGGCCCGTCGTGGACTCACAGTCACTGGGATTGGACATATGCAAGTGGGCTTGAGTCCGGCGCTCTAAATCGGGGGTCGGGGGTGTACTCGGGCTTGGTCCCCAGGATCCGATCGGCGGACCCCTGACTCAGCGTGGTAAGTGCCGGACTGGAGGGACCCGAGCTCCTGCGGGGGCTGGAGGATTGTGTCTTGGGTTGGGAATACGGGCCTCTCCATCACTTGTGCTCGACGCTCGTCTCTGCTCTCAGCCTCAGCATCCCTGCCCGCGAGGCATGCGCAGTAGGGTGCTTCCCCCCCATCCCCTTCAGCCAGGGGCGGGGGGAGGGGACGCTGGGCCACCCCAGACAGTCTGAATTTATAGGCAGCCCCCACCCAATTCCCTCCTCTCTCCCCCGCCGCCCCCCGCCCCGTCCCAGCCTTGTAATGGGAAGCGGAAATGGAACGGACAATGCCAATGTCCGGCAGGTGTTCATTTCAAATGGGCTTGGGACTAATGTTTTTCCCCAGATCCCGTAACTCACCCTGGACCGGTTTCCCTCCCCGACCCCCAAATCTTTAAAGTCCTTTGGGGGGGGGCACTGTCACCGCACCATGTTCTCAGAATAGCTGTAAAAGCGGTTAATGAAAATTATCCCTCCTGCCTTTCTGTGCGTTCACAGAGGTCCCCAGTTGAAGTCCCCCCAACACCGAAGTCTCCCGCCAGGACCCTCAAGACCCCTCAGGTGGTTAGGGAAGGGTGAGCTGACGTCCTGTATTCCTGGGTCTGCGGAGAAGGGGCTGGGGGTCCGGAAAATGACCCTCTGTCCTCCTCTCAGGGCTGTAGCGTGACATGGCTGAAGCGCACCAGGCCGTGGGCTTCCGACCCTCGCTGACTTCGGACGCGGGGGAAGTGGAGCTCAGTGCCCCGGTGTTGCAGGAGATCTACCTCTCCGGACTGCGCTCTTGGAAAAGGCATCTCTCCCGTTTCTGGGTGAGGAGGGCTGCTGCTTGGTTTCCTTATGGGAATCCAGTTACCTGCTTCCGGGATGCCTGAGGCTCCCTTCTGACATCCTGGTGGCCCCACTTCTGGGATTCTGTCACCCCTTCTGGGAATTTTGGTGTCCGCTTCAGGACCCCTTGAAGCCATTTCCAGTTCTCTATGGCTGACTTCTGCGATCCTCAACCTCCCCTACTGGGAACTGCCATTCACCGCTTGTACCCACTTCCTGGACACCCTTCCCACTCTCCCGACACCCACAAACACAACTTCCACCCCAATATCTAGAACTCAGTTCCCTTACCTATGGTGTACCTCTCACCATTCCCTTTCATCTCTAGGCTCTAAACGAGGTGCTCACATTCCAGAACCCCATGGCCTGATCAACTTCTTGGGTAGCCCACACCCCGATCCTGAAGGCCCCCCCTTTCCCATAGTCCTTACCCACTGGGTCTGAGAGCCCCCTCCTTGCCCCTGCTCTGAACCCCCAGTGCCCTCTCCAGTATGTGGCACATTCTCCCTACGGTTCTGAGATGTGAACTTCCGCTATCTGTATCCTCTGCTTACCCATCACCACAAACCCTGCTCCCCCGGCTCTGGAAAAGCCAAACTCCTGCTCCTTGCTCTTGCCCTAGAAAGCCCTAGAAGCCAACATCTACCCAGAACCCATGTCAGCCCCAGGGTCCCCGGTTCTAGAACTCTGGCCCCATCCACATATGGAGTCTCCCTGCTGGTCACACCCTCTGTGTGTGAACCCAGGTCTTGAACACCTGTGGGGTCCGCCAGGCCTGAGTTTGAATCCGCGATCTGCCAGTGACTAGCTGTGTGGCCTTGGGCAAACGCGTCTCTCTGAGCTTCAGTTTCCCCTCATGTGAAACAGGAGTGATGGTAGCACCTCCCTCACGGGACAGTTGTGAGGATGAAATGAATTTTTCACATGTAAGCACAGAGCCAAGTGCTTGGCGCATGGCGAGTGCCGAGTAAGTGTTAGCTTTAGATTATAATACTTTTCTTCATTTACCAAATATCTGTGGAGCATCTGTTAAGGGCCTGGCACTATTTGGGGCACTGGGGCACCGCAGCAGGGAGCAAGACGGACAGAGTCCTGCCCTCATGGAGCTCTTGATCAAGTTGGAGGAGAAGGCAAATAAATAAATAAGCAAACCATAAATAAATCAATAAGCAAACCATCGAGTGTTTTAGATGGTGATGTGCTACGGAGGACGACAAAGCAGGCAGGAAAGAGGGAGAATGAAAGTGTTATAATAAAACCAGGGGGCAGCCCAGGAGGATCTCTGGAAGCTGAAACATTTGGGCAGGATGGATCGCACTTCTATGGCCATATTGATTGTTAAAATGGTTGTTAAGATAGAGATGTACCTGCTCCAGCGAATAAATAGCCACTAACCCAAACCCCCAGAGAGCCCCTTCAGCCCTGCCCCTCAGGCCAATCCAGCAGCTAAAGTGTTAACCTGTGGTTAAATACATAAACACACACACACATATTATATACATGCATAGATAGATATTTAAACTAAGATGTAACTATATACAGAAAAAATGCACAGATATTTTAAGCACAGTCCTTGAATTTTGCAATAGCTTTGTAACCCGTATAATACCTGTGTAACCAGCTCCTCATCAAGACAGCACTGACATCATTCTAGAATGTTGCTTTGAGCTCCTTTCCAGCCAGCACTTCCTACCTCACCCTCACTGCAAGGCAACCACTGTTCTGATTTCTATGCTTACGGATAGATTTGGACTGGTGTTGCTGTGTCAAATATTTTGACTGTCGCCGCTGTTCTTGAGTCGCCTCTGAAGCTCTTTTCTGACTCAGAGGCTGCCTATGGCCAATGGCCCCCACCAGACACTCATATTAGTATTGATAATTGTAGCAAGCTGCCTCTCTCCCGGCACTTGGAGATGGTCACTTGGAGCCCTCACGTCCTTCCTCTCTAATCTGGGGCCCCAGGAACCACCCTGACGCCGTAGCTCCTGGAACTTGCTCCCGAGGTGAGGGCTGTGCCCTCAGCGCTACCAGAGCTGTAATTCCATAGACTCACTGCCAAGCCTGAGTTTCTTCACTTAAAAAATGGCAACCTCGACAGTTCCTGCCTTGAGGGACTGTTGTAAGCATAGTTGTCTTAACAGAAGGCCTGGCTCACAGAAGTGACACTCTAGCATCACCATTCTTGTCTTACATGCCATGTAGGTGCTGTTGTGACCTCCAGCACGTTAGTAATTTCTCTGGGCTTCTGCTTCCTCATTTCTAAAATCAAACTAGGTAGGAGTGTGTCTCAAGCTCTATACCAACCAAGCCATTTGACTTTATTGCACATCTGGTCCTCATTAGGGTTTGGTTTTTTGTTTTTTTTTTTGGCTGGACGTGAGGCTTGTGGGGTCTTAGTTCCCCAACTAGGGATCAAACCCAGGCCCTCGCAGTGAAAGCACTGAGTCCTAACCACTGGACAGCCAGGGGATTCCCCTCATTAGGGCCTTCTTAAGGTAAGCCTATCATTAGTTCCATTTTACAGATGAGGAAACAGAAGCCCAGAGAGGTGATTTCACTATCCCCAGGTCACACAGCTGCTGAGATGCAGAAGTAGAGAAAGCGGTAGAATTAGCAGTTTGGTTCTGGAGCCCATGCTGATGCCCCAATATGGGCTGCTTTTCTAGAAAGTGGTCTCAATATCTGTGCCGAAGAAGCTGTTGTGAATTATATGCAGTGGGTCACTTGGGCCAAGCTTGTGGCACAGCATCCAGCACTTAGTGGGTGGTTCATTGGCAGGAGATCGGAGCATCAGTTTCCAAAAGAATATGAAATTCTGAGATACAGCAGACTTCAGAGCATGGTACCTCACGGCGTGTCCTGGTGCATCAGGGTCACAAGGCATCCCGATGGTTTGAGTGATTGACCCTGGAGCCAGGGGACCTGGGTTCAAATCCTACCTCCACCACTTCCTGGCCATGTGGCTTTGGACGAGTTCTTCAAACTTCCTAACTCTTCAGTTTCCTCACCCATATTAAAGATAATATACTTACTATCTTACTGTGTGACAGGGGAACAAAATAATTTAATGATGTTCCTGGTACTTGGGAAGCGCCATGGAGACATTTTCTGTTATTAGGAAGTCCCTGTTTTATTGCAATCTAGAGCCCCAGACAGAACTGAAAACTTCTTTTAAAAAAGAAAAATTAAACAGCCAAATAACAATGTTTGCCAGTAACCTTTTCCTGCCAAGCCAAAGGGAGATTGTCAAGTAAATAAATCCCCAATGAGAAGCAGCTTAGCAACAGAGAGGATCATCGTAGTAATAGTTATTGAATGCCTACAGTGTCGGCTCTCAGCTATGCAATTTACCATCCTGCCCCGCCACCCCTGCCTGAGCCCTCTGCTTTATTTCTTCCCATAGCACCTCTCACCATCTGATCCGCTTCACCAAAGCCTTTACTTATGTAGGTATTGTCTCTGTCCCCCATGAGAGCAGAAATCTTGCTGTCTTGTCCCTACTGTTGGACTGCAGTAAGCATTTGTGGAATATTTCCTCATCCAACCCTCATGACAGCCCTATGAGCCACGTACTGGGATTGTTCCCATTCTACGGATGAGGAAACTGAGAGGTACAGTCACTTGCTCTGGTCACTCAACTAGGTAGTGACAGGGCAGAGATTTGAGCCCAGAGGGTGGGGACTCCAGAGCCCAAGGTCTAAACCATGATCGCTGAGGCCTTCTTGGTCATTAAAATGTGGGAAAAGGAGAGAGAGTGGTTTCTTGAGCCCTGATGGTGATATCAAAAGCAACAGTAACTCTTATCCTGGCTTAACCATGCTCTCTGTGTGACTTTTAACCTACGTGGGTTTTTTGTTTTTGTTTTATAATTTTATTTATTTATTTATTTATTTATTATTTTTGGCTGCATTGGGTCTTTGTTGCTGCGTGCGGGCTTTCCTTTGTTGCAGCTAGCAGGGGCTACTCTTTGTTGTGGTGCTCGGGCTTCTTGCAGTGGCTTCTCTTGTTGCAGAGCATGGGCTCTAGGTGCACAGGCTTCGGTAGCTGCAGCACGCAGGCTCAGTAGTTGTGGCTCGCAGGCTCTAGAGCAAAGGCTCAGTAGTTGTAGTGCATGGGCTTAGTTGCTCCATAGCATGTGGGATCTTCTAGAACCAGGGATTGAACCTATGTTCCCTGCATTGGCAGGTGGATTCTTAACCACTGCACCACCAGAGAAGTCCCTGAGCCTACCTGTTTTCTTGTGCAAAGTGAGAACATGTTAGTACCTACTTCACAGGGTTGTTGGGAGTTAATTAAAGAGTTAATCCTTGCAAATGGCACCTGGCATGTAGTAAGCGCTCATTAAATATTAGTTATCTCTAGCATGCTTCCCTGGGGGCCTGGTTAGTTACCCAACACTTTCATTCATTTCTCAGTCATTCCATGGCTTGCTGCCGAGCTCCGGACCCTGCTGTATATGGGGGAATAGGTTTGCCTTTTTGACAGTTTCACCTTCAGGGTCCTGCCTGAGAGCTCTCCTCCAGGAAGCCCTCCCTGACTCCCTCAGCCTGAGCAACCTGCCTTATCCTATCACCATTAGCACTCACTTCATTCTGGTCTGACCTCCCTGGGGGCAGGACCCAGCTCTGTCTGTCCCCCACTGCATCTTGAGCACCCAGCTCAGTGCTGAGTTAACATCTAAGAATGGTGCTTAGCAGATGGGATAATCGATTGAATACGTGCTCTTTCCTCTCTGCAGAACGACTTTCTCACAGGTGTGTTCCCTGCTAGCCCCCTCAGCTGGCTCTTCCTCTTCAGTGCAATCCAGCTTGCCTGGTTCCTCCAGCTGGATCCTTCCTTAGGACTGATGGAGAAAATCAAAGATTTGCTGCCAGACTGGTGAGGTCCCCCACTTCAGCCCAGTGACCTCCTAATCCCTTTCCCTCCACCCAGTAAGTTTCTCTATCAGCAAGTGTGCCTTTTAAAGAAAAGTAGCCTCTGAGACTTACTTGGGGTCAGATTAATAAAGGTAGAGCCTCAAGTAAAAGGAGGTGATTTCCTCTCTTGTCTCTGTACATTTTTCCATCCTGGCTGCTTCTTGCTAAAGGGGATGATGGCAAACTGGACAATGTCCAGGTATGGTTATATATACTAACAGAAATATGAACTCTAATTTACAGTTGTGTAGTCTTAGGCAAGAGACCTCACCATTCTTAGTGTCAGGGTCTTCACCTATAATAATAATTGCTTCTTAGGGTGGTTGGAGGAATTAAACAAAATCATTCATGTGGAATATTCAATACAGTACTAGGTTATTAAATGGGAGTTATTGAATTATTATAGTTGTTGGGAAAGGTTTGGAAACCAGATGTGGGTGAAGTGGCAGGTTCTCACTCTTGGATTAGTCCTCCTGGGGAAGAAGGTTCAAACTTTGTGCAGATAGCCTCAAAGGGCAAACCAGGATCAGAGGCAGAATTTTCCAGGCAGGCTAGATTTACCTAGTCTGCAGAGGGGAAGTGACTCGCCCCAAGTCCTCCGGGTGGGATTTGCTTACAGTCTGTCTGATTGCAACTTTGCAAACATGTTGATTTAGTGTAGCTTTACTAGCATCTCCTAAACTTGAGTTTGCATTGGAGTCACCTGGAAGGCTTGTTAAAACACTGATTGCTGGGCCAAAAGCCAAGAGATTGTGGGGCCCAGAAATTTGCATTTCTAACAAGCTCCCGGGTGGTGTTCATGTTTCTGGGTCAAGGGCCACACATTGAGAACCACTGCCTTAGAGTGTAATTTGATATCTGGTATATTTCAATAGAAATACCAGTTCACATTTATTAAGCATCTGCCAATTTCTATGGGAAGTGATTTTAGAAACTTGGTGTTTCCACAAACCTGGGGGGAGATGGTGAGTGTACCAAGAGAATCACACCTAGCACTTCACAAATGGAGGAAACTGGACTTTTTCTGACGACTAATTCTACAGGATATTCCTCCAACAGCCAAAAGATCAGAGTCAGAGAGTGTTAGGAACGGCAGGCGCTGGGCAGGGCTGGAGGGGAGGGGTGTCCGGAGGCCAGGAGACCCAGGCCCATACTTTTTCTCTACCCGCCCCCCCAGGGGTGGACAGCATCACAGGCTTCGGGGAGTCCTGGCGGCCGCGCTGTTTGCTTCGTGTCTATGGGGAGCCCTGATCTTCACACTTCATGTGGCCCTGAGGCTGCTTCTGTCCTACAACGGCTGGCTCCTCGAACCTCACGGAGCTATGTCCTCACCCACCAAGACCTGGCTGGTACGGGAGGGGCAGAGCCCTGCTCAAACCCCCTCTGCCCCATTCTCTCTATGGGTCGCCACCGCCACCCCCACCCCACCCCCAACACCTGGGTCCCTGGCTGCAGTGAGTTGTTTAATGAACCACTATTTCCTGCTTTCTGCTAGGCCCTGGTTCGCATCTTCTCTGGCCGCCACCCAATGCTCTTCAGTTACCAGCGTTCCCTGCCACGCCAGCCTGTGCCCTCCGTGCAGGACACCGTGCGCAAGGTGGGCCAGGTACCCAGGGATGGGGCGGGAGGCTGCCTAGCGTGGGGTGTGACCTGCCCTCTTCCCTGCCCCTCAGTATTTGGAGTCTGTCCGACCCGTCCTGTCCGACGAGGACTTCGACTGGACCGCGGCCCTAGCACAGGAATTCCTGAGGCTGCAGGCGTCTCTGCTGCAGTGGTACCTGCAGCTCAAGTCCTGGTGGGCGTCCAATTACGTGAGTACAGCGGACTGTAGGCAAAGGTTCTGAGCCAGCCCTCCTAACTCTACGGGTTTTACGCCCCGCCCCACGCCCCGCCCACAACCCCCAGGCTCCCGGGAGATTGGAGCTGCACCCCAGACGTGCGAACATTCTGAGCACCGCCCCCACGCTCCAATAGTTTAAACCCAGCCCCAGATGCTCCGATTTTCTGAGCTTCTCTCTTCTCTCCAGTATTCTGAACCCCGTCCATCCTGTGCCAACATTTTGAGCCCTGGCCCCCAAGCTCCCACATTCTGAACCCTGCTCGTCAATAACCTAAGCTCCCTCTCCAGGACCCGCCCACAGCCCAGAGCTCCGCCCTCAACCTGCCAGTACTTAAACCAGAATTCCAGGCCCCGCCCAACATTTCAGCCCCTCCCCTCACCCGCCTTGTCTGTGCAAAGACACCTGCCGCAAACTGGCTTCTATTCTGATTTCAGGAGGTAGGGCCCTAGAACACACTCTGAGTTGAGACCCTTGGGAACCTGAGGCATAGAGCCAGTCAGCGAGTCACCCTGCAAGCGGCTTCCAGGCCTCCCATTCTGTAGGAACCCGTAAATAGCCATTAGGCAGCATTTGATGAGGTGGAGGTAGGAAGAAGCGACAGATGTATTACTTTTTTAGGTTTCACATATAAGTGGTATCATATAATATTTGGCTTTCTTTGTCTGACTGACTTCACTTAGGATGATAATCTCTAGGTCCATTGCCATGAAATGGCAATATTTCACTCATTTTTTATGCAAGCCTTAGTTTTAGGGGTTTTTTTTTTCCTTCATGCTCTTGGACCAGATTCCGCTCTTATATATATGTATAAAAACATATAAATAATATAACAATTATATATGTCAATTATATAAATATATGTTATTTATAACATATAAATAATGTATATACACACATATTACATATATTTTACTGATATAGTTCATTGTACCTCTAAGGCACTGCAAGTTATAACATACACCATTATCTCATAGACAACAAAGGAAAAAGCACTAAAGTCTAACACAATGTTTTCTCATCACTTATACAGGTCAGTCCTCATTATTCACACATTCTGTATTTGCAGGTTCGCCTACTTGCTAAAATGTATTTGTAACCCCAAATCAGTATTCATGGCACTTTCGTGGTCATTCACAGACATGCACAGGGTAGCAAAAAATACAGCTTGCCCGATGTGCACGTTCCCAGCTGAGGCAGAACAGGGCTGGAAGGAACCTGACCCTGAGTTTCCCCTTGGAACAATGGCTCAGTGTTTGCTAGTCAGCACTCACTGCCAATTTATAGGACATAACGACCGCAAGTAATGAGATTCAAATGTATATTAAAACAGCTCACTTAGACATAGATTTGTGTCAAATATCACTCCCAAGCAAGCTCAAAAAACCGGAAATGTAAATGTAATAAATTGGCCTAAGCATCCCTAAGACTTTCACACTGAGAATCCAAGTCTTCTCAATTGCTTTTTATTTTAATAAATAAATTTATTTATTTATTTATTTATTTATTTATTTATTATTGGCTGTGTTGGGTATTTGATGCTGCACACGGACTCTCTCTAGTTGCAGAGGGAGGGGGCTACTCTTCATTGTGGTGCGCGGGCTCCTCATTGTGGAGGTTTCTTTTCTTTGTGGAGCATGGGCTCTAGGCGTGTGGGCTTCAGTAGTTGTAGCACATGGGCTCAATAGTTGTGGCTCACGGGCTTAGTTGCTCCAGTGACATGTGGGATCCTCCCGGAGCAGGGATCGAACCCATGTCCCTTGCATTTGCAGGCAGATTCTCAACCACTGCAGCACCTAGGAAATCCCCTCAATTGCTTTTTGATTCAGACTCATCCAAATCTTCCTGCTTTCCACACAGCTTCATGGTCTGCGTTAAGAATTTTAACAATGTAGCATTTCCTGAAAGATCCTATAATATACGGAAAGCCATTGGTGCAGGGCACTAAAGTGGCTTTTATTAAAATCAGATTAATTTTTGCTTTGCTTTGGATATTTTCTCCAAAGACGGCCACGTCCCCAACTGCCCCCACCCCCTCCCCGACCTCCCATCCCAACAGTTTTTTTCCTGGAGGTTAAAATCTTGCTACACAATTACTGCTAGGATTTTCTTCTGAGTCATAGACTTTAGCAAGCTTTGATGCTGGTGAAGCTTTTCTTTCTTTATATAAATGTATTTATTTATTTATTGATGTTTGACTGCATTGGGTCTTTGTTGCTGCACGCAGGCTTTCTCTAGTTGTGGTAAGCGGGGACTACTCTGCGGTGCACTGGCTTCTCATTGCAGTGGCTTCTCTTGTTGTGGAGCACTGGCTTCAGTAGTTGCAGCTCTTGGGCTCTAGAACGCAGGCTCTGTTGTTGTAGCAAAGTGGCTTAGTTGCTCCACAGCATATGGGATCTTCCCAGACCAGGACTCGAACCCGTGTCCCTTGCATTGGCAGGCGGATTCTTAACCACTGCACCACCAGGGAAGTCCCTGGTAAAGCTTTTCTTTAAAAAAAAATAGTATATGATATGCATATACTATTTTTTTTTTTTTGCTCATGCCATGAAGCATGCAGGATCTTAGTTCCCCAGCCAGGGATGAACCCATGCCCCCTGCAGTGGAAGTGCAGAGTCTTAACCACCGGACTGCCAGGGAATTCCACAATATTATACATACAGTATTATAAAATACATAAATCTTACATGTACAACCTAATGAAATTTTATGTGTGTAAGATGCCATCAACTTTAAGACACAAGCAAACATGTATGTCTTCATAGATCCTATGTGATTCTATGACATAGGAGAAAGGAAAACATCCAGAAAACATTCAAGTCCTCTCTGACCACCTGCCTTTAATTCTTGTCCCTCCCACCATCGCCTGTGACAAACACTTTGGTCAGAGTCTTTTCTGAATGTATATATACATATATTTGTATCCAGAGATATATATACACATATATATAAATCTTATTTGTAATATATAATTTTTACAGTATGTAATATGTTATATATCATATAACATATTACCTATTTAATATATAAATATATAACATAAATATATATAACTTAAATTGTGATTAAAATATACATAATTTAAAATTTGCCATTGTAACCATTTTTCAGTGTACAATTAAGTGGTACTAAGTATAGTCACAATGTTGTATAACCATCACTACTGTCTATTTCTATAACTTTTTCATCATCCCAAATAGAGACTTTGTACCCATTAGGCAAAATATCCCCATTCCCACTTCCCTGAAGCCCCAGGTAACCTGTGTTCTACTTTCTTTCTCTACGAACTGGCTTATTTTAGATTTTTCACAGAAGTGGAATCAGACACTATTTGTCTTTTGTGTCTGACTCATTTCACTTAGCATAAGATTTTCGGGGTTCATCTATGTTGTAACCATGAAGAATTAGAACTTCATTCCTTTTTATATTATATTAACATTCCATTGTATGGATAAACCACATTTTGGTTGTCTATTCATCCACTTGGTGAATACATTGGGTCTTTTTTTTTTTAAAGAGTTAATTATTTATTGGCTGCATTAGGTCTTCGTTGCTGTGTGCAGGCTTTCTCTAGTTGCAATGGGGGTGGGGGCTACTCTTCCTTGCGGTGCGTGGGCTTCTCATTGCAGTGGCTTCTCTTGTTTTGGAGCACGGGCTCTAGGCGCGCAGGCTACAGTAGTTGTAGCACATGGGCTCAATAGTTGTGGCACACAGGCTCTAGAGCACAGGCTCAGTAGTTGTGGTACACAGGCTTAGTTGCTCCATGGCATGTGGAATCTTCCCAAAGCCGGTATCGAACCCATGTCCCCTGCATTGACAGGCGGATTCTTAACCACTGCACCACCTAGGAAGTCCTAACTTGTTCTTTTTTTTTTTTTTTTTTAATTTATTCATTCATTTATTTATTTGGCCATGTTGGGTCTTCTTTGCTGCACACGGGCTTTCTCTAGTTGCGGCGAGCGGGGGCTACTCTTCCTTGTGGTGCAGGCTTCTCATTGAGGTGGCCTCTCTTGTTGCAGAGCACAGGCTCCAGGCGTGTGGGCTTCAGTAGTTGCGGCACATGGGCTCAATAGTTGTGGCTCACGGTCTCTAGAGCGCAGGCTCAATAGTTGTGGCGCACGGGCTTAGTTGCTCCGTGGCATGTGGTATCTTCCTGGGGCAGGGATCAAACCCGTGTCCCCTGCATTGGCAGGCGGATTCTTACCCACTGCGCCACCTAGGAAGTCCCCTAACTTGTTCTTTTTAACAGCTATGATATATTGCATAACATGAGGGTAGCATGGTTTATTTAACTGATCTCCTATCGATGGACTTCTAGGTTATTGCGTTACTGATCTTGATGCCTCCTTCATTGAGTTCCACCCTCCCTGTTTGACATAGCAAAGTTTCGAGGGGCTCCCCTCTGCCTCTCCCCCACCCCTACCTTGACCCTGGCCACCCCAGCTGTGTGTGTCTCTCTGCCCCACTCCCAGGTCAGTGACTGGTGGGAAGAATTTGTGTACCTGCGCTCCCGGAACTCACTGATGGTGAATAGCAACTATTATATGATGGTGAGAAGGGGAGAAGGAAGTTACCAACCGGACAGGGGATGGGGTTCATAGTTCCCTGGTCTAGGGTTGGGGTGTCTGAGTAGAATGTGGGGTTTAGGGTCAGTGAGCCCAATCGCAGTCTGGAATTCACTATCCTGCCTCTGTTGGGATCTAGACCTGTGTTTGGGGTCAGTGCCTCCATCAGGGGCAAAACTGACCCCAGGCGTTTTGCTCTCCCCTGGGCTGGCCCGCAGGACTTCCTGTACGTCACGCCCACTCCCGTGCAGGCGGCCCGTGCTGGGAACGCGGTCCACGCCCTCCTCCTGTACCGCCACCGCCTGAACCGCCAAGAGATCCTGCCAGTAAGAGGGTTGCCCCCGCAGGCTGGGGACGGAGGCTGTGGTGCTGAGACTGTGGTCCTGAGACCATGAGGCCGCGTGGGTCCTGGGAGACAGGTCATGAGCCCATGATCTCCTGCAGACTTTGCTGATGGGAATGCGGCCCTTGTGCTCTGCCCAGTATGAGAAGATATTCAACACCACGCGAATTCCCGGGGTCCACAAAGGTGAGCCCCCTCTTCCCTTCTCACCGATAGAGGCAGAACAGTGTAGTGGCCAAAAGCACGCTCTCTGGAGCCAGCCTGCCTGGGTTAGAATCCCAGCTCCGTAACTCCCAAGCTGTGTGACCCTGGGCGAGTTATTACCCTCTCTGAGCTTGTTTCCTCGTCTCTAAAATGGGATAGCAAGGGTATCTAGGGTGATGAGGGTTAAAGAAGTGCGTCAGACAGTACAAGCCGCTTGGTGAGTGCCTAATAAAGGTCCTTATTCTTATAACGTATCACCCCTAGACCACATCCGCCACCTCCGAGACAGCCGACACGTGGCCGTCTTCCACCGGGGCCGATTCTTCCGCGTGGGGACCCACTCCCAAAGCGGCCTGCTTTCTCCACGGGCCCTGGAGCAGCAGTTTCAGCGAATCCTGGACGACCCCTCTCCCGCCTGCCCCCACGAGGAGCATCTGGCGGCCTTGACCGCCGCTCCGAGGTGAGGGTCAGAGGTCTGGGAGCCCCGGAAGCCCAGCCAGCGTCCCGAGGTTGTGGGCCGGGTGGAGGCTGGGCAGGATGGAGGGCCAGCCGGGACTCAGGCACGTACCCCGACAGGGACGTGTGGGCTCAGGTGCGGAGGTCCCTGAAGACCCAGGCCCAGGAGGCCCTGGAGGCCGTCGAAGGTGCCGCTTTCTTTGTATCCCTCGACTCTGAGCCCGCTGGGCTCACCAGGGAGGACCCCGCAGCTTCCTTAGATGCCTATGCCCACGCCCTGCTGGCCGGGAGGGGCCACGACCGGTGAGTCCGCCCCGGGATTTGGGCCCCTCCCCGCTTGTGACCGCAGACCCAATGCACTGAGACCTGGGGGCCTCTGAAGCAGGTAACCTCTAGATCTGGGGCACCAGATCCAAACCGGGGATCTAAGGACCGCCAAACCCCTGACCTGGAGCCTCAGACCTTAAGAAACTCTAGACCTGGGACTCCACACTCGGAATCCAAGACCCAGGGACCCCACATCAGAGGATTAACAAATGCCAAACCCGAGACCCCTAGATCCAGAGACCCTCAGCCAGACCCCACGCCTAGGGACCTCAGACTCAGAACTGCAGACCGCAGGATCCTCAGCCCTTGAGGCAGGCACCCCAAACCCAGGACCTCGGACCGGGGACCCCCATACCTCGAGATCCTCAGACAACTTCCTAGATGCCCACCAGGCACCACTCTGATTTCTGAGGCTCCCGGGAGAGTCCACCTAAGCTCTCAGCACCTGTAAGCCCTGAATCTTTCTCAGTATATTGTCTCAAAATTCCTGAACTCTCCAAAACTGAGACACATCTCAGAGACCATCAGAACCCACTCCCTCCCCCCCACTAGGGACCCCTACCTTCTTAGAGCTCCCCACACCAGGACCCCAGCCCTGACTCCCCGATCTCCCCACAGAACCTCCCTCAGTTCCCCCAGAGAGCCCCCTGATGTCCCTCCTGTCCTCTTTGGTGACCACTCTGAACTCTCCCCCCACAGCTGGTTTGACAAATCTTTCTCCCTAATCGTCTTCTCCAACGGGAAGTTGGGTCTCAGCGTGGAGCATTCGTGGGCTGACTGCCCCATCTCAGGACATATGTGGGAGGTAGGACAGCCGGCTGGCCCTCCACCCTGGGGACCGGCATCCCCCCCTGCCCCCCATTTCCAAAGACCTTCCTCTCTAGGGCTTTAAGGTCAGAGGAAAAATGGAGTCTTGGAGACAGGCAGAGACGAGACCAGGGTCACCTAGCGAAGAAGGGTGCCTGGGATTATTTCCTTCCTTCCTTCCTTCCTTCCTTCCTTCCTTCCTTCCTTCCTTCCTCCCTCCCCCCTCCCCCCTCCTTCTCTCCTCCCTCCCTCCCTCCTTCCTTCCTTCCTTCTTTCCTTCCTTCCTTCCTCATGGCTTGTGGGGATGAGGAATTGAAGCCCGACCAAAGATTGAACCCAGGTCCCAGCACTGAAAGTGCCGAGTCCTAACCACTGGATCGCCAGGGAACTCCCTATGACCTTTCTTTGACGAATGGGCATTTGGGGCCCAGAGAAGGGAAGTGATTTGCCCAGAGTCACAGAGCCAGAGGATGCAGAACGAGAATAAAAATCCAAAATGCTCTGGGACCAGAGTGTGAAGCCTTCCAACCATATCACCCTAAGTCAGGACCATCTTCCAGCTCTGGTTTGCTGTGTGACCTTGGGCAAGTTACTCCCCTCCTCTGAGCCTCAGTTTCTGCTTCATCAGGTGAAAGGGTTGGACTTTCTTTTATCTTTAAGCTCCTCTCCTGTCCTAAGAACCTTAGCATCTCTCTTTTTTCTATTTCATTTAGTCTCTAAATCATAGGGGGTGGTATCTGCACCCCACCGGGTTCCCAGTCTTCCATGGTGTTGTGTGAGGGGTTAGATGGGACCCAGGGTGCGGATCAGGCATATATGAGGGAAAGGGAGGCCGCTTCCAGATCTTGAGAGCAGCCCCAGGTAAGCACTGACTCCTCTGTGCCTGTTTCTTGTTTAAAAAAATGGGAATTTTTTTGCCTTTGATTATATTGGTAGATGACACTCTCAATTCAGTTTAACCTCAGACCCTTCAAGACACTTTCTGTCATCTCTGTTTATTGACTTTGAATGAAGAGATGTCACATAGAGTAAGATAAAGAAAAATGCAAACTCTAAGGCATCAACTGAGAGGGGCTTCTCTTGATATAGTTCTTATGTCAAATTGGGGATATTAATCCCTTCTTTCTAGGTAGAAATGAAGTAGAACGCTGGCTGGTAGCAGGTGCTCCATCAGGACTGATTTAAAATATGTAACCACCAGCAGGGCATGGGTACCACTCAGTCAGAATGGATGCTGACCCTAGAAGCCCATGCTATGCCCAGCTTTCTCTCTCTTGTCCTAGGACTGTGGCAGGGGTTGTCCTTGGGAAGGCTGGGACAGCCATTGGTGGCTCTTTATCCACCAGTCAGAAGTACAAGGGCAGTAAGCACCGAGTATTCGTATTAGCCTTGCTCTCAATGACCGTGACCCTAAGAACCCACTTGTGGCCATCAGAGGTTTCTGTTTCTCTAGGATTGTCCCTGAGCCCCTTAAGAAGGGACTTAAGAAAAGAGGTCCCTGGTTAGATGCCCCTTGGTCCAGAGGGAGGAATGGACTCTGACAGCTTCCGTTTTTACACAGTTCACTCTGGCCACAGAATGCTTTCAGCTGGGCTACTCGGCAGACGGTCACTGCAAGGGACATCTTGACCCCTCGCTGCCCCAGCCCCAGCGGCTTTACTGGGACCTTCCAGACAAGGTGAGGCCAGGTTTCTAGGTTTCTCTTCCAAGTCCCCAAAATTCCTGGCTTTGACTCTAAACTCATCCCTGCTCCCGATCTCAACCAAAAAAATCAACCCCATCCCTACCCCCAACACCAAACCCACACCCACATCCCCCAAAAGCCCCAACCTCAAACCCCAACCCTATCTTCAATCTAACCTCATCCCAGCCACATCCTCGACTGCAACCCCAACCCCAGACTAACCCTCTTCCCAGTACCCAACCCCGTGCTCAACCCCAATGCCATCTCCATCCCCAACCTCGACTTAGTTCTATCCCAACTCAAACCCAACTTTATCTCCACCCCAAACTCATCAGCATCCCCAACTCCATCACTATCCTTAAATTCAATCCCATCTCCAACCCTAACCCCATCCCATACCCAACCCCACTCATATCCCATCCCATACCCAATCCCAAGCCCATTCCCAGCTCCAGTTCAGTCCTCATTTTCAACCCCATTCCCCATCCCATTCCCATCCCAACCCCAGTCCTATCCCGACCTTCACCCCAGCCCCATCTTTAACCGAGCCCTTCAGCTCCATTCCCTTCTTTGTCCCCTTTTCCATATTCTACCCCAGCCTAGCTCCATTCCCATCTCCACTTCCAGCCCCATTCCCAGCTCTAGCCTTCCCCTATGTGTAACCCCTGGCCATTCCTCCCTCCCTCCTTCTCTGGCAGATCCATCTATCCATCTCTCTAGCCCTGAGGGGAGCCAAGACCTTGTCTGGAAACATTGACTGCCACGTCTTCCCCTTCTCCCACTTTGGCAAGAGCTTCATCAAACGCTGCCACCTCTCTTCAGACAGCTTCATCCAGATGGCCTTGCAGCTGGCCTACTTTCGGGTCAGCTGGGTTCCAGACCCCTGCCCTTCTCAAGACCTCAGTTTCCCTGGGCCCGCCTCATTGACCCCTGTAATGACTTCTTGGTTATTGCCATGGTGGGTCCGCCATCTTGATTTCTCTCTCCCAATCACACGTTCCTGGGCGGGAGGAGCCGGAGGTCCAGATAGAGGTGGGTCAAGTCTGTGAAGACTCCCTGAGCCTAGCTGACCGGCTCTTCTGTTCCTTGTCCCCAGGACAGGGGTCAATTCTGCCTGACTTATGAGTCGACCATGACTCGCTTGTTCCTGGAAGGCCGGACCGAGACGGTGCGTTCTTGCACGAGGGAGGCCTGCAACTTTGTGAGAGCCATGGAGGACAAAGAGAAGACAGTGGGTGTGGGCCTCGTTTGAGGCTTCGGTCACTTCCACGTACTCACTCATACCTTTACAAACATTTGAGGAGCACCTTCTGAGGTCCAGGCTCCGTGATGGGACAGGGGAGGAACCAAGCCTGGTCTCTGACCTCAGGGAGCTCACTGATAGGGGGAGACAGAGGTAGTTCAGCATAGTGTGATACATGCTTTAATGGGGGTCCCACAGAGGGCAGTGGGGGAGCACCCAAGAGGGAGCCCTGGTTCCACAATGTAGGTCTCTTTCTTTAATTTCTGTGTGACCTTGTACCTTCCATTTGTACCCTTCCCCCATGCTCCATGTATAACCTCTGCGCTCAGAACCCCTCAGGCACCTCTGTTCCCTCTCCCTCCTACTTATGAAGTGTTGTGGTTCAGTGGAAGGAGTCTGGGCCCTGGAGTCAGACCTGGGAACCCACCTGACTCTGCCTGGCTGTGTGACCCTGGGCAAGTGACCTCCCCTCTCTGTGCCTGTTTCCCTTCTGCAAAATAGAGTTGATATCTCTGCCTTGCAGGGATGTTGCAAGCTGGGTTGAGGCCAGGGGTGTGACAGGCCTCAGCAGTAAGCCCACTTCCTGTCTTTCCATGACCTGTGACCCCAGGACCCACAGTGCCTCGCCCTGTTCCGCCTGGCGGTGGACAAGCACCAGGCTCTGCTGAAGGCAGCGATGAGTGGACAGGGGGTCGACCGCCACCTCTTTGCTCTCTACATCGTGTCCCAGTTCCTCCACCTGCAGTCTCCCTTCCTGGACCAGGTTGGGGTGCAGGGGAAGCGTTGAAGAGGGAAGTGTCAAACCACGGGGGAAGGGAGGCACTTCCGGGCATGGAGGGTGATGTTGGAAAACAGAGGTATCAGCAGAGCAGAGTTGAGGGAGACTGGGCAAGAAAGGGAGGGAGCAAAGAGGGAAAACGGGCCAGGAGAGAGGGGCGTGGCTATGGAAAGACGCATGAGGGGCGTGGTTAGAGAGGAGAGGGGCGTGTTTGGGGGGGGTGACCAGGAGAGAGGGCGGGTTCTGGGAGGAGAGAGGGGTGTGGTCAAAAGGGAGAAAAGCGGAGAGGTGACGTCAGGGAGGGAGGGGCAGAGCGGCAAGGATTTAAGGGAAATAGTTCAGCCGAGACTGCACGGACCTGCAGGTCTGTTTGTCTTTACTGCACACGTGACCGACTCCGGTCCCTCAGGTTCACTCGGAGCAGTGGCAGCTGGCCACCAGCCAGATTCCTGTTCAGCAAATCCACCTGTTCGACGTCCACAATTACCCCGACTATGTTTCCTCTGGTGGTGGATTCGGGCCTGTGAGTGGACCTGGGCCCCGGGGCAGGAGGGGATGGGCGCCCGCACTCCTACCTAGTGGGGAGGGAGGGGGACCGGGCGCTATGTTGTTCCCCTCACTCTGTCCCTCTCCAGGCTGATGACCATGGTTATGGTGTTTCCTACATCTTCATGGGGGATGACGTGATCACCTTCCACATCTCTAGCAAAAAATCAAGCACAAGAACGGTGAGACTAACCCACCCCCTCCCTCCCCTCCTACAGCCTAGGAGTCCAGACTCCCAGCACCCAACCGTCCCATGATCCAGGAGCCCTAATACTCAAACCCCTCAGACCCAGGAGCCAGGGACCCCAGGCCTCCTGTTTCTCAGCCCCGGGAGCCCGTCTCCCAGCATCTCCTGGACGTGACACGTCTCTCCTTTTAGGACTCCCACCGGCTGGGGCAGCACATCGAGGATGCATTGTTGGACGTGGCTGCCCTGTTCCACAAGGGACAGCGTGTTAAGCGTGGAGGGTTAGGGGAGGGGAACTCGGAGCACAGCTGTGGTTCTCTCCCCTGTGGTACCAGGGGCTCCAGGGCACCCACGACAGCCACTAACTTTTGACACCTTCCAGAGGGGAGCTGGTCTCCCCTGGAATTAGGAGGAAGGTCTCTACGGCTGGGCTGGTGCAGGACAGAGGCAGCCTGTTTGGCTTTGGAAATCCCACATCCGGTCTAATAAAGATGTGTGAGCTGGGGGTGTGGTATCTGCTGTGCTCTTGGGCTGGGCAGGGGTGGGAGAGGTGAGGGTCAGGGTGGAAGAGGAGAAAAGTTCCCATCCATCTCCAGACCCCACCATGAATTCCCAGTTACAATCACCACTTCAGCTATAGCCCCGGACACCTGCCCAATTTACACACCAAACCCAACCATTCAAGGTGCATCCCAGTCAAACAACCCCACAAGCTCTCATGAGCTCAGTTTCTGCCCACTCTAAACTTTTTTTTTCTTGGCCACACCACAGGGCATGTGGAATCTTAGTTCCCCCATCAGGGATAGAACCCATGCCCCTTGCATTAGAAGTGCAGAGTCTTAACCACTGGACCACCAGGGAGGTCCCTGCCCACCCTAAACTTGAACGTTGACATCTCCTAAATGAATCCTGCAGGATTTTTTTAAAACATTTATTTATTTTAATCATTATCTTTAATTATTTTTGGCTGTGTTGGGTCTTCATTGCTGTAAGCGGGCTTTCTCTAGTTGTGGTGAGTGGAGGCTACTCTTTGCTGTGCTGTGCGGGCTTCTCATTGTGGTGGTTTCTCTTGTTGGGGTGCACGGGCTCTAGGCATACAGGCTTCAGTAGTTGCGGTGCGTGGGCTCAGTAGTTGTGGCTCACGGGCTCTACAGCACGGGCTCAGTAGTTGCTCCATGGCATGTAGGATCTTCCCGGACCAGGGCTTGAACCTGTGTCCCCTGCATCGGCAGGCGGATTCTTAACCACTGCGCCACCAGGGAGGTCCCTCCCCCCCCCCCCCCCCCCCAGGATTCTTATTACTTCTAGAGGCCACCTACATTCCTCAGTTATGACCCCATCTTCCATCTTCACACTCAGCATTGTCGCATCCCTCTGTGCCTTTCTCCTCCAGTCACACCTCCTGTGACTGACTCCTGTCATCATCTTTCTTCTAAGGACTCTTGTGGTTAGACTGAGCCCACCCAGATAATCCAGGATTAGCTCCTTCTCTTAAAACCAACTGATTAGCAACCTCAATTGCATCTGTGACCTAATTCCCCTCTGCCATATAGCATAACATATGCACAGGGTCCAGGGACTAGGAGGTGGGCATCTTTGGGGGAACCATTGTTCTGCCTACTACAGGGACATAGATGAAACCAGATCGGCCACGAGCTGATAACTAGGGAAACTAGGGGAAAGGCATTGGGGTGGGCGGTTTCATCATATTATCCTCCTTTTTTTTTTTGGTCATTTAAAAAAATTGCTTTATAGTTGATTTACAATGTTTTGTTAGAGATTATCCTACTTTTGTAGATGCCTCAGAATTCCACAACAAAGAGTTCAATGAGGGGACTTCCCTGGCTGTCCAGTGGTTAAGACTCTGCACTTCCACTGCAGGGGGCACAGGTTCAGTCCCTAGTTTGGAACTAAGATCCCACATGCTGTGCTGTGTGTGGTACACCCCCCCACACACACAACAAGTTAAATTCAAGGTTATTGAGCTTTAGGAGAAGAGAGTTGAGTGAGTGAAAATATTGCTCAGCTTTTCCCTGCCTCTGTCAGCTGATTCTAAAGAACTCCTCCCCATTCCAGCCCTGCCCTGTATAGTCATAAGTAGAGACAGGTGCTGGTGGTGAATGTCACGGGGGCCCGACCCACCTGCCTATGCAGCTCATTTGTGTCCTCTGGCCCTGCTAATGCCTGACCTAGGATCCACCTTCTGAGAGATCAGTGTTGGACCCGCCCACCCTGAAATACTTGGGGCTTCCGACAGAATAAACTCACGATGGGCCACGCTGGCTGCGCATCGCGTGGTATCCAGTGTTCCGCTCCTCCATCTCTATCAGGGCTCAGTAGTGCACCAGGAGTTCCTCTGGGGCAGTGCACAGCCTTGCTTCAGAACGCTGGGGTCAACACTGTGCTTCCCCTATCAGGAGATTCCTTGGCAGAAACTCTGCGTGACATCTTTGCCAATCTACAGATATTTCTAGGATCACGTGGTCCCCAAACGGCAGGGCTGCTTGCACTGCAGCTTGTACCTACTGCAGGTCCTCTTCTGGCCTGGGAATCTCTCAAAGCTAGAAGTCTTATGTGTCACCCGAAAAATGGATCAGAGTGGTATTTCCCAGTGTAGAATATGCTTCCTCCAGAAGCTGAAGATGCCTGAGCCACTAGGATGAAACTTCTTTCTTAGTGGTAAGATGCAGTATTTGTCCTTCCCTTTTAAGTAGGTACTCCCCATGCCTCAGATAAGGTGCTTGAGGATGAGCCTTTCAAAGAGATACTCTCCCAGCCCAGCCTGGAGACCAGCCAGCCTGCGGAGGTTGGTCAGGTGATCACCCATCTTCTTGATGAGTTTCACCTGCTCATCTAGGAAGTGGCTCCAGAAGTCGTAGAGATGTGGGGCTGCAGGGGCAGAACCCAGGGCCTCCAGATCCACAAGGGCCTGGTTCAGGTTCTTCTCCTTGAGCACAGAGGCTTCCATAGCGTCCTGGGTTTTACCCCACTCATCTTGGGATGGCTTCTCCATGTCCTGGAAGACAGTGTGGCTGCCCTGCTGGTTCTGCAATTTTCAAGAGATGCTCGGCGCCCTCACGCTTCTCCTTGGCCAATTGTAGAAAAAGTGGCCCGCGCCCTTCAGAGCCACAACATTCTGGTGGAAATAGAAGCCCTGCGGGAAGAGATGGCGGGAACAAGGTTACCTGGAGGCGAGGCCAGGGGTGCGGACTCCGCCTTCTGACTATCCAGCGGGACAAAGACCGCCAGCGCGTGCGCAGAGGGCTGGAGGTGCGCAGCTGAGGGAAACTTGGGCTGGGTGTCTTGGGGACCCTCACCAGAGAGAGGTAGGTGTAGGAGGCCTGCAGATGCAAGTTGAACAGGCAGTTGACGGCGGCCTCCACCTCGGTGGAATAATTCTGACGAATCTGGGAGGTCATGGTTGATCGGTAATAAGGAGTTAAGCTCAAAAAATGATGTTGGCTGGTCCCGGTGACCGAGGATGGCTGAGTGGCTGACTCCGAAGGTTGCGACTGGAAAAAAGGTTGGAGGGTGGTCGGAGGCTGGAGCAAGGGGCGTCCCTGGGTCTGTTCCGGCCAAACACAGTTGAAGCAAGAGACAGATCCGGGGGACCGCCGGGCGCATTCTATTAGGCTCTTAAAAGAAAACCTAAGGGCAAAGCTTCATGACATTGGGTTTGGCAATGACTTCTCATTTTGGATGTGACAGCCAAAGCACAGGCAAAAAAGAAAAAAATAGATAAATGGGATTACATCCAAATTTTAAAATCCCGTGTCTTCAAGGACACAATCATTAGAGTGAAAAAACAGCTGACAGGATAGAATATATTTGCATGTCAGATAGCTGCTAAGGAGTTAATGTCAAGTATATGACATTACTCCTACAACCCGACAACACCAAAAGCCAAATAACCCCATTCAAAAAATGGGCCAAGGACTTGAATAGACGTTTCTACAGAGAAGCTATACAAATAAGCCGTGAAAAGATGTTCCTGGTGGTTGCCAGGAGCTGGGAGGAGGGAGGAATGGGGAATGAGGAGGTTTTGTTTAATGGCTACAGAGTTTCTGCTTGGGAGGATGAAAAGCTCTGGAAATAGACTGTGGTGATGGTTACACAACATTGTGAGTGTAATTCATGCCGCTGAATCGGACACTTCAAAATGGTTGAAATCGTAAATTTTATATTATACATATTTTGCCACAATTTTTATTTATTTATTTGAGGTCTTGTTGATTTATAATGTATTAATTTCTGCTGTATAGCAAAGTGATGCAGTTATATATATACATATTCTTTTCTATTATGGTTTGTCACAGGATATTGAATATAGGTCCCTGTGCTACACACATGTTCAGTGCATGGGGCCCTGCAAATTAGACTGATCAAAGACAGATTAACAGGGGAAAAGGTTTATTATTAAGTATGCATGTGAAGACCTGCATAGAAAAGTCAAGACCCAAAGAACTGGATGGGGCTGACAGCTTATATACCTTTTATTTTTAAATTATTTTATTTTTTGGCTGCACCAGGTCTTAGTTGTGGCATGCGGGCTCTTCGTTGTGGCGCACAGGCTTCTCTCTAGTTGTGGCGCACAGGCTTAGTTGCCCCGCAGCATGTGGGATCTTAGTTCCCCCACCAGGGATCGAACCGGCATCCCCTGCATTGCAAGACAGATTCTTAAGCACTGGACCATCAGGGAAGTCCCACCTTTTAAACAAGGAACAATAAATTGTGGAGCTGTGACATGACAAAAAAGAGTTTTAGGCTGGGGTGGTAAGTTGTGGGAAAGTGAACTAGGATATATGTATGGGTGAAACGAAGAAGATAAGACCCATCTTGGTGCCAACTTTCCACCTTCTTCATGATCATAAAACTGCCCTGGGAGAAGGTACTTATGAAAGTCTTCATTTCCCAGAAATTTCTGCTTTTAGATAAGAGAAGCTCTGCGAAGATTTCTTTCTGTATCTATTGATTCTCATTTGCCTCCAGTTCAAAATAATCCTTATGCCAAAGAGCTATATTTTGCCCCTTCACTGCCACGGAGGTCCTAAAGATCCCTAAAAGACAAAATTCCTTGGAATCTCTTTGAGTGATGAAAGTGTTCTTGGTATGCTAGTGAGACGGTTCTTGGCTGAGGGGCCTCTAGGTAGCTTCAGGAGGGCGCCTGGTCTCCAAAAAGACCAAGCAGTGATTAGAGTGTTGGGACTGTCAGCTCCACCCCCTGGCCCCTTGAGGATGGGAGAGGGACTGGAGTTTGCGTTCAATCACCAATGGCCAGTGATTGACTCCGTCATGCCTAGGTAATGGAATCTCCATAAAACCCCTGAACAGCAGGGTTTGTTGAGCTTCGGAGCTGGTGAACACATAGATGTGCTGGGAAGGTGGCGCCCGTGCCCAGAGAGGGCTTGGAAGCTCTGCCTCTCTTCCCCTGTGCTTCACCCTATCTATGCATCGTTCCCGTTTGGCTGTTCCTGGGTTGTATGCTTTATAATAAGCCAGTAATAGTAACTAAAGTTCTTTCCTGAGTTTTGTGATTTCTTCTAGCAGAGTATGGAACCTGAGAGGCATGGATAATGGGAACTCCTGAATTTGTAGCTGGCTGGGCAGCAGTGGGGGAAGACTGGGCACTTCATTTTCAACCAGCATCTGAAGTTGTAACCTGCGGGGTCTCAGCTAACTCTGGACGGTTAGGTCAGAAGTGAATTGAGTGGCTGGACACCTCGCTCATGTTAGAGAATCAGAGAATTGGCTGGTGTGGAAAAACTATTTGATGTCAGAGGAGGAAATAAACTTTCAATCCCCCCCCCCATAATATTTTGAATAATTTCACTCTTCTTGGTTGCTTTATAATAACATATTTGTCAAATATTATTGTGTATGAAGTTTTAACGTTTAGCATCTTTTTAATCTTCCTTCAGAACCACATGATTCGTGTTACCTTGTATTTTAATATATTGGCTTTAGACCCATCTTATTCTTCTTCTGTAGAAAAAAAAACTTTGCTTCTCTCATCTATTTATTTCTTGAGAAGACCTTTAGAATAATTGGGTCAGATTCTTTAAAAAATAATCTCATTGGGATTTTGATTGAATTTGCATTAAAACCACAATGGAATTTGGATAGAATTAACATCAGCACAACATTCAGACTAGCTACCCAGGAAAATAGTCTCTCAAGTATTCAAGGATGCTTTAGAAGATATATTTGGGCCTTAGGGGTACGGAATTGGATTACTTACAGCCGCTGGCCCTTAGCACACACTGCTGTTACGTGTGTACAATTCTTAAGCTATTATCTCTTGGTTTCCAATTCACTCCCTTGTGAATCTGGGACTCTGGGACTCGGCAAACCACGCGTCTTTGCCAACTGGCTGTGTTCAACTCTGCCAATAGGGGGCACCAAAGAGACTGTAGAAGCCTGGAGGAAACAATGGGACTGGGCTCTTCTGGTTTGCTCTTTGCTTATTTCCAGTCAGTTTCTAGTTCTTATCAGCATCAGGGAGCACAGCTTCTTTTTCTTTTCCTTTTCTTTTTAAAGTAAGAGTACCTATGTTTTGGTTGTTTGCTTCTTTGTTTTTTAAATTAATTAATTTATTGGCTTCAGTAGTTGTGGCACGTGGGCTCAATAGTTGTGGCTCTCGGGCTCTAGAGAGCAGGCTCAGTAGTTGCAACTTACGGGCTGAGTTGCGGCTTACGTGGCATGTGGGATCTTCCCAGACTGGGGCTCGAATCCGTGTCCCCTGCATTGGCAGGTGGATTCTTCACCATTGCGCCACCATGGAAGTCTCCCGCACAGCTTCTTTATCCCAGCTGAGGCAGTTCCTTTCTGTAGTAGCTGCTAAATCTAGTTTGCCGTTTTTCCAAATCTTGCACACCCTCAGAGATACCAGCACCATTTCAGTGTGCCTCCAGAGAAGGTCCCAGTCCCTGGTGGTCCTCTGAGCTCATATATACCTGCACCAGCTGAGCAATCCTCCCTCCTCATTGTCTGAGTTTCATCTTTAGTGAGCCTCTCATCCAAGTGTTTAGTTTTCATAATTCTAACCTACATCCTTTGTTTTTCCTGCACCAGAGGTATTAGCTGCTTCCCGTAGTCACTACCACCGTGAGACCACAGGGCACTGTTTTTGCCTTTTCAGTTACCTGGTTACCAGCCCTTTATACCTGAGTAGCATCTCTTTATATGAAATCATCTCTATGAAAATAACTGGTGTGATTTCTGTCTCCTGAATATCTCTTGACTGACATCAACATTGGCAAGAAGAAGCAGATTCTCAAAGATGGGGTTTGGGGATGGTTTAGTTGGTTTTTTAGGATTTGGAAATAGTGATGAGCTCCTTTAGATTGGGTCGCTTAAACAACAATTTATTTCTCACAGTTCTGGAGGCTGGGAAATCCCAGGTCAAAGTGCTGGCAGATTTAGTGTCTGGTGAAAAGCCTGCTTCCTTGTTTGCAGATGGCTGCCTTCTTGCTATATCTTCATCTGGTGAGAAGAGGGAGAGAGATTGTCTCTTCTTAAGAAGGGCACCAATCCCATCATGACTTCATCTAATTACCTTCCAATGGCCCCATCTCCCAATACCACCAGATTAGAGCCTCAACATACGAATTTTGAGGGACACATACACTCCCTAGCACTATATACTCATAAAATGAGGATTATTATTCATCCTCTGAGGGGTTTTAGATCCCCGGTTCCCATCATTTTGTGGGTACAAATGAAACCACATTAATAAGTCTCGTATCTCCTATCTTCGAATCTATAAATCAATTGAAGAGAAGTAACATCTTTATAATGATATATTATAAACCATGAATATGGTATCTCTCCACTTGTTAAGGTCTTTAACTTCTCTCAATAATTTTTTTAAATTTATTTATCGGCTGAGTTCGGTCTTCGTTGCTGCACAAGGGCTTTCTCTAGTTGTGGCGAGCAGGGGCTACTCCTCATTGTGGTGTGCGGGCTTCTCAGTGCCGTGGCTTCTCTTGTGGAGCACCAGCTCTAGGCATGCGGGCTTCAGTAGTTGCAGCACATGGGCTCAGTAGTTGTGGTGTGCAGGCTCAGTAGTTGTGGCGCACAGGCTTAGTTGCTTTCCGGCACGTGGGATCCTCCCAGGCCAGGGCTTGAACCCGTGTCCCCTGAATTGGCAGGCAGATTCTTAACCACTACACCACCAAGGAAGTCCCTAATTGTGAACTTTTCTGTTTATATTATACTTCAATTATACATTTAAAAATAGCATTAGTGTGCTGGTGTAAAATATGTCCACAAATTGACATTCTCTTCAAAATATGTCTGCAAATTCTTTGACACACCCTTTGAGTATGATCTGGACTTACTCAGTTCTAGTGAATATAAAAAGAGAAAACGATGGTGTGCAACTTCAAAAACTAGGTCATTAAAAACACCGTAGCTTCTTGCTTGGTCTCTCTTAGATGGCTTGTCCTGGGGGAAGTTAGCTGCCATGAGAAACTGAGGCCTCCAACCAAAAGCCATGTGAATGTGCTGTCTTGGAAGTGTAACCTCCAGCACCAGTCAAGCCTTCAGGTGATGCAGCCCCAGCTGACATCCTGACTGCAAACTCATGAGGACCCTGAGCCAGTACCATCCAGCTGAGCCACTCCCAGATTCCTGACCCTCAGAAATTATGTGAGATAATACAGTATACGCAGCTAAGTGTTTTGGAGGGGCGGGTACTTGTTTTACACAGCAGTAGACATGCTTTTTAACATAATCCAGTAAGAGTCATCCTAAAAAATGTTGGCTTGACAGGCTCAAACTGCAGCACAGAACCTTATTTCTACCCCCTACTTCCTTTTCAAAGAACCATCGTCGACACCCCGTTGGCTGAGGATGAAGTCATCGTGAGCATAGGTACATAGTGTGTGTGCAACTTTACTAGCTCTCTTGGTGCCAAAAAGGAGACGGAATTCATGCCAGCATGAGGGGCCATTTATTGCTCAAGGGTTGGGCCCCCACGTTTTGGGGAAGTTCCCCCACCACTTCCTCCCCCCATTGTCCCCGCGGACCCCTCAAGTGGCAGGTTGCTGAGTTGATCGTGGAGGGAGCACATCTTCAAGTGTAGATAGTCCAGAGCGGCCACCTTCTCCCTGTAATGAGAGAGCAGGCAGTTCGTGCTGGGGAGGCTGGGTGCCACGGGGCTGCTGTGGAAGCCGGGGGTGACTCAGGCCCTTTCCCCAAGACCTCACCCTCCTCCCATGCCCTCAGCCTCCTTCCTCACTCCGGCTTCATCTTGTCCGTCAGCAGCAGGTTCTTGGCCCGCAAGGCTTCGTCTTGGGCCAGCCGAAGGGTGGAGCTCAGGGCCTCTGCCCTGACGTGTTTGGCCAAGGCCTGGCGCTCCAGCTCCTGGGGAGAGGAGTGTAGGCGCGGCTGGGCTTGCTGGACTGGGCTGGGGGTGGAGGGGGATCTGGATCGCGGAGGGCAAGGGGCAGGGTCCCCTGGGGCCCGCATTGCGCCCCCAGAGTAGCCCATCATGCCTTGAGCCTGAGGCTGACCCCAGCATCCCACAATGCACTGGGCCTCCCACATCTCATTGTGCACTAGACTTGTGTCTGCCCCGTTTGTCCCCTGTTGCACTGGCCTTTCTGTCCCTGCAAGCACTAAATCAACATCTATCACATTGTCCCCTAATGCCATCATTCATTTGATGTCCAGGCCCCCATATCCCATCACGTGGTGATCATCTACATCCTGTAATTCACATTATGGGATGTGACCCTACATCTCCTTATCTATTAGGCCAGCCTCTTGATGACAGTAGTACTCCTCAGTGCTCTGGTTCCCTATACCCCACAATGCACCAGGCCCCATGTCCTATCATGTCTTAGTCCTGCAGCTCTGCCACATGACTGTCCCTTACTGCCTCATTTGTCTGTCTCACCCACTACAATTCATATCCCATCATACATCTGGCCAATATCCCATAATATACTAGATCTCTACGTTTCAGAATGTACCCCGGCCTCAAGTTCCATCAGTTATTGGATTTGAGTCTCTGTGCCATGCCTCACGTAGAGCTGTGGTTCCGTTCCCCATAATGTATTAGCTTACTGTGACCCGTATTCGCTGGGTCCCCTGTCTCGCCTCAATGATCCCATGTAATGCATTACCTCTCTTAAGGCTCATAGAAAATCAGGCTTATAGTCCATGAAGCTGTAGACTGGTGTTTGCCTCCCCTGTCCCACAGTGCGCCCGATCCATGTCCCATCATGCTCTGGGCTCATGTCCATCACCCAAGCTTCCATAATGATTGACCTATGACTCACTATCCACCAAACTGCTCCCCTCTCATCCCGTCCCGACATGTTAGAGGCAAGTGTTCCCCCAGTACCGGCTGCCCACAGCTCACCCTTCCCATCCTGCCACACTCCAGCAGTATCCTTGTGCCTGGGGCTCCCCTCCCCCTGCCCTGACCAAAAAGTGGGGCATGGTGGCCCATGGTCCTTGGTACCAGAATCTTCTTGTGTAGCCTCTGGCAGCTGAGGCAGGCAGGAGCCAGGCCCCTCTGTTTCACTTCATCCACTAGTGGGGTCAGCGCTCGCTCCAGCAGCTGCTGCAAGGACTCCGTGGACAACTGCTGCCCCTGGCTGGGGGAGGGGTAGTTACCAGGTGAACGATGCCTCGGACCAACTCCATTCCCAGGATACACCATGCCCACCTGCTCAGCCTCCACCCAGGTCCCGTTTCCACTGTGCACCCAGGCAACCTTCCCACCACGCAATGGGGCCAAACTACAGTGCATCAGGTATGCTCTGGTTTCCACAGCATGGGGAATTCCCACAGTGCCTGGGGATTTCCACCACGTGGTCCTTGGTTCATCAAAAACTCACATTTCCCACAATGCACTAGTTAAAACCAATCCCACTTTGTATTGGAAGTGCCCCCCACCTTTCCTAGTACAATTCAAGCATGGTATCCCTTGGCTCCCCAATACCCCAAGGTCTCACTTCCCTAAAATGCACTGAGAAACCCTGCCTCCTACCCAGTACCACTTCCCAACCTTCCCACAATGCACTGGAAATCCAGGATGCTCAAAACACATCAAATCTTTCTTGTGTTCCACAAGACACTGACTTCACCTTGTGGTGAGGGAAGAAATGTGACTCCCACAGTGCAGCAAGACTGGCCCATCCTACAATACATGGGAGTACCCTGTCTTCCACAATGAATTTCCCTCCCCACTCTTGCTAAAGTCTCATCTCCTTCAATGCTTGGTCCTCAAAATGATGCAGAATGCACCTGGAGCCAGGTGCCGCCCCCTTACCTGGCACAGCGGGCACAGGAGCCTTGGGCGGCCCGATCTAGGTTCATAGAGAGGTCGGACCCTCTTCGAGAGTTCTGAAATTGCCGCCCAAGCTCTTCCAGAATCGGTTTCACTGGGCCCAGCCCCTCCAGTTCACTCCGCAGTGAAGCCACAGACACTGCTGACCGCTCCACCCTGAGGTGTGAGAGTAAGCAGTGCAGTGAGGTTGCCTCTCCAACAGTACACAGGCATGCTCTGGGGTGTGTGTGTGTGTGTGTGTGTGTGTGTGTGTGTGACCACACCATGTGGCTTGTGGGATCTTAGTTCCCCAACCAGGGATTGAACCCCGGCCCTTGGCAGTGAAAGCAGGAGTCCTAACCACCAGACCGCCAGGGAATTCCCCTTCCTTCTCTTTACCCCACTTCATTTTTATGAAAGACCTACATTAATACCTGCTTTCACTAACCAAAAGAAATCTGAAGAGGACTTTCACTTTTATGAAAGAGCATTTGTTTTGCAGCAAGCTGTTACAGAAGCAGGACACACTCAAGCAACGACAGTGGCGCCACCAAGCTCCTTCTCTGAGAATTACACTCACTATCTCAGCATCAAGCCACCATAGCTTTGAACTGTGTTGTCTGTGGGCATCTGTGCTTTATCCCAATGCATTTGTGCATCTGTTAGCAAGATGTATTCTAAGGTACTTGCTTCTTCGCTTTGGGTTATTTTGGCTTACAGAAGGTTTCACAGGAACTGCTCTACTTTTGGATGGCAGAGAAATCTGTAGTCCTCCTATGAAGGCTCCATCCAAGATTAGCCCAGCACCTCTGTCTCCATCCAGTTTGCAGTACCCTGCTCTGCCTTGACCTCTCTGCTCTGACTGGTACCGCCTTTTGCGTTTTATTGTCGGGAACGCCAGTCCCTGTTCTCTAATTGGTTTCCCCTGTTCCTACTTGGCTCCTCACCTTGTCCTTTTAAGGCATGGAACTCATCTCTTCTCTAAGTGGCTCCGCCCCTCAGTCCTTCTTAGGTATAACACGCCCCTCCCTACCCTCTAATTGGGGCGTCCACCTGTCAGTATGTGGTCTCCACCCGATTGGCTCCAGCTGATTGGCCCACCCCTTTCCCTCAAGGCTCCGCCCTCTCACGTCCCCACACATTGCGCTCGCCTGGGCCCTCACATAGTGCACAGCTCGTCCGCCCGGCCCCGCAGCTCTTGCAGGCCCTGCGCGGTCTGCGCCTGCTCGCGCTGCGCCCGCTCCCACTGGCCCAGGAAGCCGTCGAGCCTGCCGCCCAGGCCCCCGAGCAGCCGTAGGGCCTCCTGCACCGCTCCCTCCTCCTGATGCCACCGGGCGGTCAGTGAGGACACCACCCTTCTGTAGAGGCAGAGGTAAGGAGCGGGTCAGGGCGAGGTTTGGACATGCCATCGTCCGCCCCGCCCCGCCAAGACCACGCCCGTGGCTCCAGACCCACCCAGTCCCCGAATTATCCTGTCCTGTTCATTTCTTGGAATCCTCGCATGTCCTCCAGAACGCTGCTTCTACCCCCTTATCAGATATCCTGGCCTTCCCTCGGCCTGCCCCCCAGCCCCACATCAGCTTCTCCAGACACTGCCTCCTCAAGATACCGCCAACCCTGTCCCCCTGCGTTTGGAACCTCCAAAGACCTGCCACCTCCCAAAACCCGCCGGCCCTATACTCAAAACCCCATTCTTCGAAGTCCTGCCCTTCCGGGTCACTGCCCCCAGAACACTCCCCACTAGGCTCTTCGAGGCTCCCCCGCCCCGGGACCCTGTCCTCCAAGAGCTTCGAGGCTCCACTCCCTGGGCCCATCCCGGGATCGCACTTGCCTCAGCTCCTCAAGGCCAGCAGAGACCTTCTGCAACTCCTGCTCGCTCACGATGGGGCCTTCCCCTGCCCGGGGCCCCATTCCCCAGCCGCCTGGGACCAGGCCTCGGGGTCGCGGGGGTTCGTCGGGGCTCCCTGACGGGCCAGAGCAGCCTGGTGGCTGGGTGGCGGGGCCCAGGCCCTGCCGGGAGAGGCCAGCCTCCAGCTTCTGCTCTAGCTCCTGCAGCTCGGCCTCCTGCCTCCTCGGCGTCTCATCCTGCAGTTGCTGCTGGAGGTAGCGCAGCTTCTCCTGGGCGGGGAAGCAGGGCAGGGTTGCCACGGTCGGCCCCTTGCCTCCCACAACCATCACCTCCACCCCCAAATCCACCCAATGAATTTCTGAGACTGGAAAGTAGATGGATGTGGGGACGGGACACTGGGAAGTCGCACTCGAAGTCTAAATGGACTCCTGCTTGCTGTTACTAGGGAGGGATGCCCCATTGGAAGCCTAGCTGGAGTCCAACTCACTATCTCCATCTAGCCCTCCACCCCCGCTCTAATCCTCGAAGGCATCAGATTCTAGACCCTCCTGTTTAGTAAGAACAACTGAAGCTTTTCCAACATCTTGTTGGGAAGTGAGTGGGTATGTGGGCAGGAAAGGCATTCCCACTCCAAGTCTGACATGAATCCCTCTCTCTGGGACTTGAATATGACTGTGCATGGAAAAGTATGACCATGAACATGAAGGGGCAGTGTGGTGGTGGTGGCGGTGGTGGTGGCGGCGGCGGCGGTGGCGGCGGCAGGGCGGGAAGGCCCACCCGAAGTCTACCTCAAATATCTCACGTATCTGGCCCCCTTCCCCAAGTCCGCAGACCCCTCCCCCTTACCTCCAGCAGGGCAGAGTTCTGCTTCAGGACATTGGTTTTTATCTCAGCATCTTCCACCGACCTGGTCACCTTCCGGCAATTCTCCTGGGTCAGGACACCAGGGCGGGGGCCCTGCCTTCCCATTCCAGTTCCACCTCGAAAACCTTATCCTTGCTATTTTCCACCCAGGCTCCACCCCCGCATCCAAGACACGCCCCCTTCAGAGAGGTGTGCCTTCTGATTACTGGTCTGCCCTTTCCGGGCTTGGTTCCCTTGGCTAAAGGGATTAGACTTTTATTAGACCGCTCCTTTTCCACTTCCCCCCACCCATTTCCTGTCCACCAGTCCCTTCCTCCCCATTTCCTCTCACCTTCTTCCTACTCCCGCTCCCTTCTCCTCGCCCTGCTCCTGCCGCCCAGGGGCTCACCTTGAGTTGACTACAGTACCCTTCTAGTTCTTCCGCCTCTTGCCGCCTTCTCTCTAGATTCTCACTCAGCACAGAACACTCACTCTGGATCATGGAAGGGAGGAGGGGTTAGCCTCAAGGAGACACCCCATGGGGAGGAGAGGCAGAAAGTTTCCTTTACCTCCTGAGCCTCAGTCTCCCTAGCTGGACTGTGGGTGCATCGAGCTGGAGGACAGCTCTGAGAGGGGAACGTGACCCTGGAGGGAGAGGAGATGTTGGGGGTGGGGTGGGCGGTCCTCACACCTGCAGCGTCAGCACGTGCTGGTTAACCCGAGTGGTCTTTTCCTTCAAGCTGGTGATGGAGTCTTTAGCACGGACCAATCCACTGTTGACGCCACTCTGGGGAAGAATGGGAGACAGGTGGGTCAGTGGGTGCATGGAAGCAAACCCCAACCCCAAGAGAAAGTCTAGAACTAGCTTTACACCTTGATTCTGTCCTGGAATAGCTGTGGAATTTGGGGCAGGGCTGTGCCTCTTTGATTCTTGGTATTCCTGCTCCATTAAACTGGGGGGCAGATTGGTTTTCTGCTTAATGGATGGGAAGAAAAATAAGTAGGATCCAGGAGGGAGTGGGGGTGGGGGAGCTCAGACATGTGGGAGAAGGAGGAATGTTCTTAACCTGAGATAAATGTCTTCGGGATCCACAGACATAAATAAGATAAACTGTTAACACACATGCCCTGTCTTTCTCTCCAGGCAGTGGAGAATTCTAAAGATAACCCACTTTCCAGATATAAGCACTCACTGTGCACCAAGCCAAGCACTTACCCACGTTTTCCCTTTTATTCCTCAGAACCACACCTCTTGAGATTATCTGGCCCATTTTGCAAGTGAGGCAAATGAGACAGAGAGGGAACATCCCTTTTACTTCCAGGTGCATGAGACAGGAGATGGCCTTGTCAGAATTTATACTCAGAGCCTTTGTTTTTTTATATTTATTTATTTATTTATTTATTTATTTATTTATTTAGAGGCTTTGTTTTAAACTGTGACATCATATGGCCTCTAATCTTCGCTACCCTGTGTCATCATAAAATGCCTTATGACTCCTGTCAAACAAACTGGCTCAGGAGGGGCGCACGTGACAGGATCTCCATTCTCCCACCTTCCACGTTTATAGAAGACTTAGCCTGGCATATGACTGCCCAGCAAAAAGACTATAATTCCCAGGTACCCTTGCAGCCAGGGTGGCCATGTGACTAGGTTCTGGCCAATGGAATATGAGTGGAAATAATATAGGCAGTTTCCAAGTCATGCCTTTAATAAAGGAAAGTAGGGAATACACCTCCCTCTCTCTCCCTACAATGTGGATGGCTAAAGCTGAAGCAGCCACCTTGGACCATGAGATGGAGGACACAAGATAAAAGAAGACTGAATCCTCAACCCTGTGAAGCCTCCATACTCAATTCCAACCACTTATGAGTACTTTTACATGTGACAAAGAGAACATTTTCCATCTTGTTTATGCTACTTTGTGTCTTTCTGTTATAGCAACCAAACTTGTGACTTAATAGCTCAGCCCCCAGAACACTGGAGCCTCTAACATACTGCATTCAAAGAGACCTGATATATTTGAGACATTTATGTGAGCGATAAACTATCCTGCTTCAATCAGATATTTTGGTTTCTTTTACAGCTGCAGAACTAATACACAAAACAAAAGAGAGAACAAGCTTCCTCCATTGTAAAATGGGAACAACTTCACATTTCTTGCATAACTGCTCTGGAGAACAGTTGTGATAAACAATATTGTATTAGGGTGACAGCAAAATGGTAGAGTTGGAAACCCCCAAATTCCACCCCTCCATAAAAACAATGAAAAAAACTGGCCGAAACTATGAGTCAAGTCATTGAGAGGATTATAACAACTATAAATATATATGCACCTAATAGAGCTTCAAAACACATGAATCAAAAACTGTCAGAATTGGGAATTCCCTGACGGTCCAGTGGTTAGGACTCTGTGCTTTCACTGCTGAGGGCCTGGGTTCAATTCCTGGTCAAGGAACTAAGATCCTGCAAGCCCTGCAGGGTGGCCACCACCACCACCAAAAACAAAAAACACTGACATAATTGAAAGGAGAAATTGACAATTTAACAGTAATGGTTGGAGACTTTAATACCCCAATTTCAAGAATGGATTGAACAACTAGAGAGTAGATCAGCAAAGAGATGGAAAAACTTGGACAACACTATAAAGCAACCAGACCTAACAGGCATCTACAGAACATTCCACCCAAGAGCAGAATACACATTCTGCTCAAGTGAAATTAAACATTGTTCATATGGCTGAAGATAGACCATATATTAAGTCACAAAACAAGTCTCAATGAATGTAAAAGGATTTGAAAACAAAGTATGTTTTCTGACCTCCATGACCTCAGTAGGATGAAATTAGGAGTCAATAGCAGAAAGAAATTTGGGAAACTCAAAAATACATGAAAATAAACAACACACTCAAACAGCCAATGGGTAGAAGAAGAAATCACAAGAGGAATTATACTTAGGAATGAAGGAAATTGAAAACACAATGTACCGAAACCTGTGAGATGCAGCAGAGGGGATACTTTGAGGGAAATTTAGAGCTGTAAACACATACATCGAAAAAGAACTTAAAATCAGTAACCTAATCTTCCATCTTAAGAAACTAGAAAGAGAAGAGACAACTAAACCCAAAGCTAGCAGAAGGAAGGAAATAATAAAGATTAGAGTGGAAAAAAATGAAATAGAGAATAGAAAAACAGTAGAGAAAAATCAACAAATCCAGAAGTCGGTTTTTTGAAAAGATCAACAAAATTGACAAACTTTTCGCTAGACCACAAAAAAGAGGAAGAAGACTCAAATTACTAAAATCAGGAAGGAAAGAGGGGACATTACTACCAATCTTACGGAAAGAGAAAGGATTACAAGGGAACACTATGAACAATTGTGTGTCATCAAATATGAAACCTAGATGAAAAGGAAAAATTCCTTGCAAAGCACAAACTAACTCAAGTAGAGCTAGGACATCCAAATAGATCTATAACGAGTAAAGAGATTGAGTTAGTAATTTGAAAACTTCCAACAACAACAACAACAAAAGCCCAGATGGCTTCATTGGTTTAATTCTACCAATCATTTAAAAAAGAGTTGCTGCCAATTCATCTCAAACTCTTCACCAAAGAAACAGAAGAAGAGGGAACTAACTCATTCTGTGAGGCCAATGTTACCCTGATACCAAAACCAAAGACATCACCAGATAATAAAACTACAGACCAATATCCCTTCTGAAAACAGCCACAAAATTTTCAACAAAATACTAGCAAACCAAGTCCAGCAGCATATAAAAAGGATTATACACCATGCCAAGTAGGATTTATCCCAGGAATGCAAAATTGGTTCAACATGAAAACTAACACACCTTATTAGTAACATACAGAGGGGGAAAACACAATCATGTCACTGAACAGAGAAATAGCATTTGACAAAATCCAGTACCCTTTCATGACAAAAAACACTCAACAAACTAGAAGTGCAAGGGAACTTTCTCATCTTGGTGAAGGGCACCTACAAAAAAAAAATAATTAAAAGCCAATAAGACCCACACAAAACCATGATGGTTTAAAACATGTCCATATTTTTTTTATGCTCTTTTAAGATGTGGATGCTCATTCCTCTCACTTGAGTGTTGGCTGGGCTTAGTGACTCTTACCTAGTAAATAGAATAAGTCAGAAGTGATGGTGTGTGACTTAAGAAACTAGTTCATAAAAGGAACTGTGGCTTGTTTCTTGCTCTCTCTTGCTCTGGAGGATGATAGCTGCTATGTCTTAAGCAGCTACATCTGGAGAGGCTCATGTGGCAAGGAACTGAGGCCTCCAACCAAGAGCCATGTGAGTGCACCATCTTGGAAGCATAACCTCCAGCCCCAGTCAAGCCTTCAGATGACTGCAACCCCTGCCAAAATCCTGACTGCAACCTCATGAGAGATCCTAAGCCAGAACCACCCAGCTAAGCCACTCCAGGTTTGTTGTTTTAAGGTTGGGAATCATTTGTTTCACAGCAGTAGCTAACCAATACACAAAGTGATATTTTTAAACTTAAGGCCCAAATGGTCTTGGATTTCCCATAGGTAGCTCTTCTGGGAATCTAGGGGAGCAGGTCCTGGGGTCAACTCAGTTCTCCCACTTATTAGCTGTATGACCTCAGGGAGGGGACTTCACCTCTCTAAGCCCCTGTTTCCCTATCTGTAAAATGCGGAGGGACTAATAACTACCTTCACAGGGCTGCTGTTGGGAGGAACACAGGCTGACCCAGAAAGGTCCTTCGTCAATACTTGGGAAAAGAGAAAGGGCAGCTGGGGTCACTGGAGGTGAGCTTTAGCTTCACTGAGAGCAGATTTTGGGAATAGTAAAGACAAAGCCTGTTGGCCTTGGCTGAAATGTAAATGGCATGGTGGGGGTGGGGAAGCCAGACCTGGGGATTAACCCCTCCTTGGCCACCCAGATGCCATGCCTCTGGGCAATCCAATTCCCCACTACAAGCCTGCCTCGGTTTCCTTTCTTGTCAAATGGGAATGATGATACCTTACTCAGATGATGGTGAGGAAGGGTCAACAAGATGATAGTATCCATAAGCCAAGCGCAGTGGTTACTGTCAGCATCGTTAAAAGTAGAGACAACAGGACAGGACCTACCAGGAAGGGGCTTAGCACCAAGACCCCACAGCAGCCTCAGGGAAATCTGTAGACAGCAAGCAGGACAAGTTCCAAGCAGGGCTCAAAAGACCTGCTCTGGTCACTTCTGCATGGAGGTGCTGACCTTCCCCAAAAGTAACACTACCTCCTCAGTTGTATCCTTCGGCCTCATAAAGATGTCAGAGCTTAAGACAGGAGCGAGGGAATTCCCTGGTGGTCCAGTGACTAGGACTCCCTGCTCTCACTGCCAGGGGCCCGGGTTCGATCCCTGGTCGGGGAACTAAAATCCCACAAGCTATGCGGCATGGCCAAAAAAACAAAAACCAAACCAAAATAAAACAAAAAACCAACCAACCAACCAAACAAACAAAAAGACAGGAGCCAAAGCTATCCTCTTCACCATTCTTCTGCTGACACTCCCTCTGGTCTGGGAATTGTCGCTCTCTCACCCAGGGTCTCCATCGCTCCTGGGTTCTTTTCCTTTCTTCTCCAGTTCTCTGTCCCACCTCTCTCTGGTGTCCATTCCTTCTTTCTCTGGGTCTCTGGCCCCCTCCTCTATCTCTGGTTTTGTCTCTGTCCCCCTCCCCTGGTCCCTGTCCTCCTCCCCTGGTCCCTGTCCTCCTCTCTCTGGGTCCCTATCCCCCTCTCTCTCTGAGCCTCTGTCCTCCTTTCTCTCTGGGTTTCTGCCCCCTCCTCTCTGCCCATCTCCAGCTTTCTCTCCCGATGTAGCTCAGATGCTGCGTGCTAGCCTGTGTTCTTACTGTCCACCTCCTCACTGTTCCTGCCTGTACCCCAAGGTATTGGCTGTCAGTACTTTTCCCATTTTACGGAGAAGCCTCATAGAGGCTGATGCTCCCCTGTAGCCCCACAGTGAGTTCGCAGCTGCATTAGACCTTGATCATGGCCGCCCAGGGCTCTTTCTCAGGCATCACAATCCTCTGGGGGATGTGACTCAAAAATAGCTCTGGTGGGAGGCAGACCTCTGCGAGTGCTGCCTGAGCGATGATGGCCGAGAGGGGAGGAAAGTGTTCGGGGGCGGGGAGAGGCCTCACGGGCCATCCATCCCACCTGGACTGTCTCTGCCTGCTCCCTTCTCTCCACCTGGTCCTCTTAGCCTGGACCCTCGCCCAGCCTCCTCTCCGGCCTGCCTGCCTCCAGTCTCTCCCCTCCAAATGTCTCCCACTGGGGCCCTAAGGAAAGAAAGCATCATACCCACTAAGCTTCTGGACCTGGCCCTGCTTCTTACAAGCACTCCAACCTTGTGGGGGGTCATTCCACCTCTCTCCATCTCACTTTTTTTTTTTTTGAGAGTTGCAAGTTAAGTTTTATTTGGGGCAAAATGAGGACTGCAGCCTGGGAGGCAGCATCTCAGATAGCTCTGAGAAACTGCTCCGTATCTCACTTATTTTTGTTTTCATCTTCCTTGCAGAACTTCTAAGAGAGGAAAACAAGCCTCCCCCTCCGAACCCCACCATAGGGATAGGTCACAGTGCTTGGTACACAGTAAATGCTCAGTAAATGCATATGGAGCCCAAACTCCTGAGTTTCTCCTCTCCCCTGCCCAGGAACCCTCAATGGCTCCCCATTGCCCTCAGGAGAATGCCCGCGTTTCTCAGCCTCTGTGTCCTGTGCCCCATCCCTGCCAGCCTCACCTCTCCCACACACCACAATCTAGCCACAAGGACATGTTCCCCAGGCTCTTTTCAACTCCTGTCCTTTTGCATATGCTGTTCCAGCTAGGTGGAATACCCTTCCCTGTATTCTGCCTTCCTTATCTTCAAGATCCAGCTTGTGTGTTGCCTTTTCCAGAAAGCCTTCCTTGATCACCACCAGCTGGGCCAAGGGCTTCCTCTTCAGGGCTCCCATGGTGACCTCTACTGCCCGCATCAATGCAGGGTGCCTCCCACCCCTGACCCCTAAGCCCGGCTCCACCACTGAGAAGCTGTGTGACTCTGGGTATGCTAGTTAACCTTCTCGGGCCTCAATATCTTCATCTGTGACATGAGGATAAAAATAATAACAACTAACTACTCTGTTTGTTGTTATTATTCTGTGTGCAGCTGACCATTGTGCTAAACATTTTCCGTGAATGAATTGCATTTGATTGTCATGACAACCTCATGAGATGGGTGCAATTCTCTCCAGAATTCTGTCTTGGGTGCTGCTATATTTCCTGCTCCTAGAGCAGTGCCTCGCACATTGTAGGTGTTTAAGAAATATTTCTTGAAAAAACAAACACATGCATCCCCATTTTACAGATGAGGAAACTGAGGCTCCTAAAACACAGAAAGTGCTCAGTACGTGCTAGTGAATCTCTTTTTTCCTTTTTTTTTTTTTTTTTGGCCATGCTACATGGCATGTGGGATCTTAGTTTCCTGACCAGGGATTGAACCCGTTCCCCCTGCAGTGGATGCTCAGAGTCCTAACCACTGGACCCCCAGGGAAGTCCCGTAGTGAATCTTTTTTTTTTTTTTTAAGCTCTTTATTGGAATATAATTGCTTCACACTTTTGTACCAGCTTTTGAGGTACACCAAAGTGAATCAGCTGTATTTATACATATATCCCCAGTGAATCTGATTAGTATTATCATGGCCATGGTTCTTGTTAGTGTAATTCTCAGTGTCCATGTCAAGCCCAGTTCAGGGCCTGACCCAGGAGAAGCCTGGCAGGGGGTGGAGGCTGGTGGGAGACCAAGCTGTAGCTTTCTGTGCTCTACTCAGGAATTCTCTAAATTCTCCTAGATCTTGCTCACCTCCCAGTTTTGCCCCACATGCTGAGGTGTCCCTCAGAGAGCTCCTAGTCATCCGTCAAAGTCCAGTTCCAACACTGCCTCCTCCAGGAAACTTTCACTGATACCCCTCGCCTGGTTTGAGAGGCCCTTTTCTGGGATCCTCAGTGCTACCTCCATTATGGAATTTATCACCGCAGTCTGTAGCTGTCACTCGCACCAGACTGGGAGCTTCCCCGGGACTGGGACCTGGCCTGATTCCAATCTGTGACTCCGCCTCACCCAGGACATCTGGCAGTGACTGACTGAACACAAGACCAACTCCCAGGCAGCAGGCGTCATTCACCCTGGGTGGAGCAGACTCATGGCTGACTGTAGAGGGCCTCAAAGGGTGACCAGAACCTTCTCATTCCAAATCGAGACGAACCCCCGCCCCCACCTTCAGTATCTGCCTACCACCAGAGTGAGAACTCTTGTCTTCCACAGCCCGGCCAGGGCCCCCTCACCAGTATTTCCGTGATGTCGGGGTCATCTGGAGCCCAGGGTGGGGTGGGGGAGGCAGGGGGCACAGGCAGTGCTAGTGAGCTGCTGTCTTCCGCCGTTGAGTCTGTCCCCGAGGAGTCGATGGGCTCCATGGCGGCCAGGTTGAGCAGGGACACGTTGGTGTAGGCCGAGGACCGTTTGAGGTTCAGGCACCAGTGCATTGGCTCGTGGGACATCCGAGGCTCCACCCTGGGAAGGAGAAACAGGCAGGAGGGTCAAGATGCAGCCCCAGCAGGGTATGGCCCCTCCTGCCTCCCTGTCTCCACATCGCCTACTCTTTCTGACTCCAACCTCACTGCCTACTTTCTTCTTTCTCTGCCATCTCCGCTGCCTATTTTCTTTTGCCATTTCCAGCCCGCAGCCCCACCGCCACCCTCCAACTTTTTCCCCTCTCCCTGTATGCTCGCTACCTTCTTCCTCTCTACCTCCCACACTCTTGATTCCCCCCAGGCCACCGCCCTCCTGCCTGCCTCTCCTCCGCCCCCTCCTCTCCTCCCCCTCCCCTCCCTCCAGCACCCACGGTGGGACTCGTGCTCTGTTGGAGGCAGCGCTGGGCGCTAGGACCGTCCCCGACAGGGTGCGACAAACCCACCCGTGGAACGACACGGCCTTCTTTTTCTTCGCGATCCCCTTGACTGGGCTGGTCACCCCCGCAGGAGCCTCAGGGACCAGCTGGGAGCGGCTCTCGACCCCCGCCGGGGGGTCCCCAGCCTCATGGATTTCTTTGGACTGCCAGATCGTCTTCACCACCACGCTCGCCATGGCGTGGGTGGGGGTGGGGGGCAGCTCCCAGGGGCTCCTTCCTCTGAGACTCTCCGCCTACTCTGACCACTGACACTCAAGGTCCCCTGTCCCCACAAGGCTGCCTCATAAAGGACCCAACCACTGGGCCCCAGTGGCGGGGGGGGGACACAAGGGTAAGGAATCGTGACTCAGCACGTTTCCCCAGGGGGGCTCTTCTTGTTCAGTTTCTAGTTCCACCGGGATCTGTCCCTCCCCTTCAGCACCGCAGTGAAATTGACTCATTTTAGTCCAGAATTTACAGTGGATGGGCCCCACTGGTTCTTGGGAGGGGTCCAAATTCCCTTTCCCTGAAACTCACTGTGGGGTCACCCAGCACCCCCTTCCCCCCATCCAGACGGGATTCATCATGTAATATACTGGCCTTCTGCCTTTCTCAGGATCTGGGGGGCAATGAGGATTGAATACCAGCGCTGGAGGATCTTACATTCTGTGAGGGGTTGAAAGGGGACAGGCAGGCAATATAAACAAACCGAAAATACCAGATGTCCATTGGTGACATAAAGGGAAGCAGAACTGGGCGATGGCGGTGTGGACATTTGTCAAAGCTCATCGATTTATGCACCTGGGATTGGAGCCTTTTATTGTGTGTGAATTCTGCCTATGAAAGAACCTAAACGGACATTGAACTTTAGTGCATGATGTGCATGTTGAATAGCTGGGGTTGTATCAGACCCTGGGACTGCTGTAACAAAGTCCCACAGACTGGGTGGCTTAAACCACAGATTGTTATTTTCTGGCAGTTCTGGAGGCCAGAAGTTCAAGGTCAAGGTGTCAGGGTTGGTTCCTTCTAAGGCTGTGAGGGAGAATCTGGGCCTCTCCCCTAGTATCTGGTGTCCTTAGGTGTTCCTTGGCTTGTAGATGGCCATCTTTTCCCTGTGTCTTCACACTGTCTTCTCTGTGGACCCGTTTATCTCTCTGTCCAAATTTCCCCTCTTTTAAGAACACTGGACATATTGGAGTTGGGCCCACCCAAATGACCATGTCTTAACTTGATCATCTGCAAAGACCCTATTTCCAAATGAGACCAGATTCACAGCTACTGCGGGTTAGGACTGGAACATCTTTTGCAGGACATAATTCAGCCCATAACAGGGTTGATGTGTATTAATGTCTGCAACTTTGTTTTGTTCTGTTTTTTGAGTTGTTCTTTATTGAAAACATTTGACATGTATTTTTGTTTTTTGTTGTGCCACGTGGCTTGTGGGACCTTAGTTCCACAACCATGGATCGAACCTGGACTGAGTCCTAACCACTGGACAGCCAGGGAATTCCTAGACATGATGTTTATAAATTTAAAGTGTGTCTTACTTGGATACATTTACATATTATAATATGGTTGCCATTTAGCTGTATCACATCATTATAGTACAATATTGTTATCTATATTCACTAAGCTGTGCATTAGATCTCTATGGCTTATTTATTACTTGTTGCAAGTTTGTACTCTTAAAGGACATCAGTCTTATCTCCCACGCCCTATCCGCTGGTAACCACCATTTTAATCTGTTTTTTACAGGTTAGACTTTTTTTTTTGACGTGGACCATTTCATTTTTAAAGACTTTATTGAGTTTGTTACAATATTGCTTCTTTTTTTTTTAATATTTATTTTATTATTTATTTATTTATTTTGCCTGCATTGGGGCTTCGTTGCTACCCGACGGCTTTCTCTAGTGGCAGCGAGTGGGGGCTACTCTTCATTGTGGTGCGTGGGCTTCTCAAAAAGGACTTGCCTAAGCCTCATCTAGACCCCCACACATGAACTTGTTCATGACCTGGTCTTAAAAGTTAGCAGTGGGGATTGAACTTGGTGTACCCCCCCAAAAATTAAAAAGTTAGCAGTGGGTCACCTCCTGAGCCCCTGAACCCCAGAATGGTCTTGCTCAAGTCCGGTCCTATAATTTTCTGCTTTCCAATAATGGCTTGTGGCTGCTGAGCACTTGCGACGTGGCACGTCTCAGGTGAGATGTGCTTTATGTATAGACACCAGATTTCAAAGACTTAGGAAGTTATGTCAACTGTGTTGAAATGATAACATTTGGGTATATGAGGTTAAATGAAATATATTATTAAAATTCATTTCACCTTTTCTTTTTACTTTTTTAACGTGGCAGGAGTATATTGAAAACTGTATTTGCGGTTCCCACTGTATTTCTTCTGGAAAGTGCTACTCTAACTTGGCAGGCGTGAGCCTAGAGCTCCTGTTGGGGTGGGGGGCACTACATCCACCCCTCTCCCCTCCCCCCAGGATGGGACAGTCCCAGGGTTTTTCACGTTAGGTTGGTTCTTCCCAATCTGACTCCTCAGGTGTGCCCAGAATGCCTTTGCTTTAGAGACAGTCTTAAAAATTAAGTTTTGGCTCATTTATAAGCTCTAGAGGGGGTTGGGAGAAGACTGAGTTCCCCCACCTACCCATGGCAGGACCTAGAATCAGGACATTTCCCCCGCCCCCCACACACCAAAGTCCCAGAGTTAACTCTGTCTGGCTCCTGGTGGGCTCTGGGTGAAGCCTTGAAGGTGGTGGGTGGGAGGGAGGTGGAGAGTTAAGGCTGGGGAGGGGGTTGCCTTTCCCTCTTCCTTAAGGACAGAATTTTCCTGTGCTTTAGGCTCTGGATGTCTCTCTTTGCATCCCTCGAAAAGCAGACTAGTTCCAACCCCACTACTAATATATATATTTTTAATGGCGTTATCCTCAGGGAGAAAGTGTTTCCTCCAGTCCTTGGAATGCTTGATTATATCTTTCATAAAAAGGACTTTTTCCAATTCCTGTTGGTCCTAATATTTGTTGTTTTTAATGGGTGCATTCTATGTTCTTTGGGGCAGACAGCACCCCCCCCGACCCCCCCCAAACAGAGATGTTTGTCCTCCTAGAATCTAAAATGGACTTTCCCAAGCCCCATCCCAGGACACCCAAATGGACGGATCCATTGAACCTGGAAGGTGGGCTCTTCTCGCCCCTGTCCCCCCAGGATTCAGAGTGGACGTTCCCAGAACGGGTGACACTCCCCCAAGCCTCATTCCAAGAATACTAGGCTTCTGAGATTGGAAAAGGCCGGCGGGTGGGACTTAGTTCCTCAAGGTGACAGAATGGACCCTTCCAGTTCCCTTTGCCCCAAATTTCTCTTTAGCTCGGGGCGTTGGAGTTCCGGAGACTTTGCCTTCCCCATAGCCAGTCAACCAAAGAAGGTCCCTGGGGCGCCAAGGGGTAGTAGTTGGACCAAACAAAGCGGATTCACCGATTCCATCCCTTTAACCAACGTTCTTCATTCAGCACCGGGTTCCCTTCTTGTTCAGCAGGACCTCCAAGTCTAGTGGAGAGACTCCCAATTTTTATTTGATATCTGTTTAATGGTGTTATGGTTGCAAAAAAAAAACAAAAGCTATTGTATATTTAAACGTTGTTAAAAGCCAAAATATAGTTTAAATGCAGGCTCTACCACTTCTGAGCTGTGTGACCTTGGGCCTGTCATTCAACCTCTCTGGACCTCAATTTTTACCGCTACTTAATGGGAGTAGACCTGAATTACTGTTTCCTCCGCTCTGGAATACTTGGTCTCCGGACAAGTTAGGTCCTAACATCTTGGCCTTCAGAGAAGGAAAAGGAAGGGGGAAGCGACGTCTTCCTGGAAGAAGATTCAAGGAATTGGGGGTGGAGGAGAAGAGGGAGAAAGGGGAACAGAAAGACGCGTGCGCAGTAAACACCTCACGCTCTCCCGCCCCTCCCAACTCCTTCTCTGCAGCAGGGAATTGCAGGCGCCGCTCCACCTATCCCAGCCCAGCCGAGTGACAACCCGCTTCTCCTTCCTTCTCTACGGATCGTCGTCCTCCTCTCACCCCCACAACAGCCCAATCAGGGGCGGGAGTAGGACTGGCTCGGCGAATCCGCGACGCCTGCGGGGGCGGTCTACACGCCCATTGGCCTCAATCAACATCAGTCCCGCCTCCTCAAGCCCCTCCCCCTCCTTCCCTCACGTCAATCCCTGCCTTCTAGAAGAGCGACCGGATCCAATCAGTATCCGACCCGGCCGAGCGGAGGGGGCGGTCCCACTATACGTAACCGAACTCCGCCCGTCTCTCGAGCAACGCCCCCACCCCCTCCCACTCCGGAACGGAAATAGCGGGGCGCTGGACCAATCGTAGCGGCGTGCCTTTGTCCAGAGACCAATGAGAGAGGGAGGGGGGATGAGCCCGACTCTGAGCGACATTAATTCGAACCAATAGGTTGCTGAGAGCTCAGGACGGCGGAGGGGAGGGGAGGGGCCGGGGGCGGAGCCGCGGCCTGCCAGCCCGCCCGCCCGCCAGCCCTCCCTCCCCCACTGGCCGGCTCGGCTCCTCGGCGCTGCTTGGGGTCCTTTCCTCGCGGTCCCCGCCTGCCAGCCCCCGCTGTGCTGTGCCCTGCCCGGCCAGGCCTGGAGCCGACACCACCGCCATCATGCCGGCCGTGTCCAAGGGCGATGGGATGCGGGGGCTCGCCGTGTTCATCTCCGACATCCGGAACTGTGAGAGCGCGGCCGGGGGACACCGGCCGGGGGTGGGGGGGGAGCGTGGAGTTGAGGGGTTCGGGGGTTATAGAGGGGCCCAGGGGATAGAAATCCATTGCGGTCGTTGAGTGAGAGGAGAGAGAGGCCCCGCGGGGAACTTCAGGGTGGGGGGGATGGAGGGGCTTAGGGTGTCATAGTGTGCCTCTTGAGGTGACGACACGGAGTGGCTAGAGGCGTCCGGGAGGGTCTTAATAGAGAGGAGGCTAGTAAAGTCCTGGGGATGGGGCATAGAGGTGTCCCCTGGGAATAGAAGAAAGGCTGGGGGATCGTATTAGCGATGGAGTTAGAGAAATCCCTGATGTAGGTAAAAAGGGTGGGTGGGTGGGTGGGGGTGCCCTGTGGAGAGATAGAGTGGGAGGAGGCCAGAGCGGACTGGGAGGACATGAAACACAGGAAGGCTAAAGGAACTGGGCTTGAGGGCCTGGGCGAGGGGGTGTCATAGAGGGGAAGGGGCTAGATAGGTCACGGAGGCTCCCCACTAGTTCATAGAGAGGACTTGAGAATGATAGAAAGTCCCAGGGGTTTGGGGAGGAGAGATGGGAAGGTGGGGGACTATAGTGGGACCCTGGTGAAGGATAGAGGGGCTCCAGGATGGAGGACTGCTTAGCGGATACGCAGGGCAGTGGAGAAGGGGCTAGAGGGGTTAGTGAGGGGAGCTCAGAGGAGAGGTGCTGCACGTGGAGAGTCTTGAGAGAATCTGAGACAGGGAGCTGGGGGGGCCTGGAAAGGAGATGACCTTATAATGTGGGGGCTTGGGGGATGTGCCAGAAGGAGAGGGGCCCAGATCTGAAAGAAGGGACCAGGGGGCCTTAGGAATTTGTGGGGAAGAGATCTGTAAAGCTGGGGGTTGGGGTAAGCCTGGTCCCAGAGAGGAGTCATGGATCAGGGAGCAGGACAGTCCTGAATCTGGAACCCTCCCCCATCTGACCACATCAACATGGGGACAGCCATCACCAGCAGGAAGAATGGTCGTGACTATGGGAGGCCTGGCGCCAAGTCAGCTTCCAACTCCTGGGAGCGGGTGTTGGCGTTTGGAGCTGCCAAGAGCTTCAGAGGCTGTATCCGCATGGGCTTTTGGGGTCAGCCAGACTTGGGTTTGAGTTTGAGCGCTCTCCCTCCCTAGCTTTGTGACCTTGAATGAGGGACTTCACCTCGGTTTCCTCATCTGTCAGGAGGGACTGGCTGATTGCACCTTCTGAATGGGGTTGTTATAATACTGTATGTGAGTGAGGCCTTTCGCGTGTTCCAGGCACTAGATATCTTGGCTACTGTTGTTGTTATTTGGCTAGATCTGAGGAACGGCCTCTGTGAGGTGCCCAGTGATGATTTTAGAATTTAGTAGGAATGGAAGGATCTGGCACGTAGTAGGTGCTTAGTGGGCAAGAGGGGTGGAAACTGTAGGGTATCACAGTGGGGGAGAGAGGTTAAGTTTGTTACGAAAGGGGTGGAGGCTTTGAGGATTTGTGGGTTGGTGGGGAGCTGTTAGGAGCAGGTGTGCATTGCCTCTGACACCTACCTCGTGACCCTTGGCAAGTCGTTCGACCTCTTGGCGGTTCCGTTTTGTCACCGACTACTCCATTGATCAGAACATCTTGCCTCTGAAGGTTCATTCATTCGTTCATGCGTTTGATAAATGCTTTTTGATCACTCCAGTGTGCCAGACACTGCTCTGGGGATGGGGGCTACAACAGTGAAGAAAAATTCCTTCCCTTGGGAGCACCCATGCCAGGAGGGAGATTAAAAAATAAACACAGAGAACCACAGTGTCAGACGATGACTAGTGCTGTGAAGAAAAATGAGAAAGGCAAGCCCGGGGTGGGGGAGGGGAGGGAAACCAGGATTGAGAGGGATCGAGCCCTGCAGATTTTGGAGGAAAGAAGGGTCCAAGCAGGAGGATGGTGTGTTCAAAGGTCCTGGGGTGGTAGCACGCTTGGTGTGGGTTCAAATAAAAATGAGGGGGCTTGTGTGGCTGGAGCCAAGAGAGGGAAGGAGGGAGAGTGGTGGGAGATAAGGACAGGGAGCCTTGTGGGCCACGCGAAGCACTTTGGCCTTTCTCTGAGTGAAGCGAGAGCAGCAGGAAGGTTTTGAGCACAGGAGGGGCAGGAGCTGATTGATGTTTTAAAATAGTTCCTCTGGCTGCTGGGAGGGAACAGACCCAAGGAGGAGGAACGGAAACAGGGAAAGAATTAGGGGGCTGTTGCAGGCAGCTTGGTGAGAGATGGCATTGGCTTGACTGGGGTGAGAAGTGTTTGGGTTGGGAATAGATTTTGAAGGATCTGCCAAGGGATTGGATGATGGGGGCGGGGTAGGAAAGAGAAAACAAGTGGGTGTCGCTGCAGGACCCCAGAGGGAAGCCAGAGGACAGAGGGGAGACTTCGACTTGGGGACAGTGGAGGTAATTTAGCCAAATGAATCAGGGCTGGAGAATCAAGTGTATGTTGAATGGCTGGTATGTTTCAAGCCTTATCATGGGTGCTGGGGACACAGTGGTAAATAGGACAGACTTGTCTGTACCCTCATGAAACTCCCAGCCCCCAAGGGAGACAGGTGCTGCGTAAAAATCACAGCTGTCCATCTTCCAAACACTTGTATACTGATGTTCAAACAGCATCATTCATGATAGATAGCCAAAGAGCGGAAAAAAACCCAAATGTCCACCAGCAGATGGATGGAGAAACACAGTGTGGATACCCACACAATGGAATATTATTCAGCCATTAAAAAGAATGGAGTGCTGTAGAGGCTACAACATGGATGGACCTTGAAAACATCATTTTAAGTGAAAGAAGCCAGACACAAAAGGCTACATGTTGTAGGATCCCACTTATATGAAATGTCCAGAATAGGCAAATCCAGAGAAACAGGAAATAGTTGAGTGGTTGCCTAGGGCTAGGGGGTGGTGGAATGTGGAGTGACTGCTGATGAGAACAGGGTTTCTTTTGGGGGTAATGAGAATGTTCTGGAATTAGATGGTGGTGATAGCTGACCAACACTGTGGATCTGCTAAAGACCACCGAATCGTACTGTCAAATGGTGAGCTGTATGGTATGTGAATTGTATCTCAATTTTTTAAAAATAGATGTATAGTTGATTTACAGTATTGCGTTAGTTTCAAGTGTACAGCAAAGTGATTCAGTTATCCATATATATTTTTTTCCTCGTATTCTTTTCCATCATGGTTTGTTATAGGATGTTGAATATAGTTTTCTGTGCAAATCCTTGTTTATTTCATATATGCCACTGTTAGATGATGTATTAATTTTATTTTCTTTACCTAAATTGAGGAAGAAACCTAAAATCAGATCTAAATATATTACAGGGCGTTCAGGGAGGTATGTTTTGTTGCCCCCCAGAAAATTATCGGAAATTTACTTTCAAAATTAGATCTACTTGTTTAAAAGCCCTATTCTGGCTCCCTTCTTGTTTGCATCAAAATTTTTTTTAAATGGAAAAAAAACTGTAGCTGTCCTAAGCCCAGTGAGGGAGGGGGCCATGATGTTGAGGGAGCAGGAGCTCTGTCTGCTTGCATTGCCCAGACAATGGGGAGGAGTTAGCCAGGCCAAGGGAAGGGGGAGAAGAGCTGTGAAGGCAGAGGGACAGCAAGTGCAAAGGTCCTGAGGCCCCGTCGAGACTCTGCACTAAGGCCGATGTGGCTGGTGCAGAGAGGGATGGGATCTGACATTGGGGAGGTGGGCAGAGGCCAGGTTGGTGTTTGTCCCAAGAGCACTGGAGAGGGTTTCAAGCCAGAGTGAGGGGAAAGGAAGGGGTGGGGGACATGGACGAGGCGGTGCTCAGAGCTGAGCAGGTGGAGGACGGGGAGGAGTATGGAGCCATCCTGCCTGAGGATCTGAAGGGCATAGTGGAGTTCAGGGGGAAGGATCTAGGAGATGAAAGGCAGGCTTTGAGAAGGAGAGCCAGAAAGGGCAAATTCTGCAGATAAGAAAGGGAGAGGTGAGGCTGGGCCCAGCCTGAGGGCGTAGTCCTGTCCTGTCTGGAGGGGGAATCAGCCTCCCAGACACTTATCTGACTGGGAGCTCCCTCAGGCAGGGGCTGGGGCTGCATCCTCTCTAGGGCCCCAGCTCCCCCCAAGGCCGAGGACAGTGCAAGTGAATCAGTGGGCAGGGGGGTGCCCGGAGCTCGCCATGAGCTTGGCACGTCCCACTCCAAGCTGTGACCCATTCTGTTTGTGGCATCTCCCCCAGCCCCTGGAGCACAGGCCCCGGTCTGATCCCTCCCTGGGTCTCCAGTTCCGCCTTCTGCAGGGCCTGGCCCACGGGAGTCCTTGGAAGGTATTTGCTGATTGGATAAATGAATGAACAAATCAGTCTTTACTAGGTGATGAGACTACAGTGGTGAGCAAAAGTTGTCTCCTTGTGGTGCTCACATACGAGGGGGCAGATGAACCAATATACAAGTGAATACAGCGTTCAGGTGTTCAGACAGGTAGCAGTGAGTGTTGGGAGGAAATAAAGCACGGAAGGGCTGTAGGGACAAGGTTAGGGTGGTGCCCTTATATAGGCTGGTCAGAGCGTCTCTCACTGCGAAGGTGACGTTGGAGCAAAGAAAAATTTGGTGGGTGAATTTGGTGGCCTGCTTCAGAAATCTGGCAGAAGACGTTTTTGGCAGTGCAGACAGCCTGTGCAAAGGCCCTGAGGCAGGACTGTGCTTGAGGTATAGGAGGAATGCGAGAAGAAGGTAGGAGTTGTGGTCAGAGAGGGAACTAGTGGATCCGGTGGGAGCCAGGGAGAGATTCAGAGCAGAGAAGGGACAGGATTTGACTCAGGTTTTCACAGAATCCCTCTGGCTGCTGTGGAAGAAGCAGAAGGAATGAGTCCCACGTTGGTGGTGCTCCAACATCAGGACCCCCCACCCTCCAACCTCAGTGCCCTGCCCAGGACACTTAAAGGAACTGGCTTTAGGTTATGAGTGGCATCCAGACCAGCAACAGAAACAGGCCTGAGCCCCACCCCTTTCTACCTGTGTGTCATCCGGTGACCTCGGTCCACCACGGCACTCAGAGCCTCCCCTGTGTCAGGACTGCTCTGGACCCTGGGGACAGCCAGTACGCAGCCACCGCCCTCGCGCTTGGGGAGCTGGCATTCCCAGCCAGAGGCAGAGGGTTTACAGAGCAGCGTGTGCCCCTTTAATGTGCTAGGTGGCAGCTCAGGGAGGTCTTTGCAGCTGCGTTCAAGCAGGAGAATGACAGGGTGTGACTGGGTTGCTTAAGGAGAATATTTTCTCTCAGGGATGTTGACAACTTTGATAACGTCTAACCCAGGGCTGTCATGCGAAGATCCACATATATACATTTTTAAAAATCGAGTTATAATTAATTTACAATGTTGTGTTACTTTCAAGTGTACAGCAAAGTGATTCAGTTACACATATATATATATACACATATCCATGGTGTGTGTGTATATATATCCTTTTTGAGATTCTTTTCCATTTTAGGTCATTACAAGATATTGAGGTTGAGTATCTTTCCCTGTGCTGTACAGTAGGTCCTTGTTGTTTATTTCCTTTATGTATAGTAGTGTATGTTAATCCCAAACTCCTAATTTATCCCCACCCCCACCCCCCAGATATCCCCTTTGGTAACCATGTTTGTTTTCTATGTCTGTGAGTCTATTTCTGTTTTGCAAATAAGTTCAATTGTATCACTTTTTTTAGATTCCACAGATAAGTGATATCATATGATATTTGTCTGTCTGACTTACTTCACTTAATATGATGATCTCTAGGTCCGTCCATATATGTACATTTAAATTTTCCAGCGGTCACACTAAAAAAGTAAAACCAGGGAAATTAACCTTAGTATGTTTTATTTCCTTTACCCCAGTATGCCCCAAATATTATTTGAATGTGTAATCAACATTTTTTCAATGATTAATGAGACAGTTTATGTTCCTTTCTCAACTCAGAGGCTACATTTTCACTGGAAATATTTGCTCTGTCTTAAGAGTTCATAAAACTTATGGTTAAAAAAGAAGATTCACAAAGGGTCCACGTTGTTCCAAGCGTACTTTTCCAGTAACTGAGTGGAGGATCCGTTTTTAATTTTTAACTTATTACAGTTAAATTAGGAATTCAGTCCCTCAGTAGCACCAGCTATATTTCGAGTGGCCAGTGGCTCCCGTGGTGGACGGCATGGACCAACATGCTCTGAACTTTATGGGGGTCCAGAGTCAACAAGTATCATCTCCCAGAAACCCTCTTTGAGGACTCAGGGCTGTTGGGACTTGTGTGGGAGACACCACACCAGATCCTAGTAGAGAGATGTGCTTTGTATTATAAACAGTAGTTGTCTGGAAGGCAATGAAGGGTCTTGCAGTGAGGTGCCAGACAGTGCCTGGGTTACCACCATAAGAGCATGTCAATCCCTTCATGGTAGTCGGGGTTTGTTAGGATGCCTTTGGTGGCAGTGACAGCCCTGCCCTGGTGCCCCAGGTTAAATGCTGAGGGAAGACTTATCTCCCCTAGTCAGAAGCCCCAAGGTCCGTCTGGAGTGGTCTGCAGTAACCTACTCTAGCCTGTAGCAAGGGCGTGGCCTCTTTCCCACCTGCATGGCCCTCACAGCAACAGCTGCAGGCAGAAGAAGGCCCACGGCCCTCCCATGGCTCCCCAGCACCCTCACAAAACCCAGGAGGCTGCACAGTCTAGCTCCGCCTGCCATGCTAACCCTCAGGCCTTTGCACAGGCTAGACCTCGTGCCCAGAGCACACCTCCCCTTATTTCTGCTTGGTCCATGTCAGCCTTGTCTTTTGAGCCTAAAATCCCAGGGTTGGGGCATTCCCTGGTGGTCCATTGGTTAGGGCTCTGCATTTCCACGGCAGGGCGCATGGATTTGATCCCTGGTTGGGGAATTAAGATCCCACATGCTGCGCAGTAGGGCCAAAAAAAAAAAAAAAAAAAAAGTCCCAGGAGCTGGGTCCTGGGAAGAATTCCTCCCCTAATCTGATTCTAGCCTCCCAGCCCCCACTGTGTTTGCCTCAGTCAGAGTTTTCCCCATTGTCCCTGTCAGCCTCCCCTCCAATCAAGGAGCATCTGCAGGGCAGAGCAGGTGTGACTCATCCCTGAGCCTGGCCCAGGAAATGTTTGAGGATAAGGGAATCTCTTTAAAACATCCTGAAATGCTTACATGCCTCCCGTGATGGGGAGCTCATCCCCTCTGTCGCAGGCTGGCCCTGAGTGATGGAAAGTTCCTTCCATGAGCCCGGTTCTGCCACAGCTGCCGTTACCCCCTGTCTCCCATGCATTACCCTCAGCAGCACGCAGGCGCTGTCTCGGGGTACCCAGGCTCTAGATATTTGCAGAGGTTATGCCCTCTGCTGGGAGGCCCTTCCTCTAGAGAGCATTCTCTTTTGGAGACCTGATGCTTTGTTCTTTCTGTGAATTCTTTTTTGTAGCAAAGTATACCAGTGATACAGAAGACAATATCAAATAGATGTGGACAATTTAAAGACTGTTTAAAGAAGAAACATATACACACACAAACATGCATATATTCTTTGACTATTCTTTATTTAAAAATTTATTTTTAATTTTTACACATAGCAGCCACTAATATTTTTTTATTAAGTGAGTGAAATGTCCAACTAGAGCATAATAAGTAAATAAATTACTTAATTACTCAGCCGACTATCATACATTCTTTTATTAGGAAACAGATTCTCATACCATGATGGTGGGATATAAACTGGTTCATTATAGGAGAGCCATTTGCCTGCACGTATCAGAAAAATTTGAAAACGAGCATATGTGTTGATCTAACAGCTTTATTTCGAGGACTTTATTCTAAAAAAATAATGATGTATGTGTTGTCATTTAGCTATAAAGAGGTGTATTGAAGAATAATTCAAATTAGCCAACATTTATGGAACTATGGCCATTATTTTTCTTTTCCATATTCTCTGTCATGTGCTTATGTTATCTTTGAAATTTGGGGGGGGGCATGCCCCACAGCTTGCGAGATCTCAGTTCTGCAACCAGGGATGAAACCCGGACCAAAGTGAGGAGTCTTAACAACTGGATCGCCAGGGAATTCCTGAGTATTCTTTAAGTTGTCTATATCTGTTTGATATTCTCTTCTACATCATTGAAAAACTTCACTATAAAATATATTAATATATATTTGTATACAAATATATTACTTTGCGTATTCACATGTATATAGAGAGATACTGTATTTATAAAAAAACTCACAGCTCGCAAGTCATGAACTTTGATGAATTCATGATCAAAATCTGATGAATTTGCCCTGACTGAACCCAGGTGCGTAACTGGCCCCCAGATGCGGAAACAACACCCACAGTTTGCCGGTTAGTTTTGCCTGCTTCTTGAAGCTTTTAATAGAGGTGTACACGAAGGCCAGAGAAGGCCCTAGCCTCAGTGATTTAATTGCCGTTCAGATATCCGTCTGTCTGTGGTAGAGGTTAGGCAGCCACTGTGTGTTGTATGGTCCATGTATAAAAGCTGTTTGGTATTTTTTTCTGGTCCCTACAGAACAGCTTTAAGGCAACTGATGAGAGCAATTGCGTGGTCATCCTCAGGTTAGGAGGAGGACGGAGCATGCGCGCCAGTTTTGAGGGACTGCCTTGCGCCTTTGCTGGTCACTGCCCCTGCCCCGCCCCCAGAGGGAGGCGCTGTCCTGACCCCCGGCCACCCTCTGTGGGCGCGCCTCCGCATCGTCGCTTTGTTCTGGCTTAGTTCTTGCTGGTGAACTGCTCCTGAACCCGCCTCATCTTCCACGGCCCTCCTCAAATGTCCCTATTCTTGGCAGCCACCAGCAAGGCCCCAGGGGGTGTCCAGGTGACCTCCAGTCCTGCACAACTGGCTCTGGTGTGGGGATGGGGCCCCTTACCTGCGCCCCACCAGGCCAGGAGTCCCTAGGGGAGAATCAAAAGTACCAGATCTTCGAGGGTCCTGGGTGCCTAGCACCGCCCCACTCGGACCTGGCCCACGGGGCTCAGGAAACGTGTAATGAATCAATGAAGCATCAGATGGCCTCTGGGGCCACACAGCCACTTCAGCCTCATCACTGAGGTACTGGCCCTTCATCACCTGGGTCCCAGAGACCTCCCACGCTCTCTGAGGACTGGGAGTGGGTCACTCCGTACCTCTTCAGACCTTTTCTTCACATCTTCACGCCTTTCCTGAGCTCAGGCACTCAGTAAGCCCATGCAACGTGGAGTCACTACCGAGAAAAGTGGCAGACGGTGGTGGCTCTGCCCTCAGGTGGCTCCTGGTGCGGTCTGGGGACAGAAGCAGACCCAGATACCCACAGCAGCGCTCAGGGAGGTGACCTGGGCAGTGTGGGAGCCGAGGGAAAGCCCGAGAGCAGCACTGCCGAGAGTGCGAGCTGCACATGTGATTTTTAACTTCTCTAAGAGCCACTTTTTTGTTAAAAAAGGAGAAAGAAATGGGCCAAATTAATGTTAATAATATATTAATGTAACCTGATGCACCCTAAATATTTTCATTTCAACATGTCTTCAATATTTAATTTTTTTATTAAAAAATTTTAAATTAATTATATTTAAAAATTTGTAATGAGATAGTTTACATTCCTTTTTTTTCCCCCACACTGTCTTCTAAATCCGGTGTGTCTTTGCCACTTCCTGCCCATCTCAGTTGGGAATAGCCAAGTTTCGGGTGCTCGAAAGCCACCTGGCTGCTGGCTGCCGTGTTGGACACGGCAGCTCTAGTGTCTGCCTCGAACTGATCAGAAGGTGCTAATCAGAGGGGGCTTCCTGGAGGGGATGATAGCGAAAATGGGGCTTGTGGGAGTTTCCCCAGGAGTTGGAAACCTCCCAGTTGCCTGGCCACATACAGATGACACAGCCATGGGTCAGAGCAGGCTCCATCCTTCCGATGACCAGACTTTTATTAAGCACCTGCTGTATTTTGGGCACTGTTCTAGTAGCTCCCTCTTGATGCTTATAATCTGAAGTGGGAGCCGAGGTTTGACAGTGAAGATAAATACCACAGTTACGTGGTGTGAAATGTGCCAGGGAGGACATATTTTTAAATGATGGAAACAGAAGAAGAAGGCATTGACTTTAAAGAACTGGCCAAGAGGGAATTCCCTGGCGGTCCAGTGGTTAGAACTCCATTCTTCCACTGCAAGGGGCATGGGTTCGATCCCTGGTCTCCCTGGTTGGGGAACTAAGATCCCACATGCCCAAGGCGTGGCCAAAAAAATAAAAGAAAGAAAGAACTGGCCAAGAAAGGCCTCTTGGAGGAGGTGACAAGAGCTGAGACCCAAATGATGTGAAGAGAACTAGACAGATGGGCAGATGGAGGGCACAGCGCGAGCAAAGGCCCTGGAGGTAGGAAGGAGTATGGATGGTCCCTGGAACTGGTGGAGGCCTGAGAGGCAGGGACACAGAGCAAGGCGGTGAGGGGTGACACTGGCGGGGTGGCCAGGGCAGGGCCAGAGGGGTTGGTAGCCCACGGGGTGGAGTCCCCCCAGTGGGAGGCAGGGAGGCCAGGAAGGAGGCGGCCACAGTGATCTGGGTGGGCGGGCGTGGGGTCTGGACGAGGGGGTCATGGTAGAGGTTGTGTGGGGACATGTTCTGAAGGTCAAACCAAGAGGACATGGCGATGGCTTGAGTGAGGGGGTGAGGACGCCCAGGTTTCTCTTTGGAGAAGCCAAGGGAACAGTGGAGCCTGTCTAGGGCACGATGGTGACATCTGGCTCTAGTGGAACTGGGGGTCGTGAGGAGGGACACAGCCAGCAATGACCCGGTCACCATCCAGTCGGATCGCACTCTGATGGGGACGCCTGGGCATCAAGAAGCACAGAGGAAGTGCGGGACCTGGCCTGTGGGACCCGGGAGGGGAAGACCCTCTCCAGTCCTCCCTGGGTGGATCTTGTCAGAAGTGCAGGGATGTGCACAGACATGTTTGGGAGAGGTTGTCAGGCTGGGAGAGGGAGGAAGTGGGTCTGGGGGGTGGGGGGGATGGAGAACTGACAGGTTGTGGGGAGGGAGCGGGGAGCTCAGGACCCAAGGGTCTGGCCTGGTGACTGGCTGGAATTGGGAAGCTGAGGCAGAGCAGTTTTCAGGAGACACTGAGCTCTGGGGATGTGGTGGGGGTTAGGGTCCTGGGGGCCAGCTCAAAGGCAGCTGATCTCTTCATTCATTCATTCATCACACATTTCCTGCCAGGGGCATATTTTAGCTGGGAGCTGATGCAGCAGTAACCAGAGCCATGGGTGGGACAAGAGCCAGAGGAGGGAGTGAGCCAGGGAGCACCCCAAAGTGTGTGTCGGGCTTCTCCTCTGGGTGGTAGGGACCAAAGAGCCGAGGCTCCCAGCTCCCCGGAGCTCCCAGCTAGAGATGGGGCCCAGACCTGGACTCCGCCCCCGGGCCTGCAGCCGCAGAGTGGGGAGAGTCTGCCCTTCCAGCCGGAAGGGACCTTGCCCAGGATAGTGAGGGCAGGCAGCTCAGCTCTCTGGGACCCTCCTCACCTGTCCTGCCTTCTCCCCACCAGGTAAAAGCAAGGAGGCGGAGATCAAGAGAATCAACAAGGAATTGGCCAACATCCGCTCCAAGTTCAAGGGTAGGCTGGGGGCCCAGGAGGAGTGGGCTGGGGGCCGGGATTCCTGGGACTTGTACCTATAATCCTTCCTCATTTTTGCCTCTCCTTTCCTCCTTCCTCTGGCCCCAGGGGACAAAGCCTTGGATGGCTACAGCAAGAAAAAGTATGTGTGCAAGCTGCTCTTCATCTTCCTGCTTGGCCACGACATTGACTTTGGGCACATGGAGGCTGTGAACCTGCTGAGCTCCAACAAGTACACAGAGAAGCAGATAGTGAGTCTGGGGAGGAGGGGCTGGGGGCCTGGACGCCTGGGTCTCAGGTGGGAGGGGCTGGGGCCTGGACTCCTGGGTCTAAGGGAGGACAGGCAAGAAGTACAGACTCCAGGGTTGAGGGCTGGGGTCTAGGGCCAGTTAGCCGTGAGGCTCCAAGCCTCCCACCCCCTCCCCCACGCAGGGTTACCTGTTCATCTCGGTACTGGTGAACTCCAACTCCGAGCTGATCCGGCTCATCAACAACGCCATCAAGAACGACCTGGCCAGCCGCAACCCCACCTTCATGTGCCTGGCCCTGCACTGCATCGCCAACGTGGGCAGCCGGGAGATGGGCGAGGCCTTTGCCGCTGACATCCCTCGCATCTTGGTGGCTGGGTGAGGCACTGGGGACCCAGGTCGGGGGATGAGGTAGACAAGACCCAACCCAGTTTGAGGGTCAGAGAGGTTGTGTCACCTGCCCAAGGTTTCCCAGCCGGGACATGGGGATAATGCTGGGCTTGGCACTGCCGTGATTCTGGTGGCAGCCCTGTGGCTGTCTCCTGTTGTCTCACCAAAGTGACTCGACAGTGTAAGGCAGCTACCCAACAAAGTCAGTGGGATGTCTATCTGATTGACCTTTAACAGCTAGTAAAGAAGAGGTGATAACTTTATGTCGGTGACAGCCCTCCAGAACTTCTGCCTCTTCTCCGTTCACTCATTCAACAAACATCTATTGAGCATCTATGTGCAAGGCTCCATGCTGGTTGCTGGGGATGTAGCCATGACCACAAATGGACAAAATCACCATCCTTCCCGTGTTTATGGTCCAATGTGAGGGATAAATGTCGATTGAGTAATTGCAGGATGAAACATACATTTCCTCTCAGAACCATGCTGTGGGATGCAGGAGCCCATGAGGGCATTTACTAGGGACGCCTGACCTAGCCTGGGGGATCAGGGAGGGCTTCTTAGAGAAAGTGACATCAGGCTGAGACCTTGATGAGGAGGAGGAGTTGGCCGTGGAAAAGGGAAAGGCATGAAGGGAGGTGGATCAGCATGTGTGATCTTTCTGAAGCAAGAGGTTGTTCAGCAGATATTTCTTGAGCACCTGCAATGTGCCAGGCACTGTTCTGGGTGTGGGGAGGCAGGAGGAAACAGTGGCGACAGTTGTGCCCACCCTCAGGGAGCTTACACCCCAGGGGGGAATCCAAAGAACAAACACATAGGCAAAGAAAAGAGTTGAGTTCAGACAGTGACAATTCCCCTGAAGAAAACAAAACAGGGTCATGGGGGCAGCAGAGATGGTAGAGGAGGCTGCATAAATCAGACTCATCAGGGAGGATCTCTGCAAGGAGGTGACGTGTAAATTTGAGACTGGAATGATAAGGAGAATATAGTCATTCGGAAGTGTTGGAGAAAGTGCTCCAAGCAAAAGGAGCAGCAAGTGCAAAGTCCCTGAGGTAGGCATGAGCGTTGTACATTCAAGGAACCAAGAGATAGTATCTCTGGCTTGACTGGTGAGCAAGGGAGAGAATAGGGGGAGTATGGATTTTATTCTAATTGAAGTGGGAGGCCATAGGTGTCTTCTGAGCAGGTGAATGACATAAAAGATCACTAGGCCTGGTGTGGGAGAAGGTAGAACTTGTAGTTCTGGCACCTTGTGGGCTAGATTCCTGCCTAATGCTCTCTCCAAAACCCAGTTATCAGTGTGGGATAAAAGAGGAACGGGAAGATTCTTCGGTGTATTCATGAGCTAGCAAGAAAATAAGGAGGCACACAGGCCACAAGCTAAGAGGAGCCTGGTACCCAGGAAGGTGACCAAAGTGCTGAAGCTGGATTTTGCTTAGGGCATTTGCTGACCTGGATGAACCTAGGTATTGGTTTTGGGGCCGCATACCCTCTGGGAACAGAGGACAAGCTTGTTCAAGCAGAGGCTCCAGAGGCCATGCTTCAAAGTGAGGGAGATGTAGAAATAAATCCCCTTAGGGTCTATAAGCAAAATTATCCTTTTTGAACTTTGGTATGGAACAGCCCACACACTGGTTTTCAGTCCAGTTTTCCCCTTCCTGGGCCGTCCATAGATCCTTAAGCCAAGCTTTAGTTTAAGTGCTACAAACTGCTAGTACCCCAGTGCCTGACAGAAGCAAACAAGTCTTTTCAGGAGAAACCCATCTTCACCACAGGCCTCAATGATTTCCACAGATGACGCTCCAAGTTAACATGAGTAGCTCACAGTCGAAAATCACTAAACACGGGGTGCGAGGCACCATGAGGGAGAGCCAGCAGAAAGAAAATGGGAGATAACAGTTGAATTAGCGTTTTCATACAGAATGTAAAATAAGTATGTTTAATATGTTTCAAGAAAAATGGAGTAAAGTGTAAGCATATTTAAAAAAAGAAATGGATGATATTTAAATTAAAGAAAAATTAAGTGGTCTAGTTTAGCAGCAGAGTAGACAGAACCAAAGCAAGGATTGTAAATAAGCAGAAGAACTGGGGAAATTAATCAACATGCAACCCAGAGAATCAAAGAGATGAAAAAATTTAAAAGAGAGGTTGAGTCAAGGGAGATAGGAAAAGTCTAACAACACTGTGTAGAGTTCTAGAAAGAGAGAAGGGAGAGAATCATAGCAGAGGCAGTGTTTGAACAGATGGTGGCTAAGAATATACCAGAGTCAATGAAAGAGCCTGATCCTTAGATTCAAGTAGCCTAGAGACTGTTGGAGGCACCAAATGTGGTAGCAGGGAGACCACTGAGATGTCTGTTGCCGTCCTGGGCAGAGCTGACAGTGGCTGGGACCAGGGTTGTACTGGTTCACCGGTACTTACTAGAGCTGTATGTTTTGCAAGGAAAGATGACAGTACCGATTGTATACGGTGTGAGGGAGAGAGAGAGGAATGAAGTGGAACAGGTGGATGAATGATGGAGCGAGGGGGTGGGGGAGAACCAGGTGAAGGAGAGGAAGATCCAGAGTTGCGTTTGACCGTGTTGAATCTGAGATGCCTAGTAGACAAAGACATACAAGTAAAGCTAACTTTAATATTTTAATCTCAGGGATTTCCCTGGTGGTCCAGTGATTAAGACTCCACACTTCCAAGGCAGGGGACACTGGTTCAATCCCTGGTTAGGGAACTAAAATCCCACATACTGCGAGGCATGGCCAAGAAATTTAAGAGATATATATGTTTTAGTTATTTATGTATTTATTTTGGCTGCACCGGGTCTTAGTTTGTGGCACTTGGGATCTTTAGTTGCAGCATGCGTGATCTTTAGTTGCAGCATGTGAACTTCTTAGCTGTGGCATGGGGACTCTTAGTTGCAGCATGTGGGATCTAGTTCCCTGCCCAGGGATTGAACCCGGGCCCCCTGCATTGGGAGCTCAGAGTCTTACCACTGGACCACTAGGGAAGTCCCTATATATATATTTTTTAATCTCACCTGATCCATCCAGAATCATTTTAACATCAGATCAACATATAAGTTATCCAATATTTTTTGCGTTGTCTTTAAAACCAATGTGTAATTTCCACACATGGCATCTCAGTCTGGACTCACTCCGTTGTTCAAGTGCTCAGTGGCTTCAAGTCGCTAGGGGCCACCAGATGAGACAGCGCAGGGTGGATGGTAATTAAAGCCACTGCCAGATAAGGTCCCTGAGGCAGGATGTGACCAGGGAAGACAAGAGACCGCAAGCTGAGGGCTGCGGTGACCCAGCGTATGGAGGTCTGGCCGGGGAGATGGAAGGAAAATGCAGAATGGGCTGTGGCTCAGAGCTTGGAGGAGAAAGTTTCACAGAGGAGGGAGTGGTCAGCCATGGTGGAAGCTGCTAACAGTTTAAGATCAGGACAGGCAGGTGGCATTGGCTTGGGTGAGTCAGGTGGCCAGTCACCCTGAATGAGGACAGCTTGGCACCTCTGAGGGCTGAGAAAGAAGCCAGTGTGACAAACATATATGAGCACAGGTGATGTCCCTGTTGCACACGAGGGGCTGTGCCCTGCGAAAGTCATAAGCCACACTGGGCTTGTCTGACAGTAGGCTGGGCTCTCAACAATGGAAACTTGACCTTGACAGTGACTGGGGCACAAAGGAACTGGTTTTTGTTTGTCTGCTTGTTTTGTTGTGTGTTTGGCTGTGCCACATGGCTTTTGAATGTTCCCTGACCAGGGACGGAATCCGGGCCATAGCAGTGAAAGCCTAGAATCCTAACCACTAGGCTACCAGGGCACTCCAGGGAACTGTTTTTTTAGGTAGATTTTTTTTTTTTAATTTGAGATAAAATTCAAATAACATAAAGCTCACCATTTTAAGCATTTTAAAGTGTACAGTTCTGTGGTCTCTAGCCCATTTGCAGTGTTGTGCAGCCCACTATCTAATTCCAGAATGTTTCCATCACCCCAGAAAAGAAGCCCCATGCCCATCGGCAGTCACTCCCCAGGCCCTCTCGCCCCAGCCCCAGGCAACTTCTGATCTGCTCTCTGTCTCTAAAGATTTGCCTGTTCTGGACGTTTCAGATAAATGGAATCACACTATGCGGCACTTGTGTCTGGCATCTTTTTTTTTATATTTTTTTGATTGATTGATTGATTGGCTGTGCTGGGTCTTAGTTGCGGCATGCATTCGGGATCTAGTTCCCCGATCAGGGATCAAACGTGGGCCCCCTGCATTGCGAGTGCAGAGTCTTACCCACTGGACCATCAGGGAAGTCCCTGTGTCTGGCTTCTTTTCTCTTGGCATAATGTTTTTGAGGTTCATCCCTGTTGTAGTATGTGTCAGGGCTTCATTCATTTCTGTGAGCCAGTAATAACATTCCACTGTATGGATGGACCACATTTTATTTCTCCACGCATCGCCAAGTTTCCACCTTTCAGCTGTGATGAATAAGGCACGCATTTGTGTGAACTGTTTTCAGTTCTTTTGCGGAGCTGCCTGGGCGTGAAATTGCTGGGTCATAAGGTATCACGCCTTGTTTCAAAAAAAAAAAAACAAAGAAAACAGCTGCAGTTGAATTCCCATGTCGGGTCCCTCACATCCTCTATCCCTCTGGCGTTCCTCCTCGTGCCCTGAGTCTGGTGGTGCTTATTCCCATGTATATTTTGTCCTTTTGCACCTGGGCACCCGCACCCTCCCCATTATGTAGTTTTCAACTTTACCTACATAGTATCATAGTCTCTGTGTAACGTAACCAAATTGATCGACAGCTCTTATACTTTTATTTGGGATCTACTTGGACGTTTCCTTACCTGTCCCTGGAGATGATAATAGAATCCACCTCCTTAGAGGGCTGTGGTGAGGATTAAATGCATTAATACATAGAAGCTCTTAGAGCATGGGCCAGAGGCAGGCGGCCTGCGGTGTGAGCTGTGACAGTGATGCTGGAAAGACTGCCATTCACATCACGCGCCACTGTAAGCAGACTTTCTGCTGGTTTCCAGTTGTAATCTGATGACAGTCAGGCAGGGAACATTCCTGCACGGTGACCTCGAGCACGTGTGTGTGCCTTTCCCCAGGGTGGGCATTCAGGAGTGGAGTTGCTGGTCTTGGTCCACATCCCTCACAGTGGCTGCCTGACCAGGGGGGTGGGTGGCCCAGCTCCTCTTCCGACGGCCTGTCCCTGTGTGCACTCACGGCCACAGCACCCGAGGGCTCCCATCTCCCCAGTCTGGCCAACACACATGTCTGCCTGGCTGACAGGAAAAAACGGAGCCACCGTGTCTGTGCAGTTCACGTTTCTCCTGCACATGCAGTAAAACATCATTTCACCTGGCCTTTAACTCCTGCAGGTTCTCCCACCCTTCCTGGGACTTTCCCCCATGCCCAGGCTTCTGTTGGGTCCTTTCTGGGAAACTATCACTGTAAGACCACAGTCTGGGTGGTCAAGACCTCTCCCAAGACCCATTCTGTGCTCGAGGCCATGATACCCAGGCTCACTTCTTCATCCTCTGATCCTTTTGAGGTCCTCACATCCCCCAAGAGGAAACTGCCAGTCAGAGGGGGCAGTGGCCTATCCCCAAACTACGCCCCACAAGCAGGACTGTCTGATCCCAGAAACCGGGAGTGCTTTCTGGAACACTGTCACACTTCATGCTCTTCGTGATGTTGGAACCTGGGTACTGACCAGGGCTCGGACTCAGCCCCCGGGGATGGAACACCATTGGCTGCCGGGTTCTGTGTTAACCAAGTGCGTCTTGAGTTTCCTGTGGCCGCCGTAACCGATGACGACAAGCTTAGGGGCTTAAAACACACACTGATTCTCTCACAGTTCTGGAGGTCGGATGTCCACAGTGAGTCTCACTGGGCTAAAATCAAGTGTCAGCAGGACTGGTGCCCTCTGGAGGCTCTCGGAGAGAATCTGTTTCCTGGTCTTTTCCAGCTTCTAGAGGCCACCTGCATGCCTTGGCTCATGGCCCCTTCCGTCTTCAGTCAGTAGCGTCGCATCTTCTCTCTGATCCCCGAATCTGTCCTTAGCATCTCTCTGCCTCTGGTCCTCCTCCTTCCCTCTTCTGAGGACCTTGTGATTACATTTAGGGCTCATCTCAAGATCCCTGATTTAGTCATATCTGCAGCGTCCCCTTTGAATGTAAGGGAACACACTCACAGTGTCTGGACATTAGGATGTGGATGTGTTTGGGGGAGCATTCTTCAGCCAACCTCAGTGTTTGACAGGCCTCCTCTCCTCTGAAGAGGGGAGTAGGCTTCCCATTTTATGAAGGACATCATGGAGGCTCAGAGAGGGAAAGGAACTTGTCAGAGGCCACACAGCCCTGTGGGTCCAGGACCCCACCGGGTGTCTCGTTAACATGTTAACTTTGTATCTATTCAGTATCAAACTTGGGTCCCACTCAGCGCCCCACGCCACCCTGCATCTTGCCCCAGGTCCCCACGAAACAAATGGTTTCACCACTTGAAGTTCCATCAGGTCAGAAACTTGAGGGTCACCTTGTCCCCTCTTCTGTCCCACCACCTCATACTAAAAATGTATCAGAACGGAACCACTTCTCACCTGCACGGCTGCAGCCCGCTCTGAGGCATTGTCGTCTGCTGTCATCTCCTGCCTGGACTGTTGCTGCTACCACCAGCGCCCGCCACCGCCCCCCCCAGCCTCCCACAATCTCTTCTCCACACAGCAGCAGACGGACCCTTTAAAAACAAAAGTCAGGGAATTCCCTGCTGGTCTAGTGGTTAGGGCCTCAGTGCTTTCACTGCTGTGGGCCTGGATTTGATCCCTGGTCAGGGAACTAAGATCCCATAAGCCGTGTGGCACAGCCAAAAAAAAAAAAAATTTTTTTTTTAATATTTATTTATTGGCTGCATTGCTGCAATAATGGTCTTCGTTGCTGCGTGTGGGCTTTCTCTAGTTGCGGTGAGCCGGGGCTACTCTTCGTTGTGATGCGCGGGCTTCTCATTGCGGTGGCTTCTCTAATTGTGGAGCACGGGCTCTAGGCGCGCAGGCTTCAGTAGTTGCAGCACATGGGCCCAGTTGCTCCGGATCTTCCCGGACCAGGGCTCAAACCCATGTCCCCTGCAATGGTAGGCGGACTATTAACCACTGCACCATCGGGGAAGTCCCTCCCCCCCAATTTTTTTAATTAAAAAAAATAAAAACATAAGTCAAATCTGGGGACAGCGGTCCATAGTAGTACCTAGTTTCTCAGTTTGTTGTGGAGATAGAATGAATGAGCCAGTCCACATAGAATGCCTGTACAAGGGCCAGGCAGATCAGAAGGGCCCTGGGTCATAGCTTTTACCACTATTGCCTTGTATCATAGCTTCCCTGCTTGTCACCTGCAGCGGCTCCACTTCCCACTGGGTAAAAGCAGAGCCCTCCCCGTGGCCTGCAAGGCCCTGCACGGCCTGGCCCTCGGCCCTGCTCTCTCCTGTTTCCAGCCACACAAGCTGCCTCCAAGCTCCTCCCACACACAGGCCTGCCTGCCTCAGGGCCTCCACAGGCTCTTCTCTCCTCTGGGAACATTCTGTGTAGGTTTTTAGCCTTTTCTCTCAGTTTTCTGTTCACCTGGCACCTTATCCAAAATAGCATCCCTGGGCCGGCTGCCCTAGTTTGCTCTGTAGTGCTGAACCTGGGCGGTATCTGTTGTGGTAGGATGCCAGCTGCCCCGGTGAGAATGTAAGCGCTCTCTGAGGACACACTTTGGACCAATTTGTCCACCACTCTGTCCACAGTGCAAACAGCAGTGCCTAGTGCCCAGTAGGCGCTAGATAAGTGGACAGTAACTGAAGTCGCAGAGCCACGCTTGGCATTTTGCTCAGCCCTGCCCATGACCCCATGAGGTTACTGAGATGCAACCCATTTTGCAGATGAAGAAACTGAGGCCCAGTAGGCAGTGAGGGCAGCGCCAAATGGGTTCCCGGGTCTCTTGGGCTCTTTCCAGCTCTCGCTGGACATGCTTCCTGGGAGGAGCGAGAGATGAGGGGGGAGGTGTGTGGGGCTGGGGTCACACTGACACCCCACTCCCACCCCACATTGTGTCCCTGTAGGGACAGCATGGACAGCGTGAAGCAGAGTGCGGCCCTGTGTCTGCTGCGGCTCTACAAGGCCTCGCCCGACCTGGTGCCCATGGGCGAGTGGACAGCCCGCGTGGTGCACCTGCTCAATGACCAGCACATGGTGAGGCCCTTGCCCGGTGCCCAGGGACCCTGGACCACTGCCCCCAAGACCCACCTGCCCTTGGCACCTACCTGGACGCCCAGGGCTCTCCACTCTGCCCTGACTCCACTTGGATGCTTGGGGACCCCTTCTCTGCCCTGATTCTTACCTGGAAGCCCAGGGGCCCCCACGCCTGTCGCTGACACCCATCTGGCTGCTCAGGGATCCTGTCCAGTGTCCCCAACACACACCACTCATGCAGCCCCTCAGAAAAATCCCAGCCTCTGTTTCTGACACCCAGAGGTTCCCCCAGCACCCATCACCTGCTCAGCCAGCATAGAAATACTGACCTCTGTCCCCATCCCCAGTGCTCCAGTCTCTCATGGTCCCTGAGCCCTGACACACCCACTGGGACACCTGTACACACCCAAGCATCCCCCTCAGCCCAGCCCAGCCCCAAGTGCTCCTGAGCTTCTACTCCCAGATCCACAGCCTAGACACTTGTCTCCCATCTGTCCCTCCCCCAAGGGCCCTGACCTGCCACTCGTCTGCCTCTGCAGGGTGTGGTCACAGCCGCTGTCAGCCTCATCACCTGTCTGTGCAAGAAGAACCCAGATGACTTCAAGACATGCATCTCTCTGGCTGTGTCTCGCCTGAGCCGGGTGGGTGTGGTGTCAGCACCAGCTGTGGAAAGGTGGCCCTGGTGGCCCTGTTCCCTGGGCACCTCTGTTGTCCCCCTCACTCTCTCTGGGAGACCACCCAGCCCAGTGGTTAAGAACTCTGGCTCGGAGCTAGGTTCATCCCAGCTCTGTGAGCCTCAGTCACTTCCTGGCTGTGTGGCCCTAGGCAAGTGGCTTCACCTCTCTGGGCCTTGTTTGCCTCATCTGTTCAAAGGGGATGATTCCAATGCCTGCCTCACAGCATAGCTGCTGTGAATTAATCTGTATAAAGTGTGAGCACAGGGCCAGGTGCACAGTGAGCGCCCAGGAAGTGAGGTTGCTCTCCTGTCTCCCTCCCTCTGGCCCTCTCTCTCTTTCTTCCTCCTGCTTTTCCTTCCCTTGCATCTCCCCTTCCCTCCTTTTCTGCTCTTCTTACCACCTTCGCCCCTATCCTGGGAACTTGCCCTGAGGCCTCCTGTATGCCCAGCTCTGTGTGGGCTGACACTTGGGGACACAGATGAGTCAGACCCGAGCCTGCCCTCGAGGAGCTCCCTGTCCTATTTGGGGGAGGGATGTACAGCAGGGCCGACTCAGGCACAGATTATCATAAAAGGGGCAGTGTGTGCGGTCATGGAGGTAGCAAGGATGTTGCAGGCCCCCAAAAGAGGCAGTTCACCCAGCCTAGAAGTCCGGGAAGGCTTCCTGGTGGAGGTGATCCTTGCCTGAGTTGAGACTTGGAATAAATATAAATGTTTCCCGAGCAGGTGAAGAAAGGTTTCGGTTCTCAACCAAAAAGAACAGCACATCAGTTCATTCATTCATATTTTCATTCATTCACCGTACATCTGGATACTCCCATGGGCCAGGCTTGGTGGGGGAGACACAGACAGTGACAGTGGGGGCGGGGCACCTACTGTCATGGAGGTGGCTCAGAGCAGGATGGGGCTTGCTTCCTGGAGAAGGGGTTTTCAAGGTTGTGTAGGAGTTTGCCATGAGGGAAAAAAGTCACATGCTTTTTTACTAATTCCCCCACCCTTTCCCTGAGCCTTTCTCGTGTCTGACTTTGTCGTAGGCCCGGGGACCCAGGAAAGAGTTGGACCCAGGAAAGGGTCAGACCCAGTTCCTGCCCCTGAGTAGCTTCTGGTGTTGGGGGAGGGCTGCAAGGAAGCAGTCTCTAGGGTTGGTGTGCAGGGCACTGTGAGGCCAGAGCTGGAGTCAGGAGTTCACAGAAGGGGATCCGGTTGGCCGCGATTTCCTGCCCACCCCACGCCAGCTTTACTTGGAAAAGTCAACCAGTCCCAGCTTAGTCCCAGACCCATCTGGTCACTCGCTGTGTGCCCGACGCGTTCTCACCACCCTCCCTGAGCCTCAGGTTTCAGCTCCAGAAAACCATCACAGTGTCACAGCCACCCCTCCCTGGACCGCCACGCACGCCTCACCCGCTTCCTCTGTCCCCAGATCGTCTCCTCGGCCTCCACCGACCTCCAGGACTACACCTACTACTTCGTCCCGGCGCCCTGGCTCTCGGTGAAGCTCCTGCGGCTGCTGCAGTGCTACCCCCCACCAGGTACCGCCAGGCCCACCTGGGCTGGGGTCTCAGGGCCAACAGCCCCAAGGCTGGGCAGGGGGCCAGGCCCTGGGGGTCTGTGTCAGGATTTCTCTGACGCTGGGCTGGTACCTCTAGCCTCTGAGGCTGCAGTGGGGGCATCGCTGAACCCAGGGCCCACCCAGGGAGGCCCCAGGATGAGAATGTTGTCTGAGGCTGTTGGGGGCTGGGGCGGGGGCAGCACAGAGCAGGGAGTCCTCCCCACTCAGCAGACAGTGGGGCACATCGCAGCTTGATTCCCCTGCCGTGGGCCAGGGTCCCTGCAAAGCCGGACTCACGCTCCAGCCCTGGAATGTCGGGGCTGTCGTCCATCACATCTGTCTTACAGATGAGGAAACCGAGGCTTGGAGAGGGGAGGGCCTTGCCCAAGGTCACCCAGCAGGTCAAGGGGCAGTTCCAGGCTGTGTGGTGGGAATTAGCGTAGCTCTCTTAGGGGTTCCCGTGCCCTCATTGCTCATGGTCACGACCACTGGTGTGGACGAAGGGCCTGCAGGGAGCAGGCACTGCACCGGGGTGTCCAGGCGCCCCCAGCAGAGCTGGCAAGGGGCAGCTTGCTCTGAAATAGACACACCGGGAAACTGAGGCTTGGAGACGAGACATCACCTTTCCAGCCCCAGGCAGCAACAGAGGAGCAGAGCCTGGCTTCTGAATCTGTGCTCTAAACCCCCTCCCTCTACCACATGGGCTACAGCTCCCCCTGAGCTTCCGTATCCTTGGCTGTCTGACCTCACAGTAGCAGTTTTGAGGGACCCTGTGCTGAGGTGCTTGGCACATAGTAGGTGCTTGATAAACCAGTGCCCTTAGATTTAGCCAGGGTGCTGAGCACCTGCTGGGGGCCAGGGAGCTGGGGTGTGGCGCTGACTCTTCACAGCCAGCTGGGTGGGAGCGCGTGCACACGTGCACACACTGTAATGGCATGTATGGTGTAGGTGACGCCGAAGGCGCCTCCCATCCAGTGAAAGCCAGGATGAATTTTTTTAATTAATTTATTTCTTAATTTATTGGCTGTGTTGGGTCTTTGTTGCTGTGCGCAGGCTTTCTCTAGTTGCAGCAAGCGGGGGCTACCCTTCGTTGCTGTGCGTGGGCTTCTCATGGCTGTGGTTTCTCTTGTTGCAGTGCACAGGCTCTAGGTGCCTGGGCTTCAGTAGTTGTGGCGCACAGGCTTAGTTGCTCCACGGCATGTGGGATCTTCCCAGATCAGGGATAGAACTCGTGTCCCCTGCTTTGGCAGGTGGATTCTTAACCACTGCACCACCAGGGAGGTCCTCCAGGATGAATTTTGTTGTGAGGGCCCGGAGAAGCCTTGTCCCCACGCTGGGCCTCTTTTCTCATCCCGTAAGGAAGGGTATAGCTAGAACCTAAGCCCACTTGCATTTAGAAGCCCCACCTCATAATTTTGGGGGTGTGCCCTGGGCAGGCACCTCACCAACTCGGATCCCCTACCCTGTGGGAATTGCAGCCGTGCCCCGCCCCCCAATGGTGGGCAGGGAGGGGCTCGCTCCAATTTATTTCCAAGTGATTTTTTTTTTTACAATGCATTACGAAAACTTTTCCAACAGACAGACAAGTAGGGAGCACCGGTCATCTGGACTGCACATTTTGCCGTGTATGCACGCTGTTATTTCGTTCCATATTTCTGAAATATTTAAAAGTTCATTACAGATATCACAATGCTTTACCTTTAAATATTTTGTCAGGCATTTCTACAAACTATGGGGGTTTTCGTTCACAATAGCAAGTCTATGTTCACACTTAAAATGATTCCCTAGCGTCCTGTAGATTTTCCTCATTTTCCCCAGAATGTCCTTCACAGTTGGTTCAAACTAGGATCTAATCAAGGTACAAGTATTGGGGGGAAAAATGAAAGTATTGAATTTGATGATTTCTCTTAAGTCTCATTTATTTACTTATTTACTTATTTATTTTTGGCTGCACCTCAAGGCTTGTGGGATCCTAGTTCCCTGATCAGGGATCCAACCCCTGCCCCCTGCAGTGGAAGCACGGAGCCCTAACCACTAGCCAACCAGGGAAGTCCCTCATATGTCTCTTTTATTCTGGAAAAATTTTGATTTCCCCTTTTATTCCATGACATTGACCTTCACCACAACCTTTGGTTAAAAAAAATTTCAGACATAAAGATAACTTGGGAGAACAGTAAAAGGACCACACCCAGTTCCCCCCCACACACACCCCACCCCCACCCCCACCCCCACCAACCCAGACTCAGCAGAGCTTTACCACTTTGCTGGGTTGGTAAATCCCTTGTTCCCTTGCTCTCTCAGATACCCAGTTGCCGAATTACTTGACAGTAAGCAGCAGACATCATAACACTCCCCTCACCCCAAAATATTTCCATGAAGGTTTCCTGCGATCAAGAACACTGTCCAGAACCACGATGCTGTATCACACCTAAGGAGATAGTCATCAGCTATCCAGGCAGCAACCTGCCTTAATTGTCCATAGCATTATTTTTATAGCTTACATGCAGTCGAGGACCACAAAATTATGATTATGTCTTTGTCGTTTTTCTCCCCATCTGGAATAGTCCCACCCCCATTGCCTTTTTTTTTTTTTTAAGAATCAGGAGAATTTTTTTAAATTAATTATTTATTTTATTTATTTATTGGCTGTGTTGGGTCTTCATTGCTGCACACGGGCTTTCTCTAGTTGCTTCGAGCGGGGGCTACTCTTCATTGTGGTGTGCAGGCTCCTCATTGTAGTGGCTTCTCTTGTTATGGAGCATGGGCCATAGGCACGTGGGCTTCAGTACGTGGGCTTCAGTAGTTGTGGCACATGGGCTCAATAGTTGTGGCTCACGGGCTCTAGAGCGCAGGCTCAATAGTTGTGGCGCACGGGCTTAGTTGCTCCGTGGCATGTGGCATCTTCCTAGAGCAGGGCTCGAACCCATGTCCCCTGCATTGGCAGGTGGATTCCTTACCACTGCGCTACGTAGGAAGTCCCCCATTGCCTGTTTTTGAAGAAACGGGAGAGTTTTGTGCTGCGGTGTATCCCATGTTCTGGGTTCGGCTGTTTGCTGCCTGTGTCCTTTAGCTGGTTCTCTGTCTCGTGACTTGCCCCGTAGATTTGGGTGCAACATTCTTTGCTAGAACACTTGACAGCTCTTCTCTCCACTTGGTGTTGCCTCATAGGCAAGGGAATGGCCGTTCCCGGGGTTTGTGTGAGCTCCTGGTTGGTGACTGTCTCAGGCACTCAGATCCCTCCTTGGGAAGAGCCGGGTTTGGGGGTGTCTCTGGGGAAGATTCCTGGAGCCTTCTTTGCTCTATGAGATTCCTAAAGCCCATGGGTGCTGCAGAAGGGGAAACGGGGGCTGCCGGGGTAGAGCCTCTGGCCCAGAGGAGTCAGAACAGAGCAGGACAAGAGCCCAGGTCCGGAATCGTGTCCTCTGTCAGCCTCCCCGCATCACCTGGGGACCCAGGAAGGGCTGGAGGGAGTAGAGGCTCCAGCCTGAAGCTGCAGGGCCCGCACGCTTCCTCTGGAGGATGGGAGCCGTGGAGTGGCCCCTGCCCCTGGCACGCCGGCCAGGCTGGCGGAGAGCTCACCCCGGGGCATGCCCTCCATTTCCCCAGAGGACGCAGCCGTGAAGGGGCGGCTGGTGGAGTGTCTGGAGACCGTGCTCAACAAGGCCCAGGAGCCGCCCAAGTCCAAGAAGGTCCAGCACTCCAACGCCAAGAACGCCATCCTCTTCGAGACCATCAGCCTCATCATCCACTACGACAGGTGCCTTCTGCGGGGCGGGGAGCCTGCCCCGGGAAAGGGGGACTGGAGGCCGGGACTCCTGGGTGCTAGGGGAGGGGGCCTAGGAATGTGACTTCTAGGTATGAGGATGACAAAGGTATGAAATGCTGCCCTGCCAGGTTGGGGCTGGACCCCTCCCGAGGGGCAGAGTTCCTGGGTATCTTTATTTGGGCTGCATGGCCCAAGTGTCTGGGTCTCTGGGAGTGGTCATGACTGGGAGGGAGGGCAGGAGTTACGAGCTGGGTCCTGAGGCGGATGTGAGATGGACCAGCTAGGGGCCAGGTCCTCCATCTCCTCATCTCACCTGTGTGTCGTCATCCCCTGCCCCCCGCCCGGTCTCTTCCTGTGTCACCGGCAGTGAGCCCAACCTCTTGGTCCGGGCCTGTAACCAGCTGGGCCAGTTCCTGCAGCACCGGGAGACCAACCTGCGCTACCTGGCCCTGGAGAGCATGTGCACACTGGCCAGCTCCGAGTTCTCCCACGAGGCGGTCAAGACCCACATTGACACTGTCATCAACGCCCTCAAGGTGCGACCTCTGGGAGCCTGACCCCGGCCACACGGACCTGGCCTGTGTCTCCTCTGCTCCCTCAGAGGCCCTGGGGTGGCCAGCCCATGTCAGAAAGGAGCCTAGAACACACCCTACCTGCTCTCCTCCCTCAGACGGAGCGGGATGTCAGTGTGCGACAGCGGGCGGCCGACCTCCTCTACGCCATGTGCGACCGGAGCAACGCCAAGCAGATCGTGTCAGAGATGCTGCGGTACCTCGAAACAGCCGACTATGCCATCCGCGAAGAGATCGTAAGTCCTGGGAGGGGCAGGACACCCAGACTCCTGGGTCTCCAGATGGGAATGTGCTGAGCCCAGGTCGGATGACTCCACACCCCAGCTCCCCCGTGGGCACGTACACACGCCCCACTTCCCTCCTGGCTGGCAGGTCCTGAAGGTGGCCATCCTGGCGGAGAAGTACGCCGTGGACTACAGCTGGTACGTGGACACCATCCTCAACCTCATCCGCATCGCGGGCGACTATGTGAGCGAGGAGGTGTGGTACCGTGTGCTACAGATCGTCACCAACCGCGACGACGTCCAGGGCTATGCCGCCAAGACCGTCTTCGAGGTCAGCCCCCCACCGCCGTCTCACCCTCAGGCATCGAGGCAGAGCAAGGACAGCTGGGGCTGTGAGGCCATTTGGCCTGGGCCTCCATCCTGCTTCCTCCTCCTCAGAGGGGCCTTGGCCTCCCAGGGCCTTCCAGGGACACAGGGGCCAGGCCTCCACGGATGGGCTGGTATGAGGGTCAGCAGGGTGTGGCGTCCCCCGTGCGTAGCCACCAGTCTCCGGTCCTGGCAGTCTCCCACTCCCTCTGCCCCGGACAAGAGGGCCCATTCTGCTCCTTTTTACTCCGTGTGAGCTCGGGCCAGTCACGTAACTGCTCTGTGCCTCAGTCTCCCCATCTATAAACCCACCCGCAGCAGAGTCACGAGGCTTCCGCGTTTAATAGGAGTCAAGGGCTCAGTGCTGCTCCTGGTACCCGCTGAGCGCTGCTGAGCCACGACGGTGTCACTCACCGCTGTCCCCCCGCCCCCCAGGCGCTCCAGGCCCCCGCCTGCCATGAGAACATGGTGAAGGTTGGCGGCTACATCCTTGGGGAGTTTGGGAACCTGATTGCTGGGGACCCTCGCTCCAGGTGAGGGGGTGGACACACGTACACGCTTCTGAGGGGTCTGGGGCCCTGGGGTCTGCCTGGGGTCCTGGGAAAGGTCCCTCTGAGGGCGGTGGCACCTCCCATGGGGGGCCTGCGGGAGAGGGCGGTGGAGCTGGCTGCCTGCTGACGTCCCAGACCTCTCCCCCGCCGCAGCCCCCCAGTGCAGTTCTCCCTGCTGCACTCCAAGTTCCACCTGTGCAGCGTGGCCACGCGGGCCCTGCTGCTGTCCACCTACATCAAGTTCATCAACCTCTTCCCGGAGACCAAGGCCACCATCCAGGGCGTGCTGCGGGCCGGCTCCCAGCTGCGCAACGCTGACGTGGAGCTGCAGCAGCGCGCCGTCGAGTACCTCACCCTCAGCTCCGTGGCCAGCACAGATGTCCTGGTCAGAGCCCCAGTCCCCACGTGCCCCTCCTCTGCGCCTCGTCCCCTCCTCTCCCGGGGACTGGAGCTGGCCCTTGTCCCTGACGTGCTCCTGCCACCCCCACCCCCGCCCTCTGCCGCAGGCCACGGTGCTGGAGGAGATGCCGCCCTTCCCCGAGCGCGAGTCATCCATCCTGGCCAAGCTAAAACGCAAGAAGGGGCCGGGGGCCGGCAGCGCCCTGGATGACGGCCGGAGGGACCCCAGCAGCCACGACATCAATGGGGGCGTGGAGCCCACCCCCAGCACCGTGGTGAGTCCCACAGGGCTGGGCCACCCGGGCTGGGCCTGGCCAGGCCGTCCTCTCTTTTCACCTGTGCCTGCATTCCCTGCAGTCCACGCCCTCGCCCTCCGCTGACCTCCTGGGGCTGCGGGCAGCCCCACCCCCGGCAGCACCCCCAGCTCCCTCGGGTGCGGGCAACCTCTTGGTGGACGTCTTCTCCGACGGCCCGGCCGCCCAGCCCAGCCTGGGGCCCACCCCCGAGGAGGCCTTCCTCAGGTACTGCCGCCTTGGGCCCAGGGCTGCCCCCCTTCCATCTGCCCCCTCCCAGCGCCCCCCTCCCTCCCCATCCCTGAGCCTCTGTCCACCCTGGCTGCTGCGTCCCTCCCCCTGGGCCACTCTGGACTCTCGGCTGGCCCTGGCCACCCTGTGTTGTCCTTTCCCATCACCACGTCTCAGCCTGCTCTTCCTTCTCTCTTTCCCTCCTCTCTCTCTCTCCCTCCCTCCCCCTCTCTCTCTCTCCCTCTGCCCTCTTGCTGCCTCTCTTGGATTGGCTGCCTACCACGCCTGTCTTCTCTTGTCTGCTCTGGGATTGGATGGCCCAGCGAGCTGGAGCCGCCTGCCCCTGAGAGCCCCATGGCTCTGCTGGCTGATCCAGCTCCAGCTGCTGAGTAAGGGGTAGCCTCGGGGTGGGGCCAGGCTCGTGTCCCCAGGGAGGGTTAGGGGACTGGGAGCTCTCATCAGGCTCTCCTGATAAGCTTCAAGGAATCGGAAGGGAGTGAAAATCAGGGCTGTCTGATACAGGGTAGGGGGGTGATGACACCTGCCAGGGTCCTTTTCCCATTAGAGGCGACTGCCAGCCTGCTTCTAGGGCTCTTTGGGGAATCTGGGTTTATGGATTCTGGGCGTCTGTTCCTTCAGGGCTTGCTATTTCCCACCACTAGCTCTGGGCCTTTACCTCTAGCCCCCCAAGGCCCCGCCCATCTCCCTCCTTTCCCACCTGCAGCCCAGGTCCGGAGGACATTGGCCCGCCCATCCCGGAAGCCGACGAGCTGCTGAATAAGTGAGTCATGGGTGAGGTGGGGGAGGGCCGTGGGGACAAGTGGGGAGCACAGAGCAGGGCCCAGGCGGGCACCTGTCATCCTGAGTCCCCGCCGCCCCCACCCAGGTTCGTGTGCAGGAACAACGGGGTCCTGTTTGAGAACCAGCTGCTGCAGATTGGAGTCAAATCAGAGTTCCGGCAGAACTTGGGTGCGTCCATGGGGTGACGGGGTGAAGTCTTGGGGAGACCTTGGTTTGGGGAGGGCGTGGAAGGAACTCAGATGGAGCCCTGCCTCTCCCAACCCCCCGCAGGCCGCATGTATCTCTTCTATGGCAACAAGACTTCGGTGCAGTTCCAGAACTTCTCCCCCACTGTGGTCCACCCGGGAGACCTCCAGACTCATATCCTCTTGGCCTGGCCCCGCCCCCTGGCTCCAGCCCCACCCCTCTTGGTCTGCCTTCCTGGCAGCTGGGAAGCAGATGGGCCCAGGTCCAGACCCCTGTTCGGCCCTCTTACTTGGGGGTCTAAGCCCATGGTACTTCTCTGAGATTTAATGTCATCTATAAGTTGGGGTTGGGCCTCTTTCCCAGGACAGGAGGTGACAGTGACATGATGTGATAGGGATGCAGGAGGTGTTACATGCAGAATCCCAGCTGATCTGGGCTTCAGTTGGTCCCTGTCAGGCCCCTTCTGTGCCCTGATCTTGTCCTCCCATGATTCCTGCCCTCAAGAGCCGGGCCTGGGGTTCTTGTTGCCAACCAGGCCCTTCTCCTGTGTGATCTGGGCCCGTCACTTGGCCTCTCTGAGCCTTGCTGTTCCTTCTGTGAAGTGTAGATCCTTCTCTTCTCACAGGGCTGTTTTGAAGATCCGTGTGGCTGGAAGACCCTGGAAGGGTGACTGACAAAGGAGCTGCTTGAGATTGCTCAGTCCCCTGTCCCGCTTCTCGGCCTCAGTTTCCACAACTTGGAAATTAGAGTGGTTAGACCTCAAAACTTGAGTAGCTTTCCAGTTTTGTTTCACGCAGCATTTCCAGGAGAGGCCTCCTGTAGGCTCAACTCTGTGCTGGGCAGGGGCGGGGCGGGGTGGGGGCTGGAGATGTAACACCCTGTCCTTGCCAAAGGGTTGCTGACACAAAGGTAGATGGTGACAACACTGCCACCATTTTGGTGAACTTACCATGTGCCCAGCACCGACAAGTACTTGTGCTGGATGATTTCACTGACTGCTGAGAACACTACGTCCATTTCACAGATAAGGCTAAGAGAGGTTAAGTGACTTGCCCAGAGTCACAGAGGTGATAAGACCTGGGATTGAAACCCAGGTCAGTCTTCAGAGCCCGGTGTGACCTGTGCGGTAATGGAGGTGGCTGAGCCCACTGTGGGAGGCCAGAGGAGGCACCTGGGTCAGAACTTCGGCTTAGGAAGGACTTTGGACCGAGGCCTTGTAGGATGAGCCCTGGACGGCGGGGCCGGGCCCCTCAGAGACCTGCAGGCTGGGGCTGCCAGGGAAGCTCTAAACCATCAGGCGATGATGGTCAAGTCCCTTCCCTTCCCACCCCCGGGCCGCTCCCGTTTCTGGCTTCCTTGACCGTGCGTGGGCACAGCTGGCCGTGCAGACCAAGCGGGTGGCCTCGCAGGTGGACGGTGGGGCGCAGGTGCAACAGGTGCTCAACATCGAGTGTCTGCGGGACTTTCTGACGCCCCCGCTCCTGTCCGTGCGCTTCCGGTGAGTCCGGAGGCGGGGCGCTGCTGGGTGGGCGGGGCGAGGGCGGGGCCTGACCGAGCCCACCCTCCTCTCCCTCCAGGTATGGGGGCGCCCCCCAGTCCCTCACCCTGAAGCTCCCAGTGACCATCAACAAGTTCTTCCAGCCGACGGAGATGGCGGCCCAGGACTTCTTCCAGCGTTGGAAGCAGCTGAGCCTGTGAGCCGCGGCGGGGGGCGGAGCCAGAGTCGCCGGGGCGGGGGCAGGTGGGCGGGACTGGGGCTTCTAGATCCTTGACTTGAACCTTTCCCGGCCCCCAGCCCCCAACAGGAGGCGCAGAAAATCTTCAAAGCCAACCACCCCATGGACGCGGAGGTCACTAAGGCCAAGGTGAGAGGCCAGACAGGAGAGGCACCGGGGCTAACTTCCCAACCCTGCCTCTCTCTCGAACTCTGGGATTTGGGGAGCGGTTGGCCGTCGACTTCCTGAGCTTCTGTTTTTCTTTCTGTAAAGCGGGGCCAATTTCCACTCCCCAGGGTTTGGGGGAACTGGTGTGCCACTGTCTGGGAGCTAACAGACACCGAGCACCCTCTGATGTCTGCCTCCCTTCCTCCCCAGCTCCTGGGGTTTGGCTCTGCTCTCCTGGACAATGTGGACCCCAACCCTGAGAACTTCGTGGGGGCTGGCATCATCCAGACTAAAGCCCTGCAGGTGGGCTGTCTGCTGCGGCTGGAGCCCAATGCCCAGGCTCAGGTGCGTGGTGGTCTGGGAGGCTGCCTGCTTTGCGTGTGTTCTCTGCGCCCAGCTCCTCCTGCCTCACTGTGTTTTTAATCACATGCCTCTGCTGTGTCCCTGTCTGCTTCCCTTTCTGTCTCTCCATCCGTTGGTCTTCCTCTCCCTTTCCCTCCGTGGTTTTCATCTCTCCGTATCCTTTTTACCCTTCGTGACCTCTCTCTTTCATCCTTTATCTCCTCTGTCTCCCCTGTCCTTTATACCACTTTTTGACCCCTTGATCCTTTTTCTCTTCTCTCATCATTTATCTGTGTAAATAAATCTGTATCCGCCTCTACCACCCCCCACCTCGGGCTCTCCATCCTCTCTGCCTCCTCCCTGAGTCCCCCTGTCCCTCCCAGATGTACCGGCTGACCCTGCGCACCAGCAAGGAGCCCGTCTCCCGTCACCTGTGTGAACTGCTGGCCCAGCAGTTCTGAGCCCTGGACTCTGCCCCCCGGGATGTGGCCGGCACTGGGCAGCCCCCAAGACGGAGGCAGCTTTGGTGGATGGGGCAGCGAGGGGACCTCCGCTGGTGACAGGGAAGACCCCGGGGTGAGGGGATGCCTAGGACCTTCCTCCGGCCTTTTGTATTTTTATTTTTGTTCATCTGCTGCTGTTTACATTCTGGAGGGGTAAGGGGAAGCCCCCTCCCTCCCTTTCGCCCCGAAGCACAGAGGGGAGAGGGGCCAGGGAAGTGGGCACCTCCTCCCCTCCCACCCTATCCTGTCGTAGCCCCTCCTGCCCCCTCCCCGTCCAGGGGCTGTGTATTATTGTGAGCGAATAAACAGAGAGACGCTAACAGCCCCGTGTCCATGTCTGTGTCTGGTGCTTACGTCTGGTGGTCAGAGGAGAGGGGTGAGGGCGTGCAGAGTGTGGGTGGCCAGGCCCCGCAGCCCGTGTGTGGGACTCTGAGCAGACAGCAGCAGCAGCAGCCGCCGTGGCCCCAACTGCAGGGCCACCAGCCGCCATCCCGTGCCTGGCTTTTCAGCCCCTGACACCAGGTAGCAGGCTCTCGGTACCTGGGCCCGGTGGACCGCTTCCTCCGCCTTCTCCTCTGGCTGCCCCAGCTCTGAAGGAAGGACGGGGAGGGCAGAGGTGACCAGTGGGGCTTGGACAACTAAGATGCCAACCTACAGGAGCCACCTGCATCCTGAGCCTAAGTTTGACTCCTGACAGTGGAGAGCCTCACAGCTCCAGGCAGCTGTCAGGACCTGAGGAGATCATGGACTTTCTCCCCCTCTTCCCACCCAGCTTCAGTCCCCCACTTTCCTGGGGACACTGTGTGCAGCCCCAGGTAATCCACTTAGCAATACAGATCACAAACATACAGGAGGTGCTTCCCAGGTGTCAGGCACTGGGCTCCGGGGAAGACCTGTAATCCTCCCAAGGACCGCGCCCCACATATATGGGAAGCAGGTGGGGAAGTGGCATTGCACAGCTAGGAAGGCACAGCCCTCTGCCCCTTCCAGGTGGAGCTTTTTACCATTTGTTACGCTCACCAGGGTCTTCGCTGGGGTTGTAGTGTCACTCTAGGTCCCTTCCTCTTGTCTCTCTGGGCCTCACAGGTTCTATGTGACAACTTTTCCTCCTGGACCTGGGCTCTGTGGAATCTATCATCCTCCTCCACCCAAGACTATCAGCAAAGCCTGTACTTTCAGCAGCAGAGCTGGGAGTGTGTGGATGTGGGAGCCAGGCTGCCTGTGTTTGAATCATGGCTCTGCTCCTTATTAGCTGAGTCTGTTTCCTTATCTATAATATGGAAATGATGACGTAACAGGAGATAACCCTCACCTGTGAGGATGAAGTGAGTCAATACACAGAAAAGCACTTGCCAGGAGATGAGCTCCCAGTGTTAACTATCAGGGTTACCTAGGAGGCTCTGAAAGCTGCAGGCTGGGACCTCCCTGCCCCTCCCTTCCCCTCCGGTCAGCGTGCATACCCAGCTCTCACAGACAAGTCATGCCCAGTTCACGCTGGCTTCTTCTACCAGTTTCCCCATCTCCACCCCTTGCTCCCACCTTGTGACAGCGGAGACTCAGGGTCTCAGCCTGTGCAAAGGGGGCGCTGGGCCCGCCGCTGACCTGGTGGGAAGTGCGTGGCGGTGACCAGGGCGTAGAAGGAGCGGAGGAGGCGCCGACGCTGCTCAGGAGACGGTTCTGAAGGGGGAAGAGGGACGTGATAAGGCAGAGCCGCTCCCCAGCCCACGCCCCCCCGCCCCGGTCCCGCCCTCCTCCCTCACCTTTATCCCCCGAGAGCTCCACCGTGAACAGGCAACGTTTCAGTTCCAGGTGGAGGAGCAGCAGCCTGTGGGAAAAGAGGTGTCAAGGCCAGGAAAGAGGGGATGAGGGCCCCCAACCCACTACCCCGTCCAATCCCTACCCGAGGATGTCCGGGTGCAGGGGGAAGCCCGCGGGCAGCGCTCGGGGTCCCAGCGGCAGGCAGGCCCGCAGCGGGTCCAGCAGTGGCTGCCACCAGCGCTCCAGAAGCTGCAGGGGGCGTGGTCAGCGAGAGAGGCGGGGCCGGTGAGGTCGGGGGTATACCAAGGGAAGGCGGTTTGGCCTGGGAGCGGGGGAGGTGACCACAAGGGCAGAAGGCAGAGGGGACCGTGTAAAGGGGCAAGGCCTGGAAGGATGGGGTAAGAGGGAAAGAGGGACAGCCCAAAGGGGGCGTGGCCTATGAGGGTCGGGGCGCGGCCTAAGAGAGGGGCGGGGCGGGGCAAGGCTTGGTCCAGGGTAAAGACGGCACACTTCGGGAGGGTGCTCAAAGGCCGGGGCTTGCGGGTAGAAGGTGAAATAGGGGAAAAGCGGGACGTGGCCAAGATTCACCTGTGCATCCAGCTGGCTGAGGGGAGGGCGCGGCCCGCAGAGCAGACACAGCTCCAAGCCCGGCAGGAGCGTCAGGGTCAGAAGCCGGTGCGGAACCTGAGGCAGCGCGCAGGGTGGGCTGGCCCGGAGCTCCGCCCCTTCTCATCACAAGCCCCGCCTCCTCGAGACAACCTCCAGGTACCCACCCCTTGCGCGCTCCTCCCAGCCCTCACCTGCCCCCTGCCGGCCCCACCCACTCACTCACCGTGGGACTTCCGTGCGGCAGGTACACCGGGTAGTCGCGAGCGGCCTGCAGCGGCAGCGACCCCACCAGCCAGGGGAGCAGCACGGCCTCCGGCATCCCCAGCCGCCACCAGCTCTCTGTCGCTGCCACCACCCGGCCCGACACGACCAGGCTGACGAAGGCCGTGCCCGCCGCCTCAGCGAACCCACAGAGGGCTTCCTGGGTAAGGGAGGCAGGCCGACTGAGAGTCAGGAGACATGGGCAGGGCGGACAGTGACTTCCCAGGTGGCTTGCATGGTGGTCATACTCATGTCTCACCCTCTCCGGGCCTGCGTTCCTTCACCTTCACATGCAGGTACCATCCCCAAGTCACATTGTGAAATTAAGCAGGTAGAGTGACTGCTACCTAGGCTGACACGTCCTACTGAAGCTAATAATTGTAACGGCAGCAGCTACGATTTATTGAGTTCTATTATGTGCCAGGTAGGCTCAATCTACGACCTGCTGAAGCTCAGAGAGGTCACGTCACCTGCCAAGAGTCAACTGCTGAGGCAGCCATGCCAGATGAATCCAGAGCAATATTTAAGGAAGGGTAAGTAAAGATTTCCCAGGAAGAAGGAACAGGATGTACCAGGGCAGGGAAGCTGGGAAGTTGTGGGGATTTGTGAGACTCACGAGGAAGCTGGGAGAGGGTGGACTGTGGAGTTAGTAGAGGTTAGGGTGAGCAGGCTGGCGGGTGTCAGGTCCTCAACACCAGACTGAGGGCCTGGGACCTTGTCCTGGGGGTGATGGAAGCCACAGGAGGGCTGTGACTAGGAGAGGGGCAGGGGCAGCTCTGGGTGTAGAAAGATCCTTCTGGGGTCAAGTGGGGGTCGGGCTGGAAGCCAAAAGGATAAGAGGTTAAGGCAGTGGCGCAAGGGTAAGAGAATGGGGATGGACTCAGGGTCAGAGGAACAATTTTCAAAGGTTACAAGACATTCCCAATACCTGCAGGAGGGACCCCTCTGGAGGAACCACACAGTCCACACACTGGGTCAGGTCCCCGATGAGCTTTGAGTCCCCCAGGAAGCTGTCGATGAGGCGGTAACTGGCCTAGCAGAGGGAAAATGGAGGAGCCTAGGACCCAGGTGGCACCCAGATCTGCTGCCTCCCTCTCAGAAAAAAGGCTGCTGGGCCTTGCTAGGGGCTGTCAGACAACCAAGCTGCCCCCTGAACCCACTGGGTCAGGCTTTCCCCGGGGGCATCTGGGAACTGTAGTTCCCAATTATCAGTAACCGGGTATCAACTTCCAATCCTCATGTTCTGCAGCCTCACCCTCAGCTCCTTCTTCAGCCTCTCCACGTTGCGGATATTGGTCAGCTCTTCAAGTCCCACAAGAAGTATCTAGATGAACCATATAAGAGAGTAGGGGCCCTGGACAACTGGTTATAAGACAGGAGGGGCTGGGACTCAGACTCCTGTGTCTGAGGGAAGAGGAAACTGGGGATCTGGACTCAGTCTGAGGCAGGAGGGACTGAGGGCCAGGATTCCTGGGTCCTGAGAGAGAGAGGGATGCTGAGAGTTCAGATTCCTGGGATTGGAAAAGAGGGTTGGGGAGTCTCACCATGGCCCCAAACACCATCTGGAGTAGTCTCTCCAGCCTCAGCTCCGAGGTGCCCTCCTCAGATGACAGAACAATAAGGGTAATGCTGTGACAAAGGAAGGTGAGAAGGAAAAATGAGTCCAGGCCAAGGAAACAAGGCAGGGAGGAAAGTAGGGTCTGCCCTTGATCCTGGATGCCAGCTACATCCATGCCCGAGCACAACCTGCTTTGCATACAGAGAAACTCAGGGATCACAGAGGGTAACTGACTTGTCAAAGATCCCACAGCCAGGTAAACAGCTGGCACTGGAGAGCTGGACGACGCAGGGTCTTGTTCAACACCCTGGCCCTGCCCCCAAGCTACCCTTGGAGACCTGTCATGGAAGCTCTTCCACACCACGGTTGTGTCCTCCGTCCTCGCAGAGCTCAGCTGCACCTCCAGATTCTGCCCAAACATGTGGACTCCATTGAGGGAGCCGATGACAGAGAATGGGAGCTGGGGAAAGATTGGGGACTTTAGACAGGAGCCCCCAATCCCCTCCTCCTTAGGAACCAATGACTCAGGTCCCCAACCCCTTCATCTTTCTAGATCCCCTGGCCTCGCCTCTTCGGGCAGGATCACTGGTCAGTTGCACCCTCGACCCTCTAAATTTAACTCTGAAACTTCCCCAGCACCTACTCCCTTGAAGACCCACAATCCAAGTATCTAAACCCCTTCTATTTTGGAGATCCAGGCACCCGGGGCCCCAACCTGTTGGCGGGCTGGGGCGCCGCCGCGGCTGCTCCTGCAAAACAGAGGGACCCCGCTGGATGCCGCGAGGCACAGCAGATGTACGATGCCATCGGTGCCCTCCTCCCCCATTTGGAACCCCCGCCTTCCAGTACCCTCGTGGGTACAGTCAGTGCCCGCCTTGGAGCATGCCCGTAGTCACATTAAGTCGGGCTGCGGTCCGAAGCCGGCAGAGAGAGAGAGAGAGATGCGGAGCTGATTGGAAGAGGACTAGATTCCCGCCTTCTTCTTCCAACGCAAACCCCCCACCAACCGCTATTCCAGCACCTCCCCCAAACCCCGTTACGCTCTCTTCTGCCCTAACCGGAAGTCACAGTACCCCTAACAAAGATGGCGGCTAATTGTCTTTGCGAAGCTTTCTAGTCGCTCCTTAAAGCAGTTTGACACTATTTAACGAAGATAATGAAGAGCCCAACTTGAAGGCAGTGACCACACCAAGGCGCTGCCTAGTAACCATCACGTAAACAAGTATGTTTCACATTCTAAATTGACAAATAGCCGTGCCACACTCAAAGATGGCGACGGTGCCGAGGCGTTGCCTAGCAACCGCTTTAGCTGGGCTTTCCGTTTTGTAGTGGCAAACACTGAGCCCCGCTCAACGATGGCGACACTGCCTAAGCGTTGCCTAGCAACCATATTCAGTCTTATTTTCCTTCTAAGGCTGGAAACAGCTGTGCCCCTCTCAAAGATGGCCGCATCACGAATCCAGAGTAAGCTCCCTTAGAGTAAAATCTCCCCCCTCACCCTCGAGGATGGTTTGGTCCGGCGAGCGTTGCCTAGTAACCAACAAATGACCTGGTTGTTTTTATTAGAAAGATGAAATCCTTTATTTTCCAGAATCGTAAAATAATATACTATTATTTGTAATGAATTTATACATGATAGAGTATCGTGCAGAATGTGAAAATACTCCTCCCAAAATCCTTTCCCTAAAATAAAAAGTTTACAGTTTAACGCAGAATATTTACACTTTCACGAATATGATTACTGTATTAATGTTATTTTCAAACTTTTTTTCTCATGAAACCATATAAATACACTTCGTCTTTTTTAAATGTCCTATTCTAACATATTATGGATGTAACAAAATAAGATTTAGCCGATCCTATACTGCATTGTATACTATCTGAACCTAAACATAGGTTCTCACCTCTGTGTTTAAAGTGATAAAGGAAATCTTCATTAAGTTATCAATTTAATCAATTAGATGTTTTCTCTTTTGTGAGAACAGTTGCCCTCATTTATCCAAATATATTTAGAAAATGTATAGTAATATTTTTAAAAATGTCTTCTTTCTTTCTTTCTTTGGCTGCATTGGGTCTTCTTTGCTGCACGTGGGGATTCTCTACTTTTGGCAAGGAGGGGGCTACTCTTCACTGCGAGATTCGTTGGCTTCTCATTGCGGTAGCTTCTTTTGTTGTGGAGCATGGGCCCTGGATCGTGCATGCTTTAATAGGTGCAGCACATGGGCTCGGTAGTTGTGGCTCATTGAATATTTTTCTTATTTTATGCAGGCAATGTTTATTTGTAATTACATACATGTTTATGATTAATTTTGTTGTCCCTCTTCATTCTTGCATCTCAGATCATCTTTCCAGGATAATTTAAAATTTTCCTATTTCCTGAAGTACTTTGTACCAAAAACCTGTTTCTCTCCTCACCCCATTTAAGGAACCATCTTGCTCCTCTTCAGGGAGCAAACAAGAGCACCTGTTTCTACAAGGGCACCTGTTTCTTGTTTCGCTCCTTCGTGCTGTAGCAAGAGTCCCGATAAAGCCTTGTCTGAATTTCTTGTCTGGCCTCTTATCAATTTCTATTGATTACAGAGTCCAAGGACCCTGGTGGGTAACACATGGAGCCTGTGGCCAGTAGCCTGTGAAGAACTGAATCCTGCTAACCATGACAAGAATGAACATGGGAGCAGATCCTTTCTAGTTGTGCCTTGAGGTGATTACACCCCTGGCTGACACTTTGTTTATATTCTGTAAGAGACTCTGAAGCAGGGGACCCAGCTAAGCCTTGCCTGGATTCCTGATCTACAGAAATTGGGAAGTAACAATGTTGTTGTTTCAAGCCACTAAGTTTTGGGGTAATTTGTTACACAGCATGGGATAACTTCATGTCCTTTATTTCTCCTATTATTTTTCATATTGTGGTTCATTATGAACCTGACAATTCTGATTTCGGACACAGGCAGCAGTAAGTGGCAGCTTGCAGCAAGCAGCAGCGAGCAGTAGCTGGAAGCAAGATATTAATTCTTAGCTTCCAGACCAGGAGTCCTAACCACTGGACCACAGGGGCCAGTGGCTAGGACCTGGGTCCCTAGTTCTTGCCTACCTTATCAAGAATGAATTCAGGCGAGGAGGCAGAAGGTAAAGAGAAAAGTAAAAACCTTTATTGGAAAAGCAAAGTACCTGTGGAAGGATGCACGGGCAAGCTCAGGGAGAGAGTCCCCAGACTCGTGCCTTTGGGGGGAGTTTAAATTCTTTATAAAGGGGTAGTCTTCTCGGTCTTTGTCTTCTTCTTAGCCAATCATATCGTTTTGACCCCAGGGTTAATTTGCCTCTGGACCCTCCCCTGGGTGCGCTCGCACCTCTCAATTGAGATGGATCCTATCTCAAAGGCTTCTGGGAGACAGACAGCAAGACTTATGGTCTGGCATCCCCTGCCTTTTTGACCCCATGAAGGCTTTTACGCACGCGCAGTGTCTGCCTTGTCCCAAAGATGGGGAGCATATGACCTCTTGATCTCTTAACAGGGTTAGCCCCTTTCTGTCCCTGCCATAAAAGTGTCCAAATGTCCAGTTATTTACCCTATTTCTGTTGCTGTTTCTTATATCGAGGTGCAAATCTTAAAATATAAACAGGAGTCCGGTCATAAATATGCAATGTGGAGCCCAGTTGTCTCCTGCTTTAGGAAATGTAAACAGAGAGCTGGTAATGGATGTCTGGCCTGGAGCTCATCTTCTTCTCATCCCAAAGGTGTGAACAGGCCAGTTGTAAATACTAGCTTGGAGCCCATCTAGCTCCTACCTCAATTCCAGTACCTGGAGTCCCAGAGGTGTTAACTGTTGTTTCTGTGGACTCTAATTTCAATCCTTGTCTCTGTGCTGGTGGTCTTTGTGATATTGATCAGAGTCATCTAGGGAGGATTTACTTCTGCTTCTGCAGGTTGCCAGGAGTGTTACTATCCTGGAACTAGATCAGCTGTCCAAGAAGGCTCTTGCTTAGCTGGGGACCTACACTAAGTTTTACAAATCACAGCTGCCTTCAGGCTCTTGGTAATGCCAATGCAGTCCCATCTGGTAAGGCAGTCCCATCTGGTGCAGGAAGTTCGATTCCATCTCCATCTATTTTGTTAATTTCTGTTTCCTCTGTGGAGGAGGGAACATTCTTGAAGACTACTCATACCTCTTATGAAACCACCAATGTCACAAAAACAATGTCATATCACCTAATGTATCATAATGTGGGAAGCTGAAGTCCAGGCTAAAATATCTCATTGTTTATCTCACCATTTGTAATACATTAATGGAAATGGTTAAAAATCAGTTAATGGAACCAATCATGCATTCAGCATATCTAAATAGAAGATTCCTTATGGGAATTTTAGGTACCATTTTAATCTCCTTCCCTGTTGATCATTTTGCCTTTCTCCAACTTACTTTTATCTTCCTTATAATTTTGTTAATTCTTTTGGGTTTTTTTGTTTGTTTTTTGGCTGTGTTGGGGCTTCGTTGCTGCGCACGGGGTTTCTCTAGCTGTGGCGAGCAGGGGCTACTCTTCATTGTGGTGCAGAGGCTTCTCATTGTGGTGGCTTCTTATTGTGGAGCACTGGCTGTAGGCGCCGGGCTTCAGCCTTTGCGGCACATGGGCTCAGTAGTTGTGGCACACAGGCTTCGTTGCTCTGTGGCATGTGGGCTCTTCCCAGACCAGGGAGTGAACCCGTGTCGCCTGCATTAGCAGGTGGATTCTTAATCACTACACCACCATAATTTTATCAAAATTTAATTACACTAGCATAAAAAAGAAGGGAGCTGCTTTAGATTAAAAGAAATTTAAGACACCTAAATATATGTTTGGTCATTGTTTGGGTCCTGATGCAAATAAAACAGCTGTAAAAAGATATTTTGAGAGAATTGGGAAAATTTGATTACAGATTTAAGTGTTCAATGATACCAAGAAATATCATAATTTTGTTAAGGGTGTTAATGGCATAGAGGTTATGTACAAAAATATCCATAACTTTTTAGAGAGGCCAGTCCAGCATGTAGAGTTAAAATGATATGTTGGGATTTGCTTTAAAAGGGCTCAGCAAAGAAAAAAGAAAAAAGGGATTGATAAAGTACATGTGACAAAATGGTGATACTGCTGAGTGCAAAGCAATGCACGCTTTTACCGTAAAATATATTGACAAACTGCATTGGAGCAAGATGTTTTGGTTTCCATCCCCAAGAGATCACGTCTGGGCCGGCTCATTTCACCCAACCCCTCACACCCTCATGGACTTATTATTTCCAACATTAACATGACAAAGGTAAAATGCTACATCATTGGACCCTCTGTTAGCATTTTTTAATTGGTGCAGAGCGGCTTTCAAATTTTTTTTGCTATTTTTAATATTTTTTTGCGTGTGCGAAAAGCCTGCTTAGTTTCCTTCTCCATTAAAAAAATAAAGTATTTCTATTTTCCTAACTTTTTATTGATTAGTAACAGGTATTTGTGTAGTAAATTTCTGCCAAACACGCATGTTACAATAACTGCCAGTTTATAGTATCGTTTTCAACTTTGTTCATGGAGTCTTACGCTCACAAACAATTCAATATTTTACGTTCTCTGGCTTTGCTGTAATGATAAGAAACTCTTTTCACAGTCTTCAGGATTATACAGTGTTATGGTTTCATCTGTTACAGTTACATTTTTAATCCACCTGGAACGTATTTATGTTTTAAGCCAGTTTCTGGCTCTTCTCCCAGAAAACAACTATCAGGTGTTGCCTAGCAACCTCCACTTGGGTTGGAGTTCGGCTTCTTTTCGGGGGAAAAACAGCTGCACTCCATTCGGAGTTGATTGCAACCTTAAAGCGTTGCCTAGTAACCCCGTTTCGGACGATGTGATTGGACCCTTCACACGACCCCAGCCAACCCCCCCGAGCCAGAAAGAACTTGGCTAGAAACCTAATCTCTCTTTTAGAAAACAAGGGCAGCGTACGCGTTGCATAGCAACCAGGTCTCCCGACCCTCCCATTGAAACTAGTGTCGGAACGTCGCCCCGCTCAAAAATGGCGGCTGACGCGCCGCTTTCAATATATTGCGCTCTCTACAGTTCTGTGAATAATTCAGTTTTCCACATCAGGCCCCCGAAGGGGTTCGCTAGGTCCTTTCTGAGTCTCGCACACACTGGGTACGAAGGAAGAGGGAGAGAACCACACCACCCCGCCGGTGCCCCACACAAACATGGCCGCGAGCGCGTTCACAGCGACGCAAGGCCGTCCAGCGCGCATGCGCGCGCAGCGCAGGAGCACTTCCGCTCAGCTCGCGGTGGCTTCGGTGGCGGTGGCGGCGGCGGCGGCGGCGGCTGCGGCACGGGGCATGGTCCCCGGGTCGGAGGGCCCGGCCCGCGCCGGGGGCCTTGTAGCTGACGTGGTGTTTGTAATTGAGGGCACGGCCAACCTGGGGCCCTACTTCGAGGGGCTCCGCAAGCACTACCTGCTCCCGGCCATCGAGTGAGTGCCGTTTCCGCGACTCCAGCCCCGCCCTCCGACTTTAATTTTCCACAGCCTCTTGCCTCACCCCGACGTTTCACCTCCGATCCTCACAGGTATTTTAATGGTGGTCCTCCTGCCGAGACGGACTTCGGGGGAGACGTGAGTCTTGAGATTCTTGAGTTTGAGGGAAGAGGGAAGACGGGAGTCTACGGACACCTCCGTGTGAGGGAGGAGGGGGCGGGGACCTGGACTCCCTGGTCTGAGAGGGGCGGGGCTGCGGTCCGGACTCCTGGGTCCGAGGGGGGCGGGGCTGCGGTCCGGACTCCTGGGTCCGAGGGGGGCGGGGCTGCGGTCCGGACTCCTGGGTCCGAGGGGGGAGGGGCTGCGGTCCGGACTCCTGGGTCCGAGGGAGGAGGGGGCGGAGGACCTGGACCCCTGGGTCTTAAGGGAGGAGGGGGCTGGGATCCCCGATTCCCCTGAGGGAAAAGGGAGCTGGGGTTCCAGGTGAAGAGTTCCTCTGTCCTCCTCTCCCAGTATGGGGGGACGCAGTACAGCCTCGTGGTGTTCAACACGGTGGACTGCGCTCCAGAGTCCTACGTACAGTGTCACGCTCCCACCAGCAGCGCCTATGAGTTTGTCACCTGGCTCGATGGCATTAAGTGAGCTCTCTTCTGGGCTTTGGGGAGGGTTGGGGGACCCTGTGAGGGACCGCGGAGGAATGGTGGCTTGGATTTGAACTGCAGGATCGCCCCCCCCCCCCCACATTGGTTGGCTAATAGGGACTGTGAAGGGATTTGTGGTTTTGTTCCTAAGTCATTTCCATGGTGGGTTCTGTGTGCTCAGCTGATGTTTCCGTCGGGCTCGGAAGTAGAAAGAACTTCCCAGGCAAGGGGGCCTGTGGAACTCCAGCACTCATGTCCTACGCCACGTGTGGTTCTTTTCCTCTCTGTTGCTTCTCGTTTCTACTCTAGCCCTCCTTTTCCAGACCCAGGCATTGAAGCCTGAGTGCAAGAGGCGTGGGGCTAGGCCCAGATAAGCTAGGCTTCTGTGCTTTGGAGTGAGTGAACTGTGATAGTACACACTGCAGGCTTTTGCAGGTGCAGGCAGCTTGGGGCTGCAGCAGGGCTCCACCGCAACAGAACTCCCAGACACGGGAGTCTCTGTCCCCTGTGTCTGATATAATTTATCTCTAAAAGGAGAGGTCCGTAGTGCTTACAGTTATCATGTTCCTTATTCACTGTTGGGTAACAGGTTAAAACAGGTTAGCAGCTTGGGAGTTCTCTGGCGGTCCAGTGGTTGGGACTCCACGCTTCCACTGCAGGGGTTATGGATTCGATCCCTGGTTGGGGATCCAAGATCCCGCATCCTGCAAGGCATGGCCAAAAACAAACAAAAACAAACTTAGTGGCTTGTTTGAGCATCCTCCCAGCGTGGCAGCCAGCTTTCCTCAGCCTGAGCAGTCCAACAGAAAAAGCAGAGAGGAGGCCACAGGGCTTTTTTATGATCAAATCTTGGAAGTTACACACCATCTCCTCTGTCACATCCTGTTTAGTACACAGGTCAGTCCTGTTCAGCGTTTGAGGGGGCACGAATACCAGGAGATGAGGATCATTGGAGACCTGGTGACCATGACTTAATAGGGATACTTTGGGAATTAAAAATGAGTTGATGACTATTTAAAACCATACCTGATACATATTAAGTGCTACCTAAGCTTTTGCTGTTATCTTGTGTTTTGGTTTCTTGGTTTGCAGATGGATAGCAGTAGTGCATGTCTCAGAGCTCTTGGGAAGATCACAGGAGCTGGTCCTCATACCGTGTTCAGCTCAGGGTCTGGTCAGAGTTCGTTAAATAACGTCAGTTTGCTGTTACCTTTGTGCGTCCCTGCTGCAGATGTTTGTTGAATGCCTGCTTTGTTCCAGGCTGTGTGTGCTGGACTAGGTGCTGCATGTTCACTGTAAAGTTGACACTTAAGTTTCCCCCTCATGGTCATTAGAATTCATGGTCAGGGTAGAGCAGGGTTTCTCAACCTCAGCACTGTTGACCCTTTGGGCCAAATGATTCTTTGTTGTGGGGAGCCGTCCTGTGCATTGCAGGTCTTCAGTAGCACCCCTGGCCCCTAACCCCCAGATGTCAGTGGCTACTTCCCTCCCCAGTATGACAAACAAAAATGTCTCCAGACATTGTCAGATGTCCCCTTGGGGGCAGAATCCACCCCAGTTGAGAACCTCCGGAATAGACTGTGGTAAGACTTGAATAGTGTTGAATGGTGCCTGCTTGAGGCCCAAGTCCAAGTCTGATGTCCCTCAAGTCTCTAGCACCCAGCACAGGGCCTGGCACAAAAGAAGCCACAGGAAAATTTTGTTGAACATGTGAGCAAATGAATGAATGCCCAGAATGCACTTCACACTGTGGTTCTCCCTGATAAACTCCTATATAAACGTCAAGACCCAATGCAGATGTCCTTTCCCTGATTCTGGCAAGCAGCCAGTTGCTCTCTCCTCTGCCCCCATTGCTGCCAGGTGTTTCCCTGTCACAGCTCCACGCCTCTGGACTGTGAATATCCCAGACTTTGTTTCTCCTGCTGTTTGCTTCCAGCTGAGGCCTGGAACCCAAGAGGCCTCAGGAGACCTTTGTTGAGTAAATGAACGAGTGAAAGCTGTGGGGGAAGATAATCACCAGGAAGCCAAACTTTCTGATGGCTGTCAGGAAAAGCAGTCAAACCCCCTTATTTAAAAATGTCAAGGGCACTGGGAAAATAAGAGGGAAATGCTTTCTGAATTCCTTCATCACATATCCACCCTCCCCCTTAACCCACTTAGAATGCGCTGTATCTTTAACCAAATAGAAAAGCTTTGTGTGCTTTATGCTTATGGGAATCCTCCTAATCAGCTGATTAACATTTTAAGCCATTATTTGATATTCATAGTAATCACTGTTTTATCAAGTCCTGTGTAACCATCTAAGTTCAGTGTCTGTGACATTCTGGGTGGGCCTATAACAGATCACAAGGAAAGTCAGCAAGTTTTGTCCACTCTTGGAGTAATCTTTTCTTCTTCTGGAACATCCATCACTCACAGAACAAAGCAGGCAGTGTGAAACGTCCTTGCTTTGCGGAGATGCGTTTCTGATGTTATGTTTCCTTTCTGAGGCGAGGGGCGGTCCCCCTCCCCCCTACAGCTAGTGACCCAGCATCAGAAAGGCTAGGGTAGAAGGAAAACAGCCCCAGTGTCTTCCCCATAGCTTTGTGACAGTACATTTGTGCAACTCTTTGTTTATTTATGTGCGCGTTCATTCATTCAACAGACGTTTGTGGAGTACGTTGTTTCAGGCACCAAAGAGTCAAGGGGTATGAGGCAGGCAAGGTCCTGGCCCTCTCGGAGCCGATGTTTCCGTGGGGTGATGGGCTGGGTGGGGGTCTGGCTGCAGGAAGTCCTTGGTCAGAGCTGGCTGCTGTTCACGTTCATGCGGTCCCTCTGGGGGACTCTGGGGGCCTGTTAGCCCATGAAAGTGGGTGGTGAGGACCCCAGTGTGACCTCGGGTGGGACAGCTGGGGGCGGAGACATGAGGGTGAGGAAGCAGTGAGTCAGAGCTCACCTGTATTACCCAGGACACTTCCGTTTCATTTTTACTTCGTGTTTATTATTTGAGGGATTTACTTGAAACTGTATGATATTTAAAATCTATTTTGCAACGGGTCATGTTTTTCTCCCACTCCCCCCACCCCCCCTTTCTTTTTTGGCCATGCCACACGGCTTGTGGGATCTTCGTTCCCCGACCAGGGATTGAACCTGGGCCCTTGACAGTGAGAGGGCAGCGTCCTAAGCCCTGGACCAGCAGGGAATTTCTTCTCCCACTCCCCATTTTTAAGTTTTTCTCATGTCTTGGGCAAAATATTTGTTAGGTCTCTCTCTGAGCTGGTAAAAGATGGCTTATGCTTACTGTGGAATAAAAAAAGCTAGCTTTGGGGTCTCAGAGTGGTCAGTCAGTCACTCTTTCCCTCATAAGTTGTTTTTCAGAAATTGAGGTGAAATTCACATAACACGCAGTCATTTTAAAGTGAACAGTTCAGTGGCATTTAGTGCATTCAAATCGTTGTGCAGCCACCTCTTCCATTTAGTTCTGGAGCATTTCCATCACCCTAAAAGGAAGCCCTGCGTGCCTGAAGCCGTTGCCTGCCGCCTCTCCCCTGCCCCCGTACCCCTGCCTCCTTAGCCCCAGCCAAGAAGATGGCTTGATTGCTTCCAGTCCAGGAAGCAGGCAGTATGTGGCTCCAGGGTTGGTTCACTCATCCGGGTCTGCCCCAACCCTGTGGCATTAAAATTCCTGTGCAAACCGGAGTCTCGATGGCGAGGAAGAGGAGGGCTGGGGAGTGGGTGGTGAGGAGCCAGCGGTGTGGGCTGAGCAGCCTGAGAGGGGAGCAGAGGGCGGAAGTCTACACCAGGAAGGAATTCGGATGGGGCACAGAGGGTCACGCTTCGGTGGCTCACTTATTCAGGCATTTCCCGGGACCCTGTGTGTCCTTTCAGAGCTGGCTCAGGCCACTGGGTCTCCCTCACTGAGGGCTGCACCCTCTGGGGGGGAGGTGGGCTGTGGAAGGAAGGTTGACAGTCACAGTATTGTGGGACACGTGATGTGATCGAGAGTGGGCCCTAAAATCAGGTGGCAGGTGGGGAAGGCTTCCTGGAGGAGGGTGACACTGGGCTGGGTGCCTGCATAGGTAAGCAGGGTCTCCACCTGGGCCAGAAGGGGCGGTGGTGAGTGGTCTTGGGGTGGACAGAACAGGCACAGGCCTGGGCGTGTGGCTGATCATGGAGTCCAGGGACCTGTGAGATGTTCTGGGGGACTTGCACCCAGAGAGGGATGGAGTGGGAAGGTGGGCGGGGCCCAGATGCCCAGCCGAGGGCTTGGCTCTATTCTGGGCTTGTTGGCTAGGGTTGGATTTGAAGCCATTTGTTTATGTAACACACAGTTCCCAAGGCCTCCCTTGTGCCAGACTGTGGGGGGTGAGGGTGGGGACAAAAGAGATCTCAGACCTCGTCCCTGCCTTGTGAGGGATACAGGTGCTGACACAGACACAGGGGTCACGGTTCAGAGCAACAGGGCCCTTAGGGCTCCCAGAGCAGGGCGCAGTCTGCAGAAATGTCCCCTGTGGCAGAGGATCAGCCTGGTGACCACGTGACCCAAAGACTCGTGGTGGCAACAGCTGCAGTCTAGCAGAGGCCTGCCGCGTGCCACTCAGGGATGGACACTGGTGACCCATCTGTAGATGAGGTGGAGGAGAAGCCCGAGTCTGTGTGTAGTAGTTTCCTGGGGCTGCTGTAACAAAGTACTGGAAACAAGGTGGCTTACAGCAACAGAAAGCTATTGTCTCACAGTTCTGGGTCCAGGAGTCTGAGATAAGGTGTGGGCAGGGCCGTGCTCCCTCTGGAACTTTAGGGGAGGGTCCTTCCTTGTGTTCTAGCTTCTGGTCGCCGCAAGCATTCTTTGGCCTATGGCAGTGTCACTCTCATCTCCACATGACGTTCTCTCTGTGTCTGTTCACATCCACATCGCCGTTTCTCTGAGCGTGTCTGTCTCTGTTTCCTAAGTCCCCCTTCTTATAAAGACACTGGTCATATTGGATTAGGGCCACCCCAGTGATCTCATTGTAGCCTATTTACCTCTGTAAAGACCCTGTTTCTAAATCAGGTCACATCCGAAGGTAGTGGGTGGGTTAAGCATACCTTTTTTTGGGGACGCAGTTCAACCCATAATGCTGTGGGAAGAGGGAGGAGACCCCTGCACCAGGCTGGGCAGTGGGGATGAGGCCAGGGCAGATGGCCCAGAGAGGGCAAGGTGCACAGGGACTGGGACACAGCGCAGGATCCCGGGCTTAGTGTCCTGGGCCCTTTCTCTGTTCCATTCTCTGCTGAGGCCTCTTGCCCTGGGGACTCCCTCACAGGAGATGACAAATGTCCCCTGTCCTTGTGCCAGCGCTGGGGGCAGAGCAGGGAATGCAGCAGTGTCCCCATCCCGAGGTGCACAGTCTGGGGAGAGGGGTGGCCCAAGTGCGAGCCCTTCCCGGGTGGCCTGGGGGGTAGGGGGTGGTAGCCCTGGGCACCCCAAGGGCCTCTGGGCGCTGACCACCTGGCCCCTGCAGGTTCATGGGCGGGGGTGGCGAGAGCTGCAGCCTCATCGCAGAAGGCCTCAGCACAGCCCTGCAGCTATTCGATGACTTCAAGAAGATGCGGGAGCAGATGTGAGTGTGCCCGGCGCGTGGGGTCCACGTCAGTCTCTGTCCACCTGGCTCATAGCCTGCTTCGCCCGTCATAGGGGGCTCCACCCCCAGCCTCAATATGAGGAGTTGGGTGGGCTTTGCGTGCTGGGCACTGGGGGCCAGGCGGCAGGAGGTGTCTCCTGGCCTGTGCCCAGTCTCGGTGTCCTCATCAGAAAAGGGAGCCAGCTCTGCGTCTGCTTCCTGCCTTCCCTGCGTGTGGGGTGACTTAGAGTGAGTCAGGAGGCTCTCCGGGCCTCAGTGTTCTCAGCTGTGAAGTGGGGTCCTTTCTCCTGACTTCTGTGGGGCGGAGGACTTGCACCTCTGCTGCTGCTGGCTCTGGGTCTTTTCTCAGGGCCCCTGTTGCCACCTGCTCCACGTCTTTGCTTGTCCCCGGCAGTGGCCAGACGCACCGAGTCTGCCTCCTTATCTGTAATTCGCCCCCGTACCTGCTGCCTGCTGTCGAGAGCACCACCTACTCTGGGTGCACAACGGAGACTCTTGTGCAGAAGATTGGGGAGGTGAGGACTCCTGGGTCTGAGGGAGGAGGGCTAGGGCCTGCCATCCTGGGTCACAGAGTCATCACAGACTCCGTGGCCAGCTCTGCTGGCTCCTTTTGGAAGAACCATCACCCAGAATCCTCTGGGGCAGCTGATATAGGTCTTAGGGTCTCCTATCCCAAAGCCTGATGGGAGTTTAGTTTTAGGGCCCAGCAGGTGTGACAGCCAAGGTGTTGGCCCTGTGGCTTCCTGCTGACTGCTTGTCGCCTCCCCTGCAGCGAGGCATCTACTTCTCCATCGTGTCTCCTCGGAAACTGCCTGCCCTGCGGCTTCTGTTCGAAAAGGCAGCCCCGCCGGCCATGCTGGAGCCACTGCAGCCGCCAGCAGATGTGAGCCAGGACCCGCGGCACATGGTGCTGGTGCGGGGGCTTGTGCTGCCGGGTGAGGCCCAGGTGCTGGTGGGGGGACGGGGATGGGAGGGGCGTCCTCCCCAGCTCCTTGTGACTTGGATTTTCTTCCCTCTCTCAATCCGCTTCTCACGGGGCTCGATCGCCCATCCTTGGCTCTCAGTCGGGGGTGGCTCGGCCCCAGGCCCTTTGCAGCCAAAGCAGCCCGTGCCTCTGCCTCCAGCTCCACCCTCGGGCGCCACGCTCTCGGCAGCCCCCCAGCAGCCTCTGCCCCCTGTCCCCCAGCAGTACCAGGTATGGGAGGTCACCAGGGAAGGGACACGCTCCTGGGGCCTTGTCGGAGCCCTGGCCCCTTGGGAGAGACTTACTTGGACGTTGGGCCTTGGGGGTGATGGGAGTCTCCCTTGAGACATCTGGAGGGTGGAACTCTTAGAGCTGGGGCCTCACATCCTGTGGAGTGATGGGAGTCAGGAGCTTTTACGATGTTGGAGCTGGGGAGGGTGGTCCTCACAGCCCCTCCCCTCTATCACCAGGTCCCCGGGAACCTGAGTGCAGCCCAGGTGGCTGCCCAGAATGCAGTGGAGGCCGCCAAGAACCAGAAGGCTGGGCTGGGCCCCCGCTGTGAGTCTTGGGCAGGGGTGGGGAGGGGGTGCAGCCGGGCCCCTCTCCGCACACCTGGCCCCACCTCTTCCCTTGGTCTCTCCCACAGTCTCACCCATCAACCCTCTTCAGCAAGCCGCTCCAGGAGTGGGTCCCCCCTACAGCCAGGCCCAGGCCCCCCAGTTGCCCCCGGGGCCCCCCGGCGCCCCCAAGCCACCTCCAGCTTCCCAGCCCAGCCTGGTCTCCACTGTGGCTCCTGGGCCGGGCCTAGCGCCCCCTGCGCAGCCCGGGGCACCATCCGTGGTAGGTGGCTGCTTCCCGGGTCCCGCACAGTGCAGGGGAGGAGCCGGTGGCCTTTCTGAGGGAGGCCCAGGGGCACGTGCGTCGTGTTATTTGGGGTCGTCAGGGACTCATGGAGCTTGGGCTACAGGTGACAGTGAGACTCTTGGGTCTGGGGGCAGAATCGTGGGGTTTGTGGTTCCGGGTGGGTGAAGACTATTCTGAGGAGCCCCAGGGGTCCTGGGAGTGCGGAGCATCATGGGACTTGAGAGTCTTTGAACCCTACAGGATCAGAGCATTTATGGTCCCGGGCATGGCCCAGTTGTGTTCTGGGCCTGGGGGTGCACAGGAAGGGACCTTTGTCCTGTTCTGCTCGTTGGTCTGTCCCTCTCTCAGGACAGTCCCTCCCAGGAGGTGGTCTGACCCTGCCCCGTGGCCCTCCTTCCTCCCCTCTGTCAGGCGGGCACTGTGGCCCCGGGCGGGGTGAGCGGCCCTTCTCCAGCCCAGCTCGGGGCCCCAGCCCTTGGCGGGCAGCAGTCCGTCTCCAACAAACTCCTGGCCTGGAGCGGGGTCCTTGAGTGGCAGGAGGTGAGTGGATCCACAGGGCTGGGCCTGATGGGGTGCAGGGCTAGGCCAGGGCCGCCGTGGGGTCATGGGACGTGTAGCCCCAAGGGTAGTCCCAAGGACGCATGGGATTTGTCGCCCAGAGTTCAGGACTAAGCGAAGTCCTGGATTCCCGGTGCGGGGAGCGCCCAGGGGAGTGTGGCATCCAGGGGACTGAGGGTTGTGGGGTTTAGGGGCAGGAGGAGGGGCCCCAGGCTTTGTGGCGTTCGAAGGCGAGAGGATTGTGGGATTGATGGTCTGGTGGAGGAGCCCAGGGCCTGTGGGATGTAAACTGGGGAGGATCCCGAGCTCCGGGGCTCCCGGGGTGGAGCCACAGAGGTCGGGGTAGGGATGGAGGCTCAGGGTCCTTCTCACTGGGGACACGCCGTTCTTTCCCCCTCAGAAGCCCAAGCCTGCCTCCGTGGACGCCAGCACCAAGCTGACCCGGTCCCTGCCTTGTCAGGTCTACGTGAATCACGGCGAGAACCTGTAGGTGGCTGCCGGGGGGGGCGGGCGTGCGAACTGGGGTGTGCATCTTCCTGACGCCTCTGCCGGTGTCGCCCCCAGGAAAGCAGAGCAGTGGCCGCAGAAGCTGATCATGCAGCTCATCCCGCAGCAGCTGCTGGTGAGCGGCGGGAGGGGGCCGGCCGCCCGCCCACCCGCGCCTCCGCCCGCCCCTCCTCACGTGCCCGCCCCCCGCACCGGCTGACCGCCCCCCGCACCGGCTGCCCGCCCTGTCTCCCACAGACCACCCTGGGCCCTTTGTTCCGGAACTCGAGGATGGTCCAGTTCCACTTCACCAACAAGGACCTGGACTCCCTCAAAGGCCTCTACCGCATCATGGGCAATGGCTTCGTGAGTGGGGCTGGCGGGCCGTGGGCCGGGCGGGCGGCAGCTCCCCCTCTCCCTGGGCCTGAGGGAGCCGTGTTTGGTGGTGGGGCTGCCTTTGTGACCTTGGGCTCCTCAGCCTTAGCTTTTTCTTTATAATTACAACAGTCACCAGACTGAGGTCCGTTCCGTGTTAAAACCATCGTAGGGTATGACAGGAGCATTTAGGAGGAAATTCTTGGCTCTGAGAGGTGTTTGCTGGGTGGGTTGGCTTCCTGGGGCCAGGAACTACAGAAATGTCTTTTCTAGCACTTCCGGCAAAGAAAAGTCTGAACGAGATCCGTGTCAGCAGGGCCGTGCTCTCCGAAGGCTCTAGGGGAAGACCCTTCCTTCGCTCCTGCAGCGGGTAGCCCGGCAGGCTTGGCCTCAGGCAGCACAACTCCAGTCTCTGTTTCCAGTGTCACATGGCTGTCTTCCCTCTGTGATTCTCTTCATGGGGTCTCTTCCTTGTGTGTGTGTCTCTGTCTTTTCACGAGGACACCAGTCATTTGGATTGGGGTCCACTTCGATGATCTCAGCCTAACTTGTTGCATCTGTCAATGCCGTTTCCAAATAAGGTCGCTGCCACAGGTGCTGGGCTTTGGAACTTCAGCATGTTTCTTTTGGAGGACACAGTTCAACTCATATCACTGAGGGAGGCTTTCTAAATAGAGCAGAACCGGTTAATGAGTACGTCCTGTGGACCTGGCACTTTTCCAGGAGAGGGGCCTTTTGGTGCATTACCTCATGGAATCCTTAGGAACGTTCTACAAAGAAGGTGATCCTGAGAGTTCGGAATACCTCCAGTTGCAGATAACAATACACTCAACCAGCAGAGTTTTTAGAACAGATAGCTGATTGGGGTGGAGGCTTAAAGCAACAGTTTACTATTTCTAACAGTCCTGTGTGTGTCCACGGGGCTCAGCTGGCCTAGTCTTGCTTGGGGACTCTTGTGGGGGGTGCCGTCAGATGGCGGCTGAGACTGGTCATCTGAAAGCTCGCCTGGGCTGGAGGTGTACGGTGGCCCACTCACATGGTGCTGTCTGTCAGCTGGGGTTCCACTGGGCCCGGCCACCCACGTGCCCACGTGTGGCCTCCCTGTGTGGCGTGGGCTTCCTCACAGCGTGGCAGCTGGGTTCTGAGAGGAAGGTCCCCAAAGCGAGCACTGTACAAGCAGGTGTTCATTTGTGATGTGTAACAGGATGTCCAGAAGTGGGCAGCTCTCGGGGTTAGCTTTGTAGCCCTGTGACGTCAGGGCCAGGATCTCCGGGCTTCTCTCTCGTGGACATAAGATGGCTCGAGGACGCCTGTGTGACTTGATGTAGGAAGGCGGGAAGGAGGCGTGGCAGCAGCTGTGTATTTCCCTGTCTTTAGGAGAGCACTTTCCCACAGTCTCAGGCAGGCTTCTCTTCACCTCTTGGGCCAGGTCTGGGCCACTGGGCCACCCCAGTTGCGTAGGAGACCACCGGGAAACAGGCACCCATGAGTGCACGGGCACCTGGACATGTTGCTGCCCAGACGGAATCAGGGTTCTCTACCTGGGGAGAAGGGCAGATGGTAGGCACCTAGCAGGGTGAGCAAGGCTTCCTTGGCCAAGGTTCTACAGGGGGACCCTTCCTCCCCCAAGAGCCCCTGTGCTCAGTGCCTGGTGTGTTAGGGCCTCACCTCACGTTCACTAATGTTTCCCGGGTACTTCTGTGTGTCCCGCCGCGGGCAGGACACGTGATGTGTGTCTGCGCGTCCCAGCGTCACACCCCTTGTGACGTTAGCGCCACTGCCCGCGGTTCTCCCTGCAGGTCCTGAGGCAGAGAGGGTGTGGCGCCCCCAGGGGCTCTTGGGTCCCTGGTCAGTCACCGTGTCTGCCACCAGCCTTGATCACATGCTTCTGCGGTCAGCTCTGTGTCGAAGCCCCTCCCTCTCAGCTGTGAGCCTTCCCAGTGGCGCTTCGAGGTTCAGCCCCACACGGTGGCGCAGGGTGGGGGGACATCCCCTCTGCCCTTGCCCAGCGGTCAGCAAGAATCCCAGCTCCACCCTGTTCCTCTGGGCACCCAGCTCTCTGGAGCGGCCTCAAGACAAACCTCGTGTCTCCTCAACCTTTTAGAGCAGAAAGCTCGCCACTCCTGGCCTTCGGGGCTTCTAGAACCATCTAACCCCCAGAGGGGTGAGCTGCCCCCTCCTCCAGGGTGTGACCGGTTCCGATGCTCCCTGCAGGCGGGCTGCGTGCACTTCCCCCACACGGCGCCTTGCGAGGTGCGCGTGCTCATGCTCCTGTACTCGTCCAAGAAGAAGATCTTCATGGGCCTCATCCCCTACGACCAGAGCGGCTTCGTCAACGGCATCCGGCAGGTCATCACCAACCACAAGCAGGTGCAGCAGCAGAAGCTGGAGCAGCAGCGTGGGGTGAGCGACTCGGCGCCCCCGTGCCCGCGCCGCCCCGCTGGGGCCCGGAGCCCACGGCCAGACCCCGCAGGGCCCCCCTGGGGCTGCAGTGCTGGGCAGTCACTCCTCTGCCACGTGCGGGCCCGTCCCCGGGTTCCCTTGCAGCCTTTCTTTCCTTTTTTAGCAGTTTTGTCGAATCTCCAAGATACAGTCCCCTCTTGGGGACCTGGGGACATGAGGTTTACCACCCTGATGCCCCACCCCCCAAAGAGAACGTTCCCGGCTCCTGACAGGTTCCCTTTCAGGGCGCAGACCCTCCCCAACATGGGGGCTTCCCGCCTAGCCTGACCCGCTCCCTCTCTCCCCACACAGATGGGGGCACAGCAGGCACCCCCTGGGCTGGGCCCCATTCTGGAGGACCAAGCAAGGCCCTCGCAGAACCTGGTGAGGACAGGGCCAGTGGGCTCAGGGCCAGGGCGGGGGAGGCCCCAGAGGACGCTGTGATTCTGACCCTACCGCAGAGGTCAAGGTGTCTAGGGGCTCTGTCCCTCACCCCGGTCTCTTCCCGTCAGCTCCAGCTCCGCCCACAGCAGCCCCAGCCTCAGGGTACCGTGGGGGCCTCTGCGGCCGCGGGGCAGCCCCAGCCCCAGGGCGCTGCCCAGGCCCCCCCAGGTGCCCCGCAAGGCCCCCCTGGAGCGGCCCCCGGCCCACCCCCTCCCGGACCCATCCTTCGGCCTCAGAACCCTGGGGCGAACCCCCAACTGCGGAGCCTCCTCCTCAACCCACCACCGGTGAGATTTGGGGGCGGAGGGCAGATGGGAGCTGTGGGACCTGGGCCTAGACAGTTTGATTCCTTTCATCCTGGAGGCGGGAGGTTGGTGTGACCGGAGGGTGTGACTGGAGGCCCGCCTGGCTCCTCCCCACGTGTCTTCTGCGGGTTTCTGCTAAGATTCCTTTGAAAAAAGACCAGAGGCTACGTGAGGGGTGGGGGAGGGGGCTGTCCACCAAGGGCCTCTGAGCTGCTTTCTTTGTTCCCCCAGCCCCAGACTGGGGTTCCCCCACCTCAGGCCTCCCTCCACCACCTGCAGCCACCAGGGGCCCCAGCACTGCTGCCCCCACCACACCAGGGCCTGGGGCAGCCCCAGCTGGGGCCTCCGCTCCTGCACCCGCCGCCGCCAGCCCAGTCCTGGCCTGCACAGCTTCCCCCAAGGGCTCCACTGCCAGGTAAGGAGGTTCGGGGGAGGCCAGGGGCCTGGAGTGAGTATCCCAACAGCCCTTGGGCTGGAGCCCAACCCCAATGACTTCTGGGAAGTGAAGTCCTGGGATTCAAGAAGAGTGGGTGCCCCCATGGCTCTTGGGGGCTCTAAGGGCTCCTGGGAAATACAGCCCAGGGGTCCAAGAACCAAGGAGGCAGGAGCTCTCCCCACCATTCCCCTCCTGCGTGTTTTCCTGGGGTTGTTGGAAAGTAGTCTTAGGGCCAGAGAGGTATATTGGGGGATGGGCTCCCAAAGGCTCATGGGAAACAGAAAATCTGTGGTCCCATGGGGTCAGAAGGCACCTCTGTGGGTCTCCCCAGGGCTTCCTAGACCACTCAGTGCCTTGGGCTCCCAGAGGAGGAGGGAGGAAGCAGGCCCAGGGCCCTCCAGGGCCCCAGGGACTACTGGGAGATGCAGTCCCTTCCCCACTGCCCCCCAGGTCAGATGCTGCTCAGCGGGGGTCCCCGGGGCCCGGTCCCCCAGCCGGGCCTGCAGCCCAGCGTCATGGAGGACGACATCCTCATGGACCTCATCTGAACCCCCGACACCCAATAAAGTTCCTTTTAACACACGCCCCGGCTCCCGTCACTGACATCCCCCAGGATTGGGCAGGAGGAGACGAGGGGAGACACCTCTGTCCTTGTTCTCGCTTCAACAGATGTCCCTGAGGCCCTGGGCTGGTGAGGCTGGGGCCTCAGTGGTGAGTCAGGCAGTCTGGCTCCAGGGAGATGTGGAGGCAGCAGGCAGAGCTCCCAGGACCACGTGCTCTCGCGGAGCAGAGAGGGTACCAGGTGGGCCCGGAGAAGGCCTCTGAGCCCGCGGGGCTCGGCAGGATCTGTGAGAAGCAGGAGTCAGGGAGGCGGGGGAGGAAGGTGGGGGCGGTCTAGGTGTGGAGAGAACAGAAATGAGCATGTGGGGGCAGGGGGACGCTTGGGATGGGTAGAGGAGCCGGAGCATGAGGGAGGGAGAGCCTAGACAGGCGGGCGGGCGCCAGGTGGGGTGGGGGCTCGTGCAGGGGGCGCAGGAGAAGAGCCGCAGGGGCCAGGCCTGGGTCAGCTGGGTGTCAGCCCCGTCTGGGCTGTGGGGTGCGATGGGGCAAGACAGGAGGCGAGAAGGCAAATAGGAGTGTGGGGCAGTGCTCCTGGGGAGGGGAGAGGCCAGAGAAGGGGCCGGGGCAGAGTCGGGGGGCAGGAGGGGCGAGGCTAGAGACTAGTGTGCTGTGTGAAGGAAGCTGGGGGTGTAGGAATGGGGTCAAGGGCAGTCCCCAGGACCTGGCCTGGGTGTGTGGTAGACGGTGGGCCTCTCTGAGGCAGGGGACTGGGCGAAGGAGCCAGGAGTGAGTGCTGATGGTCCAGGGACATCCGAATGCCTGAGGCCACATTGGGAGCTCAGGATGTGTCTTTAGCGACAGTGTCTGTTTGGTGGTGGAAGACACCAGAATGGATGAGGTCTCCTGTGGAGAGGGCAGGCGCCAGGTCCCAGGCAGAGACCGACCTTCCAGGGTTTTGGACAGGGTGGACAGTGGAGCCGTCCCAGTGATGGGAAACCTGTCAGGGATGTCAGGAGGTTGTAAAGGTTTGGGATGTCACGAGGCAAGGGGCCTTAGGTCGTCCTGAGAGAGACGTCCAGGGGACGGCTGGATACGGACACAGGGCTGGAGCACAGGGGCGCTCTGGCCTGGGGCACAGCGTTAGTTGTCTGTTGTCGGACCCTAGAGCAGTGTTGCTCAGAGCGTGGTCCACGGCTGGACCACCAGCATCCGCATTGTTTGAGACGCCGGTTAACATCAGATTCCCGGGCCCTGTCCCAGGAGAGAGGTTGCAATCTGGTGGCCTGTGGGCCACTCTACAGATGAGTTTTGTTTGGCCTTCCCTGTGTTAGCATACGTGGCATTTTCTTCGTAACGAGTTAGTTGTGAAAATCAGGATGATTCTCTCTGTCTCTCACACACACACACACACACACACACACACACACACAATGTGCAGTCTTGGCTTCTCTTGACAAGTCAGAAGATCTGGCACCCCTGGGCCCGCCCTTCTGCCTAGCAAACAACGGGCTGGAGCTGCCCCTTTCCATGGGGCGTGTGCTCTCTGGTTCGCCACAGTCCCCACCACTCCCTCTTGACTCCCCCACCACAAGGCAGGAGGCTGTTGCCTTTGGCACGGGGCTTGCACTGTGGTTGTTCCTGGGGTAGCATTCGGAGACAGTGAAATCTTTCTTGTACCCATGTCTCTACCAAAAGTGGCAAAACGAAAGAGAGAACGAGAGGGCCACGTGTTTCGAGAGAAATGGGAGCGAGCCTATTTCTTTGTGGAGGTGAAGAGCATGCCTACGTGCTTAATATGCAAAAAAATCGTGTCTGTGTTGAAAGAATACAACCTGAGGCGTCACTATGAATCCAAGCACAGTAAGAGCTTCGACCAGTACACAGAGCAGACGCGAGACGCGATACTGAATGAACTGAAAAAGGGCCTCAAGTGTCAGTAGGGCTGGTTTTGGGAAGCGGACAGGGGCAGCGACACAGCTGCCACGCACGGTCCCGGAATCACGTGAAAAGAGTCACCCGGGCATTCCAACCTACTGATGGCGAGTTTATAAGGGAGCCGAAATGCCGTCCCCCCCGAACAGAAACGCACGTCTGTTAGGTCCATCCTTGAAGTCTAGCAGGCATCCGCGTCGCACGGGGAGGTGAGGAGAAATCTGAAGACTGACAAGTCCAGTTGCTTGAACGAGTCGTGGCCTTTTCTATCGCTGCTCATGAACTATTACCACCCAGTTAGCTTTATTTATTTGTGGTGTGGAGAATCTTGACATGACCGAAGAAATCTGTGACACGGTGCCAAGGCGGGCCAGCACTGGGAAGTGACTTGTTTTCTGTGTGTTGAGAGAAATGCACAGTTTCACGGAGACTGGTCAGAACGCCTAAGCACAGCTACAGACCATGGTGGTGATCAAGTGATCACTGGGGACGCAAGGGGGACGCCGGGATCCGAGGTGGCAACGTTGGACTCAATGTCAAGTCATTGCATCAATCACCAGGCATTGACCTTGCGAAGAAAGTCCGTGGAACACACAACATGCCGGTCCGTGACAGGCTCCTGTACCATAACCACGGGCAGGCTGGTGATGATCTTGACCTGATGTGTTTTATAGAAGCTCTGGGACCTGGTCATCACAGGACGTGTGGAAGCAGTCTGAACTGTTGCAATCCATCAACTTGGTTCATTTCAGTAGAGGCAGAAGCCACGTCTTGGTTCCCCTGAGAAGGTCGGTCAGAGACTTTTGGTCGAGGCTCCAACCCTTCTGAACACTCACTCTTCTCCGCAAGGACGTTCACAAACAGCTACTTGAATGTATGATCGTGTTCACCCAGTCCTGGCAGAAGTGAGGGAGCCGTTGGCAGGGAATATCCTGACTCCCTTTTTTTGGCTGCAGTTGGTTTCCAGAAACGAAAGACATGGCCCAGACCACATTCACCCAGTTTGTGGGGTTAAAGACCAAATTCCCCCAAAGGCTCCCTGCACCCAGACTTGATGAAAACGAACTAACACTGTCCAGTTTGCCTTTGTTGGTTAATGTTGATCGTGTGAATGCAGACTGCAAATAGTAGTTATTGAACTACAGGGCAATAGGCTGCTGGTTCTGATGTGGGTTCCATCGGAGGATGACAGCCCTACACCGCTCTCCAGCAGTTGTCCCAAATCTCGGTGTTTGGAAGCGCCTACGCTCGTGAACAGCGGTTTTCCATTGCAAAACTGAATCAAGTTCACTACCGCTCCCAGCTTCGGGAGTCAAGGTTGAATTCTCAACCACCCATCCCACCGTGACATCCAAGGCCTGAGGTTGACATCTGGGGGCGGCAGGGATGAGGTCCGCCTCCCGGCTGCAAGTCCAGGGAGCAGAAGAATTATGAAAGAGAAAAGCAGTTTTAGTAATTAAATATTTCTATTTTTCAATTTGTATTTTTTCAATTTTGGATTTGAAATATAAACTCCAGTATCATACATGTTTGTATTATGTTCCATGCATTCACCAGAGTTCAGTAAAGATTCCATTTGATTATATTTCTGGCCGTCGACTTTTCTTATACCTGGCAAGTTCACTCATTTATGTGGCCCACCTGGCTCCTGCAGGCATTTGAGTTTACGATCCCTGCCCTAGAACCATCTAGAACCGTCTAGAACTGCTGAAGCGAATCCACCCAGGGGAGGGAGGGAGGCTGGGTGTCGGCATTCGGAACAAGCTTCCTCGGTGATTCTGACGCAGACGAGAGATGGAGCAGGAGGCCCCAGTGGCCTTCGAAGGAGGGAAAAGCGGGTGAGGTTTCCCAGGCAGCGTGCGTAGCAGGGGTCTTCGAAAACTCAGATGGCTCCAGGGACCAGGCAGGTGATGGAAATGTGTGACGCGGACGGGTGTAAGACGACAGGGATTGATGGGGACTGTGGCGAACTTGGGGAGTGCTTGCCCTGCCTAATGGCATTCAAATTAAAACCAAAAAACACTGTGAGGACCAAACAAAATCCGCTGGTGGGTCTCATGAGGCCGCCGGGCTGCCATTTTGCGACCTCTGGAAGAAGAAGACGCGAGGACAAGGCCAGAGGCCAGAGAAGGACCCAGGTGTGAGGGTTGGGCGGGGGGCCGGGAGACAGGAGGAGCAGGCAGGTGTGTTCAGGAAGCCGAGTGTTTTTGAAGAGAGAGTTAGCGACTGTGTCAAGAGCTGCTCAAAGGGAAGAAGACTAGTGGGGAGCAGCCTGTGCCGTTCCCACCAGGGCAGACATAGCCCTGCGGGGAAAGAGGCTGGAGTCCGTCCGGGACAAATTGATCAAACAAAGAAATGTTTCCAGTCACTGGTTTGGCCGTTGCAGGCCAGTGAGGCCCGCTTGACCTCAGCACCCAATTAGAGGAACCAAAGGGACGGTCGCGGTCTCATCACATGTACATATCATCTACAAGATGAGGCAGAAGAAAGCCCTCTGTTATGGGCGTGTCTGGAGAGAGGAGGTCTAGACGTGGAGAACTCACCTCCACATTCACAGCCCAGGTGTAGAGGATGGCAGTAGCGTTCAACGTGCCTGTGAGAACCAGCCAACGCCCAGAGAGCAAATCTTTTTGGAAGGTTTATCTCTGAGCACGAAGTACAGTTAAAGCCGCTGAAGTGGAGAAGAAATGGTGCAAATCTTAGAACATCCGGGTTTAGACTCGAGCTCTTGTGCCAATGAGCTGTGTGGCTTTTGGCAGGTCCCCACGCCTCTCTGAGCCTCAGTCTCAGAGCCGCACGGCAAGTAGTGACTTCCTCGTAGGATTGAGAACCTGGCGAGCTCTCAGCACAGCCCTCCCCGCAGGAGAGCTGCTGTTAGCCATGCTTGTTGTCCCTGGTCAGAACATACTCCTCGAGGGCAAAACTGCTTCTAAAAGTGCGTGGTAGCTTGTCAGAACCACCAGGGCATCCATGAAGGTTGTAAGTGGGTAAGTGAGTGGTTGGAAACATTTCAGTTTTGACCAATTTGCTTTTGGACCATGCATTTAGAGCTGGAAGTAAGGCTGGGAATTGATGAGAATTCTTCCACAGGAGTAGATCTGGCAAAAGTGGCAGAACATAATTGGGGGAAAAAAGAAGTTAGAACACCGACACATTAATGGTTGAAAGCCTGTCTTGAGTGAGAGCATGCCCACCTACCACCTCTGTAAAGAAAATTTATGAGAAAAACGACACTTTCTAAAAGAGGTATATGTGTCTCAAGGTACACAGAACTCACAAATATATATTTTCCTACCATCTTGGGTTTTTAAAATAATCTTAAAAATGTATTGCGATTACACAGGATTCCAGTTTCATAAAGATGAAAAACCACTGAAGTGTGTAGGATAAAAAGCGAAGTACCCTTTCACACCTTATTGTCCCCTCTCACCCCAAACACTGAGCAAACCACCATCCTCCCCAGGGGCAGATACTTCAGTTTGGTGTTTGGGTTTACATGCATGTGGTTGTAGACACATTTATAGCTTCTTAAATGTTTTATGTAAGAGATCAGTTTCTATATGTTGTTTATCTTGCTTTTTTTTGTTTGTTTTCACTTGAGTCATGACCATTTGTCCATATCATTCATTACATGAGGCTCTAGGTCCTGTTAATAAATGCTTTTCCTCATCCATTAAGTGAACACATTCCAGTCCCAGAAACCATCCAGTCTGCATAAACTACCTGTGACGTGTAACAAACCCCATCACTCAGTGGCTTGAAACAATAAGCGTTTATTGTCTCGCATTTGCTCTGGATCAGGAATCCAGGCCCAGCTTAGTTCGTGCCTCTGGCCCAAGGTCTCTCGAGGTTGCCATCTAGTGGGCCGAGGCTGCGGTCTCACCTGATGGCTCCACTTCCAAGCGGGGGAGGGCCCACTTCCAAGCTCACTCACACACCCGTTGACTGGATCTGGTTCCTCGCAGGTGCCTGGACACAGAGCCTCAGTTCCTTGCTTGCTCTTGGCTGGAGGTCTCCCTTCATTTCTTGTTATGTGGGCCTCTTCATAGGGACCCAAGATGGAACCCACAGTCTTTATGTAACTCAGTGGTGGAAGTGATCGCCTATCACTTTTGCCATATTCTGCTCATTACAACTATTGCTAGGTCCAGCCCACGCTGAGGCTGAGAGGATGCTACAGGGATTATAATACCAGGAGGTGGGGGTCATGGGGGCTGTCTTTGGATAGCTGTGTAGTTTTCCACTATTACCAAAAATGCTGCAGAGAATCAGCATATACATACATTTCCTCCCCGCCCCACCTGTGCAGATAGTCCTGTGTGATAACATTGCCAGCTGGAAAATTTCAAAATTGAGGACTATGCCAGTTTTATTTTTATTTATTTGGCTTTTTAAATATTGAACTTATTTTTTGCATAATAAAACCTTCTATGGTTCACACTTTTAGAGGCTCCAAAATCAACCCAATGGATGGTCTCTCCCAGCCCCTTCTGGAAATCAGTTACCAATTTTTTGTGTTCTTTCAGAGATCTGGACCAGCAGGTAGAAGCAAACAGAGAAATATATTCGTTTTTCTGGCTCTTCTATCCAGTGGCAGCCTGCTTTATGTTTTTATAAACAGCATTATTGAGGTATGATTGAGTTTGGATATATGCAAACACTTGTGAAAGCCTCACTGCAATCAAGGTAGTAGGCATCCGTCACCTCCAGAAGTGTCCTGTGTCCTTTGGGTTGTGTGTGTGTGTGTGTGTGTGTGTGTGTTGTAAGAATACTTATCTTGAGATTTATCCTCTTAAATTTAAGTGCACAGTAGATTATCAGTAATTATAGGCACTTTGTTCTTCAAAAGGTCTCTAGAACTTAATCGGCTTCATTCTGTAGATTACTTTTTTCTTCTGACAGTGTATCTTGCAGGTTATACCAGGGCAAAAAGCCCCCTGTCCCGTTTTTTGTTTTTTTTTTTTAATTTATTTTTTGGCTGCGCCCCACGGCATGTAGGATCTTTGTTCCCCAACCAGGGATTGAGCCAGTGCCCTCTGCACTGGAAGCACAGAAAAAAGGACCAGGAAAGTCCCTCTCTGTCCCTTCTTGTGGCTGCATAGTATTCCCCCGTGGAATGCCACCATTTCTCAGTCCCCTGTTGTTGGCCATGTAGAATGTTTCTGATCTTTTGGGTTGCCCATTTTATTTTATATTTATTTTTTAAATTTTTTTAGTGGGGTGTCCATTTTAAACTGCGACCAAACTGCCAGATTGCCCCCTCTGAAAAATATCTGGCATGTCCATGATTGCACCAACTCATTTCTCACCAGTTTACCAGTGCAGATCATACTGGGTAGCCTCTTCACAGCCATCTCAAGGCACCTTGGCTCCGAAGGCGAGGAGAAAGGCCTGTGGTCTTGGAGGTGGGTGAGGTCTGGGTTTTTCCAATCTGGGAGTGTTTGGAACAGTGCATGTTGAGGGGCAGGTGGTGGCTGAGAGGCAGATGTGAGAGGTGTCACAGTGATGATAATGGGAGTGTCCCAGCCCCTAGTTGATGGCCCTGGGTGGGCCTTGGGCAGGAGAGACAGAAAGTTGAGGTGTTCACTTCTAATGCCTCTCTTTTTTTCCACCAACTAGGGGACAAGGGTTTCTGCTGAGGTTAAGAACGAACCTGGGCTTGCAACCTCTCTCTGCCTCTCCTCAGCCTGTGACCTCAGGCTCTTGCCTCACAGTCCTTAGTTTCCCTATCTGTAGAATGGGATAATAAGATTGTCACCTGGTGACAGTGTAAAGGTTGGTGTGTAAGGGTTCAGTGAGCTCAGACAGGAAGTGCTTAGCAGTGGCTAAGACATTTATTATTATTGCTTTTCCAAGAATGATATATTTTTATTTATTTTTAATTTTTTGGCCACACCACACGGCATGCGGGATCTTAGTTCCCTGACCAGGATTCGAATCCACGCCCCCTGCAGTGGACGCGAGGAGTCTTAAGCACTGGACTGCCAGGGAAATTCCTCCAAGAATGATCTGTTTTTAAGTGAAATGATACAGACTCCCCCCAGCTCCAACACCCAGTCTGACCCATGCTAGTGCGCATGGCTGAGGACCAGCCAGATTATGGTTGGGAAGCTTGAGGAGGGTGGAGGAGGTTACACCAAACTCTAGGAGGTAGTCAAGGAACTCTATACAACACCAAACAGGAGGTCATAAATTTGCAGTTGTATTTGTTTGGGAAATATTGATTGGGTGCCTGATAGGGGTTAGGGCCGAGGCAGGGAAAAGGTGGGGGTGCGGCGCCTACCCTCCTGGAGTTGGCAGGAAGAAGCCACGGAACTCACCTTGCAGACCCCCTCCTCTCATATCTATCTGTAAGTTGAGGCTCTTGTAAGCCCACCTGGAAGGGCCCTTGTGAGCAATAAATGAGAACTTAGAGTTTCACGCTTAATGAAAAGGACATGCTATTATGGGTCATCCTTAAGAGGTACAACTAGAGGGAAGGACACGCCAGGTAGAGGGGACAGTGTAAATGAAGGCCTGGAGGCTACAGACTACAGAGCACGTGTGGTGAGTAGACAAATAGGGTTAAAGAGCCGTGTGTGTGTGTGTGTGTGTGTGTGTGTGTGTGTGTGTATGTGTGTGTGTGTGTGTGTGTGCGCGCGCGCGCGCGCAGATCAGACGGTTATGTTAACAGATCCCTACATCTCAATGGTTTAACGAAGGTTTAACCCCTCCCGCGCTGCCCCGCCATAACAGTCTGGGTCAGGCTGGTCCCTCTGGTGGCTCTTCTCTAACAGTGACTCAGGGGTGCTGCCGCTTCCTTCCAATAACCAAACCCTCCATTTTGCGATCCTCAGTCTCCAGCTCTGGGAAGGGCAGTAGAGCGAGGGCACCGGGAGCACACACTGGCTCGTATCCTCCTGGAACCGGAAGTGACGCTCGTGACGTCATGACGCTCATGCATAGGCTCCCACGGGTGAGAGCTCAGTCTTACCGACCTGCTGCAGGGGATGCTGGGGCAGGTGGTTCCTGGTGTGCCCCGGAAGGGGAAATGGGATGCTAAACACTCCCCACCACCTCTCTAGAGGTGTGGAGGGTGTTCTAGGGGTTGTACATTGAGACCGAGAGCCCTTTGTGCTGGGTTCTTGGGATATAGCTCTGAGTACGCTAGATGCGGTCTTCGTCCTTAAGAAGCTCCCAGTCTAATGTGGGAGACATAATTACAAATCACGATGAGAAAGTTTAAGACAGAATGTATAGCGCTCGAAGAGTGTGTATTAGGCAGATCTTTTTTTCTTTTCTTTTTTAAAGAACATTGTTTTCTAATTGCAAAAGCAAACAAAAGAGCAACTTCAAGGCAGAGATCACCTTACTCCCACTCTGTAGTATAAAGCGTTATTTGTCCATGTTGTCTTCGTGTCCTTGTCTACGTCACATGCACATCTCTGTGTACTCCCAGTTTGCCCTTTCAGTAAAAGCAATTAGATTGGTTAAACAGGATTATTTGAAAAGGACATTTCTATATCTGGATAGGCTAGGTTGTGCTGCAGTAACAGACAACCGCCAAATTGCAACGGCTTGAAATAGCAAAGGCGGATGTTCTCACTCGTGCTGCATGGAGTGTCAGCTTGGAGCCTGTACTGAGAGATCTTGAACATTGCCAAGAGAGCTCTGGTCACTCACCAGTAATTAAATGCTCCAGACTGAATTCACATGTCATTTTTGTCCATATCTCATTAGCCAGAATTAATCACATGGTCCCACTCAAGTGTAATGGGGTCAGGAAGTGCAGTCCTTTCAATTGCTGGGCAAATGGGAGTTAGATACGGCAAATAGCACTAATGACCACTTAAACACTTTAAATGTTTTATTTTCACCAAGAACATTTTAGAGAGACATTCATCTCTTCCTCTATGTAGAACCAAGACCTTTTCTATAAGCATCAGTCTCCCAGTTCTCATACATCCCATGCTTGTATAAACTGCACCCAAAAACCACAAAGTCATTTGTCATTTCCAGTTCTTTTTAAAAAGTGATTTGAGGGGCTTCCTAGGTGGCGCAGTGGTTAAGAATCCGCTTGACAACGCAGAGGTCACGGGTTCTATCCCAGCTCCAGGAAGATCCCACATGCCGCGGAGCAACTAAGTCCGTGGGCCTAAAAAATTAAAAAATAAAAAGTGATTTGAGAACCTGAATGGTGGACCTTCCTAGGTTTTTATGAGCTTTTCCATTTAATCATATACAGTTGCTTTGCTTGCAACTAATTTGCTTGCACCTAATGGCAGCATTTTTTTTTAACCAACTCATGTTTATTCTTTCCAATGCAGGCAACCTGCTTTGCATACAAACAGCTCTCTTGCATTAATATTTCATTCATTTGATGAGGTTAAGTTATTAACTTAAGCATAACTGGCGTAAACAGTTTTGGTAACAGAGAGCTACTCCTCAGAAAGTGTACAGCTTAACAGATGGGGGCAGAATTGCTTAGTCATAATAGTAGCTAGCTAGGCTGGGCAAGTTTTACAGGTAAAATGAACAGTGTCTTGCAAACTGGCAAACTGGGTAAGCTAGATGGTTTCAGAGAGCTGTGCTGTATGTAGTATTACTAATAGAATTTCCGCCTGCGTTTTCGTTTCACTTTCTGATGTGTTGCCATTTTTCTCATGCTGGAATGTATCCTGGCACGCCTTTTTCCATGCTTATATTGATACAGTCCTAGGAATTCATATCATCACATGTGTCCTGATGGGATCTGAAGGCTGGGAAGGCATCAGTTAGGTGGAGAATAGAAAGGGCACAGAAGATATCAGTCTGGAGACAGCAGCAGGGGTCACACCATGCAGGGCCTTAGAGGAAGAGTTTGTTTTTACTTCTAAGGGCATTGGGAAGCCATTGGAGTGTTTTGATTAATGGAATGAGAGTCAAGGGGGCAAGAGTTAGAAGGCTGTTATTCCAGGCAAGAGATCACAATGGCTTGGATCAATAAGAGTGATGAGAACTGAGGATTTAGGGAGATTAAGAAGAAGGAGGCTTCTGTCCCTGCCATTCTTTCTCCTTTCTACTGCCATCAGTGGGGTGTCCTGACAGTGTCAGGGCTCTGGAGGTAACTGTTGATATCTAACTTGCAGTCTGGGTCCAGTGAGCACTGACTCCCTATTTGGCCACAATCCAGGCCAGAATTGGGGCTCAGGTTGGGGCTCCAGTCAGCCCTGGGAAACCCTTGGGCAAGCAGCTTAGTGGGTTGGGCAAGCAAGGTTGAGAAATTTGACCAAACCTGCGGCTTCTCCAATTTCACGGGCCTCTCCTCTGTCTCACTAGCTGGTTGCCCCTCATAGATCTGACCTCTCAAGGGATGGACTGTCCCAGTCTCTGTCCATTCACACCTCCTCATGATCTCATTCATTCTCATCAATTCAAACACTGAAGCCTCCCGAAGTTATATCTCCAGACTCCCCTGTCTACATATCATGTAGAAACAGAAGTGAGTATTTCCATCTCCCCATTCCCTCACCCTGCTCCTCCCAGAGTCATTTCCCTTTCACGAAAGGACACCTCTGTATAGGCAAAAACCTTAGCATCTCTTCACCACTCTCTTTCACTCCCTGCACAAGTCCTGTGGGCTCCAGCTTCAAAATAAATTGTGAAAGTGACCACTTCCACTGTGGCCAGCCTTCCTGCTATCCAGCCCACCTGTGCCTCTCACCTGAATTAGTGCCATAGTCTGCTCTCTGCCCTCCTGCTCCACTGTCCCATATGATCTTATTTTTATTTTTAATTTTAAATTTTGGCTGCGTTGGGTCTTCGTTGCTGCATGTGGGCTTTCTCCAGTTGTGGTGAGCAGGGGCTACTCTTCATTGCGGTGCACGGGCTTCTCAGTGCAGTGGCTTCTCTTGTCACAAGTCACGGGTTCTAGGCATGCAGGCTTCAGTAGTTGTAGCGTGTGGGCTCAGTAGTTGTGTGTGCAGGCTCTGGGGTGCCTGGGCTTCAGTAGTTGTGGGTGCGGGCCCAGTTTTTGTGGCTTGCGGGCTCTAGAGCACAGGTTCAGTAGTTGTGCATGGGCTTAGTTGTTCCGCAGCATGTGGGATCTTCCCAGACCAGGGATCAAATCCGTGTCCCCTGCATCAGCAGGCGGATTCTTAACCACTGCACCACCAGGGAAGTCCCTTCCCCTACGATCTTATATTCAACACAGCAGCCAGAGGGATTCTTAAAAAGAGATGTTAATATTTCAAATATTATTTTTCAGTAGGCAACATTTGCATATGGTAAGAATTCCAAATAGTCTAAAAGAATAAACTGAATCTCCTTACACCCCTGTGACCCCTTCCCCACTCCATCTGCTGCCTTCTCTCCTCACAGGTGACTCTGGGTCCCGGCTTCTTCTGTAGAGACATTGTGTGCGTGACTGTGCATTCTGTGTATGGTTTGTTTAAAATGTAAATGCAACTACGTACCTTCCTTGGTAAAAACCATTTGGTGGTTCCCCAGAAAAGTGAGAGTAAAATCCAAATTCCATCCCAAAGCTACAGGATCCTGCGTGTGGCACCTGGCCACTCCCCCACTTCCACAGCTCTCCTCCACCCTTACTCTGCTCCAGCCATACCTGCCCCCCCTTGTTTTCCTTCCACTCTCAGGAATTGTGCCCTGGCTGTTCTCTCATCTTAGCACACTCTTCCTGCCTATGTGGAGTTGCAGGCTGCCTAAAGCTCACTTTCCTGACTTCACATGGTCACCATCCCACCCTCCCTGTGCCTTTGCTCTATTTATAACACATCACAAATTGCAATTATTTATTTTCTCCAGTGGACCTGGTCTGTTTGGTCACCACAGTATACTCGTTGCCCAGCACAGAACTAGAAATGGTACTAATGATGATTTTGAAAGGAGAAAAAGAAACTACCATTTAGGTCGTTACTGGTCCTTTATTAACTGATTTGATCCTCATAATCATTTTAGGGTTAGCTATTTCCACATTTAAGAAACAAGGAAAGTGAAGCAAGAAATCTTACACAACTACTAGTAAGTGAATACGCAGTCCTTTAATCGTTGGGTGAATGAGCAAATCAGTGAATGGCCCTGAGACGCGGGTAGCAAGGAGATGCAGAGGGAGGTGGGTGGAGCCTAGGGTGCGGGGGCCAATGGGCACGCAGCTGTGACTGGCGGCGTCTCGTGGGACCTCTGGCTCCGCCCAGGCCGCGCGGGGGCCGCTGGGAGTTGTGGTCCCCTGCCCGCCTAGCCACGTCACCGCCTTCAAACCCTAAGCCCTCTCCTTAGGTCTGGTACGATCCGTATTACCGAACTTTTGGTTCCCTTGCCCTTAGGCCTATTATTCCTTCTCCCCCTTTTCCTGACGTGTCTCGATGTAGTCTCCCGGTTCCGCGGGTCTGCATCTGGGTACGGTCTCACGGTATGCCAGCCCCCCGCGCAGAGCCCAACTTGGTATCATCCTCTACGTTCATCTCCCCCCGTCGTCCTTCGATATGGTCTTTCCAGCCACGCCCCCCGAGGTGGTTTCTCTCACGTCGTCTCAGCTCCTCCCCTCCGTGCTCGAGCGGCCCATAATATCTTCCAATTGCCGTATTCACCGTCCCACACACCCTTTTCCCGGGGCTCCCCCAGCCCTATTTTGGTACACCCCGGCCACGCCCCCTCACGGACGCTGTTGGTACGCGCCGCGCTCCCCTGCTCGCCGCAGTGGTTTGGCCGCGGCGACCCCTCTCCGGCCGCGGGTGCCCCGCGCTTGGTACAGCCCAGCCCGGCTCCCCCCGAAGCCGCGCGCCCGTGCCCCTCAGTCGGTGGAGCCTGCAGCCCCCCGTGCTGCCCGTGACAGCCCCCAGCCCACTCGGCCAGCGCCCGCCATGGTCCGTCCGCGCCGCGCCCCGCACCGCTCCGGCGCTGGGGGCCCCCTCGGGGGTCGCGGCCGCCCCCTGCGGCCCCTCACGGTGCGCGCCGCCCGCTCGCGCTCCTGGCCGGCCAGCCCCCGGGGCCCGCAGCCGCCGCGGATCCGGGCTCGCTCGGCCCCTCCCATGGTGAGCCCCCCGCCCTTTTTCCAGAGCTTTCCACGGCCCCGCCCCCGCCGGCCCCTCCCCCGGCCTGGCGTCTTTGTCCGCGCGCCCCCCCCCCCCATCGGGGGTCTCTCCAGTGACCCGAAGGGGGGGGGGTCCCTCCTGGGGCCTGCTTCCCCCGTGAAACCCCCCGGGTGGTACGCTCCGGGCTCTCCCCTTTGTTTCGCGTTCGGGATGGGGTGGCGGGGGTGGGGTACGGGGGCGGGAAGGGCTCAAATTACTGCTGACTCCGCGGCCCGATTTGAACGCGGGGTGGGGGGCTGGCGGCCGGCCGGCGTGCGCTGTTTTTCCGATTGGAAAGTTGCTCTTTTCGGGCAGAATATCTGGAAGTAGGGGGAGGGGGCTGGGGAGACGGCGGCGGGAGGGCCCCGCGAATCGCGCTCGCGCGCCCAGGTGTTGCCCCCGGGGGTGTCTGCACGGCGGCCGTGGCGGGTGCCCCCAGGGTTTATTTGCACGCTTGCCCAGGTGTAGGATACCCCTACGGGTCGCAGGAAGTCCAGATCTTAAACATAAACATCCAGGTTTGCAGGTATGCTAAGTTACACACACTTTCCCAGGCCTAAAACGTGCACATACATTTCAGAAACCTCCGTAAGGTGTTTCTGAAGTGGTAAATCTACACATCCTGACGTTCACGTACAGCCAGACCGTGACACGCTTGTCCCGATGCGCGTTTTACTTTCAGTTGGCGCTGAAGCTTACTTGTTAAATACCTTGCCTCAGTGTTGTGTATGGCGGGGAGTTGTGGCAGCACCACGCAAATCTTAAACAGGTTTTCTCGGATCTTATACTCAGGTACCCGAACTCTGAACACCTCCCTAAACTTAAACATCAGCCTTCACTCCATTGCCTTCCCCAGTCCTTAGCGTTCACGTCTGCTTATTCAGAGGCGCCTTCTGGGTCTTTAAACGTGCATCTTAAAGCTTTCATCCTCCTTCCAAATACTAAATAGGCTTCTTTTTCAGTGAACAACGAAACACACATGGGAGGCACAGCCAGATAGTACACACACTTGCCCAGATGTGAAATTTTCTTTAGGATTGCACTTAGGTCTCGTCCTCCTCCTTGACACACATCCTGCTTTTGGGGAGACCTGATGTTAAGCATAAGCTTAAACTTATTTTTACACCCCACATTAAAACGTGGTCAACCTGGTTTCCAAACAGAGTTTAAACAGGTGTTCCTGGTGCTCACATTAACTGGGTTCTTAAGTGTTTTCACTTGGAGCCCAAAGACACCTCCAGGTGTGCGATTTAACTACATTTTCTCATGTTATGGGTTCTGGCCGTGCTGCCTACACACCCAGGGCTACAACAGGCATTTTCCAACTAACACACTCCAACTGGGAACACACATCATCCCATTCTTGCAAAGGATGCTCTCAGGTTTTCTTCCTGATGTCATACGATTGCCGGAATCCCAGAACCGCCTGCCCAGATGGAGAGCATGCTTGCTCAGGTTTTGTTTGTTTGTTTGTTTTGGATTTTTCCTTTTCAAGTCCCTACAAAATACAATTTTTCTTGCCTGTCCTTATTCTGGGGCAGAAGACACGTGTGTGCTTTATAGGAAATTTGGAAAACACTCATTAGTAATAAGATGAAAAGTAACAATCGCTGTCTTTTTTTGCTGCCTGGAGGCACCTACTGGTGAGGTTTTTGTGGGTATTCTGCTGCCAGGCTGTTCGGAAGCCTTCCCTTGTTTGCTTTGAGATGTTTTTAGTTTGTTTAAAAAAAAAAAGATCACTGGACAGTCCCTGTAAGTAAAATATGTAGCTTTCCATGGTTTTATTGCTGGAATGTTCTCCTGGTGTTTTGCAGATGCTCTCAAGACATGTCTGAGAGACTCTTTCAGGTATTGTTAGGTTCTCTGTTATAGAAGTCTCCCCACTTTCCTGGAGGGTTCTGTCTGTGTGTGCTTCTGGTTCCTCCCCGCCTGCCCCGGGGGTCAACCTGATGTGGCTGCAGGGCGGGCGGGCGACCGCCTGTAGAGGTTGGCGGGAGCTGGAGGGGAGAGTCTGGATTTTCTCTTGGGGCCTGGGGGAGTCTTGGAAGGGTTTTGAGCATGGGTGGGATGGGCAAACCGGTGTGCCAGACAGATGGACAGAACCCAGGCTGACTTGTGCATTGTGAGGTCACTTCAAGGAGGCTGTGGACCCCAAGAGTTGCTTCTGAGTTGTCTCAGTAGAGGGACCAAAAATTGATCAGCTGGGGAGGATGCGTGGGGAGCACCTCCTGAAGAGTGGGGATGGCCCGCGAGGGCACAGCTGGAGCAAGGGCTGGAAGGGGAAGCAACTGGTGGCTTTCAGGGACCCTGCGCGGGCCAGTGCTGAGGTGACAAGTATGCTTGGGATGGGGAAGGGTCCTGGGGTGGCCGTAGGGGCTCAGCCACTTGGGGTCTCGATCCTGGGAGAAAGGGTTTGGAGATGGCCCTGGGGGTTTCGCAGCAGGAGATTGGGGTCTGAACGTTGGAATGTCCTTTCTGGGGTATGTGGGGGACAGCTCCCCTGGTGGGCCCCCAGCCTCAGTTTCCCTACCTCCTCTGCCACAGCAAGGTGCTCGGGTCTTCGGGGCCCTGGGTCCCATCGGGCCCTCCTCGCCCGGGCTCGCCCTCGGGGGCCTGGCCGTGGGCGAGCACCGGCTCGGCAACAAGCTGCTGGCCTGGAGCGGTGTCCTCGAGTGGCAGGAGGTGAGCGGCCGCGGCACGTTCCCCTGTGAGTCTGCGGGGGGCTGGGGGCTGACCCCAGGGGTCCCTACAGTGGGGGGCGGGCCTGGGCGCCTGGGCCGTGTCTGGTGACCCCTCTGCTCCCGCCGCAGAAGCGCAGACCCTACTCGGACTCCACCGCGAAGCTGAAGCGGGCCCTGCCCTGCCAGGCCTACGTGAACCAGGGCGAGAACCTGTGAGTGGCGGGCTGGGGGTGCGCGCGGGCGGCGGGGCGCTCCCCTGACCCTCTCCTCCGCGCAGGGAGACCGAGCAGTGGCCGCAGAAGCTGATCATGCAGCTCATCCCGCAGCAGCTGCTGGTGAGGCCCCACCCGCCCCACCCGCCCCGACCCCCGGGCACCCGCCCGGCCCTGACCCGGCTGTCCCCGACCCGGCTGTCCCCTTGTTGCCTCCAGACCACCCTGGGCCCCCTGTTCCGCAACTCCCAGCTGGCGCAGTTCCACTTCACCAACAGAGACTGTGACTCCCTCAAGGGGCTCTGCCGCGTCATGGGCAACGGCTTCGTGAGTGGCGCTGGGGGGCAGACGGGGCGGGGAGGAGGGGCCCCTCTGAAGCACCGCTGTGACCAAGTGCAGCAGGAGGCAGGACTCTGCCGGGACAGCCCGAGGCAGGTGACAGGGTCCCCGGCAGCCTCTCCTGGGGGTGGCCCTGTCCTTGTCTGTGTGAACCAGGATCTCAGAGCTGCTCGGGAGAGCAGAGGAACCCAGCCTGCCTCCTGGCCAAGCTGGAGATGCCTCCCTCCCCAGCAAAGGGAGGGGCCTGGGCCAGCTCTCCTGGGACCCAGGAGCTTGTTGGGGCCACAGCACGTGGCAGGGACCTGGCAAGACGGGGTGACCGAGGGAAAGAGAGAGCCAGGAGTGGGGCACAGTCTGCTGGGACTCATTTTCCTCACCTGTGGTCCTCGGAGCCACTGGCGGGGGAGTGAGTCTGTGTAAAGCACTTGAGGCGGTGATCTGAGGGGTTCAGACACAGGACGCAGTTAGCATGGTCCCTGCGAGCCCCTGAGGTCTGGGCGTTTCAGCAGCAGCTCCCACCCCACGGGGCTCTGGCGGTGGGATGGGCAGGTGCTGGGGAGGAGTTGGGCTGAGGTGGGAGTAGGTCTTCTGCCTGGAGGACTCAGCTCTGGGGTTCTTTCTGGTCCCTGGTGCCCTTTGGGACAGCCCACTCTCCACCTCCTGGCTGCTGCCTCCAGGGGGCGCTGTGTGCCGCCATCCCCGATGACTGGGCGGATCCCCTTTTCCTCTGGGTTGACTGGTGTGGGGTCTCTTGCCTGCCTGGTCACCCCTTCATTCAGCAGCGTTTGCTGAAGGCCTGCTCTGTGCCCAGGGCCCTAGTGCCCCAGGGAAGGTGGACACAACGCTCTCCATTTCCTGTCCAGTTACGCTCTGGGTCTGACTAGTAGCTCTGGGAGGGCCAACCCCACATGGGTCCAGGAAGGCCAGGGATGGGGTCCCTGAGCACGGGCTTGAGCCAAGGGCTGAGAAAGCACATGCTCCTGTTGGGACTCCTGGATGAGGACGTCTGTGGGGCTCAGGTTTCCCTCAGTCCCACCAAGGAGGCACTAGCATCTCATGTAAGGAGCGTTTGTGTGGCACTTTGTGCGCTGTTGTGCCATTTTACAGATGGGGAAACTGAGGCCCAGAGGTGACTTGCCTTAGGTCACACAGCTAGGAGGTAGCACAGCTGGGTTCTGCATCTGTGTTCTTAACGCCCAGGCCAGGTGGCCTCCGTCAGCTGGGCCCAGGCCTCCCTGGCCCAGGCAGCAAACTCCGCGGGACAGGGCTGGCCTCAGGGAACGTGAGCAGGAGGTGGCGCCTTCTTAGGCCCCTCGCCCCGCATGTGGGGCCCCAGCCCTGGCCCCAGATTCATGGGGGGACACTGAGGTACACAGTCACAGGCTCCCAGAACAGTGCATTTGGCTACACGCCCCTCACGAAGGCCCTGGTGTTAATTTTGGGGATTTGTGTCGCGCGGTGACCATTGTGCCCCCCCCCCCAGGCGGGCTGCATGCTCTTCCCGCACATCTCCCCCTGCGAGGTGCGCGTGCTCATGCTCCTGTACTCGTCCAAGAAGAGGATCTTCATGGGCCTCATCCCCTACGACCAGAGCGGCTTCGTCAACGCCATCCGGCAGGTCATCACCACCCGCAAACAGGTGTGCCCTCAGGCCCGGCCACTGCCTGTGTCTGAGGCTTTGAAGGGTGAGGGGGTTGAGGGGTTTGATACAGTGGTTCCCAGCAGGAGGGGCGCCCGTGGGGAGCAGGGAGGCGGGTGGGCACGCAGGCACACTCGTGGTGGGAGGGGGACCGCGTGTCCTGGCTCGCAACTTACCAGCTATTCAGAGCATCCCCTTCACCAGGAAGTGTCCCAGTTTGTGCGAGTTATGTAGCTGCCTGGTTCTTAGAGGCAGACCCTGTGTGCCTTGTGCCCCAGGCAAGGGCTGGGGTGTGGCCCGGGGTGGGGGGGGGCGGCTGTGGGGGGCAGGGCCAGCTCTGGGGCTCTTGACCTGTGGCGGACTGGAGGTGCAGAAGCCAGGCTGGAGGCTGAGCCCGGGCCGGACCCTGGGGGCAGCGGGTAGACACACTTGGGACTGATGGGCGGGGGTTGGGGAGGGGTCTGGGGTAGCCTCCAGGTTTCCCAGAAGCCTGTTCTGGGGAACTCCTGGGGGCACCAGCCCACCTGCCTGCTCCTGTAGGCAGTGGGCCCCGGTGGTGTAGTGGGCCCTGTCCAGGTCGTCAACAACAAGTTCCTGGCCTGGAGTGGCGTCATGGAGTGGCAGGAGGTGAGCCCGGGGTGGGCCCTGGTGACCTCGGGACCGGCGCGTCCTTGCTGACGTGGGGTCCCTCCCACTCCTGATGTCTCCCCTCTTCTCCCCAAAAGCCCAGGCCTGAGCCCAACGGTCGGTCTAAGAGGTGGCTGCCGTCACACATCTACGTGAACCAAGGCGAGATCCTGTGAGTGGCGGGCAGGGGGCGGGGGCGGGGGCTTGGTGAGACCCGGCCTCCTGACCCTCGTCCTCGCCTCTCCGCAGGAGGACCGAGCAGTGGCCGCGGAAGCTGTACATGCAGCTCATCCCGCAGCAGCTGCTGGTGAGTGGGGGTGGGGCTCTGCTTGCCTTGACCTCGGGGCCATGGGGGAGGCTAGGCCGCTTCCCGGAGGAGGGGACCCTTGAGTCGCCAACTGGAGGAGGAGAGCATGTGCAGAGGTCCTGTGGCTGGAGGCTGCTTGTCCAGCAAGTGGAGGTAGACAGGGCGGTGGTTCGGGTCCTGCAGGCCTGGTGTTTGAGGGCTCACGGGTCTGAGGCTTTAAGCTGGGATGAGGGGCTCAGACGTGGGGCCTCACGGAGCCGCCCCTGGGCCTCCCCGCAGACCACCCTGGTGCCGCTCTTCCGGAACTCCCGCCTGGTGCAGTTCCACTTCACGAAGGACCTGGAGACGCTGAAGAGCCTGTGCCGGATCATGGACAACGGCTTTGTGAGTGGTGTGGCGGGGCCGTGGGCCGGGCTCATGGTGGGACAGACAGAGCCAGAGCCGCTCAGTGTTTAAACACTGAAACAAGGTTAAGAGTGAAGGTTCCCCCAGAACTGGCTGAGCGTGACGGTGGCCGTGGGGAAGGCGTGTTTGCTCCGTGCCAGGACACTGGCTCCCCTGGGCTCTGGACTGTCCTGACCCCATTTTACAGGTGGGGAAACTGAGGCTTGGAGCCTGTGTCCGCAAGTGTTGGGCGGGGACTTGAACCAGGTCTGATTCGGGTCTTTGGGCCTGTCCGCCGCTGCTCTGTCTGGGTTTACTCAGCCGAGGGGGTGACATCACCCCCGGCACTGACTTCGTGCTCCCAGGTCCTCACCTGCCACCGTCCTCCTGCTCCCTTCCCTGGGGACAGGGTGGCAAACCTGAGGTTCCCAAAGGCCCTCACCAGGCAGGGCCATCTGTTTGCCTCCAGCCCGAGCTCTGAAAGCCCCCAGTGCTCAGCTCCTGGTGGGTCTCAGCCAGTCCTCTCCTGTCTCCAGGCTTCAGTCTCTCCATCTGTGAAGTGAGGAGGTCGGGCTCCCGTGCTCCTGAATGTGCAGCCATCTGTGTCCGCTTAGAGGGTGTTTGCTGTCCTGGCTCACAGCTGGCCCTGAGTTAGCTGACAGTTTCCCTTTAAGTCACCTGAAGTCGTCACAGCCTTGCCATCATGCGCTTCAGGGGCGGGTTGTGTATTTCTTTTGCGTTAAAGAAGAGCTTAAAAGCACAGAGTCCCCTCAGGGAGGCCTGTGAGGGTTTGAGTACCACTGCCGGCCCCCTCTCGGCCCCTTTGGGCTCCCATTAGGCTGTCTGCTCAGGTGGGTGTTGAGGGGCTTCCTCCTGGACGCCTGTCACCCCTGTGCCCTGCGGTGGCACGCGGCTGAGGGCAGGCACAGCCCCTTCTGGCTCTGGGGGCCCACGAGTCCTCGAGCTCTCAGCCTGGGTTTGCTCACCTGTGAGACGGGAATGGTGACCCCTGGGCCCTGGAGAGCGAGCATCTGGTGAAATGGATCAGGGAGCGCTGGGTGCTGAGATGCTGGGCTACATCCCAAGCTGCGGTGACGGCGGCATTGCTGTGGGTTAGCTCTGCTTGGTCTCCCTACCCTCGGCTGTCTCTGGGGGTCGCAGAGTGGACGGAGCCCTAGGGCCAGCTTGGCGCCTGGTGTTTCTTTCCCAGTGGGGCCCTGGTCACAGGGCTGGTCCTGGGTACTGGTACTGACCCGGCCAGCACTGGGGCCGCCGTCTTGCCCGAACTTGTGGAGCAGCGTCCTGGGCTCAGCTGTAGAGCCTGTTGGTCCCTGGGCAGGCGTCTCTGGCTTCTGTCTGCTGTCCCCACGTGGGTGTGGCGACAGGGCTAGAGGATGGCCCGGCGTGCTGTGAGGTGCTGGCTCCATCAGGGACGCCGAGCCAGGTGCCTTGCGCCCGTATCTCCGTGGGGCGGGGCGGAGCGTCTGCGCTGAGGGCCGTCCGAACTCCGCTCTGCCCCGCAGGCCGGCTGCGTGCACTTTTCCTACAAGGCCTCGTGCGAGGTGCGCGTGCTCATGCTCCTGTACTCCTCGGAGAAGAAGATCTTCATCGGCCTCATCCCCCATGACCAGAGCAACTTCGTCAACGGCATCCGGCGCGTCATCGCCAACCAGCAGCAGGTCCTGCAGCGGAACCTGGAGCAGGAGCAGCAGCAGCGAGGGGTGAGGCGGCCCAGTGCCCGCCCCCTCCGCGCCCGCCCCCCGCGCCCGCTCCCCGCCCCCGGCTGACTCCTCCCTGGTTTCCTTCCCCACAGATGGGGGGGTAGTGGCCACCCCCCCGGGCTGGGCCTCTCCAGGAGTCACAGACGAGGCCCCCGCCAAGACTGGTGAGTGGCAGCTGGGCTGAGGCCGGGCTGGACCCTCAGAAGTGCCTGGGGTTCGGGAAGTAGTGTGACCCTGGCCTTGAGAAGACCGGAGCAGGGAGAGGCACGCCAGTGGCCCAGGTCTCCCGGGAAACTCCGGCCTCCCAAACCCCTCCCCCAGGAGGCGACGGGAGTCTGGGACGGGGGAGGGTCTTCTCATCCCCAGGGCCCTGGAGCCTCCTGGGTCTGTGCAGCAGGGTGTGGGGGGCCCAGGGCCTGCTGGGAGCCCCTGTCCAGTCTGTCCCACTGTACCCCCTACCCCCAGGTCAGATGCTTCTGAGCAGGGGCCCCTGGGGACTGCAACTGCCCAGCGAGATGGAGGACAGCGTCCTGAGATGTCTCCAAGGACGGTCCCCACCCCTGTACGTTTCCCGAATAAAGTCTTTTAAAAACTCTCTGGCCCCCGCACTCTGTCCAGACACCCTGGCTCGGGAGAGGCCGGGCCCCTTCCACAGTCGTCACCCGAGGGCCGTCCCCAGGGGCTGGTGGCTGGGCCCACCCCCAAGTGTGAGCACAGCTGGGGCCTGGGAGCGTGCATTCCGAACGTCTGCAGGCGAGGTCACCTCTGCGGTCGCTGTTACCTGAGCCGGGAGGGGGCGCTGCCGGGCCGGGGCGGTGCTCGCTGCGCCGTCTTCCAGGATCTTTCTGCAGAGGCCAGCTGCTGCCGGGGTCCAGTCTCTGACTCCCCGCGTTGCCAGGCCGCCCTCCTTCCCCTGTGGGTTCCACAGGCCCCACTCGGCTGGAAGCAGACACAAGGCCGCGCCAGGCCGCTTCCAGCCTCCCGCCCCTGGCCGTGCGCCGCAGGCCTGGCGGGGCTCCCAGGCGCCCCTCGCCGCTGCAGGTCCAGGCCGCAGCCCCGGGGTTCAAGTCCAGCGTGCAGGGCGTCGGCCTCCTCTCGGAAGCTGAGCTCTGGCTCCCGGCCTCGGGTCGCGCCTTGCCAAACTCTGGGCCGGGTCTGCCGCGGCAGCCACAGACCGCTGTCCGCAAGGTGGGCTGAGTGCTTAGCTAGAGACCAGGTTCCCACCCGTGCCTTCCTGGGAGACCCGGCCTGTGGGGGGTCTCCCAGGAAGGGTGGACCACCCTTCCTCCCCGCAAAATGCTGGTCAGGCATTTAGAAAAATAGCGTTTATTATGGGATGGGCAGCGGGGCAGGGGGCGGGCGGAGGCTTAGCCCTCTGAGAACTGGCGGTACAGCCGCTCGAGCTGCGGCGCCACGTGCAGCCGGAACGGGATCTCCAGCACCGCCGTGAAGCCTTCGGCCAGCGTGGGGGCCTCGAACTGCTTCCTGGCGGCAGAGGGTGATGGGTGGAGGCGAAGCCCGACCTAGGGGCTCCACCTGGTGACCCCCCCCCCCCGCGGTGCCTACCTGTAGCCGTAAATGACAATGTCGGACACAGGGATGTGAGAGGGGTCCGTCATCTCCCGGAACTGCGGGGGGTGGCGGTCAGGCTGGTCAGGCTGGGGAGGGGGGACGGGGGGACGTAGTGGGGCTGGGGGGGGGGGGGGGCACAGGCCGGCTCACCCGGTTGTTGTGGCGTGCCTGCTCCAGGGTGGCATTGAAGAGGAAGCAGCGGCAGGGAACACCTGCATCCCGGGCACACTTAATGTACCTGTGGGGCCGGGAAAGTGGCAGGCGGGTAAGGACCCCGGGCCCACCCTCCAGAGGCCTCCCCTGGCACCCCAGTACCTGGCCCGGCTCTGGACGTCCGGGTTTGTGTTGTCGATCACAACCCGTTTCCTTTGCTTCAGAGCTGCCTCACAGGTGGTCACACAGCGCTGCCATGAGCCCAGGGTGTCCTGGGGGACCCAGAAAGAGGAGGTTATGGGTGGGGGTCAGGAGACCCAGGGGCCCATAGAGAAAGACCCAGAGATACAGGGTTAGGGACCCAGAGTAGGGGGAATAGAGAGGCACACAGAGGGGGTCAGGGACCTGGAGAGAGGACCTGTGGGGGGGGGGGGCGGAGCCTGAAAGAGGACAGATGCTAGGGGAGCAGAGACCTAGAGGACAGCTCTCATGGCGGGGTGCAGAAGAAGACATGGGGAAGCCGGACGGAGGGGCTGCAGGCGAGATCCTACCCTGTTCACATGGACGTATCCGGCTGACGTGAGGTGCTCCTGGAGGAAGGTGGACTTCCCAGCTGTGAAGGGTGCAGCGTTAGTGGGGGTCTGAGGAGTCCGAGCAGGGCGGGGGCTTCGGGGGGTCAGGGAGTCTCACCCCCAGGAAATCCCACGGCGACGACCACCTCGGGGTCTGAGCTTAAGAGGGAACTGGACTCAGGGAGGCAGAGAGGCCCAGAGCAGGAGAGAGTCCTCTGGGAGGAGCAGACATGATGAGCGAGACCTACTCCCCATCCCTGCGCATCCCCAACTCTGCCCCGTGGCCCACTCCTCAGGCCTCACCGGGTCAAAGGCTGGGAGCTCGAAGCGGGCCGTGGACCACTTCAGAAAGAACTCCTCTGGCGTGGCGAAGGGCAGGCCCAGGTTGAGGGCAAACTGGGGGCGAGGGCACAGGTGAGACAGGGTAGTGGCTGGGCTCAAGAAGGGTGGGGATGGGGTGGGGGGGGCCTCACCAGGCGGTCCGCACAAGAGAAGTCTTTCTTCTTGCGCCCAGGGGCCCAGTTGGCTGGGCGTCCAGCTGCATCTGGAACACACCGAGGATACAGCCCTGTCTGCACCAGGAACCTTGGGGACAGGCGTTCCCGGCCCACCCACAACAGCCACGCAAGCCCACACATTTTCCCACCCCCAGGCCCTTACCTCCCACAAAGACACTGTCCCCGATGGAGATGGGCACGCCCTCGTTGGCCTGGGGAGGGACAGGTGATAGGTGACACGCAGTAAGAAACCCATTCACACACCTGTCCCCCTAGAGCACTAACAGGTCCTGACTGGATGCTCAGCTTTGTCTGTGCTCCGCATTAGGCCTGATCTCTAACCTCTCATGCCCCACATCCAATCCATCAGTGAATCCTGTTGGTCCTGCCCTTCAGCCACTTCTCACCCCCTTTGCCGGTACCACCAGCTCGATCCTGGCCACCAGCTTCTCTCTGGACTCCGGCTTCCACTTTCTCCCGTCCATTCCTCAAATGGCCACCAGAGGGTGCCAGTTCCCACTTACAGCGGCTCCAGACCCTCTCCTCCCAATGCTCTCTGTGGCCCAGGAGGCCTCACAGTTTGACCCCTGCTCTCTGACCTCATGCCCCTCACTCTCCCCCTCACCTGCTCCGGTGCAGCCACACGGGCCTCCTCACTGCCCATGAACACACCAGGTTTGGTCCCACCTCAGGACCCTTGCACTTGCCGTTACTCCTGCCTGGATCACTCTTCCCTTAGATACTCACAAGGCTCCCTCCCTCACCAGCTTTAGACCTTTACTCAAGGGCACCTCGGAGAGGCTTTCCCTGACCTCTGTTGGTAAATCAACACCCTGCCTTATCTTCACTCTGCTATTTTAGACATCTGTCAGTGCATTTGTAGTCTGCACTCCCCCTTGATCTAGGAGCAGTCAGGTCTGTCTTGTTCACTAATATCTTCAGCTCAAGAAGCTGTTGAGGGCTTCCCTGGTGGCGCAGTGGTTAAGAATCCACTTGCCAACACAGGGGACACGGGTTCGAGCCCTGGTCCGGGAAGATCCCACATGCTGTGGAGCAACTAAGCCCCTGCGCCACAACTGCTGAGCCCAAGTGCCACAACTACTGAAGCCTGCGTGCTTTAGGTCCTGTGCTCCACAGCAAGAGAAGCCACTGTACTGAGAAGCCCGCACACTGTACTGAGAAGCCCGCACGCTGCAATTAAGAGTAGCCCCCACTGGTCACAACTAGAGAAAGCCTGCGCCAGCAACCAAGACCCAACGCAGCCAAAAGGCAAATTAAAAAAAAAAAAAAAAAAGCTGTTGAACTCCAGAACAAACGCGCACACACACGAACTTATGACTCTATGAGTGATTTGTCTCGTGACCACTGTGTTTTTCACAATTTACGAGCACTGGCCTCACATATCAACACGAGGACATGATAGCAAAGAAACTGAGAAGGTCAGGCCAGGGGAGGGGATGAGGAGGTGGTCATGGACCGGAGACCCAGAGTGGGGAGGCGGGCCAGGGAGCGAGGGACGAGGCGAACCACTGGGAATCTGAAGCTCACCTGCTCCTGCAGGTGGTCCCACATACCAATCACTGGCTTCCGGTATAAGCCAGCATGTGTGGCCACCAGCACCTGTGGGTGGGGCAGAGGTCAGACAGCATCCTTGGCTCCTCCTCCAGCACCCAGGGTCCTTCAAGGGCACATGGGTCCCAAGGATACTACCCCAACCTTCACCAACCCAAGGAGAGTGCCCAGTGCCCTGGAACTTGCCACTTAAAATGAGTTTGTCAGTATAACCCCACCCAGGGCCCCCACCCCACTCGCCTAGGGTCTCTGTCCCGCCACCTCTCCAACTGACTCACCATGTCATACCATCTCCCTGGGTCTCTGTTCCCTCCTCTGTCCCATCTCAGTGTCTGTGTCCCCCTCTCCCTGTGCTCCCCCTCCCCTCCCCTACCAGGTCTCTGGCCCCCGTCTCAGAGTCTCTGTCCCTCCACACAGCCCTGCAGCCATACCTGAAAGGGGACCCCCAGCTTCTCCACCACAGCCTCCACTTTGGCCTTGAACTCCTCTGCTGGCAGCTTCCTGCGCCCAATGCCCATCTGGTTGGTGAAGATCACCAGCTGGGAAGAAGACCGGTGTCACCCTGGGCCTACTGATCGGACCCAGGCCTGCCTTGTGAACCGGCCACCACGCGCGCACGCACACACACACCTTGTAACCCTCCGTGGCCAGTTCCCGGAGCTTCCGCGGAATCTCTAGGTACAAGATCCTAGGGCAGGCGTGCAAGCGCAAAGTGACCTAGGGCCCGGAGTGCGCCTCACCCACCCCCTCCTCCTGCCTCTTATTACCTCCAGTCACTGGGGCCAGTGGGAAAGACCTTCCCAGAACGTGTGGTGATGAGGGTCCCATCCAAGTCAAAACCGGCCACCTGGCGTCACCCAGAAAAGAGGAAGAGCAGCACTGTTACACTTCCAATACCCCTCGCTCACAGGCTGGTTTGCATCAACCCTGCAAGCTGGGGACTATCACCACCCGCCCCTTACAGATGGAGAAACTGAGTCACAGCGGGCCTACCCATCTTATGTAAGGACAAGGCACAGCAAAGATGCAGCTCGGACACTGAATGCATAGAAAGAAATCTTCACTCTACTACCTCCTATTCCTCCCGAGCCCCTCAGTATTCCGGTCTTTAAAATGGGCTTCATGTCTGACCCAGTCTCCTCCCCTGGCCTTCTTCACTTCGGAGGGCTAATAACCATGAAAATCCAAACAGGAGCTAAGTTTTGTTTGGGTGTCCTGCACATCAGGGACTGTGCTCCCTCAGTCCTCAGCTTGGGCCTCACCTTGCCTTGGGGCTTCGCACCAGGTGCTGTGAACACTAGCAGCTTCTCGAAGCTCTCCCAGCCAGGGGATGACTTCCTTATCTGCTTTTTCTGCGGCTCAGCAACCTCCTCCTCAGGGGCCACATGAGGGGGGGTGCCTGGTGGAGTGTCTGGCTGGGATTCTGGCGTGAGGGCTTCTTCCCAGCGCAGGGTCAGCGGGTGGAGGCCATTGACCAAATACAGCGTGTCCCCCACCCGCAGAGAGCCCTCCAACCCAGGTCTCAGCTCCTGGGTCCCGGCAGTTGAGGGGTTAACTCCCAGCTGTAGAGAGAGGGAGGAGCTGGAACTGGCTCCACCCCCAGCGGTATCCTCCAATCAAATAACCCGGGAAAGACTCGCCATTCTCCACCAGCCAATCAGACCTTTAAGCCCCGCCTCTTCACCGTGTACCTCCAATTAGGGCTCTGGGAAGATTATAAGCACCCGGTCTTACCCAATTTAAACGGGGATGGATGTTTACCCCACTGAAGCAGGCACACCTGGTCCCCTCCCAGAGTCAGATTTTCCCAACTGAGCCTGTTCCCCAATGGGTGGTGATTCTCCACCCCCCACCCTCCCACCCCCAGGCCTGCTGCCCCTTGCAAACTAACTGGTACCTGTTTCACTGCCACCGTCCGAGTCTCAGGGTCAGCGACCAGCTCCACTGAGGATTGAGGGGGTGAAGTCAGGATTTGAATCCCTGTGTGACTGCTTCCCTCCTTACTGGGGAGCATGGGGCTACAGCACCCATTCGGCAGGAGAAGGCAATTTATTTCTAAGTAGGATTGGCTCATTCCTTGACATGCAGTAGCCAGATAAAGGCCTTACGATTGCCTGTAACACTGGTCCTCGCCTACGGACAGGGCAGGTATTTTTCTGCAGGGCCTTGACAAGATGCAGGTTCAGGGCTTGGCCCGCTACCACCCATCTCTACCTAGCAATATGAACTTTTCTCTATAGGATCGGCTCTCTCCTTGACAAAGGTCGTGGCCTGATTCAAGCCTTCACGGTGGTCTGTGAGTATCCTCTGCCCAGTAACAACTGTCTCGATGTTTGATTCCATCCGCTCCCGCCCAAGGTGTCTGGCTAGTTCCAGGTCAGGCACAACCTTTTTCTTCCTGTGCTTCCCAGAGGGCACCTACCAACTTCAGGCCTGGCTGCGCCACGCAATTCCGCATGGTGGCCAAGCATGTCCATTCTTGGGCTGTCTAGCTTTCCCACTGATTGCGTTCCCGCTACCGAAGCGGACCACACCCCCTCCAGCTCAGGCTCCGCCCCGCCCACCTTGGTTTCGGGAGCATTTCCGGTCGGTAACCTGCGTCAAGGGTCCCCGGCCCAGGACCAGGGCTTGCCCACCCGAGGGCAAGAAGATGGGAGGCGCTCCCCCAGGGGGGCTCTCCAGCCACAGGCGGCCCTGGGCCTCCACCTTGGCCATCCTGGGAGCCGGCCTAAGGGAAAGTAGGTAAATAGGTTTGAGTGGCAGTGGCAGAAGGAAGTCCCGCCTCCTCTCGCCCTCCCCACCAGGAATTCCCTTTATCGGCTAAAAGCTCCGGAAATCCCTCCCACTCGCCGGGCTGGGGCTCGAGCCGTTTCCCAGGCGACGACGCCCCACTCCTTCCCTCCGGGACCCCGGACCCCAACTTCCCAAGGCAAAGGCCGAGAAACTCGCGCGCTCTCGCCTCGTCCCCACGCTCACCCTTGCCCGCCGCTTAGCTCTCTCTCCACTTCCGATCAGGGAGGCCCTGCCGGAGGCGCTCTGCCCGCAACTCGGCCGGCGGCTGTCTCGGTTTCTCCGCGGACGGAAATGACTCATGCGACCAAAGTGGGCGGGGCATTGGCTCCGCCTGCAACGTAAGCCCCTCCCCTTCCCAGACCCAAGGCCCCTACGGTCCCTCTGCAGCTCTGACCTTCATCTCTCCTGCTGCAGTATGAGACGCAAGCCAGTAGTGGGAGGTGGATTCCCTGTTCACAGATTTTTCCTCTTTGCACGTTGAACTCTAATTTTCATTCCCTTTGCGGGAGATAGTTACGGCGGGAGGAAGTTCTCCTTACGATTTTTATCAGTCGAAGAAACCCCGCCCCGACAGCAGCCCTACCTCGGATGCTGCAGTTTTCTTATCTACAATGTGGGGATAATCGTTTCCATTTTGTGGGGTTACTAGGAAGACTAAATAAGTTAGTTCATGTAAATAACTTATAAAAGTGTTTAGGTGGTAGTTTGCCCTGTTTAAGTTTTGTCTGCTGTTAGCATTCCATCGGTGGTGGTCTGATGGGGATTCCGCGTTTACATCTTCGGACCAGGCGCCGCTTGTTCTCTAACCTCCAGCTGTCTTACGTTAGTCAGAAAACTTCCGGCCTCAGCTGGAGGTTCCTGGCTTTCCTGGGCACTAAGTGGGCTCAGGAGGCTGACACCTTAAACTATTCCCATTCCAACACTCACAGCCCTGAAGATTGGGACTCCACGATCACACAAGAATGGGATGCTTCCTCCCACCCTGTGAACCTCCGTTTTCTTGTCTGTAAAATGGGGACAAGTCCACTTCTCAGCTTTGCACTGAGAAGCAATGAGACGCCGCTCATTTGTCTCCAGAAAATAGTGAATGAATACCCACAACACACCTCATACTCATTTGTCAGAGGTAAAACTCTTTAATCTCAGAGCGCCCCTCCCAAGTCCCGATCCCCAACCCACACTCTCTCCCCCACACCAGGGCCGGAGAGTGAGGCCCCCTGCCCCCAACCTTGGGTGGACGAGGGCCCTTTAAGGCACCTGTGGGGGTGGGGGGAGGGGCGGGAGCTGGTAACGTCCTGGAGGGAAGGACGGGTTTGATTGGCAGGCTGTCGTGGGATGGAACCAATGAGAGAGTGTCAGACGCAGGAACAGGATCGGGCCATCCCTGAGGGGGCCAGAGGGACAATTGTCAGGACTGCGGCAAAAAACGACCCCAGCCCCAGTAGTGTAAAGACCGTAAATTTAAGGCCACAGGCCAATCCTGGGCACAGGAAGAGGGTTGGCCGCGCCCCCAGAAGCGGAGCCAATCAGGTGGGGGAACTCAGGAAGGGTGATGGGTCTCTCGGGAAATTGGTCAAGCCCTTTACAGTGTTCGAGCCAATCAAATGAAGGAGCTCTCCATTCCCTATGCAGAGGTGGAGGCCACTGCCCAATCCTGGAGTTTGACTGTGCTCTTTCGGGAACGGAGCCAACGCCGTGCGAGCAAAGCCCTTGTTGCTAGGCAGAAAAAGACCTAACAGGTCAACTAGCCACGCCCCGATCCGGGAGCGAGACAATCCCTAAATAGAAAGAATCTGTCGCTGGGCAGGGAGCAGACAGACCCAATCGGGAACCTGTACAGGCTCCGCTCATCGGCGCGGGAGCGGTCGTGGACTAGAAGGGCGGCGGGGATTGGCAAGGTCTAGTCAATCCTGGTGGCCCGGGAGGCGGGTCTGGGAACTGACTCGGATTGGCGGGCCCCGGGGGCAGGGCAGGGGTGTAGTGTGGGGTGGGGCGGACGCCGGTCCGGGAAGCTCCCAGGGCCTCAGTATTTCCGCTTCAGCTTCTGGAAGTCGCTGGTGTTGAGCCGTGGCCGGGGCAGGTCCCCGAAGACCTGCGTGTCCTCAGCCTCCCGCAGCACCAGCGCGCGCATGCTCGCCGCGATACGGTCTAGGTCCGGCGAGGAGGGCTGCGGGACCGGCGACAGGGACGGGGTCAGAGCCTGCACCCTGGGTTCCAGGTCCTCTCCTAGCTCTTTCGCCCGTGCGATGCCTACAGCCAGGAAGGCCCTTCACCCCGTCCTGCTCCACGTAGGGCTCTGCCACCCAACTCCAGACACCACCTCCTCCAAGAAGCCTTCCTGCCCCTCTCCTCCCGGCATTTTATGTGCCTCCTATGTGCACGCACAGAGGCCTGTCTCTCTGCCGTCCTTCTACAGGCAGTGGAGGTGCCGCCTGTCTGCTGACCATCAGGGCTGTGTGCGCCCAGAGGGTCTCACGTCTAAAGATCCGAGTTCGGGATCCAGTCATGTTCTAATCAGGCTTCTGCCGCCCACTAGCTGTCAACAGGGATTTTACCTCCCTAGGTTTTACTTTCTCCTCCGAAAAACGGGGCTAACAAGGTCTGAGATGATCAGCACGGTGATTGCTAAAGAAAGGCAAACGACCATGTCACCAGCGCTGTAGGGAAAGAAGCCCTCTCTGTGTCAGTCTCCACCCGGAGGGATCCTGTCATTCTACCTGCAGCCCCAGCACCTACTGCTACCTCTCTTAGGGCCCCTGTCACCCTGAGCTGGGCCTGATGCCCAGCGGAATGGGAGGGTCCACAGACAGAAACTGGACCCTGGCCCTCTCGGAGGCCTGTCCAGGACCCAGCACTCAGGCCACAAAGGTTCAGTTAATTAACTGTGCTTCCACCGGTGACAAGGCCAGCAGCAGCTGATGGAGCCTGGACACCGAGAGGTGTCATTGGGAGGGGAAACCATGGCATGCAAGGCCTCCTCCCTGAAAGCCCATGGCTCTTTTCCAAAAGTAAGCTGGGTTCCAATCCTAGCTCTGCCCCTTACAGGCTGAGTCTCAGGAAGTCACGTGCATTCTCAGTCCTTCAGTTTCCCCTCTGCTCTGAGGAGCTTTAGTGATGGGCGATGAGGACCCACCAAGGCCAGCCCAGGACCTCCACGTGTAGGATGGTATGAGAGGAACAGAGGACAAGGGAGGTGGCACAAATTCCAGAAGGGGCCAGGAATATGTGGGGTGGGGGTGGAAGGTGATCTGACCCCTCTGATCCGCAGTATCCCTATCTGGACGGGATACTAAAATACTTCCGCCCTGCCCAGACCAGGTGTTCTATACACGGAGCAGTTCCTGGCAAGGAGAGGCTGCTTTCTCTCCAAGGCACTGGGGTGCTTTCATAAGCCTGTGACAGTTAAAACTGCAGAGCTCCGGCCCGAGAACCAGCCTTATGAGGAGGAGGGGAGGATCAATCCTGGGAAACGTGGCATGCATGTCTGAGGGCTTCCTGGAGGAGATGGCTCTGAGCCCTTCCCGACACCCTCCTCCCCGCCTCCCATTTGCCCCTCACCGGCCCGTTCTCCTCATCGGATGACCGAGCTTCTGTCCTCTTTTCCTTGAAGGCCCAGACGGGCACGGACACGGGCAGGGACTTGGCATACTGCTGTGTGGGCAGGGCCGAGGCTGGGGGCACTGAGTAGGCTGAGGGGCCAGCGGGGGTCTCCTCGCTCAGGCTGCCGTCTGGGAGAGAAGGTGGACTTCAGCCTCTGTCCCTGCCTTCTTCCCAACTCCCCAACCCCCACTCTGGGGATGGGGACAGCCTGGACACTCACCGTCCGTGCTCTCAGGGTCTGACTCGCAGAAGGGGGGCAGGTCCTGGAGCGTGGTGTCCTCGTCCATCACAAAGAGTCCTGTGGATGGTGTCAGAGGTGCGGGCCAGATGGGTCCCGTGGGACCCCATGCGCCCTGGACTCCAGCCACTGCCACCACCTCCCCGTTCCCTGCATTGGCCAGGCCTCAGGGCTTCTGGAATAATTATTCCCTCTGCCTTGAACACCTTTCCCTTGGTTATCTGACGGGCCTTCGGCAGAAATAAATCCACTTTCTGTCTATCTGGTACATCCCCAGGTGAAAGCAACTGGCTGGATGAACATGAGATCTGTAAGATCTGTTTGGGATGAATTGACTCAAAATACAGGCTGAGAGAAATATGAGATGATTATGACCCCTGTTTGACACATGGGGACTCAGAGGCACAGAGAGATTAATTCACTTGCCCTTAGCCCACATCTAATTAGTGGTGTCACCAGGATTTGAACCTAGGCCACCTGGCTTCAGAATCTGTGCCCTTAACCCTATGAGGGTTTCTCCAGCAACAGTGAAGAGGTCAGTCATTGGTAGTAACAGTAACAAATGAGTAACTACTCATTGAGCCCCACCCACCCTTGACTGGAAAACTCCTACTCACTCTTCAAACACCTAATGTTACAGTCCAGTCTCTGGCAAGCATCCAACCTCCACGTTTCCCCCAATGCAGCTGGTTGCTTCCCCAGCTGTTGCTTCTACCCCGACTCCTCTCTACCTCCTGTCCTTGCTTTCACAGGCATTAGGCGCCCCAGATTTAGAAACAAGTTCTGTTCTACTCGTGCTCCTGGCTCAGGAGGCTCCCTCCCCACCCCACGGCCTCCACAGGGCCCTGCTTCATGTCAGGACTCCAATTCCTTGGCCAGACCCAGAGTCCTAGAGAAAAGGCCCCAAGCTGGCTTTCTTTCTGCCCAGTACCTCCCAGCACAGAGCTGGTATCAGGACGTGATGCAAGGAAACCAAGGCTCCGAGAGGAGACATGACTCGCTCAAGGTCACAGAGCGAGTCACAGGCAAGCCTGCAGCTTCTATGAACGTTAGGGCTCAGAGACAACAAGCTGTACCCCTGCAGGCAAACCCACCGAGGAGGCAACTTACCAAGAGCCACCCCGGCCCCTGCCTTCTCACCTCCGTTATCGCTGATGCCCAGCGGCTCCCCAGAGGTCTCTGTCTCTGTCGGCTCCTCCTCATCCTCCTCGTCTTCCTCCCTGGCCAGGGCAGGCCGGGGTGGGCTCCGTGCGGGGCTGGGCGGCTGCGGTGCTGGTGGGGGCACAGGGGGCCGGGCGGCGGCGGCAGCCCGGTGGGCCAGGGCGATGTCGTGGAGGCAGCGGCGGGCAGCCTCGGCCAGGGCCCCCCGACCGTGGGCTGCATAGGCACAGGGGCCCGGGCGGGGTGGCGGGGGCGGCGCAGCCGTCAGCAGCACCAGCTCTGTGCCCGTCCGGGCCCGGAAGCGCTCGGCAGCCCCCACCACGGCCTCCCACAGCTCCTCGGGGCGCCCCGACGCCATCCGCGCCCTGCGGGGCAGAGCAGGACAGAGGGGGCTGAGGCTTAGCTGACGTCGCCGTCCGCATCCAGCCCCGTGTGTCCACCAGGCCCTGGACTCCACCCCCATCCCTCCTCTCCACCTGACCCCAGATGAGCTCCACGTCTTGCCCCCGGCCCCCCACTTCCCCAGGACGTCTCCCCACCCAGATCTCCAGGCCCTGTCCTCAGGCCCCTGGTCCCATCCCTTGTCCCCACCCTGTCCCCATAGCCCCGGTCTCTCCTCTCGGGCCTGCCCTGTCCAACACAGGAGCCATCAGCCACACGTGACTAGGGAGCACTCGCGATGCAACTGATCCAAGGTGAGGGGTGCCACAAGTGCGAAACCCACACCGGATTTTTAAGACAGCACAAAAAGGGAGGATGTAAACTGTCTCATGAGCAATCTGAAGTTGCTTAAATGTTGAAATGATGACATTTATTTCTGCTGGCTAAATAAAATATAAGGTGAAAGTGAATTTCATCTGTTTCCTTTTTACTTTTTTAATGTGGCTCATACAAAATTTGAAATTATACACATGGCTCAGCTCATATTTCTGATGGACGGTGCTGCCCTGGACCATCGTCCCGGGGTGGGGGGGGCCTCCGGTCCCCCAAGCTGACCCTGCTCCTCCCCAGCACCCGCAGGACAAGGTCACAGCCCCTTAGTCCAACACTGGAGGGCCTGCCCCCGGCCTCACATCCTTCCAGACTCCTGTGGTCAAGGCCTTCCATCAAGGCAGACTCCCACTACCTGGACCACTTGTCCTCCATGTACTCGTCACTCCTGTACTCACCCCGAACTCAGGTTGGCCCCTCCCACCTGGGGACTCCTGCAATGTCTGAGTGACCCCCCTTATCCCTCCAGAGAGCACTGCCTGGGTCCACATCCATTGCCCCAGCCAGTGTGGGAGCCTCGAGGGTGGGCCTGTGGGATTTATCTCTGAGACACCAGGCTTACCCAGCAGATGGGGGCCTCAGAGAACCCAGGCTGAGCAGAAAATGGGGTGCCAGCTGCTCTCTGCACCTGGACTCTGCCCACAAAGCTCTTGCACTTCCTACAGGACTGTTTTGGCAGGTCCTCTGGAAGTCTTCCCCTAGACCCACAATGCCCTGGGCTACCTCCATTATAGCTCATGTCACACGAGCTTGTGACAGCTATACCTCTGGATGCCTCCTCCATCAGACTATGAGCAACCCGAGGTCAGGGATCGGTGTCCCCTGGACAGGTTTGCCCTAAGCAGACAATCTGCTTGGATGCATCTCCTTCAAAGGTGAGAAGAACAAGGGACAGGAGGCCTGGCTTTCTGCCCTGACTGCTGTGTGACCTTGGACCACTGAATGGCCTTCTCTGGGCCTCATTGTCTTCTCCCTGTAAACCAGTGATTGAGCCAGGGCTGCTGGGCAGCTGAGGAGCCTCCTCAGAGAGGCAGCAAGCTCCCCATCACTAAAGGGGTTCAGGCAGGGGTGTGATCTAGTCCTCCAAGGTTGTAGAAGTTTGATTTCAATTCACAGGCCCTTTGTGACTCAAGATGACAGAAGTCAGTGTTTGCTGAGCACCTGCTCTGTGCAGGGACTCTGCACCTGTCATTTCCCCTCCTACCTGACCCACACATGTGGGAGCTGTTACCTACAAATGAGACGGTCAAACCTCACAGAGTACAAAGCCCTTGCTGGAAGCCACACGTCACACAGTGAGAACACAACCAGTGCCAGTCCTGAGAGACCCTGGAGCAAGTCTCTACAGCACCTCCCACAGGCCGGGCCGGGACCCACGAGTGTCATCAACAATCTCATCCCACCCTCCCACCACCCCTATGAGGGAGGAGCACTTTACAGTTGCAAACTGAGGCTCGGGGAGATTCAGTATCTTGACTGGGGTCATTCAGCTAGAGACGGACAGCTGGGAACTGGATCTGGCAGTCTGGGTCCAGAGCCTGTTCTTTATTGAAAATGCCCTCCCACCTACCTCATGAGGAAAGACTTATGATCTCCTAGTCCAGATGGGAAAGTGAGGCTCAGAGAGCTTAAGGCATTGGCCAGAAGGCACACACCTAGAAAGGGCAGAGTGGGGTGAAACTGTTGTCTGCCTGACTCCAAAACCCAACAGAACTGGGGGGTGCTCAGGGTCTCACAGCCACTCCTTGGGTCATCCCCACCTGATGGAATAAACTGAGGCTCAGGGCAGGGAAATGACTGATCCAAGGTCACACAGCCTGGTAGTGCTGGGCCAGGGGGCTCTCACTTCCTTGGGACACCAAGATTCAACTCCTCTCTTGGAGAAGATCTCTAAGAGCAGATTAAACTCCTAGAGCTTAGAACAGCTGAAAAGAGTGAAGTGGGAGGGAGTGGGTCATGAGGGTCCCACACACACCTCAAAGAGCAGGATGGCAACTCCCGCAGATCTCTCTGCCAAGGCCTGGGGGCTCTCTGGCATGGCTTAGCCAACAGGAGAGTAGCCAAGCCAAGTACCCCACAAGAGAGTCTCCCACCCCTTCAGCTTCTGGAGGAAGTCCTGTATCTTTCAAGGAGCTGAGAGATGGAAGACTTCCCCCTCCCCCAGATGGAGGCGTTTAAGATTAGGGAGAAAGAGAGATGACACCTGTCCCCCATAGGAGCAGGTAGGGACATGTAAGGTGATCAGCCTTCTAGGATGAGGTGAGGAGGTGAAGTGAGAAAGGGACTCCAGGTAGAGACGAAGAAAGAGGAAAAGTCCTCCAAGGAATGAGGGACGCTAGTGAACTCCCCTTCAACCACCTGTCGAACTGCAAGTACACCACTCCCCCGCCCCTAGGTGGGAGGAACTCGAGGATGCACCCTGTGGCCCGGGAGAGGTGAATCTCTGGGGTCTTCTCTACCGCTCAGAGTCCCCACTTCTCCCGGGGGTCCAGGGAAAGACCCACTTCTCAAGGAAGAAAACAGGAAATCCCGCCCAGGTGGGGGCCAGGGCCGGAAGTCCCGCCTTTGGACGGGTGAGGGGCGCCCTGAGGCCCCACCGAGTAACCCCCCGACCCTGCGGACACGGTCCACGGCCAAGGTAAGGGACCTACTGGGTCTAGAGACCGGAGGGTGAGGCTGTCTAAGCTCTGCCTCGGGTCAAGACACGATGGTTCCCGCGGGCGACACCTTTCCAGTGCTCAGCGTAGGAGTCACTGGGCGATCTCTGCCCTCTGATCTACGCAGGCTATCCCCCTCCCGCGAGCGGCTCGCCCTCCCAGCGCCCCTCTCCTCCGGACGGCCAAATCCTCCCCACACCGCGGTTCACAACGCCGCCTCCACTCACGTGCCCGTAGCCAGCATGGCCGGCCCGGCACCGTCGCCGCCCTCAAAAGACATGGCGGCGCCTTACGTCACTTCCGTGTGGTTGGCCCGCCTCCACTCGGCACACTCCGCCTCCCTGATGTCGGCCGCCAGAGACCAACATGGCGGCCACGGGGGCTTCGCCGGATCACAGTGGGGCAAAGGCGACCACAGTTTACCCTGTGCCCGTAAGAAAGATGGTGAAAGAAAGGCTTCAGCTTGCTTGGAAACAAACCTAGACCATTTCCATTTGCCCTCAAGAAATATGGGGAAAATGCACATGCACGCTCAGGAACACAGTATACCAATGCAAGCGACCTGACGTCCCTCACCCATAATGACTTCTTCTACAGAATTGGTGGAAAGCAATTCCCGTTAATGACACGGCAACCAGCCTGGCATCATTTGCCCATAATGTATATACGGGCTCTCCCTCCAGTCTATCCCCCTTTCAGCACTAACGCTGGCAAGGATCCAACATGGCAGCCTTTCTTGCTTCGGTTTGCCCAGCTTCAATATGGCGGCTCAGGCCGCCTTCTCTGGATGGTGACTCAGGAATTCGTCTGGGACCGATTCGTTCCCGGGATACTGACAGCTTCATCCCGTTAACCCGAGTCCTTCAGGGCCTCGTGTGATGTACAGCTCCTCTCACCTTTTCCCTTATCCGTTTCTCTCTTCCAGGACCTTGCTGTCGTGCCCCGCAGAGAGATGGGACTGCCCCGCATTAACATGGCCGCAGCTGACCGGCCTCGGCCGTGCCCTCGAGCAAAATGGCATCTCTTTGGCTTCGATGCCAGTATACAGTATGGAGATAGGAATAGGCCTTCGGGAGCCAGCATGAGCGAGGGGGTGGAGCTCTTGGACCCGCCCCCTTGTTTACTTCTTGGTTAGAACTGTAATACTGCGCCTGCGCACTGGCCGCTCCACCTTTAGCGTCTGTGACATGTGACCTGAAACCTCGTGGTTCAAGTTTAATCACCCCGTTCTGAAAAATGGTCACATCCATTCCTGTTCTAGAACTGATAGGGACGCTACCACTGTCTGGGCTTGAGGGGATTCTCCTATCCGGATGTGACAGCACGCTGACCCGGAAAAGGAGGGGGCCAGGGCAGTGGGGTCTCGGCCGCGGCTATGGAGGGAGCCGGTTATAGGGTAAGCACTGAAGACGCATTCTTTCGCTTCTGTCTACGCGAAACGCCCCCCTCCGGTAGTCGGCTTCTTTCTCAGGACTTGCAGGGACTCTGGGCGCCCAGCATATCCTTAACAAGCACACCATTCCCTTAATATATCCGCTGTCACCTTTCCTTCCACTGCCCTAGGGAGACCCTTATCATTTAGCCCCGCCCCCTGGGCTGCTGAGATGCTCTTCTGGGTCTGGCCTACTTTGGAATGCACTCCCTTCTCCCCTCCCCATCCTCAGGAATCCCAGAGAAGCCTGTGTATCCTGGCTGTTATTAAGGCTTCACCACTCGGGGCCCCATCCCCTAGGTTAAGGAATCCGGGCCCCGCCCCCCAGTGAATAGCTCCTCCCCTCGTCTGCTCCCATTGGTTCTCACTTGGGCCCCGCCCCCTCGAGTGTCCGCACGCGCTTGGGCCCCGCCCTTCAATGGTTTCCGTTCCCAGGTGGTGTTTGAAAAAGGAGGCGTGTATCTGCACACCAGTGCCAAGAAGCACCAAGACCCAGACTCCCTCATCGCTGGCGTCATCCGTGTTGTGGAGAAGGTGGGACTAGAGAGAGCAGGGTTCGGGCAGGCCCAGAGCGGGATGGAGGCGGCATTTGTAGGAGTATAGTGTGGAGGTCAGCGATGGTACCTTAGGAAGGAGAGGTGGCTTTGTAAGTCTGAGGAGCCAGAACTGGGAAGAAGTTTGGAAATATGCTTTGAGGGAGTTTGGAGGGAAACCCCTCCAACCCCTCTTTGTTTCCCTCAGGACAATGATGTTCTCCTGCACTGGGCTCCTGTAGAGGAGGCTGGAGATTCCACCCAAATCTTCTTCTCCAAGAAGGTAGGCTTCCCTGGATTCCTGCTTCTCTGCTTGCTTTTTTCTAGGTCGGGGCAGTGGAAAGCACCTGAAGGACTTGGGTACAATTCCAGACCTACCCTTGGGGCATGTCCTGGTTGGGACCTAAGTTCTTTCTGCTCCTCAGTTTCCTCTTCTCTGTGAAATGGGGCTGAAGATGCCCATTCAAAGAAAGAAAGCAGACACTATGAGTTTTGTGGCCATGGGGACAGCTGCCTGCCTCCTCACCCCCTTTGCTTCTTGGGAGATCCCTGTCAGGGTGCAAGAGGACAACTCAGCCTGTGGATTCAGGTTCCACAGGCTCTTAGCCCATAAGAACTTGAAAGAGTGTGGCATTTTCTCTGGGCAGTCCTGCCATCCATTCAGAGAGGGAACAAGATCTGACAGAGGCTACTCACTCCCTTTGCCAGGATTACTTCCTTCTCTGGGTACAAGACCTTGCCCTTCTCATTTCCAGATGTCTCGTTGTCAGGCCGTTGTACCAGACAGTGCTGGAACCCAGAGGTGAATCCAGCTCAGACACTGCCTAAGTTCTCCCTCACCTCTCATTCTGTTTTTGAGAAACTGAAGCACAATGAGAGGAAACCCCTTTGCTGAGGTCAGAAAAGCTAGGAAATGTTGGATCCTGGATTTGAACTCAGACATACCGATTCCACAGCCTGCTTCTTTCTGGGTAGTTGACGTTTGGGCTGGGACTCTAAAGATGAGAAGCAGGCAAGGATATATTTCAAGGGGGACTTTCCTGGCAGTCCAGTGGTTAAGACTCTGTGCTTCTACTGCAGGGGCCATGGGATCAGTCCCTGGTGGGGGAGCTAAGATCCCACATGCCACGTAGCACAGCCAAAAGCAAAAGAATATATTTCAGGGACAGCAGGAGGAAGTGTGTTTCAGGGCACAACAGGACATGGGGTGTCTCTGTAGAGGGTTTTGCTGGAACGATGGTTGGGCCTGAAATGCCAGGCTGAGAAGCTTGGACCCTGTCCTGGGGGCTGAGGGGAGCCATGGGAGGGGAAAGGTGTGGGTATGGAAAGCTGCCTCTGGGGGGTCATGTGGGAGATGGATGGACGGACCAAACGGAGAGAGGTTGGAGGCTGGGAGATCAGGGAGGAGGCCAGTGTGAGGCGCCAGGAAGAGAGGATGAAGCCTCAGCTGGGGCCATGGGGTTTCGAATGGAGATTCCAGAGTCTCCCTATGGAAGTTGAAGCAGCAGCAACCCGGATTTTGAGGACTTCAACCTCAAAAATATTTCAATTGCGAGGATTTCAACCTCACAGGCAGTCCGAGTGCCTTTCTTGAGAATATTGCAGTGCTTCTTGGTGCTCTTATTTTCAAATAACAGAAACCTACTGAGAAGGGGCATCAGTGGGAAGGGCACATATGAATTTAGGATACATTCTGCTTCAAGGAACACAAAACTGGGCTGGACAACACATTAAGCAAACAAGCTTTTTTTTCATCTCACAAGATTCCAAGAGGTATGAGGCTGGTGTCCTTGGTTCGTGACATCAGGGCCTGGATTGCTGAGAACCTACTGTGTTGCTGTAGTGGCCTTTAAATGACTGCTTCAGCTGCAGCCATTGCATCTGCCTTTTAAGGCAGGAAAAGGGGGGCCAGCAGGGTACCAATCATTATCTGTCCTTCTCATTAGGAAAAACAAGAGATTTCCCAGAAACCTTCCACATCAGGAGTTGCATTTGGCTATATGTAATAGAAACAGGAGTACCAGTGGCCTAAGCAAGATAGCAGCTCATTTCTCTCTTTATGAAGCCCAGAAGTCAGCAGTACAGGTTCATATGTTATCAGTGACTCTGCTTCCTTCCAACTTTGCTCTGTAATCCTCAGCATGTGGCATCTGTCCTCAACATGTAGCATCTGTCCTTACTTAAGTCTGCCTTGTGGTCCAAAAGGGCTGCTGGAGCTCCAGCCTTTTTAACTGTTTTTATTCACTCTACATGTGTATCTCAGGTTGGCAGAAGAGCTCTGCTTGTCACGATTACACAAGGAAGCATACTGCTAGATCAGCCACCATCTTAAAGGTCTCCATTCCTTGTGGCAGCAGGAAAGAGATCTCTAGAAGTCTTGCCTTGGCAGTTAAACAGTCCATCTTGGAAGTGATGTATCCCAGCCCTTTGGCCAGAACTAGTTACGTCTCCATTCAGCCAATAGAGATCAATGCGTTGTAACCCTATTGTATGCCCCAGAGGCGGAGAGCTGCAAATATTTGACAAACAACACTACTGATTATCATTATTTTGTGTAAACATTGCCAAAATTGTCAAATTCTTCATGTTACAAAACAGGGAGGACAAAGGTGGCTTTGCCAGGGGCTGGTTTGGCAGCTTGTGGACAGGTGTCCCTGCCATTCCTTGGCCTTCCCTTCATGGCCCTGGTTAGCTGCCACAGCTCCCAACACCACATCCTCCCTTGACAGCACATATGTTCACTCCTGTAGGTGCCTTTTTATCAGGAATTTCCCTTCTTCAAACTCCCCACAGATGTGCCTTCAGCTCCCATTGGCCAGAGTTGGGTCCCTAGGCCACTCTGAAATGCAGGGAAGGCTGGGAAAGTGGATATTGGGAGATTTCAGCTTCTTTTGTGGGAGAGGCTTGTCAGTCTGGAAGAAACAGCAGGAATGGCTGTTGGGTAGACCCACAGTCTGGGTCCTTCTAATCATGCAGGGTTTTACTGCAAGAGTGACAGAACACCCCAGTTACTTTAAGCAGCAAGGTGTTAAATGCAAAGAAGTGGAGGCTTACAGAATTTTTACAAAAGTTGGAGGAATAGGACTGACACTGCAGAATTGACCTGCCAGGGGAGCTGCCACCATTGCCAATATGAGGGCAGGGCTGTAGGGAATGGGACTGTCATTGGCATTGTCAAGTTCAAGAACACTACCATCAAAGCTGCTAATTGGCCCCACTGCTGCCCCAGTTACCGCTCTGTGTGCAGGAAGATGAAGACATAGATAAGACTCCTCCTCTTTCCTTGTCAGCCAAACACCAGCCAAAGGGCAGGAAATTGCCCTTATTTGATTTCCAGTTTGTAGATCTGAGTACATCTGATTGGTAGGCTCTTGTGCCTGGAACTCTAGCTGCAAGGGAGCCTGGAAAATGTTTTACCTTTCTAGCCTTTCCCATAGAGGAAGAAGGCACATGAGCTGTGAATTACCTCACAGTTTCTGCAGTCTTCACACATTTTGTCCCCTCCCTGTCCTCCTTGGCCCATGGCCAGCATCATCAGCGTTTACCAGCTCTGACCCTCAACATGGCCCCTCTCTGCATGGTTTCCCTGAATCTGCCCAGCAGGCCCCTGAGCTCTTGACAGTAAGAGTAGCCACTGGCCAGCCCCATGCTGGGAACTTCATGTTATTTTCATACCAACATTTGAGCCAGCTACTTTTTTCTTTTATTCAGATAGAATTCACTTACCATAAAACTCAATAAAATTAAAACTTTATGAAAATTTAAAATTTTCAAAGTGCATAATTGCAGTGGTTTTTTAGTATTCACATGACTTTGCAGCCACCATGACTATCTAATTCCAGAACATTTTATCATCCTTGAAAGAAATCTTGTGCCTGTACTCCCCTCCCCCAGTTTCTGGCAACCACTAATCTGTTTTCTGTCTCTATAAATTTGCCTATTTTGGACATTTTATATAAATGGAGTCATACCCTAAGTGGATCTTTGTGACTAGCTTATCTAGGTTGTTTTCAGGTTTCATCCATATTGTAGCGTCTATCGGAACTTCCTTCCTTTTTATTGCTGAATAAAATTCTATTGTGTGTATCTACCCATTTTGTTAATTCATCAGTTTGATGGACAGTTGGGTTGTTTCAGCTTCTTGGCAATCATGAATAATGCTGCTGTGAACACTCATGTGTCAGTTTTTGTGTGGGCGTTCATGTTTATTGCTCTTGGGTGTATACCTAGGAGTGGAATTGCTAGATCATATGGTAATTCCATGTTTAACCTTTTGAGGACCTGCCAGACTGTATTCTACAGTGGCTGCACCATTTTACATTCCTGCCAGCAGTGTAAGAGGTTCCAGTTTCTCCACAGCTTCACCAACACTTGTTATTGCCTGTTTTTTTTAATTCTAGTTATCCTAGTGGATGTGAAGTGGTATCTGCTTATGGTTCTGAGTCGAGTTGCTCTAGTAATACTACCTACTTATTTTAAGCGCAGTGACCTCCGGCAGTCTGACTGCATAGCACCCCAATCCCTGCTTAGCTACCTGCTTCCCATGTGGGGGTGCTTTGGTTAGAGCCACCATCAGACTTGGCTTCGAGTCCTGGCCCAGCCCCTGGCTGCATTGGGTGACCCTGAGAGCAAGTGCTGTGCCCTTTTTGTGCCTCAGTTTCCCTCTTTGTTCAATGGGGCTACCTCCTAGGGTGGCCTCGAGGCTCAGATCTGGAAACTCTGAATCTACAGTCCCTCAGTCTGTTTTCCTGTCTTCCCCCAAGGACACCAGTGGGGGTGACTCCTGCACCTCTGAGGAGGAACCGACCTTTGACCCCGGCTATGAACCCGACTGGGCTGTCATCAGCACTGTGCGGCCACGGCCCCGCCACTCAGAGCCCACGAGAGGTAGACTAAGCTGGTGCCCTGGGGGGCAGGTGGAGACGTGACTTACCCTCAGTGGTCATGGCTCCTACGGGCTTTGCTGGCCATGGTCAAGATGGCCACCCACACTGGCCTCCAGTCCTAGAAGAGTGGGTGGGGGTGCAGGGCGGTCCAGCATGGTTGGCATCTCTGGGGTTTGCAGCCTTGATCATCCTGCCACGCTCCCTGGTTGGCTGTGGGCACCCCCACGTAAGTCCTGCCCCTGGAATTTTCCAAGCTGTGGGGGTGACAGTTGCAGGGTGACAGCGTAATTCGGGCCATCCCGGAGTCACACAGGGTGCTGGGGTCACCAGAGTAGGTATCTAACCCCCTGGGGGTGGAGAAGCCTTCCAGGAAGAGGTGGTAACAGAGGCTGGCTCTGAGGGACACTTGAGAGTTTTCTCTCCCCGAAGAGAGAGCAGCGGGGGAAGGCCAGAGGTGTGGGGCGCTGGGTGTGTTTAGGAAACCACAGCCTTTTCGTTGTGGCTTGAGTGTGGGGTCTGGAGGGAAGAGAGGGTCGGAAATGAGACCGACGGGGTGGGGGGTGGGGCAGGAGACAGACCTGAGGGGCCGCAGGGAGCCTGGGGAGGTTTGGGGGAAGGCATGCGTCCTCGGGGCTCCTGTCCTCGGGGCTCCCCTCCAGTTTTACTCGGTTCCTTTCCCAGAGGGCCTGGGGCTGGCTGGTGGTGGGCTCTCAGAAGCTGCCTGAGCTGCCTCTGGCTTCCCCCCAACCAGCCCCCAATGCTGCCGCCCCCCAGGTGCAGAGCCCAGCTTCCCCCGGGGCTCCTGGGCCTTCTCGGTGAGTCTGGGGGAGCTCAAGTCCATCCGCCGTTCCAAGCCAGGCCTCGGCTGGGCATACCTGGTCCTGGTCACGCAGGCCGGGGGCTCCCTGCCCGCCCTGCACTTCCACCGCGGGGGCACCCGCGCCCTGCTCCGCGTCCTCAGCCGTTACCTGCTGTTGGCCAGGTGAGCCTTGTCCCAGGCCCCACCCCTCCACACTGCAGTCTGACCCCTCCAGGCAGTGAAGGAAATACAACCCAGATGGATTTCAAGGCAGAAAAAGAGAATTGAGTGCCGTAGATAACCACAAGGTCAAAGGGTAGTTTGACATCAGGCAGGACCCGGGTCCCAGAATGTAGAAAGAGTTGCTCTTTTTCCCTCTGAGTTTGTATCATTTTCTGGGGGCCCTGGTGAGTAGAAAGCACCTCTTTCTCACATTCCTACATCCTGGGGCTGCCTCTCGTTGGCCCATCCCTGAGTCAGTCACCCTGGCCAGCGAGGTGGAAGCCCCTTATTAGCCAGCCCTGGGCCGCACCTGGGGTCCAGCTGTCGTCTCAGGCCTGACGTGAGAGATTCCCCAAAGGCCGTTGGGAGGCTGAGACAAACACGGGGGCACCTGCCCGGGTGTCACCCAAACGCCCTGCCTGCAGCTCCCCGCAGGACTCCCGCCTCTACCTTGTCTTCCCCCACGACTCGTCGGCCCTCTCCAACTCCTTCCACCACCTCCAGCTCTTCGACCAGGACAGCTCCAACGTGGTGTCTGTGAGTCCCCAGCGCCAGGCTGGCCGCTGTGGGCCAGGAAGGGCGGGCCAGGGAGGGAGGGTGGACTGTGACCGCCCCTCGGCGCTGTCCCCAGCGCTTCCTCCAGGACCCCTACTCCACCACCTTCAGCAGCTTCTCCCGTGTGACCAACTTCTTCCGGGGAGCCCTGCAGCCACACCACGAGGGGGCCTCCCCTGACCTGCCTCCAGCTCCTGATGACGAGCCCGAGCCTGGGTTCGAGGTCATTTCCTGCGTGAGTATCAGTGGACGCTGCTGCTCTCTGGCTGTCACCTTAGGCACGGGACTGCATTTCCCTGGGCCTCCATTTCCCTGGTGAGGTGGGGATGCTAACAGCAACACCCTCATCCGCTTGCATGAGTGACTTTGCTTGTGGCCTGTGTGCCTGTTATTATTGGGGGGATTTTCCTGACTTGGAGGGTGACTTTTTCACTGACCCAGGCAAGGAGATAATTCCTGGCCTGAACGTACTGTCTGTCCATCCACCTAAGAAGGGCTCTGAGCTGACTTGGAGTGGCCCAGGGCGAGGCTGGGGAGCACTGTGGGCCCAAGGCCCTGGGCTCACTCATCCTGTGTCCCCCAGGTGGAGCTGGGGCCGCGGCCGGTCGTGGAGCGGGCGCCTCCGGTCACGGAGGAGGAGTGGGCCCGCCACGTGGGCCCCGAGGGTCGCCTGCAGCAGGTCCCTGAGCTGAAAGCCCGGATCTTCTCAGGGGTGAGGAGCTGAGTGGGTGGGCAGGGCCGGGCAGCGCGAGCAGGCGGCCAGGGGGAAGTCCGTCTGAGCCGCTCTCCCTCCTGCCCTCCAGGGTCTGAGCCCCAGCCTGCGGCGTGAGGCCTGGAAGTTCCTCCTGGGGTACCTGAGCTGGGAGGGCTCGGCCGAGGAGCACAAGGCCCACGTGCGCAAGAAAACGTGAGTGAGGAGCCGTGGCCCCGGCTGTCCCGGGCTCCAGCCTCTGACCACCCGGCCTCCCAAGTCAGCTGGAGGTTTCTGATCAACAACGCATCCCAGTGGGCAGCCTGGCACCAGCACGCTGCACGTGCACAGATGGGCTGGCTCCCGGGACGGCCGCCGACCCGTGTACAGGGCGGGTGCACAGGGCAGCGGGCCAGGCCCTGCCCCTGTAGGCCCCGTAGCCCATCTCTAATGCCGTTGCCATCCCAGCGCTGTGTCAAACCCCATGGGGCCACCTCTCCTCATTCCTAGTATATCTTGTGCCTCTGCTGTGTCCTGGTCCATGCCTCTCGTGCTCTCTGTCCAATGGTGGTGACAAACTTTGAACAAAAGCCCACAAAGGTGTTCTGTGTCATGAGAGATGGTCGGGAAGGGGAAGCACGGGGGGCGGTGACCTGGGCTGAGCCCTGCAGGATGAGGAGGCGGGGGGATGTCCTGACGTCTCACCTCTCCCTGCCCCTCAGGGACGCGTATTTCCGCATGAAACTGCAGTGGAAATCTGTGAGCCCGGAGCAGGAGCGGAGGAACTCACTGCTGCACGGATACCGCAGCCTCATCGGTGGGTCGGGGGCAAAGGTGGGATGGTGAGACTGGAAACAGCCAGGAGGGGACAGAGGGAGCCCCCTGCCTCCCTAAGAGCAGGGGCAAGGTCATCTGTGGGGATGCGGGGGGAGTGAGATGGGGATGAGCAGGGATGAGTGGCCAGGATGGGGTGGGGGCGGGGGGGGGGAGGGGAGCACGGGAGGGGAGCCAGGCTCCTTGGGTTCAAATCTGCCAGCTACTCACTGTGAGATCTTGGCAAGTGATTTTACCTCCCCAGGATGCAGTTTCCCCATCCGTTGATGGTTTAGTAGCTGTCAGCTGCTGGGAGGGTGTGGCGAGCTGGTGAGCGTGAAGCATAGCACCTCATGTGAGATGGTCTCTGGACGACCCACACCGGTGGCTGGCAGGGACAGGGCCCCGCCTGTTTCATACCTCTGCACTCTGTCCCTTTCATTGCAGAAAGGGATGTGAGCCGCACCGACAGGACCAACACATTCTATGAGGGCCCCGAGAACCCGGGGCTGGGCCTGCTGAACGACATCCTCCTCACGTACTGCATGTACCACTTTGACCTTGGTGCGCTGCAGCCCAGGGAGGGGCTGGGGCCGGCCTTCTGGGAGGGATGGGGTTCCAGGCCTGGGCTGGGCCCTGACCCCGTGTCCCCCCAGGCTACGTCCAGGGCATGAGTGACCTTCTCTCCCCAATCCTCTACGTCACTCAGAACGAGGTGGATGCCTTCTGGTGTTTCTGTGGCTTCATGGAGCGCGTGGTGAGGCTCAGGGCAGGGGAGGGAAATGGGCCCCCTCAAAGGCTGGGGCTCTGGCTCCTCACGTGGCCCTCCCTCCCACAGCACGGGAACTTTGAAGAGAGTCAGGAGACAATGAAGCGACAGCTCGGGCAACTGCTGCTCCTCCTGAGGGTGCTGGACCCGCCACTCTGCGACTTCCTGGGTACGTGTCTCGGCGGGTAGGCAGGGGATGATGGTGGGGCCACAGACCTTCCCACAGAGTCTTGGGGAGTGGCCACAGACAGCATCCAGGATGTTTGGACATGGTGCAAACAAGAGAAACATCCCCACAGAACCCAGAACGGTTATGTAAAAGCAGGACTGTGGTTTGGAGCAAAACCCCAAGGAATGCACACGTGTGTGCTCCATGCACCCCCCCCCCCCCCCCACACGCTCCTGCGGCCTGATGAGGTGGCTCCTTCATGTCTCGTCCATTAGACTTTTCAGATGAAGGACCTGGGCAGGGCTCCTTGCACTCCTCATCTCCACCCAGCTCTTATTGCCACTCACCCCTGAGCCAAGACTGGAAGCTGGCTCTCTAGGCTCCTGGGGCTGGGACTGCTGCATTTCGGCTTTAAACTTTGTCTGCATTAATTGTTCATTGTAAAAAAATGCAGGAAATTCAGGTGAAGATAAGAAAGTTAAAGTTGCTGTTACTAGTACTGTTTTTTTGTTTGTTTTTTTGCTAGTACTGTTCTTTTGAACGCAGATGGTGATAAGCTAGCTTACTTATTTGTGGGAATTTCTTCAGTGAAATTTAGGATCACCCTGGGGAGGGGAGACATAGCTGGTCTCACTTTACTGAAGAGGAAACTAAGGCTTAGAAAGCACATGCCACTGCTGGGGGCACTTGGATGTTAGCTGCCTCTCTGTGTCACTGAAAGTTTTCTACATCATCAGTCTTACCTACTACATGGTGTTCTGTCAGTCTTACAGATGTACAAGAATAGGTTTAACCTGACCTGCTGGACGTTTAGGTTATTTGTAGTTTTTCACAGTGATGAATTTATATTCATTGGATAATTTCTTTAGGTTAAATTCCAAGAAGTGATATTCAGTGCAGTACATATGTTTACATCTTTTGAAACATTTGTCCCCATTGCTGCTTTTCCAGAAAGTTCTACCAGCTTACGTTTTTGCCAGCAGTGTACACGAGGGCCCATTTCCTCATGCCTCCCCCAGCTTTGGGTGTTGAATAGATTTGAGTCTTCCCTCATGTGGACTCTTCTTATTGCCTCCCTTCTGAGAGTGGAGACCATGGGGCTAGCTCACCTCATCTGGAGCCTGGGAGGCAGGATGGGAAAGGTCCCCGCTGACCCCAAGCATCCCCGCCCCCGCTCTGAAGCGCTCCTTCCACTTGCCTAGACTGGTGCGGTTCGAACAGCCAGCGTGACTTTACTTAGAGTCCAGTCCGACCACTGGGCACCCTGTGAAGTAGAGTGGGATTGGAGTTGGTTTAGCGCTTGCTCTCGGCTGAGCGCTGCCCCTCCCACTGCTGTCCCCCCCTAGACTCCCAGGACTCTGGCTCTCTCTGCTTCTGCTTCCGGTGGCTGCTCATCTGGTTCAAGAGGGAATTCCCCTTCCCGGATGTCCTTCGGCTGTGGGAGGTGGGCCAGCCAGTTTGGGTGGGAGGGCGGAGGAGGAGAAATGGGTTGGCTATACTGCCGATGGGCGGGGCAGCGAGGTTGGTGGGAGGTGGGCAGGACGTGGGGGAGACCTGGGTGGGACCTGAGGCAGAGGCTTTGCCGTGACCCCCTCCTTCGGGCACTGCTAGGTGCTGTGGACAGGGCTTCCCGGCCCCAATCTGCACCTGCTGGTGGCCTGCGCCATCCTGGACATGGAGCGGGACACCCTCATGCTTTCCGGCTTTGGCTCCAATGAGATCCTCAAGGTGAGACCCTGCCTCCCTCCCAGGCTGCTCCCTCCCCCTGCCCATCCTGACCTGCGAGGAGGAGACACATCAGTTGGGTGTGAACTCTGTGGAGGTCGGCGCTGCCCCTGTGCCGCTACACCTTTCCGTAGTAGGTACTCAAAATTGGATTGTTGAAAGTGTGATTAGCTAAGCTGTGAGCACGGGGCAGAGAGACGGGGTCTGTTTTTCTCCTACCCCATATTATCCCTGGCTTCCTGCAGTGTCCACACAGAGCATCAGTGGGCCACCTGCCCCTTCCCCAGTGCATTAGTGTGAGGCAGGGCCGCGGGGGTGGGGCTTGGTGCCCTTTTCCTTCCTTGAATGCTGCGCCCTGCAAGCAGCCTGAGAGCGTGACCTCTCCTGGTCCCCAGCTCCACTGTGAGCCCTAAGAGGGCCAGCCTGGCCTGTCGTCCCTGCATTGTATGCCCAGCAGGAAGCACAGAGTAGGCGTTCAGGCGGTGGTGGCTGAGTGCTTGCAGGCAGGCAGGCAGGCCTGACCCCCCGCCCCCACCCCCCCCACACCCTCCTCTCGCAGCACATCAACGAGCTGACCATGAAGCTAAGCGTGGAGGACGTGCTGACGCGGGCCGAGGCCCTCTACCTGCAGCTGACCACCTGCCGGGTGAGTCCCTGACCCCTCCCGAAAGCCCCCCAACCCCCAGCAAACCTCTGACTTTTCGCTCCCTACCCCCCAACCCTCCAGGAGCTGCCCCACAACGTGCAGGAGGTCCTAGGTCTGGCGCCGCCCACAGAGCTCCAGAGCCCCTCGCCCCCTGCCTCCCCACTGTCGCTGTCGCCCACCCGGGCCCCACCGGCTCCGCCGCCCCCCGCGGACACAGTCCCGCAGCCTGACAGCAGCCTAGAGATCCTGCCGGAGGAGGAGGAGGAGGAGGAGGAGGAAGGCGTGGACTCCTAACCGTGCTGGACGACGGCGGCCTGGCTCAGTACAAGACACTTTATCCAGCTCCCGCCCCACGACCCCGCCCCTCGGGGAGGCTGGGGAGGGGAGGCGCTAAGAGGGGCGGGGCTCTCCGCCATGCCTCCTGTCTCCTCTTAGCTGGTTTCTTGAAACTGACACTTTGCTATCCAGTTGGCCTCGAGGAGGTGGAGGAAGGAGGCCACTATATTGTCTTGGCCCTGGATGGGGAGGGGGTGGTGGCTCGTGGTCTCCTCTGACCACTCTGCAGAGTCGATGTCACACCACTGTGACCCTGATCCGGCCAATGAGGCCTAAGAGGAGGCCCCTTGGGGGTGAGTGGTGGGGGTTTGTGGAGGCAGGGCTCCCTCACCTGCCTTGAGTTTGGGGCTTTTGGAGGAGTGAGGATGGGGTGCTGGGGTGTGGCTGTCACCTAGCAGATGTGCAGGGGCACATCCCGGCCATAACCAAGATGGAAGGGCCTGCAGAGCTGCTCCCTCTGGGACCCTGCCTACCAGCTTCTTGTTATGAGAAAAATAAACTCGTGTTTAACCCACGGTTGGTTGGGCTTTTTGTTACTTGCATAAGGATCCCTGTGTCGTGACAGCTGTGGTGGGCGCTGTGATTACCGTTTACCTGTACCTACTACTCCCCCAAATGGAGCCCTACGGCCCAGAAAGCAGTAGGACAGCTTCTGGGGCTCCAGGACAGGCGCAGCCCCTTCTACCGCGAGGGCTACTGGTTTTGCTCCCTGCAAAGTGGGGAGGCGACTGAGCCAGGGAGGGGGCGGGACCACACGGCTGTTTCCAAAAATACTTTAATACTGGGTCCTGTTTTGGGTCGTGTGCGAAGCGGTTATCGCATGTAAGGCTGGAGCGTGGGTGCCCTGCCCCTTTTCGAGGGGCCACGGGTGGTGGTGGTGGGCGGGCGCCGCGTGCACATGCCCGTGCTCCACCCTGGGGAGGATCTGGGGGTTGTCCCAGCTGCCGGTCCGGCCGTTTACCCGACTGTTGATCAAGACCGCGGCCCGCAGCGCCGACTTGACGGCCGTCTCCACCCAGCCGTGCGGGTAGGCCGTGTGCTCGCCGGCGAAGTAGATGCGGCCGTAGGGGACCGCCCAGTCGTACTCCCGCTCCTCGTCCCTGTCGGTGTGCCAGAGCATCGGCGGCTGCACCACGAAGCCGCCCTGGCTGTGCGGGTCCTCCGCCCAGCGCTTGACGATGCCGGTGCCGTCCCAGAGCCGGTACACGATGGGCCCGTGAAGCGCCGCCACGTCGTCAAGCGCCAAGCGCAGCGCTTCGGCCTGACTCAGGCCAGCGAACGTAGCCGCCGCGTCCGACCACGTGTACGAGGCGAGCAGCAGCGCCCCCTCGCCGGGCGGCGGGTAGAAAATCACGCGCGATGGGCGGTCGGTGTTCGAGTGGCCGCCCTCGATGTGCTCGTCGTGCCAGAAGGGCCGGCGGAAGCTCAGGAACACCTTGGTGGCCGGCACGTAGTGCAGCGCGCGCACCGTCTCCTGCCGCCTGCGCGTCAGCGGCGGCGTGAACGTGATGCGCTGCAGCGCCGGCCCGCTCACCGTCAGCAGCACCAGGTCGGCTGTCAGGGACTTCAGGTTCCGCTCCGGGCGCGAGGCCTCGATGTGCACGCTCACCTCGTGCGTCCCCTGCTTAATCGCCACGACGGGCGTGTGCAGCAGCACTGGCCCCGACAGCGAGCTCAGCAGCGCGCGCGGCAGCAGGTCCCAGCCCCCCACGATGCGGCTGTACCTGCGGGCGGGGCGGGAGCGTGACGGGCTCTCGGGCCCTGCACCTCCCCGGCGGCCCCTCCCTGGGCGCTCCCCGCTCCCCGCTCTAGTGCTCCCCTGACTGTTCCCTCTAATCCCGGCCCTTCATCTACCGCCGCCCTCTCCCGTCCCGACAGCCCCGGGGCCCGGGAACCCCGCCGCGTCCCCTCGGGGCCACGCCCCTCTCCGGTACCTTTCTTCCCCCAAGGACCCAGGATGCGGGGGCGAGTGTGGCGGGATCCGAGCGCGCGTCTCTCCGCCCCCTGGGCCTCCGGCCCGACCTCTACACGCCGCGCCCTCCCCGCCAGCCCGTCCACTCCGTACTCGCCCCGATCGGCCCCCCGACGCCCGTCCAGTCCGCCGCCTCACCGGAGCAGGTCGCTGAGGCAGCTGTGGGCCCGCAGCGCCTCCGCAAAGCTGAGATAGAAGAAGCCATCCTTGGACATCACGTCTCCCAGGAGCCGCACGGCCGGCTGGCTTAGGTTCCCCTCCCCGAGGAGGTATTCCTGGGGGGCGGGCGCGGGCCCGGGTCAGGGCGCAGGCAGGCTGCACCTGCCGGCTCCGTCTCCACTCCCACGGGGCCGCTCCCCGCTGAACCTCTCGGTTCAGTGCTTAGTGCGGTTCGCTGGACCTTAGCGATACCGTCCTCCCTCTTGTGACAGATGGAGGAAACAGAAGCCCAGAGAGGGGCGTGTCTAGCCCCGTCAGGCAGGGAGGAGGTGGCAGGCCCGGGGTCCCAGTTTCCTGACTTCTGACCCCCCCCCCACCAAGGCCCCGTGGGCACCCTCCTTGTCCTGTTTCTCAGACAGCGACAGGGAGGCCCCCACTCACCAGGAGCGTGTGCTTTTCAAACTTCATCATTGCCTTTCTGCAGCCCAGTGTCCTGAGATCTTTGGTGGCCTGTGGTGGGACAAGCAGATGGCGCTGGGCTGTGGGGATAGGACGGGGAGGCCCTGCCTGAGGTCCAAACCTGGCTTCTCTTCCCGCTCCTGCCCGCAGCCGGCCATTTACCGCTCTCTGTTCAAGCTGCAAGGATGTTGCCCGTGCTGTGCCCTCTGTCTTGCCCTCCGCTGCAGCTGCGTCGCCACCCTGGGAAGCCTTCCCGGGACGTTCCTACCCCTCACGCCCCTGCACTCAGCCCACCCAGACAACGTCTCACGCATCCCGGTCGGGGGTTATTTTGCCTGCCTCTGTCCCAGCCTGTGCGCTCCACGCAGGCAGGGGTGGAGTCTGTCTCAGTCAGCGCTGTGTCCTTCTGGACCCAGAGGTTATTTGTCAGTGTAGTTATCTGTCACCTGGATCGTTGTGGATGCAGACAGAAGCAGAGTCCCTTCTGCCACCCAGCCATCAGTCCTGACAGGGCACAACTGCTCACAGGGGTTTATTCACGGCACCTCCCCTGCCCACAGCCTTCCCGCGGCTCCCCAGCGCCGCGAGCCGCAGAGTTCCGGCCCTCAGCCTGGCATTCAAGGCCCCTGCCAGCCCCTCCGTCAACATCTCTCAGGGCAGCTCTGGGTCTACAAAGCAGTGTCCGGTGCCCAGACCACCCTCGGGTCTCCCCCACCTCCACACCCCTGCACTTGCTCACCGCCGCTCATCTTTCCTGGGCACCCGAGTGGCCATTCTTTACTGCTCTGTTCAAGTCTCATTCCCTCCTGGAAGCCTCGCTGCCCCTCTGATTTCAGCCCTCTCCTTTGTCCACCTGGCTTCTCCCTCATGGCCAGGGAACTCCCCAGAGGAGGTGTCCCCTCAGTCACTCCTCACCCACTCACCCTTCCCTCACACTTCCCCAGCCTCCCTAAACTGGGCAGTGCCAGGGCACAGAATGGCCTAGACTAAGTGCCCACCCTTGTCCATGAGGGGAGATGGACAATTAGGAGGCTGAGGCTGTCTCCTCCCTGAGGGCATCAGGGAAGGCTGCCTGGAGGAGGGGACATTGGAGCTGTTCTTGAGGGATGAGAAGGGTTCCCTGGGTGCGAAAGGGAAAAGGCCTTCCAGGCAGGGCCAGTGACATGGATGTGGGATGGTGGACAAGCACAGTGGGTATGAAGGATTACAGAGCCGAAGGTGTTTGGGCCACCATGAGAGTTTGGGGCAGGCAACAAAAATTTCTTGGAGAGAAGATAGGGCTAAGTGGGAGCCTGAGGCTGAGGCACTGGGGAGCACAGGGGCCTGTGAGCAGGGCAGGCCAGGGTGAGGATGCAGGGAGAGGTCCAGGCCTGAGCTGGGGCTGGAGCTGGGGGGACAGAGAGGTAGGAACAGTGTGAGAGGGTCGAGGGCAGGATGGATGGGGCTGGGGCCTGACAGGGAAGGCAGGAAACAAGGATGGCCCCTGAGTTCCGGCTTGTGACTGGGGGTGGTAATTATGGCACTGTTGTGAGCGGGGGAACCCAGGAGTATGAGTGGGTTCAGGGAAGGTGCCAAGCTCAGTGGGAGCTAAAATATCCTGGCGGATGGCCAGGGGGAGACAGGCATAGGTCTGGATCTCAGGAGATGGACTTGGAAAACATAAGCCTTCACATCATAGTTTAAACCAAAGGTGTAGAGGGACCTCCTTGGTGGTCCAGTGGTTAAGACTCCATGCTCCCAATGCAGGGGGCATGGGTTCCATCCTTGGTCAGGGGCCAAGATCCCACGTCCCACATCCCACATGCCGCATGGCACAGCAAAAAAACAGAAACAAACAACCAAAGGTGTAGAAAGGTGAGGCTGGCCAGGCCAGTGTGTGGGTGAGATGGAGATGGGAGATGGGATCAGCAGGGCTTACGGGGCAGAGCCAGCGATGGGAGACCAGAAGGAATGGGGAAAAGACAGGCCAGGAGGAGGAGACAAGGGGGCATGGGACACAATGACTCAGAGGATGGGGCAGTGGGACAGGGCTGCAGGGCGCCTACCCTGTTGAGAGCCATCTGGTAGATTTCTTCGGGCGAGTGGCCCTTCTCCTTGGGGTGCAGCTTGTAGCCCAGCTTCTCAGGCATCTTCTCCACCACGTAGTTCCGCAGCTTCACCTCGTTCACCTCTGTCCACGTGTTCTCGTCATACTGGGTGAACGTGGTCAGGTTGAGTCCCAGGCTCTTGCAGAGCTTGTGGAGGATCCTGAGGGAGTGGGCGCTGCGGGTGAGAGTCAGACGGGGGACGTGGAGGCCCCTCTCCCCAGCGGGGCTTGGGGAAGGGAAGGGCGTGGATGGGGCAGCTGGGAGGGGGCTTGGGGCTGGGCATGAGGCTGGAGTGGGGCTAGATTCTCATTTCATTCCCGTCCGTGCCAGGGATGGAAATGAAATGGGAACAAGGCTGGAAGGCTCAGGGCGGTAGGGCTTCAGGATTGGGTTTGGAGCAGGAGTTCACGTTCACTGGGGATCAGGTGGGAATGGGGACATGGTTGGGTTGGATGGAGATGGAAGCTGGGGATGGGGAAAGGACCAGGGTTGGGGAAGATAGAGCTGGGGGTCTGGAAGGGCTGGACACATGGCCTGAGCACTTCAGGGGTACAGTGGTGGGGCTGGAGCCGGGAGGCCTGGAAGCGGCCGTTAGGAAAAGGACAGAGTTCGAGGCTGGGTCTAGGCCTGACTTGAGTGGGGCGCCAGGTTTGGGGCAGAGCTGAAGTTCATGCTGGCACCAGAGCAGCGATCATGTTGGGGATCCGGTTGAGTCTGGGCGCGGCGGCGGGGCTGGGGTGGCCCCGCGCCTGCCTGGCCGCCAGGTCAGGCCTCACCTGTGCGAGCTGGGCATGCGCATGGCTCCCAGCTCCCCAATCCAGCCCGTCTTCCGGTCCCGGTAGGTTGAGATGCGGCCCCCAATCCTGCTGTCTGCCTCCAGGATGGTGACCTGAGGGACGAGGGGCAGCAAGCGGGTGCTTCAGCTCCTCCCACTGACCCCCCATCTCCACACTGTGGCAGCCCCCCCGCCTTCCATCCCCACAGCAGCGCAGACGCAGACTAGAGAAGGGCCCTTTTCTCATGGAGAGGTGGGAGGGGCTGGTGGGAGAACAGAAGGTCGTAGTGCACATGTACAACGTGACAGTTTCCAGGCTGCAGCAGGAAGGCTGCTGGCCAGATCTTGGAGGGACTTCCCAGCTCAGGGAGCGGGGAGATGTCTTGTGCATACGGAAGCCACGGGTCGGCCCCATCTCACTCTTGGATTTCAGTGAGAGAGACGGTGGTTAGACGTCAGGGGGCACGTCCCCTTGTGTGGAGTTTCCATCTCCATCAACACAAATTCCCCTAGGAGTCTGGTGGAGGTTTCAAGGGACTTCCCTCCAGGATGAGAGTGAGGCAGGGAAAGTCCCCTGGGTTTCACGTTAGAGCAGAGGGTTCCAGGCCTTGCTGCCCAGACCACGAGGAAAGCACAGCTCCCTCTCCCCACCTCCCATCACCCTGACCCCTCAACAGGGACGCAGCAGGTCCCTCCCCCCGGGACTCCAAGCCGCAGTAGGAAAGACTCAAGGTAGACCGCAAGCAGCACTTCTCACCTTGTGTCCAGCATCGCCGAGCACCTTGGCAGCCACCAGCCCGGCCACGCCCGCACCAACCACAATCACCCTCTGGGGCTTCGAGGTCCGATTCAGGCCCAAGGTCACAACGTTGAGCAGCTGCTCGTAGTCGGGGTCATGCATGCATTTCTCGAAAGGGTCAAGGCTGTGGGCAGTTTGCCAGTTGAGGGTGGCCGCCAGGCTGAGGAAGATGGGGACCAGGGCGAGGAGGCGCCAGGCTGCGGGGAGGAGTACAGGGTCCGCGAGCCAGTCAGCGGGTGTGGGGGGAGAAAAGTGGGTTCCACCCCCTCCCCTGCTTACTTACCCAAGGGGTCCATGCCTCTCGGGGGGAGATGTGTCTGGGTTGGAGAGGGAGCAAGGGCCACTGTGACAGGAGCCTGTGTCCCCCCAGCCTGGCCCGCTGTGGGCTGCCCCGGTCCCCCCTCAGCCCTCGCGCGCCCCTGTGGCCCTGGTCTCTGCACGTGTGTGTCCCCTGATGCCAGGCTAGCTGGCTCCCGGTCTCCACTCACCTGTCTGCCCTCCACTCCTGTCTCTTTCTCTTCTCCGTCCCCTTTTTCTCACCTCCTCCTGGCCTCCCTGTTTCTCCCTTCTCTGCCCTGCTCACCCCATCTCCCTATTTCTGGGGGGCCCAGGCTCTCCGCAGCCTCCTCGCTACCTCAGCCTCCGCAGGGAGAAGCACCTCCTCTCTCCTCTGTCCCCTCCGCTTGTCTGCTGAGGCCTCCCTCTCGGTCCTTAAGCCGAGCTGAGCTCCGCCCTCCACTCCCTTTTGGGAAATCGAGCTGTGGGAAATGAAACTCCTTTCTTGTGTGGTGTGTCAGATGCTCAGAGTCTAGTTGAGGCTGCAGGGGGCGCGGTGGTGGGGGAAGGGGTCGGGAGGAAGCAAATCCGTCTGTTTTCTTCCTCTTGCCCCAAATAGTTCAGGGGGCAGTTGGAAGGCTGGAAATAAATACTCAGGTAACTGTGCTAAGTGCGGGGGGCTGCACCCCGGCCTGCCCCGAGCCCTTGGTCCCCCTCACCTGATCACAGGGCCCCTGTGTCTGCCCTCTCCTCTGCCCTCTCCATGTCCTTCATTCTCTGGGTAGGTGGAGAGGGGATCTCTGGCCTTGGGACTGCGTGTTCTGTGCGACAGCCTCTGAGTGCTTCTCTGTGTCAGCCACCCCTGTGCCCTGAGGGCCCTTGCTGGCTCCCCTCCCACAGGGCTGCTCTGAGCCTCAGTCTCCCCCTCAGTGAAATGGGCACAGCAAGACTCGCAGGCAGCAGCACGGCGTCAGCAGCACGAGCTCTGGGCCAGCCTGCCTGGGTCCTGAGTCCGGCACCTGCGTCTGTGTCTGTCAAGTGGGGGCCACTCCTGTGCTGCTGGGAGTAGGCAGTGAATCCAGGTCGGGGCCCCAGGAACAGCACCCGGGTCAGTAGGAAATGCCAGCTGCTGCTGCCGCGGGGGTGCTAGAGGGATTCAGTGAATGTTGCCTGAACCCCAGCCCTGCACAAGGAGCCCTTCCCACGCCCGCACTGAGAACCACTGTGACGCTCGGCTCAGGCTAGGGCGTCGGGGAGGGGCCACCTCGGAGATACTGCCCCTGGTGCGTCTGTCCCTGTCCCTGTCTTTGGCCAGCGCCACCTGCTGTCCGTAGGCACTTATCTCCTGAGGGGTAAGCGGCAGGCAGTGAGAACAAGATGACCCGGCTCCAAGGAGCCCCCACGTGGCTCATGGCTTTGGGGCTTTAGCCAAGGGGACACATGGCAGGTCCCTTGAAGGGGTGGGGGTGGAGAGGCAACCTTGGGGATTTTTCTTGGGGGTGGAGGAGTGGGGAGGAGGAAGGCCAGAGGGTGGCAGGTCCTCTGCAGTAATCAGATGGGAAAATCCAAATAGTAAATCAAAGAGGGATGTGGTTTGGGGTACGGGGTTGGAGGGAGTGCATACGAGTGAGTCAGAAAACATCTGATACGGGTGGGTGGGAAGGCAGTGACCAAGTAGGAAACAAAATCAGTGAGCTGGACAGAGCCTCAGAGACTGACAGAAAGCCAAGGGTGAGAGTCAGCAAAACCCGGCAGCACGGGGGTGGCCGCTCTCTGAGGTGGCCTGTGCTCAGAGCTCTGCACTGGGCAGAGGAGGAATCTGAGGCTCAGAGGTGGCCTGGGGCTGGGCGGGGACCCCAGGACTTGCCCAAGGCTGCAGAGCTGGCAGGCCTTCCCATCACAGACTCTACCTGCTTCATTCACAATGACGTAGAGGGTAGGAAGGGGTGTCACCTCATCAGGACCTTACACATCTCGTGAGGGAGGGAGAACCTGGTCAGCAGTGGTGGGGAAGGCACTTGCCCCGAGTCCCACAGTGGGAAACGGCAGACCTGGGAGTCCGCTGATCCCAGGTCCCCCTTGTCCCCTGCCCAGAGGCCCCTCTGCTCTAGCCTCACAGCAATGTCCCACACAGAGAAAGGAAGCAGCGAGAACATGGAAGCAGCAAGGGGTGGAGGCAGCAGAGCGAAGGGGCTCCCAGGGCGTGTCTGGGCAAGGAGTGTTGGTCCCCAGAGCATCTTGGGGGACCCTCCCGGGGTCCCTGGGTCGACCCCCTGGTGTCTCCCACACAGGGTCTCTGCTCACAGTCCCCTGGCTCTGGGCACACCCCCAGCTCACCTCCTGGACTCCATGGAAGGCATGCAGGCCTCACCCAAGAGACCCCATGCAAGGAGTCAGGTGGGCAGGCGAGCAGGACTGACAGAGGCTGTCAGGGCGAGGTCTGCTCGGTCTCCTTGCTGCTGTTAAAGTGACTGTGGGCACTGCTTAGTACTACGTGCTGGATACTCTACATGTTCTACTTCATTTACTCCAGTGACAACTCTGACAGGGTGGGTTGACTGTCCCCATTTTACAGTGAAGAAAACTGGAGCCAAGGTCAGGCACCGGCTAAGAAGTGACAGAACCTGTGTTCGATCCCGGCAGCCCGGCTCCAGGCTGGTGTTCTTAACCACTTGGTTAGCTCAGGCTCGTGGACTGGGGGTGGGGCTGGGGCAGCGGCGCTGTGTGTCGCACCATGCAATTGGGACCATTTTTGTGGGAAAGGTCCTGTGCATTGTTGGCTGTTGAGTAGCACCACTGGCCTCTATCGGCTAGATGCCAGTAGCACGTGCCCCTCAAGGCTGAACAGCTACAAATGTCTCTAGACATCACCAACCTTTCCCAGGGGAAGGGGAGGCAGAATCGCCCTGGCTGAGAAGCACTGAGCTAGGGTTTGGTCCCAGATATGGTCCATGGTACAGTTGGCAGGAAAAGAAATGCTGGAAGGCCGTATAGCAGAGGTTGTTTTGGGGTCAAGAGATCATGAGTAATTTGGGGGTTGCTTTGGTAGAACTAACTGGACCTTTCAGAGTCATTCCCAATAACATCGAAGAGATTGGTGTTAGGGTTGAACTTAGGGTATGAATTAGGGTCATGAAAAAGGTGGTTTGGATCAGGCTAGGTTTCCTAAGCTTGTGAGTAGGAGACACAGGACACACAGTGAGAACTGAGGGTGGGGCCGATGGTGGGAGAGGCCTGGGGTTTCCCACCAGATCAAGTATCTGTTTACTTCAGTTGATCTCGGGGTAGTCTTGTTTTATGATGGTGTTTCTTAAAAACGTCAACCCTTTCAGATAAAAATTGTCTTTAGACTGAAAACCCTACCTTGTTTGGCTTGCTTCTAGAACCACAGTGACAGTTCTAACCTGAAGCAGCCAGAGGCCTGGCCCTGGCCCCACAAGGGGCCTCTGTGGCCCCTCAAGGCAGCTAAGAGTGATGGCAGCCACAGAGATGGGTGAGGGACAGAGCTAGTGCCTCACATATATTCTTCCCTCTGAGTCAGTCCAAAGACCCTGAGTGGTCAGTATTAAAACTGGATCATGGAGTCTCAGAGGAGGGCAGGGCCTACCCAGGGGATGCCAAGGGCCCTAGGCAGAAGTCAGGGATCCAGACCTGGATGGGAAGGGCGTAGAGAGCGGAGAACAGACCTACTTGAGGCTCCAATCTCTGGCCTGACCCCTAGACAGGGGCTCCCTTCCCTCAGAGCCCCTCTCCCCCGCCTTCCCCAGTTTCCAGAACCCCAGGGCTCCAATGGGGGCACTCACTGCATGGCTGACTCTGGCAGGCTCTCTCAGCGCCCATGGCCTTTCTGGTTAGCCTGGGACAGACGTCATCGTCAAGCGTGTGTGAAACCGGGGTGAGTGGTGCTGGTTTGTCCTGATTCCCTTGTTAGACCAGAGATGCCAGGGTCCTGGTGTGGGGTCAGAGCAGTTGGGAGGCTGTGGAGCGCAGGCGCTCCCTTCTCGAAAGCTTTTTATTACAGAAAATTTCAAACATATATAAAAACAGACTAGGATGATGAAGTCAGGTGCACTCATCACCTCACAGCCCATCTTGTTTCATTTACACTTTCTCCCTCCCCCACTGGATTATTTTACAGCTAACCCCAGACATACTATCATTTTATACATGAATACTTGAGGATGCGTCTGTAAGACAGGGGTTGGCAAACTTTTTTTAGAAACATTTGAGGCTTTGGGGGCCACGTGGTCTCCACCTTGCCTGCTCAGCTCTACCCTCCCAGCAGTCACAACACGTAAATGGACGGGTGTGGCTGTGTTCCAATGAAACTTTATTTACAAAACAGGAAGTGGGGCCACAGTTTGCCAACCTCTGCTCTAAAAGATAAGAACTTGGGGGGTAGGGATAAATTGGGAGCTTGGGATTGACATATACACACTACTATATATAAAATAGGTAACTAATGAGGACCTACTGTAGCACAGGGAACTCTCCTCAATACTCTGTAATGACCTATATGGGAATAGAATCTAAAAAAGAGTGGATATATGTATATGTATAACTGGTTCACTTTGCTCTACAGCAGAAACACAACATTGTAAATCAATTATACTTCAATAAAAGTTAATTTTAAAAAGGTAAGAACTTACTTGCTTTTTCAAAAATAAACTCCAATACTATTATCATACTTAAAAATGAAATTAAATCAATGCTTACACTTCCCTGATTATCTCAAAATGTGTTTTTTTTCGGGCCACACCATGTGGCATGAAGGATCTTAGTTCCTTGACCAGGGATCGAACCCGTGTCCCCTGCATTGGGAGCATGGAGTCTCAACCACTGGACCGACAGGGAAGTCCCATCAAAACGTTTTTTCTTAATAGTTGGCTGGAATCAACATTCAAAGAGCCCACACTGCATCTGAGAGATACTGAGTATCTCTCAGTGTCACTTGCAGTTCCATGGATGTGGGGGCCTGTTCTTAGAACGAGGCGGGGGGTGGGGGAGCCGCATCTGATGTGCCCCACGGCCCCAGGCGAGACCTGAGCCTGGCACAGCAGCACACCAGATCTGGGCTCTGCCTCGGGGAAATCTCTGCAAGTCTTGGGGCTGAACCAGGATGGTGCCTGGAGGTGAGGTGTGGGCGGTGCCCAGGTGAGTCTCTGGAGTCTGAAGTGATCAGTGCCAAGGTGTGTAAGGGCTGCGGGACAGGCCCAGGGGTGGCTCAGGACAGTTAGGTCTGGCTGCGGGCTGGCTGGTGTCCACACGCAGACCTGACTTCTGAGGGTAAGGGATTCCGTTCCTGGGAATTTCCAGAGAGCCGCTGGTCTGAGGACAGACTTTTAAAGCACCCAGGCAATTTCGAGGTTGACTGCAAACCTTGGGAGCAGTGGTGTGCTGGAGCTGGCTCACACCTGTTCATGAGAGCCGACCATTTAATTTTTGGATCTCTTTTTGGTTTTGCTTTGCGAGCCACTATTAAAAAATTAAAATATTTACAATTTTATTAAAAACAAAGACATGCCTTCATTGATTACTTTTACTATTACATATATACTCTCGAGGTGAATTAGTTGTATCTACACAGTGTGTGTGTGTGTCAATTCCCCAAATCAGCGTTCGGTGACTTCACCTTGGTGGCTTGAAAGCAGCCACAGTGGGAGAATTTACATCAGGGCAATGGGCATGTGCTATCGGTCAGGGCTTTCCCCGACCCTGGAGAGCACAGTGTTACCAGCACACCACTGCTTGGGGATCATCTGTTTCAACTTCCCTTTGGAGATCAAGGCTACTCTCCCTCTTTAAACCTCTGGCTGTTTCAAACATCTGACTCTTTCATGCCCAGCGGTGCCAGATGAGGCAGGGGTATCATCCTGGCGAAAGGGGCCAGGGCTATAAGGGAGGCGGTGGTTTGGGCGTGTCTTGGAGATGAAAAGCAAGCCAAACCGTAAGCCCACAGTTGCCACTCTTACCCCTAAACAGGGAGAAGAAATGCAGGAACAGCTTACTGAGAGAGATTCACCTTTAAAAGCCTCTGACTCCAAACTTAGTCACCACACTTGTCTTCATGTTAATTAATGAAGAGGAACTTAAGGAGAAGCCATTTGTCGGGACTGGCAAGGAAACACATCTGCATGCTTTCTTCCTGGAAAGGGAAACTGCAGTTACAATGAAGCCAGCATCCGCAGGGCAGCACCCAGTCAGCTGCTCATCCTATTGCAATCTCGGGGATTCCCCTGGTCCGCCAGGAAGCCGCTGGGGCCATTCCCCCCATGGCACCTGCGCACTGGAGCCCCCGTTCTGGCACGGTGATTTATTACAATCGCTCGTGTTCTTCAAAGTGGGGTGCCTGAGATCCCTTGAGGCGTGGGAGGTAAATATCAGAACTTCAATTTGTTTTTATTAAAAAAAAATACAACTATAAGAAAGCAAGCGTCACTAATGTTTAATATGCAAAGTAATAGGTATATTATATGCATCGGAAATGCAAGTTCAAGAAATTTTTTTTCTTATCATATTTGTGCCCCCTGACAGTGACCTCGTGGGCAGAGAATTACTGTTCCAGTTCCGAAATCCCAATGCCAGATTGGGATCTGGTATGTAGCAGGTGCTCCAAAGATGCATGCTGAACGAATACATGTAGGTAAAATACTACTTCCTATATTCTAAGGAGACTCAAGGCCTCCTCATTCAGGCGAGGGGGTCGGATATGGGTCCCAGATGAAGTCATGGCTCACACCTTGCACAAAGAGCCACTGTCACAGGGGGTAGAGCCTTTGGAGAGAAGCAACTGGGGTTGCCGGGGTCTCCCTCCTCTGGTTTGTTCCCCTCCCTCCTCTGGTTTGTTCCCCTCCCTCCTCCATGGCTTCTGCTTGGTTGGGACAGTGGTCCTTAAAAGCCCAAGATGGCCTGAGGAAGTGACTCATGACCGTGACTTTGGGAAACGGGACCATACATGTCCAGTGTCCTTGGGCACTCCTTAGCCAAAACACGGCTTAGTGTGGCCCAGGCTAAGGGAGGCTGCCAGGCAGACTTCCCGGCCTACACCAGGAACAAGATCTGAGTGTTTGGTATCACTAGTGCCTACGGGGGCCGGGGTCAGAGACAGAACGTTAGGCAAGCATCTGGAAATCATCTGATACAAGGCTGTAGCCCAGCTTCACCTGGGCTTCAGTTTCCCACTTCAACAGTTTCCACTGTTGAAGCATAACTCGAACTCTCTGGCAACCCCAGGTGACAGGGAGAGGAATGCTGCCAGCGACATGCCTTGGGGATGGTGACAGGCAACTTGATATTTACATGTATTAGAAGATACAACCCACCTATACAGGGTTTCCCCAGCTGCTCCTCTCCTGCCATCGGCACCAGAGGAACCCATGTTGAGAACACGTGTACGTGTGTATGTACGTGTACGCATGCCTCAGCAATGCATTTAGGTTTGCTTGCTTCTGAGTTTCAGACAAATGGCATCCCACTTGATCTGGAACCTGCTCTTTTTCCAGCCTTCTCCTTCTAAGTTATCCTCATTAATAGCAGCTTTTTTTTCCCACAATAAACTTTATTTTATTTAGAAAAGCAACATACAGCCATAGGTATTTCAGAGAGTACAGCAGAGTGTAAAGACAAATACAAAAGACACTGGGATACAGCTGGCTGGCTTCTGCCTTCTGGACACTTGTGGATCTCACTGGATCTGACCATGATTGCTTTGGCTTTGGGAGGTTCAGGACCAAGTCTGTGGCCACCTCTGGCACCTTGGCTACTTCAACAGGCATTCTGTGGACTAACGTTTTATGCTGGTTTCATCTCTACTGTTCACGCGTTTGAAAAGTGTGACAGCAATTATGCTGAGGACACAAGGGAGACAGTCCCTGCCCACAGGGGCTCACAACCTAATGCTGAGGCAGAGAAATAAACAGTTGGCACAATACAGTGTGGCGAGTGTTACCACAGGTGTGAGCTTCAAAGCTCAGTGTGGTGTGGGGCCCATGAGACGGCCACCTGACCCAGCTTCAGGGTGGCTGAGAGGGCTTCCTGGAGGAGGTGAGGCCTAAGATTAAGAGACCCGGAGGATGAGGTGTGTCAGCGAGGCAAGGTGAGACCTCTTTTCTCAACACCTCATTCAAGTCCCTCATCTGACCTGTCTTTCCTCCTTTGAAATTCTACAGCCCACTGTCCGTTCCATTCACAAGTCACTTCTCTGTACTGGTTACACTTATACCACGTTGCTGGCTCCTTGAGGATGGAGAGTCTTCAACCGTAGTCTTTTCTCCCTGGACCTATGACTGTGTTGGACAGAGTGGCCGCCCGGAGTCCCAGATGGGAGACAAGTTGTTCTCAGGCAGCTCAGCGCTTCTCCAGCACTTGGGAGTTGGGTGGTTGTAGTAGGTGGAGAGGATCTAGGAAACAGATGATACACATAGAAACCACACCTATGAGGCTGCTGCCTAGACTGGAGCGCTGAGAATCCTTTCTATTCGCTAAGGCAGTAAGTCAAACCACAGAACAGTTCTCTCAACAGCACGACTGTTTGAAAGAAAGAAACAAATGAGCAGAACATGTACTTCATTGCAACCCGAAAACCAGACAGCGCTGCAGGCCCTGCCCCTGCTGCGCACCTGCTGGGCAGCCGCTCAGTCGAAGGTGATGCGGAAGCCGCGCTCCTGCTCCTTACGCCGGCCCTCGCACACCCTGGTCACCTCCTCCACCTTCCTCTGCAGCAGGGCCGAGTTCTGGTCGATCCACTGCAGCGAGTCCATGTGTGCGTTGAGGATCTTGCAGATCTGCTGAAGCGGGTCGCTGGTGTCGGCGGGCCCCCCTGACGTGTTCAGGTGCTCGATGATGTCCTTGAGGTCCTGGGCCATGCGCTTCAGCTGTGCGTCGATGTTCTCGGCCAGCTTGTAGGTCTTCTCGCGCTCCTCGTCGGCGTGCTGCAGGTACACCGTCCCACTCTGCTCCTTGACTGACTCCTCCAGTGGGCTCAGCAGATCCTCCAGCTCCTTCTGCTGAGACAGGATGAAGTCGAGCTCCTGGTCCAGCCTCTTCTGGTCCAGCTTCACCTTCTCGACCTCGCGGTGGAGGGTGGTGATCTTCTCCCCGTTCTCGATCAGCGTGCGGTCCCAGGCGTTGACCTGCGTGGCCTGCTGCAGGAAGTGCCGCTCCTGGTCCTCCAGCTCCAGGCTCCACTTGTTGATCAGACTCTCCAGCTGGGCGTAGGTCATCGCGGGGCTGGCGGAGCCCCCGGCAGCTGCACTGGGGCCGGCCAGGGCGGTCCCGGAGGCCGCTGTGTTGCTGGGGATCCCAGCTGGAGCCAGCGGTTTTATATTCAAGGAGAAGCCGGTGGTGGTGGTGGTGGTGGTGGTGGCAGTGGTGGTCGTCGCCGTGGAGGTGGTGGAAGCTGCTCCGGGGGCCTTCAGGCTGAAGCCCAGCGTTCCCGCTCCAGGTATCCCTGCTGTGGTCGCTGGGGCACAAAGGGAGAGCCCGGTGGTGGCGGCGGCGGATGAGGTTGGAGCGGTTGCCAATGAGGCAAAGAGCGAGGGCCCAGCACTGGTGGTGGGAGCAGCGGGTGTGGGAGCAGCCGGCTGTGTGGCCCCCACTCCGGAGGCCGCCAGGGTGGCCGGAGTGAAGGGCAGCCCGGTGAGGGCCGTGGGCTGGGCCGAACTCCCCATGGGGCCGATATTGAAGCTGGAGGTCCCAGTCTGGGACGTGCTTCCACCTGTGAACGAGAAGCCTCCAGGCGTGGTGGACGGAGCCGCAGACGTGGTGGTGGAGCCAAAAACAAAGCCGGTGGGCGCTGAGGTCTGGGTGGACGTGACAGTGCCCGAGATGGCATTGGTGAGGGTGCTGCCGCCGAGCCCAAAGCCGCCGGGCTGCGTCGTGGCCGGGGTGGTGGCCGTGCCGCTGAAGCTCAGCTTTGGGGTGTTGATCCCTAAGGAAAATCCGGTTGCTCCTGCCGCAGGAGTTGTGGTTCCAAAACTGAATCCCGGGGTCTGTGTTGCTGGAGCCTGAGTGGTGAGCGAGAAGAGGCCGGTGGAAGGGGTGCTTGCGGCTGGCTGGGAGGGAGTCCCAAAATTAAACCCGCCAGTGCCAGATGTGGAGAAAGAAAACCTTGTAGCAGCCGTGGTTGTTGCCGTCTTTGTAGGACCAAAGGTGAACCCACCTGTGGGGGCCCCACTGCCTCCAAAACTAAACCCGCTCATGGCTCCAGACTCTGGTGGCAGCAGCTACTCCGGCTCCCAAAGCAAATCCACTGGCGTCTGTAACCTTGGAGAGATTTTTAAAGCAGAGGAAGTGACATGATCAGATGGCAATTTTGCAAAGGCAACCTCAGCAGAGGATGGAGTGGTCTGCGGGGTGGCGGGACTCAATAATTCTGATAAGCAGCCACCCTCCCTCTTCCCAACGTGTAGCCTAACCAGGCCCTGATAAACTAGGAAAGAAGAATCGGGACGCACAGCCCCTGCCCGGGGGGTCAGGCCCTGGGAGCTGGATGTGCTTGGGCCACACATGGCTACAGTCAGCCCCCGTGGAAGCCCCGCTGCCGAGGAAGGGAAGGCCGGAGAGCAGGCACCTGAACTGACCTCAGCCCCTGAGGAGGAGGTCAGATTCGAGGTGCTTCTGGTGAGTGGGATTGGAGGCACACAAGCGCCTTTGGGACCTGCTCCCGAGGTCTCCCTGCCGACTGCAAGCAGGCGGGGGGTAGACTGATTTAGCAGAGCGCCACCCGGAGTGCCCTTCTGGACCTCACAGAGAGACAGGCCCCGGGAAACTGAGCTGTATGGCAGGGCCCTGGGTGCCAAAGGCCCCCTCTGTGCACACCCCATACCATTTAGGAGGACGGAGGGCATGTTGGCACAGTCCCCCACCCTCCTTCTAACTCAGGGGTGGACGTGAGACCCGAGTGCTTTATCAGAGCACTTTGCACCCCTGGCTGTAGTCACTGGTTCAAGGGGATGTGGAGATGCAAGTCGGCCAAGAGACCTCCCCCAGGCTTCTCTCCAGGTGCTAGAGAGGGGCCTCTTTCACCTGCAGGTGCAGGGCACAGAGGATGAGCACTGGGAGATGAGCCACCACAAGAGAGAGCACGGGCGGGGGGGGGGGGGGGCGCGGCGGGGGGAGGAGAGAAGAGAAGGGACTGGGGGGAGAGGGAGACAGCGCGAGAGCCCCCAGAAAATCCAGTCCTGCTCACTAGCCCCAAGCCAACCTCCTCAGAAGCTCCGTGAGCCAGCATGCCCCCAGTTCAGTTTAAGCTGACTGAGTTCCATAATTCCTAAGTGAAAAAGCCCTGAGCAGAGCCATCCGTTAGCTGGAAAGTCAAAGGTGACTTGGAGAGGAAAGGGTCAGTGGGCATGCTGGATAGAGGCGTTTTTAGGTAAGTGATCACACACTGAGCACTGACCACCAGGCAGGCTGCTCACAGACACGACCTCTCACTACACTCTGGAGACAGGGATTACGTCCCCACGTCCGAGATGAGGGAAACGGGGCTCAGAGGGCTGCAGTGACCTACCAGGAGCTGACCCCCAGCCACAGGCCTGATCCATGAAGCTCCTCACCCAGCGCAGGCACCAGATGACAGGGTGTTTCCCTGCATCCAATTAGGGGATCAATTTAGGTATCAGATAGAGGCAGATCTGCATTACACCCACTGACGTGGCCTCTATACTCCAGGAATGCAGGAAATGACAACAAAGGGAAGCAGAATGCAAATTTACTAGTGCAGTGTGATCTCAGCTGTGGAAAAACAGAAGCACTCTGAACAAAGAGGGCTGGAAAGAAATACACTGAGATGTGGCCGGGGGCTGGTGGGACGACACGTGGGATGGTCTCCTTGCTAATTTGCAGTCGTTCCCAAAAGTTCATTCCTGTCTGTATAATAAAGACACATAATTGATAAGCTTGGTTTGAAAAAGACCGTCATATTATAGGGTGTAAATTCACTCTGAAAAACCAACGAACCTGTATAGCCAGGTTCTAGAATCACAGTTCGAGCGGGACAGGTGCGGTGACTGAATTAAACATCTCCCCAAGGCTGGTGCTAAATCACACCTTGTCTTGCCCCAAAGGTGACTTGGGCGTGGGGCGGGGCTGGACACCACAGGCTGGGCTGAAGGCAGCAGGGGCGCCGGCAAGTGGAAATAACACCGTGCCAGGCTGGGACCAAAGATGTGGTCCTCCAAAGATACCCATGTCCCACTCCCTGGAACCTGGGAATATACTACCATATGTGGCAGAAGGAATCTTCAGATGTGATTAAATTAAGAATCTTGAAAAGGGGAGATAATCCTGGGTTAAACAGTGGGCCCTAAATATCATCACGAGTGTCCTTACAGAATGGAGGCAGAGAGAGATCTGACTCGAGAATAGACTACGTGAAGACGGAAATGGAGATTAGAATAATGGCCTTTGAATCTGGAGACAGAGGAAGGTGCCATGAGCCAAGGAATGTGGGTGGCCTTTAAAACCTAGAAAAGGCAAGGGAACGTAATCTCCTCTAGAGTCTCCAGAAGGAACCAGCCCACCTTGATTTCAGCCCAGTGAGACTGATTTTGGACTCTGATCTCCTTAACTGCAAGAGAATAAATGTGCAGTTTTAAGTTGCTAAGTGTGTGACAATTTGTGAGAGCAGCCACAAGACATGAATACAGCTGGGGAGTAGAAAGTGCCTGACGAATATGAGGGGGACCCCATGATTCTCTAGGGCTCCCTGGGACTCAGCTCCCTCATTAGGAAAGTGGGAGTGGCCCCTAAGGCACTCAAGCGTGGCAGAGTTGGGAGGGTGCTGGGGTGTAGGCACGCGCTGCACTGTCACTCTGGGGTGAGTGTCTGGAAGCTGGTGAGGAAAGAAGGGAGCCCAGGAGGGGCCGTGACTCCAGCTGTGAAGTTCTCAGGAAAAAGGCCCCGGGGTTGTGGCTGACCTCGAGTTTAATAGGAACTCACGGCTGGCAGCCACTGCTCAGCGGGGTCTCAAGGCTGCGTAACCCATTCCAGGGGGTGAAGATGAGTGTAGAGGACCACAGAGGTCACTGACTTGCAGTAACAATCCTGAGAGTGCATGACTGGCTACATGGCTGCAAGCAGTTCTGAAAGCAAGACTAGTCTCAAGGAAAACCGACTGAGATAAAGTGGTCACACAGCCTCATGGCTCCAGGCTCTGGCTCCGAGTTAAAGATTAACTCCTCTAGTAGTCATAAAAAACAAGGTGTTCTACTTTTTTCTGTTATTGAAGCATATGCCTTGTGATGTCCATTATCATGATTTATAATCCAGTCTCTGCTAGAATGCTGGAATGCTTATGATCTTTCTCAATAAACATGCTATGGGAATCAGAGCTCGGGACTCTTGACTGGCTTGGTCTTGAGTCCCCTGACCCCATGCTTTCCTATACTCTTGTATGAATTTTCTTAATTCCGCCGTGCCACTCACATTCAGGTGCGTTCGTGTGGAGATCTCCACAGATGACGGTGGTTTTGGGGCAGCCAGACGCTGGCCCCGACAGCGCTACGTGCCCAGCACTGTGCTGTGTACCCCCTCCTCAGCCAACATCACACCCCCTCCTCAGTCCTACAAAGAGGTCGAGATGGCCCCAGCGCGCAGATGGGAGAGAGGCTCAGACGGAAGTAACCTGCAATTCCACCCACGGTGGGCCCTGGAGCCCCGTCCCTGTACTGCAAAGCCCTCTTCAATTCGACTTCATCAAATGGCAACCCTCCCCCGCCCCCGGGGCAAGCAGCCCTGCTTGGGGGGCGTGGCTGCTATTCTGTACCCCAGCTTCCACCCCACACCCTCATGTGCTTATTTTCTTTTCATCTAAAAACAGCTGCAAGACAACTCCCTGTTTTCGGGCACGAAGTTGGTCTCCAGGCATGAAGAAAAGACCTGGACTTGAACTCTGCTTCTGCCACTCACTAGCTGTGGGTCCTGGAATAGCTCGCTCCTAAACCGCTCTCTGCCTCAGTTTCCCTACCTGTAATGAGACGGACTTCCCCCTTGCACGGTGAAGAATCAACAAGTCACAACTGAGGGGCCCAGAGAAGGCCTCCACGAGTCCTGGCTCCTCTTCCCTCTGCCTATGTAGTTGCCCCTCCCCACCTTCCACCACAGACCCTTGGTTTTGTTCGGTGTCCTCCACACAGCCATGTGCTTCTGGGGAGAGGAGCGGGGGCCGCCCGCCCTCCCGGTGGGCCTGCCTGGTCTGAGTCAGCAGATCTCACTGGCTGCCTCCGACCCACCACCTCCTAGGACATACATTCAAAATCTAAGCTGCTCAGACCACCACCATCAGTCTCTCCAGGGGCAGGATCCTGGCCTTGACCTTTTTACAAAGCTCTTCTGGAGTCTTCCGAGAAAGGTTTCTTCACTCTTGCCACAGCAAGTGCCTGAGCCCCCGGGACCACCGGCGCCCGGCTCTGCCCAGTTCCCTTCTCGCTCAAGAGACCCCCCCATACCCCCAGCTCACTGCAGAGCCACCTTGAGCTGTGTCTGTAACCAGCAGCCAGAAGCATCCAAACAGCTACACCCATGTGTCTCGGTTCTCAAGACCTCACTGGGGAGAGCTTTTGCTATTAATAAGCTGCCTCTAAAATTTTTCAGAAAAGCATTTACAGAAAGTTCTTTGCTTTTTATACCACAAGGAAAATAATCTCCCATGGGGCCTTGTCTGGTTTAACGGTTCTCTATTTATTAAACACCTCATCTGTTTCCAACACCTCGGATGCCAGGGGCCTACTAAGAACAGTGAACGCGTACTGATCCAGCCCATCCTGTGTTACTGCTCACTTATTCCTGAAAGCAGGTCCACTCTCCTCCTTGACGGACAAGCAGAGTGAAGCCCAGGGGGTGACCTAAGCCCTGAAGGCAGCTAGAGATGCGGCAAAAGTCAGTTTCAGTACCAGGGCTGCAGATAGGGACAGGGCTGGGTCACAGGTGGTGGGAACAGATGCCTGAGCGAGTGTTTAAGGACATGGGGTCAGCCCGGAGACAGAGAGGAGGGCCCGCGTGGAGGTGGACAGGCTGACAGCAGGCATGGCTCTGGGGTCTGAGTGAGATAGAGAGAGAATGTGTGCAGGGCAGGGCTGAACCCTGCACATTCCAAAGAAAGGATTGGCCCTTGCCCAGTTCCGGCTCAAGAACCTCTACGCTGTTGGAGCATCCTGCCTGATAAGAGTGTCTGTAAGGTGGGTCTTGGGACACAGAGCATCAGCTTGCCCTCCTGGGGGCTGGAGACTGAGTAACGAAGGTCAGTGACACGGTGCCGGCGTGACTAACGCTAAAGCCACCCTGGACAGCAAGGCTTCCCTCGTGGGCAACGTCCCGCGTGTGCTCACATCGCCGCTGGAGGATTAAGCGCTGTCTGTGTGACTGCCCTGGGAGTGGACAACTGGGAGCTTCCACCTGGTCACTCTTGGACTCTGCCCTGTATACCTTTTCCCCTTGCTGATTTTAACCTGGTTTGTTTTTGCTGTAGTAAACCCTACTGTAACAGCTTTGCTGAGTTGTGAGTCCTTCCAGCGAATCACAGAAGTTGAGGGTGGTCTTGGGGACCTGTGACTACATGTGTGTATGGTGCCCTGTGATGTGATCAAAGAATCTGGCAGAGCCACTGATGCCACAGTAATGGCCAGACTTTATTCTGAGGCAGCCACAGAGGGATTTTAAGTGTGGGGAAGACTGACATGGTAGGGGATGGACTGGAGGGGTAGAGGCTGGAGGTGGGGCAGCTGAGATGAGGCTGGGGGTCAGTCTAGGCCAAGAGGCCAAGGCCTGAGCCAGGACCCTGGGGACAGAGGAGCGAGAACCCCAGGTTGGGACATGTATGCGTCTGCACCAAAATGAGACAAAGTGATAGTTCTGAAGGGTCTGTCCTCGTTAACAAAGCCACCGACAAGAACTTTGGGAGTTTCTCACAAACGTGGCTAAAAAAATACACACTACTGTGAGCTCCGAAAAAAAAAAAAGGAAAAAAAAGCCCTCTGCCCTCTGTGAGGGCCCTTCCACTTTTACCAAAGGGGTGAGCTTTCCTAAAGAGAAGCTGATGCTGCCTGGGGGGAAGCGGAGAAGTACAAAAACTGGAGCAGTGGTGCCTTTTCCTGGGAAGAAAGGAGGGCGTGCCAGGGCCAGGTGCTTAGAGTCAGGCAGCCATGACCGCGGCTGGGGTAGTTCGTCCACATGGGACGGAGGCCAAGACTGCCTCGAGGTCACCGAGGGAGTTACTGGCAGAGCCACCAGCCCTGCATTTGGCTTCATTTTCCAAACCACATCTGGCCGCCTGCACAGCCCCGGGGAGTCTGGGATTCCCACCTACAGACACAGCCCAGCCCCAGCTTCGAGGACCAGGGTTCTCTGCCGTCACCTCCACCTTTGCTCAGGTCCACCAACCTTACCTGTCTTTAGTTCTGCCTCTCCAAATCTGAACTTCATCTGCTTTATTCACTCTAGCATTTACTCAGCCCTACCCTGTGTACAGTGATGACAACACAGAGAGGAAAAATGGTCTGCCCCCTGAGGGGGGCTGGGTCACAGAGAACACACAAATTCTTTGCAGTACAACGGTCATTCATACAACAGGTATTTCTGAGCATCTACTACGTTACAGACACTATTCAAGGCCCCGAAAATGCGGTTGTGGATGAGATAGAGGAGTCTCTGCTCTCACATTCCAGTGGGGGAGACAGACAGGAAAACAACACATACCACAGAGAAATTACACCGCGTGTTAGAAGAGGCTCAGCATCATGGAGAAAAGACCAAGTGGGGCAGGGGCAGGGGAAGCTGGGAAGCAGAGGTGCCGGTGCAGGGGTGAGGGGATTAACAGAGGCAGCCAGAGGGAAGAGCATCTGAAACCAGAGGGAAGAGTCATTCCGAAGTCCTGCGGTGGGACCATGACAGCAGGAGGCCAGTGTGGCTGGGGGCAGGCGGCACTGTTACTGAGCCCTGGGCTCTCCTTTCCTGCCCTGCCTACCCCAGCCCCTTTCCTTACATACCAGGAACAGGGTTTTTTGTCTGGGAATGAATATGGGGGGACCTCAGCCTTGGACCAAGAAGAAACGAAAGACTAAGAAGGATATGGGGGGGACTTCCTAGATGGCGCAGTGGTTAAGACTCTGCCTGCCAATGCAGGGGACACAGGTTCAAGCTCTGCTCTGGGAAGATTCCATATGCCGTGGAGCAACTAAGCCCGTGTGCCACAACTATTGAGCCTGTGAGCCACAACTACTGAGCCCATATTGTCACAACTATTGAGTCCCACACGCCTAGAGCCTGTGCTCCGCAACAAGAGAAGCCACCCTGATGAGGAGGCAGTGCACCACAACGAAGAGTAGCTCCTGCTCACAGCAACTAGAGAAAGCCCGTGTGCAGCAACGAAGACCCAACACAGCCAATACATAAGATAAATAAATAAATAAATTTATATATATATAAAAAAAAGGATATGGGGGAGGGGTTGTGTGTGGTGGACAGAATAACAGTGCCTAAACATGTCCACACCCCAATCCTGGAACCTGTGAATATGTGACCTCATATGGCAAAAAGGGACTTCACAGATGTGATTAAGGCTTCTGAGATGGGGAGATAATCCTGGATTACCTGTGTGGGCTTTCTATATGATCACAAGGGTTCTTAGGTGGAATCAGGAGGCAGAAAAGGAGAGCCGGAGGCACTGTGACCATGGAAGAATGTTCCAAGAGCTGCTACACTGCTGCTCTGAAGATGGAGGAAGGGGCCGTGAGCCAAGGAAAGCAGGTGGCCTCTAGGAGCTGGAAAAGGCAAAACCCCGGTTCTCCCCCAGAGTTCCCAGAAGAAACACACAGCCCTGTGCACCCATTTCAGACTTCTTACCTCCAGAACTATTAGAGGAAATATTTGTGTTGTCTTAAACCGCTAAGTTTGTGGTAATTTGTTACTACAGCAATAGGAAACTAATACGGGGTGGAGGACAAAGAAAGCACAGGGTGGAACTCAATACAGAGAAGTGGAGGGGAAACACATCCTGGAGTTGGGGTTGAGAAAGGGGCAGGAGTGAGGGGTGATGGGGCCAGGGCAGGCCCGCCTCTGTGCGTCAGAGCCAAGGAAGACACAAGGGTGTTGCAATCACTGGGCCCTGGCAGCTGTGGAGCTAGTGGGGAAAGAACAGCTGTGATTCTGAAAAACCGGACATCCCCAGCCACTGGGGCAACTTCAGTGCGTGGATGTGTGTGATACGCAGCAGTGACAGGTCATCTATGACGGAGGAGAGGGACAGGGTGGCCTGGGAGCACCAAGGAGGGCTTGTGGTGGTGATGGTGTCAGCCCCACAGGGCAGGATTTCCCTGTTTTGTTCACGGCTGTATCTGCAGCATCTAGATCAGTGCCTGGCATGCAGCAGGCACCCAGTAAATAACAGTGACTGACTGGCAGCCTGGGAACTAATACTGACTACCGTTTACTGAGTGCTGCCTATGTAAGTGGTACCTGGCCAGGAGCACTAGGGAGCAAGCAGCACACTGAACCCTTCCTGGATGGGAAACAAGCTCAGAGAGGTGAGGTGACCTCTCCAAGGTCACACAGCAGTGAACACTAGTCCCAGGAAGGGAACTGAGGTCTTTCTGGGGCAGGAGAGGGGGAGATGTCACAATTAAGTCTTTAAGGAGGAGTGGGGTGCTCTGGGTGGACGTGCGGCCGAGGGAGTGACACACCTCCAGGCCAGCTTCTGCACAGCTGCAGATGGAGTGGGCTTGAGGGCAGGGCCACAGAGGCAGACTGGCAGCCAGTCCATCCACTGGACACAAACCTGGGATAATGCTTCCCTCCCGACCCTGCCACAGTCCTTCATCTTCTCACCTCAGAAGTGACCCTCCCACCATGAGGCTCATCCACGGGAGCAAAAGCAGCTGTCACCCCCATAGCTACTCCCTTCCTTCGTAACAGAAACTCTCTGTTTTGGGGCAGCAACGAGTCAGGCTAAAGGCCTCCATTTCCCAGAGTTCCTTGATGAGGCCCAAGTCTGTCTAGTTCACTGATGGGCCCGGAGGAGGGCAGCAGGCCCACAGAGGTCATGAGAAGCCCAGCCCGTGCACTTCTGTGCACTCTGCAGGCAGAGGCCCTTGCCCGTTCTCTTCTGTCAGTTGTCTGGCAGCAATGAGAAGTAGGTGCTGCAGCCTGCTGGCCCAAGTACCTGCTACTCCACTCCTAGCCCTGGGTTCTTAGTTCTAAGTTCATCTCCCGGGTCTCAGTTTCCTCATCTGAAAACAAGAGGATGACGGCTCCAGAATCGTGTGGTCTCTGTGAAGATGGACTGGTCTGATCTGTGTCAAGCACTTAGCACAGTGCTTGCTGTATCCTTGGGGCCCAGGAAATGTTAACTTCTTAATGCAGTTAATGTGGTTCTGGAACATGACGGGAGAAACCGCTCCTGGCGTTCCGCCCTCAGCCACCTGGTGGCGCTGCCAACAATGCTAAGCCCAGACAGCATCCAGGCAGGACAGACGTTGTCTGTACCAACTACAATTTGCCCTCGGAATTAGCTATTTATTTAAGACTTGGAGGAAGTGTGGCCACAGGCTCAGAGAGGCCAGAGGAGGGGTAAAGAGATGGGAGAGACGAGGGAGGAAATCAGAGACTGAGGGAACCACTGCCCTTGGTTATCAGCCCAGCCCAGCGCAGCCCTGCCCGGGGAAATCTGATGCCCGTTGAGGCTCAAACACCTGGTCCCGCCGGTACCTTTGCTGTGTTAGTACAGGGACTCTCTGTCTGTCCCCGACCATCATCTCCTCCCACATGTCTCACCAACGTGTCAAGCCCAAGCCCACTAACTCTTGCTTAATTCTCTCCTAAATCGGATCCCCTCTCTCCCTTGAGTCAAAGAAAACCCCTTTAAACCTCAGGCAACAGATGAGCCCAGAGAGCCCGCCTGCCCTTCAAGAATGAAATCAACTGACCAGCGATGTGCAGCTTGCCAACCAGACCTTAGCCAAGGGAGAGTCTCCATGGTTCCAGGCTCCAGAGTGGTGAGAAGGCCAGTGTGGCCACATCAGAGTGCGGTGTGAAGCCACGGGAAGGTTCTCAAGTACCAGGATCTGATTTACATTCTGAAAGTCGCCCAGGTTGCTGGGGGGGTGGGGTGGGGCAAGATGCTAGCAGTCGCCTCAGTGACCTGGGCCACTCTGGCCCTTACACCACCGCCCCGCCTGATGGGCCTGGCCGATCCCGGGTGCAGGAAACGGAGCCTCAGAGGGGCAGGGAGGCTTTTCTAAGCCAATCTGCGGCATGAAAACCTCAATGCTCCCCTCCATCTGAAGGCCATCTCTCTTCCACAGCACAAGATGTCCCCAACTGGGAGGGTGGGATAGAGACCAGGTAGATACAGTTTTCAACTGCCCTCTCACCTCCTTAAGCTGCCTGGGGTTCTGGTCCTAATTTCCTCAGGCCTGTTCCTCCCCGCAAACAAGCTCACTGGAGGCCTCTCACCCTCCCAGGTATAATGAACCTTCCTTAAGCATTACAGACCTGTTCGGACAGACAAACAGGAGGCGTGTCCGTCTGTCGGTCTGCTGTGTGGAGGGGAGGGGCTGTGGAAAGCCTCACTGCCTGTCTGGGTCACACGCACTGATCCCTAAATGTCCCTGCATACTAACTGCCCAGGAGACACTGTCACACGTGTTCCATTTCCCAACCTACCCAATGACATACTGGGCATTTCTTAAAGTGAAAATTAAATTTTTTTGTGAAGAGATAGTTTGTTCACATGGTTCTATGTTCAAAAGGTACAAAAGGGAATTCCATGGTCTCTGTGGTCCTCCCCTGCCCTCTCTTCCCTGGAGACAAGCTTTCAGGTTTCTTGTGCCTCTTTCCAGAGATTTTGGCTGAGTTCAAGCAAATGCAGTTCGCACTCTCCCCCGCTGCACACAAAAGGCTGCATGTGCCAGAAGCACTGCTGTGCTCTCCTCTTTTCTCACTGACTGTATCCTAGAAGTCATTTTCGGCAGGCTACCATCCGCACTGGAGGAAGCAGGAGACGCTCTCAGAGGGGGGCCACTTTGTACCCCATGGCTGCTTGCTCCTCAGGGTTGCCTCCAGCTGGTACCTGAATACTTCTTGGATTCAGAGGTTCTTAGCCATCTCTCTTCTTCCTTCCTGCCCTGGAAAATACTCTCTCTACCCCAAGAAGTCACTTCACAGCTAATGAGCAATTACATTCTCCTCCTTACTCCTGAGGCCCAAACTTGCACCCGAAGGAGCTCAGGTGGTGGGACAAACAGCAATTTTCCCCACAGGGAAAACAAACCAGGTGAGACGTGTGTGGAAAAGAAGTCAGGAAACAACCAGAGGAGTAGATTTTAAGGAAGATTCTAGAACCACCCAATATAAAATAATAGGACTGGACGAGATCTGAGGACTACTCAGGTACTGGCCTCCTACATTTTTGCCAAAAACCATTTTGTTTCTCTTATATTGAAAGATTCTGCCCCGCCCCAACTGCATTTTTAACATTTAAATTTTGACTGTGCAATCAATACACCAGTCCTTTTTTGCTAAGAGTCCCCTGAACACTATCCTCCGCCCTGGTCCCCGCCGCCATGAGGTACCCTGGTTAAAAGCGGCTTGTATTTCTTATCTCCGTATTTGTGCATGTGCTCACAGACAGAGGAAATGATTTTATTCACGTGTTTTCTCTGCTACACAGGAGATCACACTGCATGTCACTCCACAATCTGTAGTTTTCGACAGGTTTTTCATTCCTTCTAGCTGCTGTAAACCAGTCCATGGTGTGACCAGACCACATTTTGTTTATCCATGCCTCTATACCGATGGGCATTTAGGATGCTCCTAATTTTTCTTTAATATAAACTATACTGCAACTAGCATGCTCACTCATGCTTTCTCGGGCACAGGCACAGACACTTTTCCAGGGCAGGTCCCAGAAGAACTGCTGGCCACAGATACTTGCATCTGGGTTTACTAGGGACAACCAAATTGTCCTCCAACTTGCCTGTATCTGCTTTTATTCTAACTGGCAGTGCCTGAAACAACCATTTCCCTACAAACTGCCAGCACCTGAAATTAGGAAAGTTCTGCTAATCTGTTGTACCAACTGCATTTATTAAAAAATGATAGGGACCTCCCCTGGTGGCGCAGTGGTTAAGAATCTACTTGCCAGTGCAGGGGACATGGGTTCGATCCCTGCTCCAGGAAGATCCCACATGCTGCAGAGCAACTAAAACCCGTGCACCACAACTACTGAAGCCTGTGTGCCCTAGAGCCCATGCACTGCAACTACTGAAGCCCTTGCACTCTAGGGCCCACGTGCCACAACTACTGAGACTGTGTGCTGCAACTACTGAAGCTCGTGCGCCTAGAGACCGTGCTCCACAACAAAAGAAGCCACTGAACTGAGAAGCCCCTGCTTGCCACAACTAGAGAAAGCCCGCGCACAGCAACAAAGACCCAACGCAGCCAAACAAATACAACAAAAAACAAAACCCACGATGATAAAAGCACCAACCATTCCACGCCACTGTGTGCTGGCATGTGTTGGATAATTCACAAATATACCTCATTTATTTTGTCAACAAACATCCACTGAGACTTAGGACACCATGGGCCTTGGGCTGGGCAAACAATGACAACATGGCATGGCCACCCATCCTCAAAAACCCAGAATGTTATAAATGTGATAAAGGAAAGGTTACCAGAGTTGAAAACAGGTATTCAAACAAAAACCTGTGCTCAAACGTTCACAGCAGCATCATTCGCGATAGCCAAAGGGTGCCCCAACCTGTAACCACGCTCTGCCTCCATCATTTCACTCCAGCCCCATGGGCCTTCCTGCTGTTCTTCACACATGCCTAAAGCACTCCTGCCTTAGGGCCTTTGTACTTGCTGTTTCCTCTCCCTGGAACACTTTCCCCCCGATGGCCCATGGCTCACTTCCTTCCCTCTTTCGGGTCTTTGTAAAATCTCACCTACTCAGTGAGGTCGTCCCTGGCTAACCCTAAGACCCAGCATCATCTGAAATACAACATATTCCATTTACGGATCTCGTTTGTTGTCTGTCTCCCCATTAGAACACTGGTTCCATGAAGGGCAGGATTTTGGCCTGTGGTCTCCACTGCTGTACCCCAATGTCTGTGACAGTTGCTGGCCACTGCGGGCACTCAGCAAATGCTTGTTAACTGTATAAACGGATTCAGGTTGCTTTGTGGCAGGTACTATTCTAAGTGCTTTCCATGTACTAACTAGTTTAGTTCTCACTCCTCCTACTATGGGGCAGGTACAATCAGCATCTCTCTTTTAGAGTTAAGTAACTTGCTCAATGTCAACAAAAATGTCAAAGTCAGGATAAGACAACGTCCTTGCCCTTAAATAATTCAGTTTACTGAGGGTAACAAAGAGATAAATTATTACATGACATGGTAGACACTGTGAAAGAGCTCTGGTTAGAATCTACTGGAATCTTAGGGGAGGGGCAAGGACACTGTCCTAGAGAAAGAAGGCATGTTTAAGCCTGTTTTGAAGGATGTGGAGGAGTTAGGGTGGGAAGGGGTTACATCAACAGCTCATTCCAGGCAAAAGCTCAGATGGGCATGGACCTGCTGCCTTGAGGAACAGTGTTCAATGTCTTGTGTCAAAACCACGAGATGCCAAAGAAGACATGTAAATGGCTGATTAGCATGGGAAAAGCATCGTTAGCCATTGGGAAATGGAAATCAAAACCACAATGAGATATCAGTTCACTGGTGCCAACAGGATGAGGATGACAATAATAAATAAGGTGGGGACTTCCCTGGTGGTGCAGTGGTTAAGAACCCGCCTGCCAATGCAGGGCACACGGGTTCGATCCCTGCCCCAGGAAGATACCACATGCCGCAGAGAAATTAAGCCCGTGTGCCACAACTATTGAGCCTGCACTCTAAAGACCATGAGCCACAACTATCGAGCCTGTGTGCCACAACTACTGAAGCCCATGCTCCTAGAGCCTGTGCTCTGCAACAAGAGAAGCCACCACAATGAGAAGTCCACGCACCACAATGAAGAGTAGCCCCCCATTGCGGCAGCTAGAGAAAGCCCGTGTGCAGCAATGAAGACCCAATGCAGCCAATAAATAAATAAAATAAATAAGTTTATTTTAAAAAAATTAAAAAAAAAAAAAAGGTGGAGAATATCAAGCGTTGGTGAGGATGTGGGGAAACTCAAATCCTCATTCATTGCTAGTGGGAATGTAAGCCAATGCAGCCACTTTGGAAAACAGTCCAACAGGTCTTCAAAAGGTTAACACAGAGTTATCCTATGATCTGACAACTCCACTCCTAAGTATCTTCCAAGAGAAATGAAAACATACGTCCATACAAAACTAGTATACACATATTCTGTAGCAGCAGTCAGAAAGCAGAAACAACCCAAACGTCCATTAATTAATGAATGGGTAAAATGCAGTATATCCCCCCAATGGGATATTACTAAGCCTTAAAAAGGAATAAAGTATTGATATATGCTACAAAATGGATGAACCGAGAAAACCAGACGTAAAGGGCCACCTACTGTATGACTCCGTTCACATGAAATACCCAGAATAGGCAAATCTACAGAGACAGAAAGCAGATTAGCGGTTGCCCACAGATGAGAGCGTGTGGAGCAACTGATAAGAGGTACGGGGTTTCTTTTTGGAGTGATGAAAATGTTCTAAAGTTGGATTGTGGTGATGGATACACTACTCTGAATGTACTAAAACTCACTGAATCGTACACTGCAATAAATGGACATGAATTATGGAGTATGTCAACACGGCCATTAAGTAAACCAACCAAGCATGGGATGCCAGGGTGGGGCTGAGAGGGCAGAAGCAGGCAAGGGTCAGGCAGCGCTGGTCCTGAAGACAGATCATGCTTTCTTATGGGGCTGAGTAAAGCTGGCCGAGGACCAGCTGGGGAGGAGACTGGAGTTGAAATGCTCTAGTCAGCTGAGGCCATCAGGGGCTCCAGTGGAAAAAAGCAGCTTGGCACAGATAAACCACCAAGACTTGGAGAGGGACTGAAGTGTGTGTGTGTGTGTGTACACAAGACCACACACAGCTGTGAAGTACGTGTGTGTGTGTGTGTGTGTGTGTGTGTGTGTGTGTGTACAAGACCACACACAGCTGTGCTCCCTCCCCAGTCCCTCTCCTGTAATCAACACAAGCATCCCAGGGGAGAGGCACTGATGTCAGTGGGGAAGGAGGGGAAAAGTCCAGGCTGTAGCAGAGGCAACTGCCATGGAGATGGTTTCTCTGGAAACCAGGAGAGGGGGGCAGGGGTGGCTTTGATTATGAGATCAGAACCATCCACAGCCCCCACCTGTCCCTGGGTATCAATCACCGCACTAACATTTCTGGACATTTATTATGTGCCGGGCCCTGTTTCTAGTGCTTAACCTGTACTGACTACAACCCAAAGAGGTGGGAACTACCAGCATTCCCATTTTACAGATGAGCAAACTGAAGCTAAAGAACCTCAGTAACTTGCCCAAAGCCGCCCAGGTGGTTAGGACCGACCAAAGCTGTCTGACCCCAGAGCTGAGCGGGGGCCCCAGGAGCCTCTCCAGTGTGACCCTTTTCAATGCCACACCTCCCATTCCCCCATCGCGCGCCATGTCTAGCACCCCCTTCCCGTTCCCTAATGACATTCCAGGCCATCGCCGTCACCTTCCAGACTAGTTTAGTGGTTCAGGATTCACCCTCAAATCCAACCCGGTGCCACCCACTCTGCTGCAGGCTAGGCTCCTAGTGGCTTGGAGTGAGGCGGGGGCCTCAGCTGCTCTTTCCTTCCCCTCTTCCCAGGAATCTACTGCTGCTCTGGGTGGGGGAAGGCAGGAGAAGGGCAAAGGGCTCTTGAACAAACCTAACAGGTCTGAGGTCTGGGGCCCTGCTGGCTACTGGCCCTCAAAGCTCCCTGTGGGAGAGTCCCCACTCGCCTGTGGAGCGGGGACCGGGGGACCTTTTGGGCCTGTGAGGCCTTCCTGCTGTGGTTCTCTGCCTCTGCCTCAAACCCTCTCTCTCTCACTCCCCTCAGGTCCCGCCATGACTGGCCATCCCAGTGGGAGCCGGCTGCATTCATTCAAGCCTTGCTACTTTCCTCTGTGCCCACGTGACCCTGGGGATACAGAGCATCCAAGGCCCACCTCAAGGCAGGGGTACAGGCTGCACTACAGCCGCCCTCCACCTCCCACCCCCCATCAGGCAGGAGGAGCAGGTTTGCAGTGAGAAAAGGAAGAGCAGCCCTGACGGCCGGCCCTGGTGCTCTCCTGCTGGGCATAAACAACCTCACAGAACACAGCAGGCGAGGCCGCCCTGACTGCGATGGATCTCGACACGTCTCAACACAAAACAAAAACACAAACACTGTCCAAAGCACAAAAATGACCAAATGTCACCCTCCGGGCTCAGAGCTGACAGCTGCTTCTCAACTAAGCACAGCATCGGCTCCACTGATACAGGACCCTGGTCACGGACTTGCCTCTGCTCCCTGCCAGCATCTGATCCAGAGCAAAATCCAGTTTCCCTGAACCTTCCCCTGTCACCTAACTCAGCCCAGCCCTAGAAGTCCTCTCTGACACCTCCTCCCACAGATGCCTGATGAAGGACACCAGCGCCCCTTCAGCGGGCACCCAACCTTCCCAGATGATTCCCTGGAGACCCCCTTCCCTGCTCCCCATAAACCCTGCCCTCCCCAACTGTACACAGACTGGGCAGAGTCTGAGTGAGGCCGGCACCCTTTCAATCTGGGTCAGTCCGGCAGGGGGTGGTGTGTGTGTGGCCCTGCACTAAGGAGTTCTCGGTTCCTCTCTTTCTCTGCTCTGGGCAGAAGATGATGGATTTGAGGTTGGGAGGGGGTGGGAATCACTGCCCGCAAAGGTCAGGGAGGGCCCTCAGTCCCAGCCTATCCATTCTCGTGGTTTGTTGGGGTTTCTCTGAGTGACTCACCAACCTTTTAAAACTTGGATCTCTCGGAAGGAAAAGTCTGGATCTCTTACTTCTGTAAAACCTGAAGCCCTGCGCCGCCAGGCCAGCACTGCTGCCCGGCACACGGGCGACCCTGAGCAGCACCCGCACCTGCAGGGACAGCTTGATGGAGGAGCCGGGCACCACCTCTTCACACACTACCTCTGGTCCTTACCACTGCCCTCTGCTACAGTCCCTGCTCTACTCATGCAGCACGTGGGGGTGCGGCACTTCGCTGACGGCCACAAGCTGGTAATAAGTGATGTGTCCTGAACTCCAAGATGCTATACTATCAGTTACCTTCAGTTTGCCCTGTCCAGTCCCTGTGGGCATATGAGGCCGGTGCTAGCCTTTACCTCCCAGATGAGGAAGCTGAGGCTCCCAGAGGGGAGGTGTGGTAGGATGGATAATGGCTCCCAAAGAGGTCCACATCCTAGTCCTTAGAACCCGTGAATATGTTACTCTATATAGCAAAAGGGACTTTACAGATGTGGTTAAATTAAGGATCTTGAGAGGGAGACACTATCCTGGATTATTGGGGTGTGCCCTAATGCACACGAGGGTCTTTAAAAGGGGGAAGCAAGAAGATCAAAGGAGGAGATAGGGGACATAACAATGGGAGCAGAGGGAGAAGTGATTCAAGGAAGGGGTCATGAGCCAAGGAATGACACAGCCGCTCGAAGCTGGGAAAAGCCAGGAAGCGGATTCCCCCCCTAGAGCCTCAAGAAGGAACCGTTTTAGATCTCTGGTCTCCAGAACTGAATACAGATGATGACCATTGAGGATGCTGGAGCAGCAGTGTGCGGCTTCGCCAGGCTCTGAGAGCTGTGGCTGCCTCTGCTGAGGGAGATGCAGCAGGAGCGAGGGGAGGGAAGGGACTCTGAGCCGCTGGGCCACGCGGCAGACCCATGCTTTGTGCGCCTGGCCCCTGCACTGCCCTTTCCCCAGCTGAACTGGCCTTGGCCTCCCTGCCCTTGTTTGCCAAGACGCCCACCCCCAACCCCTGACCTCCCAGCCTGCATGACCCAGAACCTGCCCTAGTGCCTCTTCAGGGGCCACAGGATTGAATTCCCCAGTCTCTGTACCTGAGCAGCTCATTTAAAAATAAATTGATGCGGGACTTCCCTGGTGGTCCAGTGGTTGGGACTCCATGCTTCCATTGCAGGGGGCATAGGTATGATCCCTGGTCGGGGAACTGAGATCCCTGCATGCCACGTGTCATGGCCAAAAAAAAAAAAAAAAAAAAAAGAATAGATGTCCAGCTGCCCAGTGAGGATGTAGCACAGGGCTGGGGGCTGTGAGGAATAATTCTCGGGAATAAGGAGGGTCCTGACTTACCCTCTAAGTACTCAGGGAAACAGTCACATACACAGACGTCTGCCTTCGAGGCAGCTCCGAAAGCAGAACAAAGTGGGATAGGAATAGGAAGAGAAACAAACATGGGTTGACCTTCAGTTCCTAGCAAGTGCTGGGTTTTACCTACATCTTTTCACATAATCCTCTCAGCACCCAAGCCTTAGAGAAAAATAATTAATGCTCATAATTAGGCAGGCCCAGTTCGAGGAATTTTACATACATTTACCTATTTAGTCCTCACAACAATCCTATGAGGTGGAGCATCTTATCCTCACTTTACGGATGAGGAAACCGAGTCTGAGAGATGTCACCTGCCGAGGGTCAAATAAGAAGTGGCGTTGGGATGTGAACCTAGCAGGCTGGCTCCAGAGTCAATGCTCTGAGCCACTTTTCATTTGATCTTAGCCAAAAGGCCGAGAAGGCATTTGAGCCATTTTTTAGGAGGCAGCTAAGGCCCAGGCAGAGTAAGGACCTCGTCTGCACCCTCAGCCAGGACTAGGTGGTGTGGGCTCAGGATGGAAACCTGGGTCCATCTGATAGATACTCGGTGCCTCTTCTATCACGCCAGGCTGTCACTTTGACTGGGAGACCAGTTCAGGTTCTGCAATAGGATAGGTGAGGAGGGTCTCCTCTGAGGCAAGGGGGCTGGGAAGGGGCAGGCTGCAATCAATAGAATTTGGCAATTGTGAGCAGCAGCAGACCCGAGGTGAAGGTCCAGGCTTGGTGGCCTCCCAGCAGGCTATGTCCTGAGCCAGGGGTCAGGGACTCCACACATCTGAGAGGGAACAGGTTCTCCCTGGGACCTGCACTGCCTTGGAAACTGTACGGCAGAGGCCCGGGCTCTAATCAGCAGTGTGACTGTACACAACACCTTGCCCCTTGCAAGCAGAACAGGTCAGCCTCTGTGATCTGAGCCCGTTCCTGGCAGTTCTTGGCACTGAGCCTGATTCTCAGGGTCCTACACAGGCTGCTCTCCCTCCCCTTCCCCAACTCCCTTCCTTGCTGCGCTGGGGCCTCTCTCCAATCCAGGGCTTCAGGGCTCCACTAACCAAGAGCCACCGCCAGATGTGCAGGGGGCCCCCAGAGAATCCCCCTACTCCCCCTCCCCATCAAAGAGCCAGGGTGATGCAACCTGCCTGCAATTGCCTCCTCACTCCCCAAGCCTGGCTCCTCCGCACTGAAAAAGAGTCCCTAGCAGCCCCACCCATGCTCCAGCCCCAGCCCAGGAGTTTAAGGGCCTGGGGTAAGCTGGACCCCAGAGGACTTTGTGGAGCTGGGGGAGACTGAGGCATCTGAGTCATGGACGGGCAATGGGTCCAGGGGTGGGCATAAGGAGACGGCTCAGGGTGCTAAGACCCAGGCTCACAGGCACTACTGACCTATAGCCCATAAATTCAAATACGCCAGGAAGGGCTAGGGAGCTCAGTGTGCACGCTGGCACCCACTCTGCAGGACTGAGTCAGGCCGCGTAGGTGGCATAATTGGCACCAGAACTCAACCAAACAGCTGGAGAGAGAAAAAGGCACAAGGGGCTGGGACAGGGGGACCAGGGTCTTCTCAGTCAGCAAACGCCGCCATCTCCTGGCAGCAAGACTCCCATACTATGTTCATTCCCAGTTATTAAAAAATATCCTACCTGGCCATCCTCTCAAAACCCCATAATCCCCATCTATGAGACAAAACCAAATGGAGGGACATTCCATAGAATATCCAATCTGCACTCTTCACAACTGTCAAGGTCATGAGAGAGAAGGAAAGTCTAAAAAAGCCTTGGCAGACAGGAGGTGGCTAAAGAGACGCAACGACTATGTAACACGGCATCCTGGAGGCGACCCTGGAACAAAGGAAGGACGTTAGGGAACAATGGGTGAAACCAGAAGACAAGGTGGAGTTTAGGTAACAGAAACATACTGATGTTGGTTCCTGAACTGTGACAAATGTACCAGCGTGATGCAAAATGTCCACAGTGAGGGAGACTGGATGAGGGGTATATGGAACTCTATACTGTCCTTGCAGCTTTTCTGTAAATCTACAATTATTCCAAAATAAAAAGTTTATTTAAAGAACAATACCTAGTCCACCTGTTATAACCTAGAAGGTCTTTTCGAAGGACAAGACTGGGGGGTAACTGTGTTGCTTCACTGCCAGCAGCCTGTCCAACAGTCTCCCCTAATCCCACCTGCTATCGCTTACATATTTACAGTGAGGAGTGGATGTTGGTCCTTCCTTCTTACTTAAAAGCTCTTTAAAAGCACTACTGCTTGGCAATGGAGATAAAACATATCCACTTCAAAACAGTAATAATAAAAACCCTTTATGTAGCACCTACTGTGTGCCAGGCACTAGTCTAAGCACACTTGACCTGGATGAACTCATTTAATCCTCAAAACACTACTAAGAAGTAGGTACATTGGTACGTTTCTATTAACTCCACTCCACACTTCGTTCTGGTACTGTTAATGGGAACTGAGACACAGAGACGGGAAATTGCCAGTAAGCTAGTAAGTGGGGTGTAGTCACGGTTTGAACTCAACAACCTGGCTCCAGACTGTGCTCTAAACCGCTACTCTACGCTGCCTTGGTATAACATAGCCCCTATAGGGCAAGAGCTCAAACACTGGCAGAGTGGACAATAAGTACCCAAAGGGAACACGGTCAGATCCCAAGGAGGACTTTCTGTATGTAAAAGTAGCCTGTACTAGGAATATAATACACTATATGGTAAATCTAATTAATACTGCAGTATACTGTGTATAAAAGTGGTTACAAGTGTAAATCCTAAGCGTTCTCATCACAGGGAAAAATGTATTTTTTCTATTTCTTTAGTTTTGTATCTGTGGGAGATGATGGATATTCACGAAACTTACTGTGGTAATCAACTTGTGAGGTATGTAAGTCAAATCATTATGCTGCATACCTTATACGGTGGTACGTGTCAATTTTATCTCAATAAAATTGGAAGAAAAAAAAAAAAGAGTACATGCACTTGGAAGCAAAAAAAAGAAGCCTGCATGCTTTCATTCCCAGAGAACTCTCAAGATCAGGGCCCCTCACCTTTGGATCTTGATTCAGTATCATAGGTGCCACAGAAGTGATGGAAAGCTCCACTCCAGGTATAATGTCCTGATGTGGATGAATGCAGGGTGGGAAAAGGAGGGGTTTCTGCAGCAAAGGAAAGACCCACATCAGCTGGGGCTGGTGGAGAGTCCAGTGCACGTGGAGATGGTTAGGAAGCCCCGTCTCTTTTAGCAATGGAAGTACACATCTCCCTATTTTCGGCAGAGTTGGAAGACTGATCTAGTGGGGGGGGGGGGGCAGCTGAGGTAGGGGACAGTTTGAAAGGAAGTCTAGGTGAGGCGCAGGGACAGAAGAATGAACCAACTGGCCTGAAAGGAGTGCTAAGGGTAAGGGCTGAAAAGAGGTGGGCAGGGGATGGAGAAAAGACAAGAGCGAGGGCGATGACTGACTCCCTGCACCAAGATGGACCTGAGCGTCCATCACTGGACTGGGAGAGGGTGGAGATGGCTGGAAACCACCTTGGAAGAATGAAGGAGACGCAAGAATGACCTATTAGCAAGTGTTAGCTGGTCAAGTGACTGGGGCTGCTGCCAGGGGCGACACGGGGTCCCAGAGTTCCTTCCTAATAAAGGAGGCGGAACAAACACGCATGAGGTGGGATCTGGGTTTCGCAAGCATCGACTTATTTCTCACAAACCACCCCACCAGGTGGAACTGATTATTCTCTACATTTTACAGATAGTCCCCCTCTCAGGGAGGCTAGAGAACGTAAGTTATTTGCCCAAGGCCAGCCTCTGTGATTTGAATGGAGCGCGCTGTGACTCACGCCAGATTCTAAGCCACAAGAAGGGTTCTCAGAGTGGGACGGCAGTTAAGCATGAAGAGACCAACGTGGCTGGCCGGAAACTCGCGAAGCGGGGGAAAACAAAGGAGAAATGAACTGGCGCGGGTCTCAGGGAAGAGGAGGGAGCACGTCACCAGAATCAGAGGGAGCAGAGCGCCGGACCCCGGAGCGCAAGGAGGAGGGCGCCGCACCCCAGGGTCAGAACGAAGGGAGGGCCGGAAGCCCCGGGGTCGGGAGGAAGGTGGGCCTAGATCGCTAGATTAGAGGAAGGAGAGGCCCGAACTCCCGGGGCTGGGAGGAGGAGGGGGCCGGAGGCCGGGATCCCCGAGGGCAGGGGGCCAGGCCCGCCTCACGGTTGAGGCCGCGCGGGGCGGGGCCGCGGAAGGATCCGGGCAGGCCGTGCTGCGCCACCCCCGGTATATCTGTCCCCGCTCCCCGGGGCCACCTCATTCCCCATCCTCAGACCACGATCTCTCCTCCCGCTACCGCGACGCCGCCTCCGCCCGCGTAGCCCCGGCCATGGCTCTGTAGCCGCGACCCCTCTGTGCCCCCGGCCAGTCTCCGCGCTCACCGCGCCTGCGCTCTCCGCTCCTGCCTTCTTTCTTCAGCCGAGGCCGCCGCCGCCTCTCCTTTGCGCAGCCATGGAGTGAGTAACCGCTCGCCCCTCCCTCTCCAACCGCCTTTCCCGCCCTTTCGAAGCTCGCGGCCCTCACGACCGAGCCTGGGGGGGGTGGGGAGACGAGACTGAGGAATCACGGTCGCGCAGGCGCAGACGAGGGAAGACGGCCGTTCTCGCGCGATCGGGCATGCGCACTCGGCCCGATGGGGGGAGGGTGCGTTCTTCTAGACAACGTTGGTGTTTAAAGGCCGCACACGTGCGTTTGCGCCTGCGCACTAGTTCCCAGCGAGGGCGGGTTTTGTTTTTTTTTCTTCCGCCCCGAATGAGTCCGTCTGCGAGCGATTGCTCATGCGCATCTGTCCACCAAAGGGCGGGCAGTAAGCAGCCGCACGTGCGCACTGACCCCCCCCACCCCGCCCCAAGAGGGCAGAGGCCTGAGGGAGCAATGGGACCGCCTCGGCGGTGGAGCATGCGCTTTAGCCCTCCGCGAGAGAGCCGCGTGTGGGGAGTGGGGAGCTGTTCTCGGCCTGACGCCTGCATCCGCCCGCCTCCACTTTGCTCAGGCGCAGAGCACATCTTCCCTCCCTTTCACTCAGGCACCTGCTGGGGCGGGGGCTAGTTTAGATTGACAGTGGAGAAGGCGGGGCTTAGAAACGACCCGTTGAGGGGATGGAGCTAGGATAAGAGGCGTCGCGGAGGGTGGGGCTTGGGGGGGGTTTACCCATTGTGAGAAGGGGCGGGACTAAGAAAACCGTTAGCTTAGGGGGTGGGGTTTCTATCTGAGAAAGAGGCGGGGCCTATGGGAAATCGTCGGGGAGGGGTGGAGCTAAAATAAATCGTGGGGATGGGACTTGGAGGGACAGTGGTGATCACAGAACTCAAAGGGAAGAGTGGGATTTGAATGGATGACATTGATGAAGGGGCGGGACGGGGGGGGGGGGCGGAATTCCCCTGGGAACAGATTTAAGCTAGACTCCAGGGAGGGGGTGGGGCCTAAAGGTTGTATTTTAGAGGAAGAGGTGTGGCTGGAGGAAAATTCCCCTGGGATTGAGTTTTCTTTTAATGAAAGGGAATATTATGGGGTAGGGGGGAGGGAACATAAGGAAATTCCCCTGGGAGACCATTAGGCTTCTGTAGTGGAAGGATCGGGTCTTGGGAATTCTGGAGAAAAGTAAGTCGGGCCTAAAGAGAATTCCCTTGGGAGTGGGTGGGGCTCAGACATGGGGAAAGAAAGGGCAGATTTAGAATTCTGAAAGGGCAGGGAATCCTGGGGCCCTGGGGGTGCGGCTTGGTTTCCCTGTGGCCTTGGCAGTAGGTGAGGCTGGCCCCTGACCCACTCACTTTTGTGTCCCCCTTGTAGGTCCTCCGCTTTCACCTTGGTGCCTGTCTTCGTCCAGCTGAACAAGCTCCAGAGCCTACCCCCAGCTATTGGTGCAGCCTTCTCCATTGCCATCCGTGCCCGGGGCCCGTGCTGCAGCCATGTCACTTCTGGCGACCCTGGGGCTGGAGCTGGACAGGACCCTGCTCCCAGCTAGCGGGCTGGGCTGGCTCATAGACTATGGGAAACTCCCCCTGGCCCCTGCCCCCCTGGGCCCCTATGAGGTCCTTGGGGGAGCCCTGGAGGGCGGGCTTCCAGGGGGAGGAGAGCCCCTGGCAGGTAAGGGCAGGCGAAGAATGGAGGTGGGGTGAGCTGGGATGTGGGGGGCAGGGGAGAAGGAAGAAGAATTCATTCATTCAATAAATATTTATTGAGCATCTGTAATACGTCAGACAGTGTTTTAGGTGACGGGGATACAGCTGAGAACAAGACTGACGTGATCCCTGCCCTCTTGGAGCTCACACTCTACTGGGGAGACAGACAAGAGACAAATTAAGTGATGATGCTTGGGGATAAGTGGGAAACACTTTGTAGCTGAGCTTAAAAATGACAGGACAAGTTTAGAAGGGGGAGCCAGGAAACCCTCTCACAGTCAGTAACATTTTGGCCGAGGCCTAAAGAATAGTAAGGAATGAGCCATGAAATGCTTTTCAGGTGGAGGAACAGCACAGGCAGAGCTCCTGAGGCATGAGTTATTTTACTCAGTGGTGTTTCCCAAATGCTTGGTACATAGTGGGTTTTCAGTAATTAAAGATGAAACAGGGTGTGTTTGTGTGTGATCTAATTTGCCGTTTACGAATAAACCAGAGGGTAAATCAAGAAACCACAGATGCAAGGTATCAGTAAAGAGGATGTTGGAATGGTCGAAGAAATGGCTGGTTGGTTGACTGTTCTGTTGTTTGGGCCGTTGGTTGGTTGACTAGTTCGTTGATTGATTGGTTAATAGGTTGGTTAGATGTTTGGTTTATTGTTGGTTAGTTGGCTGGTCTGTTGGTCTGTTGACTGGTTTGATGATTCCTTGATTGGTTGGTTGACTAATTGGCTGGTTGGTGGTTTTACTCAATGACTGGGATGAATGAGGGAGGCATGACTGAGACCTGGTTGGGTGGAGGGTTAGGAACTCAAGGCGCTTCCCGTCCCTCTCCAATCCTCCAGGTGACGGCTTCTCTGACTGGATGACTGAGCGGGTCGACTTTACAGCCCTCCTCCCTCTGGAGCCCCCCTTGCCCTCAGGTGCCCTCCCCCCACCTTCCCCACCCCCACCTGACCTGGAAGCTATGGCCTCCCTCCTCAAGAAGGAGCTGGAGCAGATGGAAGACTTCTTCCTTGATGCCCCACTCCTCCCACCATCCTCCCCACCTCCACCGCAGCCGCCGCCACCACCACCACCACCACCACCACCACCGCCACCGGCACCAGCACCCTCCCTCCCTCTCCCCCTCCCCCTGCCCACCTTTGACCTCCCCCAGTCCCCTGCCCTGGACACCCTCGACTTGCTGGCCATCTACTGCCGCAGTGAGGCCGGGCAGGGGGACTCGGGATTGGCGCCCCTGCCCCCACCCCAGCAACCTCCTCCTGCTCCCCCTCAACCCTCCCGCCCCGCCCCCTACCCCAATCCCAACGCCACCCGAGGGGACCGCAAGCAAAAGAAGAGAGACCAGAACAAGTCAGCAGCTCTGAGGTACCGCCAGAGGAAGCGTGCAGAGGGCGAGGCCCTGGAGGGCGAGTGCCAGGGTCTGGAGGCACGGAACCGGGAGCTGAGGGAGAGGGCTGAGTCGGTGGAGCGGGAGATCCAGTACGTCAAGGATCTGCTCATCGAAGTGTACAAGGCTCGAAGCCAGAGAACCCGGAACAGCTAGCCGGGCAGGGCGCTTCGGGCTCTAGGGGGCGCTGGTCTTCAGCTCTGGCTCACTTCCGTTTCCGGGGCTGAGGTGGGAGGGTCACCAGCCATTCCCTGGCCTCCAGCTTCCTTCCAAACCCTTCTCCTCCCTCCCTTCCCTCCCCCTCTTCCCTCCCCCTCTTCCTCCTCCTCCTCTCTCTCTCCCCTCCCTTTTATCCTTGCCTCCTTTCCTCTCCATTCTGAATTTGCTCCACTACTCCCTCCCCAAAATCATGGAATGCTTGGCCTTAGTCAACATCTGTACCCTTCAACTAACAGCTGAGGAACAGAGGCCTACAGGGAATCCAGGGGGCAGGGGAGAGCTTGGAAACCTGATCTCTCAAGCAGGGAAGTGAGGCCAGTAAGCGCTGCAGAACATCAATGCAAAGGAGGACAGGGAAGCCATCTGGAGACTAAGTCAGGGAGGGCTTTAAAGAAACGTGCCCATAGAATACAAGCAAAACAAGCCAAGTGACCTTGGGGAACTACATTTGGGGGTGGAACCAAAAGGTGGCCAAGTTCACAGAGCAGGTGGATATGTGGGCAGATGGGGAGGCAGGCAGGCAGGCCTGGGGGTGGGGAGTTGGCCGAAATGGGTGACTGGGTGTTCATTTTAGCTCTGGGAGGAAATCAGTGTTTTGTGAAGGTGTTGGGGGGAGGGGCTGCATCTAGGTGAGGGAGGGCAGGGACTGAACCTTTCTGGGGGGTTGTAAGTGGAAATAAAATGAAGAATTTCTTCTGGTTGTGCGTCTTGTCTTTGAGAGGAGAAAGTGGGGGGAGGGCAGCCTTAGACCAAAGACAATAATTATAATAATGGAAATAACGTATTACTTATGGTCAAGCATACACACTCGACACACGGTCAAGGCCAAGACAGGACTGACTGAACTGATAAAGATACAAGACCCACTTTTAGCTTCTGTTTATTACTTACGTAGACAGTGAAAGAATAGCCAAAGGTGCCAGCTCTGCATGGTCCTTGTCACCCAAAAGGGTGACACCAAAAGGGGCTGGGTGGCTGCAGCACAGTTGTGGGGTACCCTGTGTTGAAGAGCCAGCTGTCTGAGCAAAGCTTCCCAGGGGAAGTCAGGAGGAAGTGGGAGGTGGCCCAGTAGCCATGGCAGAGACATTCAGCTACATCTGTTTTTTGTACCAAGTGCTAGAGGCAAAAGCTGCTTCTAGGCCAGCAGTTCCCAGTGTTGTCTGGGGGCCTCAGGGTCCTCAAGGCACTTTCAAGTATTTTACAAAGTTAAAACTATTTTCATAGTAATCGTAAGATGTTATTTGCCTCCCTCCCTCTCTCCTTCCTCTCTCGAGTTTTCCAGAGGTTATGAGATGTATGACATCGTTACCCTGACAGCTAATGGAATATTTGTTTGTGTATTCTCGATTTAAAAGTTTTGCAATTTTAATTGCTAAAACTGAAACAGGAAGGAAAGGGGCAGTGCACAATCTTTAAGAGAATGACATAGCCATAGGACATGACAAAAACCATTAGAGCCAACTAGGTCCAAGAAGGCGGAAGATTTGACTTCCAGTGGTCCTTGAGCCTCATTATACGCTCACTGTAATATATTAGCATATGCTAAATGACACATCCGCCAGAGCCATGACAGTTCAGAGGCTAACCATAAAAGTCCAAAAAGTAGGCGGTGGCCCAGTTCCTGGAAATCCCCACCCCTTCCCCGAAATAGTTGGAATAATCCTCCCACTCATTAGCCTATGAAATTACCCAGCCCATAAAAACTAACTATCCCATATTTCTGGGCTTCTACCTTTTTTTTTTTTTTTCCAAATTTTATTTATTTTCAGCTGCGTTGGGTCTTCGTTGCTGCACGAGGGCTTTTTCCGGCTACGGAGAACAGGGGTGGAGGGGCTACTCTTCATTGCAGTACACGGGCTTTTCATCGCAGTGGCTTCTCATTGCAGAGCGTGGGCTTCAGCAGTTGTGGCGTAGGGGCTTAGTTGCTCCTCGAAGTCCAGGGCTTCTCACCTTCTGAGATGGTTCACATTCTGTCTGTGGAGTGTTACTCTCTAAATAAATCCACTTCTTACCTATCACTTTGTCTCTCACTGAATTCTTTCTGCAATGAAACCTCAAGACCCTGAGCTTCATTAAGTCCTGAGACCAGGTGCGTGATCTCAATTAAAAGACCGTGGTTTCAAGCCCCAATCTGGGTTCTGGCTGGGTTTGAGTCCAGGTGTGTAGGTTTGAAACCGTGCATCTCAGATTGGGACTTGAACCCACATGCTGGAACTCGAACCTGGCCTAAACCCAGATTGGGACTCGAACCCACATGGTTGGGACTCAAACTTGGCCAAAACCCTGATTGGGACTTGAACCCATGCGGCTGGGACTCGAACCCAGCCAAAACTCAGATTGGAACTTGACCCCACATGGCTGGGACTCAAACCCTGCCAAACCCCAAGATCTTCCAACTGAGGTCACACACATGGTTTCAGAGCTTAACGAAGCTCAGGTTCTTGATGTCTCATCACAGAAAGAATTCAGTGAGAGACAAAGTGATAGGTAAGAAGGTTATTTAGAGATTTCTTTAGAGAGAAACACATGCAGCAGACAGTGTGGGGCATCTCAGAAGGTGAGAAAGGCACCAGGGTATGGGGGTTGTCAGTTTTTGTAAGGGTGGGTAATTTCATAGGTTAATGAATAGGTGGAGTATTCCAGAATTGGGCCGCCACCCACTTTTTGATCCTCACTGTTGGCCTTGGAACTGTCATGGCGCCTGGAAGTTGACATGCGCCATCTTGGACCCATTTGGTTCTAATCGGTTTATGTTATGTCCTTGGGCTATGACATTCTTTCAAAGGTTGTGCCCTGCCAGCTTCCCTCCTGTTTCAGGTTCAAGTCCCAATCTGGATTTTGGCCAGGTTCAAATCCTGGCACGTGGGACTATGAATATTGATAGATATAATCGATGAAAACAAAAGTTCTTTGGGGTCTCTGTTATTTATTTAAGAGTGAAAAGGGGTCCCTGAGACCAAAAAGCATGAGAACTGCCCAGGTTCCTTATCTTGAAGTCAGAGATGGCAACGCTGGACCTGAGAGGCAGCACAAATGCGGAGAGAAATCGGAATTTGGAGAGAGTCAGAAGTGAGTTCTAACCCTTTCTCCATCATAATCTTTCTTTGTGAGCTGAAAAAAAATGGTGCAGATGAGCACCCGTTATAGAGTCGGGAATCAGTTTAAGGGATTCTGACCGATGTTTAAAGAAATGAATAGAAAATAATACAGAATACCATGTATCACGGAGTGGTATTTTGTGAAACTGTGATGATGTGAAATCATATCTTACTTTGCATCACCGTTAGAAAAGTTTGGAAGCCACTGGTAGACGGCACCCAGCATCATACACTGATTTTCAGAACCGCCCACTGATACATCCGCTATCAACTCTTTCAGATGCCGATTCCAACCTCGCCGCCCCAAAGCAAAAGTTCCTGGTCTACCGGCGGCTCTGTCTTAGCAGGACTCCGCCGCCAGGTGGCGCCCGCGCCCCGCCATGAGTGGGTTATCCTGCATCCTCGACTTAGCCCAAGCCTGTGATTTCCTTGGGGTTCCTTCTCGCCCCGAGGATTCGGTTTACTGGGGCTAGAAGCCTGACCACCAATAGAATTCCCCTAACAGAGCGCGGCAGGAGGGCGCAGGCGGTCAAGAAGGGACGTGGCCATCCTAAAAATAGCCACTTATCCCTTCATTCCACAATGTTCATTAAATGCATCTGTGCACCCCCCAGAGCTCACATCCCGGCGGGGGAGGACGCGCAAGACCTCAAATTCACCACCCTGCAGGTACAGGGAGGCCTCTCCGCCTAGTCTCGTGCCAGAAACGTGGGGTGGAATCCAGCCGGCTGTGTGACCTTGGGCTGCTTGCTTAGCCTCTCTGTGCCTCAGTTTCCTCTGCTCTAAAATGGGACTAATAGCACTTACTTCACAGGGCTGTCGTGAGCATTCAGTGAGTTAATATTTGTAAATCACTTTGAAGGGCCTGGTATGTTAAACCAATTGCTAAAAATTCCCATTTTACAGAAGAGAAAACAGGATCAGAGTAGGGCAGTGAATCACCAAAGCCACATTACCCACCCCCACCACCACCCCTCTGAGTTGAGTCCAGTGATTCCCAATTCTCAGCCCAGAGGCTTTTCCTCTGCATTACACTTGGCGCAGAAGTAAACACAGTTCCTTTGGCATATTGGGGGTGTGGGGTGTGGTGCTGAAGCCAGTGAAATACTCTAGCAGAGCCCAGGGCCCAGCTAGACAACAGGCAGTACTGGAGTCACAGGTGAAACTAGCATGAGGCCCTGTCTCTGGGTCAGTGCAATACTCAGACAAGTAAATAAATCATATTCTTACAATGAACAACATCTACATTGAAGTAAAGACACAAAGGGAAAGTAAGGTGAGCTGTTCAATAACATTTATGGAGCTGCACTGTCTCTTCAGTAATGAATTGTGATGAATTATGACGTAAGGTCGGGCATGGCATTAGCCCTCCTTCAGGAGAAGGGATCTTACAAGACCAGAAGGCACAGGCCAAAATTCCCTGTGACCATCTGACCAAGTGCACTGGGTTAGATAGTGCCCCTTCAAAATTTATGTTCTTCCTGGAGCCCCAGAATGTGACATGGTTAAGATGAGGTCACACTGCAGTAGGGTGGGTCATTCATCCCATATGACTGATGTTCTTATAAGAAGAAAAGAAACACAGAGACAGACACGCAGGGAGAAGGCCGGGTGAAGACAGAGGCAGGGACGCATCCACAAGCCAAGGGATGCCAGAGATTGCCAGCAGCCACCAGAAGCTGGAAGAGGCAAGGAAGGATCCTTCCCTAGAGCCTTCAGAGAGAGAAGAGCCCTGCCAAAACCATGATTTTGGACTTCAAGCCTCCAGACCTGTAAGGAAACACATTTCTGTTATTTTAAGCACCACAGTTTGTGGTGTTTTATTACAGCAGTGCTAGGAAGCTAATATACCAAGGGCTAAATGACTCAGTCCTGTTTCATAGATAGATAGTTTGACTTGCTATGTTGACAATAGCCAGAAATGTGCTGTTTCTGCATTAGTGGCCCCGAGGACTTAAAAAAAAATGTTAAAAATACAAAACGTATAGCAGCACTATTTACAATAGCAAGACAGGGAAGCAACCTAAATGTCCATGGACAGATGAAGGATAACGATGTATGGTACATATGTACAATGGAATGCTACTCAGCCATTAAGAAAAGAATGGAATAATACCATTGGCAGCAATGTGGATGGACCTAGAGATTATCATACTAATAGAAGTAAGTCAGACAGAGAAAGACAAATATCATATGAAAACACACATGTGGAATCTTAAAAAAATGATACAAATGAACTTATTTAAAAACCAGAAATAGACTCACAGACATAGAAAACAAACGTATGCTTACCAAAGGGGAAAGGGGGGTAGGTAGGGATAAATTTGGAATTGGGGATTAACAGATATACACTACTGTATGTAAAATAGGACCTACTATATAGCACAGGGAGCTGTGTTAAATATCTTGTAATAACCTATAATGGAAGAGAATTTGTTAAAGGATATATATATATCTATCTGAATCACTTTGCCATACACCTGAAACTAACACAACATTGTAAATCGACTATACTTCAATAAAGAATACATAACATAAAATTTACCATGTTAACCATTTTCAAGTGTATAATTCAGTGGCATTTAGCATGTTCACAATGTCGTGCGACCATCGCCACTATCTCATTCCAGAGCTTGTTCTTCCTCTCCCCCTCCCCCCATTCAGGAACTCTGGACCGATTAAGCAATCGCTCCCAACACTGCTCTCCCTGCCAGCTGCTGGAAACCACTAATCTGCTTTCTGTCCCTATGCCTTTGTCCAGTCTGAATACTTCACATAAAAGGAATCATACAATATTTAACGTGCAAGAACAGAGCTCTCAAAGATACCCAGGTCCTAAAAAAAGAAAAAAAAAGATACCCAGGTCCTAATCTTTGGAAACCTGTGAATGTTCATTTCTGTGGCAGAAAGGACTTTGCCAATGTGACTAAGATAAGCGTTTTGAGATGGGGCAATTATCCTGGATTCCCCGAGTGGGCCCTAAAGGTAACTGTGAGAGGTTACAGATGTCTGGTGATTCATTTCCAAGGAATGTAGTAAAAGTAGTAAAAGTTTGTGGACATGACCAAAGGCTCCTACCAGAAAGTAACAGGCAAAGTTTCCCACCACAGGTAACAGAGCAAAGGGAGGCGTGGTAACAGTCACGACATCATGAGGGAAGTCTAAGCCCTTCAGTCAAATAGTAACAAAGCACATATGGTAACCTCTTTGGCAGGCGTTTGGGAAAGCGGGGAAAGCATGTGAACCCTGTAGTCCTCAGCCAATGAGGAACCAGCGGAGGGATCTGTGAACTAGGGGATAAAATGCTTGCCGTGGCTGTCCTGGGGTGTGCCTGTCCCAGACGTGACACCCACTCTTGCAAGACCGTTATTAAAGTCTCGCCTCACTGTACTCTGGGCTTCCGTGTCCTTTCTTTGGTAATTGGACAAGTGAGCTTTCGTTTCTCACAGTAATCACAAGCATTCTCCTAAGAGGGAAGCAGAGGGAGATCTGAACACAGAAGAGGAGGCCGTGTGACGGAAAAGCAGATGAAAGCAGAGGCACACAGAGAAGACGCTAAGCCTTTGGCTTTGCAGATGGCAGAAGGGGCCAGGAGGCACAGGGATGGAGTCTCCCTAGAGCCTCTCAAGGGAGCAGGGCTTCAATTTCAACTTAAAACAACACAAATGTGTTCTCTCACAGTTCTGGAGTCCAAAAATCCAAACGGAGTCTCAGGGGAATAAAATCAAGGTGTCGGCCTGGTTGGTTCCTTCTGGAGGATCTCGAGATGAATCTCTTTCTTGCTTCTTGCAGGTCCTGGTGGCAGCATCACTACAGTCTCTTCGATCACCATCTAATCATCTCTGCTTTACCCCTGCTGTGGTCCGCACCCTCTCTGCCTGTCTCCTATAAACTTGTGATCACAGTGAGCGTCCACCTGAAGAAACTCTCCATCCCAAGATCCTTAACGTGATCACACCTGCAAAGGCCTTTTGCCCTGAAAGGTAACACATATGCACACATTCTGAGGATTAAGATGGGGATGTCTCTGGGGGTCATTATTCAGCTGATCGCATCTTCACACTGTCTTCTGGAATCCTCCACCTGGAATGGGACCTAAAGTGGCTGAATCGGACAACTTTTATACTTTTTAGGCAAAGAAACAACAAATCTGTGAGGATTTAACAGGACAAAGAGGCTTAGACTTTAGATGCCCAGTTAGTGAAGAATCTAAAGAGAACTGGGTTTGGGGTAGTAAAGAAGTAACAAGGTTTGATTACATAGGCTTCTCAGCTCGAATTCCCTTTGTCTACTGATAAATGTGACCTGCTCCCTCCAGATGTGGGGAGGGCACCTTTCACATGAGAGATTTATTTTCTGCTTTCAGGGAGACAGAAAGGAGGGTCAGAGTGTCCTCTTAAGTTGGCCATTTCTTAAGTAATTGTAATGCAAAATAATCAACATGCCATTGAAGCACATTGAAAACTAGCAACTGGACCTAGTTTTCAGGCCAAGAAGACCCAGAGGAAATGAGGTCTTCCATAGAAGAGAAAGAATAGGGTTCCTGACTTTGGGTGACTCCTTGGTCCTCAGCACTCACTGTGCTGTCCATGCTGTGTGGTCCTGGGTCTCCCTGAAATCCTACCAGTGGCTGATCCCCACCCTCATTCTTTCTGGCCATCTATTGGAAAAGCAATGAATAGTCTGCTTGATTTGAAAGAAGGGAAGTTTGGGGGACCATCTTGCAATTCTGCAGAAATTGGAAAACTGACTCAAACCAAGACAAGGCAGAGTGATTGAGTCAGAGACAGAGGTCCTGGTGTCCCTTCTCCTCAGCGCCTGCCCCTGAGGGCTGCTCTCCATGGGGTCCAGGCCGGGCTGTGGATGACAGAGTAGCAAGGGTAAGAGGAGGGACAGGCAGCTTGGTACCAGCTGGGACCATTTGTTAAAAATATTGTTGTCTCCTGTTTGAGAAGCAAGCAATAGGGAAGTAAACTGAGGAACTAGTTACAGATGAAAAGGAACTGAGGGTTTATTCCCGTGTGTTTTCAGGCTGCATTTATCTCGTTTCCTTTTATGTATTTGTAATAAACTCAGCAGTTTTCCTGGTCAGCAAGTTCCTATCCTGGACAAACTCTAGGTTTTGTGAGAGATGACTAGTGGAGGCCCACCAGGAGGCGCCCGAGAAGGCAAGCGCTGATTCCCAAGATACACTGGCCCAGGCAGGTAGGTGGGCACCGTCGCCCCCTCTTAGGGAAATGGTGGCTTTCTGCACCACGGTCTGAGGATGAAAACAGACTGTTCTGGAGATTCCCAGGACCACCCTGAAGTTTGATGATTCTTTGGAAGGACTTAAAAAAATTCAGAGAAACTGTTATACTCATGATTTTTTACAACGAAAGGATAGAGATTAAAATTTGCAAAGGAGGGAATTCCCCGATGGTCCAGTGGTTAGGACTCTCACCGCTGGGGCCCCGGTTTCCATCCCTGGTGGAGAAACTAAGATCCCGCAAGCCATGAGGTACAGCCAAAGGAAAAAATAAAATAAAATATGGGATAGCATAGGACAGGACAGGACAGGAAAAGACAAGATAAGAAGATAAGATAATAAAATATAAAATCTGCAAAATGCACAGGGCAGGGCCCAGAAGAGACCAAGCACAAGCTTCCAGTGGTTTCTCCCAGTGGAGTCATGTGAACAGTGCTTAATTCTCCTGGTGCTTTGGACTGAATTGTGCCCCCTCCCCCCAGTTCATATGTTGAAGCCCTAACCCCTGCAACGAGAGTGTATTTAGAGATAGAGAAAATGGTGTAATTAAGGTTAAATGAGGTCATAATGTCCCTATACAATAGGATTCGTGTCCTTATAGGCAGAGACACAAAGACACCAGAGTTCTCTCTCTTTCTCTGTCTCTCCCTCTTTAGCTCTGTCTCTGTCTCTCTCTGTCTCTGCCATGTGAGAGCACAGTGAGAAGGCAGTCGTCTGCCAGCCAGGAAGCAGGCCCTCACCAAGCTGACACCTGGATCTTGAATTTATGGCCTCCAGAACTGTGAGGAAGTATCGATACATTTCTGTTGTCTAAGCTGCCTAGTGTGTGGTATCTTATGGCAACTCAAAGCTGACATTGCAATACACTCAGTGATGATGTGTGACAACACACATGGAGTATAAACCTTGGTGTCCAGTGTTTTTATTGGGGGCCTGTTATGGGTTGAATTGTGTTCTCCCCAAAAAAGATGTTCAAATCCTAACCCCCAGTATCTGTGAATGTGACCTTATTTGCAAACAGGGTCTTTGCAGGTGATCAAGTTAAGGTGAGGTCATTAGGATGGGCCCTAATCCCATATGACCGGTGCTCTTATTTAAGAAAAAAAGGAAATGTGGACACTTAGACATACATGCCAAAGGCTTAAGATTCCCCCCCCAGGAGCTGGGCAAAGCCCATGCCTCTCTTTGGATGAGATTCTTTTCTTTTTTTAAAAAATATTTTATTTATTTGGCTGCTCCTGGATTGTAGTTGAGGCACTCAGGATCTTTTAGTTTTTAGTGGTGGGATGCAGGATCTTTAATTGCAGCATGGGGGATCCAGTTCCCTGACCACGGTTTGAACCCTGGGCCCCCTGCATTGGGCTTGCAGAGTCTTAACTGCTGGACCACCAGGGAAGTCCTGGATGAGGTTCAGTCTTTATAACATGCATAGCCAGTCACTTGGGGAGCTGAATTGGGCACCAGCAGAGTGGCCCCAAATATGCATCGTTCATTCTTATGTTGTCCCGTTGCTCAGGAAAGGGACAGCTGCTCATCAACTCAGCTCCTGGGCAGTGTTGACCATGTTGTCCTGTTAGGGTGGGTCTAAGTCTAGCAGCTTCTCACCAGAGCTGCCTAAATCATTTGTAGGCCCCTGAGCAAAATGAAAATGTGAGGTCCCTTTGACCAAAAAAAAAAAAAAAAGAAAGAAAGAAAGAAAGAAAAAAGCAGGAAAAACTTTCTCTCTCTCTCCATGGACTCTCTCTCAACCTGTCATGTTTTTTTCCTTTAACATTTAAAAAAATTGTCATAAAATACCCATAATGTAAAATTTACCATTTTAACCATTTTTATTTTATTTTATTTTTTTCTTTATTTTATTTTTTGGCCATGCTCTGAGGCCACAGCATGTGGGATCTTAGTTCCCCAACCAGGGATCAAACCTGTGCCCCCTGCATTGGACGCTCACAGTCTTAACCACTGGACGACCAGGGAAGTCCCATTAACCATTTTAAAGGACACAGTACTGTGACATGAAGTACATTCATGATGTTGGGCAACCCTCCCCACTATCCAGTTCCAGAACTTTCCCATCACTCCCAAAAGGAGACCCCACACCCATCAACAGTCACACCCTGTTCTCCCCTCCCCCAGCCCCAGGCAACCACTATTCTACTTCCTGTTCCTGTGGATTTGTCTGTTCTGGACATTTCAGATCCTGCAGTATGTGGTCTTTTGTGTCTGGCTTCTTAGCATAATTTTTTGAGGTTTATCATGTTGTGATGAGTATCAGTGCTTCCTTCCTGTTTACAGCTGAATGATATTCAATTATACGGACAGACCACCTTTTGTTCACAGTGTTTGTTTTTTTTTTAATTTTATTTATTTATTTATTTTTAGCTGTGTTCTCTAGCTGCGGTGAGCAGGGGGTGAGGGCTACTTTTTGTTGTGGTTCGCGGGATTCTCATTGCAGTGGCTTCTCTTGCTGAGGAGCTCTAGAGTGCAGGCTTCAGTAATTGTGGCGCACAGGTTTAGTTGCTCCATGGCATGTGGGATCTTCCTGGAGCAGGGCTCGAACCTGTGTGGATTCTTAACCACTGAGCCACCAGGGAAGTCCCCACAGTGTTTTTTGCTTTTTTTTTTTAGCCAACAAATAAATGTCTTTATTGTTTAAGATCATCTGAGTTGGGCCCACAGTGTTTTTTATTTGCTAGTTAATGTCCAATCCCTTGGGCTTGACTTGGGGGGATGGGCACTGCAGACCCTTATAGGCACCCACTCAACTCAGCACACCCCAGATCTTCTCTGTGCCCAAGTAGGGGGATGGGGGGGGGGGCAGAACCTGTCCCTGGCTCCAGGATGTCCCTGGATTGACCATGTGTGATCCAAAGTTCCAGTTCCCCTGTCACTTGCTCCTTATTCCATTAGACTTCACTGATAAAACTCAAATTCAAAGATAAAATTATTAGGAATTTCAAGATGGCAACCTCAGAACATTCAAACCCCAAGTGGGAAGACCTTCAGAGCATGGGGCCCTGTGCAAATATTCCACTTCTTACTGTGCAGCCAGGAGCCTTGCGTGGACACAGACATGGCCCCAAGACAGGCAGGGAGGCTGAGTGTCCTTTGGGGAATCTGGGGGCAGGCGGTCACTGGGCTTGGGGTCACGCAAAATTGAGGCGGGATTGGGACTTCCCTGGTGGTGCAATGGTTGAGAACCCGCCTGCCAATGCAGGGGACATGGCTTCAAAACCTGGTCCAGGAAGATCCCACATGCTGTGGAGCAACTAAGCCCGTGTGCCACAACTATGGAGCCTGTGCTCTAGAGCCCGAGAGCCGCAACTACTGAAGCCTGCGAGCCTAGAGCCGGTGCTCCGCAACAAGGGAGCCCTGCAATGAGAAGCCCCCAATAGCAGCAATTAGAGGAAGCCCGCGCATAGCAATAAAGACACAACGCGGCCAAAAATAAAATAAATAAATAAATTAATTAATTAATTTTAAAAAAAGTGAGGCAGGATTCTTGAGGTCATGCCCTCCTCTGCCTGTAGCCCCTGAATGGAGTAGACGTTTGCCTGACAAATGAATGAATGAATGAATGAAGAATCCCTGCCTCCTGCACCTGGAGCCCTTCCCCACCTATTTCCCCTGCGAGTCCTACTCCCGGCACTGCCCTCCCCCTAGGCTGACCCAGGGTGGCTCCTTCCTGGTTTAGAGCAGCCCTGCATCCTCTCGCTGCCCTGCTGCTCCCATCTACCAAAGGAGAAGTCAGAATAGATGTCTTCCAGGCATTTGCAGTTCCCAGCTTCCTCTTTTACTCATCTGTGGATTGTCATTGCCCTCTTCTCCCCCAGAAGCTTCCTGTTGGGGCTTCCTTCCCAGAGAGGCAGGCAGGCTCAGAAACTGGACAGTTTTGGGAACTCCTCGCCCCTTGGACGTGGAGATGCCGCTGCTGCTGCTGCTGCTGCCTCTGCTATGGGCTGGTGAGTGGGTGGCGGGGAGAGGGGGGTCCTAGCCGGGATGGAGCTGAGGCTGGAGCTGAGCCTCTGTGTCCCCCCAGGGTCCCTGCAGAAGGATCCACGGTACCAGCTGCAAGTGCAGGAATCGGTGACAGTGCAGGAGGGTCTGTGCCTCCTCGTGCCTTGCACCGTCTCCTACCCCCAGCTCGGCTGGACCAACTCTACGTCCATTTATGGTGAATGGGTTCGGAAAGTAGATAGGTCCCAAAAGAATGTTGTCATGGCCACAAACAACCCAGCCATGGGAGTTAAAAAGAAGAGAAAAGTGCCATTCCACCTCCCCAGGGACCCCTGGGCCAACAACTGCTCCCTGGGCATCGCGGATGCCCAGATGCGGGACAGTGGAAACTATTATTTTCAGCTGATGAGAGAAGATGATGTGAAACACAGTTACAAAAATAACCTGCTCACTGTGCATGTGACAGGTATGGAATGGTCCCCAGGAACAGACAACAGGGATGGGTGGGAAGGATGGACCTCCCTGCCCCGCCATCTCTAAGGGGGACAGTGGGGCATGGTCAGATCAGGGCTGGGCACACCCAAGCGTCTCCTGTGAGGTCTGGCCTCTCCCTCTCTCCTCTCCAGAGCTGAAATGGACCCCTGATATCTACATCAAGGAGCCCCTAGAGTCCGGCTCCAGCAGCCATGTGACGTGCTCCATGCCAAGGGCCTGTGACTGGGCCACGCCTCCCACCATCTCCTGGATGGGGACCGCCCTCCGCCCCCCAGGACTGGATTCCAAGGGGGCCTTTAACTCCTCGGAAATCCTGCTCACCCCCCGCCCTCAGGACCACGGCACCAACCTCACGTGCCAGGTGACCTTCCGCAGGGCTGGCGTGAGCAGAAACACAACTGTAACCCTCAACGTGTCCTGTGAGTGCTGGGCCAGGATGGCGGGATGCCTGCGGGGCAGGGAACGGGCACTGGTGACCCAGAGGCCAGGGGCTGGGAGGGGCTGCAGGAAGGAGGTAGGCCCTGTTCTGCTTTGCTTCCAGTTCTGTGCCTCCTTGGGGTGGGTGTCCTGGGGGTGGCGGGCGGGGAAGGGCCAGCTCTGACTCTCTTCCTCACTGCGTCCCTCTGCCCTAGACGCCCCCCAGAACCTGATGGTCAGCATCTCCCAAGGAAATGGCACAGGTAGGAAGACAGGGCCGTGGGGATACACCGGGTTTGCAGAGATGGGAGAGCCCCCATTCACTTCTAGACAGATTGCTTTTACCTACTATTCATTCCGTGCAATGACAGTTTGGCAAGCATATCCAAATTATGGGGAAACGCAGCAAAATGAACACCCGGGTACTCTCTGGGTAAGAACTAGAACAGCACCCCTACTTTTTGGAGCACCCGATTTTAGCCCCTTTCTTCTGGCCTCAGAGAAAGCGACTACACTGAACTTTATGTGATTCCTCTTTCTGTTGATTTCATTTTATTTATTTGGCCGGATCGCGGCATGTGGGACCTTAGTTTTCCGGCCAGGGATGGACCCTGTGCCCCCTGCAGTGAAAGCACGGAGTCCTAACCATTGGACTACCAGGGAATTCCCATCGTTTTACTTTATTTATTAATTATTTATTTAGTTATTTATTGTCTGTGTTGTTTCTTTGCCGCTGTGCTCGGGCTTTCTGTAGTTGTGGAGAGTGGGGGCTACTCTTCCTTGCGGCTTCTCATTGCTATGGCTTCTCTTGTTGCAGAGTAGAGGCTCTAGGCCCTCGGGCTTCAGTAGTTGTGGCTCTTGGGGTCTAGAGCTCAGGCTCAGTAGTTGTGGCACATGGGCTTAGTTGCTTTGTGGCATGTGGGATCTTCCTGGCCCAGGACTCGAACCCACGTTCCCTGCATAGGCAGGCGGATTCTTAACCACTGTGCCACCAGGGAAGCCTGGATACCATATTTTTAAAAGCTTTATGTGAATAGGACTAAAACATATGTGTTCCTGTCTGACTTTTTATTTTACTTTTAGTTGAAATTAAATTCACATAACATGAAATTAGCCATTTTATTTTTTTATTTATGCCACACCGCATAGCAAGTGAGATCCTAGTTTCCCGACCAGAGATCAAACCCATGGCCCCTGCCGTGGGAGTGTGGAATCTCAACCACTGGGACCAGCAGGGAATTCCCTATTTATTTATTTAGTCCATGCAGCTTGCAGAATCTTAGTTCCCTGACCTGGGATTGAACCTGGGCTAAGGCAGTGAAAGTGCAGAGTCCTAACCATTGGACTGCCAGGGAATTCCCTCCCTTTATTTATTTATTTATTTTTAAATTTAGTTTTATTTTTTAAACTTTTGGCTGCATTGGGTCTCTTCCTTGTGGCGCATGGACTTCTCTCTAGTTGTGGCGTGAGGGTTTTCTCTCTCTAGTTGTGGCACATGGGCTCTGTAGTTCTGGGGCATGAGGACTCTCTAGTTGAGGCACGCAAGCTTAGTTGCCCTGTGGCTTGTGGGATCTTAGTTCCGAGACCAGGGATGGAACCTGGGACCCTACATTTACCGCTGGACCACCAGGGAAGTCCCTTCCTCCCTTTATTTTTTAACTGAAGTAGAGTTGATTTACAGTGTTGTGTTAGTTTCAGGTGTACAGCAAAGTGATTCAGTTATGCATATATACATATATATTCCTTTTCAGATTCTTTTCCATTATAGGTTATTACAGGATATTGAATACAGTTAAAATTAGCCATTTTATTTTATTTTATTTTTGCCGTGTTGTGGGGCTTGTGGGATCTTAGTTCCCTGACCAGGACTCGGACCTGAGCCCTCAGCAGTGAAAGCGCTGAGTCCTAACCACTGGACAGCCTGGGAATTCCTAAAATGAGCCATTTTGAAGGGAACAATTTGGTGGCATTGAGGACATTCACAGTGTGGCGCAACCACCACCTCAATCGCATCCCAAAACTTTCCCATCACCCAGAAAGACCCATACCTATTAAGTAGTCATGTCCTTTTTAAAAAAAATTTTTTTTAAAAATTTATTTTGCTGTGCCAGGCCTTAGTTGTGACATGCGGGCTCTTAGTTGCTGCATGTGGGATCAAGGATGGAACCCGGGCCCCCTGCATTGGGAGCACAGAGTTGTAACCACTGGACCACCAGGGAAGTCCCTCAGGGATGTATATTTTCAATGCCACTAGATGAGGCTATGACAGACCAGCTCTGGAGGGGACACATGAGAAGCAGGCAATGAATGTTGCCTTTGACAAGAGGAATTTGTTACCTGGGGAGTCAGTGTGAGAGGGAGACTTCACTCTGGACACCTATTCCGTCCTCTGTGAATTTTAGAATTCGAGATGTGAACACCCTATTTATCCTGAGATGACCAGGGCAAAGGAGGTGAGGAGGTAGAGACCAGGTCCTGAAGAACCTCGAGGGATCTGGGACTTGAATTGTGGATACTTGAACGAGGGGTGGTGAGCTGCTCAGGAAGGAAGGAGAGAAACGTGGACGAGGACAGATGCCTCAAAGAAGTTAAGGGGCAACTCCAGTATCCAGTGGACGGATGAACAAAAGGTAGTCTATTCAGACAATGGATGAGATTCAGCCATGACAAGGAATGAGGCACTGATACACATAGATGAACCTTGGAAACGTCATGCTGAGGGGGAAAAGCAGGATATTCACTGGCCATGTCCAGAAGAGACAAATCCATAGGGACAGAAAGTAGTGATTGCTTAGGGCTGGGGTGATGGGAGGATTGGGGGAGATGGCTGAGGGGTGCGGAGTATTTTGCGAGGTCATGAAAATGTTCTGAAACTGATTGTGGTGATGGTTATTGTGTGACTTTTAAGTGGTATGTACATGGAGTTGTATGGAATGTGAATTATATCTCAATAAAGCTGCTTAAAAAACTACTTATGGGGGTGCTTCCCTGGTGGTGCAGTGGTTAAGAATCTGCCTGCCAATGCAGGGGACACCAGTTCCATCCCTGGTCCGGGAAGATCCCACATACCACGGAGCAACTAAGCCTGTGCACCACAACTACTGAGCTTGCGCTCTAGAGCCTGCTACTGAGCCCACGTGCCACAACTACTGAAGCCTGCATGCCTAGAGCCCATGCTCCACAACAAAAGAAGCCACCGCAATGAGAAGCCCGCGCACTGCAATGAAGAGTAACCCCCTCTTGCCACAACTAGAGAAAACCCCGCAGAGCAACAAAGACCCAACACAGCCAAAATAAAAATAAAAATAAAATAAAATAATAAAACAAAAAATACTTGTGGGATCCTTTCTCAACTTTAAATAAATAAAATAGAGAGGAGAGAGAAATAGAAACAGGGCTTCATAGCCTGGGCTCAGCGTTCTCTCTCTCTCTTTTTTTCTGTCTCTCTCTGTGTCTCTATATGTCTCTGTCTCTCTCCCTCCAGAGCTGAAACACCTGGGGAACGGCTCATCTCTTCCTGTCCTGGAAGGAGAATCTCTGCGCCTGCTCTGTGTCACCGACAGCAACCCCCCGGCCACACTGAGCTGGGCCTGGGGCAACCAGACCCTGAGCCCCTCACATCCCTCAAACCCCGGGGTCCTGCAGCTGCCCCGGGTGGGGCTGGGCCATGAAGGCGAATTCGCCTGCCAAGCTCAGTACCCTCAGGGCTCCCTGCGGGTCTCCGTGCATCTCTCTGTGCAGAGTGAGCTTCGAGGAGGGAAAACACCCGGGGAGGGGACGCTCAGGTCTAGGGGAGGGGAGAGGCACGCTGACCCTTCTGCTCCCTCCCTACAGCCCCCCCGCAGCTGCTGGGACCCGCCTGCTCCCAGGAGGGTGAGGGTCTGCACTGCAGCTGCTCCTCCCGAGCCCAGCCGGCCCCCTCCCTGCGCTGGCGGCTGGGGGAGGGGCTGCTGGAGGGGCAGCTCAGCAACGCCTCCTTCAAGGTCACCTCCAGCTCGTCTGGGCCCTGGGCCAACAGCTCCCTGAGCCTCAGCGAGGGGCTCCGCTCCGGCCTCAGACTCAGCTGCGAGGCTCAGAACGTCCACGGGGCCCAGAGCGCCACCGTCCTACTGCTGCCAGGTCAGGGGGCTGGTTGGGGACAGAGGCTTAGGCAGAAAGGAGACTCCACCCTAGAGAAGATGGAGCTTTTGGGGAGAGGGACTTGGAGGGGAGGGGGGGAGAGGCAGGGGTGGGGGCAGAGTCCTGTTCTTCGGCTGATTGGGGGCTGAAGACACAGGAGAGCTCAAGTTCTCTGGGAGGAAGGGGCACAGGGTCCTGGGACTTGGCGGGGAGTCACCCTACACCCCGGTCATCTGCAGGGAAGCCCAGACTTGGAGGAGAATTCATTCTGGGGGCTGTTGGGGGAGCTGGTGTCGCTGGCCTGCTCAGTCTCTGTTTTTGCCTCTTCTTCTTCACGTGAGTGACGTCTCTGGGGGGCGCGGGAGGGCGAGTGCAGGGGGCAGGGAGGGGTCCAAGCCCTGGAACCCCAGGCAGCCCCTGCTGGAGGAATCTAGATGGTGCAGAGCTTTGGAGAACTGGCTCTTGGGTCAGGAAATCAGAGCAGGGTCTGTCCCCACCCCTCCATCCCAGCCGTTTGTGAAGGGTGCCCATTCTCATCATGAAGGTCATAAGACGAGGCACGTCCCCCACCTCCTGGCCTTGGTCAGCCCTTCTACCCTCTCTTTTTTTTTTTTTTTAATTTTTCTTATCTTTTGGCTGTGTCACACGGCACGTGGGATCTTAGTTCCCCCACCAGGGATCGAACCTGTGCCCCCTTCAGTGGAAATGCGGAGTCTTAACCACTGGACCACCAGGGATGTCCCAGCCCTTGTAGCCTCCTAAGCAGTTGCCCTCCAAGCTCTGAGGCAGCCAGGCTGCTGAAAGGTCCTGGCTTCCCCTTTCAGAGTGAAGACTTTCAGGAAGGCAGCAGGTGAGAAGGAGGAGCCCTCCATGCCGGGTCCCACCTCCCAGGTGAGTGATGAGCCCTCGGGATCCCGTCTGGCTGTCTCACCAGGATGGCCATGGCCACATTCCTCTCAGTGATTCAGATGATCATTGTGCCCCCACAATAGGCTTTTCCTCTTGGGCGCCATCAACACTCTCACCCAGCCGAGCGACCGGGGAGTCACTTTTCCCTTTGCTGTCTCCTCTCTCAGAGCCGAGGACCACCCGTTCATCTTACTGATTGCATTCAGTTCCAACTGGGCCCTCCCTACCCCCACCTCCTCCTTTCTCTCTGGGCCCCTGACCCACCTTCCCCCCCCACTTCCTACCTCTCCTCCTCAAGACAGGATGCCAGAAGGATCTCCCCAAAATAATTAGTGTCTACCATGAAGTTCAGGGGTCCCCAAGACACTCTCCGTTTCAATAACTCACCAGACAGACACAAAACTCACTGAAAGCTTTTGTACTCACGGTGATAGTTTATTACAGGACAAGGATAGAGATTCAAATCAGCTAAGGAAAAAGGCACGGGGGGCAGAGTCCAGGGGAGACCAGGCGTGAGTGTCTAGTTGCCTCTTTCAGTGGAGTTGAGCAGAAAGTGCTTAATTCTCCCAGAAATGATCAATAATGTGTGATAACATGCATGGGCTATTGCCAGACAGGGAAGCACACCTGAGCCTTCGTATCCAGAGTTGCCCTCCCCCCCGCCTATTTTTTTGTTGTTGTTGTACTGCATGGCTTGTGGGATCTTAGTTCCTTGACCAGGGATGGAACCTGTGCCCCTGCCGTGGAAGCGTGGCGCCCTAACCACTGGACTGCCAGGGGATGCCTCCACATTCAGCGTTTTTATTGGGAGTTGGTCACGTTGGCGTGGCTGACTACCCACATGGCTGAACTTAGTGTCCAGTCCCTGCAGAGGTGTGATACTGTGTGACCCAAGGCCCCTACCATCTGTCACATTGTTACATAGACCATCTAGCGTGGGCCAAGGTCCAGGTGAACAAAGACATTCTTATCAGGCAAGACATTTCAAGGGCTTAGAGGTTCCCTCCCAGGTGCTGGGGCAAAGGGTCAGATTTTCTTTGGACAGGGTTAACCCTTTCTGGCACAACAAGATCCTTTGATTTTAGGGTTCAGAATGCAATTGGGTGATTGCGTTTGCCTGAACCTCTGAAATGTTGAGTGGTCCCTGAAGGGCCATCCAGGTCTGAGCAAATCCCTGTCCTTCTCACACCATCCATCCCATTCTTGTCCCATCTTAATTTGCAATTAGATAGTAATATAATTGACTATTGCTTTAATGTCTGCCCCCCCACCCCCACCCCCCGCAAGCTGCAGCAGGTCAGGAATAGTGTCTTCTTTGTTTCTCACTGGATATCCAGATCCTGGCACCAGGGGGAGCTGATCCAGGAGGTAGCACTGGAGTCAGAAAGATCTAGCGTAAATCTTGGCCCTACCAATGACTGAATGTGTGATTTGCGGATATTTACTTAGCTTCAATTTCTCCACCTGATAAGTAGGGATAATAGGGTCTCCCATGTAGATTGTCGTGAGGAATCTAGGAGACTGGCAACTGATTACCAAGGGCCAGGCATTACTACTCTCAAGTATTTGTTTGAATGAATGAATGAATGAATGTAGGCGGCCCAGCCAATGTCTGGAAAGAATAGAAGACAGACTGAATGTTCAGTTTTCCGGTTCACCTGTGGACCCTCCTTGCTCTCTTCCAGCCCCTGTTATCCTAATATGACCCCCTTCTTCCCCCTCCACTCAGGGTTATCAGCATGAGTGTCCTCCAGGCAGCCCCCTGGACCTCCCACCCCCAGGGGTGGCCAGCCCCACCTCTGGGGAGGAACAGGAGCTCCATTATGCCTCCCTCAATCTCCACGTGCTGGGGCCCTGGGAGCCTCAGCACCAGGAGGCCACCAGTACCACTGAATATGCTGAGATCAAGATCTGTAAATGACGACCGCCCGCTCCGGTGACCTCTAGCTGGAGGGCCCAGGGCTTCTCCAGAAAGGGAGACATCAGGGACAATTCCTGAGAGAATAGTTTTCCATGTACACAGGGCTACCAATGAGTGTCTGGGAGTTCTGCTGGTGGGATGATGGGCAGAACTGGGCTCAAATTTCAGCCCTGTCACCAATGACAAATGTGAGTCTGAGCAAGTCACTTTCCTTCTCGGTCTCCCGCTCTGTAAAATGGACACAATAAACCTAACTCACAGGGTTGTCGTGGGGTGTCAAGGCAGTAATTAATGTAAAGTGTGCCACAGGAGTGAACGTGCAGAGGGCATCATGCCCAAGGTCAAACCTTGTCCTATGGCAGCCCACCTGGGATAAGGGTCTGGCATCCTGGCCCAAATGGGGACCACTTTGCAGGGCTGTCTAGCTCCAGAACTCTCCGAAGGCTCGGCCGAGGCTGTTGTTGGGCTGCATGGCATCCCTCTGCCCCACCTGCCCCCTTCCCCTCCCCTCCACTGGGACCCACTCCTGGGGCACTTCCTCGTGAACACACTGCATACTGGTGTCTCTCTGACCTTGCTTCCTTGAAACCCAACTTGTGTATTTTCTCAGACAAAAAAAACATTCACCGATTATCTGAAATAAATGACAGGGGACCTCTTTAATTCTGTGTCCTTGATATTTGGGTTCTCCTTAAGAGTTTCTTCTTTTTTGCAGAACTGGCTTACAAAATTCCTTGCAGTTCCAGTCTGTGTCCATTTACATTGTAATATAGTTTTTACAGGGGTCACATCCACCTGATTTTGTTCTTGTTTCCATTGTGTCCACTGAAAATTTTCCATTGTTTCCATTCACGAAGAAACACTCTCAACAGCAGCATTAGGAGCCAAGATAGGGAATATGTTTTGGCATAAAGTTAACAGCTTCACGCTGGTAACTGCTCTTCAAATTGGAGGTGTTGAAACACGTAATTCCATCTTTTGTGGCACATTTTGCTTTGCCATTTTTCAGGAGTATGTTGCATCTCTTGATCAATGACTTTTAAATATCTATGTGGTTGCGCTGAGTCTTAGTTGCAGTATGAGGGCTCTTTTTTTTAATTTTTTTTTTTTTAAATTTATTTTTATTATTTTTTTATTTTTATGATGGCTCTTTAGTTGTGGCTCTAGGGCCCCTTAGTTGTGGCTCTAGGGCCCCTTAGTTGCGGCTCACAGCCTCCTTAGTTGTGGCATGCAAACTCTTAGTTGCAGCATGCAAGCGGGATCTAGTTCCCTGACCAGGGATCGAACCCAGGCCCTCTGCACCACCAGGGAAGTCCCCAGTCAATGACCTTTAAAAATGGTGTCCACCAAAAAAAGAGAACATTGCTGTCTCTTTTCACCCCCTTCCTCAACGTGACACAAGGTGGTTCCATGTGTTCTCCTGCTGGCAGAGTATTTGATGACATCTGTGTAAAAGAATCACATTCTCTAAGGGACGGAATCTTTTTGAAAAGATCATCATGGAAATGCCACAATAATTAGCCACTTCAAGTCAGAATTTCCTCTCTTAGACACTGAAAACAAACCGATGGTTACCAAAGGGGGAAGGAGGCAGGGAGGGATAAATTAGGCGTTTGGAGTTAACAGATACACACTGCTATATATAAAAATGATAAACAACAAGGACCTTCTGCATAGCACAGGGAACCATACTCAATATCTTGTAATAACCTATAATGGAAAAGAATCTGAAACAGAATATATATATATAGATATGTGTAACTGAATCATTTTGCTGTCTACCTGAAACTAACACAACATTGTAAATCGACTATATTTCCATTAAAAAATAATTTATTTTCCTGTTTGAAGTTATGTCTCTTTTAAGAGTATCCTTGACATTTAAAGAAATTTTCCATCAATTCTTTCTTTAACACATTCAAGAAGTTCTTGTAACAGAGCACTTAACACTGTTTTCTGTTTTTTTTTAATTTGCAAAATCGTATTGCTAAACAGATACCGGAAATTACAAGTAAGCAATAAAATAGGCTCCCCCCTCCATGGATTATTTTAAAAGTCAAGAATTTGGGGGCTTCCTAGGTGGCGCAGTGGTTAAGAATCTGCCTGCCAATGCAGGGGACATGGGTTCAATCCCTGCTCCAGGAAGATACCACATGCCGCAGAGCAACTAAGCCGGTGAGCCACAACTATTGAGCCCGTGTGCTGCAACTACTGAAGTCCACGCGCCTAGAGCCTATGCTCTGCAACAGAAGAAGCCACGGCAATGAGGAGCCCGCGCATCACAACGAAGAGTAGCCCCCACTCACCGCAACTAAAGAAAGCCCGCGCACAGCAATAAAAGACCCAACACAGTCAATAAAATAAATAAATTTATTAAAAAAAAAAAGAATTTGGGGGAGCTTTTTCTCCAGAATGAAAGTATAGTTGCAGGACTCCAAACAAACTGAGGATTTTTCTTGACTTCATAAACTGAATGTCACTGGGCTTTTGAATGAGAGAGAACTGAAGAATACCGAGTGGGAACAGATCATAAAAAGCCTTTAATCCCTCAGTTCAAACAGTACAAAGCCTAAGTAAGAAAACAACTTCCTTCAGTGTCAATAGAAAGGACATCAGATGCTGTTTGAGCAGCATTAGGTAGAAGACGGTCAGGGCAGCCGAGGCCTCCCGTGGAATCGTTCACGTTGTGTGTCCACTTTGAATCAAACATCCATCAAAATTTTTATTTGTAGGGACTTCCCTGGTGGCACAGTGGTTAAGAATCCACCTGCCAATGCAGGGCACACAGGTTCGAGCCCTGGGCTGGGAAGATCCCACATGCCGAGAAGCAACTGAGCCCTTGTGCCACAGTTACTGAGCCTGTGCTTTAGAGCCTGAGATCCACAACTACTGAAGCCCACATGCCTAGAGCCTGTGCTTCACAAGAGAAGCCACCGCAATAAGAAGCCCGTGCACTGCAACGAATAGTAGCCCCTGCTCTCCGCAACCAGAGAAAGCCCGTGCAGCAACAAAGACCCAACACAGCCAAAAATAAACAAACCATAAAAAGAAAAAAAAAAAGGTATTCTTGTTTAAAAAAACTTTTTTGTATTTGTAGACTTTCCACCAAAGCGGTAAAAATTTCCCCATTAACTTCCAACTTGGTGTTAAAAATAAGACAACAGGGGTCTTCTCTGGTGGTCCAGTGGTTAAGAATCTGCCTTCCAATGCAGGGGATGTGGGTTCGATCCCTGGTTGGGGAAATAAGATCCCACATGCCATGGGGCAACTAAGCCCGTGCGCTGCAACTAGAGAGAAGCCAGAGAAGCCCACGTGCCGCAACTAAGACCCAACACGGCAAAAACTTAAAATTAAATTAAATTAAAAAAAAGACTACGGGCCCCAAATGGAGTGTCTTACGCTAAACCCCACGTCACCAAACCGAGACTCCATGACAGCATCGGCTTTCCCGGAAATGGCATCTTAAACCATGAATCAGGAGTCGTCTGGTCAGAACTAGTTAAGCAATCTGCCTGGCAGACCCCTGCCATCCCCTAAAGGAAAGAAGCTTTGCAATAAGCAGCCTGCTTTTTTTTTGCCCAGTAGAACTGTCTTGTTTTTGCTTCCTTCCGCCTCTAAAAGTCTTCTGTTTTGTGCAGATCTTTCTGTCTGCTTGATGGGAGGCCGCCCGATTCAGGAATCAGTGAACAGAGCCAATAAGATCTTGAAAAGGTAGTCAGCTGAATTTTGTTTTTTAACCTCTGTAAGAAAGGCTCTGCAAACATTTGCTATTGTTTCTGAGGTCTCATCCGGAAGGGATTTTATTTGCAACAGCCTTAGAAGCAAGCAGTTTTCACAAGAAAAATATTTCACAAGTGAAGGGAAATGATTTGTCCGGGGGCCCCTCTTGGAGACGAAACCCCACACCTTGTTAGGGAACCATTGACCAAAACCACCTGCCTTGGCCAAGCATGATAATCACCGCTAGCATGAGTTGTCTCACCACAGGAGGTCCTGATTAGAGACATGGTGCTGAAACTAACCCGGAGACTTCGGTAGGGGCCAAAGGAAAGGGGGAGATGCCAGCCTGTGGTATGTCCTGCCAACCTCCCAGAAATCCTCACACTAGAATCCATCTTGGCTGAGAGATGGGTGCACCACCAGGAAGGACCCTGAGTCAGAGTGATTGACCAGAGACAACCCGGAAGCTAACCCCATCACCATAAAACCCGAGACTGCAAGCCGAGCCAGGTGGCAGAGCGGTTCTCCTGGGTTCCCTCACCTGCTGCTCTCTGCCTGGGCGCCCCTTCCCGATAAAGTCTCTTGCTTTGTCAGCACTAATGTCTCCTTGGACAATTCATTTCTTTTCTTTTTTTTAAATACTTTTTTCTTTTTAAAAAAATTTATTTATTTATTTAATTGGCTGCGTTGGGTCTTCATTGCTGTGTGCGGGCTTTCTCTAGTTGTGGCGAGTGGGGGCTACTCTTCATTGTGGTGTGCAGGCTTCTCGTTGCCGTGGCTTCTCTTGTTGCAGAGCATGGGCCCTAGGAGCATGGGCTTCAGTAGTTGTGGCATGTGGGCTCAGCAGTTGTGGCTCACGAGCTCTACAGCGCAGGCTCCGTAGCTGTGGCGCATGGGCTTAGTTGCTCACAGCATGTGGGATCTTCCTGGACCAGGGCTCAGACCCGTGTCCCCTGTATTGGCAGGCGGATTCTTAATCACTGCGCCACCAGGGAAGCCCTGGAAAATTCATTTCTGAGTGTTAGAGAAGAGCTCACTCTTGGGCACTGGAAGGAGTCCCCCTTCTGGTAACAACTTGAGTTTACTGAAGGCTCAGAGGTGCCCTGCAGTAAAAATTATTAAAAAAAAAACCCACCCCCAGCACCACAACTATCTGATTAACATTGAGCCAGGGTTTCATTTGGCTGCAGAGGTGGGATGGAGGCAACAGAGGACAGGCTCCAGCCACTGCTGGCCGCATGGTGGCCTGTGGGTCACTTCCACTCCCCTGAGCCCTGTGATTCTCATCTAATGCTGATGACAACACCCTCCTCTTTCAGAGGTTGGGGGATGAGCTGCCGAAACCTGGGCTCTGGAGACAGATTAAAGCCAGCTCAGAGACAGAGGGAAGTGGTCCACGCTCTCGCTGCTCTGCCCGGTTGTGGGATTCTCCCGTTGTCTGAGCAGCACTGGGCCCTGCTGGCTTTGCTGGCTCAGAGAGGAGGGTGGAGGACAGGGGGCTGCAGGACCTCAGGGCTGCAATGACCAAGGGCACCGAGGACAGGAGGACGGGAGGGGCAGGCGTTGACTGTGACCGTCCCTCTTGCCTGATCTGAGGCCCTGAAGGGTGGCTGACATCCTCTTCTTTTGTGGACTTGCAAACACAGAGAGGCTGTATGTGGGAGATTTTCTGATAGGTTTTCTCTCTCACTGAGGAATACCTCCTGGAAAGGGTTATACATACTTCCTTTCAGCCAGGAAATGATCATCCATCTGCTAATCTCCTTTCCTCTCCTGACCAGGGAGAGAATCAGGGCATCTCAGGGAAGTTTCTCCCCTCATCTGGCCTCTGATTCTCCTCATCCCAGAGCAGGGTGGATGATTTCAGATATCCAAGGCCAAATGCAGGGAGGCGTGTTTATCTCCTCCTCCTTCTTAATCCCTCCCAGTCTAATTATCTGCCACGTGCTGCTGGCCAGCCTGACTCTGAAATCTCTCCCCAGGCCCTCCCTTCCTCCAGCTACCATCCTACAGCTTCTTCCCTGGTCTCTCTGTGCCCAGGCTCTCCCCAAAGGTGCCCTCCCGTCACGAGGCCCCTCTCTCTCCATCACAGCCTGTGCTTTGTCTTCAGAGTGCTGACCACAACCCAAAGTCGTCTCCTTTAATACCATTTCCTTCCACTTGACCGTAGGCTCCATCAGCTCAAGAACCTTGGCACGTATGTCTGATGCATAGGGACCCTCTGAGCAGCATGGTACCTGTCATACAGCAGGTACTCAAGAAATGCCTACTCAATATTTGTTGAATAAAAGGAAGGATGAATGTATGGAAGAGAAGAGGGGTAAGTGGATGGGAGAATGAGTAGTAAATGAATGGATGGATGAAAGGGTGAATGGATGGAGAGATGGATGGAGGGATGGACAGACAAGTACATGGATGGATGGATGGAGGGATGGATGGAGGGATGGATAAGAGAACGAATGGATGGATGAGTGTCTGCTGGAAAGTGTGGATAGATGTATAAAAGAGTGGATGGTTGGGTGAAAGGTTGAAGGGATGGATGGAAAAAATGAGCTAGATTTTTCCAAAAGGAAATTCTTTGGCAGACATTTGACTCTCCAAGCTCCAATGAAACAATTTATTGTCAAAGCGCAGTGGTGCCAATGGCAGCATCCCCACTGAGGGGACCAACCCAACCCCTGTCTGTGAATTGGGGGTCTTCTCCTTCCAAAACCCCAGGGGCTGGCGGGAGACAACGGCTGAAAGGAGGGACAGTCGAAAGGAGGGAGTTCACAGTATCTGGAGCCTAACTTCTGGGTTCTCTGAGGCTGATCTAGACGGATGAGCAATTTCACTTCAAGAAGTGGCAGGAATGCACATTTGAGGGATCTTTCTAGATGTTTATCTGTGATTCTACAGCAGGCCTTGAGTCACATGTCTCCTTTTTGTTTTTCCTATTTCAAACTGCAGGCTGAAAGTTCTAGAAGACAATAAAAATGGCTGTCAGTGTCATTCATTCAAAGAGCACCCTTTAAGCACCTACTGTGTGATAGGGGCTTTCAACTTTCTAGAGACTGGAGATACCACCACAGACAAGAGGAACAAGAAGGCTTTGCTGAGCTTACAATCTGGAGGAGAGGGATGGAAACATGACAGGTTAAACACAAGCTTCCCTCCAGAAGAGGACAAGGGCTGTGCAGAGAACAGGAGATGTGATAAAGTAGGAGGTGAGGAGGCACCTCACTGGGGCAATCAGGGGAAGCCTTGAGATCTGAGAAGGTGGTGATGAGGAGCTGGTTGTGCAAAAAGGGAAAAATCATCACAGACCATGGGAATGGCAAGTGCAAAGGTCCTGAGGTAGGACTGAGCTTGGCCTGGCCTAGAATCTGAGGGGAGGCTGGGCAATCGGACCAAGATGGGGGCAAGATGATCCTCAAGTTACTCCAAAGTCCCGGGGCTCCTTAAGGAGCATCTCCTCATTTAGTTCCTAACCAGAGGGAATTCCCTGGTGGTCCAGCGGTCAGGACTCAGCCACTTTGACTGCTGAGGGCCCGGGTTCAATCTCTCGTCAGGGAACTAAGATCCTGCAAGCTGCACAGCTGTGGCCACAAAAAAAAAAAAAGAAAAAAACAAGTTCCTAACCAAGGGACAGACCTGCCTCTGAGTAAGTTGTACCCAGATAGTAAGCAGACTGGAAACTGTAATGATCCTGAAAGGGGGGCATTCGGTTTGTTTTTAAATTTCCATGGTACCCATAATGTTCATTGCAGCAGTATTTACAATAGCCAGGACATGGAAGCAACCTAAATGCCCATCAACAGATGAATGGATAAAGGAGATGTGGCATATATATATGATGGAATATTACTCAGCCATAAAAAGGAATGAAATGGAGCTCTGTGTAATGAGGTGGATAGACCTAGAGTCTGTCATACAGAGTGAAATAAGTCAGAAAGAGAAAAACAAATACTGTATGCTAACTCATATATACGGAATCTAAAAAAAAAAATGGTACTGATGAACCCAGTGACAGGGCAAGAATAAAGATGCAGATGCAGAGAATGGACTGGAGGACACGGGGTTGCAGGGGTGGGGGCGAAGGGGAAGCTGAGACGAAGTGAGAGAGTAGCATAGACATATTTACACTAGCAACTGTAAAGTAGATAGCTAGTGGGAAGTTGCTGTATAACAAAGGGAGATCAACTTGATGATGGGTGATGCCTTAGAGGGCCGGGACAGGGAATGTGGGAGGGAGTCGTGGGAGGGAGGGGATATGGGGATATATGTATAAATACAGCTGATTCACTTTGGTGTACCTCAAAAGCTGATGCCAGAGAGTAAAGCAATTATATTCCAATAAAGAGCTTAAAAGAAAATTTCCATGGTACCTGGTGGACGAGGAGGTCCTGTAAGACAGGCCAGCATCAGCAGGAAGGCTGGACCCGCCCACTCGGTAAATGTGGGTGTAGTGAGCCAGGCCAGCGACGTGAGCGGGAAACATGGAGATGCAGAAACAGACTCGACCCGGCCCTCAAGGAGCTCACTGCCAGGAGGTGACTATGACAAAAGACCACACTCTGGGGGATCCCGGGCCAGGGTGGAGGCAGAGCCCTGGAGGAGTCGGACTACAAGGGAACTTAGCAACCGCCTGGAGGGACAGGGTTGGGGGGAGGGAGGGCTGTGGGAGGACCCAGAGGTCTCTCGGCACAGCTGGGGGTGGGGGGACAGAGACTAGGAGGGGGGCAAGCCGGGTGAGGAGGCCACACCTTCACTTTTAGAGAGTGTCTGTGGTTAAAGTGGGAAGCCTGGTAGGCTACTGAACAAACGAACAAACAAACAACCTGGCATTTTTTTCAGCGCTCTGTGCCCAGCTGCTGTGTGAAGAGCTGGACAGACCTGCTAAGCTTTGAATCCAGCCAGATGTATGAGAGAAATGACAACCCCATGGACAGCCGAGGGCCTAGGGGAAGCTTCTCAGAACGCACACATGCTGTCTCACCAAAATGAACCGTCAAGTGAACTGCGTTTAAGTTTGACCTTCCACAAATGCCCGTGTGCGCTCACTCAGTGCTAAGGGGAGTGTAAGCGAGTGAGTATTGCCCACACGGAGAGCAACAGGCTTATCTCCTTCAGAAGAAACCCACCCACAGGCCTGTGTGCACACGGGCGTTCAAGGTGCTTTGTCGGGAAAACAAAACCCCGGGAAACCAAGCAAACACCCAGCCACTGGTTATAAAGAGCATCCTTCACCTCTACAATGCAAGAGCTGCAAGGCTGTGGGGGAGGGAACCAAATGGTATCAACTGCCCTCCTCCTTTGTCCCAATGAATGGCCATCCAAGCTCAGTGGAACAACAACAAAAAAGGCAAAAGGACCAATACAGCCCCTTTTGTAAGGATCTGGAATGTTTTTGTGAAATGTGTTGGTCTACGTGTTGTGTTGTGTAGTCTTTCTAGTCCCTGGGCATTAGCTCCCCCGATTTCCTGTATGTGTATGCTTACCATAGTCAAATATTACTGTCATCTCACACACACACACACACACACACACACACACACACACGGGCAAGGTGAAGCACAGGACACAGAGCCAGCGTGTTGTGGTAGGGAAGAGATGGGGGGGTGACCCAAAGGAAAGCAGAGGCTGAATGTGGATGGGTAGAGGGATGGAGGGATGGCAAAAGGGACAGAGAAAGATGGAGAGAGACTGACAACATCTCAGTGCTAACTTTCAGGCCCTGAATCCAGTCACACCTAAAGCTTCGCCCTCAGAATTTTCTAGTGACAAGAGCCAATCAATCGCCCTTCTCCTTAAAGCCAGTTTGAGTCAAGCTGCTGCAACCTGTGATGCTCAGGGGCTGGAAGGTTCAAGAACCCTGTGGAAAAAGCCAGCAGCTCACTGGGAAGTTGGCCCCTGGGGTATAAACATCAAATGGCATCAGTGGAAACAGTGGTGGGAGCCAGGGAGAGGGTTAAGCCTCACAAACTCTTCCCACCGGAACCCACCTGGAGGTCCAAGGGGTCATAGGCCGACACCCGCAGATCCCGCAGCAGGGCTTTCAGACTGTTCCTCAGCGCGGTGTAGGGTGGCTTCTCCTCATACCTGAGGGTCATCACCACCTTCAGGTACTCCTGTAGGGTCTCTGTGGTCAAGACATGGGACAGGATGAGGGGGGCCCCCAACCCAGAGCCCGGGGGCCCGTGCCCAGAGGGTCTCAACCATGGTGTCTGTTGGCTCAGTGCTTCCTCTGTGCCTGGCACGGTCACAGCCACTTAGATTATTTACTTATTTACCTATCTGTTTACCTGTCTATCTATTTATTTATTGGAAGGCGTCAAACACAAGCAGTGGGAGAGTGGTACCCGGAATAGCAGTGTACCCATCCCCCAGTCTCATCAGCTGCCAACTCCTGCCAAGCTCATTTCACCACAGTCCCTACTGCTGCCCCCTCCGTATTGTTTTAAAGCAAATCCCAGCTGATTATACGATTTTACCTCTAATTACTTGGTGTGTATCTCTAAAAATGGGGGCCAGCAAGCTCTAACTGTAAAGTTCCGGAGAGTAAATAATTTTTGGCTTTGCACGCGGGGAGTCTGTGTGACTAAGACTCAGCTCAGCTGTTCTCCCACAGAAGGCCCACGGAGGGCAGGAGGGCAGGAAGCCAGGAAGCCAGGAAGCCAGGAAGCCAGCGGCATGCCGTGCCCATACTGTACTTATGGGAGCTGCAGCTCGAACTTCAAACAAGTTTTACGTGTCACAAAATGTTCTCTTGATGTTTTTCCCCCAGGCATTTCAAAATGTAAAACAATTCTTAGGGGAATTCCCTGGTGGTCCAGTGCTTAAGACTCCGAGCTTTCACGGCAGCGGGCATGGGTTGGATCCCCGGTGGAGGAACTAAGATCCCGCAAGTCAGGGTGCATGGCCAAAAAAACCAAAAAAACAAAAATAACCAGTTCATTGGCTTACAAAACCAGGCTGGCTGCTCCAGGGACAGGGTTTAAAAGATAGAGGCCGCTTTAAAAGATAAAACCTCTTTTTGTTGTTTATCTTCCCCTAAATAGCACAATGCCATTATTACACTTTTTAAAAGTACCAGTTATGAAACTAATACAGTAATCATAATAGCTCCCACTTGAGGAATGTCTATCTCAGGCCGGGCTCTGAGCTCAAAAGCACGTTTAATTAGGGCTGCAGCAGAAGCTGAGGCAGTGCCCCTGGGCCCAGTTCTACGTTGAATTCTCAGGACAGACCTGGAGCTGGGGGCTATTATTGGCTCCATTTTAGACATGAGGAAGCTGAGGTTCAGAGAGGCTGGTAAACCTGAGGCTGAACTTCCTTCTGGCCCCGCCCACTCCAAGCCCTGCCCATTAAACTAACCATGGGGCTCTTTTTTTTTTTTTTTTTTGGCCACGCTGGTACAGCTTGTGGGATCTCAGTTCCTCAACCAGGGACTGAACCCGGGCCCTTGGCAGTGAAAGCCTGGCATCTTGACCGCTAGGCCACCAGGGAACTTCCAATGGGGCTCATTCTTACAGAGCAAAAACCTGATGCTGGAGGGGAGAGTGACTTGAGCAGCAGAGACATGATCTGAATCCAGGGATTTTAGGTAATTAAAAAATGAGCCCTTACAGAGCTGGAGGGGACAAACTATCCCTTTCTGGATGTCTTTCTGCCTCTTGTTTAGAGAGCAATGTAGATGTTCTATAGAAGAGACGCTGGGAAAAAACCACTCCCCCAAACAAAACAAAAAACAGCCTCTATCTCCAGTAAGAGGGATTGCCTTTAAAAATGATGGTTTACATGAAAAAAATCCTCAACATGGCTAATTATTAGAGAAATGCAAGTCAAAAACTACAATGAGGTATCGCCTCACTCCGGTCAGAACGGCTATCATCAAAAAGTCTACAAATAATAAATGCTGGAAAGGGTGTGGAGAAAAGGGAACACTCCTACCCTGTTGGTGGGAATACAAATTGGTGCAGCCATTATGGAGACCAGTATGAAGGTTCCTTAAAACACTGAAAATAGAGCTACCATACGAACCAGCAATCCCACTCCCGGGCATATATATGAAGAAACCTCTAACTCAAAAACATCCATGCCCCTCAATGTTCATAGCAGCATTGTTTACAGTACCAAGACATGGAAGCAAAACAAAACAAAACAGAAAGACATGGAAGCAACGTAAATGTCCATTGACACATGAATGGATAAAGAAGATGTGGTACATATACACAATGGAATATTACTCAGCCATAAAAAAGGATGAAATAATGCCATTTGCAGCAACATGGGTGAACCTAGAAATTATCATACTTAGTGAAGTCACACAGACTGACAAAGACATATGTCGTATGATATCACTTATATGTGGAATCTAAAAAAGAGGATACAAATGAAGTTATAAACAAAACAGAAAGAGGTATAATTAGAAATACATTTTATAATATCAAATATAAATATAAAATGTATTTCTAATTATAACCCATTACTCACATACACATATATGAGTATAAATGTGTATCACTGAAGTTAATGTCTCATAAGGCATTTCCTTAACTTCTGCAAGGCATTCATGGTTTTTTTTGTCTGTTTTCAGTTTTTAAAAATCTTGTTGTTTACCCATTAAACGGATTTCATGACTGACTAATGAGTCACAACTGCAGTTTTAACTGACGTTAAGTGTATTTTATCACAATTTAAAAAAATACCCATAAGATTCTACAAGTATTGACACAGAAAATCTCCAGGGTATCACATTCTTAAATGAAAAAAAGCAAGTCAGAGACCAATATACATAATATGATTCCATTAAAAAAAAAACCCCACACATTATGTGTACGTGGTTGCACCTGCGTGTGTGTGTGTTGCTATTATTATTGTTCAAACACACTTCTGAATTTGGGGAGAAGATTTCTGTTGTTCTACAAGAAGCACAAATCCATGTGCAATTTGGAAAATTCAAAGAAGGAACGTAGAGGGGTGTAAAGAGAGGCATCTCTGGGATGGGCCCGAGCCCCGGTCCCTCCACGGCCCCTGTCTACTCCCTCCCCTTGGGACATACCTGAGGGACTGATCCAGCGACTGCATTGTCCCACGAGGCCCGCCGGGTTGTCAAGAAACCTGACAGGAGAGAGGTACATGTGAGAGGCCTTTTGGGGAAGGACAGAAACCTTTTGGAACAGGACGTCTGGAAGAGTGCCCTAGTTCACGTTATTCATGGCAGTTATGCTCTACAGAGTTGCCTCGAACACTGAATGAGTGAATTCTCAACCAGGAGTTTAGGGGAAGCACAGCATTAGGTACTTGCAAGCTTCCAATAGCAACATTTTTACCAACTGATCAGTATATCGCCTGGTTTTACATGTATTTGTGCCTACAGACATCTTCTTTACCGTAATGTGGATTCGCTCACATGGATTTCCGGTCCATCCTTCACACCTGAAGGATGCTCACCTCACACATGTATTTCGTTGCACTTAGCACATCAGTACTACACTCGGGGGCCATTTTAAACAGCAAAATCCACCCCCCACCAAAAGCACAAAAGTGTGGAAAATGTGGCACTAAACAGACCGCGTGAAGGACACTTGTTCACAGTGTGAGCTGAGACAAGAAGGCAGAGTGTCGCCTTGTTTGACCTCGGCTGGGATCAGTGCATTGGGCGACTCAGAATTTTCTCCACTCTGCGTGTGTCTGAGCATGACCTTGAAAGCACCGTGAGTATGGATTTTGGGGTCACAAATACATTTTAGTGAAGAGGCCAATTCACAAATACAGAATCTGTGAATAATAAGGATTAACTATCTGTCTATCTACACACGTTTGTATATGTATACATATATAAACACACACACACACACACCCCTTGGACCACTCAAGAGAAATGAAAGTTGTGGGGGGAGGGATAAACTAGGAGATTGGGATTAACATATACACACTACTATATATAAAATAATCAACCAGGACCCACTGTATAGCACAGGGAACTCTACTCAATATTTTGTAATAACCTATAAGGGAAAAGAATCTGAAAAAGAATATGTATTCACATATATATATTCATATATATATAATTGAATCACTGTGCCGTATAATGAAACTAACATGATATTGTAAATTTACTGCAATAAAAAAAAAGTGAAAGTTCATCCACTCTCTTTGCTCCATCCTCAGAGTCCCAGCCTCCTGTACCCTCCTCTGGCCTGGACCACCGGGCTGGCTCCCCACTGTCCACCAAGTCATGGGGAGCTGTCCTTCCCCTCCCCTCCCATCCAGCCCAGAAGTCCCCAAGCCCCACCCTCCTGCTCCCCAACACTCTCTGCCCCATCCCCCACTCTGTCCATGGCTCTAAGCCAAGCTCAGGCCTCACCTTTTCTCCCTGGACCCCAGCCTACTTCCCAGCTTCCCACGCATCCCCTTCACGGCCCCAGAGGGTCTTTCTATGCCCAGAGTGGACCCTGCCCCTCCCTGCTCACAGCCCTCCTGGGGTTCCCCAGTGCCCTGGAGGGAAACCTTTGCCACCAAAGCCACCAGCCCCTGTGGCCTTGTCTCCCTGACTTCCTACCTCCCATCTCATGCTCCAGTCACACCAAACTCCTTCTGGTCCCCCAACCAGGTCACACATCCGCCCACATCTCCTGGCCTCTACGTGCTGCTCCTCTCCCCTTGGCAGCCCTTCCCCACCTTGATCCCCAGTAAGTGGCTGCTCTCTCTTCTGGACACGGCTTGAGGGCTGGTCCCCGGAAGCTTCCCCTGGACCCCTCCAGGCAGAAGAACCTGCACTCCCTGCACATAGGTCCATGGATGCCCTACAGCCACTGTCATACGTGCACAAGAAGGGCTGGGTCTGACCCTTGTCTTTCTCCGACAGCCTCAGGATGTATGTGGTGAATGACTGAGCGATCGAGTGACGGCAGAAAAGGGTTGTGCCAGCCTCAGGATGTTGTAAATTGCGTGAGCAATTCTCCCACCACAGGCTGTCACTGTCGGTGTCTGTAGGACCTCCCCGCCCAGCCACAGGCTTAAGAGCAGGGACCAACTCCACCTGGAGTCTGTGCTTTCCCAGCTGGGGGCTTTGCATACCAGAAAGCTTTGGGGAATCACATTGCCTCTCATCTTTCTTTCATTCGTTCATTCCGTCACGAACTAGACCTTGCAGAAAAATGACTACATGTTTGCTGAGTGAAAAATGCCATGCACACCAGTAAGACGTCCCAGAGGACAGGTTAGAATTGCAGAAAACGGGCATGTTGCAACACTGCCCCCTTGTGGGCCCTTTGGTTACTGCCTCGCGTCATCCGACAGAGGCTAGACTGGAGGGTCTAGGATCAGCCCCACAGCATCACCAACATTTCCCAGGGGAGCCTCTTCATGTTCCCGGCCCTCCCTCTGTGATCGTGGTTGGGACCTGGGGTTCTGGAAGGAACTGTTACTTTTTCTGAAATCACTGATATGAAAGTGATTACTAAGACCTATTTTATTTACTGTGCATCCGACTTGGTGAGGGCACAGCCTCTTAGTGAAGCACGTCACAGACACATTTGATTAAACTCTGTGAAGGGGAGGGTAGTAGAGAGGTGAAAAGGGAGTTACGATTGCTCTTCGGAGTTAGAGGAGGTAGCAGGAGGGAGGATTCAACCCAGCGGAGCCTCAGGAAACAGGTTCAGAATGAATGAACAGAGAATTCACATATGTGCTATCCTGTCTGCCTAGAAATCTCGCCTCCCCCTCGCCTGCCTGTGGAACTCCTCTGCTCTCTGCAGACCGGGTCAGGGATCTCTTGGGTAAGGGCTCCCAGTGGCCTGAGGCCAGGTCACGTGCCCCCCCTCTGTTCCCACAGCTCCCCCCGGGGCCGCCTCCACCCTCACAGGCAGTGCCTTCTTCCTGCCTGTGTGTCTCCTCCCAGCCTGGGAACCCCCAAGGCTGGGGCTGCATCTGCCTGACCTGTGCGCCCACACAGAAGCCCAGGCTGTGTATGAAAAGGTTCACACCCTCTTTCCTTAGTCATTCATCCATCCCACAACTATCTCATGAGCACCCACAGCCTGCCAAGTGCTATACTTCAAATAAGATAGTGACCAAGAGAGCTGACGTGGTCCCTGCCCTCACAGAAATTGGACTAAAGGTGGCACTGTGGAGGATTCTGCTACCTGTCGCCCAGTGTCACTCCTCCCCTTCAACGGCAGAATCCCAAGGGTTGGCAGCCACAGGCTGGAGACATTTCCCAGCCCCCACTGAAGCTTGGGGTGGTCACGTGACTGAGAGACATGTCATTTCCGGTCCTGCCCTCTAAAAGCAATGGGAGTCGGTGGCAACAGAGCTTGCACTCAGCATGAGGGAGGCCGAGGTGCCCCACCACCCTTGGTCTCCTACCTTCGGACTGCTAGTGAGAAGGAAGTAAACATCTACCTCTGAGCTACAGTGTTTCGGGGTCACCTTGTAAGAGCAGCTCAGCCTCATCGCTAACACAGCAGAGCGTGTCAAGGAGCAGTTCACAGGCTTCAGCCACACAATGTTTTAGCGGTTGGGTTGTGTGTTCCGATCACCTGTGTTACTAATTCTGAGCCTCGTTGTTTTCACCTGGCTTCATTGCAAAAATCAAAAACTACTGGAAAACTAGAAAAACAAGTGCAAAAAGGAATTCAGAAAATAGGGCAATGCGCTCATCATGTTCTGGCAGGTTCTGAGGCTGGCTTCCAATGCAGAGGTTGCCTGTGGAAGCCTGGGAGCTGAGGGCCACTCTTTCTCTGTCTCTTCCTCCTTCTGCAGAGATGTTGGGGCATATTAGCACCAAAGTGGGACCTCCTTGCCTCGCCACCCTTCTGGAGGCAATGCACCTGTCACCATCATCACGAGACCTGCCCTGGCCTTTATTTAAATGTTTATCATTTGTTTTGGTTGCACCGGGTCTTAGTTGCAGCACGCGGGATCTTTAGTTGAGGCACACGGGATCTTTAGTTGCAGCATGCAGACTCTTAGTTGCAGCATGCAGACTCTTAGTTGCAGCATGCATGCAGGATCTAGTTCCCCGACCAGGGATTGAACCCAGGCCCCCTGCATTGGAAGCGCGGAGCCTCACCCACTGGACCACCAGGGAAGTCCCTGCCCTGGCCTTTAAACCTAAAAAAGCAGGCACACCCACACCTGACAGCCCCCCGATGGATACCCAGGGCTCTGACCTGACAGCCCCCACCGTCTGACCTCTGACGTGCTGTGTGTTTCACTCTCTTTACTTTCTATATCCCCCATTAGAATGTGAGTTCCCTGAGGGCAGGGATGCTTGTCTTAGTTATCCTGTATCCCCAGGCCCTAGAACAGAACCTGGTGCATGGGAGGTGCTCAGTGAGTATCTGGTGAGTGGAGGATGACTGCATCCAAACACCACCAATCCACCTGTGATAAGCCTCCCATACTTGGGAGATATTAGCTTCCAGGTGAAAGGGCCTCCTCTGGAGTCAAATGGCCTGGGAGCACAGCTATGTGACCTGGGCTGATTACCTAAGCTCTCTGTGCCTCAGACCATGAGAGCACTTCACACAGAGTTCCTCTGAGGATGACACAGGGAAGCGCTGGGCGCAGTGCCTGGCGCAGGAAAGCACACAACAGATGTGAGGCTTGAATAGCTCATTACAGCAGGACAATGTGACAGGCGTCCCTTTCTCTGAGCGTGAACAGGCAGGAGACCTGATGCAGTGGGGGTGAGGGAAGGGCTCCCTGGGGAGTGACGACTAAGCTGAACCCTGAAGGAGGATGAGATGCGGGGCACGGCACCAGTTATGCCAATCGAACGCACACATACAGGTGTGTGTTTGATTGGCATAAATCAAATAACATATTTTTCAGGGACACAGCTACATCTAAAGTTAATTGAGGAGAAGCACTGGGCTTCTTTAGCAATGTAACTAAAGTTAAAAGAATATAACATCGAGTGAGAGAAAGAGAATGAAATTTAGAGCACAGTACCATTTATGTAAGTTAAATACACTCATCATGTGTTGTTTAAGCACACAGACGCATCTATACAAACTTATTTTAAAGCAGTAGTCCGAAGCAGTAAACTCGATGCACGTGTAACGATGGGGTTAAACTGGAAGTGTTGAGTGAAAACAGTCAGAAACAGGTGAGATCCAGAACAGAATACCATTTATGCAAGTCAAATACACACAGTGCTGCCACCATCATGCAAGTTTAAGGATACAAGTACATTTAAGCATGCATTTTCAGTAGGACATATATTCAGCATGTATGAGTGGGTGTCCACAGTTGAGAGAAGGAAGATGGGGGATAATAAAGGGGGCAAAATAAACAGAGAGAGGCTCAACACGAACCAGCGACACAGCATGCTAAGAACTGAGAAGTACGACAGACTCAATGCTGCTCACTGGAAAATGTGCCCTCTTCCCACTTTGCACACTTTTCCTGGATAATCTCTCTTCCTCTCCCAGGAATTCTGCTGACAACTCCTGAGACACTGCGGAGGTCTAAGTCTCCGTTTGGACTTCATTTCTGCACTTCGATGGGACAGTCAACCATCTCCTGGATGGCCCCTCCTGGATGACTCCTCTTGGGGCAACTCTCATGCCCCAAGCCTATACCAGATCTTGAACCCCAACTTCTGGACCTGCAGAGCTTCCCTGCGTCGAGCTGTCCACTGTCCTTGGTGCTGAAGACCAAAGCCCCTGTGCTTACTTCCCTCTGTGCCCAGCTGCCCTCTGTCCCTCCTGCTGAACCCCGCACTGGGCAGCAACCTCCCTTTCCAGGCAACGGCCCCTCTGTCCTTGGTGCTGAAGTGCGCACCAAGCAACACCTCCCTTTGCACCCAATTGCCCCCTGTCCTTGGTGCTGAACCACACCTCCCAGCACTTCCGGTTTCGTCCTGCTGTCCTTGGTGCTGAATGTCTGACTCAGAACTAGCAGGATGCAGAGGTGAGGACACCGGAGGCTGAGGCAGGTTGCTCGTGTTTCCCTGTGTGACTAAATGAATCATGGTCTCCTGCACACGGTGAGCATTTTCTACAGGTGAGTGCTGTGTATCTGACTCCCCAGAATCCTTTCACAGCCCCCTGACGTGGGTGCTAATAGGATCCCATCTGATGGAGGTCACTGAGGCTTGTGGAGGTTAAGCTGCCCACCCAACACCCTGCAGCAGTGGGACTGGAGTCTGACCCCAGACTCCGGCGTGGCTCCAGAGCCCCTGTTCTTGTCTGCTGGAACGGACGGCAAAGCACACGTCCGAGAGCTGCAGGGACCTTGACTCTGCCAGATGCTGCCTGCCCCTTTCCTGTTCCCTCTTGGGTTCTGAGCTTCTGTCCCATCTGCAGGGGTGCTGGGACAGTGCTGGGCTCTGCGGGCCCCCCAGACTCACTTCTGTTTCAGCTTCATGATATCTTCGGTGTTGGGAAGGCAGTTTGTCCACGGCAGGGTCCCATAGAGCCACTTCAGCAAACAGTAGCCCAGGGTCTGGAGGTCACTGCGGCGTGAGGGCCCTGGGGAGGGAGGGGAGGTGGCAGCTCAGTCCGGATGTTCTGCTCACGGACACGCCCACCCCCTTCCTTTCTGTCACCGACTCAAGCATGTGCTCACACACTCAACCACCCAAACATACAGGCTCTCGTCTGTTCATTCACTTGTCACTCACCTACTCCCATTCCCTCATGAGTCTCCAACTGCTCCTTCTCTCCCTCAGCCAGCCCTCCATCCCCGCTTTCACTAGCTCACTCCCTCATCTACCTGTCTTTCATTCATGTGCCTATTCGTTCAACGAGTCCTCAGAGCCCTGTGTGCCAGGTCCCTTCCCACATTCTTAAAACACAGATAAGAGTTTGGTTGGGTCCCAGCCCTTGACAGTCCAGTAGAAAGACAGTTATAGTGTGCGATCACTGGGTTACAGAGTACACAGAACAAGGCATGAGGGAACCCAGAAGGATGGGAGATGAACTCAGTCTCACTCAGCAGGGGAGGGCAAAGGAGGCAGCGGGGTTTGATTTTCCTTATCCTTCCTATACCATGTGATTTAGATAATACTTTATGTAAGCTTCAACAAACACTGAGAGTTGACTGTGCAGACCTTTGCCACCTGGTGCTGGAGGCACAGGCACCATCCCTTCCCTGGGGGAGCTTAATGTAGTGGGAGGACAGGGGCAGGCACACGGATGGCCATGATATCAAGCGGTTTGGGAAAGAGATGCTGAGACCTCCTCAAGGAGTCTTTTTCTCCAAGTGCCGTCTTCTCTCCGCACACACTTTCCTTGGATAACTTTATTCTCATCCCTGGGCTTCAACTGCTAACTCCTAAGATACTGCTGACATCTGAGTCTTCATCCAGACCTCACTTGTGTGCTGCAGACATGCACAGCCAACTGCTTACTCATCAGCCCCTCCTGGATGACTCCTGGGCAACTCTCACATTCCAAGTCTACACAGATCCTGAACGTGAACCTCTGGACCTGCAGGGCTTCCTTGTAGTCCACCGCTCACTGTCCTTGGTGCTGAACTACTGCCCTAATGTGTGAGGTGCTATCCATGATTCTGAATCCCTACCATGGCTCCCCCTTTAGCCTGACTCCTGTGTTTGGCCATCTGCTGTCCATGGCTGTGAAAAACTAGAGCTGCTTTTGTCCGAGAAGCATGTCTCCATGGTCCTGAACCCCTTCTCTGGCCTCTTACCACATCCTTTGTGCAGGTCCATGCTAATGAACTCAAGGTCCCCCTCATGTGGGCTCCTGCTGCCTTCGGTGTAGGCCACGTGTCTGCCACCTGGCGAATAGCGGAAAGTGAAGCCGTAGCCTGCCAGGGTCACCTGTGTGGACGTGGGGAGAAGCCGTACACTTTGAAGGTTAGGAGCTCAGATTCTGGACTCAGAGATTTCAATCGTTGGTGCAATTTGAAACAACCCAATGCCAAACAGTACAAGAGGGTGTGAAAATAACCCAAACCAACCGTCCCCATCACTGCCCAGCCCTTTAAACCCACTGCCCATAAGTAACCCCTAATAGTAGTTTCTTATGTGTTGTTTCAAATCATTTTTCTTTAAATAATCGGTAAACACATGTGAATAGGGAGGGGGCTCTAGTTTTCCACGGAGGGATCACACCATACCTCCTATTGGACACACAGCTTTCTGCATAACAGTGGTTTGGGGTATTAAGAACGAGACAGACCAGGTTCCAATGCAAGTCTGGACCTTCAGTGGCCATATAACTTTGGGAATTATGAAACTTCTCTGTGCTTTGATTTCTCCATTCGTAAAGTGAAGATAATGATAGTCCCCACCTTGCAGGGTTGTTAAGAGGCTTAACTGAGTTTAAAACAAAAAGTACTTATCCGCCAGACACACAAAGTTAGCCACAACTGCTTTTTCTTTTTTTTTTAATTTCCTGAGACTTTATTTTTCATTTTATTCTTTTCGCTATGCCACGTGGCTTGTGGGATCTCAGTTCCCTGAACAGGGATTGGACCCGGGCTGCAACAGTAAAAGCCAGGAATCCTAACTACTAGGCCACCAGGGAACTCCCACAACTGCTTTTTAATGGTTGCATCTTATTCTGCTGAATGGAGAGTGGACAACTGTTGGCTTTGTCTATGTGAGACCTACATCTTTTTCTTTTGGTCACAGTCTGTGATGGTTAATTTTATGTCACCTTGACTGGGCCACAGGGTGCCCAGACATGTAGCCAAAGGTTATTCTTGGTGTGTCTGTGAGAGTGTGTCTGGGTGAGATGAACATTTAGATCAGCAGACTGCCCTCTCTAGACTGGGTGGGCCTCACCCAATCAGTTGAAGACCTGAATAGAACAAAAAGGCTGTGTGAGAGGGAATGCCTCCTGCCTGACAGCTTGAGCTGAACATCAGTCTTTTCCTGCCTTTGGATTTGAACAGAAACATTGGCTCTTCTCGGGTTCCCAGCCTGCCAACTTTCGGACTGGAACTTAGTCACCTCTCCTGGTTTTCAGGCCTTTGGACTCTGACTAGAACCACACTATTAGCTGTCCAGGGTCTCCAGTTTGCTGACTGCAGCTCTAGGGACTCTCAGCTTCCATAATTGTATGAGTCAATTTCTTATAATAAATCTCTCTCTAACACACACACACACACACACACACACACAGTTGGTTCTGTTTCTCTAGAGAGCTCTGCCTAATACAGTTCTAGGATTTTCTCTGGGATCACCCTCTTCCAACTCTCAATCCACATGACTGAGTTGGGGCTCACTGGATCTATTTCCACTGGGGTTGCTAAGCGGAGGGGATTTGAGCCTCATTTGCTGGTGGTTGTTTTCTCACCACAGGGAAGAGAGTCTGCCTGATAATAAGATGGAAGAGCCAGTTTCCCAAAGACAGGGCCTGAGTTCTTAGGTTCAGCCATGCCTGAAGCCAGCGAAGTCCTGGATTTTTTCCACTCCATAGAGCAATAAATTGTACCTCCCTTTTTTTATTTTTTCTCTCTCTTTTTTATATTTGTGTTAAATTTCGTTTCTGTCATTACAGAGTAATTAGAATTTACTTTAAAATACCAATCAGTACCATCTTGGGAGTGGGTATTTAATTAAGGTTTTCCCATTTTACTGTCACAATCAGTGTTGTCAGAAACATTTTGTACATATATCTTTGTAATATATCTTTGACTACATGGAATGGATACATTCCTAAAAGAGGAACCGGTGGATCAAAAAACATATGCATTTAGCTCCATCAATCTTGCAAGACCAAATGATAGCGGGTGAGCTCTGCTACCCAGGCTCTCTGCTACCTCCCATCCTGCCATCTGGCAAGGCATGGGACCTTTCTGTGAATTGACAACCTGTGGAAATGTGACCAATTAGTGTGAAATGCATGTTTAGCAAATGTTAGGTACTGTATTTGAACCAATAAATGTGAATCCTCCAGCAAAACAAACAAAAAACCCATATGCATTTAAAATTTTGACCGCTATACCCAAATTACCTTCCAAAAAGGTTGCCCAATTCACACTTCCAATAGTATATAAAGGATTCCTATTTCTTTACAGCCTTATCAGCCAGAGATATTTTTTTGTTTTAATTTTGTCCACTCCAAGCGTAAACATAGTGTATTTTAAGTTTAATTTCTATGATTATTAGGGAGGTTGAGTATCTCTTCATACATTTAACTAACCTGTGGATTTCTTTGTCTATGAACTGCTTTTCCTGTCCTTTGTCCATTTTTCTACTAAGTTGCTTATCTCTCCTTATTTGTGCAAAGGAGCTCTTTACATATGATGGACAGCAATTCTTTGTCTGCAATAAGCATTGTGAAATAAATGCAGATTTTGAGACAGGTGAGATCCTGAGCTCAGGGAGCCCCCAGGGTGGGGGAGGACCTGGCTATTACCTGGCACAGGTCCTCTGGATTCACGAAGATATTCTCAGCTGTCACGTTGCCGTGAACGTATTCACTCTCATGGAGGAACTCTAGGGCATCCAGCTGGGGGAAGAAAGCAACCCTTCCCATGAGTAGCCCGGCTAACACAAAAAGGCTCTGATGCAAAGCCCCAGAAGGAATACCCACTGTTGGGCCTGAGGTTGTGGTGGTAGTGGTGGTGGTTTAAGCCTGACTAATTCTGAGTGAAGCCTCAGGAAGCCCACCCTGACAGCACACCTAGGCATGTCTCCTAATTAGGCTTTTGAAAAATTCAGCTTTAAAACTGATATTTGGTTTTCCAAATATTTTCCATCTCTTGTATCTATTTCTTAGCTGATTGCGGTCTCAGGAGGGGAAGAAGCTGGTTATTTATTGCCCCCCTGCAAATAAAACACGCAACACTCATGTACATCAAAGAAGTTTTCTCATTTGTCCTAGGGATCAGAAATACATTTAGTTAAGTAATTCATATTTTGATCTGTAGCTCTGACTTTTCTACTGAGTTCCAGACTCATACACTGAACTGCCCAGGTGTTTGTTACATCTTAATTACAACCCAAGCCCTCCAAGGCTTAACTGCCCACCAAGTTCTGCTCGTTCAAGCTCTCTGGCCCCACAGCCCAGTTCCTCCTCAGGCCTGGTCCTCTCTTGTGCCAACCTCACTCAGCCTCCATCTCACCCCTCCAGCCCACCCCCACACAGCCCATGGGGTCTTTCTACACTCAGAGCTGACCCTGCCCCTCCCCTGTTCCCAATCCTCTCGTGGCTCCCCAGCGCTCTCGGGACAGAGTCCCAGCCCCCCAGCTTGGTGTTCAAGGCCCTGAATGACCTGCTCACTGCTGAGCTCTCCACACCAACCTCAGCTCTCACCTTTCCCCTCTGCACATCACACTGCAGACTCTGAGCGTGATGACCTTCGGGACTCACCTGATGTGTCACTCCCTTGCCACTTCCACCCCCCAGCAACTTGCACTGGCTCCTCTTATTCTCCATCTCTTCTATTCAGAGCACTTTTCATAACTTGTGCAACTGTGATTTAATCTCATCCTCTCCCACTAGACATAAAAACCATGACTGTGCTATCCTCCACTGTACTCCTAGCCCCTGGGACAGCGTCTGATACCCAGCAGGGACCTGATAAATATTTAATGAAAGGATGGGTGAAGGAAGGAAGGAATGAACAGAAGTCTTGTGCTCTCTCCCCCACACCAGCCTTTGCCTAAGCTATATTCTTGGCCTGGAACGCTCTCCCCATGCATCTCCACTCCCACTCCACCCAGCACCTTGCTATTTCCCACTCTTGGCTTAGAAATAACCTCCACCAGGAAGCCCAATTGAACCCCTCGATTTAGGCTGGGCCCCTTCCTCCAACTGCCACAGTCTTTGGAACACCCCTCAGGGCAATACTTATCGCTCTGGTTGTTTTTTGTTTTGTTTTGTTTTCTTCTTTCTCTGCCACTCTGCGTGGCATGTGGGATCTTACTTCCCCAACTAGGGACTGAACCTGCACCCCCTGCATAGGAAGCGCGGAGTCTTAACTACTGGACCGTCAGGGAAGTCCCACTTATCACTCTGGCTCCAGTGGCCTGATTTTCAGCTACGTCTGTCACCATGCTCGCCCCAGTGTCCAGCAGAGGGAGATGCAGGTTGAATGCGTCAACGAGCAAACAGACTGATAAACTAGAACCCAGGGGGCCATCCCCTGGATGGAAGCCTGCAACTCTCAGGTACCTACCAGCCGGCAGGCCATCTGGAACACAGACCTCACTGGCATCACGTGCTTCGGGTAGTCACCCAGGATCGACTGAAGGCTCCTCCCCAGGATGGGGAACACCAAGAACCTGGAAGGCATGAGTGTCCCGGGAGGTGGGAGAAATGACCAGGGGAGGGGACGGAATACAGGCCACCAAGAATGGACTGTGGCTGGTGGCTACCAGGTCCTGGTCCCGGGCGAGATGAAGGGTTCGGATTGGTGGGGAACCAGCCTGGCTCAAAGCTCCAGGAAGGAAGTGATGAACTGGCCAGTGGCTCCAGGGTCCCAGCCATGCCTGGGCGTGTGACAGGGAGAGAAAGCAAGGGGCCGGTGAGGTGAGTGGCAAGCGAAGTGACTCACCTGTACTTGTCCTGGTGAATGCCAAAGCCAATGCAGGTGGGGATGGCCAGCTGGGGGGTCGAGTACAGCTTTTTCCACTTGTTCACTGAGGGAGGCAGGGGCCTGAGAGGTTAGGGCCCACCTGGCCCCGCACCCACAATGGACAACAGCCTGTTCTCAGACCAGAAGCAGAGCACACCCCAGCCCAGGCCTGACACTGGGTCTCGTGTTGGAGACGTCACCTCTGTGGGTGGGTGACAGCGAGGGGGGTGATGACAGGGCTGTGAACATGGGAGAAAGCGCTGACAAATCTAGAATGAGTGGAAGGTGTAAGAGTGACAGCATAACCTCTGAGTTCCCACATCGAGCTAATGAGACTGGGGAATGTCTAAACTGGTCATGGTGTCACTAGCTGTCCGCCCACCTTCCAGGATCTCAGTTGGATGGTACGGATCGAGCAGTGTGCTGATAAAAGTTTAACAACTGGTTGTCTGGGAAAAATAGCCCTGATATGTCATGTTTGCAGATTTCCATGGTATAAATACATCCCATCATGTCCAATTTCAAGCTACCAGTGTGGTATCACAGAAGACACAGTTGGGAAGAGACAGTAGCATGCCCTTATACGGTATTTCCACCGCACAGATACAGTGAATGTAGACAACTTCAAGAGTATAGATAATTGGACTTCCCTGGCGGGCCATGGGTTAGGACTCTGAGCTCCCACTGCAGGAGGCACGGACTCAATCCCTGGTTGGGGAACTAAGATTATAACAGAAAATGCAGACAACTAATTAGGAAGTGATGAGCTTGGAGTATTTATTACCCTTGTTCTTAATTTGATTGTAAACCGATACAATTAATTTATGATGGCTATGTTTTATTCATTTGTAAATTTTTTATTATTTATTTTTTAAGATGGCTATGACTGAAAGCTTGGAGGGCTATTTTATTGTATTTTATTTTATTATTTAAAAAATATTTATTTGGCTGTGCTGGGTATTAGTCGCGGCATGCAGGATCTTTGTTGTGGCATACGGGATCTTTTAGTTGTGGCATGCGGGATCTAGTTCCCTGACCAGGGATGGAACCCAGGCCCCCTGGACTGGGAGCATGGAGTCTTAACCACTGAACCACCAGGGAAGTCTGATGGCTATGTTTTAACAACTGGCTTGCTGTAGTTGTGAAAACCTAATACTCTGCTCTCAAGATCTGGTATGAAGAGCCAGCCTCAGCCCACTGTCTGCTGTCTGTCCTCTGGGGCCTAAGGCCCAAGGGGTGACGGGAGCAAATCTGAGCCTTTAATTTAATTCCCACTCTTCCCACACCTTCAGGGAGAAGCCAGTTGTTTTGATCAAGCTGGTACCCTCTACTCTTCTCTCACTTGCCCATTTCCCCAAGGAGTACCTTGCAAAGGCTTGGCGGCCCTCTGGAAGAAGTTCTGCTCATTGAACAAGCGCCCATCCTTGGCATCCTAGTGGGGGAGGGGAGGAGAAAAGGCTGTCACCCTGGAACCTCTTAGGCAAGGGCTCCTAGGTCATCATTGGCTACAGATTACCCCAGGGTAATAATGTCAGCAACAACCCAGGTTCCCCAAGTCCTGCACATCAGAACCAAATTCCCTAGGGAGCTCCATGTGAACTCATATCAGTGACTTTGAGTTATTGCCCAGGTTCCTTTCTTTTACAATAGGATCCACAAGTTTTCCCTAGACACACACCCTTCAGCTAAAAACTACACTTCCCAGTCTTCCTTGCGTGAGGAATGCCCACATGACCAAGTTCTGGCCAATGGGGATGTGAGCAGAAGAGAGATGGGCAACTTCCAGGTTATGCCCTTAAAGGGCTAGGGCAGGCTCTCCCCTTCCTCTTCTCCTGTTCCAGTTGGCTGGAATGCAGATGAGATAGTAGGAGCTGGAGCAGTTATCTCAGCCCACGAGATGAAGGTTACAGGTTGAGGATCTTGGAGCAACAAGAGAGAAGGAAAGTGAGCCCCTTGTTTACAGAACCATCATATCTGGACCACTGCCCCAGACTCTTAAGTGAAAGAGCAACACAATATATTTGCTTAAGCCATTACTGACATTGGGTCATTTTTTCCAAGCAGTCAAACCAAATATTTTAATCAAACACAACTAGTACAGCTGGGTTCTTAAGAGCACAGGGTCAAAGAGAACTGGGTTCAAATCCCAGCGCTGTCATTTATTCATTCTTTCTATAAAGCACCTATTATGTGTCGTATTGTCCTGGGCATTGCCCATACAGCAGTCAACAAAGCAATTTGCATGCTGGATACCCCTGGGCAAGTGACCGAGTCTTTATTTCCTCAGCTGTTAAATGGGGAACACGGTAACCACCCCACAGGTTTGATTATGAAACTCTTAGCACAGCGTTGGGTGCAGGACAGGCTCTCAGCAAGCAGGTGCTGTTACTCATCTGCAAGCCTGGCTCCAGAGCCCTTGCTCTGAACCACTCACAAGGCCTCCATCTAGGGCCGAGGGAGGCCACCCAATCTGGCTGTCCCAGGTTTTGGGTGCTTGCCCAGACACACAGCCGGAAAGCATCAGAGCCAGGGTTCACAGCTGGATCTTACTGCAGTTTCTGAGGGGCCCCATGTAGAAGAACCCGAGGCCCAGAGGGACACGTGTCCCGCCCAAGGTCCCACTGCTCCTTGCAGGCCAAGGTGGTGCTCTCCGGCCTGCGCAGCCCACAGAGGAGCTTGGAGGTCAATGGTGCATTTGCTAAAGCCCCAGGCCCTCCCCTCAGTGCTGCCCCCAGGGGACCACTCACTAGTTTAAGTGAGAATCTTTGTTTCTGGGGACTTGACTCGCAGGCAAAGGTGGAGTCGGGCTCAGCTGTGGACGGACAAAATGAGTGAGGTTATCATCTACAGGGAAGGTGAGGGTCGTCGTCCTTAGAGTAACAAGCAGCAGTTGCGGTTAACGGATTCCCATGGGGTCAAGTGCATTCTGACGTTCAAGACCTGCTCCTTTCTATTTTTAAACAGCTTCTTTCCTTCCCCCTCTTTCTCTCTGTGCACAAAGGGTTACTAACCCTGAGACTGCTCTCCTTAGAAAGGCCTGTGCGCAAGGCTGAACCTTGGCTGGTGTCTGCGAATCAGCTGGGAAGGTTCTAGCATTGCTAACCAGTAAAAGGGGCTCCCTGTGCCCAAACTATTATGGTGAACACCTGCTTTCCGAGTCTAAAATTCTGGTATGTGCCAGACAGAGGGTGTCGATGTGACCAGCGCCCAATAAAAACCCTGGGTGCCGAGGCTCTAATGAGCATCCCGGGGAGACTTTGCACACGTGATGTCACACCTTGTTACACGGCATGCTGTGTGACTCCAAGGGGCGAGGGCTCTGGAAGCTGGCGCTGCTTCCCCCGGACTTACCCATGTGCCTTATCCCTGTGCTGTGTCCTGCTGTAATAGATTATAACGTGTGTATGACTATAAGCTGAGGCCTGTGGGCCCCCCCAGCGAATCACTGAGCCCGGGGGTAGTCCTGGGGCCCCTGACTCCGCAGCTGTGTACATTTGCCTGCATATACAGGTGTGTGGCTGAACCACACTGACTCCATCTTGTCGCCATTTTAGACCCACTGTCCTGCGTGACTGAGCTTTAGCCTACTCATGAGGAACTGCACCCAGGCCAGATAAGTTGCTGATTAACCCTCACCTTCCTCTGAAAACTGGAAGAATGTCTTTTGCTGATGCAGATGGTTAACAGCCCACAAGGAAAAATGGTCTGTCCTGAGACACCCCGCCCCTCCCCGGGTGCGGGGGTGGGGGTGGGGGGGGCGAGGAAAACCCCCCGGGTCCTGTTGGCGTAGATGTGCTTCTCCCTTAGAAGTCAGATTCTGTCTTTAGTTTTGGCCCCTTTAAGTTCCCCTGTACCCTCTTTGGCAGCACAGGGCGCAGCTACAGATGCTTCCAGATTGCCGTCCGCCTGATCCTACCCATGTGTAAGTTACGCACAATAAACTTCACAACTGTACTTTATGGAGTTGTCCACTTCAGTTTTTAGATCTCAAAGTTCCTTCTCAGGTCAGGGGATACTGGTCAATATCCCAGTCTTTGAAAAACACGTTAGTACCATGTGACGCAGTGGTGCCCAACCTTTTTGGCACCAGGCACCGGTTTCATGGAAGACAATTTTTCCACGGACCGGGGGTGGGGGGTGGGGGTGGGGAGGGGTGGTTTCGGGATGATTCAAGTGCATTACATTCATCGTGCACTGTATTTCTATTATTATCACATCAGCTGCACCTCAGATCATCAGGCATTAGATCCCGGGGCTTGGGGACCCCTGATGTGATGGACACAGATCCCCTTGGAGGAGGACCTGTTGCCCCAGCCCCACCCCAGCTGGGGAGGCCACTGCAGCAGCCTTCGGCCCCTCAGGGATCCCCTCAGCTGCAAGTCCCAGGGCGGCCCATAACCAAAGGCTGACGGAGGGGGATATGAAGGCCCAGCCACGCTGGCCTGACACGGAACCATACTGAAGGACCACTTCTGCTCCAGAGCCCCCATGGGGCCAGCCGAGGAGATCCCACGGCTCTATTTCTCTCCCCCCGCCACTTCCCTCCCCTCCCCCTTCCCTCCCCTCCCTCCACAGGTGCCAATCCTCCAAGGCACTTCCTCATAAACACCCTGCATGTTCATCGTCTCATTCTGCTTAATCACAAACCCCGCAGTCTCCTGCCCTGTGCTAAGTGTGGGCTTTACACACCTCGTTTCCTTTAATGCTCACGACAGCCTCAGGAAGGCCTACTACGATGTTATTATTACTGCGGTGGCCGTCATTGTTGTTAGCTCGACTTTTTTTTTTTTAAGAAAGAAATGGAAAACTTCATTTGAGCCAAATTTGAGGATTATAACCTGGGAAGAGCATCTCACAAAGCTCTGAGACCTGTTTCCTGTTAGCTCCACTTGATGGATGAGACGAGAGAGCTGACGCTTAGGGAGGCCAAGAGACCCAGGAGGCTTTGTGCCAAGCAGATCTAGGTTCAAGCCCAGCCCCTCCATCAGCTCTGTGTGACTTGGTGTGAGGTACTAAACCTCACTGGGCCTCTGCTCCACGTCAGTAAAGTAGAAGTAATAAAGCCCACCCCTGAGATTGGATGCAAGGATTCAGAGGGGCCGGTAGGAATAACAATGGTACCAGCCGAGCAGGAATCACAGCCAGCCTCACCCTTTATACAAGCCACTCGGTGATCCCACTCACAGCCCCACAGCCCACACCACGCCGGGCACACTGGGAGTACTCAGTGTGTGGCAGCTTTTAAAATATCATCGGGACTTCCCCAGCGATCCAGCAGTTAAGACTCCGCACTTCCATTGCAGAGGGCACGGGTTCAATCCCTGGTTGGCGAACTAGGATCCCATGTGCTGCATGGCCAAAAAATAAGTAAATATCAACATTAGCTGAGGGTCCACAGTTGGTAAGTGGCAGAGTGGCCTTGGCCTGGGTCTAGCTCATTCCAGAGCTTGTGAACTGAACCATCGCCATCCATCCCAGCTGGCCCTCTGCATCAGCCTTCCTCTTCTCTCTTCTTTCCCACCCTTCCTAACCATTCAGGTTTGTGTCATCTTAGACACTGAGCTAAGGGGCAGGGAGGTGACAAAGTTACCTAGAAGCCACCCTTGCCCTCAAGAAGCTCCAGGTGGAGCATGGCAAGAACCAGGGCTTACAGATTCACGGCCAAAGGCGACCTGAGCCCAGCCTAAAGGAGGGGAATGTGGGAAGATTACGGATCTCAGGGGAAAGACGGATCCTTCCCACTTGTGGGGTGAGGCCTTGGTGGGGGGAATCTTTGAGGGGAATGCAGGAAATGGCCAGGGCACCTCTCAGACATAAAAACAGTACCCGTCTCACAGAGTTACCCCGAGGTCTGAGGATAAGTACCACTCAATGAACACGTTATCCTAGTGCGCACATGCCCGGCACTCAGAAACAGGCAGGAGAGCCGGCAATTTAAATACGCTTTTCCTGAACTGCCCTGCAGATTATGAAGGGCTTTCCTCCTCCACTCTTCCAACTGGCCCTCCCGCTGACAGCCGTGGAGTCAGCTGGGCAATTCCCATTACTGAGAGGAACCAACAGAAGCCCAAGAAGGGCCGTGGGCTTCACTGAGGGCCCCTGCAGAGCTGGGCTATAAACCCGGCTCCAGACCCTGCGACCTGGGAGACCCCTGCTTGATGCAAACCTGATACATGTTCGGAAAGGCCCTACATGTGCCAAATGCAGACAGAGTGTGGCTGGCAGGCAGGCAGGTGGGGGCCTCTGATTGCCAAGAGACAGCGACACTGAACCTGGCGCCAAGAATGCTGCGCTGGGATCCATCATGACCAGAATAACAACGGGAAGCGTTTCTACGGTGCTGGCTATTTCCCTGTGCATCGTTCTACTCACTTCACTCTCCCAGCAACCCTGTGAGGTCGGTGTTATTACGCTCTCCTTTTGCAGGTGAGGAAACAGAGGGGCAAGGTCATGACATCCCTCAAGCAAGATCAGGCGAGTTGCTGGCAGAGGCAGAAGACCACCTCGAGCGGTCTGGCTGTGTTTTCCCACCTCCCCAAGCCTGGCTGGGGACTCCGGGCATCCCATGCCCCACCGTCAGTTTCCGGCCTCTGAGTCTTTGCCTGTGCCGTGCCTCTGTTTGGCCTGCCCGTCTCTGGCCCAACCTCTTTGTTGTGGGCACAGTTGAAAGGCATTTAATTAAAGAATAGTGATTCCACCTGACAGTTATCAGCTGACAGTCTCTCCATCTTTGGAGAGCACATCTGGGACAGCCTGACGCAGTGGTTCTCAACCATGGGCAGTTCTGTCCCCGCAGTGGGCACCTGGCAATGTCTGGAGACAGTTCTGGTTGTCACGACTGGGAAAGGGGACTGATGCTCCTGGCATCTGGTGGGTAAAGGCTGAGGGTGCTGTATACACCCTATCGTGTACGGGAAGGCCCCCACAATGAACGCCAACGGTGCCCAGGCTGAGAAACTCTGGACTAATTCCTAGGAGAGTTAACTGCATACTTTAAACAAGCCCTAAAGGACTCCCAGGGAACCCCGAGCAAAGGGAGGCAACCATTCTCCCAGAGCAGCTGAAACCGAGGACCAGGGAGAGGCTCAGGGCTGCCTTTGGGAGAAATGTGCAGGGTGTGTTAAGGGGTTGCAGGTGGAGAGAACAAATGGTGGGTCTTTGCAGGTATAGTTAAATTAAGGGTCCTGTGCTGTGGGGACTGTCCTGGACGATCCTGGGGGCCCTACTGTAATCACAAGGTCGTTATAAAGAGGGAGGCAGGAGGAGATCTGACCACGGAAGAGGAGGTGATGTGATGGTGGAAGCAGAGACTGGGGTGATGTGCTTTGAGGATGGAGGAAGGGACTGCATGCTGAGGAACGCAGGTGGCCTCTGGGAACTGAACAGGCAAGGAAACAGATGCTCCCCTGAGGCCTCTGGAAGGACCAGCCCTGTCAATATCTTTAAAAAAAATTTTTTTTAATTTTATTTTTTTGGCCGGGACACGCAGCATGAAGGATCTTAGTTCCTCAACCAGGGACTGAACCTGCACCCCCTGCAGTGGAAGCACAGAGTCTTAACCACTGGACAACCAGGGAAGTCTCTCTGTGCATATCTTAACTTTAGCCCCATGAGATGGATTTCAGACTTAGGACCTGCACAAGTAGAAGAGAATAAATGTGTGCTGTCTTAAGCCACTAAGGTTATGGCGATTTGTGACAGCGGCCACAGGAAATGAATACAAGCCCTGAACCTCCGTCCACAGGGCACAGACCTGGACCTGAATCTCAGCTGCTCTCCATGCACACCGTGGTGAGCAGCTGCAGGGATTTACGAGGTTGCCTCGATAATGGGTCTCCCAAACTGTGCCAGGGAGACCAGCGAGGATGATGTTATAATTCAGTGTTTCACAAAGGACGAGAGAGTGCCAACTCACAGGGCTGTTATGGGAATCAGATGAGTTAACAGACATAAAGAACTGAGGGCGGGGGTGGGGTGGGGGCGCCCAGAGTGGGCTGGAAGTGTCGGCTGCTGTATAAACATCACCATTCTGGTTGCTGCCGTTGTTTTACTGTCACTGTTTTCAGCTCCATCTTCCCAACTGGTGCAAACTGGCAGAAGCCAAGGGCAGCTTGCCCTGGGGTAGCGCTGCTCTGAGGTGCATCCACATGCAGCCCCCTCCCCACTGTGCCAAGCCAGCACCCGGGCCTGGCACCGCGGGTATCTGTGGGAGAACAGTGATGCTGGCGGGCTGAGGCTGCGAAGGGGTTTGCGCAAACAACCTGAGATGCAAACAGGGAAGACACATGGCCCAGAGCATCTCCTTCCTGACCTTCCACTGTGGGTTTCTGGGGTGAGGACACGGGTGGTTTTTTCCTTCAGATGTCTTCTACTCTGTTTGTCTTTCTTCTCCCTCTTCCCAGCCCTCTGGGTCTCTCCCCTTCCTCCTCTCTCCCCATCCTTCTCTCTCCCCAGCCTCTTCCTCGCTGTTGGTTCTGCCCCTCTACCTTTCTCTTCCTCTTATTCCTTCTCACCCTGACTCCTTCCTTCTGCCCCCACCTCCTTCCACGTCTTGTGGTATAATGGCTGTGAAGCCAGACCACCTAGGTTCAAATCCCAGCTCTGCCACTTCGGGGCTGTGTGACCTTGGGAGAGTGGCTTCCCCTCTCTGTGCTCCAGCTGTAAGGTGAAGTAACGTGCGTGCCTCCCTTCTAGTACGGCTGGGAGCGTTAAGTGGGCCCCAGGACAGCGCCTGGCATGGAGTGAGTACTCCCTAGTGTTCCTTCATGCTCTCCTCTCTCCCTCCATGACTAACGCTACCTACCTCTACCTGAGGAGATCCCTTTACGGTTTTCCAAGCTCATCGCCTCTGTCCCTTCTCACCATTTGGGACCAATGGCCCCAGGAGGCGGGCAGGGCATCGCCTCTCAGTTTTCCAACTGGGACATTGAGGCAGAGCTGCTTGCCCAGGCTCACTCAGTGTGCCCGAGCTAAGTCACGACTCTTCCTAGGCCTGTCTCTTTTTTTTGGCCTTGGGGCTTGGCATGTGCAATCTTACTTCGCCGATCAGGGATGGAACCCGGGCTCCCTACAGTGGAAGCACAGAGTCCTAACCACTGGACCACCAGGGAAGTCCCCGCCTGGGTCTGTCTCAAGTGCAGCTGCCCTGCCCTTCTGCCCAGACTTTAAGGCAGGATGGCCAACCTGAGGCCAGAGGCTCAAAATTGCTTGCATCTGTGTCTGGCTGGCCGGTGCTTCCAAATCAGAGTTTTCCTCTCAAAAATCCAGATTTCTGGCTTTCCCTGCAAACTTGGAAGCTCTCTGGAGCCAGATCTCTGGCTAGCCATTAACACCTCTGGGTTTCATCTTCCTCACCTAGAAAATGGCGATAATGACCGTGCTGGTGTCATGAGGCTGTTGTGAGAATTACAACGGTTAAGAAGTACAAAGCAAACATATGTCCACGTGAAAACCTGTACACGTGGCCCAAAGCGGACACAGTCCAAATGTCCACCAACTGATAAGCGGATCAACCAAACGTGAAATTATACACACCCTGGAACCTTATTCAGTCATAAAACAGAAGGGAATTCTGACAAAGGTGACAACGTGGTTGACTTTGTTCACAGCATGTACACAGGGCCCAAAGCGGACACAGTCCAAATGTCCACCAACTGATAAACGGATCAACCAAACGTGAAATTATACACACCCTGGAACCTTATTCAGTCATAAAACAGAAGGGAATTCTGACAAAGGTGACAACGTGGTTGACCTTGAAAACATCGTGCTGAGGGGATGCCAGACACAAAAGGCCACACAGCGTATCACTCCATTCACCTGAAATGTCCAGGCAAATCCACAGAGACATAAAGTAGATCAGTGGTTGTCAGGGGCTGGGGGGAGGGGATATGAGAGTGACTGTTAGAGGTACAGGGTTTCCTTTCGGGGTGACAGAAGTATCCTGGAATTAGATGGTGGTGACGGTTGCACAACTTTGTGAGTCTACTAAAACCCACTGAATTGTAAACTTTAAAATGGTGAATTTTATGTTATGTGAATTTTATCTTAATTAAAAAAAAATGCAACAAACCTCATAAAACCACATAAAGTGCTTAGAACAGGGCCTGGCATGGAGTAAGCGCTCAGTAAATGTTAGGTTGATTAATACTAACATTTCCAGTGCAGTGATTTTTTTCTTCATTTTAACAAGGTGTTTTACTCCACTTTTTAACTATTGACAGCTTTTAAGCCTGGCCCTGGTCTTCCCCTCCTGCTAATAAGAAAGCCTGGAGCTCCCTCTTTTGGTGACGGCAGAGATTCAAACCTTAGGAGGCCCTGGCTCAGGAAGAACTCTCACCCCGGCCCCACCCCTTAACCACAATAAAAACCTGGGCCAGGAGCTCTTCCTTGTTCTCAGAGAGCTGGTCCCACCCCGCCGCCCCCGAGATCTCAGTTACGCAAGCAATAAACCTTTCATATCCTCAACGGTCTCAACATTCAAACCAAATTTGGAGGGAGGGTCCATCCTATCTCTGCAGGGCAGACAGAACAGCCATCACTGCCCTCATCTTCTGGCCACACTGGGCCTTGACTCCCATGTGACAACAGTAGGTGGCGCTGGGGAAGAGTGTCCTCTTTACCCAGGGCACATGCGCTCTGGCTGGCCAGTCCCCACCACTCCCAATCGCCTGACTCCCAGCCTCCTGCATCCATTTACTCTACCTGCCGGGCTGCTGTAGATGCATAGGTTTGCAGTCCCAAATCTAAGAGAGAGCTGCCTCGAGGCAGGTCTGCAGCTGGGATACGGCTTCCATTTCCATGAAGGGGGTTCCCTCCCCTTTGCCTTGGCTCCAAGACAGCCCGGCCTAGCCCAGCACCCACCCGCCTCTGGACCGAGTATACCTTCATAGAGGATGCCCTGGTCGTCCCTGGACTGGAGGCATCTCAGCTTCCAGTGCCGCCCACTCTTGTCTGTCAGCACTGTCCCCACTGGCAAAGCCGTGAGCGAGGTGGTCACCCGGCTCCGCTTCAGTGTCTGAGGGCTTTGCCTGGTCGTCTGAGGGCTGCTACGGGGGGTTGGGGGTCTGCTCCAGCACCCTGCAGGAGGATGGTTAGAATAAAGAAAAACCGGCATCCAGGAGAGAAAAGTTGGGTGGGTAATTGGACAGCGCTCATGTTACTGTTCACTTATTCATTTGTTCCTTCAACAAAAGCTTCCTGGGACCTTTCATGGATCCTTGTGCTGAAGCTGGAGACCCAGACATGAATCAGATCTGGACCCTTCCCTCCGGAGCATCTAATTTGGTGGGATGGACTGACTTGGACACAGTCGGTCAGAACTGAGTCTGAGACAGGGCAGTACAGAGGGATATGAGAAAGAGACTGACTATGCCTGCAGAAGTCAGGGGAGGCTTCGTGGAAGAGGGGACATTTGAGTTGGGTCTTGTTGAATGAGTAGAAGTTTGCCAGGGAGGGGGAAAAAAAAAAACATTCCAGACATTCAACCCAAAACGTCCTAGAACAGGACCTGGCTTTGTGCTGAGTAGGAAGATGGACCAGACATTTGTCAGACTGAGGCCCTGCCCTTGAGGGGCTCCTAGATGGGCAAGAGAATGTGGGTGGTGTGGTGAGGAGACAGGGACACAGGAAAAGATATTCCCTGCTCCATTTCTCCCACCTACTATCCACCAAGGCACAGGTGGTAAGAGGCAGTGGGGCTCAGGGGATAACAAGGGACAAAGAGGAGACACTGAGGGCTGTGACTTCAGATCCAAGGACCCAATGGGAAGGAGGCAGGCATATGGTCCTCACGCCTCCCCTGCTCACTGGCTGGCACAGGGCATACACAGATGAGTGCACCTCGTCCCTGTCTATGGGGACACTCAGTCCAGCAAGTGAGGCAGGAAGGGACAGGGAGCCTGGAGGAGACACAAGCTCAAAAGAGCGCAGCATTGGCAACTGCGGGAGTCCAGGTGAAGAGGATGAAGAGGGGCTTTGGAGGGGGACGAGGTGAACAGGATCTAGCATCTAGCATTCAGGAAAGGCTTCCTAGAGGTCTGACCCTGAGTGTCGGAAAGAAGGGTAGTCCCTGGGCTGAGGGAACAGAGACAGCCAAGACCAGAAGTATGAAAATCCTAAAAAAGTATTTCCAAAAAGTGTGTTTTCTGTGTTACAGGGTTGTGGTGAGAGCTAAAGGAGGAACTAGACCATACTGAGTCACAGAGGTCAGGCTGAAGAGCCCAGACAGTGGGGCAATGGGGATGGCAGGAAGCTATGAGCAGGGAGGGGTGAGGTCAGCTCTGGCCATGCAGAGGTGGATTGGAGGGGGAGGCTGTGGGCTGGAAGGTGGGGGAGGATGCTGGGAGGAGGGTCCAGGCAAGGCTATGTGATGCCTGAGCAGAAGCGTCATGCCTCAAACATTGTCAGATGACCCTCCTTCTCCCCATCTAGAGTCAGGCCAGGTTGAGTGTAACTCTCACCTTTGGATTTCCCACGGGTACTGAAGGTATCTTCAGATCCAGAACTGTCACCTTCTGAGAGGAGGGATGATGGGGGAGAAGAAGCACAGCTGGACCATTTCACTTTCTTGGAAGATATTTCAGAAGTGGTGTCCCTCTTTCTCCTTGAGCCTGGAGAAAGGAAGACTGAATGCAGACTGGAGTTACAGAGGTCCTTTCCAGGAACCATTAAACCAGAAACCCCCAGGTTGTATCCAACCACTCTCCTCCCTTTCACCCTCACAGCCAGGTTTTACTTCTATCACCTAAATAATCTAAGCAAACTTTCCTTTGTTTTAGTTATTCTTTCCTAAGAGAGGCTTAGCCTCTCTTTTATATCCTCCAGCAGTCTGCCACAGTGTGGTCTCCTTTAGGTAATCTCTTCAGATCTGTCTTCCAGTTCACTATTCTCCCTTCTGCTGTGTCTAGTCTGCAGTTTAAACCATCCAATGAGTTTCTGATTGCCATGATGATATTTATTTTTATCATCATAGATTTTATTTGGTTCTTTTAAAATCTGCCTAATCAATTCTAACCAGCTTTTGTTCCTTCCTTATACCTTCAATTACTTCTTTTATTTCTGTAAACATAAATGTGCTTTGTACATATTCTCATCTGTTAATTCCAAGGTCTCTGGTCACTGCAGGTCTGATTCTATAGTTTGTTCCTCTCCTGACAGTGGCTTGTTTCCTGGTATCTTTGTTAATTGGTTGGGAGCTCACGTGCCCGCTAGAATTCTAAGGTCTGTCTTTACAGGATGTTCCACAAGCAAAAATTTGCCTCTGCTGGTGGGGGGGGGGGCACCCATATCTCATCACTTTATACTAACTTTTCTGCTTGGATTTTGGTGGGGGGGGCACACAGATCAGCATGAATTCTGGCCCCAAACCGGTAAGGATGGGAGTTCTTGGTTAGGAACTCTCAGGGAAGACATTTTTCCTTTTTTCACTCACAATCAAGGCCGAGTGATTGTGAGTGAAAATGTCTCCACCCATTTTCTCTGCAGAGCAATTTTTTACCTCTGAAGAGTCCCAGATTTTAGAGGTTTCCAATCTCACCCCTGTGCTGCTCAGGCCCTATGCTTTGTCTCCTGTACCCCATTAAAACCCAGGCTCAAGGCCACCAATGACCAGCACCACCCATAGCATTTGCTCAGCCCTGTGGGTCTATGTTTTCTTACTGTTTCTCACTTCCATGTAATTCCCTTACTTTCCTACCATTCAGCCCTATGAATATACAGATATTCTTTATATTTTATCCAGAATTTTATGGAGTGCTGAAGCATAAGGGACTTTTCCTTGCCATCTAGTCTGCCATATTACTAAAACCAGAAGTCTTCTTTCAGTTGACACTACCTCAGCCAGCATGTTTGGTTTCTCCTGGAATGAGAGTTTCTCCATGGTCTGAGAAACTGAATAAGCTGAGTTGCTATTACCTCGATGGGGAAGTCTAGGGACAGGGCAGATGGAGGGTGGCAGTCATATCAAGAGCTTAGTTCTGGGCATATGGAAACACGTATAGGACATCCAATAGATGTCAAGCAGGCAGTCTGATATGCACGAATGTAGATTTCAGGGGAGGAGTCCAAGCTGGAGACAGAAATGTGTGAATTGTCAACTTTAGAGCCATGAGCCTGATAAGACGTCAAGAAACTGAGTATGGAGAAAGCCTGAGTTCTGGGCTTGTCCAATATCCATGCAGGGTCAGGCAGGCTGCAAAGGTGTGTCTGTCCTCCCTTCCCAAACGCACACACCCACACACATCACCCCTCCTCTGGGGAGAAGCGCAAAGCCATGGTTCTTACCTTGGGAGGGTGACATAAATGGTTTGACAAAGGCCTGGGACCCCTCATGCTCCTCTGTAGGCAAAGGTTTTCCACAGTAGGGGCAGAATTTGAATATTGCTTCAATACCTTTGCCACAGTCTGGACAGGAGATCATGCTAGAAAACAGAAAGAGGAGGGTGGGCAGGAAGCTGAAAGAAAAAACAATCCACTGCCAACGAGTCATCATCTGAGTTCCCCATGGTGATGAGATTGCAAAAGGAAGAAAGTTATCATACTCGGAATACACCCTCTCAAAAAGTGGGCACTTCTAAAATGAGTTCCCTCCTGCTGTGTCCAGCCTCTAGCCACCTGTCTCTCCCTAATGGCTCAGGGCAGGTACAAAGCAGAACAAATGCGGAGTGAAACTGCAGAGCTCACAAAAAATACAGGACTGCCTTGAGGTTAATAAAAATTCTGCAGAACTGCTCCAATCATGGAAGCATTGAGGGTCTTCAACTCTAACTGTGACGCTCATTTCTTGAGCCATGTGATGGGGATGGAGAGACGGTTAGTGCTCACCAGATATCCACATGGTCCCCTACACTTCCCAGTGTCCACTGCAGTGAGATCGGGGTCACATGACTAGTTCCGGCCGAGGGGGTGTGAGTGGAAATCATTTCCCGGCTGAGGCAGTTAAGTCCGAATACCTCCTCTGTCCATCCATCCTCTGCAGGGATGGCCCTGAAGGCCACCTACTCCAGATGGCACAGGCACAAGATGAAGGAGGGCTGCCTGGTCCACACCCCAATTTCTTTTTTTCTTTTTTATAAATTTATTTATTTGTTGGCTGTGTTAGGTCTTTGTTGTTGTGCACAGGCTTCCTCTAGTTGCGGTGAGCGGGGGCTACTCTGAGGTGTGCGGGCTTCTCATTGTGGTGGCTTCTCTTGTTGCGGAGCATGGGCCCTAGGTGCGTGGGCTTCAGTAGTTGTGACACATGGGCTCAATAGTTGTGGCTCACGGGCTCTAGAGCACAGGCTCGGTAGTTGTGGTGCACAGGCTTAGTTGCTCTGTGGCATATAGGGTCTTCCTGGACCAGGGATCGAATTTGTGTCCCTTGCACTGGCAGGCAGATTCTTAACCACTGCGACACCAGGGAAGCCCCACAATGATCAGCAAATAAACTTATGTTGTATTAAGCCACTAGGATTTCAGGGTTTATTTACTGCAGCACAGCCTACCCTATCCTGACTGACTTAGATAACAGGTGTTCACTATGTTATCCTCTAAGCCTTGTGTATTTCTGGAATATTTCCTAATACTTAAAAAAAAAAATCAAAGCCAAAATCGCACATAGAGGCTATGACAAATGAGGACCCAGCAGGTATATTCATTTACTTGGGCAGCCACAACTCAAGACCACAGACTGTGTGGCTTAAACAACAGGAATTTATTTTCTCACAATTTTGGAGGCTAAAAGTCTGAGATCATGGTATCAGCAGGTTTGGTTTCTTCTGAGGCCTCTCTCCTTGATCCCTCATCGCTGCCTTCTCACTGTGTCCTCACATGGTTGTCCCTCTGTGTTCTAATCTCCTCTTCTTTTAGGGACACTGGCCACACTGGGTTAGGGCCTGTCTTAGTCTGTTGGAGTGTCTATAATAAAATATTACAGACTGAGTGGCATACAAACAACAGAAACTTATTTCTCACAGTTCTGGAGATTGGGAAGTCCAAGATGAAGGTGCCACCGTGGCTGGGTTCTGGTGAAGGCCCTCTTCTGGGCTACAGACTGACAACGTCACCCTGTGTCCTCACATGGAGGAAGGGGCTGCGGAGCTCTCTGGTCTCTTGTATAAGGGCACTGATCCCATTCGTGAGAGCTCCACCCTCATGACCTACCCACCTCTCAAAGGCCCCACCTCCTAATGCCATCATATTAGGTATTTCATTTCAACATACAAACTTTGGGGGGGGACACCAACATTCACACCATAGCAGGCCCACCCTAAAGACCTCATTTTAATTACCTCTTTAAAGGCCCTATCTCCAAATACAGGCACATTCTAAGATACTCAGGGTTAGGGTTTCCTAAAAATATGAATTTCTATGGGACACAACTCAGCCCAAAAGAGCAGGATTAAACTAGTTCATAAGTGAAGCAGAGAAATTCAACAGGGATGAGAGTGCCATAGGCATTTCCAATGAATATATTTTATTTTATTTATTTATTTTTAAAAATTTATTTATTTACTTATTTATTTTTGGCTGCGTTGGGTCTTTTTTGGCCCTAGGCGCATGGGCTTCAGTAGGTGTGCCTCACGGGCTTAGCTGTTCTGTGGCATGTGGGATCTTCCTAGACTAGGGATTGAACCTGTGTCCTCTGCATTGGCAGGTGGATTCTTAACCACTGCGCCACCAGGGAAGTCCCAACGAATATATTTTAAATAGAAAAAGAAAAAGCTAAATTATTTTATTTGTTCTTTATTCTAAGATTTAGTGTACAGTCCTAGTTATAAGCTGAGATATCAAAATCGAAGTCAAAATAAACTTGTGCCTGTGACTTCATGTCACCTTGCAAGACAAAGTTCTTTTCTTTTTTTGGCCGTGCTGTGCGGCATGTGGGAGTTTAGCTCCCCAATCAGGGATCGAACCCACGCCCCCTGCACCGCAAGCATGGAGTTTTAATCACTGGACTGCCAGAGAAGTTCAAAGTTCTTTTTTTTTTCCACTTGTATTTATTTATCTACTTTTATTTTATTTATATATATGACATATATATACAAATATATGACAAATTGAAATTATAACAGAGCGATCATGGTTCAGGCATACAAAAATGGAGTTGAGTGGCCACTGAGGATCTGGTCTCAGACAACTGCCTGCACCACTGAGAACCTGAACTTTCTATGAACTGTATCTAACCCAAGGACACCAACCGTTTTTAAAGCAGCATCTGATACCTGGAACCTTGTGTCTCAGGGTTGTTCTCCCTTGCAACGATGCAACCATTTCTGACCCCAACCAATCCTTGCTTAACAAACACCCTTACTTCTTGCCAGCTCCAATTATAACTCTTGATAAACAACTCATGTAACCATGGCCTTGCAATTTTTGCCTTTAGAAGCTTCCTCCATTTGTAGTCCAGCAGAGCATAATTCAAGTTGCTGCAGCTTCTTTTCTTTTTTTTTAAATTGGAACACGTATAAACGTATTTCTTTATTAGGATGCCCTCAAGTGCCTCTTGAACCTGGGTATCCAGGGAAAAAACCCCAAACAAAAGCCTCTTTATTTCAATCAGGTCTCGGTTTCTGAAACTTTGGTTAACAGTATATGTTATGAAACGATCGCCACTATCAAGCTAATTAACACGTCCATCACCTCTCATGGTTCCAATTTGTGTGTACGTGTGTGTTTGAGAGATCTACTCTCTCAGCATATTTCAAGTACACAACTATGTTATTATTTACTATCGTTGCCATGCTATCCATTAGGTCTCCAGAATTTATTCATCTTGTAATGGGAACTTTGTATCCTTTGATCAATATCTCTTTTCCCCCACAGCCTCTGGCAAGCACCATTCCACTCTCTGTGCCTCTGAGTTTGACACTTTAAGATTCCACAGATATGTGGGATCATGCCATATTTATCTTCCTGTGTCTGGCTTAGTCTAATTAAAACCTTTTCCTTTCTTCACTGTAAAGACTGGTCTCTGTTGCAGCTGCAAACAGTAGAGTCCTTAAAATCACAGGATTTGAATTCCAGATGTGCTCCTTGCTGGGCACGTTACTTAACCTCTCTGTGCCTCAGTTTGCCCAATGGTAAAATGGGGGTTTTTAACAGTTCTGTCTGACAGAGTGGTTGGAGGCCTAAACGGGATACATTTCTATCAACTGCTAAGAACAGGGCCCAGCCCACAGAAAGCCTTTCATGTTTGTGGTTGTTACTACCCTATCATGCCCTGTATCCCACTTATCATCTTCCATTTGTTAATGTTTCTATTCCTCCCTTTTCTCTTTCCATATCTTAAGTTCTGAGCCTCTCAGGTCTCTTCATTTCTCTTGCTGCTGACTCACGGAATTCCAGTGCTTGCCCTTGAAACACAAGGGCTGTCCAAACAGCCCGTGAAAGAAATCTCAACCAGAGGAGAAAAGAGTTCCTCTTTCCCTTGGCCTGCAGAAGACCAGAAACCACGCTGTGGCATAAAACTGCCCTTCTGTTATTTCACACGAGTTGTATAAGACATCTGATTACAAAATGGTCACCAGGTGTCCTTTAGCCTCTAAGAAGGTTGTAATTCTGATTGGTCATGAGACTTAATCATTTGTTTTCCTGGTAATAACATTTAAATGGACATCTCTAGCTTTTTGAAGGTATAAATATTGGTGAGCAATTTTGTTAAGCTAGAGGAGTCACCACCACTTCTCCCTTCAGGCCAAGACAAACCTGAAGCCCTTGTGTGATGCTGAAGCCACAAGATCAAAATTAAAATTGTCTAGAGCTGGGGTCCCCAACCCCTGGGCCAGTACTGGTCTGTGGCCTTCTAGGAACTGGGCTGCACAGAGGGAGGTGTGCGAGCAAAGCTTCACCTGCCGCTCCCCATAGCTCCTATTACCGCCTGAACCATTCCCCCACCCCCACCCCACGGTCCGTGGAAAAACGGTCTTCCGTGAAACTGGTCCCTGGTGCCAGAAAGGTTGGGGACCACTAGTCTAGAGGACAGCTACCCTGGAGAGTTGTTCAGGACCTTGTATTAGTGAGAAACTTGTGTTTGGGTTAAGCCACTGAGATTTGGGGGTCACTGTTACTGCAGCATGGTCTAGCCTTGTCTGACTAATACACTTAAGGCTGTGCTGGGTTACTTATGTAAATAAAAGTTTGAAAATTTGTGGCAGTTTTAAGTGTCTTTGCTTTCAGTGGAATTTCCCCAGGTGCCAAGGGCCACTGGATAAAGACGGCCTCCAGGAACGGGCAAGTGCCCGGACACTGCCACACCCATGATAATCTTTCTCCTGGGAGTGAAGTCTTTGAGCAGTAACACACTGGAGATGGAGCAGAAGCAGGCTGTTGGTGGGGAATAGGCCTTAAGTGGCATGTGCCTGAGGGGACGGTACCTTTACTGGGTCACGGTCTGGCCCTCAGATTCATTGGGCTGGAAACTCCGTCTTAACTGTGTCCTGTAAGTGAACAAAGGTGGAAAGACTGACTGAGGCTCACTGCACATGTAAGTAAAAGATAATGGTTAATATTTGTTGAGCACTGGCTATGTAGCCAGCCTGTGCCACGTTCATTCATTCATTCACTCAATAATTATTCACTGAACTCCTAATATGTGCCAATTACTGGGGATACTGCAGCAAAGGAAACAAACAAGGCTCCTGACTTGACATTCTAGTGGGGGAAGACAAGTTTTATAAACAAATAAGCAAATAACTGTTTAATAGGTCACTTGAGGGTAGAGCTATAGTAAACTCTCAATAAATACGCATGGACGCAGGGAGTCTCAGTGCTGAAGGCACTGGTCCAAGGTCACATGGCTAGTGCAGGACTCAAAACCAAGGCTCCAACACTCAGGCCAGTCTTTAATATTCATTCATCCATTTTCTTTATTTAGTCAGCAAACATTTAGTGAACGTCTGCTATGTGTTAAGTTCTGTGCCCCTCCTGGAAGAGCTAAAGGCTAGACTGCACTTTAGGGCAGGAGGGATAATCTTCTAGGTGATGCGATTCGCCTAGGCCCCGCCCTCCGCAAAAACCAGCGATCACGTAGGACCAAGGCGGGGCGTCTGTCAAACTACCCATTAGCTCCGCCCACCGCCGGAGTAGCCACGCCTATCACCAAGAACCCAAAAAGGCTTGGGAATAGCCTGGACCCGCAGGTTATTTCGGAGACCAGAAGCTTCTCTCAAATTGACCCCCGACCTCCCACTCCCGGGGGCTCCGCCTCCCACAAAGGGCCGCGCTGACGTCACAGGCACCACCACAGACCGAACTGTGGCTAGGATATCAGGAGACCGCCCCTTGCTCCGTCTCGCCTTCCCCTCACCTCTGGATTTGGTGAACAGAGTGGGGAGACGGATGTTTGCAGCCAAACCCTCGGGCCCTCCAGGCTACTCGGACTCACCTTCTCAGTTGCCCCGCGGAAACTTCCGCTTGGGCGGAAGGCGCTGCGCGCGCATCCTCTCCCCCGCGGGAGAACTGCGCTCGCGCAGCCTACACAGACCTCCCGACTTGCCCGCGGGCTGTGCCTGCCTGGGAACTCCATTTCCCAGGCACCTTCGCGGCAGGCCAGCCCTCTGATTCACGGCTGGGGGAGGGATTATTCCCTCATCGCCCAACCCCATTCCACCTTCTGTGGAACGCTTCTTCATTTTACTGCGCATGTGCCAATGTGGAGCCAATTGTTAAGGAGGGATGAACTACGAGGCCTTTCTCTGCTAGTCGGAGGTCACAGTCTCGTTTCTGCCGCCTCAACCCCGCCCCTTACCTTCACGAATCTTCTCAGTTTCTTCCTCAACCTATTTCCGTGGTAACCCTCTAGTTGTCTCCTTCAAAAATGGAAAACCCTCCCAGTCTTCTCTAAAAGGCAGAAGAAGAGTGATTAGGTTGTCCTTCAAAAGATGGACTACAATACCCAGATGCCACCTGGTGGCGATTCTCTTTCTACTCTTATTTCCCAGCGTGCTCAGCGGGCCCTCTAAGGATGAAGAAGCGGGTCCGTATAGCCCTCTGGGAAACGGAGTCCTGGCGCTGGCGCGGAGGCTCCTAGGTGGGGTAGCTCTGAAGAGATTTCTCCCGGCACCGGAAGTGGTTGCGAGGAGGCGCGTGTGAGAGAAGCTGAGTCTCCGGCACCCACCTGGCTGGGGTCCGGCCTGTTAACCCGGCGGCCTGCAGTCTCCAGGTGAGGAGACGCCGCGGCTGGGATCGCTGAGGACTCTGGAGGCTTGTGGGGCTCGGTCCTTCCCGAGGGGTGGCGGAATGCTTTTGGGACGATTTCAGCACTGGGCGCGTTCCCTTGGGCTGTGGGTATCTAGGTGGAATCTTGAGCCCTTGTTAAGAGTTACGGGCCAGAATCTTGCTAAAGTGGTTTCCAACCCTCGCCGCCAGCCCTGAGAGGAGCGATTCTGTTTTATTTTATTTTGGGGTGAGGAAACTGAGGCTGAAAGAGGGGGTGAGTTGCCTGAAGTTGTTGGCAGAGCTGGGCAGGATCTGGAGGGATGAATGAATGGGAGTTCTTTGGGAAGTCAAGATATTTACCGTTTATTTGAGCGCTTTCGGTGTGCCAGGCGCCATGCCGTTCTCGCATTTTCTCTCGTAAACTCCGTAGCGGCTACCCAGTCTTACTGGATACCCTTGCCAACAGGATCATCTTGGGAATCAGAATTTTTCAAAACTTAGAAAATTAATAGGGTGCATATTTCATAATTAAGCAAGCCCCCCCAGCGAGATCTGGGGTAGCTCTTGGAAATCGAATATTTCTGCCGGAAAAGGCGTGAATATTCACACTGAAGGGGAATAAAGACTCTACATAGCCAGTGGCAATTCGGGTTCAGTTTCGCTGCCAATTTATGAATAAAGTTCTGGTTTTCAGAGGTCCCGTTTTTAGAATTGCAGATATGGGATTGTGGATCGGTTGTATCTGCCCCATTTTGTACATGTAGACACAGGCACGGAAAGGGTGAATGATCTGGCCGTGGTTCCACGCCAGGAAAAGGCAAGACTCCCCAACTCCAGGGCCTAAGGCTTTCCAGTCCCATAATGTTTTGGCTCAAGTTATTACAACAGGCTGGGTGACCTTGAGCTTCATATCAGGGCTCAGTTTCCAGTTTCTTCCCTCCCAGGGCTGAGAGTGTATGAGATGTGGACAGAATGGAATTTGGAAACTGTAATGTAGAGTTCTCAAACTCAGACGTCTGTGAGGGCCAGGTAGATAAGGCAGAGGGAAGAGGAGGTCTGGGTGAGGGCTTTGGGGCGTCTAGGAGGGCTCACCCCACCTAAGGGGGGGGGCGGCCTCCAACAAACTAGCTTTGTGGGAATGCAGACCCTGTGTGGCCAAGTCCTAGGATTTTTCAGAAGCTGGAAATCAAATTTTTAGGTGAAATTTCCCAGCTCTCAAGTTTGGGATTACTTAAAAGAATTTTCTGTCAAAACATTCTGTGCCAACTCAGGCCAGATAAAACATCTGTGGATCGGACATAGAGAACAGACTTGTGGTTGCCAAGAGGTGGGGTGTGGAGGGGTTTGGAATTAGCAGATGCAAACTATTACATAGAGAAGGATAAACAACAAAGTCTTGTATAGCACAGGGAACTGTATTCAATGTCCTGTAATAAACCATAATGGAAAAGAGTATGAAAAATATATATATATATACTTGAATCACTTTGCTATACACCAGAAACTAACACAACATTGTAAATCAACTATACTTAAATAAAATAAAAATTTTAAAAATCTCTGGATCAAATTATACTCTCAAGTCGAGGCTTAACCTCTATTGTGAGGAAAATCCTTTTTGGGTAAAAGGTTAGTACTTATTAGGCCTACCACATTCCCTTATACAAAATCTAGAAAGCTCTGAAAACCAAACATTTTTTACATGAATTTGGTGCCCGAGCCTGACTAGAACTGCTGTGATTTATTACTTTTAATTATCCTACCTAGAGTGGATATTTATATCTCCGCTCTAGAAATATTTACATATTCAATTATTAAGTGCTCCTCTTACTCCACCCCCGACTCGGCCCCACTGCCCTGGAATTTTAATGAAATACACAGTATATATATGGTGGACCACCTTTTTAAAATCTGAAAATTTCTGAATTCAAAGCACACCTAGCCCCAGCGGGTTAAGAATTGTGGACCTGTGTGCCATTGTTGCTTTGTGATATGGAATGCTTTCAACACCCCATAGATACATGCCACATAGGAAATACACAGTGGCCACACCAGTGCTACAGTGTTTTTGTATGTTATGGGTCATCAAAATAACTCAGTGGGCAGTGACCATAATTTTTTTTTAATGAAGTCAAATAAAAGCAACCAGAATGGTAAACATCCCAGTCTGTTGTACTACTTTGTAAGATGAAGTATTCTTTCATGAAGCTTTTGTTCAGTTATGTATGCAAATGAGCAGTCGTGGTATATACTGTCCCTGTTACTGTGGGTCATGGTTTAAAAAAAAAGGTTGAAGAAATAGCAACAGTCTTGGAGGCTCACCTGGACTCAAGTCTTAGAGATGATAATCAGAAATCCCAGAGGCATCGTCCCAGGGGTTCAGTTAGAGACATATGTGTTCTGTCAACAAATATTTAAAAAAAAAAAGTCCCTACTGTGTGCCAGGCACTGTGTGCACAGTGTTGAGCAAGGCAGAAGGTTCCGCCAAGGTGATAGGTCTGCATGTCCATGTCTCCCAAGCTGGTATTTACTGGCTGTATTTACTGACTGTGATAAGTGCTAAGAAGGGTTGGGAAGTTGCCTTTTAGGCTCTGAAGCACAGGAAAAACGTGGGGCTGGGGTGGTTTCAATAAATAGAATTGTTGTTGTGATTCCTGCAGGGAGACTCACGTTCTGACTCCTCCTCCTGCTTCTGGACAATTTGGGGGCTCCTCCAGCATGGCCAGAGAGTCAGCCCTAGGAGGAAGCACACTTTCTCCTAGGTCCCTCGTCATTTCCACAGCTCTGCCAGCCGGGATTGCGGAGGGGTGTGGAGATCTCATCCACACGAACGAACCTGAATGTGAATGGCATGGCGGAATTAAGAAAATTCACACAAGAGTATAGGAAAGCATGGGGTCGGGGACTCAAGACCAAGCCAGTCAAGAGTCCCAAGCTTTGATTCCCATAGCGTATTTATTGAGGAAAAGCTTTCTAGCATTCTAGATTATAAATCACGATAATGGACATCACAAGGTATATGCTTCAATTAGAGAAAAAAGCAGAACATCTTGTTTTTCATGACTACTAGGGGAGATAGTTAATCTTTAACTCGGAGCTGGAGCCTGGTGCCATGGGCTATATGACTGCTTTATCTCAGTGGTTTTCCTTGAGACTAGTTCTGCTTTCAGAACTGCCTGCAGCCATGTAGCCGGTCCTGAGCTCTCAGGATTGTTACTCCAAGTCAATGTCCTCTTTGTCCTCTGTGGTTCTCTACAGAGGGGAAGGAGGGGGAGCTTAAATGAGGACCCGGCTGCTGGGCCCCCATTGGCTGTGACGGAGGTGAGTCGAGGGTCCCTTCTGATCCTAACCCATCATCCCCAAGGCTGCGCAGCTGGCCTGCCTTGTTCCCACTCACTGTCTTTCGATGGCCCCCAACTCGATCTTCTTAAAGGAAAGCTCTCACAGTGTCGCTCTCCTGCTCAGTACCCTTCTAGGAATCCTTATTGCCTACAGGATAAAATCTAGGTTTCTCAGTCCATCCCTGTGTGACCTGGGCCCTGTCTCCCTCCCCTCTATCTTCTCCTCCGTTTCCCCACACAAGCTTTACTCCCTTCTTGGTCTGGTGGTAAAATGTTACTCTGTACTTTCCAGCTTCCTGCCTTTGGTCAGGCTCCTCCCTCTCCTAGCATATGCCCTGCCCACCACCTCTGGCTGGTAAGTCTTCCACAGCCTCGAAGACCCAGCTCATCCCCCCACCTTTCCTGGGCAGCGTCAGCTCCTCCCTGCTCTGGTCTCCCATATCACTCCTGCCGTCTCTGCTGTAGCACGAATCCACCGGGTGGGGTGTCCCTGCCCATATCTGTCAGTCCCACCAGACTCAGCACTCCATGGGGACAGGTACTGATTGGGACTCATCTCTGGGTCGCCAGGGACCATCACTGGTCTGGTACAGGGGAAGCCTCGGGGTGTTTGTTGAATGAGTGAATGAAAACAGAAATGAAATGGAAACAGACTCACAGAGAGAACAGACTTGTGGTTGCCAAGGGGGAATGGGGTGGGGGAGGGAAGGATTGGGAGTTTGGGATTAGTAGATGCAAATTATTATGTATCGAATGGATAAACAACAAGGCCCTACAGGGAACTGTATTCAGTACCCTGGGATAAACCATAATGGAAAAGAATGTGAAAAAGAATATGTGTATATATGTATAACTGAATCACTTTGCTGTACAGTAGAAATTAACACATAGTAAATCAACTATACTTCAATTAAACAAATTTTTTTTTAAAATTTAAAAACCTTATAATCTTGAACAAACACTGAAAAAAGCAAAAGCCAAGGTAGATGGTTGTTAAGATCAGGCAGACTTGCCTCTGTGACCTTGAGGGGTCCTCTGTGACCTTGAGGGATCCTCTTCAAGACTCCTTGTCCTTGCCTAGAAAATATCATGATGCCCAGTCTCTTACATCTGAAGGTTCTCACGAGATGATTCTTGCCAAAGCCCTGGTGCATGGTGGGTGGGAGTGCTGAGTGAGCCATCAGCCCCTCATTGACCCCAGCCCTGCAGTTGTCACTGACAGTGTGTTGTGTTTCAGGAATTTGCTACCCCCAAGGACATAGCCATGGACTTTACCCTGGACGACTGGGAGCAGCTGGGGCTGGACCAGGGGGACCTCTTCTGGGACACAGCACTGGACAACTACCAGGACCTCTTCCTGCTGAGTGAGTGTCCACCCCAGTCCTGGGGGCCCATCACTGCCCTGCTTGGTGATCACCATGGCTCTCTTGTCACCCATGGCACGAGCTCCTGACTCCTGAGCACCTCATACCAGTGTGCTCAACTGGCAGACTCCCCCTCCCCCCCAACCAGGGACACTGGCAATACCTGGTGACCTTTTTGATTGCCACCACTTGGAGGGGGGGTGCTGTGCTTCTGGAATCCAGTGGGAAGAGCCCAGGGGTGCCGCCACACATCCTAGAATGTAGGGATTATCTGACCCCAAATGTCAGTAATGCCAGGGTGAGATCCAGCCCCTGCCTGCCCTCCAGCTCCATCAGCACTTTCCTCTTCCTCGTAGAGGAGTTCCTTCAGCTGACACTTCAGGGTCTTTGCATTTGCTCTCCCCTGTCCCCTCTCTGACTTGGGGCTTCCCTTTTTTCAGACAAACTGTGACCCCATGAGCACTTCCTGCCTCTCCCCTGCCCACTTTGCCCACTGCTCCTTCACTTTCTAACCACTCGTTTTATGGTCTGTCTCCCTCTGCTGGGACGGGAGCTTCCTGTGGGCAGGGACTCGGGCTGCTCCCTGGTGGAGCCCAGTGTCTGGAATGGACAGTACCCGCTTTGGGGGCTCAATTACTAGATGAGGGAGCAGCAGGAGCCGCTGGGTCTTGTGCTGGGAGAGCACTTAGAACACTCTCCTCCAATCTTCCAGTCACCCCACGAGGAAGTCTGACTTCCCCTGTTTTCTTGGTCCTCCTGAAATCCAGGTTCAAAGAGGGGAAGTCACCTTCTCAGCTCTGTTGGGGTCCCCAGGAACACCCCCACATTTGGTGATTGACTTGGAGGACTTGAGGGACTCAGCACATGGTTCTACTCGTGGCCACAACTTACCACCGAGAAAGAATGCGAGCACAGCCAGCGAAAGGGGAAGGTGCAGAGGGTCAAGTGTAGGGGGGCAGGTGCCAGCTTCTTCGTCCTGTGGAGTCACATGGGACATGCTTAATTCCTCCAGCAACCAGGTGTGACAACACAGGTGAAATGTCTACCAGGACGCTCTTTAGAGACCCAGCACCCAGGGTTTTTACCAGGGGCAGGTTGCATAGGCACCCGCTGCCTGCCACGTACTCAAATCCTAGACTCCCTGAAGGAATGCAGGCATTGATCTTAACAGTTTGGGCACAGGGAGCCCCTCTTATGCAAGGAACCCCCACCCCTGAAATCCAGGTTCCCAGACACCAGCCAAGGGCCATCCTTGCGAGCAGGCCTTTCAAGCAGGGCAGGCAGCCTGTGGTGCTAACCCTTTTCCCTGGGCAGTGTCGCGCAGGGAGTGAGTGACAGGGCCAAGACTCCAGATGTAGCCTGTGCTGCTCCTCGTCCCGATCAACTGATTCCCCTTCTCAAGCTCCTTGCTTCTTTCTTTTCCAAAAGCAGAAAAAATAACTTATCCCAAAAGTTTTTAAAAAGGAAAAAAAGGACAACACACTGAAAACTATCACTTCATGCAATTTTATTGCATTGGGGCAGATTTTCTCCAAGCTACTCAATGTGCACTACAGAAGCAGCCCATGGGAAGTCAGATCTTAGTGTCTGCAATTTTTAAATTACAATCCATGGTAGAAATACGTTTTCCTTGACTCCCTGGCATGTGTTTATGTATGTATATACATGAGTGGTGTATTCGTTTGCTATGGCTGCTCTTACAAATGCCACAAATCTGGCTGGAAACAACACACACTGACTTTGATGGTTCTGGAGGTCAGAAGTTTGGAGTGGGTCTGCGAGGCTGAAATCCAGGTGTGGGCACAGCTGGTTCCTTCTGGAGGCTCTTGGAGAGAATCTCTTTCCTTGCCCTCCTTCAGCTAAAAGCCGAAGCCTGCTTGCTGGGATCATGGCCTCTCATCTTCAGAGTCAGCAGTGGCTTTCTCTCCACTATAGCACGTTTCCTCTGGGATTAAGACTATGGTCCCTTCCTTGAGGAAGCTTGCAGAGGGTAGAGTGCAGGATTGGGCTCTGGGACCCTGACATACTCCATCACAGGGTCTGGTGCACAGAAGCCTCTGGCCGTGTGTGGTCCATGGGTGAATGAGGGAATCACTGATGGCCGAGTAAGTACATGCCTCTCCCCGACCACTCTGCTCATCCCTCAAGAGCTATTGCAGATCCTTTGTGTCCCCAGCCCCAGCTGTCACAGCTCTGATCATGCTGGATTGTGACTGTCCAGGTCCCTCTCCTCCACTGGACCAGGAACCCTGTAGGGCAGGCATCCCTGGAGTCGCCCAGTGCTGCATCCGGCCCTTGGGAGCCGTGCACTGGATGAGGTGCTGAATAGTCAGGGGAGCCAGGAGGTTCCTGCTCAGTGGCCAGGTGGCCCTCCACGCTGCTGTCATCTGGTTGGTGACAATGCTCTTCTCTCTCTCAGACCCCCCCAGATCCAGCCTGACCTCCCATCCAGATGGTGGGGAAGAGCTGGAGGCCCTGGTGAAAGGAAGCCCAGAGTCAGCAGGCCCTGGTGAGTAGGCAGCAAGGGGAGGGTGGAGGGGTCGTGGGGTGTGGCCCTTTGTGGGCTCTCCATCTTCAGGACCTCCATCCCGCCCAGTGTGTCTACTCAGACATCTCAACTCCCTGCTTCCGGGCTTCACTCTGCCTTGCACTGGCTTCAGGTCCGGGACCCTCATCCTGCATGCCTTATCTCCATCTGCCTCCATGTTCAGCATGTGGCTGTCCTGGTGCCCTTCCTCTGTCCCCTTCACATCCTTCCAGACTCAGGAGGGGTCAACCTTCCATTCCCTGAGTTGGTCTCTCCACCTTCCTGCCTTGTGCCCCCTGAGCACTGTGGACCCCCTGTCTACCTGTTTCACCTGCCTTTCATTCAGGCCCATCCTTCCTTCCTGGTCCACAGGGCCTAGCAGATGGCTCATCTGTTAGTAAGTCAAGCCTGGGCCTAAATGCTAAAAGAGCCACGGTTTTTCTGGGAGATCTGGTCAGGTGGTGAGGATTCCTGGGTGTTATGCTGGTCAAGACATCTTCAGGAGGAGAAAGCAGAGGCAGGGGCCCTGCCTGGGGCAGTGGAGGCTTTTCTCATTGTTAGATTGTTCACATGAGAGGAAGGGCCCCTGAACCGGAGGCTATGGAGTGGGAGCTGCACGGCTTAGTCTCAGCCTGCACCCTAGCCGTCAGCACGCAGCTCTGTTCTTGGCTCACCTCTCGTGAGCTCATGAACGTGGACCTTCTGTAGCCTCCCATTGAATGCACAGGTGTTTTCACGTAGCCCAGGTCCAGGCTCCTGCCACTGTGGATTTCTGTTTCTGCCACCCTAACATCCAGGTTGGTTCCAAGCATGTGTAGCCATGTCCAAATATTTCTTCCTGTGGTAACAATCATATTGTTGCATGTATACCTCTTTTCCGCTGAGTGTACTTTTCTGTGAAGTAGGCCTTGGCTGACGGGGGTGATGGTGGGGAGTATCTGCTGAGAGCCTCCCGTTTTCTGTGGAACGTCTGAGGTTGCTCAGCTCCTCTCTTAAACCCTCCTGGAAATGGGCTGTTTCCTGTGATGTCAGCTCCAGCTGGGTCACCATGCAGGCTCTGTCTCCTTCATCCCCTTGCCAGACAGGCCTGACTTAGGACCCATCACCTATTCTTCCTCATGTCTGTTCTCAGCCTTCAGCTCCTGTCTTTAACTCCCAGAGCACAGGAGACATTTGCACTTTCCCTTTCTTTCAGACACGGCTGAAGCCAAGAACTCTCCTCTGCCGCAGGACTTCTTGGAAGAAGTACTCTCCCAGGAGATTACAGAGACATTTTCCAAGGATGACCTCTGGAACTCCCAGTTGGGAGAAGCCTGCATAGGCCAGAGCTGGTCAGATAGTTTGCTAGGAGATCCAGAAAGTCTTCTGAGGTTGGATACTGTTACCAGCAAGGAAAGTACCACAGAATGCAAGAGCCACGAACTCAAGAGCGCCCTTGTTCCTGGGTCCCTCCTTTCCCCGGGAACAGGTTCCATGATGCATGATCTTCCTGAAAAGAGCTTGACACCTGCTAAGTCTCAGGAATGTGGAACTGATTTTGGGTGCTACTCAGACCAGAGCCAGCAGGATACTGTTCAGGGAGGGGAGAAACCATATAAATGTAGTGAGTGTGGGAAGAGCTTCAGCCAGAGTTACCATCTGATCCAGCACTGGATTCTTCACACTAGGGAGGACCCCACTGTGCTTCAAGAGTATGAGAAAGATGTCAGCCAGAGTTGTTCCCTTTTCATGCAATCAGTGACTCACAGAGGCTACAAATCCTATGTGTGTAACAAGTGCGGGAAAACTTTTAGTCAGAATACACACTTCCTGTGGCATCAGAACATTCACACTGAAGAAAAACCATGTAAGAGTCAAGACAGTGATGGTCCAGCAGGTCACGAATCACAGCCTGTTGAGCATGAGAAACCACCCCCAGATGGTAAATCCTACAAATGTAATGAATGTGGCAAGAGTTTCAGCCAAACCTCTCATCTCACCCGGCATCAGAAGATCCACACTCGAAAACGCTACGAATGTGCCAAATGCAAGGCGATCTTCAACTTTAACAAATACCTCCTCCAACATCAGAAAATTCATGCTGCAAAAACGACCGCTGAGTGTCAGGAGTGTGGGAAGGCCTTCAGGCGAAGCTCCTTGCTTGTTAAACACCAGTCTATTCACACTGGAGTAAAGCCTTATAAGTGTGACGAGTGTGGGAAACTCTTCAGCCATATCCTGACCCTAAAGATCCACCAGAGGGTTCACAGTGGCGAGAAGCCGTACAAATGCAGTGAATGTGGGAAAGCTTTTTACCGGAACACTCACCTCAGTGAACACCAGAGGATTCACACGGGCTACAGGCCCCACAAATGTCACAAATGCCTCAAGAGTTTCAGCCGGCCCTCCCACCTGATTCGACACCTGTCCAGTCATGCCACAGAAAAGCCCTACAGCTGTGCCGAATGCAAGGAGACCTTCAGCCATCATGAATACCTTGTTCAGCACCAGAAAATCCATGCTGTGGAAACTCCCTATGAATGTCAGGAGTGTGGTGAGCGCTTCATTTGCTGCTCGACCCTAACTTGCCACCAGAGCATTCACACTAGAGAAAAACAAAGACTCAATGAGAGCAGGAAGATCTTGAATGAGAACCCAGAGCAGAGAGAGCATCCAAGAGTCGGTGAGAAGCTCTTTAAGTGTAACAAATGTGAGAAAACCTTCAGCCGCAGCAGATATCTGACTCAGCACCAGCGGATTCATGCCAGGGTGAAACCCTTTGAGTGTACCCAGTGTAGGAAAGCCTTTGGCCAAAGTTCACAGCTCACGCGCCACCAAAGGATCCACTCTGGAGTGAGACCATATGAATGTGGGGACTGCGGGAAGGCCTTCATGCATAGCACCTCCCTCGCCAAACATCAGTCTACCCATAAGAGTGAGCACTCCTTTAAGTGTAACGAATGTGGGAAGACTTTCAGCCAAAGTGCATGTCTCTTAGAACATCAGTTAATCCATGCTGCGGAGAAGTCCTTTAAACCTAACAAGTGTGACGAACTCTTTGCCCACAGTGACTGTCTTGTTCAGCATCAGGGAACTCAGGCAGGAAAGAAGCCTTTTGAGCAAAATGAATGCAGGAAAACGTCCCAGCAGAACTTGTGCCTTTCCAAACATCAGAGAGTTCACACAGGTGAGAAGCTCCACGAATGTGGTCACTGTGGGAAAACCTTCAGCCTGGGTGCTCAACTCATTCAACACCAGAGAGTTCACACTAGAAAAAAGCCTTACATTTGTCACGAATGCGGGAAAGTCTTCAGCCAGAGTTCGTGCTTTTCTAAGCATCAGAGAGTTCACACAGGTGAGAAACCCTACAAATGTGGCTACTGTGGGAAAACCTTCAGTCAGGGTGCTCCACTCATCCGACATAAGAGGATTCATACTGGAGAAAAGCCTTATGTTTGTCAGGAGTGTGGGAAAGCCTTCACCCAGAGCTCGTGCCTTTCTAAGCATCAGAGAGTGCATACTGGGGAGAAGCCCTACGTGTGTGCCGAATGTGGGAAAGCCTTTGCCCAGAAAGCAAATCTGACACAGCATCAGAGAACTCACACTGGGGAGAGGCCTTATGCTTGTAATGTGTGTGGGAAAGCCTTTGGCCTTAGTGCCCATCTCAGTCAGCACCAGAGAATTCACACCCAAGAGAAACCGTATCAGTGACCACATTGTCAGAAAGCCTTGTGCTGCTGCTCAGGTCTCAGCCGACATCAGTGAACTCACACTTCAGAGAAGCAGGTAGCAGTCCTCCCCATGGCTGCTGGGTGGCAGCTGGATCCCAGACATCTGCGAATGTGTTCATGCAAGGCCTAAAGTTGAAAGCATCTAAGTGTAAGCCTCTCCCCCCATGAGTAGTAAGTCTCTTTATTAATAAAGATTGATTAGAAAACTTGCACACAAGTTTCACTAAAACAGTGAAGACACAAGCACTGAGAAGCTGGAGCTTCAGAAGTCATGGGGTAGACTGGAGCCAGTCTGCTGAGTTAAATCCCAACTCTGCCATCTGCCACCTGAGTGACCTGGGGAGAGTCTTGGAACCTCTCAGGACCTCAGTGTTGTCATTTATAAGATGGGCACAATAATAGTTACCTACCTCAAAGGGCTGTTGTGAGGATAAAGAGATTTAAAGCACTTAGAACTAAGCGCCCAGCACATGGTAAGTACTCACCTAGTGTGAGCTACAAATACGCATCAGATATAACAGTTACCTCTTTTACATTAAAAGGAATAGAAAGTTAAGCAACCCTCTATCTCTGTTTAACTGCAGTTAACATTACTAGTATGCATGGCTTTAATTTTTAAACTTTTATTCCAAAATACTCTTGGCTTGGTTGGTTCTAAAAACCCAGCACTTTGCTCTTAAAAAAAAAAAAAGGCTAGCCTTTTCCTTCCCTCCATCTCTCAGCTCTGTCCTAGTACTTTCTTAACTTACCAACAAAAAGCCAAGAACATGTAAACTAACGTTGTACAGCAAGAACTTTCCACTCCTACCCTCCCAAACCTCTCACTCAAAAGGACCCCCTCCCACATCCACATGCCACCCCCTTCCCATAATCTCCCACTTAAAGCTGTTGGTTAAATGATGAGACCCAACTTATTGTGAGTTAATACCATAAACAGCTAGATTCAGTTAGGAAAGTTACATGGGATGTCGCTGCCTCTGCATGGTTCACACTATCTATACAGAAGATGTGCTTGGTGCAAAAATTGTGATGCACAGAAATGACTGCTGGGATGAATGTCCTTCACCATTTGTCCAACTCGGCCACTCACCAGGCACCTTCCTAGGCTCCAGGGTGGGGAACACCAATATGGTAAGCCCTGCCCTTGCCTTGAAGCTTCTGGAATCAAAGGGAAATGGATGGCCTTGTTTTCATACAGGAATGCTGTTCGTTGCCAAGTGATATCTTGGAGTTGGAGCCGTTGCGTTCACTGCTTGTCTTGGCCGGGCCTGTTCTCCAGCAGAGTCTCACCTCAGGGCACCACACGACCCGCTCTCTGGATGGCACTCCTCGGCTCTGAGCTTTTGTTTCCCACCTGCTAAGTGATCCAGTCATCTGTTTGCTGAAGCACAACCTTATGAAGACATTGGACTCTGACACTTTTAATATTCTGTCATATTTTTGGTGCTAAAAAGATTCAGGAGTCTGTGCTCTGGGCCCTTGGGATTTTCAAACCACGTACCTTGAGTTGTGCTGGTTGGTTTTCTTGTTGAAACTGGGACTTTATGGGCTGACCATTCACACCGTAGTGGGGAGTGTACTGGTTTTCAAATGGCTGAAACATCCAGCTCCTCCCTGCCTGTCGTGTCTGGGCAACAGGCCTGATATATGCCTCAGGGGCAGGGCAGGGGTGGGAACTCAAATTGATAAGTGTATTCAACCAAGAATTTTGATACCAAAGATAGAGTCCAGAGGGCTTGTGTGAAGTTGGCAGCCATTGTGTGTGTGTTTGGGGGTCTGTGTAACAAAAGACCTGTGTTTTGTGGGCTAATGTAGAAATGCCCATCCTCATGTCTGTGCGTTGGTTCTCTGATTAAAGTTTTGAGTTTCTAAGTGTTGGTTGCTTTTCTCAGCTCAGTGCCATGTACCCGGCCAGAGCCTGGGCATGCATAGTCACTACCTGCCAAGTGCTCACATTTTAGGATGGGAGGGCTCCTAGTGGTGAAACCCACCCCATGATGAGATGGTTAAGTCTGTTTTCCCAAAGTCCAGGAGAGGCAAAGACCACCAGTGGTTCCTCAGTTTCAGTTGGTCCTCAGTACATCATCAGCCAGTGCTTTTCCATTCTTATGCAATCCTACTTAATCAAGGAGGAAGCGTGGACGGCATGTTGTTTATTCCTCTCTAGTTACAAAGACACAGTAGGCCTTAGGCTCAGGCAAGATTGTTGCTAGAATTGAATATTACTTTGCTCTTCTGGTGTTTATTTTTTGCTTTTATTTATGTATTTATCTTTATTTGGCCATGCCATGCAGCATGCAGAATCTTATTTCCCCAACCAGTGATCAAACCTGCACCCCCTGCAGTGGAAGTGTGGAGTCTTAACCACTGGACCACCAGGGAAGTCCCTCCTGGTATTTATTTTACTTTCCCTCTCCTTTTCCCTCTACTGACAAGAGAAACCAGTTTCCCACTCATGGGAAAGGTTGGAAGTCCTGTTTAAAAATAAATTGATTTAAGTTAAAAGAAAAAAAAGCTGATTGAAAGGAAAATGCATGGCACACAACTATAGCAAAATAATTTGATGGGGATATATTATCGAATGAGGTTGGGGAACACTCAGCTAAAGCCTAGCAACCTGCCAGTGGACTCAATTGTACCCATCAGGATGAACTAGATGATGCTGTGGCAACAGAGTTGTGTGTGAGATCTCAGTGGCTGTTTATTTCCCTCACTCGTGTTACATGTCCACTGTGGGTTGGCAGGGGTGGGGGATGGGGTGGGGCTGTGTCTGTTCTGTCCACCTGAGAGACCAGTGTTCCCATTTTGAGTCTGTTGATCCTTCTTAGTCACCCCAATGAGAAAGAGGCTTTAACACTATACCTCTCTCCAGGACTCCAAATTCTGCACTTTGGGTGGGAAATGCTATCCATTGAAAATGTGCAAAGAGTAGTTTTCATTACATTTACTCTTACAGCAAACATTCATTCACAGCAAATGATACTGATTGTTCATTCACAGTTGTGGTTGAAAGTTTTAAAGGGCATGGATTGAAATAAGTAGGAGAAGCTTGGTAAAGGCAGTGGTGTCTCAGGAGGATGGAAGGTGGCTGCTCTGCCTAAGCCAGGGAGGTGGATGTGGATGCCTAATGTTGATGATGCTCTTTAGGAAAATCATACCTACGAATAGTGGTTGCAAGGCGCTGGGGAAAGGGGCAGTTTTACAAGACGAAAAATAGTTGTGGGGATGGATGGTGGTGATGGCCACACGACATTATGAATGGATTTAATACTTTTGAACTGTACACTTAAAAACAGTTAAGATGTGTGACTTCCCTGGTGGTCCAATGGTTAAGACCCCGTGCTTCCACTGCAGGAGGCATGGGTTTGATCCCTGGCCAGGAAACTAAGATCCCACATGCAGTGCAGGGGTAAAAAAAAAAAAAAAAAAAAAGACAAGTATTGGCTGGTGAGGAGGTAGAGAAACTGGAACTTCATTCCCTGCTGGTGGATTTCTAAAATGGTGCAGCCACTTTGGAAAATAGTCTGGCAGTTCCTCAAAAGGTTAAACCTGCAGTTACCCTACGACTCAGCACACTCAGATATTTCCCAAGAAAAATGAAAACAAACATGTCCCCATAAAAATGAGTACATGATTGCTCATATCACCATCATTTATAATAGCCCCCAAATGGAAACAACTAATGTCTATCAACTGATGAATGGATAAATAAAATGTGGTATAACTCACACAATGGAATACTATTTTGCAACAAAAAGGAATCCAGTATTGATAGATGCTACAGCATGAATGAACCTTGAAAACATTATGCTAAGTAAAAAGATCGGACATAAGACCACATGTTGTATGATTCCATTTTTTAAAAATTTATTTATTTATTGGCTGCTTTGTGTCTTCATTGCTGCACACAGGCTTTCTCTAGTTGCAGCAAGCAGAGGCTACTCTTCATTGTAGTACTCAGGCTCCTCATTGTGGTGGCTTCTCGTTGCGGAGCACGGGCTCTAGGTGTGTGGGCTTCAGTAGTTGCTGAATGTGGGCTCTAGAGCATAGGCTCAGTAGTTGTGGCACACGGGCTTTGTTGCTCTGCAGCATGTGGGATCTTCCTGGGGCAGGGATCAAACCCGTGTTCCCTGCATTGGCAGGTGGACTCTTAGCCACTGTGCCACCTAGGAAGTCCCCTGTATGATTCCATTTAAATGAAATGTCCAGAATAGGCAAATCCGTTAAGAGACAGGAAGTAGATTAGTGGTTGCCAGAGGCCAGGGGAGGGAGGATTGAGAGGTGCCGGCTAAGGGATTTCTTTTTAAGGTGATGAAAATGTTTTAAACGTGTTTGTGGTGATGGTTGCACAGCTCTGTGAATGTACTATTTGTGCTGTGAATGAAGAAATGTGCTTCACCCTCCATCACTGAAGGCTTGTTACTCTGGAGGCAACCTCTGGGGGTCATCTTCCCCAGGACGCCCTTCCAAAGTGGGAGATCTTGCCCCTCGTTTTGAACCCTCAACTGTCTGAACTGTGTCCGAATCCAATTCACAAGGGTCAGGGCAGGGCTGGGGCCAGCAGGAGGAGCATCATAGCCTCAGTTGCTCAAGCATCTGCAAAGGGCTGGGAACCTATAAAGTGTAAACGAGCACCACGTGAGCGATAATCCAACCTGCCATTCAGCTCAGCTTTCCTGAGCTCTAACCCATGAGGATGCAGGACATGGCACTGCCATGCTTCACCTGATAGTGATCTTAGGCTCCCTGTTCCTGGGCCATGCTACAGGTATGGAGCTTCTCAAGAATTGTGGCCAGACAGGATGCCCGCCCCCCAATGTGCTTTGAACATCCAGGCTGATGTCGGCACACACACACACACAGCAAGAAGTTATAAAACGACTTAATGGTCACACAATGAGATGTTCTTTAGGAAGCAGGCAGGTTTCCCAAGGTGGTTCGAAAATGGCTTGAAAGAGAGCAAGGACTGGCTCGGGGTTAGTATAGTGGTTAATGGGCGGGGCCCAGGTGAGGGTTCCTGCATTTGGTTTGAACTTCCCACTGGCACCAAAGGAGGGCACAGCCAGGCTTTCCAATCTGCTTCCCCAGATGTGGGACACAGGGGAAAAAGGAGGCGTGGGGCTTAATGCTTTCAGCAAACATTGGAAAACACAGTTGGAAATTCGCTGGTGGTCCAGTGGTTAGGACTTGGTGCTTGGTGCTTTTACTGCCTGTTGTCCTGGGTTCAGTCCCTCGTCAGGGAACTAAGATCCTGCAAGCTGTGTGGTGTGACAAAAAAATAAATAAATAAAAGTAAAAAAAGTAAAAAAAAAAGTCACTATTACATGAAGGCTTTTTTCTTTGTTTCTTTCTCTTTCTTTCTTTCTTTTTTTGTCTAATAGCATTTAATTGCTTGGCTTTGAAAATTATGAGTAGGCCTACCTATCTGCTGGTGAAAGAAATCCCACCAAGATAGAAAAGAGTTGTTCCCTTTGTACCAGAAGCTGCTGAGTCAGAAAATTTCCTTGCTTGATAAATGTCACCTGTTACAGAGGGACAGAAAGACCTGATAAACTCACCAAGAAAACACGGCGTCACAGGGCTTGGGCCATTCCATTCCTGAGAGATCATTTACACCCGTTACGACAAAGAGTGAGCCAAAAAGCAACACATGCTTCAGTCTTGTATTACTCATAAAACAATAATAACGATAGATTTCTTATTACTAAACATTTACTAATTACCTTCCTTAAAAAATAAGCTTAGAAACTGAAACTGAGAAACTGAGCTGGTTCAACACCATTTAATTCAGCCAGTGAGTCCATAAACCAAGAATGAAAGATGCGTGAACAGCCTTGGAAGAATCTCCACGCCTCTCGGAGCCTCAGTTTCCCCACTGGACTCAAGGAGGATACTGGGTCGAAGGATTTGCAGGTCAGAGAGCTCCGGCTACCCCAGCTTCATTGGCTCAATCCCACCTGAGGTCCCACCCCTTTTCCCGGGTCGCCCGCCAGTCCACGCCGATTCCAGCCAATTCCCTCTCAGAATCACGCCTCATAATCCCGCCCCTGCAGCGGCCCCGCCTCTAATCCCGGCCCCCGCCCAGCCTCAGGCTCCTTGAGACACACTCTCCTTGCGACGCACGACCCAGCCTTCTCAGCTTCTCACGCCTCTCGATCCCTCTAAGATGGCCTTAGACCCCGAGACCGTTCCGAGCCTCTCTTCCGGCCAAAGACGGGGAGGACACGATGAGTGTCATTAATACTCGTATCCTGAAGTACCTGGCAATTGGTTCTTGGACTTCGAGTCAGTCCCCCACAGACAGTCTCCGCTAAGGCGACGCCGCCGAGTGCGCGGCCCCTGTGCCGAGCATGCTTCTGCGCCTGCGCAGACTTCCTAACTACATTTCCCAGATCCCCGCAGGATTCCGGCTCCTGGGGGCGACGGTCCTCTGAGGGCAAAGGCGGACAAAAGCCTGGAGTCCCAGGGTGGCCTTCGCTTTGGGTACACCGGTGTCAAAGCCTTCTTCTAGCTTCCGTAGGCGGAGTGGAGAAGGAGAAGGTGGTTACACAGTTCGTTTCCTCTCGACCAACCACAGCCTGCTTTCTGAAAGCTAACCACTGGGCCCGTGGCCAGGGCAATCGTCAATTCCGCAAGCCTGTCTCCAATGGCAACTAAGCAAGGAGACTAGGCGAGAGCCCCTCTTTACAGGCGCTTCTAAGTAGTAGGGATGCTCAACAAAACAACGTGCTTTGCTCATAAAACTTTTTTTTTTTTTTGCTCGTAAAACTTAACGGGAGACATGTTAGAGCAGAAGGAAGGGAGAAAAACTGGGTAGGGCGAGACTGAAAGAGTTGATGTGAGGAATATTTCTCAGCGGTGGTGTCTTGAGTAAGGTTTTGAGGGATGAGCAGGAGATCGTCAGGAAGAGAAGGAAAAATGCTATCTTTACTTATATATCTGGCCAAAAATTTAAAGCTGTATGACATACAATCTTGAGGGTGTACGGAAACTACCACTCTCTTACCACGCAAGTGCGGATGGGGGGAATGGCTTCAGCCTCGAAATAAATTAGTCAATTGGCGACTATTTTCTGAAAACCTACCATGTTCCAGGCAGCGCTCTAGGCCCTGGAGATACAGTGGTGACAGACACAAATGACCTGCCTTCAGGAAGTCACAGCAGGCAGTAAATAGGGGACATATAATAGGAAATTACGATAAGCACTATGAAGTAAACATGGAAGGGGCTGAGATAGGAATGAAAAGGTGATCAGGAAGTATAATTATTTTAGAAGATAATTGTGAAATAAAAACCATATATATCTCAAGTGAATTTTAGAGAGATATTAATGTATAGCAGCTGGAGTTTGCCTTACCTGTAGATTTCTTCTTTCTAGTGTTTGTGACAGTTTGAGTTGGGGTTTTCTCTTACTTGCCACTGAAGGCATCCTGAAGTACTAGGATAAACAAGATGAATGCCTTGTTTTGGTTCTTTTGGCTACTTGAGCTAGTAAACTGTCTTTCTTGTTTGAATTCTTAACTTTTCTGTTATTTGAAACCCAGAACATCTTTTGTAATATAACTTATTATTCTTGTTTAAAATATAAAGAGATAAAGAAACTAGATCAGACAGCAAGACAATGGCAAAGGCAAGATTCAAAACTAGGTTCTCTTAGATTAAAAATTCAGTTATTCTACATCAGTATGTTAGTAAAGGAGGGGTGAGTCTTCGAGAAAGTATTACCGAACCCCAAGTCTGTGTGCCCACCACACAGTGAGGCCAAACAATACCAAAATGCTGGAGTTTGGAGCAGAGAAAGGTTTACCTCAGGGTCATGCAAGGAGACAGGTGGCTCACGCCTTAAAAAGAAACCCCGAACTCCCTGAAAGCTTTCAGCAAAGCCCTCTTATAGGAAAGGTTAGGGAGGGGTGTGGTTAGTTGTTGCAAACTTCCTGGTGTCAGGTTGCTTGTTCTTGAGGTCAGGTCATGGTCAGGTAACAATGTTCCTGTCAATCTCCACCAAACAAGTGTTACTCTCTGTTCTAACAAGAAAGGGGAAGGTCCCAAAGCACAACTTTCACTCTCCGAGGCCCAGGCCTGGCTAAGAGAAGGGGGTCCCTGGCAGGGGTGGGGGGTTACCCTGCCCTGGAGCATTCATCCGGCACCCAGTCTGGGTCCTCCCACCAGTGCCCAGGCCTGGCTGAAGAGGCAGAACTCAGTTGGTGGCTCCCTCAGGGCCAGGTCCCCAGAACTTGCCCAGCTGTCATCGCTGAGGGAGCCAGGGGCCCAGGACCCAACTGGTCCTCAGGCTCCTCAGGCCGCCCAAAGGGTGGGGGCCAGCTCCCCCAGACTGTGTCCCATGCAAACTGCCACTGCCATTAGGTCACAGAGGCAGGGATGGGAGAGGGTCACTGCTGCCTCAGGGCCTGAGTCCAGCCAGTGGGTGGTCTCACCTGAGGCGGGGTGAGCTGGAGAGCCCCAGGGGAGAAGGTCAGGATCTGCCTCTTACCTCACTCTCCACCAGATGATCACCACTCCATAGACTCTAAGGTTAGCTCCTCTAATGGTGGCTCATTGACAGTTACTCACTTGGGGGTGGGGCCAAGTGCCCACCAATGGCTGAACAGGCCCCCTAAAGGTCGCCCATTGGCAGTTGCTAGCTTAGGGGAGGGCCCTACTGCAGCACTGACCAATTGCTGAGCAGGACCTCTAACTGGCTGTAACCAACCCGCATTAATGGTCTCCCAGTAACCACTGCCTGGTAACTGGAGGGTGTGCAGCAATGGCCCAGTGCTGAGGGCTGTGCACTGTAGTGCTCTGTTTACAAAGGAAGTGGACCAAAAATGCTGAGAACGTTACATATATGGCAGAATATATTAGGACAAAGGATTTAAAGATGCTATGCCTCTGGTTTTGAGGATGAAGGGGCCACAAGCCAAGGAATGAAGGTGGCTTCTAGAAACTGAAATTTTATACCACAAGCCATAAAAAAATGCAGAAGGAATAAAAATTTAATATTTAAAAATATCATAAAAGTAATAGAATAAAATATAGGCGAACTTTTTCATAATCTTGGGGGTGAGGGAGGCCTTTCTTAGCATGATAGTAGGTCCAAGAATTATAAAAGAAAATACAGATAGAATTGAATACCTAAAAGTTTAAAAATTCTGTGTAGCAAAATACACCATAAACAAAATTGAAAGAGAAATAACAAACTGGGAGAAAATATTAGGAACATAAATACCAAAGAGTTAATATGTATAATACATACACTTACTCCTATAAATCAACACAAAAAGGTGGCCCAATTAAAAATGGGCAAAATATACAAATAAACAATTTGAAGAAGACAAAACATCAATAAATACATTAAAGTATCAATCTCATTATCAATAGGCCATTTTTTTACCTTAAAAATATTTTATTTCTAAAGAATGCTAACAAATGACAATACAGGGTTGCCACAAAACTTCAATTTGTAAAACACACAATAAGGTGAAGCACAATAAAAGGAGGTACAGCTGTACAAAGCTCCCCTCTTAACTTTCAAAACCCTAGGTACACACAAAAATGTGTTCTTAGCTAGCCAAAGTTTGCCTCTCTAGTGATGTAACAAAGCCATAAAATAGCTCTTCTGTCACATTACTTTAAGGTAAACAATAAGACATTTTTACTTATTAGATTAGAAATGTTAAAAATAACAAAAAGGCTAATACAGAGTATTTGTGAAGGAAGTGGAGGAACAGAGATAGGCACTAATATACACTTTCAGGAGTCGTGTAAATTGGTTCATCCTTTTTTGGAGGATTATTTAGCAATAACTGTCAAAATTTTAAATGTGGACATTCTACGATCTCAAGTTTACTTCTAGGAATTCATCTTCTGGAGATGATTTGCACAAGTGTTAAATAATATATTTCCAATGATGGAAAAGAAAATAAAACAACCCAAATGTCCATTAATAGAATTTGGTTAAATAAATTCAAGAAACTCAGCATTAAATATTACGCAGCTGTTAAAAGTGGCAAATGAGGAACTTCCTTGGTGGCTCAGTGGTTAAGAATCTGCCTGCCAATGCAGGGGAAATGGGTTTGAGCGCTGGTCCGGGAAGATCCCACATGGTGCGGAGCAACTAAGCCCATGTGCCACAACTACTGAGCCTGAGCTCTGAAGCCCGTGAGCCACAACTATTGAGCCCATATGCCACAACTACTGAAGCCCACACACCTAGAGCCTGTGCTATGCAACAAGAGAAGCCAACACAATGAGAAGTCTGCACACCGCAATGAATAGTAGCCCCCACTCACTGCAACTAGAGAAAGCCCACACAGCAACAAAGGCCCAATGCAGCCAATAAATAAAATAAACATAAACTTAAAAAGTAAAGTGGCAAATGATGATACATATATATACATATGTATATATTTTTGTACAATACATACTACATGTATATTTCACATTGTCATGGGAAAATATTCACATAATATCAAGTGAAAAAAGTCACTTCTAAAATCACGTCTGTGATTATACCATATAAATAATATTTTATGCACATATATTTCATAACAACAGGAAGGGAGAGACAACAGAAAACCTAGAACAGGAAGGGAGAGACAACAGAAAACCTAGAATCTTAGAAAAAAGTCTAGAATCTTTGGAATAAAGATTTATGGAGAGCCATAGCGTTCTTCGTTTTTGTGTTGAGTTATTCACAATAAACGTGTATTTCATCAACCATGCAAGAAGTCACAGAAGATTGGAAGAAATACCTGAGCAAAGACTTTAAAACATGCTAATAGTTACCACTGATGATGTTGGTGAGATGCCGTCCCATCTATTGCCAATCAGATTGCCAACTGATACAGAAATTTCAGGAAGCCATTAGCTACATGCATGGGGTCATTAAAATGTTCTCTCTTCCCACGACCTCCCTGCCAGGATTTTACTTGGGAACTGGTCAGGTGCTCAGCCTAAGACTTCAGTAGAAAGGATGTTTGTAAAAGTCAAAAACTGGAAGCAACCAAAATATCTAACAGGGTACTGGCTACTACATTGGTCGAATAAAGACAAACTATGCAAAGCCCCCAAACGTCACGTTGTTAAATATTATTTAATGACATGGGTATTTAATGATATGGGTATAATGATCTGGCTAAATCATAATATTTAATGATGGGGCCTGTGATATAAAGTTAAGTAAACATAGAAGTATGCTAAACTGTATATTAAGTGTATCCCAGGTTTATTAAAGCATTATAATACTGCGATTAAGTTTTTAAAAAAATCTATTTATTGTCTGTGTTGGGTCTTCATTGCTGTTCAAAGGCTTTCTCTAGTTGTGGTGAGCAGGGACTACTCTTCATTGTGGTGCACAGGCTTCTCACTGTGGTGGCTTCTCTTGTGGTGGAGCATGGGCTTGAGACACTCAGGCTTGAGTAGTTGCAGCACACAGGCTCAGTAGTTGTGGCTCGCAGTCTATAGAGTGCCAGGCTCAGTAGTTGTGGTGAGCAGGCTTAGTTGCTCTGTGGCATGTGGGATCTTCCTGGACAGGGGATTGAACCCACGTCCACTGCATTGGCAGGTGGATTCTTAACCACTGTGCTACCAGGGAAGTCCCAGTGATTGTGTTAAAAATAGCAGAAGTGTAGCAAAATGTTAACAGTTATCTCTGGGTAGCACCAGCCTTTGGGTAAAATCTTCCAGATTTCTTGGATCTTGTAAATTTTTTATAAGAAGTATGTATTTCTTTAATGGGGGAAAATGATTTAAACACATCTTCCTCCCCAAGAAGCATGTATTGGTTTTTATAATGACAATAAACATTATTTTAAGAAGGAAATGTAATATGTGGAATGTGTTCAATCCCAATAGAAGTTCAGTGCATAGCATCTGGAGTCTGATTACTTGAACTTGAGTCCAGACTCCATGACCTCAAAGCTGTGAGACTTTGTCCACTTCACCTGTGTGCCTCAGTGTCCTCATCTGTGAAATGGACAATACAGCCCTGAACATATATGGCTGTTGAAGAATGAAAGGAGTTCATACTTACCAAGGACTTAGAACAAAATTGGCACACAGTAAGTTACTGAAATCACTAGCCATTTTATATGCTTGACATGGGAATATGATTGATGTTCAGTCAGTGCTGGCAAAAACGTAACAGAACTGTGGTCCTCAGGTCCCAGCCTGTGCCAGGTAGATTAGGTTCAGCCCCTTTGGAAAGCAATTTGACAACATGTTCCAGAAACTAAGAAAATGGTTAGAGTCTTAATTCTGTTATTCCCATCCTGGGAATTCGACTTAGAGAAATGATACCCCCAAAAGGAGAGGGGAAGTAAGAAAGGAAAATTACGACTCATTATTACATGACTCATAATTGGGAAAAGTGGTGAATAACCTGTGTGAATCGGGGGCTCAGAGCAAAGCCTAAATGAGGGAGTGGATTTGTAGATTATTCTACACCCACCAATGAAATAACATTAGCCTAATAATGATGAATATGAAGTTTATGTGGTGACAAAGGACAATATCATGGTATAATGAGGGCAAAACAGAGAAGCCAAAATTGTTTCTACACTCTTATTACAATTAAATAAAGTAACACTTATTTTTAAACGATATTTGGAAGGAAAGATGAAAAAAAAAATCAAAACAACCTGACTTGAGAGTGGCCAAGTTGTAGGTGAGTATATGGCTTTTGTTTTATGATCCAAAATTTTCAACATTTAAAAATATGGACTACAGAGTGAAACCAGAAAGAAATATGCTCAAAATGACTAGTGGGTCTCTCTGGGCTGTGGGATTATGGGGACTTGGTAGTTTAGTTCATACTTCTCTACACTTTTCAAATTACCCTTTTCAATGAGCTTATGTTATTCTACTTAAAAATTTTTTCCTGTTATAAAATTATGTGTATTATTTATAATAAAAGTACTATGTTTCAAAAATATGAGGAGAGAAAAACCTCCTTTTGGGCATGAATAAAATCAGAAAATGATGTTTATCAGGGCAATTACTTTGTAAAGCATAATTCCTAGAAATGGAAAAGACAGAAACAATAGGACATTAAAAACGGCTGGAAATATATGAAACATATTCTGTGTTTAAGACAACTGCATATTTTTCAGTGAAATTTGTAGCTTAGATTTTTAAAGGAAACTAAAATCATCTGGCATTTATCTTTAGCTACACATATTTGCGACTTTTACTCTGAAGGATGAATCTCTCCAGCTGTGTTTGTTTTTTCTTAAATTTCCAGGCTCTAATTTAACAAATGATGAATAAATTAAAAAAACTTGGAGAGACCTTATTAAAGATCCCAGATGAAGCTGCATCCTATTTAGACTTCTCCATATCTACCACCATCTGGGGACATTGTAGGGTTGAGAAATAGGGGGGAAGCTGAGATTTTGGGGGGAAGCCTTTTGAATGATCAGGTGTCCCAGCTGGTGAAAAATGGTGCCAGCCTCTTTCTAGGAAATAAAGGAACCAAGTCTCTCAATATATACTGTTAGGGTTCCTCTCTGGGAGGAAGTTACTACTGCTGATGAAGGCTGAATGGAACCCAACAGCAGAATCGCCAGTTTGTTTCATTCTCAGGTTCTCTAGTCAGCATGAGTTCTCTGATGATCAGTGAGCTGCGTACTCCAAGCAAAGGCTTTCTCAAAATTACCACAGACGTAGCTATCCTGCACGGCATGAAGTCTCTGATGTTTGGCCAGGTGTGAACCCCAGCTAAAATCCTCTCCCCATTCTTTACACACATAGTGGTTGCCACCCATGTGAACTTTCTGGTGCTGAATGAGGTGTGAAATTTGGGTATATGTTTTCCCACAGTTCTTACACTTGTAGGGCTTCTCCCCTGTGTGAATCCTCTGATGCTGAATAAGGTGGATGCTCTGGTTGAAAGCTTTCCCACATTCCTTACAGGCATAGGGTTTCTCACCAGTGTGAATCCTCTGATGTTGAGTGAGGGATGAATTGTGACTGAATGTTTTCCCACACTCCTTACACTTATAGGGTTTCTCGCCCGTGTGGATCTTCTGATGCTCAATGAGATGGGTGCTCCGGCTGAAGGCTTTCCCACACTCACTGCACTCATAAGGTTTCTCTCCAGTGTGAGTCCTCTGGTGTTGAATGAGGTGGGAAATCTGGGTGTATGCCTTCCCACAAACTTTACACTCATAGGGCTTCTCCCCAGTATGAATTCTCTGGTGGCGCGTAAGTGAAGAGTTCTGGCTGAAGGTTTTCCCACATTCATTACACTTGTAGGGCTTCTCTCCAGTGTGAATTGTCTGGTGTTGAGTAAAGGAGGAGGTGTGACTGAAAGCCTTTCCACACTCATTACATATATAGGGTTTCTCTCCCATGTGAATGCTCTGGTGCCTCATGAGATGGGAAATCTGTGTGTAAGCCTTCCCACACTCATGACACTCATATGGCTTCTCGCCAGTATGAATTCTCTGATGCTGAGTCAGGGACGAACTGTGGCTGAAGGCTTTGCCACACTCAGGACACTCGTAAGGTTTCTCTCCAGTGTGAACTCGCTGGTGCTGGGTCAGTGACGAGCTGTGGCTGAAGGTTTTCCCACACTCGTTACACTTGTAGGGTTTCTCTCCAGTGTGGATTGTCTGGTGCTGAGTCAGGGAGGAAGTGTGACAGAAAGCCTTGCCACACTCACTGCATTTGTAGGGCTTCTCCCCTGTGTGGATTTTCTGGTGGCGGGTGAGGTGGGACACCTGGGAGTAGAACTTCCCACACTGGTTGCATTTATAGGGTTTCTCCCCAGTGTGGCATCGCTGGTGTTTGATGAGGGAGGAGCTCTGGGTGAAGGCTTTCCCACATTCCTTGCATTTGTAGGGTTTCTCTCCAGTGTGGATCCTCTGATGCTCAGTGAGCGATGAGCTCTGGGTAAAGGTCTTGCCACATTCGTTGCAGGCATAGGGCTTCTCTCCGGTGTGGATGATGTGGTGCTGAATGAAATATGAGCTGTTGCTGAATGCCTTTCCACAATCATTACACTTGTAGGGCTTCTCTCCAGTGTGAATTCTCTGGTGTAGAACATAGTCTGAATGGTAGATGAAGGCTTTCCCACATTCCATGCAGTTAAATGGTTTCTTTTCTACAAAGGTCCTTTGGTGTTTCAGGCTCTTTCTTGACCTGGTCCACTTCTGAGGGTTCTCTCCCCCAGGCACTCTTTGCTTCCTGACAAAGGCTGATGTCCGCCTGAAGCTTCTCAACTCCCCATGGATGTTTTTCTTGGGAGTAGCAAACAACCACCGCAAACGCCTCTCTTGCTTTCCCTGGTCCTCCAGTTGATGGCTGCATGTCCAAGAGTCCCCCAACTTGGCATCTCCAAGCACTGCCCTTATAATTCCCTCCATCTTTCCCATTGGGGAAGCCATCTCTTCGGAAATATTCTTTTTTAGAAGTGTCTCCTGAGTAGTTGCAGAGCTCGTCTCCAAGTCTGAAAGAAATGGAAAATATGAACTTCATCTGTCCTAGGACAAAAGAAGCTGGTTATTTAGACCTGGCATTGTAATTTTTTTTTTTTTGGCTGCACTTGTGGGATCTTAGTTTCCTGACCAGGGATCGAACCTGCTCCCGCTGTAGTGGTAGCATGGAGTCTTAATCACTGGACCACCAGGGAAGTCTCCCTTGGCCCATTTTTAATTGGATTATTTGCCTTTTTATTATTGAGTTATAAGAATTATCAGTTCCTTATCAGACATAATTTACAGAATTTTTCTGGCATTTTGTGGGTTGCCTTTTCATTTTCTTTGTAGTGTCTTTTGAAGCACAAAAGTTTTAAATTTTTATGATGTCCAATTTATTTTTTCTTTTGTTGTGTGTTCCCTTGATGTCATATCTAAGAAACCATTGCCTAATCCAATGACATCAGGATTATTTTGAAAATCCCACATAGGATTTAGTTGCCCTGTTTCTATTTGGGGTGATCTCACAGCCATCCACTAGTTCGGTGATTTTTCTGGAAAGATTTACATGACTCAACAACAAGTTGTCCACACAGCTAAAATTTATTACAGCAAAGTATATAACAAGTAAGTGTGTAGGTGAAGCCTACAGAGATCATGTGAAGGCTTCCAAGTCATCCTCTCTCTGCAAGGGTCACTTGGATGTGCTTTTCTCTACTGATGTGAACTTCAGAGGTACATGGAAGATGCCTTCACCCAGGGCAGTCTGCTTGAGTCTTAGCACCCAGAGTTCTCTAATTTACTCCCCAAAAGAAATTCAGTGAAGTGGGTACTATCAGTGTCCCCAATCAATGTCCCCACTTTACAGACAAGCACCAAGATGTTAAGTCACTTACCCACAGTCACATGGCCTGTCAGTGGCAGGGCTGGGATTTGAACTCAGAGAGTCTAGCTCCAGAGCCCACACTCTTAACTGCCACATGAACAAGTGCAATAATAGCAGTTCAAGCAAGGAGCTGTGAAAGCACAGAGAAGCGGCAGGTAACTCAGCCTGGAAGTCAGGGAAGGCCTCCTGGAGGAGGTGACCTGTAGCCTTGAGCTACATGAAGGTGTTCACTAGGCAGACAAAGCAGGGAAGGGTGTTTCAGGCAGAGGGAACAGCACGTGTGAAGGCCCAAAGATGGGAACGCTCACTCAGATTGAGGGATGGATGGGGCTTCAGTGAGTGAGGTCAGGACATGGGGTACCACCATGCGTAGATGGTGACGAGAGATGAGGCCAGAGACAGAGCAGGCTGGACCATGCAGGGCCTCGAGTGCCAGGTTTGGGGGCTAGGACTCTGTCTCAGGGCCACTGGGGAGCCACAGGTCTGTGAGCAGGGGAGGGATGGGATCTGGGGCCTTGTGTGAGATGAACTGGAGGGCATAAGACTGGAGGCTGGGAGGCCAGAGAGGAGGCTGCCATGAGGGTCCAGGTGAGGGAAGCTGAGGCCTGAGCCAGGGCTATGAGAGAGGCAGGGGGCTGCTGCGCAAAGACATGGGGGCTGGAGGGACAGGACTGGGGCCTGATGGGCTGTGGTGAGTGAGGGGGAAGAAGGGGGCAAGTCCTGGTCCCCCAACAGGGTAGACAAGTGACAGAAACAAAGATGCTTCAGTTCCCTCCTCTAATGAGGTTGTGGGCCAGTGGGGGCAGAAATCTGGCTTCTTCCTGTCCCCCAACATGTCAGGCCAGGTCCCACTTCTGGTTCTATTACAGAAGTGATTCCCAATAAATAAAGTTAGTCCCCTACATACAAACCTTCAAGTTGCAAACTTTCAAAGATGGGAACATGTGTTCTCATGTCCAATCACGTAAGTTAGTTCATGTGTCTGGTATACTTTTCAAGATGCTGTACTGTAAGATTTAAAATGTTTTCTTTATTTTTTATGTTTGTTTTTTACGTATTATTTGTGTGAAAAGTATTATAAACCTATTACAGTACAGTACTATATAGCTGATTGTGTTAGTTGGGTACCTAGGCTAACTTTGTTGGACTTAACGAACAAACTGGACTTACAAACGTGCTCCTGGAATGAATGCGTTTGTATGTGGGGGACTTACTGTAATCATAACGATAATCATCGGAGCCTATTCTGAGCAGGGGGTTCCTGGGTGCCCTCTGTATGTGTTAACTCACTTATTCTTCCCAACTCCAGGTACTATTATTGACCCCATTTTGCAGATGAGGAAATTGAGGCACAGAGGGGCTAAATGACTTGCCTAAAGGTCACACAGTCAGGAAGCAATAGAACTGGGATTTCAACCCAGCGCCCACAGTGATGGCCTGTATTTTACAACCCCTCACTTTCGAATGACTGTCACTGATCATGACTGACAGGGTAGGAAGATGGCTTGCACCTGCTGGACATCCTCACCCACCTTGACAGGTAACTTGCTGGTCTTCTCTCCTCTCCATCCTGGGCTCTTCCCCTCGCTCTAGACGGGAGATCACATCGGGTTTGGACCCAGGGAGTCCTGCCCCTGGAAAAGACACAAGACTTGGCCATGGGTGCCACGGTCACAGGGAGGCCTCAGGGCTGGGCCCGAGGCCCAGGGTCTGCAGGGGAGATGCATACATTGGACGCCTAATGATTAGCGGATCTGAAGGTCAATGCAAGACTCGTTTGTTGAGTGCCCACTGCATTCCAGAGAGAACCTGAGTCCTGACATCACTGTTTAAGGCTCCAGCTCTGCGTTCTGGTTGAGTGAAAAATACACATCGCATTTCGAAGGCCTGATATGGAGAAAAGAGAAAAATGATCTCACTGATAATTTATAGATTGATTATGATGTCAACATGTGCCCAAATGAGCATAGTTCGGCCAGATTGGGTGCAACAAAACAGATAACTAAAATTCATCTCATCTGTTTCTTTTGACTTTTTCATGCCTGCTGTCATTGAGGTCACTAATTCCTCTCTTCCTGCAGTGGGCGGAACAGTGTTCCTCCCAAATTAGGCCGCCAAGGAACCTCAGCAGGTGACCTGATTTGGAAAGAGGGGCTTTACAGATGTAAATGCTTAAGATGAGGCCCTACTGGATTCAGGTAGGAATCTAAATCACCCTAAATCCAATGACGGGTGTCCTTATAAGAAGAGGAAAGACGCAGACACATTTGGAGGGGAAAAGGCCAGGTGAAAATGGAGGCAGAGACTGGGGTGATGCAGGTACAGGGCAAAGAACTCCAAGGATGCCAGGAGTCTTCAGAAGCTGGAAGAAGCAAGGAAAGACTCTTCCAAGGAGCCTTGAGAAGGAGCCCAGCCCTGCCCCCACCTTGAGTTTGCACTCCTGGCTTCCAGAACTATGAGAGGATACATTGCTGCCACCTTGAGTGCCCACGTTTGTGGTAACTTGCTACAGCTTCCTAGGAAAGAAACACACTCCCTACTGATCATTTCTATAAGCAAATGTGCTGAAAAATCGCTCTCACCTTAAATGACAAGCTTTCCTCTGCATGGAGAAGAGGGAGGAAGGAAGAGAAAGGAAGGGGATGACATTGAGGAGAGTGGCAGGGGTAAGGTCACATAAGGGTATGAAGGAGCAGGTACAGGCCATGCGCAGGACTGGCGTGGTGACTGGATGCGCGGGGACTGTCCCTGAGATGGGTGTACTAGAGGAGGAGTGGGTCCAGGGAGACATGGTGAGCTCGGTGAGGACAGGGAGCATGAGGGCCGGGACCTCCCCAGGGAGATGTTCTGTAGGCCACCAGCTACACAGACTGAAGGGACCTTGTCTGTATGTGCAGGTTGTACAGAAAAGGGTTTAACACAGCAGGTGACTGCTCTCCTTGGCAAGGCCTGCTCACAAAGCTGCCCTTGCTGGCATCTGGGAACCTGGGTTTTGGGAGGTTTCCAGCACTCTCTAACTGACAAGAGGGGCTCCCTATGCCTAAACTGTCTATTCAAAACAATGTGGTTTTTCTCCTGGGCATATATTCATACAAAACTCTAATTTGAAAAGATACGTGTAGTGAATTCTCTGGTGGTCCAGCGGCTAGGACTCTACACTTTCACTGCAGAGGGCCTGGGGTTCAATCCCTGGTCTTGGAACTAACATCACACAAGCCGCATGGTGCGGCATAAACTAAACTAAACTAAAATAAACATGCACCCCTATGTGCATAGCAGCACTATTTACAGTAGCAAAGACATGGAAACAACCTAAATGTCCATTGAAAGATGAATGGATAAAGAAGATGTGGTGTATATATACGATGGAATATTACTCAGTCATAAAAAGAATGAAATAATGCCATTAGAAGCAACATGAATGGACTTAGAGATGATCATTTACTAAGTGAAGTAAGTCAGACAGAGAAAGACAAATATCCCACGATATTGCTTATATGTGGAATCTAAAATACAACACAGATCAACATATCTATGAAACAAAAACAGACTCACAGACATAGAGAACAGACTTGTGGTTGCTGGGGTGGGGGGGATGGGGGAGGAATGGGTTGGGAATTTGGGATTAGCAGATGCAAACTATTATATATAGGATGGATAAACAAAAGGGCCTACTGTATAGGACAGGGAACTCTATTCAATATCCTGTGATCAACCATAATGGAAAAGAATATGAAAAAGAATTAGAAAAAGAATAACTGAATCACTCTGCTGTACAGAAGAAATTAACACAGCATTGTAAATCAACTATACTTTAATAAATTAAAAAGAAGAAGAAGAGGACAGGGGCACAGGCTGAAGATTTTGTGGGATAGGCAGAGGACTTGGGGCCCTCACGGATACAGGACTCTGGGAGAAGCCGACAGAGAGACAGAGAGATGAACAAGGGCCACCTAAGGGGGCCTGGTGACAGGAACAGAGAGGACCCCAGTGAATGCCCACAGTTAAGCAGTGGATGGACACAGAGGAGATAAGGGCTGAAGGGGGCATCCTGTCTCTTCCTGGGAGGGCAGAGGGCAGGGCCTCACCCAGCGAGAGAAGGTTCTGGTAGTTCTCCAGCATCACATCCCGATATAGCTCCCTCTGGCCAGGCCCTAGCCGGCCCCACTCCTCCAGGGTAAAGTCCACAGCCACGTCTTTGAAGGTCACCGATTCCTGCAAGGGCCAATTTTACATCACAGATGGGCACATCTTTCCAGAACTCTGGGGTGGGACAAGTCATGGGTTACGAGTCTATCACTTACTCCCTGGGCTGCAACATTCTGACTCAGCCGATTTGGGACCCCTGAATTAAACATGCCCACGGAATGTAAAAAGTCAAGGGCAGCTGTTAGCTAACAGGTACCCTTGTAGAACGTAAAACAAGCCACCCCCGCCACTACATTCACGTGACTCTTTACTGCCATTTGTTGGAAAATTGTTATAATACACCAATTATTTCTAGCATATGACAGTGGACTGCCATCTGCATGTAAATTGCTATAATAAATATACCCATGTAGGAGGTAGAAGATGCAAATCATGCCACTGAGATGAGGCACCCTTGTGCAGTGCGTAACTTACACACCTGTACATGATAGCCCTGAGAAACACTTTAAAAAAACTATTGGAGTTCCCTAGTGGTCCAGTGGTTAAGACTCTGTGTTTCCAACGCAGGGGGCATGGGTTTGATTCCTGGTTGGGGAACTTCTGCATGCCGTGTGGCATGGCCAAAAAACTAAACCAAACCAAACCAAGACAAAAACCGCCCCACCAAGTCATGTGCTAGAGCTATTCCTAAGTTGCACTACATCCCAGACTCCAATTCTGATCCCAACTCCCACTCCTGACTCCAAGAATAAGGCTCAGGGATGAAGAAAACTGGCCACTGCCCACTTCGCCTGGTAACCAAAGGCTGCCGAGCGTTCGATGATTGATTTTTAGACCGTGTCATAATGTCATAATTCTCCAGCTTGGAGAATCCTGCCCCCCGGCCCTGCAACTCCCAGTCCCATCACCGTATCTCTCCTAGTGTTGGGAGGGGCAGAAGGTCTTGGGGCCACAGGCAGAGACAGGGAAGGCTCTCTGGGGTCCACAAAGTCATCTCGGGGAAGCGGGGAGCCCAGACTCACCTGGCCCTTGCCTGTCAGGGTCCTGATGGCCATTGCTGGGTCCCAGGCATGCACCTCCAGAGGAAAGGACCAGGCCTGAATCCGCAAAGCTACAGGAGGAAGATAGAGCAGAGAGGGGGTCAGTTCTGGCTCAGACAGACAGACACTTTGCAAACGATGCCTCATGACAGAGGGGCCCCTCGTCTCCTAAGAGCCAAAGCAAAGGCTCGGGGCAGGCTGCCTGAGGCCCCCATTCTATAGCAATCACCACTAGCAACCAAGGGGTTCAGCTCACTGCACACGACAAGTCTCAAAGAAGTAACTACAGTTATCGCCAGATGAGGAAATCCAAGCACAAGAGGCCAAGGCCATTGCTCAAGGTCACAGAGACATCAAGTGTCAGAATGAGATTCAAACCCAGAAGTCTGCTGGAAGAGACAACCCGTCCTTTTTTTCCTTATTATTTATGTATTTATTTGTTTGTTTATTTATTTATTTATTTTTTACATTCTATTGGTGTAGAGTTGACTTGCAATGTTGTGTCAGTTTCAGGTGTACAGCAAAGTGATTCAGTTACACATATACATATATTCATTCTTTTTTAGATTCTTTTCTCTTATAGGTCATTACAGAAATACTGAGTAGACTTCCCTGTGCTATACAGTAGGTCCTTGTTGGTTATCTATCTTATATGTAGTAGTGTCTTATAATTTTTTTTAAAGATTTTCTTTTTGACGTGGACCATTTTTAAAGTCTTTATTGAACTTGTTACAATATTGCTTCTGTTTTATGTTTTGGTTTTTTGGCCAGGAGGCATATGGGATCTTAGCTCCCAGATCAGGGATCGAACCCACACCCCCTGCAATGGAAGGCGAAGTCTTAACCACTGGACCACCGGGAAGTCCCAAGTGCCTCATTTTTAAATTGTGGTAAAACACCAGAAAATATACCATTTTAACCATCTGAATGTATATAATTCAGTGGCACTTCATACAGTCACAGTGGTATGCAACCATCGCTGCTATCTAGTTCCAGGACGTTTTCACCGTTGCCCTAAAAGGAAACCTTGTACCGTTAATCAGTCACCCCTGAATCTCCCTTCCCCCATGCCAGCCCCACATCATAACCACTAATCTGTCTCAATGCACTTCCCTATTCCGGACATTTTGTATCAGTGGAACCATACAATACGTGACCTTTTGTGTCTGGCTTCTTTCACTCAGCAGTGTGTTCAAGGATCATCCACACTACAGCACGTGATCAAGTGCCTCATTCCTGGACTCCTGCTTAAGATGTCATTTAAAGAAAGATTCCAAGGTGTTCCCTGGATGTCCAGTGGTTAGGACACAGTGCTTTCACTGCCGTGGGCCTGGATTTGATCCCTGATTGGGGAACTAAGATCCTGCAACCTGCGTGGCATCAGGAAGAAAAAAAGATTACAGCTGTTGAAATAAAGTTGAAGAATCCTTTACAGAGAGAAGTTGGTGCTCCAACTGTGGTCACCCCCATTCGTTCATCAAACATGCTCTGTGCCCCCAGGTGAGTAACAGGCTCCATTTGGGGTTCTGAGGGCAGAGAGATGAGTGAGATGTGATCCTGCCCTCGAGGGACTTCCTGCCTGTGGGGAAGACAGGCCTGGACATGGACCAGGTGGTGGGCTGAATAATGGTCCCAAAAATTATCCCTGGGATGAACTTTTGAAGTGATTAAGTTAAGCATCTTAACTGTCCCTGAATGCGGCCAGCCTCCCCTGACTCAGAGCAGAGCGGGCTGTGTGCAGACCACACCATTAGCCACGGCACTTGTAACAGAGCCAGGCTGTGAGCTCAGAGGCCCCCACAAGTTCTTAGAAAAACCAAGTTAAATATGTGAGCTTTCCACAGGCTGCCTCAAGGGACTGATGTTGGTGGGTTCTGGAAAGCCCCATACACTTCAAGGCAGATAACAAACACTCAATCTGCGTCTTTGGCAGGACTGCCACCCCACCCCAGAACACTGCCTCTCCAGTTAAGCATCTTGAGATCAGAAGATGATCCTGGATTATCAGGGTGGAGCCTAAATGCGATCACAAGTGTCCTCATAAGAGGGAGGCAGAGGGAGACCTGACACGGAGGAGAAGCCCATGTGACAGAAGTAAAGAGGAGCAGAGTCAGAGAGACAAGGCACCGCACCTCTAGCTTTGAAGCTGGAGGAAGGGGCCACCAGCCAAGGAATGCAGGCGGCCTCTAGAAACTGGAAAAGGCAAGGAGATGGATTCTCTGGAGCCTCCGTAGGGAACATGGCTCTGCGTCAACAGAGATAAAGACTCAGAGCCTCACATGTGTCTCCAGGCAAACAGCCACACGGGAATGCATGCACCTGAGCGCTGAAACTAGTGGGTGAAATTCTGACGAGGAACAGTCTTACAGAGTCTTAACTATCTCCTCACAAGTGACTTATTATGGTAATGCCCCCTTATCTGCAGTTTCGCTTTCCGAGGTTTCAGTTACCTGAGGTCAACTGTGGTCCAAAAACACTGCATGGAAAGTTCCAGAAAGAAACAATTCATAAGTTTTAAATCACACACCATTCTGAGTATCATGATGAAATCTTGCGCTGTCCCACTCTGTCCCACTCGGGGCGTGAATCATCCCCTTGGCCAGCGTATCCTGCCCAATAGTCACTTAGTAGTTGTCTCGATTGACTGTCATATCACAGTGCTTGTGTTCAAGGAACCCTTATTTTACTTAATAATGGCCCCAAAGTGCAAGAGTAGTGATGCTGGTAATTCGAATACGCCAAAGAGAAGCTTGTAAAGTGCTTCCTTTAAGTGCAAAAGTGAAAGTTTTCAACTTAGTGAGGAAAGAAAAAAAAAAAGTAAGCTGAGGTTGCTAAGATCTATGGCAAGAACGAATCTTCTATCCATGCAATTGTGAAGAAGGAAAAAGAAAATCATGCCAGTTTTACTGTCATGCCTCAAATTGCGGAAGTTACAGCCACAGTGCATGATAAGTGCCTAGTTAAGATGGAAAAGGCATTATTACATTTCTACAATGAGATATTTTGAGAGAGAGACCACAGTCACATAACTTTACAATCACATAATATTACAGTATATTCTTATAATTGTTCTATTTTATCATTAGTTATTGTTGTTAACCTCTTATTGTGCCTAGTTTATAAATGAAACTTTATCATAGGTACAAATGTTTAGAAAAAACCTAGTATGAAAATTAGTAAAGGGGAACCTCATTTAAAATGGAGTTGGGAGGCCAGCAGGGGGAGCTCTCATGCAGTACCACGCCACATCCATCACAAGCCCTAAAAGAAGATCTTCAGCAGGAAAGAACCATCTATTACAGGTCCCAACCCCAAAAGATGTACACTGCATCTCCCACAAGAAATCAACTTTCCCAGCATCTAGGCCAATGGGAAACCATCACCACCTTGAATTCTCACTTTTCTCCACTAGACTTTCATTCACAAGAACTCCTCCCACTTTCCTGTTTTTTTTTTCTCTATAAAATAAGGTTCTTCTCTTGTTTGTTGGACTTCCTATGGCTTTTGCTATAGCCTGCTTGTCCCGAATTGCAATTCTTTGCTGTTCCTGAGTAAACCCATTTTGCTTGTAAAATAACTGGCGGTTTTAGTCTCTCGGTTAACAATAGTATATATAGGGTTCGGCACTATCCAAGATTTCAGCCATCCACTGGTGGTCTTAGAATGTAACCTCCAAGGATAAGGGGATCTGATGAAATTATAAAACGAAGAGGATAATTTTTAAGTGGAGAAACTTGGCAGACACCACCCTAGCCAAGTGATCAAGGCCAATGTGACCAGCGATGGGCAAACTGACATCACAGGCTCCTGATCTGTTAAGGACACAGCATCACTCCTAAGGTATTCCTGCCAAATCTAATCACGAGGGAACTTCCAACACATCCAAACTGAGTGACATTCTAGAAGAACATGGTCTGTAATCTTCAGAACTATCACGATCACAAAGGTCAAAAAAGACTGAAGAACTGTTCCAGGTTAACGGAGACTAAAGAGACATGAGGACAAATGCAGTGCGTGATAGGGGATTCTCTTTGGCCACTGTGGGCATTATTGGGACAGTTAGCAGAACCTGAAGAAGGCCTGCAGATTAGCCAATCAATAGTATTATACGGATGTTCATTTCCTGACGTAATCATGCTGCAATGGTTTTGGAAGAAAATGACTGTTTTTAGAAAAAACGCAGAGACTTATTGGGGCCGGGAGCACGCAGAGACCCAGAGAGAAGGGGACAGACACAGAGATAGAGAAGCAGAGACCCTGGGAGAGAGAGGGAGACGGAATGGGGGTTGGGGTGTGGTAAGAGATTAGAGAGGGGAGATGAGACCCAGAGAAAGGAGAACAGACGCTCGGGATCAGGACAGACACCGAGGGCATGACTGTTCAGAGTATGCGAGGGCTTTCGGGTCAGACATCCCTGGGTGTGAGCCCAGGTGGACAACTCATCAGCATTGTGATTTGGGAGAAGTCGCGGAATCTCCCTTGTCTGTTTCTTCACCTGCCAAGTGAGAAAAAAGTGCATTCTCCCTCCTAGGAAATCGCTGCACTTGGCTAGAGTTCTGGAAAACAGCGGGCGCCCAATTCCTGCGCGCTGAGTCGGTGGCAGCATGGACTCTGAGGCCGCCTCTCGAGTGACGGGAGGGGGCGGGGCGCCGCCAACAGCACGCTTCCCCTCCCATCCAGGCAGACTCGGGCCCGTCTCCTGCGCTCTTGCCTACCTGCCTGGACCAGCCTACACCCACCTGCAACCTCTCGGGACCGCCAGTTCCGAACTCACCTGTGTGCCCCCACGGGTTGTGCACGGCTGCCAGGCCTTCCCGCACGCCTTCGGGTCCCGGAGAGCGCCTGCGCTGTCGCTGTTTCGGACCCACAAGTCCTGGTCTTTAAACTCGGCTTCGCAGCTGGACTTCATTTCCCAGAAACCATTGCGGCTCACGCTCCTCCAGGCCTAAGGTCTCTGAGGGCAGGGGAATGCTGGGAAATGGAGTCCACGCGAAGAACGTGGGTCAGGAGAAAGAATGCTGAAAATAGCTGTTTTGTAGCTAGCTGAAACATAGTATTTGGGAACTGTATGGCTGTACTGGCACCGTGTATATTTCTCTTATAGCCAGAGTCTTTCACTGCCCTACACAGGAGCCGATGTCATAGTCCGGTTAACCCATCTACTTCAAATTTCTCCTACCAAAGCAAAAATCTTCAAGGCACCATCTAAACTGATGGTGAATGAATGGAGCCTCTGTTACTTAATTATTCAATTTTCCTGGGCAGCCGCCTTTCCATTTGCCTCAGTTTCATCCATCACTTCTTAAAGGACAGCGTGGTAAAGGAAATAGACCCCTATAGTGGGAGCTGGGAAGTATCCAGGAAGCAAGGATGCGTTGGGTTATTATGTAATTCTTCTATTAATATATCAAAATAATACAGTCCTGTTGCCAAAACTCAGCCTCTGTTCACCAGGCCGAATAGAAATGTGGAGTCAGAGTTTTGGGTGAAGTAGAAAAGTGTAGCTTTTACTGTTTTGCAGGGCAAAGGGGCCACAGTGGGCTAATGCTCTCAAAACTGTTTGACCCACCCTAGGGGGCAGTGAGGAGTTTTATATAGTGTTCAAGGAGCAGGGCATTATCAGCCCGTGAACAGTTCTTGGATTGGCTGGCATCAAGGTTAACTTTCAAGCATCATCAAGCTTCTGGTTTTAGCCAGTCTAGGGTCAATGTTCTTGTGGTCAGCAGTTTTCATCTGGAGGCGGGGGTCTGCTTCCTGTAAAAACGAGTTAGGAATGTGTGTCAGGCCTTAATATATTTTTCAGGGAACTGGGAGTTCCTGGTGATTCTGCTGTGTGGTAGATTTATAGTCTAAATTGTTACCAGTTTCTCAGCCCAACAGCTATTCTTTGTTTCTATATCTTCACATTTCCCAATCAACTCTTAAGTCAGCATTTTACTTCAAAAGACAGGGACACAGGGGCTTGTACACGGTTTCAGTCATATCCACGGATATGAAAAGAGTTTTGAGGGTATTCAGTAATCAGCCATTCTATATAAACTTAATAAAGAATAGACCCATATTGAACAGTAATAACCACAATCTTACAGAGTCACTGGCCTCTCCTTGTTTTAAATTATATACATATAATCAAAGTCCCAAATCAGGCTTAATGGTAAAACACCAAAAATTGCCCATTAAAGTCAGAAACAAAACAAAATGTCAACCATTACTGCTTTTAAAAACCAGCAACATGGGCTTCCTAGATGGTACAGTGGTTAAGAATCTGCCTGCCAATGCAGAGGACATGGGTTTGATCCCTGCTCCAGGAAGATCCCACGTGCCACGGAGCAACTAAGCCCGTGTGCCACAACTATTGAGCCTGCACTTTAGAGCCCATGAGCCACAACTACTGAAGCCCATGTGCCACAACTACTGAAGCCCATGCACCTAGAGCCTGTGCTCCGCGGCAATGAGGAGCCTGCGCACCACAACCAAGAGTAACCCCCCACTCACCGCAACTAAAGAAAGCCCGCGCACAGCACAAAAAGACCCAACACAGCCAATAAAATAAATACATAAACTTATTAAAAAAACCCAAAAACCCAGCAATGTAGTTTGACAAAAGAAAAGATGTCATTGGAATAAAGAAGTCTTGGTTTTCATCCTTCTTTGAATATGATATGAATGATACCTTGGAAATCAGAGAATCAGCTGAAACACTAAGATAATTGATAACATAATTCTGTAAAATTACTGGGTGCAAAATTAATCAATAAGACCCAATAGGTTTTTTCTTTTCAAACAAGAATTATGAGGACCCTAAAGAAAAAAATAGTTGTTTGGATTTTAGAGTCATATTTGCCAGATAGATCTTAATGTCTCTGTGATCTCGGGCAGTTTTCTTCCACTCTCTACACCTAGGTTTTCTTCTCTAAGATCCCTCATTGGAATAATGTGTGGCGGAGACTGGAGAGCTCATCTCCAAATCCTTTCCTCTACTTCCTGTGCACACAGCTGGACTGCACTTCCCAGCCACCCTTGCAATTTGGGGGTGACCACGTGACTAAGTTCTGGCCAATAAAATACGAGCAAAAATGACCTGAATGCCATGCAGACCTGGCTCGTTAAAATGTCCCACTTGTCACTGTCTACAGTCTTTTCCCTTATGCTGTTGCAGATGAACACTGTGACCCTAGTAGTCAAGTGTTGATGATGGAAGGAGCCTATGTCCCTGTATTGTCACATGGAGGAGGCCATCTCCAATTAGAAACAAGATAGAAAAAAAATTCAATTATATGAACTACTGATTGGCTAAATACATCCTGCCCGTGAAACATTATGGAGCCCTGAAATAACTATAACAACCACACAATAACATGGGGGAAATGCTTGCAAATGAACATTAATGTTAGAAAAACAAAAATTGTAAAGTTATCTTTCATGTTTATAAACATGTAAAGTACATGTATGCACATGAGTAAAAGCTACATAGACCATTGCCAAGATGAAATAACAACAGCTGTCACTTCTTGACAACACGCAGTGGGCTTTATTGGCCCATTTAACTCCACAATCACTCTATGAAGGTGCATCAGGCAGCCCTGGGGGGACCTTTGCAGCCTAACAGCTCAAAGACCCAGCCAGTGGATCCGAACTTATCACTACCAGACTCTCCATCTCTGCTGCTGTCTCCATGCCTATGAACCTGGCCCTGACTCAGGCCTTGAACATCACTCCTATTTCATTCCAAACCTCCTGGCCTCCAGTGTTTCCCTCCAGTCTGTCCCCTGCACAATCCCAGTGGGTGTGTCTATGCCCAGATCAGACCTGCCTTTCCACTAGCAGGAAAGTGTCCAGGCCTTAGCCTGGTACTTGAAGCCCTTTGAGCCCTGGGCCTGCCTTGCTTTGCTTCATGCTACTCTGTCTTACTCACTGGGGGCCACCATAACAAAATATCGTAGACTGAATGGCTTAAACAACAGAAACTTATTTCTCACCTGGAGGTCCTAGATCATGGAGCCAGCATGGTTGGTTTCTGGTGAGAGCTCTCTCCCTTGCTTGTAGACAGCTGCCTTCTGGCTGTATCCTCACGTGACTTTTCCTCAGTGCATGAGCACATGGAGAGTGCTCTCATGTCTCTTCCCCCTTTTTTAAGGACGCTAATCCTATTGGATCAGGGCCCTACCCTTATGACCTCATTTAACCTTAATTACTTCTGTAAAGGTCCTATCTCCAACTGAAGTCACTTTGGGGATTAGGACTTCAACATATAGATTTTTGGGGGGACACATTCAGTCCATGGCTTACTCCCGTATCCCAGCCTGCATGCCAGCCACAAAGAACTGCTTAAATCTCCCTCTCCCCTCTAGGCTTCTGTACACCCTGTTCTCATTGCTTGGAACAGCACACCTCACTCTCGATCACATTCATGTCTCTTACTCCATTGGTTCTTATCTACCGTGTTACAGCCAAGGTGACACCTCCTTGGAAAGCCTTCCCTGATTGCCCAGGCTGGGTTGGGGGCCCTCTTCTGAGTTCATACAACTCTCTAGGCTATTCTAATCAAGCACACATATCATACTGGGTCCTAACTGCCTGTAACCATGTCTCTATCATGACCCTAATCCTAGCAATAGTGACTGGTCCAAGGAGGGGGCAGGACCAATCAGGATCCTTCCCTGGGATTGCTGTATGAACTCAGTTGCAACTGTATTACTTGCTTCAGCCAAAGAAATGCAGACAGAAGTGACACGTGTCACTGAACTCATTTCAGTTGCCTGACCACCCTATGAAGAAGGCATTCCTCCCCCATCTTACAGACAAGGGATTTGTGTAACTCACCCAAGGTCCAGAGCTAGTCAAGGACAGAGGCAGAATTTGAATCCAAGTCCAGCCCATATCTGCAACCACTGTTTTTACAGCTGCCAAGTTCACCCTCTTTTCCTTGTGTCATGATGACTTCTGTTTGGAATGCCCCGAACAGAAACTGCTTCCTCAGCCAGGACTCTGGAGTCAAGGTGACCTGGAGCAGAGCCTCAGCTGCCCTGAGATAGGAATGTCCCATGATGAGAAGCAAACCTTCATTGCTGTAAGCCACTAAGCTATTATATTAGGAGGCTGTTTGCTACGGTAGCCTGTCCTGATTGACACAACCATCTCCTAAAGTCTCCAAGAGGCTTAAATTCGATGTTGTATACAAGTCAATCAGCACAGTGCTTCGCAGGTACAAAATGCTCAATTACTTTAAGACCTTGTAAAAAGGGCTGTATAGCATAATGGTTAATCCCACTCATCTGTGTGTGAAACTGAAAGTCATTAACTCCTCTGTATCTCTGTGTACTCACTGTACATGGAGGACAATACCCTCTTTGTTGGGTTATGAGGTTTGAGTAGATTGATATAAGTAACGCCACAAGAACAGTCTGAGATGGAAAACACCATTTACGTCAAATTACTAATAGTTCCCACCTCTTGACCTCTGTATTTGCTGTTCGCTCTGTCCAAAACGTCCTTTCTCTTCTACTTTTGGAAAACTCCTACTTTTCTTGCAAGAACAAGCTCGTACAGCCATTCCTGTAGGAAGATTTCCTCTATTCCTGTAACTGAAAGTGGGGTCTGGGGCTGCTCGTTGCTCAAAAGCCAATAAAGAGGCAAGCCTGGCAGAAAGGAAAGTTTGCTTTCTTTTGGGTGCCGGCAACCATAGGGGAGGGTGAGGCCTGTCCAAAGGCCGACTCCCCCCTCCACCGCCCCACCAGTGGGGAAGAGCTCTTATAGGCTGAGGGAGGGGAATACATGCACAAGCAGCTCCTACAGTCATCTTGAAATTGGTCATCCGTGGCCTGACCCGTGTCGTCTTGATTGTTTTAAGTACAATCAATCTTCAGTTCCAGAGTCGGTTTGTTCCCATTTCCTTGAGGCCAGTTCTCAGAACTGTGGCAGCTTATGTCACGGCTACAGTCTGGTCATCATGTAGTTAATGTCTTCCACCTGGTGGGGGTCTCAGTATTTTCACGACAGCTTACAGAAATGGCTCAGAATATTATCTATAGCCCTTGAGGAGGAACTAAAGGTCCTTGACTATGTGTAATGACTAAACTATTATTATTTAGTCTTGTTGGACTGTTTTTTTTGTTTGTTTTTGTTTTTGTTTTGTTTTTGTTTTTGCTTCTGCATTTTCTCATGTCACTGATTAAACTTATTCTTTGACTAAAGTTTTTCCACAGACGAAAGGCAGGCTGAGGACCTGGGGGAAGGACTATAGGGTCCTGCTCCATTTCATTCCCATTCAGCCTGGCTAGAGCTGACAACTCCCACTCCTGAGTTCTCATGGTGTTGATAGCATAATAATTGCTGTATTGTAATTATTTGGTAACTGTCTCTCCCACCCCAGACTGCACTCTCCAAGAGCTCTCATCACACTATAATTTATGCACAATTTAATTATCCATTTATTGTGCATTGCTCCCAGGAAATTCCCAGGAAGTTAGGAAATGGCTGGACCTGTAGCGTGAAGATATTAAAACAAACAAACAAACCCAAACAACACTACTACCCAAGGAAAAGACATTTTGAGGCCACCGGCTTAGAATCCCAGACTAAAGACTTTCCCCATCTGGGCTTCAGTCTGCCCACCAGCTTAAGAAGTGAGCATCTCTGACTTGGCCTCAGTACCCCAGGCCCCGGCCAGCGGGCAGGTGACGGTGACGTCAAGCGTGCCAGGAGCCACGTCGCCAAGGCAACCAGCGTCTGCAGCCTCCAGGGAAGGGTGCCTGCACTGGGAGAGGCCAGATACAATTCCAGAATCCTCTCGATTGGAGATGGGTCTGTTTCAGAGGTCTCAGCCTCTCATCCATCTCTTCAAAACTGCCCCAGTCAAAGCGGGCTCTACTGTGCAAGTACTAAAACTGGAATCTTGGTAGCGCGTGCAAGCTTTCGGCCAATCATCAGTAGACCTTTATGTGCACTCCCCGCCCCCAACGAGACTGGGGATGACAGTATCTATGGCAACAAACTCACTTGGGGGGTGGGGGGAGACGACAGAGGAATCTGGGAAATGCAATTAATTGGAGTCCAGCGGGATTCATCAACACAAAACTTCCTTTTGCTAATCTCTCACAACATAAAGTAATGTAAGCAATACTCAGCCCCAGATGGTCCCCATCACCTCACAATGGCAGCAAAATGTGTCTTGGGTTGATCTTCAGTATTAGAAAAAATAAATTGCCCACACTACTGTTGGAGAGATTTCACATTTTAAAAAAATCTGAATTTCTGGGTTTTCTTGAAAAATATGAAGATTGAAAACTCTGGATCTGTTACTTCACTATAACCGAAATAGGGTGGAGCTGGGTATTTTCTAGCCTCTATGAATGGGACCTGCAGTTGCTCACTTATCTACATGGACCCATAAAATATTTGAGATTTCAAACCCAGACACTGGGAAAAACCACCAAGTTCCTTTCCCTGGCAGTTAAAGCCCTTCAGTGTATGGCTCAATACCGTCTTTATAGACACCCTCCCCCCGCCCCCCCCCCCCCACCCCAACACTACTATTCTCATTTACTCAACAAATATTTACTGAGTGCCTGCTCTGGGCCAAGCGTTGTACGAGGCATGGACTCTTCAGCTAAATTCAGCCTTTCTTATCAGTCTGTGACCCTCTCACAACACCCTCATTATCCAAGTCTTGAATGAGGAAGCCATAGCTCTGCTAGCAGGTTCAGAAACAGAAGGGTACCATGTTATCCAAATCTCTTTGCTTCCTACTTTAGGTTAGCAAGTCTGGGGAGTTCAGACAGCAAAAAATTTACATGAGAATGTATCTCAATCTATTCAGGAACACAGAGGGTGAAAGTTTAAGACTTCAGATTGGGAGGTGATGGAAGAAATTTTCACATATTGAGGTATGGGGAACTCGTGATTTTTACATAATAAACTATAATGGAAAAGAGTTTTAAAAAAGAAGGTAGATGTATACATATATCTATATCTAATTTTAACAGTGGCCCCCCCAGATGGGACCTAACCTGAAGCATGGTGGGCCCCTCCCCCAAGCAAGCCGCCAGCCAGTTAATGAGCAACTGTTAACCAGCGACAGTTGTGGTTCTGCTCAGCCACTGGTTGGAGCCACAGTGGGCCCCTCCCCCTCCCCCTCTTATGTATAAAAGGAGCCCAAATTCCAATTGAGGGAAGATGGTTTTTTGAGACACTAGTCTGCCATCTTCTCAGTCTGCTGGCTTTCCGAATAAAGTCATATTCCTTGACTCAACACCTCATCTCTGATTCTCTGGCCTGTTGTGTGGCAAGCAGAGTGAGCGTGGACTCAGTAACAAATATATCTGAATAATTTTGCTGTATACATGAAACTAACCCAGTATTATGTCAACTAAAAAAATAAAACATAAAATACATTAAAAAGTCAAGATAATAAACTTAAATTAAAAAAATATTCAAACAATAAAATAGTTCATGCATGAGGTTAAAAAAAAACTTTTCTATTCCTATTATATATTGTTTATTGATTATTTCCAACAACAGAGGGAAACCTGTATTTTCCACATTGACCACTGCTCTTCCTCTGTCTCATGTTCTCAAGGCTCTCATGACAGTGTCATCTCCTTTAGGATGCATTTTTTTTGCAGAAGTAGGAATGGTTGTCCCCTTCAAGTCCTCATTGTAGGTTGTCCATCCCTCTTGAAGGTCCAAATAACTTCTACTTTGAATTAGGTTAACTGGAATCTACAGATGAGTGAGACATCCCAACCCTTGAGGAGCACCCAGTCAGATGTCCAAAGCTGGACACCAGTTGGGGCAGGGTCCTCCAGAAACTGATGGAGACATTGAGGAATTTGTCACAGACTTTATTAAACTTCTTTTCCTTTCCCCTTACAAACCTCAAAACCAGTGCCCTACTGAAGCAGGAGTTTTCGGTTTCGCCTGTATGTAATAGCCCTGGTCAGAGAGAAAAAAGCCCGCAGGTTAGAAAAAGAACTTCAGACGCCTCCAGGTTGACTGACCACCCATAACTTTCCCTCAGTCATTGGCTTTAATTGGCTCAACCAATGACATCATAGGTCTGTGGGCAGATTTCCAGGGTTCTCAGCCAATCAGTACATGAGGAGGGAGGAAAGAAAAGTTGGGACTGGGACTGAGGGTATTAAATGTGGAAACAGAAAGAATGGACAAAGACAGGAGACTCGGAGAGACACAGATACAGGGAGAGTGACTCAAAGAGATGGGAAAGACAGAAAGAGAAATGAGGAAAAAAGAGAAGCAGATGTACTGGGTTGAACTGTATCCCCACACTCCAAAAATATATCCAAGTCCTAATCCACAGTACCTGTGAATGTGACCTTATTTGCATATAGGATCTTTGCAGATATAATTATGTTAAGGTAAAAATGAGGTTATTCTGGATTTAGGCTGGCCCTTACATTCAAAGACTGATGTCCTTACAAGAGAAAGGGGAGGGAGGTTTGGGACACAGCTACTGAGGACAAAGCCATGTGAAGATGGAGGCAGAAACTGGAGAGAAGCCACAAGCCAAGGGATGCCAAGGATGCCAGCCACCACCAGAAGGTAGGAGACAGGTATGGAATGGACTCTCGCTCAGAACCTCCAGAAGGAACCCACCCTGCCAACCTTTGGATGTTGCACTTCTGGCCTCCAGAACTCTGAGAGAATAAATTTCTGTTGCCTTGAGCTGCCCAGTTCATGGTCACTTGTTACAGTAGCAAGAGAGGGAGACACAGGGAGACAGCGGGGAGAGAACAGGGAGAGAATTATGCTCTAGAGACATCAAGGCAGCAGACAGATGCTGAGGGAGAGAGAAACAGAATTCAAGAGAGAAAGGGAAGTCCAGAGATGGGAGGGGGGAAGACAGAGGGAGACAGAAGTGAAGATCAGGAGAAGACAAAGACGGAGAGAGAGAGGGAGGGGGAACAGTGGGAAGGTGGGAGGGGAAAGAGAGGAGCCACCACAGGAGAGATTTAAAGAAGCAGAGAGGAGTTGACAGATAGGGAGAGAGTCTGGGGGTGGGAGGGACAGGAGTCCAAAACAGAGACTCAGAGACAGGGAGATATTCTGAGACAGACACAGAGAGAGACGGAGAGACTGAGAGACACAGATCCAACATGAGGGGCAGGAAGGGGAAGAGGGAGATGGTAGTATTGGGACTGGGACAGAGGAAGGGAGAAGACCAGTGGGAGAGGCTGAGAGGGGGAGAGAGTTTCAGAGAGGGAGAGAGAAGGGGACATTCCTTAGGCGAAGGGCTGATTTACTGGTCACCACCACCCCTAAATGGGAGGTACTGGGATTATCCCCAACTGAATATGAAGAAATGGAGGTATTCAGGAAAGGAGGGTGAGGGGCAGATGGAGGAGGCAGAGAGAGGCTGACAGAAATGGAGCCAGAGAGAAGAGGAGAGGGGCTGAGAGGGGGCTGAGCTGGGGAGAAGCAGACAGGGGCAGGGGGGAGCCCTCAGAGGTGGAGAAAGGAAGGTGATGGTGACTTCTCCCCTCGTGAGAACATCATGGACTCAGTACTTGGGGCCCTGGAGATGTCTTCATTTTAAATACTTTGTACCCAATATTTTGTAATAACGCATAGGTGAAAAGAATCTGAAAAAGTATATATATATACACATGAATCACTGTGCTGTACACCTGAAACTAACACAACATTGTACATCAACTATACTTCAATTAAAGTAAATAAATAAACACTTGTGAAAATCAGGAGAACATAAAATTAATATAACAATGATGAGGATGATGGATATATAATGATATCTATGTAATAAGTCCAGATTGGATTACATCTGTCTTCATACATGAAATATAATTTTTAGTGTCTTTTTAGTGGAGGAAGGGACCCATGAAGGCCAAAGTGATGAGGACCCAGGAAAGACATAATGTGGTCCAGGGATGGGGGTGGGGAGAAGAGGAGATGAGAGCGAGAGTTGGGTGGAGAGACATGGGAGAGAGGGAGAGAGAAAAGAGATGGCAAGAGGGAAGGAGAGACAGAGAAAAAAAGGGGAAAGAAAAAGAGAGAGGGGAAAACAGAGACAGAGGCATGAAGGGACTGGGGAAGAGATTCTCAAATGACACAGTGGCCCTTCCAGAGCAATGCCACTTCTGAGGGGGGCCCAGCGGGGCTTTTGGGGACCTCAGGAGAGGATAGGCATGACTCACGAAGCCACGATGATCCCGAAGGCCAAGACAGCCAAAGACACGGAAATGATGCTGCCCAGCAGGGCCGGATTTCGCGGAGAGCTGCTGTCCTTCTGGTACTGCAGGTCCATGCGGGGCTGCCTGTCGACTGGGGTAGGGGGGCGGTGGGAGTGGGAGACAGCCCGACCTCAAGTCATCACCCTTCTTTGGGCTTGCACCCCCACCCGCCTGCTCACTCGGCAACCTGGCCAGGGTCGGGCCTCTCTCTCCCTTCTCTCTACTTAGCTGCTGCCCTCTCCTGGGTCTGACTTTTCAGTCATTCATCCGTTCCTCAAATTCTGTGTCCCAGGCACCATTCTAGGCACTTGGGAGACTGCTGGGAACTCCATTCGCAACCCCCCCCTGCCTTGACGGAGCAGTCTACGGAACGGCGAAGGGCCCAGAGCCAAGTGCATCTTATTGGATGAGGAGGGGAGCGGGGAGGGAGGTGATGGAGGGGACGACTTGGCAACTACCCACAAACACGAGACGGGACTGCAAAATGTTGACAGTCTCAGCCTGCATCTTAGCTGCGGACCCTGAAGGTGGCCTTGGGAGTCCTATTCTGCATCTTCCATTTGTCCCCTCCCTCAGCTCTTTCATTCTGCCAGCAAAGCCTCTTGGCTCGACCTTCAAAACGGGCCGGAATCGGATCCACCTCCTGGGTTACCGACCTGGTCCGGTTCTCATCATCACTCCTCCCAAGGGGCGCCCTGCTTCTCCTACAGTTCCCCACCTGGCCACCAGGGGCGCCAATAACGCCCAAGCCTGCTCATGTCCGTCTTCAGCTCAGAGCCTTCCAGTGCCTCTCGTCTCAATCAGAATCAAAGCCCAAGTCCTCACCACGGTCCACCAGGCCCTGCACGATCTGGTCCCCATGTGGCCACCCTAATACCCTCCTCTTCATTCACTCGGCTCTGGCCACACTGGCTTCCCCCTTATTACTCAGCCATGTTGGATCTTCGCACCTGCTGTTCCCTTTGTCGTGCACTCACTCCTTCACTTCCTTTAGATCTCAAACATCACCTCTTCAGAGAGGTCCCCCCACCTGCACTCTCTAGAGTAGAACCGCCCCTCCCCGCAGGCACTGCCTATGAAATTGTTCTGTTCTGTTGTCATTAGAGCACTACCGCTATCTGGAATTAGTCTATTTATTTGTTCATGAAATTATCATCTAGCAGTGGTTCTCAGCTGGGGACAATTTTACTTCCCAGGGGACATTTGGAAATGTCTGGAGGCTGGAAATGATTGTCACGATTTTGGTTGGAGGGTACTAACTGGCACTGAGTGGGTAGAGGCTATCGCTGCTGCTAAAATTCCTATAACACATAGGACAGCCTCAGGACAGTTATCCAGCCCCAATGTCAATAGTGCCAAGGCTGAGAAACTCTAGTCTAACCCTTCACCCCATTAAAATGTGGGCTCTATGAGACATTTGTCTCCCATTCTGCTGATGAGCAGTTTGAGGCATTATAAGGTGCTCAAAATATTTGTTGTAGGGGCTTCCCTGGCGGCACAGTGGTTAAGAATCTGCCTGCCAGTGCAGGGGACATGGGTTCGAGCCCTGGTCCGGAAAGATCCCACATGCCACAGAGCAACTAAGCCCACGCATAACAACTACTGAACCTGCGCTCTAGAGCCAGCGAGCCACAACTACTGAGCCCACGTGCTGCAACTACTGAAGCCCTCGCGCCTAGAGCCCATGCTCCGCAACAAGAGAAGCCACTGCAATAAAAAGCCCACCTACTGCAGTGAAGAGTAGCCCCTGCTCGCCACAACTAGAGAAAGCCCATGCAGCAACAAAGACCCAAAGCAGCCAATAATAAATAAATAAATTGAAAAATATATTTGTTGTAGTTAAACATTATCCTCAGAGAGCAAATAGATAAATCCTTCCTTTTTAACTAGTCAACATCATAGGGGGGAAACAACTGATAAGAGAAATTCTAGATTTTTAAAAAAAGTGGAAAAACCTGACAATTAAATGATATGAAAAGTCCTCTCATTGGATCCTGATTTGAATGAAATCAGCAGTGAAGATATTGTGGGGAAAATTAGGGAAGTTGGAAAAGGGACTTGGAATTATTTGATAATGTGGAATTGTTAGGTTCACTGGGAAGGGCATCGTGGTTATGCAGGAAGTGTCCCTTTCAGAGGCGCACACTGTTTATGGGTGAAATCTCGTGATGCCTCATTTCTTTTCAAATACAACAGCAATAAACAAAATAAATGAAGCAAATGTGGAGGTATGTTCACCATCAACACAATCTGATAGAAAGTGATACTTTAGAAAGAGTCATCAGGGAGTTCTTGCTGAGCAGGAGAACTCTGAGACTTTATTGAAGTAAGGGAGTGAGAGGAACAGTGTGACGGAGAGAGGGAACGGCATGTGAAAAGGTTCAGCTTGACTATTCAATCTTGATGGATATGTAGGGGTTCACTGTGTTATTCTGTGTGCTATAAGGATATGTGTGTGTGTGTGTGTGTATAATGTTATATATTTAAAACCTTTAAATGAATAAATGAATGAATTCAGCAATCCTTCCAGACTCCACAGGTATGGCACTGTCTAAAAATAAAATGTTTTCCAGCACTCACCATCCTGGACTTAGAAGCACTGTAAAGTTATAGAGAGGTCTTCCAGTTAGTACAGGGAAAGTGAATTTCAGAATGTGGGAGCAACTTCTGGGCCACACTGTAATTGAATGGTAAGGGCAGGGCTCAAAGCTACATGTGGGAGACCTCAAAAGCCATATCCACAGGGATATGGCTGTCTTCACCTCTCATGCACCTGTACCATGCCTTCCCCTATGACAGGAGCTTACCAAAACAGTACTTTTGTTTGATGCATTTGGGACTGATCCTCTGGCAATGTAAACAATCCAAGACTTCTTCTTTCAGCAAGTCTGGGCAAGAGTAAGGGGAGAATTGGGATGAAGGCAGGAATCAGAGGACTGGCAAAGGGCAGGAAGGTAGAAAGGGAAAGAAGAGAAGGAGTCCCTTGGCCCTTCTGAATTTGGAGGTCCCATTTTGCTCAGAGTAACCTGAACAAAATGCACTTATGACTCACATTAAAAACAATTTGTATATAATCACTGAAGAGTGGAGCTTAGTTGTGCAGTTGACCCAACATTCTGTTGGTAGACATGTGATTACACTAAATTAATTTTAAATTAAATGTCTACCAACAGAATGTTTGCCTTTTTCTTTTCCTATTTTGCTGCCCCCTGTGGCATAGACTGGCTGCCTGCTCACTCATGTGTCTCCCCAGCTTCCTCCCACACAGGAAGACTATATTTCCCAGGCTCCTTTGCAGTAGGTTGCACCCACGTGACCAAGTTCTGCCCAAAGGAAGATGGGCAGAGAGGGGTTTGTCACTCCCAGATGAGGATTCCCTATTCACTCTCCCTTCTGAAGCTAGCTTAGCAGCCATGGCATGTGCAGCCTAGATCATTGAGTTACCACTTGGAAGATCTGTTCAACTCTCAATGGAATTTTGGCAAGGGAGAAATAAACCTTTCTTTTGTTAAACCACTGAGATGTGAGGGTTTATTTGTCACTATGCCATAGCCTATTCTAGCCTGACTAACACCCCCCAAATCCTTTTTTGCAGGTTGCAATCACTTTCGCAAGCCTTCAAAAATCAGATATCCCTTAGTCATAGCTTTGGGGTGGGAGACCACCAGATGGAGTAGGTGTGACAGCACGGCAGTGCTTGATTTGGGGGAGATGAGGTAAAAGGGGGTAGGAGGGTAGCAAGGGAAGAACAGACAATAAACCCAGGACTCACGGCAAATTTTGGGATCACAGGCTGCAAGAGAAAAGAGCGGAGGTGAATTAAACTGGGCCAGCAATTTGAGAATTTAATGGGAAAGGACCAGGAGAGGGAGGAAGGAGTGAGTCCAGGAAAGGAGAGAAGGGAATTTTGGGGAGAGGCAGAGGAGGCTGAGTCATAGGGGAGGTGAGAGAAGAGTTTGGAAGAAAGGGTAGGAGAAGGGCATCAAGTGATAATAGGGAAGGGGAGAAGGGGGCTTAATGGAGAGAGATGCGACACCTTTTAATTCATACGATCTTAAAACTTTCTTGAGTTCCTTGATTACTCTCTCCCTAAGAGTCACCAGTTCATCCAGCAGAGGACCATCTGAGGAGAGAAAGAGATCCTTGTGGGGTGGGAGGCACTCAACAAGCCCACTCTACCTGCAGCTTTAAAGAGAAGGGATAAGGGGGAATTCCCTCATGGTCCAGTGGTTAGGACTCTGCGCTTTTACTACCCGGGCCCGGGTTTGATCCCTGGTTGGGGAACTAGGATCCCACAAGCGGCACAAAAGAGATAAAGAAACTTCTTTTCATTCATCAGGACTAAGGAACACTGGCTATTCCTCGGGGTCCACTGGGGCAAATCTATGGCCTGGAGGTCCCACATCTACGCTCTGATTCACTGCGGGGATCCAGGCTAAACCACTCTCCTTGGGCCCTCAGTTTCCTCATCTGGTGAGTGGTAGAAGGGTTAAGAGGTGAGCGCTTTAAAAATTACTGATGTTCAGGCCCCACCCCCAATATTCTGATTTAACTGGCAGGGCCTGCTGCCTGGGCTCCTGGATTGTTTTAAAAGTTCCCCAGGGGATTCCAACCTGCAGCCTGAGTTGAGACCTGCTGCTCTAAGTTTTTTCTGTGAAAGTCTGGATAGTCAATGTTTTCAGATTTGAGGGCCATATGGTCATTGTCCCCACTCAACTCTGCCTTGGAGAGCAAAAGCAACACACAGTACAGACATGAATGGGTGTGGCTGTGTTCCAATAACACTCTACTTGCAAAAACAGGGGGTGGGCAGATTTGGCCCTTGCGCTGTATTTTGCCAATCCCTGCTTTAGACAGAGAGGCAAGATGTAGCATAATAATCTTTTGTTTGTTTCTTTGTTTATTTTTTAATTGGCTGTGTTGGGTCCTCGTTGCTGCGCACGGGCTTCCTCTAGTTGCGGAGAGCGGGGGCTACTCTTCGTTGCAGCGCGCAGGCCTTTCACTGCAGTGGCTTTTCCTGTTGTGAAGCACAGGCTCTAGGCACGCGGACTTCAGCAGTTGTGGCACGTGGGCTCAGTCGTTGTGGCTCACAGGCTCTAGGGCGCAGGCTCAGCAATTGGGGCACACGGGCTTAGTTGCTCTGAGGCATGTGGGATCCTCCCCGGTCAGGGATCACATCCATGTCCCCTGCGTTGGCAGGCAGATTCTTAACCACTGCACCACCAGGGAACTCCCTGCAGCGTAATAATCTTAATAGCTAACATTTATTGAGCACTTACTGTGGGCCAGCCTCTGCACTAAAGGCATGTGCACAAAATTCTTTTTTTATTTATTTTTATTTTTTAATTTTATTTATTTATTATTTTTTGGGGGTACACCAAGTTCAATCATCTGTTTTTATACACATATCCCCGATGTGCACAAAATTCTTTACACTTCTCAGTGACGATGAGGTGAGTGCTATTATTCCCATTTTACAGTTGAGGAAACTGAGGCACAAAGATGTTAAACAGCTTGCTGAAGGTTAGTCAAGCTTTGAATCCCGAGCAGCCTACCCTCAGGACCTCCACTTTTAATTTCTATACTTCTCTCAAAGGTCTGGAATGAGAACTCAACCTCCCTTCCTGTCCCCCAGCTGAGAACAGAACTTCCAGTGTTTAAAGTCTCCAGGAAGGGGCCTGAGACTGGGCAAAGGGGACTACACACATTTGGATTTTCTGGGGGGGAGGACCGCTTTACTGAAACATAACTCACATACTATACAATTCACCCATTTACAGTATACAATTCAATGGCTTTTAGATTATTCCCAGAGCTGTGTAACCATTGCCACAATTTTAGAATATTCATTACCCCTCTCTGCCCCCCCAAAATCCCTGCACCCCTTAGTATGCATTGTTTTTTCACATTTCATGTTCACTAAATGATAGGGCAATTCTAAAAAATGAGATAAAATTTAAATTTTTAACATAATTAAAATGATTAGTATTTCCTCCTGATTCTATGACTACTGCATATTCTGTATTAAAAAGGGGAGGGAGGGAAAAAGAAAAAGAAATTGAAATCCACAGCAATTTGACAAGCATAGGCAAGAAAAGCATACATCACCTTCAGTTCCCTTATTCTAGGACAACCGACGGTCAGTATTGAGTCAATCTACTCACCTCCCCACCCCCATCCCTCTTTGAGGGCTCAATTTATACAAACCACACACACACACAGTGCGTATCTTAAAAAAAGTAAGGGACTTTCCCAGTGGCGCAGTGGTTAAGACTCTGCCTGCCAATGCAGGGGACACCTGTTGGATCCTTGCTCCAGAAAGACCCACATGCGCAGGAGCAACTAAGTCCCTGCGCCACAACTACTGAAGCTCGCACACCTAGAGCCAGTGCAACATGGGAAGCCACCGCAATGAAAAGCCCGCCACACCCCAACGAAGAGCAGCTCTCGCTGGCCACAACTAAAGAAAGCCCACTAGAAGCAACAAAGACCTGATGCAGCCAAAATTAATTAATTAATTTTAAAAAATGGTGCCCTTCCGTGGTTCCCTTCCCCCTGCTCCATCCCTCAAAGTGGGGTGAGGTTTCTGGGGCTTAGATCCATCCCCTTCCCAGTCCACAGGGCCCTCTACTGCCTTCTGGTGGGGAACTGTCATAAGGACCACCATGATTTCCAAGGACCAACTCTGAAAGCGGCGCCCCCAGGAGCCGCTGAATACAAAACCAGAAGACACCCCGTGGGGTGATGGTTAGGAATATAATGGTCTGAGCCGGATGTCCCAGGTTCAAATCCTCAGCACTGTTATTCCTAGCTGTGTGACTTTGGGCATGTCGCCTAACCTCTCTGATCCTCCGTCTCCCCCTCTGTAAAGGGCAGATCACAATACCGCCCACCTTGATGAACTGTCCTAGACTTCTCTAGAACACTGTCAGACACACAGTGAAGGCCACACGCGTGTTTGCTTTTTTTTTTACATCAAAGAGAAGGCGTGATGGACCGGTGGAAAGGGAGAGGGGTAAAGGGGCTGGAAAAAGGCTTTCCCTCTTAGCTCCTACCTTTCAGAGAATTAATCATTAAGTTGTTTGTTTGATTCTTGACAAAAGATGCCACAAGGTCCAGGTGCTCTAACCCTGGGGACGAGAGGGGAGGAAATTCCAATGGGTCCCTGGGAGAGCCAAGTGATCCCCTCCATCTCCCTCTGGCACTGACCCCGCCCTCCCCCCTCTTGGAAGCCTGGTCCCCAAAGCGTCCGTCTTCCGGCCCAGCCTCGGGCTACCCCACTGGTCCCTTTCTCACCATGCTAGGCGCCCTCCCCGCCCCAGCGCGCACCCACTCTCCCCACAAAGACGTTCAGCGCATAGTCCCGAAAGAAAGGCCCCTCCATGCCCAGCAGCAGGGCATGAGCGCGGGCCTGCAGCTGCTCTTGATGGAAGCGGTCGGGGATGAGGGCGACGCGCAGCTGGCTCAGGGCCTCCTGCACCGAGTGGTCACACTGCAGGCAGCCCCAGCTTCTGCGGGCGCTCAGGCCCAAGAGCAGCAGAAGGGCCAAGGCCAGAGGCATGGCAGAGCCTTTGTGACGCCACAGAGAGAACCCAGTAGGCCCCGCCCCCAGGCAAGGGCGGGGTCAGGGAGGCCCGGGGGAGAAACACTGAGTGCGCAGGCGCGTGTTTGCGGCGTACTTACTGTGTGCCAGGCGTGGAGCTGGGAGCGAAGGAGAGAATCTCAAAAACCAGAGGTCACTGCCCTGCCCTCTTGGGTCTTTGCATTCATTCATTCAACTTATGTGTTTTGAGCACCTGCTATGTGCCAGGTCTGCTCCAGGAACTAGGGTTAGAGCTGAGAAAAACAGGAGATCCCTGCTTTTTTCAGAACTTACATTCTTTAATTCAACAAATATTTACTGAACACCTACTGTGTACCAGGCCCTGTCCTAGGCACCTGATGGAGCGCTGAGGCAAACAGAGACAGTCTTTGCTCACATGGAGTTTACAGTTCAAGAAATGTCAATGGAGCACACACTGTGCGCCGGGCGCTGGAGGCAGATGGAATAAGATGGACACAGTTCCTGCTCATGGAATTTCTTCTAGCCGCAGTGGAAGGAGGTGCACCGGAGAGAAACCTAGTAAACAGATGATCTTGACAAACCGCATTAAGTGCTGGGAAGCAAATAAACCGTGGGATATATGATGAGTTCCCCCTACGCTTGTGCCGCGAGGTCAGGATTTGTGTTCCCTGCTCCCGTCCAATGCCTGACGTGTCCTAGGTGCTCAATAAATACTTATCGAATTCAGTGAATCCACAGAAGAATAAAATACACTTTATTTTTTCCCAGGAATTTTTTTTTTTTGAGAAATCATCAAACCTAGAGAAAAGTTGCAGGAACAGTACAATAAATACTCGAATACGCCTTATTAACACTTGCATCTACTGTATCTCTCCATGTATGTAACATACAGAGATTAATTAAATGTTAATTTCGATTAGAAATGGACAAAGTATTTGAATAGTTATTTCTCCAAAGAATGGCCAATAAGCACATGAAAAGATGTTCAGCATCGCTGGGCTTTAGGAGAATGCAAATCAAAACCCCAATGAGCTACCACTTCACACCTGAGAAGATGGCTACTATCTGAAAAACAGAAAATAACAAAGATGTAGAGAAATAGCAACGCTTGCACACTGTTGGTGAGAATGTGAAATGGTACCGCCGCTATGGAAAACAATATGGACGTTCCTCAAATAATTAAAAGTAGAATTACTGTATGATCGAGCAATTCCACTTCTGGGTATATATCCAAAAGAATTGGAAGCAGAGACTGGAAGAGATCTTTGTATACCCATGTTCATAGCAGCATTATTCGCAAAAACTGAAATGTGGGTGCTACCCATCAACTAACAACTGGGGAAACAAAATGTGGTACATGCATGATATATACATGCAGGCTTGAAAAGGATGGAAATTCTGACATGCGACAACATGGATGAACCTTGAGGTCGTTATGCTAAGTGAAATAAAGGCAGTCATAAAAGACAGATACTGCATGATTCCACTTACATGAGGTAGCTAGAGTACCTAGAGTAGTTAAATTCACACTCACGATATCTAACATTGGTTTGATCTGTTCAACATTATCAGACTTTCATAAATGCCTCCTGACTCTCCTCTGCAGCAATAGCACCTCCTCCGAGAAGTCCTCCCAGATTACCCCCTCCCTGTAAAGCATGCCTGCCTCTTTATTCTCTGTTTCAGGGATCCGCTAATACTTTCTGTAAAGGGCCAGGTTGTAAATATTTTAGGCTGTGTGGTCCATAGTTCTCTTGCTACTGTAACAGGAAAGCAGCCACAGACCACGTGGCAATGAATAGATGTGACTATGTTCCAATAAAACTATAATTACAGACACTGAAATTTGAATTGCATGTAATTTTCAGGTGTCACAAAATATTCTTCTTTTGACTGTTTTCAACCCTGTAGAGACGTAAAAGCTGTTTTCAACTGAGGAGCCGCGGTTTGCCATTAACTCTAATTAATTATCCTGTTAGTTTCTGCTATAGCTTTAATTACAATTTATAATTCTTTTTTTGTCTTTCTCTTATATCAATAAACCCCTTGAGGCCAGGAACCATGTGTGTCTTGTTCACCAATATGTTTCCAACCCTTAAGAGGGAACTTGTAATAGATTTAAACTTAGATTTAAAAAAATGGAGCCTTGATTGAGTTATTGGGAAGCCTTTAAACATGTTTGGAACGACTTAATTATGAGAACCTACCTCGTCAACTGTAAATGTTATGAAATCTAAATAGAGATCAAGTGTTTTTAATGAAAAAATTAGTGTCTGCATTGACCTGGGCTCTCCTGAGAACATTTTGAAGGCTTAGTACAATAAAAGGTAAAAATATCTCAATAATTGTTATATTGGTTGCACGTTGAAGTGATAGTATTTTGGATCTATTGAGGTAAAGAAAAATATTATAATTAGTGTCACCTGTTTCTTTTTACCATTTTAAAGTGGCTAGCAGAAAGTTTGAAATCACATGTGGGCCTCGAATTATATTTATGTGCCGATAGGTATCATTTGAATTGAATTAGCTGTGATTAAATTAACTGGGATTAATGGGGAGAACCACTCAAGGTGTAATGGGGGTGATTAGACCACAAGGGGGTGCTCATACCCCAGTGAAATTCTCTCTTTCCCATCTGAGAAATCTCACCCTTGGCTTCCTGCTGCCCTCGCCTACCTTTCCCAGAATTGCGATGCAGACCGTACTTTGAGATATGAGCCGAGATATGAACTTGCCCGTCCTTTCCCCTTCCCCCATTACCAAGCTTCAGGCAGGCAGTGCTATTTGCTTCAGGCAGGCAAGAAGCTACTTGCCCTAAGGGAAGGAGTAGTCAGAATGGGACGGAAAACAAAGGTGGGGAAACAAAGCCTGCAAATTCCTCGTTTCTAAGCCCCAAAGCCTCAGGTCCAGGTGGGAGGCAGCAAGAATCAGACGGCGGAACCGGTTTTGTTTCTCTGATGACGTAGCCACTCTGAAGGGCCATTTGGTAAAATTTCGTTAACTTGATTATCTAGATTACCTATTAATTTGCAGACTTCACAACCAGGCAAGCCCACTGTGTTTGGTGAAGAGGCGGAAGTTCTCACACTCTCCCATCAAGGGCAAAGATGTTTATCCCCCAGTGCTGTTTGTAGCAGGCTGGGGGGTGCGGGGGAGGGGGGAATGTTCAAAGGCAAGCTGGTGTCCATCACTGGGGAGGAGGATGTGCCCGCCAGTGTCCAGAATGGAGGATTCTGTGTGTGGGAAGCAGCAAACCAGTCTGTGCACACAGCAAGAATGCATCTGAGTGAAAATAGTAAGAAACAACCCAATACTGTTGATATAAATGTAAACTTCATACATCCCAAACAAAAATACACAATATGTAAGAGCACCTGCAAACAAAAGAACCACAATAAACATGATAAAATAGTGACTCTGGCTGGGAAGGAAAAGAGAGAAGGTGGTGAGGGTGAAACGAAGCAAATGAATAAGAAATAAATAAAACTAACACTGGCTTCTGTGTGAACCAGGTGGGTAAGGGTACCTCTGGGGTTAGACTGCCTGTTTTAATTAATTAATTAAAATTAATCTCTGCCACTTAATTATTGGGGGCCCTCAGTGAAATGAGGTAATTTCTCTGCCTCAGCTGCCTCATGCATAAAAAGGAATAACAAGAGTCCCGACGTTACAGGGTTGTGCCAAGAATGAAAAACAAAAAATGTATACAGAGTTTACAATATTACATAGCAAGTGCTAGCTGCTATTTTTATATATTTTATGAACTGAAGATTATTTACTTAATCTTCTGCACCTGAGGTTGTTAGAAATGGAAGGGAAAAGGGAGGCTCTCTGAGCTGGGGAAGGGAGAGAGAGATGTGAGAAAGAGAGAAAATTAAAAATTTGGATGTCAGTGTGGGGCCTTCTGTGTCTGGCAGGGGTGAGACCACATGAAAGATGCATGTCTATATTAGTCAGTGTGGGCTGGGTTATGCTGCTGCAACAACTAGCCCAGATATCTCAGTGGCTTAAAACAACAAACTTATTTTTTGCTTGTGTCATTATGTTTGGCTGGTCAGAACTCTGGCAGAGGGGAAAAAAAGAGGAAAACTCACAGTTGTTTGTAAATGCTTTCACCCTCAAATGATACCTACTTATTGGCTGAATTGAGTCACATGGCCACATCATACTTCACAAGAGTGAGGAAAAATGATCTTTTATGGGCTCAGAAGGATTGAGAGTTGGAATATTTGCAAACAGCTTGAATGATCAGCTCAAAGCCCTCTTTAAACTTAGGGACCTGAGAGCTGAGGAAACTCATCCTGAAAGTCTGGGACTGGCTCAGAAAGAAGATAAGAGAAGTTCCTTCATGCCATTATAGTGGAGTAGTGTAATAGTCACCTACTGCTGTGTAACAAATTACACCCCCAACACACTGCCTAAAACACCAATAAGCATTTGTTATCTCACAGTTTCTGTGGGTCAGGAATTAGGAAGTGGCTGGACAGTTCTGACTCAGCATCTCATGATGTCAGCTTGGGCTGCAGTCATCTGATGGTGAGATTGGTACTGGAGAATCTGCTTCCAAGATGGCTCACTGGCAAGCTGGCACTGGCTCTTGGCAGAAAGCCTCGTGTCCTTGCTATGTGGGTCTCCCCACAGGCTTCTCAAAGGTTCACAGTATATAGTATTTGGCTTCCCCCAGAGTGACCATTCCAAGAGAAAGCCAGGAGGAAGGAGCCAGGTCTTTTGGGACCTAGACTCTGAAGTCACACACTATTACTTCTAGCATATTCTATGTGTTAGAAGCAAGCCATTGAGTCTGGCTCACATTCAAAAGAAGAGGAATTAGTCTCCACCTTTTGAAAGGAGGAAGATCAAAGAATTTGTGGATATATTCTAAAACCACCCCTGGCAGCCACATGGTGGAATTGTGGTGTGTATGTTTGGCCATCAGAAGCCTCCATAAATGTCCTATAGGCTCAGGGGCACAAGGGACATGGGGTAGAGACTGCTAGTTGCCACCAAAATCCAGTCTCCCCTTGAGCATGTGCTAAGTATCAACCATCTTCCTAGGTACTCATATATGTTAATTCAAGTCATTCTCATGACAACCACACGAGGTCATAGAACAATACCTTACATCTATTGAGCCCTTACTAAGTGTCACAGTCCTAAATGCTTTACATGTATCAACTCATTTAATCTCACCACTCAGTGAGACAGGTACTGTTTTGACCCCCATTGATGGATAGTGAAACTGGATCAGAGAGGTTAAGTAACTATTCTAAGACAGCACAGCTAGTTAGTGGGAGGGTTGGGCTTTGAACCCGGGCAGTTGGGTTCCAGGGTCCGGGCTCCGGAACACAACTCTGTGTTATAAAGAAAATACTTTGTGCTTTCTGCTCACATTGTGATTGTAAAAAACGGTGCCCACTGCTCAAATATTTTCAGAGGTTTTACTGTGCTCCGTGAACCTTGTAAAGTAATTGACATAAAACCGTGTATTGCCTAAATGAGGGCATGACTTAGCACATTTGATGGGTATGCCATTAAAAAAAAAAAAAAATTTGACAGATGTGGAAACAGGCTTAGCAGGGTAAAGCCACTTGCGCTGGGTCGCGGAGGTAGAGACAGAAGCAGGAGTGGGACCAGGCAACCAGGATACGGTCCCGGCCACGAGCTCCACTGGGCAACACTAATGGCCCCGTTTGGCGCTGGCGCTGGCGTGAGGCAGGAGGAAAAGTACGCCAGGGAAACGGTTGGAGGGATCTGGCTTTGAGCCCAGTGCAAGAGGAGGTGGGATTAGAAGAGGCAGTGCCAGCGCCTGGGGTGGGGATGGCGGAGTGGGCTGTTTTCCCACCATCCGCTGCCGGTGCCCAGCCCCCTCCCCGGTCCACACCGCAGAAACAGTGGCCTGTTCTCAAGCGCTGCCGTGGGAGGAGAAATTGAGACAAGACCTTTGGAGAACTGTTTGGCAGGATCCATGAGCGCTGGCCGTTTGCACATCCCCTCCTCGGTGTGTACAGGTGAGAAATGGGTATACACGGCTGCCGGGGGACACGAATGCCCACGGCCCCTACTCTTCGTAAGAATGCCAAGCCGGAAACCACCCAAATGGCCATCAACAGGAGACTCACCGTAAACCCCTTTTTGGTTTTTTGTATTGATAAATGAAAGTGCATTCCTGTTTCCATGTTTTTTGTTTGTTTGTTTTGCTTCATTTAAACTATTAAGTGCTTTCCTTCATTTTCTAGTAACTAGGTGTAAACATCAGGTGTTGCAGCTTTACAGTTTTTAAAAATATATATATTTAAAATTTTTTAATTAAAAATTTTAAATTTTTATTATTTTTTTTTCATTGACGTTGTCTTCATAAAATATTTTAAATACTGTATTCTTAAACCATGCACCTGGCTGACATCACTGCCTTAGCAGACCATCAGGCTGTACTGGGACTGTTACGGAGCCTCCTCTTCACAGGACCCATGTGGACACACACTTCCTGTCTTTGTCTAATGGTGTTCATTTGCGTCTGTGATGCTAACCCCTTCTGCTGCTGACAGAGCTCTGTACCACTCATCCGCTAGCAAGAATGCAAAGTTGGACCTTTCAACCATTAGAACCCCAATTTTTTAAATTGACAGTTGCAGAAATGTGGGGTGTTTTTACCTTAAACTTTTGGTAGCGCAGTGAGCAGTAGGAGCGGTCTGTTTTCCACGTGTGACTTAATAAATCCTTGAATCATTAAAGAAAACAAAACAAAACACCACTGTGGCACACTCATTCGATGGAATTCCCCACAGCACTGGGGTGCAATGATCTCCAGACACGCACACCGGCTCCGATGCATGTCCCACACATGATGTTGGGCACAAGAAGCCACATGCAAAAGAAGATGTGATCCAAGGTTCCATTGACAGAAAGCTCAAAACAGGCCAAAGCAAATAACCGGGTGGGGCCGATGGCTTGGATGATAAACGGATGAGAAAATCGGGCAAGTGATGGAGAAGTGAGGAGGGCCGGGCTATGACAGAGGGAATGGCCCGGCTCTGTTTCTTGACCTGCTGGTGACAAGGGTTTCATTTTATAGCCATCAATGAAGCTGCAAGCTATGATTTTCAAAATCATTTATATATTTTATTCTAATAAGTAAAGAACAAGGACCTCCTGTGAATCACAGGGAACTATATTCAATATCTCCTAATAACCTATAATGGAAAGAATACATATTGGGTTGGCCAAAAAGTTCTTTTGGCTTTTTGTAAGATATTACGGAAAAACCCGAATAAAATTTTTGGCCAACCCAATATATTTACGTGTAACTGAATCACTTTGCTGCACACCTGAAACTAACACAACATAGTAAATTAGCTATGCTTCAATTAAAAAATGGTTTAAAATCATTTATGTTTTATTCTGACAGTAAAGATAAGCAAGTGGCATGATCCAACTTACATTTTTAAATATTGTGGTAAAATACACGCAACACAAATGGTGACCATTTTCACCACTTTTAAGTGTACAATGCGGTGGCATCTAGTGCATTCACGTTGCGGTGCAGCCATCACAACCATCGATCTCCAGAACTTTCTTCATCTTGCAAAACTGAAACTCAGTACCCATTAAACACTAACTCCGTTTTCCCCTGGCATCCCATATTCTACTTTCGGTCTCTATGAATTTAACTACTCTAAGTACCTCGTATAAGTGGAATCATGCATTACTTGCGTTTCTGGGACTGGCTTATTTCACTCCGCACAATGTCCTTAAGGGTCATCCACAATGTAGCATGTGTCAGAATTTCCTTCCATTTTTTTTTCTTTCTTTTTTTTCTTTTTTGGCTGTGCCCAGAGGCATAGTGGGATCTTAGTTCCCCGACCAGGGATCAAACCCATGCCCTCTGCAGTGGAAGTGCGGAGTCTTAACCACCGGACAACCAGGGAAGTCCCTCCCTCCTTCCTTTTTTTTTTTTTTTTAACAAACAAGGAATATTTTTTTAAAATTTATTTATTTGTTTGTTTACTTATTTATTTTATTTATTGGCTGTGTTGGGTCTTCATTGCTGTGCACAGGCTTTCTCTAGTTGTAGCGAGCAGGGGCTACTCTTTGTTGCATTGTGCGGGCTTCTCAGTGCGGTGGCTTCTCTTGTTGCTGAGCACAGGCTCTAGGTGCCTGGGCTTCAGTAGCTGTGGCTCGTAGGCTCTAGAGCTCAGGCTCAGTAGTTGTGACACAGGAGCTTAGTTGCTCCATGGTATGCGGGATCTTCCTGAACCAGGGATCTAGCCCGTGTCCCTTGCAGTGGAAGTATGGAGTCTTAACCACTGGACCACTAGGGAAGTCTCTGCTTCCTTTTTAAGGCTTATTAAAATTCCATTGGGTGGATAGACCACATTTTGTGTATCAAGTCATCCATCAACGAACATGTGAGTTGCTTCGACAATGTGTGTTATGTCCTTTTCTTGATGTGTGTTATATTTTACGATAAAAAAAGCTTTATAAATAAATAATGTGCATCAAAAAACTAAAAATAGAGTTGCCATGTGATCCAGCAATCCCACTGCTGGGATATATATCCAGACAAAACTACAATTCAAAAAGATACATGCACCCCTATGTTCATAGCAGCACTCTTCACAATAATCAAGACATGGAAACTACCTAAATGTCCATCAACAGATGAATAGATAAAGATGTGATATATATATATATATATCTCACACACACACACACACACACACACACATATAAATGGAATATAACTGAGCCATAAAAAAGAATGAAATAATGCCATTTGCAGCAACATGGCTGGACCTGGAGATTATCACACTAAGTGAAGTAAGTCAGACAGAGGAGGACAAATATCATATGATATCACTTACGTATGGAATCTAAAATATGAGACAAATGAACTTATCTATGAAACAGAAACAGATTCACAGACACAGAGAACAGACTTGTGGTTGCCAACGGGGAGGAGGGGTGGGGGAGGGAATGATTGGGAGTTTGGGATTAGCAGATGCAAAATATTATATGTAGAATGGATAAATAACAAGGTCCTACTGTACAGCACGGGGAACTATACTCAATATCCTGAGATAAACCATCATGGAAAAGAATATGAGAAAGAACGTATATATACATATATATGTAAAACTGAATTACTTTGCCGCACAGTAGAAATTAACATATTATAAATCAACTGCACTTCGTTTAAAAAATAAAAATAAATAATGTGCAGTGCTATCTGCTGAATTAGTAGTGTGTTCACACACCCACGTGTGCCCCCCCCCCACACACACCCTGGCCTGGGCCTGGGTGTTGCCCCGAGGCAGAGCTGGGTCCCGTCACCTGGGGCATCTCCTGAGGCACTTCTGCCCTGGTTCAGTGACTCTCACACCCACAGGGTGGGGCACTGTCACAACTACAAGTGCCAGGCTCCAAATACTGCCACACCCACTGGCCAGCTTCCTCTCAACTGTCAGCTGCTCTGGGTAGAGGGGCTATGCCATCTCTGTTCAGACTTTGACTCCGAGACTGCTCCTGGGGTCAGGGCACCCCACACCCTCCCCAGGTCCTTCCTGTTCTTTTTTTTATTATTTTTTTTTTAAATTTATTGGCTGTGTTGGGTTATCATTGCTGCGTGCTGGGCTTCTGTAGTTGCAGAGGAGGGGAGCATGGGCTACTCTTCGTTACGGTGCGCAGGCTTCTCATGGCAGTGGCTTCTCTTGTTGCGGAGCACGGGCTCTAGGCACACAGGCTTCAGTAGTTGTGGCATGTGGGCTCAGTAGTTGTGGCTCGCAGGCTGTAGAGCGCAGGCTCAGTAGCTATGGAGTACGGGCTTAGTTGCTCTGCAGCATGTGGGATCTTCCCAGACCAGAGATCGAACCTGCATCCCCTGCATTGGCAGGCGGATTCTTAATCACTGCGCCACCAGGGAAGCCCCTCCTTCCTGTTCTTCAAGATTGTTCCCTCACCCTGTTTTTCTCTCTTTTTGTCTTCCCCTCTGTGTGGGTCTCTGTCTTCCATCTCTGGATCTCCATCTTCCTGAGTCTCCTTTTTCTTGGCTTGCTTTTTCTTTTCTTTCCTTTCTTCCTGCCATCCTTTAACCTCTGTCCAAGGAGCCATGTGGTTGCTGTGTGACCTTGGACAGGAACCTTTGCCTCTCTCTGCCTCAGTTTCTCACCTGTACTCACAGGGCTGATGAGAAGCTGAAGTGAGTTACCACATGTCCCACGGTTGTCTGGTATACAGCTGGTGATTGATCAAGACCACAACTAACATAGGCGACTCTGCACCAAGCCCTGGGCTTAGATTTAAGACATAATGGCTCATTTACCCCTTATGGCATCCCCATGAAGGAGGTAAGGCATTGACCCCAGTATACAGATGAGGAGACTGAAGTTTACAGGCTAGACTTGCCCAAAATCAAACAGCAAGTAAGTGGTGGGGCCAGAATTTGAATGCAGGTCACCTGGCCCCATCCCCAACCCTGAGCTATGAGGCTTCTATAGCATTAACTGTTACGTTTATCAATAAATATCAGAATTTCTGAGGTACTACTGACATATGAGGCCATGTGATTTGTCTTGTGGGGGCCTGTCCGTGCACTGTGGGATGTTCAGCTGCATCTCTGGGCTCCATCCACAAGATGCAAGTATCACCCCCATAAACATGAGCCAGAAGCAGCAGGAGAGGTATCCCAGTGATCCACTCAGAAATTCTGATTGGGAAAAAAAAAAGGGACTTCCCTGATGGTCCAGTAGCTAAGACTCCACGCTCCCAATGCAGGGGGTCTGGGTTCCATCTCTGGTCATGGAACTAGATCCCACATGCATGCCACCACTAAGACCCAGAGCAGCCAAAATCAATCAATCAGTCAATCAATTTTTTTTTAAAAGAAATTCTGATGGGGGAAGGCTCAGCCTCTGTCCTCTCCCCTAGCCTCCTCCCTGCCTCTAGTCTCCCCATCCAGCCCATTTCCTCCAGGGCCACAGAGCTGATCTGGCCCCTCCTTTGCTCACTGCCCTCCCATGGCTCCCCAGTGCCCCCAGGACCAAGCCCAGCCCTTCACTGAGACACCTGGCACCACCCTGCCTTGCACGCCTTGTATCACCTTTACTGTGCAGACGCTGGCACTCAAGGATAGCCTGACTCACACCTCCAGACTCTTGTCCAGGTGGGTCCCTCTGCCCAGAATGCCCTCCTCATTCTCTCCTTCCCCACCTGCCCAGTGGACTCAACTCCACACCCAAATCACAGCCTGGCACATGCCCTTTGACCAGCTAGCTATTCCAATCTAGGAATTCAGCCTTCAGATAACACTCACACAGGAGCGTGAAGAACAAAGCATGCGGATATTCATCTCAGCACTGCTGATCCTAGCAGATTAGAGGGGAAATAACCTCAGTGTTCATCAGATGGGGACTTCACATAGACCCCAGGAGGAGGCTGCAAAATAAACAAACTTGATAGATGCCCACAATTACAAAAGGAACCCTCTTCAAGATACGTTACTAAGGGAAAAACACAGGGAGCAAAATCAAGGGTACTCTGTGCTCTGCCCCTCCCGCACTTGCTGTGTGAACTTGGGAAAATCACCTCGCCTTTCTGAACCCCCATTTCCTTGTCCATAGAACGGGATATTCATAATCTCAAAGGTTGAGGTGAAGATTACATAACAAAACATATATATAAAAATATAAATATTCAGAAAATGTGAGCTTTTACTATTAGTGCAGAGGTCAGCAAACTTTTTCTGTAAAGGGAGTCAGTTGCTAAATATTTTCGGCTTTTCAGACTATATGGTCTCTGTTGCAATGACTCAACTCTGTTGTCGTTGTGCAAAAGCACAGATAATGCATCAAAGAATGGATGAGCTGTGTTCCAATAAAACTTTATTTAGTATAAGAGACAGCTGGCCCATGGGTCATGGTTGACCCCGTATCAGCATTGAAGAAGAGGCAATTCTTTATTTTTCAGGCTTTGTATGCCTCTCCAAACTCTTTTCTCTCACAGTCTTTATCAGACTATATTAGGAAATCAGTTTCTCTTTCCCTTTAGGGGTCAAGCCTTCCCCACGCCCAGACCTTGAACTCCCAGGGGAGGAGCCTCATCAGAGCTCTGTAGGTCTCCAGAACCCAGCCTCCATCCCTGTTCTAGGAGCACAGCAGAAATATTTGTTGAATTCATCCATCCATCCATTCATTCATTTGTTCATAGAGACAGTGCATCCCAGGCACTGTTCTAGACACTGAGGCTATAACAGTGACCAACACAGACACAAACCCCTGGAGCTTATGTTCTAAAGGGTGAGACAAAACATAAATAAAATAAACACTTAAAAGATGTAACCTATTAGATAGTCTTATGCACCAAAGAGAAGTAAATAAAGCAGGAAAAGAGAATGAGAATGAAGGATGGGGGGGGGGGTTGTTGATAATTCCCATGGTTCTGCCAGGGGAGGCCTCATTGATGAAAGTGAAGTCTGGATGGAGATGAGGGAGTGAGTCATGGGGATCTCCCAGGGGAAAGCTTTCTGGGTGGGGGGGGGAGGGGGGGAACAACCAGTGCAAAGGCCCTGGGGTGCAAACGTGCCTGGCATTTTCAATGAATAGCAAAGAAACCAGTGTGACAGCAACTGAGTGCAGGAAGCAAACAGTAGAAGATCCGAGACAGGGTCAGAGGGGAGATGTGATAGGTTGTGCAAGTCTTATAGACCTTATGGTGAGATTTTTGCTTTTGCTCTGAATGAGGTAGGAGCCAGGGGCGGTGTCTTGGTCTGCTCAGGCTGCCATAAAAAAATACCATAGACTGGGTGGCTCAAACAACAGGAATTTGTTTCTTACAGTCTGGAGGCTGGAAAGTCCAATATCGAGGTGTCAGCAGATACTTTCCCCAGTAAGAGCTGTCTCCCTGGCTTGCAGACGGCAGCTTTTCCCTCTATCCTAGAGCAGAGAGAACATGAGCTCTAGTTTTTCTTCCTCTTCTTATAGGGGCACTACACTAATCCCATCCCAGAGGCTCTGGCCTCATGAACTCAGCTAAACCTAATTACCTCCAAAGACCGCAACTCCTAATACTATTGCACTGGGGGTTAGGGCTTTAGCAAATGCGTTTTGTAGGGACACAAACATTCAGTCCATTTAGGAGAATTTTGAGCAGTGGAGGGATGAGTTCTGTCTGAGGTTTTAACAGGATCTTTCTGGCTGCCAGGTGGGGACTAGGAGCCAGGTGGGGAATAGGCTGTGGTTGGAAGCAGAGAGCCCAGCGAGAAGGCAATGGATAAATCAGGAGGTGATGGTGGGCTGGACCAGGGTGGTGGCAGATGGGTAGTGGGGAGTGATGGAAACTGGAACGTATTTTTGAAGGTAGAGACTGTGGAATCTATTGAGAAGTTGGATATGAGATGCGAGAGAAAGCGAGGAATTTGTTGGTTTTGGCCTGGAAGGATGGAGCTGTCTTCCTCTGAGACAGGGAGACAGAGAGGAGCAGGTCTAAGGATGCCATGGTAGGCTCAATAATGATGCCCCAAAGATGGCCAGGTTCTAATCCCCAGACTCTGTGAGTATGTGACCTTACATGTTATAAGGGACTTTGCAGGGGTGATTAAATTATCTTGAGGTGGGGGGAATGATTCTGGATGATCTGAATGGGCCCAGTGTCATCACAAGGGTTCTTTTTAAAAAAAAAAACACCCTTTATTTTTATTTTTTTTAATAAATTTGTTTATTTATGTATTGGCTGTGTCAGGTCTTTGTTGCTGTGCGCGGGCTTTGTCTAGTTGTGGTGAGTGGGGGCTACTCTTCATTGTGGTGCACAGGCTTCTCATTGTGGTGGCTTCTCCTCCTGCCAAGCCCGGGCTCTAGCCTTGCAGGCTTCAGTAGTTGTGGTGCACGGGCTTAGTTGCTCCAAGGCATGTGGGATCTTCCTGGACCAGGGATCGAACCCATGTCCCCTGCATTGGCAGGTGGATTCTTAACCACTGTGCCACCAGGGAAGTCCCCACAAAGGTTCTTATAAGAGGGATACAGGAGGACCAAAGACAAGACAGTAGTAGGAGATGTAACCATAGAAACAGAGGTTTTCAAGGGGCCATGGGCCAAGGGATGCAGGCAGCCTCTAGAAGCTGGAAAAAGGCCAAGAAACAGAGTCTCCCCTCAGAGCCTCCAGAAGGAAACAGCCCTGTCATCCCCTTGATTTTAGCCCAGTGAAACTGATGACAGACTTCTGGCCTCCAGAACTGGAAGAAAACAAATTTCTGTTGTTTGAAGCCATGAAATGTGTGATAATCGGTTACTGTGGCAACAGGGAAAGTAGACAGAGGGGGAGAGGTTAGGAGTTTGGTTCAGGACCGGGATGAAATGTCTGTTTGACACCTACGTGGAAATGTCAAGTGGACAGGTGAGTGAGTGAATCTGGGGTTTAGAGGAGAGGTCTTGTTGTGAAGAAATGAATGAATGAAGTCATCTCGGTCACTCCAGAGTGATCGACGGCTCCCTGGCTGCTCCCCCCACCCCCACCCCACTCCCTCCAGTCCATTCTCCACTCTTTGTTGCAGGGACCCTTCTGATACAAAGTCCCATCCTGCCCTCCCTACTTAAAGTGTCCAGAGACTCCCTGTGAGCTCAGGATCCAGTCCACACTCCTGACCACTCAGCCATGCCCACACCTCCAGCCTCACCTCACACCGCATCCTGCTTGCTTCCCTCCAGCTGCACTGACCTTTCTGTTCTCTGCGTGAACCTTGTATCCTCCTGTTACAGGACATTTGCATACGCTGTTCCTTCTTCCTGGACCACCTTTCCCTCCCATTCTATCTAATAACTCCTCCTCACTCTTCAGTTCAAAGCTCAACGAGGACACCTCCTCAGGGAAGCCCTCTAGATGGTCCCAACAAGGTCAGATCCCTCTGTTATATATTCTCAGAGCATCATGCATTTTTCCCTGGAAGCCCTCGGCAGGAAGGGGATTTTACATCAGAAGGAAGCTCTTTGAGGACAAGAACTTCCTCCCTGCTATACTCCCAGTGTCTAGAACAGCACCTGGTACACAGTAGGTTCTCAATAACTATTTGTTAGAGAAGTGAATGAATTAGTGAGGGCATGAATGACGAAAATAACAAGGATGCATACTGACAGCCTCGGGCTCAGAGAGAAGGGGATAAATGTAAGTCTCTTGGCAAAGGAAGAATAGGGTGCGGGTGGCATGAGGGGAGAGAAGGAGATGGATTTGGAGAGAGAGAATGATAATAACCTTGGCCGAGAGGAGGAAATCTAGCCAACACAGTGGAGGCTTAATGCAGACCTAAAAGGACTCCACTTTTAGGAATGTTGAATTCGAATGTTGTACTGCATTGTTCAATGGGACAGCCAGTTGCTACATGTCACTCTTGAGTACTTGAAATGCGGCTGCTCTGAGTTAAGATGGGTTGTGAGTGTAAGGAACATAGCGGATTTCAAAGAGTTAGTGTGAAAAAAGAAACTGTCAAATATCTCATTATAATTGGTTAAACCGATCACATGTTGTAATGGGAATGCTTCGAATCTATCTGGTTAAATAAACTATATTATTAAAATGAATGGCACTGGGACTTCTCTGGTGGCTCAGTGGTTGGGAATCTGCCTGCCAATGCAGGGGACACGGGTTCTAGCCCTAGTCCGGGAAGATCCCACATGCTGTGGAGCAGCTAGGCCCGTGCACCACAACTACTGAGCCTGTGCTCTAGAGCCCGTGAGCCACAACGACTGAAGCCTGCGCGCCTAGAGCCTGTGCCCTGCGAGAGAAGCCACCACACTAAGACGCCTGCGCACCACAAAGATGAGTAGCCCCTGCTCTCCGCAACTAGAGAAAGCCTGAACGCAGCAATGAAGACCCAACACAGCATCCCCACCCCCTACCCCCACCCCCCACCAAAAATAAAAGAATGGCACTTGTTTCGTTTTACTTATTTTTTAGTGTGGCTACTAGAAAATTTGAAATCGTATATGGTGCTTGCATTCTGTTTCTTCTGGATGCTGTAGCTCTAGGCAAAGGCAGGAGTGAGATAAGGAAAGGAGCACCTTGCCCGTGAGGCAGGAGATAGATGGGCCCCAGGCTGAGCTGCTGGAGTTTGCCCCCTGTGGACAGAAACTCCAATATGAAGATAGTAACAGGAATGAGGTGCTGAGCCCTGCCCAGATAAGAGATAAAGAGACCACAGATTTCCCATTCTCAAGGTGGAAGAGACCTTCCCAACTACACATGCACAGAAAGGCCCCTTGGAGCTCAAAAGGGAGGGGGCGCCACCCCATAGTAAGTGATGTCAATCTACCCATAGGTCTCTTCGCTAGAATCCATCTGGACTAAGAGATGCATGCACACACAGGGAAGGACCCTGAATTAAACCAAACACGGACTCAGAGCCAGACAAAGCAAGACGATTGACCAAAGGAAATCCTCAAGAAATGCCCCATATAAGTGATTCAAACTACCACGAGTGTGCAACTCCCTCTCTGAGCCCGCTCGAGTATATCTGTTCACATGTACCCTTTTTCCTCCTAATAAATACTTTACTTGCTTTACTTTCCGTTTCTTTGTGGGAATTCATTTCTACAAAGCCCCTGGTGGGCTAGTGGTTAGGATTCAGTGCTCTCAATGCCGCAGCCTGACTTTAGTCTTTCACCAGGGAACCGAAATCCTGCTTCAAGCCTCTGCAGGCTGAGGCCACCCAAGCTCACAGGGGCTTCTGTTTTGTTCAGTGCAGTATCCCCAGCACCTGGCCCACAATAGATGCCCAGTATATATATTATTGGATGAATAATGAATGAATGCATGAAAAAATGAGTAAATGTAGGAATGGAGTAACCAGGACGTGTGCTTGTCTTTTGAAGATAAGAATGGAGGGTTGCTATCCTGGCTGTGTGGCATCGGTCAGGGAACATCAGCCTCTTGAGTCCTGGCAGCCGATGGGAAGAGAATTTGGGTAGATGGAAAACGTGTTTCTAATGATCTGAGCCTGGAACTGGTCTCTGTTTTGCCCATAAACATAAAATACTTCTTGTTCAGTTTGAGTTTCTACCAACTCTTCCAGGGGTGTGGCTGGCACGTGAAGTGAGAGATTTTGCTCCATTGTACTGCAAACTTCAGCGAGAGTTGACCGCCATTTTGGAAAAAAATCCCGTGTCTGACAGCAAAGTCTCTCGTGGTTTTTGACCTCACACACGACCCCATGTCAGACCGGGTTTGTTGCTGTGGCTTTCATGGTGATTGCTATGCGTGCAAGCCCTGGCTCCTTCATCACGTGGGCTGGGTCCCGAACATTAATGAACATATACCTCCTCCTGGGGGGGTTGTTCAAAGGCAGATTCTGATCTACAAGGTCGTCCGGGATGGGGCTGGAAATTCTACATTTCTTTTTCTTTTTTTCCTTTCTTTTTTTTAAGAGGTCATTAAGTTTTTTTTTTTTTAAGAACTGTATTATTTTTTGGCGGTGTTGGGTCTTCATTGCTGCGTGCAGGCTTACTCTAGTTATGGCGAGTGGGGGCTATGCCTTGTTGTGGTGTGTGGGCTTCTCATTGAGGTGGCTTCTCTTGTTGTGGAGCACAGGCTCTGGGTGCCTGCGCTTCAGGAGTTACGGCACGTGGGCTCAGTAGTTGTGGCTCCTGGGCTCTAGAGCACAAGCTCAGTAGTTGTGGCGCACAGGCTTAGTTGCTCTGTGGCATGTGGGAGCTTCCCCAACCAGGGAACGAACCCCTGTGCTCTGCACTGGCAGGCAGATTCCGAACCATTGCGCCACCAGGGAAGTCCAGATTCTATATTTCTAACAGGCTTCTCAGACTTGCTATGCTCTTGGTCTATGGATAGCACTTCCAGAGTAAGCTTCTGGGGCAGGGTTTCTCAACCTCCGCACTACTGACATTTGGGGGCAATGATTCTTTGTTGTGGGACTCTCTTGTGGCAGCATCCCTGGACTCTACTCAGAAGCACTCCTTACCAGTCATGGCAATTGTCTCAGTCTGTTTGGGCTGCTATAAGAAGATGCCATAGACAGGTAGCTTATAAACAACAGATGTTTATTTCTCACAGTTCCGGAGGCTGAAAGTCGAAGATCACAGTATCAATATGTTTGGGTGAGGGTCACAGGCTTCTCATTGTATCCAAACATGGTTGTAAGGGTAAGGCGGCTCTTGGGACCCCCTTTTAGAAGGGCACTGATCCGAATCACGAGGGCTCCCTCTTCATGACTTAATCACCACCCAAAAGTCCCACCTCCTGATACCACCCCTTGGGGATTCGGATTTCAACATATGAATTTTGGAGGGACACAAATATTCAGCCCTCAGCCACCATCAAAATGGTCTCCAGACATCGTCAAGTGTCCCCTGAGTGACACAATTTCTCCCTGTGGAGAATCACAGGTCTAATTAGAAAGAGATCAGGGACTTCCCTGGTGGCACAGCGGTTAAGAATCCACCTGTCAATGCAGGGGACATGGGTTCGATCCCTGGTCCTGGAAGATCACACGTGCCGTGGAGCAACTAAGCTTGTGAGCCACAACTACTGAGCCTGCGTTCTGGAGCCCGTGCTCCGCAACAAGAGAAGCCACCACACTGAGAAGCCCAGGCACCACAACAAAGAGCAGCCCCCGCTCACCGCAACTGGAGAAAGCCTGCATGCAGCAACAAAGGCCCAATGCAGCCAATAAATAAATAAACAAATATTACAAAAAAAAGAAGAGGAAAGAGATCAGAAAAAGTTTGACAACCCTTGTTTTAGAATGTTCTTAGCAGCCTTATTGTAATACCTCCAACTGGCAATTACACAAATACCCATTCACAGGTGAATGAATAAATAGACAGTGTTGTATTTGTACAATGGAATGTCACCCAGCAGGGGCCAACAAACTTTTTCTCTTAAGGACCAGACAGTAAATATTTTCAGCTCTCTGGGCCCTATAGGCACAGGCGCAGCCACCGGAGCATGCAAGCAGCTACTGACAACAGTACATGAGTGGGCGTGGCTGTGTTCCAATAAAACTTTATTTATATAAACAGGCACAGGCTGGATCTGGCCCCCAGGCAGTAGTTTGCCAACACCCACCATACAGCAATGAGAATAAACAATCCACAACATACAACCTGGATACACTATGTTAAATGAAAGGAGTACAGACTGTCCAACTCCATTTATATGAAATTCAAGAATGGAAAGAACTGAGAAAAAGAGAGAGAGAGGAAAAGGAAAAAAAAAGAACAGGAGGAACTAATCTATGGCAATAGAAGTGAGGACAAGGGTGACCCATGGGGGAAGGAGTACAAGGAGGGCTTTAGGGGGGCTGGGGTGTCCTGCTTTTTTAATTTCGCTTCCCGGACATGCTGGCTTTGTCACAATTCGTTAAGCTGTACTCCTATGGGGTGAGCCCCTCTTTTGTGTGCGTGTTATTCTAAATAAAGTTGGCAGGGGCATTGGCTGGGATACAGCAGCTGGGACTCACCAGAGGCCCCCTGACCTTTCGCTGGAATCAGGATCTGACGGCTTCACAGCCTCACAGCTGCTGGGGCTTCTCAGAATCGCTGACAGAGTGAATTCGACATGGTGGAAAAGTTCTCTGATTCTTACGAGAACCACACCCCCATGAGTCTACTCCCTCTTAATCTCACCGATTTCAAACCAGGAAATAAGCAGGAAAAAAAATCAAATTAAACACCTCCAAGATACCAAGGGACATGTCATAAAAGCCAGGCAATGAAATTTATATCTGTTACTCATAGGAGAACACTGTCAACTCCTCTCCTTCAGGCTGTGACTCGAGTGACAGAGAGATCTTCCCAGGCCACTCTATCTGAGAGAGCAACCCCTCACCCCACCACTTCATGTCCCCCTTGTCTGTTTGTGCTTTGCCTTAGTGTGTGTGAGGGGTGGACTTGTGTGCCCCTCAAAAGGATATGATGGGGACTTCCTAGGTGGTGAGGTGGGTTAGGAATCCGTCTGCCAATGCAGGGGACACAGGTTCGATCCCTGCCCCAGGAAGATACCACATGCCTTGAAGCAACCAAGCCCGTGTGCCACAACTATCAAGCCTGCGCTCTAGAGCCCATGAGCCACAACTATTGAGCCCATGTACCACAACTACTGAAGCCCATGTGCCTAGAGCCCATGCTCCGCAACAAGAGAGGCCACCACAATGAGGAGCCTGTGCACCACAATGAATAGTAGCCCCCATTCACTGCAACTAGAGAAAGCCTGTGTGCAGCAACAAAGACCCAACACAGCCAATAAAATAAACAAATAAATAAATAAATATACATAAATATATATATAAGAAAAGGATATGTTGAAGTCCTAGACTCCAGTCCCTCAGAATGTGACCTTATTTGGAAATAGGGTCATTGCAGATGTAATTAGTTAAAATGAGCTCATACTGGAGCAGGGTGGGCCCCTAATCCAATGTGATTGCTGTCCTTATAAGAGCACCATGTGAAGACACAGAGATGCACAGAGAGAATGCCATGTGACCAAAAAAAAAAAAAAGTAGAGATTGGAGGGGTGAAGCTTCAAACCAAGGAATGTCAAAGATTGCTGACAGCCATCAGAGGCTAGGAAGAGGCAAGGAAGAATTCTTTCCTACAGGTTTCAGAGGGAACATGGCCCTGCTGACACTTTGATCTCAGGGTTCTGGCCTCCAGAACAATGAAACAGTGAATTTCTATTGTTCAAAGCCATCCAGTTTGTGGTACTTTTTAAAAATTTTATTTATTTATTGGCATACCTGTGCCATGTGGAATCTCAGTTCCCCAACCAGGGATCGAACCAATGTCCCCTGTAGTGGAAGTGCAGAGCCTTAACCAATGGGCCACCAGGGAATTCCCTGTGGCATGCAGTATCATAGGGTGTTGCATCTCCAGGACACTTAACCCAGGCATCTTAACCCTGCATCTCTAGGACACCTAACCTCCTTCTCAGTTCCAGGTGTGTGTCTCTTCTCCTGGAAGAAGGGATATTTGAGTTGGGTGTTGAAGGATGAATAGGAGTTTACCAGGGAGAGACGAGAAGGGAATTCTGGAGAAAGGAGGCAATGCTTGTGCAGAGATGAAAATTGAAGGGATGGGATGTTGTCCTAGAAGCACTGGAGAGCTCTGGGAGGATTGAGCAGGGGATGAGTGCTGGGTGTAGAAAGACCTGGGACCATATGGGGGACAGGCCAGAGGAGAAATGTGGAGGCCTGGGAGGAGGATGGGGTCAGGGCCTGAACTGAGGTTGTGACCATGGGGATGGAGAGAAGGGCTTGGGCAGAGATGGGGGCAAAAGGGCCTAGCTGTGGGAGATGTGCAAGAAGGAGAGAGGCAGTGATGACGGTGCCTCTGTTATCCAACCTAGATGACTAGATGTATGGAGAGGCTATTTGCCAAGAGAGAAAATACAGGTTTTAGAGCAGGTTTGGCTGGAAAGATAATGAACCCTGTTTGAAGGTAAGTGCACAGAACATTTATGAGAGACTTTCTTCCAGGATGGCTGGCCCCAAGTGGTGTGGAATTTAAAGAGTTAATCCCTTTGCTATTTAGAAAAGAAAGGGCTTGGCTGGAGTGTCTTTCTCTCTTGCCCCTCCTTTATGTCTCTGGCAATAAACATATGTCCCATAACTTAGTCAAGAAAGGACCTGGCACTCAGTAAATACTCATTAGATGGTAATTAAGTGTGTATTTTTCTAATGTAATGAGTGCTTATAAAATGCCAGACAATTATTATGGTTGGATTTTTTTCTCCTTCTTGCCACTTCATTTCTTCTCTTCAGCCCCTGTGGGAAGGCAGCTGTCTGGCATAATAACACATTTGTGTAGTCTTAAGAAAGGCAGTCACTTCTGCAAGAGACAGGTTGAATTCCCTGTAGATGCTTCTAGAACTTTCTGTGAAAGGGAAATGTTGCATGTCTGTGCTGCCGACGTGGTAGCCACCAACCTCATGTGGCTACTGAGCATGTGAAATACGCCTAGCAGGACTGAGGAACGGACTTTTCAGTCTTATTTAATTTTAAGTCATCTAAACTTAGACTCACGTGACTAGTGGGCCACCACGCTGGGTGGTATGATTCTAAAACTCAGCCTAAGGAACGGGTTAGAGCCTCGGGAAGAGACACAGTTCCTCTGACATCTTGAGGTTAGCCCTGTAAGACCCATTTCAAACATGTGACCTCCAGAACTATATAATTTGTGCTGTTTTAAGCCACTAAGATTGTGGCAATTTGTTATAGCAGCAATGGGAAGCTAATACAGCCACCTCCGGAAAAGACGTGGCATTTTTTTAGACATGAAACCCACATCTAGCCTGTGACTAAGAAATTCCAGTCACGCGAAATCAGAACTTGTACCCACTGAAGAGACCGGTACAAGAATATTAATAGCAGCTTTATTCATAATAAGCCCAAAGTGGAAATACGTGTCCATCGACAGCAGAAGGGGTCAACAAATGGGTGCACCCACACAACAGGGTACCACACGGTGATGAAAAGGAAGCGACTACTGATTCTTACAACAGGGAGGAGTATCAAAAGCATTATGCAGCGTGAAGGAAACCAGACACGCACACGCAAATCACCAACTGTAGGTTTCTGTTTATAAAAAGGTCTGGAACAGATAAAACATAACCTATGGTGATGGAAATCGGAACAGTAGCTGCCTGGGGTGGGGTGAGGGGGCGGGGTGGAGGCAGGGGTTGACAGGGGAGGAGCATGAGGTAACTTTCTGGGGCATGAAAATGTACTCTGTATTTTTACAGTTGGGCATATATTTGCCAAAAACGCATCGAACGGTATCCTTAGGACTTGTGAATTTCACGGTATCTACATTTTACCTCAAAGAAAGAACCACTGAAGAAATAACAAACTCTAGCTGATCACGTGTGTGAGGAAGTGTTTAGGGTGAACTGGACTGACGTCTGCAATTTATTTTAGTGAGTGGACAGACTGCAGTGTTCCTCAACTTCAGCGTTCTTAATGTTTGGGGCCAGAGAATGCTTTGTTGCGGGGGACCGTCCTGTGGGTCTCAGGATGCTAATAATATTCTCTCCCACACACACAGCTTGTGACAATAAAAAAAAATGCTTCCAGACATTGCCAAATGTCCCCCATGAGGGCAAATTTGTTCCTAGTTCAGAACCATTGAGATAAAGGGAAGGAAAAAGGGATGCATTTGTAATAAAGCAAATACAGTAAAATGATAACAATTGTAGGATCTAATTAGTGCTACTGTGTGTTCATTACATACTTTTTTCCAATGTTTCTATATGCTTGAAATGTTTCATAATAAAAATTAGAGAACAATGCACGTGCCCTGTGATCCAGCTGTACTAGTATCCACCCCAGGGAGAAACAAGTGGCCTGTATTCATAAGAAGGCATATATGAGAACATTCACTGTTCTCATTTCCTCGTTTGTAATAGCAAAACGCTGGAAACAGTCCCTCAACCCCATCAACTGGGGATTGTCTAAAATAAGCCATGATAGGGACTTCCCTGGTGGCGCAGTGGAAAAGAATCTGCCTGCCAATGCAGGAAATACGGGTTCCAGCCCTGGTCCAGCAGGATCCCACATGCGGCGGAGCAACTAAGCCCATGTGCCACAACGACTGAGCCTGTGCTCTGGAGCCCGTGAGCCACAACTATTGAGCCCACATACCGCAACTAATGAAGGCCACGGGCCTAGAGCCTGTGCTCTGAAACAAGAGAAATCACTGCAATGAGAAGCCCGCGCAATGGAACCAAGAGTAGCCCCCGCCCTCCACAGCTAGAGAAAGCCCATGCTCCTTCCCTGTCAACGAAGACCCAGTGCAGCCAATAAACAAACAAACAAACAAACAAACAAATAAAATGTCTAAAAAACTCATTTAAAAAAAATCCATGGTATGCATTTGTGTTATGGAATTCTGTGCTGCCTTTTTTTTTTGAATGAGAAAGACATGAATGTACTAACACAGAGAAATCTTCAGGACATACGATTGAGTGCAGCACTGCCTGCAGACCTAGGCAACGGGGAACTACAAAAGGGGAAAGGGAATATTTCAGGGGTAATGGATCTGCCCTGTATTTTGATTGTAGTGGTGGTTACACAGCTGTCAGCGTTTGTCAAAACTTACAGAACTGTACACTAGAAAGGATGAATTCTACCTTGGAAAATTATACGTATATCTATAAGATGATTATACCTTTGTCTATAAGTTATACCTCCATAAACCCAATTTAACTCTTCTGAGAAAGAGCCCACAGGTTTTTTCAGATGCTGAAGGGATACGTGACGAAGGCAAGACTTGCCTGGTGTAGAAAGGTGAGTTCACATGGGGGAGGTATGGGCATGGCCCGGCTCGCTTGTCACAGTGGGAATGGAAGAAGGGAAAAGAAGGACATTCCAAGGAGAGGTCCTTGCATGGGCTCAGGCTGGGACTCAGAGGTGGGTCCTGGGACAGGTGTGCCCCCAGGAGGCTGGAATGTAGGGAAGATGCAGGGGAGGGGGGAGGGGAGGAGGCAGGAGGCAAGCTGAAACCAGATGGGGACTCTTGGTAATATGGTTTCTACCCTGTCACCAGGCTATTATCATATACAGCCCGCTGTATATTCGTTAATGATACACCTGCCTTATCTGCCCTCCCAGCTTGCATTTCGTTCAGGTGGGCAGACAGTTCTGGAGGCCTGAGGGACACTGGCCCCTATGTCGGGCTCTGAGGAATCCAAGCAGAACCGACCCTGGTCTCAGTCCTTGAGGAGTCCCGGGCCCAGAGAGGGAGATCGACAGGTGAGTGCCCTGACCTAGGGAAGAGGCTGTACTGGAAGGACCCCAGGCATTGGCAGAGCTCCCTGCTAGAAATCATGGAAGGCTTCCTGAAGGATGAGGCCTTTCTGAATGTCCTGAGGCCAATCTCAATCACAATAATGATATTAATAATATAAAAACAGCCACCGACCTTGATGGAGTGCTTGCAATGTGCCAAAATCACTGTGCCAAGCTCAGGACAGGAATCAGTTAATTTAACCTCCCAACAACTCTATGTGGCAACTAGCCTTACCATTATCCCCCTTCGGCAGATGAGGAAAACTGAGGCACCGACTTGGTTCTCCACCCTCTGAATGCTCCTGCTTTGGTTGGGCAGACATGGAAAGAGTCTCAATCTAGTGAACTTGTGTTTTAATGGGGATGGCAGAAGGCATTGGTGAGCACCGAGGGGAGGCAGGGGCTGGTTCCGGCTGAGGAAGGAGTGGAGGGTTGGGGGGAACCCAACCCAGAGAAAAGATGATCCCCTAAGAGGGACCCTGTGCAGGGGGTGGAGTTCAGTGCATACAGTTGCATCATAATTTCAGTTCTGGTCTCTCAGTCATTTCTTCAGACCCTATTTTGCATTTTTTTTTTCTTCTTTTTCCCTCTAATTCTCCAGCTTACTCTGGTCTCCTCCCTGGTATCCCTTGGACAAAACCAACATATTTAACCTTCATGCATCCTTTCTGTATAAACACTTGTAGACCAGGCAGTGTGGCTTCATATAACTCTATCTTCTAAACGGATATGAAAGATAAATTATATCTTTTAAATGGTGCCTTAGACTGAGTTTTGTTTCTTACTTTTTCCACTCAATCTTATGTTCTTAGAATCTCTCCATGTTTCCATATGTAACTCTGATTTACTGGTTCTAGAACACCATGGGGGAATCCACGCCCTTTTCTTCGCCCACTCCCAAAGTAACAGACCTCATGGTTGTCCCTACGTCCTCACTCCCACCTACAACGCTGCCTTGGGCATCTTTGGATGTGTCCTCTTATGTCACCTGTGCACACTTTCCTGTGGGCACCTACTAAGAAACGGGATTGCTGCGACACAGCATGAGTGCCTCATTAATGTCATAAAATTCTGTCCATTCATCTAAGGTGGATCCTGAGGTCCTGGCAGCACTTCGCCAGGCAGAGAAGGGTGGGGAAGGGAGCAGCTGGAACAAAGCACTGGGAAAGTCCACAATGTGTCCTGGGGTCAGGAAATTATAGGAGAAACTTCCCAAAGGGTGGTAACTTTCACAGAACAGCCGGGTAATAAATACTTGACAGGATTGGTTTCTTTTTCATTTTCTTTCCTAAAAAGGAAAATAGTATTATTGTGGATGGCAGTTTGACAACATCTATTAAAATCTTAACTGCATTACACTCTGACCCAGCAATATCCCTACAGGTTCATAAGGAAGGAGGAAGAAGGGTGTTTGCTGGATTTTCATTTGTAAAGATGAAGACTGGAAAAAATCACTGAAAGCTCCACCAGTTGGAGAGGGGTCAAAGGAACTAGACTGTGACTGTGGAATACTATGCAGGTGTGAAAAAGATGGAGGTGAATTTAAATGTAGGAGCGTAAAATGTTTCCTAAGACATATTGTTAAGTGTGAAAAGTAAGTCACAGTTCAATACATCAAGTAGGATCCCATTTCCAGAACACAGGGAATCAAAGGGAATATTTTCCTAGTTACTTGTTCTTATGTATTCATCAGAGGTTGACAAAAATTTTCTATAAAGTCTCAAAGAGTAAATATTTTCTGCTTTGAACATCACACCATCTCTGTGGTGACTCAGCTCTGCCCTTGTAGTGTGACAGCAGCCATCGACAGTAGATAAACCAATGTGTGCCAATAAGACTTTATTTACAAACACAGGCAGTAGACCACCTGATGTGAATAAAGGGTACATGTTTTTGAAAGAATCCTGACCAAAATACGATCAGGGGTACGAAAGGGGAAGTGAGAAGGAAGGTGCTGGTCAAGGGAAATATCACCCTCTTATTTGAATTTTTTCCACTTTGTGTAATGAAAAAATTTGAATTTGAAAAGGAAAGAATGTTTTAAAAGTAGCTTGGTGGCCTTTCCTCCCTTCCTGATTTTAAGGTAATGGTCGTTGTTTTAGAAAATGTCAGCAGCATGTAAAAATCACGAGGAACTAAAAGTTCCCTGTCATCCTACCAGCTTGAGCAGAATTTCTTTTTTTTAATTTAATTAATTATTTAATTAATTGGCTGCATTGGGTCTTCGTTGCTGCACGCAGGCTTTCTCTAGTTGCAGTATGCGGGCTTCTCATTGTGCTGGTTTCTCTTGTCGTGGAGCACAGGCTCTAGGTGCGTAGCCTTCAGTAGTTATGGCCCATGGGCTCAGTAGTTGTGGCACGTGGGCTCTAGAGCGCAGGCTCAGTAGTTGTGGCGCACAGGCTTAGTTGCTCTGCGGCATATGGGATCTTCCAAGACCAGGGCTCGAACCTGTGTCCCCCGCATTGGCAGGCAGATTCTTAACCACTGTGCCACCAGGGAAGTCCCATCCAGCACAGTTTCTTAAAGGATTTATTTCATTCATGCAACAGATATTTATGGAGCACTGAGTAGGTACAAGGAACTGTCCTAGGTGCTGGGGACAGAGCAGTAAATGAAGCACAGTCCCCATCCTCTATATGGCTGAATATTCTGTGATCGAAGAGAGACAAACAATAAATAATAAACACAGTAAATAAGTAAATGATATAGTATGCTGCAAAGTTCAAAGTGCTACGGGAAAACAGAAATAGGAGAGCAGGTAGAGGGGGTCGGGGGGCTGGTTGTGATATTAAACAGAGTGGTCAGAGAAGGTCTCATTGCCAAGGTGACATTTAAGCAAAGACCTGAGTGAATGAAGGCAGAGAGTCATGGTGGTATTTGGGAGAGAGTTTTCCAGGCAGAGGGAGTAGCCCGTGCAAAGGTCCTGAGGTGGGAGTATGTGTGTGTTCAAGTAACAGTGAGGAGGATGGTATGGATGGAGCAGAGTGAGTGAGGGGGAGAGGGTGGGAGGTGAGTTCAAAGAGGGCACACAGTGGGTCTGGAGTATTCAGGACACAGGGTATCCTGCAGGATTTGGAGTCCCAGTGAAGACATTGTTTTTATTCTGAGGGAGATGGGAACCATAGGAGGATTTTGAGCAGTGGAGGGATGTGAGCTGACTTGGGGAATAGACCGAGGGAGGCAAGGAGCAGAAGCAGGAGACCAGAGAGGAGGTGACTGCCATGGTCCAAGCAGGAGATGATGGTGGATTCTACCAGAGTGGTCGCAGTTGGTGGGGCAACAAGGAGTCAGACTCTGGAGACTTTTTGAAGGTCAAGTTGACAATAGTTGGGTTGGATGTCAGAGGTGAGGAGACAGTAGGACTCAAGGATGATGCCAAGTGTTTTGATCCAGGTATGATCAAGGACCACGTGCCATAAGATCACCTGGGAACTTGTAACAATGCAGATTCCTGGGCCCTACTCAGGTCTACTTCATTGGCACCTCTAGGGTGGGGTGCAGAAACCCACCTTTTGAGCGAGGTTCCCAAGTGAAGGCTGGGGACTACAGACCCCAAGGTAACCATGATGGCCCCTCTGGGGGTTCACTCTGGGACAGAACATCAGTGGATGAGAGGCTCTCTAGGTTGGAGTCCTGCCCTGTCACTCCCTAGCTTTGCGACCTGGGGTGACATCTTAGATTCTCCCAGCCACAGATTTCTTCATCTGTGATATGGAACTATGATGGCACCTGCCTCCTACAGCTGATGTATGACCTGGGTGAGTTCCTGTGTATAAAATATTTAAGCTGGTGTCAGCACACAAAAGCTCCCAATAGAGGGCAGCTATAATTAGCACCCTCTTCCAAAGAGGATAAAGACTAGGTGAAGGGCCAAACTGATCACCAAGAAGTCATGGTTTCCTGCAGACTCCAGTGAACCCGGCCCCATGATGAGGAGTACAGGGACAAGGTGCTAAATTAGACGCACTCCTCATCTTCCAGAGCCCCCAGTTTGGTGGGCTAGGCATTGCCAGACTCAGACAGACGTGACCCAGGGAGGTCAGAGTATGTGAAAGGAGGAGCAGGGCTATGAGAGCCCAGAGTGCGAGCAGGAACTCCTGGAAGTTGTGCTTCTGATCCGACAATGATGGGGATAGATATTTTCTAGGCAGGTACAGTGGGCAGGAGGAGAGGGCTGTGGACATTTGTAAAGGTTGGAGGTGCCAAGAATGTTCCAGCAAGTGCAACAAGCTTAAAAGGCAGCATGGCAGAGTGGTTAAGTGCATGGACTCTGGAGTCAGGCTGCCTGGGTTCAAATTCCTACTCTGTCACCTTCTAGCTGTGTGATCTGGGGCAAGTTGCTTCACCTCTGAGCCCAGTACCCAAGACAGTTCTATAATGCCGCATAACAGAAAAAAAATTAGTGACTTAAAACAATGCATATTTATCATTTCATACTTTCTGTGGGTCAGGAAACTAATTTTTTTGTGAAGAATACACACCAAAATATTCCCAGGGGTACATCTTGTTAGGGAAATGAGATGGAGGATGCTGGTCTATCAAGGTACCCGCAGACAGATTATTCCAATCCAGTGTGATCAGAGCATCAACAGGAGAGTAAGCAAACTCTTGGGGGGGGGGGCAGTGAGAGTGAGACTAGGAAACACACTACACACTCTGAGCACAGAGGGAGCCTTGAGAAGTTGACTTGGAGTTTCCTGGGGTGAAGAGATGGAGAGAGGGAGTAACTAGCAGAAGGCACAGCATGAGCAAAGGTATGGAGGCATGAAACATCATCCATCCATCTATCCATCCATCCATCCATCCATCCATCCATCCACCCATCTAACCATCCATCCATCCATTCATCCACCCATCCACCCATCCACCCGTCCGTCCGTCCATCCATCTGTCCATCCGTCTGTCCGTCCATCCCTCCATCCATCCGTCTGTCCATCCATCTGTCCGTCCTTCTGTCCATTTGTCCAGCTGTTCCTCCATTTATGCATTGATTCTTCCATCCATCTGCCCACTTATTTATTCATTGTATATACCATCCATGCATTCATTTATTAATTCATCCATTCAAACAATCATCTATGCCCTCATTCATTCATTTATTCCATCAGTTACACATTCATCCATTCATGTATTTATTATCCATCAGTATCTATGGTCATATGATCTGTCCATTCCAAACATCACCTCTTCAAGGAGGCTTCCCTGACCTCCTTTGTAAGGGAACACCCCAAACCCCTTCCGTCTCTTACCCTCCATTGCTTTTTCTTTGCAGCACTTACCCTGACTTGTCACTGTGCTCTGTAATTATGTGTTCACTTGTTTGGTGTCTGTATCCACCACTCTGAAAGTGTTCATTCATTCAGCAAATATTTGTTGAGGATCAACTGAGTGTCAGGCTCTGTTGTAGGCACTGGGAACACAGCAGGGGACAAGACAGACAAAAGTCCCCACCCACGCAGAGCTGATATCCTAGTTGGGGGCTTCAGACAATAAACAATAAGTGTAATAGGTAAGTTACTGGCAGATTGAAGAATACTGAATGCTGTGGTCAAAGAAAATGCAGAACAGGTGAGGGGTATCAGGGGTCCAGGGGAGAGGTTGCTCAGATAAGCCCTTGTGGAGGAGGTGGTATCTGAGCAAAGACTGAAAGGAGATGAGGGAGTCAGGTGGTTTGCTAAGGGAAGTGCATTCCAGTAGAGAGAGAATGGCATGCGCAAAGTTCCTGAGGCAGGGCTGAGCCGGGTGTGTTTGAGAAGCATTGAGGAGGCCAGCATGGCTGGAGCAAAGTCATCAAGGGGGAGAGGCCGGGAGCTGTGGGTAGAGAGGGGACAAAGAGGGCCTGATGGAATAGGGCTTGTGGGATCTGGTGAGGACTTTGCTTTAACTTTGAGACTGAACCCAGGGGTGGACCCTGAGCAGAGGAGGGACAAGATCTAACTTAGGTGTGGACAGATCCCTCCGTCTGCCATGTAGGAGTAGATTAATATCAGTTCTCTGAGGGCCGTTTGTTGCTTCCATCTCCTCGGCTTCCAGAAGAGGGGTCTGCAAACTACAGCCCAAAGGCTAAATCCTCCCACTTCCTGTTTGTATAAATAAAGTTTTATTGAAACAAACCCACACCCATTTGTTTACCTATTATCTACCGCTGCTTTCCCACTATGAGGCCAAGTAGAGTAGTTACAGCAGAGACCATCTGGCTCTCAAAGCTGAAAATATTTACTGTTTGGCTTTTACAGAAGAAGTTTGCTGCCCCTGGTCAGAAACAGAGGCTGGCACGTAGTAGGCACTCAGTAAATATTTGTTGTTGCATAACTGAGCCCGTCACTCATCTGTGACCCACACGAGGCTGCCAGCTTGCTCTTGTCTCAGAGCCAGTTCCAGTCACATGCAGGAAAACAACAGCCCAGGGACCAAAAATAAAATACTGGAACCATTCACATCTTTGCCACCGAGAAATTGCCCAGGCAGGAATACAGTCAGGACCCACAGAAAAACTTAGCGTGCACTTTGTCCTTTTCTTTTTCTTTATTAAGACTTGGGGCTCCTTAGCCCCTGCCAGGCATGGAAACTGCTCCCCCATTTTTTTCTCACTTAAAAAATCCCCCAAACTCTCTTCCATAGAGAAGCCCCCTCCCTGGCTCTCCTGGCTCCTCCGCTCTCAGCTTCAATGTTTTGTTCTTGTACATGAACTTATCTCCCTGCTGGCTTTTTTCCCACACTTGCGTTGCCCATTACTCAGATTCTGCATAACAAGGTAGTTATGAGTTAAGAATAACGGGGCTGTGCCAGCTGGCAGAAATCTCTCTGGGAACTGAGAAAGCTCCCACACTCCTATTTCCTTTATTTACTTATGTATTTATGTATTTATTTATTTATTGGCTGTGTTGGGTCTTTCTTGCTGCGCACAGGCTTTCTCTAGTTGCCCTGAGTGGGGGCTACCCTTTGTTGTGGTACACGGACTTCTCATTGTGGAGGCTTCTTTTGTTGCAGAACACCAGCTTCTAGGCATGTGGGCTTCAGTAGTTGTGGCACAAGGGCTCAGCAGTTGTGGCACACGGGCTTAATTGCTCCACAGCATGTGGGAGCTTCCCAGACCAGGGCTCCAACTCGTGTCCCCTGCATTGGCAGGCAGATTCTTAACCACTGCGCCACCAGGGAAGTCCTCCTTTTCTTCTTACACAATCTATCCCAGTATTCTATCCATTCCCATTTGAGTTCCCTGTCTACTGCAGTTTATCCTGCACCCTCAGGACCCACAGAGGAATCAGACCCAGTATCTAACCGTGAGGGACTCACAATGTAATGGAGACAATCCCAGTGCCTGGGATGGAGAGACGGATGCATGATGGGGATGCCTTGACCATCAAGGGAATGGGTTGAAGTTTTATCCTGGGGACCTTCTCTAGCAGACTTGGATGGAGGCCAGATGCAGGGCTCTGAGGCAGCAGAGTGCCTCCTTCTGACTTGGTTTCCTGGGTCTCAGCTACATTCTGGTGGTTTCATATAGGGATCCACAACTCAAGCTCTGGGGCCAGACTGCTTGGGTTCAAATCCAGGCTCTCATGCCTTCTAGCTGTGCAGTCTTGGGCATCTTTTCTCAGTGTCCTCGCCTATAAAATAGGTGTGATACTAGTACCTACCACTTAGAGTTATTGGGAGGATTATGGGATTTAATACACATGGGGAGCTTAGAACTGTGCCTGACACACAGTAAGTACTCACTAAGTATCAGCAGCTATTAAAGTGCTTAGCACAGGCATCCAGCTCATAGAACACCCTCAGCAAAAGGAAGCTCAATATTATCATTTGGTGATGTCATTAGTTACCCCATAGATTGAGCAGAATGAATGACATCTCTAGTTTAGACCCTCGGTGGGAATGATGACATCACAAGTTGCCAGGTAGATTTAATCCCAGAGGTGTTGATGTCATTACCAGTTACCAGGCAGAAAACTGATCAAATGTCAGAGGCTTCACTCCTATTTGAATTTCTGTTGTGTCCCAGGCCACACTCTTCCCTGGGGCACATGCGATTTTCAGCTATTTGAGCCTCAGTTTTCTATCAGTCAAATGTGGATGATAAAAGTATCAGTCTCACAAGCTTGTGGAGAGAATCCAATGAGTTAAATACATACAAAAGGCACAATGTCCAGCACACAGTCAGCACCCAGTAAACAGCAGCTCCTCTTAGCCTCACGGCAGAAGGCTTCCACAGTGGACACTCTGGCTAGAGTAACAGGTGCTCTTCTCTCTGTCTTGGTTAAGAGCACAGACTCAGGAGCCTGACCTACTGCAGTCTGTGGCCAGATCTGCTATCAGGAGCAGGCAGGAGACCCTGGGCCCGTTGCGGGCCAACGTGAGGGTAATAGTGCCAGCTCATAGGACTGGCACGAGGAGGCATTGACAAGATGATGGTCGTGTTTCCAGCACACAGTCAGGCTTCATACATGTGAACTGTATTCTCACTGTGGGTGTCCTTGGAAAGGTCCTCCCCTCCTTGGAACTCAGTTTCTTTGGCCGTCTGCAAAGAAATGGGCAGAGGCCATGGCAATCTCAAAGCTTCTCTCTTACGAGGACTCACCTTTGCCACTGCTGAGCAAATGCTTTGGGAGTCGGATGCTCTCACCTGTGCCTACCCTCAGCCCAACTCCAGCTCTCTCCTTCTGTCTCTTCATTTCCCATCTCTTCCCTTTCTACTTTTCCCTTTCTCTGGCATCTTTCCCTTGTTCTAGACTTTGTCTCTCTATCTTGTTTCTCTCCTTCATGCTATCAGAAGATTGTACAGCAATAAATACAACATAATCATAATTTGTTTATTTAGTCTTTCCCCGAGGCCAGGACTGCTGTAATCTCTTTGCATGTACTAACTCATTTAATTCACACAATGCAAGGATTTGTTACTATTGATTCAACAAACACTTACTGAGCGCCTACTGTGTGCCAGGCCCTGAGGATCCAGCTTGGAGCAAAACAAAGATCCTCACCCTTGTGGGACTTACATTCTAATAGGGAGACAGAATATAAACAGGTCAACAAGTTAAAAACAAAGCAAAACCCTACTAGTGCTATGAGGAAAAAAAAAAAAAAACACAGCAAAGTCAAAGGGAGAGAGAGTGATGAGGGGAAATGTTTTCTATTGAATGGTTAGGAAACGCCTCCTGGAGGAGTTGACGTGGGATCTGACCCGATGATGTGAGAGCGAGGCAGCAATGCAAAACCTGGGGGAAAAGCATTCCTGGTGGAAGGAACAGCCAGTGCAAAGGCCCTGGGGCAGGATCAAGCCTGGGGAGTGTTTGAGGAATTGAGGAACAGCCAGAAGGCCTGTATCACTGGAGATGAATGAAGCAAAGAGGATATCACACAGGGCCCTCAGGGACCACATCATGCAGGCCTTGTGAGCCATGGTGAGGACTTTGGCTTTTACTCTGAGATGGAGCCATGAAAGAGTCTGAGCAGAGGAGGGGTACAATCTGAATAGAGTCTGACAGGATCTCCCATTGGCAATAGGCTGTGGGGGGAGGGGAGGGGAGGAGGTGAAGGTGGAGACAGAGAGACACCCTCCCCATTTTACAGATACAGAAATAAACGGAACCTCACAAAAGGCCAGCAAGGGGCTCAAGCCTGCACAGCTGTTGAGCAGCAGTGCCAGGTTGGCAGGCTGGGTGGCACTTGAGTCTCGTGCAGCCGCTCCCACCCGGCAGCCCAACTGCTCACCCCTCTTGGAGCCTCAGTGTACACCTGTAAAATGGGGACACAGCTCAGTGGTGCAGGGTTCTCCAGCAACATGCTAGCTTCAGACATGCGCGCCACCTCAGGATTCAGTGGAGCCTTCACTTTGTAACCTTGTGAAGGTGCCTTCCTCTCCTGAGCCTCGGTTTTCCCAACTGTAATTTGGGAAGCATTAACCAACGTCTGGGTGTAGCCTGGTGGTTAAGAGCGCAAGTTCTGGCGTCAGATTTGGCGGGGTCTGAGTCCTTGCTCTGCCACTTGCCAGCTCTATGACTTTCGGCAATTAAACACCCTCTTTCTAAGCTTCGCTTTACCTCATCTGGAAGATGAAGCTCTTAACAGCACCAGTTCCAAGGGGTTAAATGAGATCATGCAGGTAAAGCGCTTAGCACAGCTCCTGGCATACATCGGGCACTCAATAAATGATCATTATTATTACTGACGGTAATGCCCACACCTCTGGGTGGGTGAGAGCCTGGGAGAGTGCCTGGTGGTACGCGGTTGGCGTTCGACAAAAGTGAATTCGCTCTCTTTTCTCTCATGTCCGCCGGCTCCCGGGGGACCCAGGCATTCCGGCCTCCGGCCGCCCCCCCACGCCGGCCCTTACAAAGGTCCTCATTCATGCCTGGCGCACAAAGCAACCCATTCACCCGGGTCCCTTGGGCTTCCCGCCCGCGGCCGCCCCCCGAGCCTCGCCATTGGTCGCGCTCCTTGCCTGTCAGGCCTCGGATCCCGCCTACGGTCTCGCCGCCTAGCTCCACGCTCCGGCCGTTCTTTTCCCACGGCTGGCACACTCCGGCAACTTCTGATTGGCCCCGTCCGGCAGCCGCTCCTCTTGATTGGCGAGCGCGTCCCCCGTGGGCGGGGCCGTAGTTTGTCGCAGCTGGCGCCGATTGGTCCCCGTTGCGCTTGTGTGGGCGGGGCTTTCCTGGCTGGCCCGCCCCTCTTTCTCCCCAGGCCGAAGCCTCTGGACTGCCCTGGAAGCCGGTGAGTGCCCGGGGCCCGCTGCCGGCCCGAGGTGGCGAAGTGGGACTGGGCCCCGGGAGGCTGCAGCTTCCGGGCTGCGCTCGGGGCTCCGGAGGCCGGCGCGAGCTGCGGGGGAGGGGCGGGGACAGGGACACTCACCTTGGACAAGCAGCCCGACAGCAGCGGGGGGCGAAGGGAGGGGGGTGGGGCGGGGCGCCTAGTCTCCCCCAACTGGAGCTCCTACAATATGCGAGGCCGGGCCAGGGTCGTCGCTGGAGGCCCCAGACCGATTCCGCTGGTGGAGAAACTGAGGCTCGCTTTGGGACCTTGGACGCTTGAATACCTGAGTCATTGCCTTCAATCCCCCGCCCCCAGATGACAGTGTTTCTATTTCCACGTGTAAAAATTGCGGACCAGAGACAGGGACCGTCATGACTGGCAGAGCAGAAGGGTGGGGAGAGACATCTTTGAACCCCCACGATGTACTGGGTGCTCTTATTTTTATAACTAAATAATTACCTTTAAATTATATTAACTCGAGATGGGTTGATATTGTACCCGTTTTACAGGGAGGGAAAACAGGCTGGACAGAGGCGGTGGTTGCAGGGGGACCGGGTTGAGAACAACACTTCGGAGACCAAATGTGTGTTGGGTTCCTTAACCTTGTAAATCCCACAGGAGTCCCCTAAGGAAGGCTGTAGCCCCTAAGGCGTAGATGGGGGAGCAGGTTGAGAGAGTTACCAACTGGGAGGAGGAAATGGACATCTTTGAGGACTTACTACACATTCCTCCCAAATCCCCTCTTTAGAATGGCAGAAAATGGCCTGAGCTTGAATCCCAGCTCTCCCTCTTACTGGCTGTATGACCTTGAGCAGGTTACTTCGTTCACCTCTCCATGCCTCAGTTTCCCCATCAGAGAAATGGAGATGCTGATGGTCCCTATCTCATTGGTTTTTGAGAGCATTTTATGAGTTTGGACAGCTGTTCTAAAAGCAGGAATACACGTGGCACACAGTAGGTGCACTTACCACTATTTAGTCCTCAATTCACCCATGAGAGGACTGAAGCTCCAGAGCCTAGAAAAACATTTTGTCGTCTTCTTTGGTACTCCTAGTGCTCTCTGTGTGGTCCCATTTCCAGGGCTGGGGAAACAGAAGTTCAGCGAGATTAAATGATGTCGTGGGGTATTACTAGTTTAAGCGCTGGGCTGGGCACTTTCTCCCACATCGGTTTATTCATTTCATTGGCCTCAATTCGCGGAGAGGAAGGCCGACGCCCAGAAAACTTGAGCGGGATTCGAACCCCTGGAGTCCTCAGCCCTCTCCGCGGGTCCTTGACCTTTGCTCGCCAGAAGAAGGAGGGGTCCCGGTACTGCTGCTGCTGCCGCCCACCTGGCAACAGGCTTATCCCCGCCTCCCGCCCCCCACCCCATCCCCCTGTCTAGGGCCTTGCAGCTCCAGGACCCGCCCCCTTCCCGAGCCGGGCAGGTGCTGGGTGACATCAGAGCCGGGCTCCCTCCCGGTGACGCGACGTGGCCCCGCCCCGTGCTGGACCGCGGAGGTAGCCGCACCTGAGAGCTCTGAAGAGGACGGGGGATTCCCGTGCCCCCTCCCCATCTTCCCGCTTCCTGTACCAGCCGGCGTCCCCCAGGTAGCTCCGAGGATCCAGCTCCGCAGGTTGAGGGGACAGCTACACGGGCACTTGGGTTTCAAGGAGCTGGGGGTTGGGCGCTGGGATTCGGGGATCTGAGGAGCTGGGCTGGGGGGCCAGGAATCCCAGGTCTGATTAAGGACGGCTCTGGAAGACTGGGCTCCTAGGTCTGGAGGGAGGAAGACACTGGGGCCAGGACTCTGGGTCTGGGAGCCGGAGTTTGTGGGTCTTGAAGGAGGAGGGGACTAGAGACCCGGACTCCTGGGTCTGAGAAAGGAGAGGGCTGGAGGCTCACATTTCTGAGTCTGGGGGCAGAGAGGACCCCTGAATCCTAGCACTAGACTGAGGTCAGAGGACTGGATGCCAAGGACCCCAACCCTTGCCCCAGGGGCGGATCCCTGGCTCCTTTTCCTTTCCAGTCTCTGCCCCTCCCAGGGCAGGTGCTTTCACCTGCACTGGTGACAGAAATGAGCCCTGGCAGAGGTGTTCCTGCCAGCTAAGGAGGGTGGGGCTGCCAGAGGGGCAGGCCCACCTCATCAGAGCTGTTATCAGCCCTCAGAATCTAGATGTCCCAGGCATCCTCAGCTCCAGCCCGCCTGCAGTGAGGTGAGGGGGCTCTGACTCATGGGTCCAGCGTTGGAGAGGGCTGAGAGTTCCGATTCTTGATTCCTGGAAGAATGGGCTGCTGGGGGCCCAGACTCCTGAGTCTGGAGGAGGAGGGAGCTGGGGGCCTGGACTCCTGGGTCCAAGGGAGGAAGGAGTGGGGGCCCAGACTTCTGGCTCTAGGGAGGGGAAGCATAGGGCTGGGTGATTGCAAAAACTCCCAAACCCTTCGTGGTCAAAGGCCGAGGGCTGGAGAGGAAGTGGGTGGGGTGAAGGTGGGGGTAAAGTCCTAGGGGTGGGACTTGTCTCTGAACGGCTCAGGGTCGCACAGGAGGCCTGGGGTGAGCCTGGGCAGCTTGGGCCTGGGAAGTGGAAAAATGGCATCTGACGGTGGGATAAGTCTGCTGTTTGAGTGCAGGGGCCTTGGGTTTGAGGCCTGAGAGCATCAGGACCAAACGTCACCGGCTGAGGGTGGGGGCTGGGACTGCTGGTGGTGAGGAGGGGGTCTGGAGGAAAGAGGGATATGTGGCCTGGAGCTCAGTTTCCAGGTGAGGGAGAGAAAAAAGCCTGATGGGACCAGATCTGGGGATGCCCTAAGAGGAGCTGAATGTTTGGAGGGATTTCTCCGGGGATATGTCACAGAGGGGAGGGGGCCTGGAGGGCAGAGGTAGAAGCACTGAGGTGGGGGAGACAGAACGTAGGGGGATTCCTGTGACTGGTGTGGCAAGGCAGTAATGTGGCCGTTTGAGGCAGTGGGAGAGAATTGAGGCTGACTTTTTTTCCTGACGTGCTTAGACTGCTCTAGAGTTGCCGTAGTCTGTTCACTACTGGTCTATGGCTCATTTAAGGGTGGGGAGGGGTCTAGCACAGGCTGGCTCCCCCAGTGCCTTGTTATCGAGCCCAAAGCTCATCTTGGTTGTGACTGTCTGAGACTAAAACTGTCTGAGACTAGATGACCCCCAGACCAGGAGCTCCTTAAAGCAGGGTGCCGACTGACTCATCTCTGGGTCCCCAGACTCACTTTGGGCAGAGCCTGGTGAGGACAGGCTACTTGAACAGCCTCAGGGAATGCTGAGTGAATGCAGAAGTGAACGAATGGTGCCAGTCTCCCCATTATAAAGAGAAGGAAGCCAGCTCACAGGGAGGGAAGCCACTGCTAACCAAGGGATGAGATTCAGGTCTGTTCTGGGGTAGGCCAGAGGTGGTCAGGGAACCTTAGTTACAGAAATCAGGATGACATCCTCCTAGTGCTCAAAATGTGAGGTCAAGGTCCTCATCATGACCCTATCTGACCCCCTTTGTCCCTAATCTTACTTTACCTACCACCCTTTCCCCCAGATCACCTGGCTCCAGCCATACTGGCCTCTCACAATGCCATAGACATACAGGGATACTCCTGCCCCAGGGCCTTTGCACAAGCTGTTCTCCCAGCTGTAATCCCACCCTGACATTCCCATGGCCTGCTGCCTTCATCTCCCTCAGGTCTTTATTTAGATGTCACATCAGAGAGGCCTTCCCTGGCCACCCCAATTAAAACTTCAATGACCCTCAATCCTAACATCCCCTGTTCCCAGGTTCATTTTTCTCCTTGGCATGTATCATCTTTTAACATACTATATAATTTACGTATTTATCTTTGAATCTGCCTCCTGGGATTTGAGCAGCGCAAACTCATAGAGATACAATGCAAGCCAATGTGTAATTTAAAATTTTCTGGCCACAGTAAAAATAAAAAAGTAAAAAGGAACAAGTGACATGAATGTTAATATTTTATTTAACTCAGTGTATCCAAAATATTACCAGTGCAATATGTCATCATAAAACACGAATGAGCTTTTTGTTGTACTGTCTTTGAAACTGGGTGTGTGTGTTATGCTCAGAACCCACCTCAGTTTGGATTCTCCATTTCAACTTTCCAGTAGCCACACTGGGGCGAGGCTCCAGTGATAGCCAGAGCAGGGCTAGAATGTAAACACCTCAGGAAGGAAGGGATCTTTTTCTGATGTGTTCCTTGATATATGGCTGATGCCTTGAACAGTGCCTGGCTCACAGTCTGGGCTTATTAAGGAGTTATTTTTCTTTAATTTATTTTATTGAAGTGTGGTTGATGTACAGTGTTGTGTTAATTTCTGCTGTACAGCAAAGTGATTATATTCTTTTTCATATTATTTTCCATTATGATTTATCACAGATATTGAATATAAGTCCCTGTGCTGTACAGTAGGACCTTGTTGTTTATCCATTCTATATACAATAGTTGGCATCTGTTAATCCTAAACTCCCAGTCCTTCCCTCCCTCACCCCCCACCCCTTGGCAACCACCAGTCTGTTCTCTATGTTTGTGAGTCCGTTTCTGTTTGGTGGGTAGTTTGTGTCATAGTTTAGATTTCACATTTGTCTCTGTCTGACTTATTTCAATTAGTATGATAGCCTCCAGGTCCATCCATGTTGCTGCCAATGGCATTATTTCATTCTTTTTTTAATGGCTGAGTAGCATTCCATTGTACATGTGTACCACATCTTTACCCATTCATCTGTCAATGGACGTTTAGATTGTTATTAAAGAACTATTGAATTGGGAATTTCCTGGTGGTCCAGCAGTTAGGACTGGGGGCTTTCACTGCCCTGAGACCCTGAGATGGGGGAATTAAGATCCTGCAAGCCGTGTGGTGTGGCCACGAAAGAAAGAAAGAAAGAAAGAAAGAAAGGAAGGAAGGAAGGAAGGAAGGAAGGAAGGAAGGAAGGAAGGAAGGAAGAAAGAAAGAAAGAAAGAAAGAAAGAAAGAAAGAAAGAAAGGAAGAAAGAAAGAAAAAGAAAGAAAGAAAAGAAAAAGAATTATTGAATGAATTAATGGGTAGAGAGGTGAATGGATGGAATAAATAGAAAAGATCTGTGGACCCGTTTTGCAGAAGTGTAAATCGAGGTCTGGCGGAGAAAAGCAGTGGCGACTGCCTGGGGGCCGGGGGTGGGGATGGAGCCCCCCCTGACCCCCGGCCTCTGCTCTCTCCCTGCAGACCATGGCAGCAGTGACCGTGTCGGTGCCCGGGCGGAAGGCGCCCCCCAGGCCGGGCCCAGTGCCCGAGGCGGCCCAGCCGTTCCTGTTCGCGCCCCGCGGGCCGGGCGTGGGAAGCGGGCCCGGGGGCTCGGCCACGTCCCCGCAGGTGGAGTGGACGGCGCGGCGCCTGGTGTGGGTGCCTTCGGAGCTGCACGGGTTCGAGGCGGCGGCGCTGCGGGACGAGGGCGAGGAGGAGGCCGAGGTGGAGCTGGCGGAGAGCGGGCGGCGGCTGCGGCTGCCGCGGGACCAGATCCAGCGCATGAACCCGCCCAAGTTCAGCAAGGCCGAGGACATGGCCGAGCTGACCTGCCTCAACGAGGCCTCCGTGCTGCACAACCTCCGCGAGCGATACTACTCCGGCCTCATCTACGTGAGTGGCCTCCTTCCTCGTGGGGGCATTGCCCGGGGTGGGGGGCTGGGTGTCAGCACCCCAGCTTGAAGCAACGTGAGGCTATTTATACTCTTTATCCCGTGTTGTGGGACTCTGCCTCCCCTTAGTTGCCAAATGATAAATTATGGGATTATCAGGAGTGCCTCAGACGCCACTGGGGGCGATCCGTAATATTACAGGCTAGATGCTCCTTATTATTTTCCTGAAGTTAAAAAAATTCTGAATCGTGGAATATAACACAACCAAAGGTTTTGAGAAAGGGGTATGGATCTGTAGTCACAGTTCTTGGGAACCACTGAGTATGGAAAGCCACATGCCTGGCTTTGTGCACTTGTTTCCTTTCACCTTACAAATAGTGGAGACTTTCATCCCTAGAAGGAAACTGAGACCCAGAGAGGTTTAATAACAATAAAAACTAACATTTATTAAGCATGCACTAGGCACTCTAAACTATATTGTTTCAATACATTTGCACAGTTTTAAAGCATTTTGTCCCCATTTTACAGATAAAGAAACTGAGGCACAGAAAGGTCAAGTTCCTTGACCAAGGTCACCCAGTCGGACTTGGCAGACGTGGGTAGTCGGGTTCCAGGCTCCACCCCTTTGCTCTGGTGCCTCTTAGGATTAAGCCGGGATCGATGATAGTGAGGTTGACTATGGTCTAGTCTCTGTTAAGCATTCAGTGTCTCATGCTGGAGTAGGGCAGCAGTTCTTAACCCTGCCTTCACATTAGAATCACTCAAGGAATTAAAAAAAAATACTAACACTCCACCCCACCCCACCCCATTGAAAGGAGGCTCTCTGAGGGTGTGACATGGACACTGGCCTTTTTAATAAGCTTCCAGGGTGGTTCTAATGGACAGCCAGAGCGTTATTCAGAGCAAACAGGATTAGAGAGAGTGACAAGGAATGTCAACAATAATAATGAGAAATCATGACCATGGGTGGCCAGCAAATATTTATTGAGCACTTATGATGTGCCAGGTACTGTTCTAAGTGCTGCGTGTGGGTTATCAGCTCACTTCTGGGCCGTGGACTTGTTCTTATCGCCTGTTTTAGGAATGTTAAGTGACTTGGATCCCAGATCACATGGACACAAAGGATTTGAACCCAGGCAGCTGGCCCCAGAGTCATGCTCCAGACACCAGCTTAGAGGGCTGGGGTCTCACTACCTTGCTCATTTCAACTGGCCCCACAAGAGAAAACACAAAATCCCTTGCTAAAACCCTAAAAGGAAAAGTGCTGATTTTATATTTTTTTTAAAAAACCACAAAACTTTAATGAAAATAATAAAAGAAAATTTCAATAAATGATGAGATGTATCAAAAATTAAAAATAAATAAACTGGCTCCAGTATCCTCCCCATTAAAGGTCACAAGCACAAGATTAGGATATTTTTATGAAATCGAACTCCCATTTGGGGAGGAGACTGAAGCTGTGAGAGGGCCAGTGGCTGGCTCAGGGCCCCTCAGCTTTTGGTGGCAGGGGTGGGATTTGAATTGAGGGCTGTACTGGGCCCTTCTCATTCCTCACCTGCCTTTGTGAGCCCTGGGAAAGAGGCCTCTGTTCAGGCCACTCCCCTGAACTTCACCAAAGACAGGGGATGAGAGGAGCACCCAAAAGACTGAGCCACCCTTTTCCTGTTAATAAACATTCTGAACCCTCACGGCAACTTTGTAAGGTATCTCCTATCATCCCCATTCTGTAGGTGGGGACACTGAGCCTCAGAGAGGGGCCAGGACTTGGACAAAGCCCCACCAGCTAGGAACCAGCTTAACTGGGATTTGAACCCAGGCTGTCTGACTCCAGATACCACATTCTATCCACTGCACTAGGAAGTTTATTGGGAAAGTTCAGGGAGTAAAAATGGTGAGGCCTGAGCTAAGGCTGTGGCCTGAGAGCCAGAGAATTGGGACCTGACAAATGAAAGTGAGATGGAAGATTCTGGAAGCCCAGACTGGAAGCAAATTGGGCCTTAACATTATTCATTGGCACTTAGCAAGGGCCTGCTTTCTCTGTTTCGTGCTGTCCTAAACTTCTTTCCAGTATGATCTTGTTGACCCCCCTCTCCACATAAGGCTGTGAGGTAGGGGTTATCACCTCCTTTACCCACGACTTGGAAAGGAGAAGCCTTGGCCCTAGAGTAGTTAACAGCTAACATATTAAGCATGCACAGGGAGTTCCCTGGGGGTCCGGTGGTTAAGACTGCAGTGGAAGCATGGGTTCAATCCCTGATCAGGGAACTAAAGTCCCAGCACGCTGTGTGGCAAATCAATCAATCAGTCAGTCATGCACAGGGCTCCAGGGCCCACACTGAGCCCCATATTTGCAGCGTGAACTTGTGAATGGCGCCCAGCGGGCCTCTGTGGAAGTGCTGTTCCGGTCCCCGTGTGATGAGAAAATGGGACCCAGAAAAGTTAAGGTGCTTGCTCAAGCCACCCAGCTAGAAGGTTCGATTCATGCCCCACCTTGCGCGTCCTCAGGCCATGCTTAATAAGTATTGACTGGCCAACTGGTGAGGGGGAAGACAGTGCTTCCCAGTGCAAGGAGTGGGGTTCCAGAAACCCAGTTTCTGCTGCTCATAGGCTATTTGGCCTTGAGGGGCTCAGGGTCTCGGTCTCTTCACTGGGATGCTCGGGGCAGGAAGGGAACCCATCTGCTGTACACTGGCCGTGCCCTTTGCTCTGTGAGGTGCTGGAAGATGCATGGTGGTGTATCACTCTCAGCATCCTTCTAGATCGTGGGGGTCAAAAGCCTCATTTTTCCAGGGCTGGCAGCTGAGGCTCGGAGAGGGCAAGCCCCTTGTGCCAAGTCACGCAGGCCTTGAAGCCCAGGATGACACGGGATCCAAGTCTGGGTGAACTCTTAGCTCCCAGGTGGGGTGGGAACGTGAGCATCCGCGACTGCAGTGCCTTTCAGGGGCCCCACCTTGGGCTGGCTGGGTTTTATTCACTGCCTTCCTTAATCCCCACAGCCTCTGTAATGAGGCGGGGAGGGTTTCTCAGGGAAGAAACCGAGACTGTGGGGAGAGTTGCTGGGCTGAGGAGGGGTAGTTGGACCTGGTGGCTCTGCCTTTGGAGCCCTGAGGGCTGGGGCAGTCCCTTGCAGCCAGGTTTCCACAGCTGTGCCCCGGCCACTCATGTGTCCCCGAGCCTCTCTAGGTACATCAGCCTCTGCCCTTTGCCCCCGGGCCTTGGCAGCCAGCTCGGGTTCCGTCTGGGGTGTTGCCCTGGTGACAAAGTATGGCTGGCAGGAGGGGGCTGGGGTGGGTGGTAGTGTGGGGGGGGGGGCTCCTCCGCCAGCCAGGAGTGGGGGCCTGGGCGCCAACAGCCATGAGATACCCTCCCTGGGAATGTGGTCTGGCCGCCCCGCCCTCTGAGAGCTCCCGAGAGCTGCTGGCAGGGAGGGCAGACACCCAGCAAACCGGTTGTTCTGCTCCAGGCTGGCCACCCACCCTCCCATCCTTAAAAGCTTGGCACCTGGGAGGCCACACCCTCGCTCTGCTTGAGAAGCTCGAGCTATCTGGGAGCTTAAAGCAGTTCTGCTACTCACCAACAAGTAAACGGCTAGCCATTGAACGAGCTAAGTAGCTAACTAGCTGGCTAAGTAGCTAACTGGTTTCATAGTTAACTAGCTAAGCCCCTCAGCAGCTCTCTGGCTGGATTAGCTAGCTTAGTCCAGCTAACTTCACTAGTTAGCTCTCTAACTAGCTAAGGTTAGACTAACTAGTCTAACTAGTTGGCTTAGCTAGGTGACCGGCTAGCTCTCTAGCCATCTAACTACCTCTGTCCGTCCTAAGTGCCTCTTGTCTACCCGAGGCTCCATCCAAGCTGGAACAGTTCTTAAACCGTTACAAGGGTCCTGAACTCCCGCCCAATGCATGTGTGGACACATTCAGGACGACTGTGAACTTGGGTGCAAAAAACAATTAATCTTTATTTTCACGCACCTCGAACCTGAAATTTAGCATATCCTCCAGTAAGAGGGAACCACCAAGACGGTCGTGGCAGCAGGTCCTGTGAGTCTGTTATCAGCAGAAACCGCAGACATGCTTTTGTCGCGTTTCAGCTGCTACAGATATGGGGAGCACCCTTCCAGAAATATTCTCTGCATATTCATAAAATATTTTTCTCGCACCCCTTTCAATGCAAGCAATTCTTACCTTGTTTCCTTTCCATAATAATGTTTTGGAGACAGTTCTCTATCTGTATACAGTACACCAAAAGCATCATAGGAATCCATTGTACAACCATGCATCCAGACCGTTTCCGGTCTTTCACTGTTTTAAAGAATGATGCTACAGATGAACTTGCACACGGTCCTTTCATGTGTGTGTGAGTCCAAGCAGTGACAGGACTACAAAGCCTACATTCTCTCTCCATGTGACTCCTCATCCATACAGGACCTTTGTGCAGTTTGGAAAGCTTACTTTCAACCATCAGCCTGAAACTGTAACGAATATTCAGGTCTACATTGATATGGTGTGAATGGCAGCCCCTTTGCCGGAATTCCTTGTGCAGTGCACAACCTGCCCAGCGGTACACGGCAGCCCCATGCTGCCCCCTGGGCCACAGACAGGCAGCTAGCTGAGGCCCTCTCCCTTCTTGCCCACTGCAGACGTATTCCGGCCTTTTCTGTGTGGTCATCAACCCATACAAGCAGCTTCCCATCTATACAGAGGCCATCGTGGAGATGTACCGGGGCAAGAAGCGCCATGAAGTGCCACCCCACGTGTATGCAGTGACTGAGGGGGCCTACCGAAGCATGCTGCAGGGTGAGTGTGGTGCTGGCACTGCTGGAGGTGCCTCTTCAATGGGGACTGGGCTGGGGGTCAGGATCAGATGACAGGTCAAGGATTTCAGACTCTGTGAGGCTTCTTTGTGGGGCAGGAGGGAACACAAATGGAAGGCCGAATGGGCAAGGCTCTGGGTCCTACCAGACAGGCCCCTTTTCATCCATCTCACTGTTCACCCCTTCCCTCAACAAGTATCATTTGGAAGCTCATCGATGCCAGGTTTCTGCAAAAATTCCTCTTGAAACAGTGATTCTTAAGAGTGTGCATTCAACATTTATGTTGTTGACATGATTTACATTGTCATGGGTGAATGGCTGCCCCTTAGACAATGGGCAGCATGGGGTCGCTGTGTACAGCTGAGCAGGTTGGGCACTGCACAAGGATGCCCATCAGAGGCCTGCCATTCATCCCATGACAATGTTGATCAGTCCTGGCAAAATTCTGTAATTCCTATGTAATATACATAATACACTCCTTATATATTTATTATAGGTCATCTATTTTAATAAATATTTTGTATATATTAAAAAACATATTAAACATTTTAAAATTTGTATCTTTCTATCATATGACATTAATAGTAGGCGGCAATATATTTATATGGTACATATTATATCACCTACTATGTGCTATATTTACAAGGCAGTGGTTCTCAGAGTGTGGTCCCCTCTCTAGCAGCCTCAGCATCACTTGGGAACTTGCTGGAAATGAAAACTTGGCCTTTACCCTCCACCTGCAGAGTCAGAAAGCCTGGGGGAGGCTCAACAGTCAGTGTTTTCACCAGATCCCTGGGCTCCTTCTGGGGATCCTGATGCAGGCTCAAGTTTGAGATCCACTGGTCTAATCCAGAATATATCATATACCTGGGAATTTCCTGGTGGTCCAGTGGTTAGGACCTGGCGCTTTCACTGCCATGGCCCCGGTTCGATCCCTGGTCAACTAAGATGCTGCAAGACCCACAGCACAGGCAAAAAAAAAAAAGAATATATATATACACACACACACACACATATACCCACACACACATATACCTGTATTATGCAATGAAAATATTTATATATAATGTTTTTATAGTCACATCATAAATTTTTATTTGGTCAGAGGTAACACTTATTTGGTTATATAATCTAATTTGTTATATATTTATTTTTATAATACTTTTCAGTTATTATCATATACTAGTTAATATAACTTAGAAATAAACATACAAGAAAATAAGAGTACTTACTCTGGGTCAAGCACTTTTCAGGGATGAACATTTAATGTCACAGCAGCCTCATGAAAGAGGTGTGCTTATTATCCTTGGTTGCCAGATAGGGAAACTGAGGCACAGAGCAGCACAGTCACTGCCCACCATCCACTTGTGGGTGGGTGGCTGAGATGGGGTTTGAACCCAGGGCCCCCCAGCCACTGCCTCCCTGTAGGCCACGCTGTGTATCACCTCCTCATCCTGGTCTGGGTGCAGTGAGTTTTGATGTGTGACCCTCCTGGATTCTAATTCCCGACCCCGACTCAGCCTCTTATTTGCTGTGTGACCCTAGGCAAGCAGCTGTCCCTCTCTGAGCCTCAGTTTCTTTCTTTCTCTTTTTTTTTTTTTGCCATGCCACAAGGCTTGCAGGATCTTAGTTCTCCAACCAGGGATTGAACCTGGGCTCCGGCAGTGCCGAGTCCTAAGCACTGGACAGCCAGGGAATTCTGCCAAGCCTCAGTTTCCTCATCTGTAAAATGGGTACAGTGAACTCCAACTGAACAGAGTGTAATTCATTCAACAAACTTCAATTTGAGCCCCTACCATGTGCTGCCTTGTGCTGAGCATGTGGAATTCAAAGACATGAGAGTCCCAGGCTCAGGCTGGAATCCAAAACAGGCCACAAAACAGTATTACATACTAGCTAGTGTACTTTAAAAAGTTGTTTTTGAACATTCTCTGTGAGTTCTGACTATAGCCCTGTGAGGTGGGGGCTGTTTCGAGCCCCATTTTTCAGATGGGGAAAGTAAGGCACAGAACACCTCAGAGACTGACCAAAGGTCACACAGCAAGGCGGGGAGGTTGCTGGGCCTTGAACCCATGTCTGTATGGCTCGCAAACCAGGCTGCTAACTCGGAAGCCCTGTTGAATGCAGCCCTCTCTCTGGCTTAAAATCACCCAGAGACCTGCCCTCCTGAAAAACCATCCAGCACCCTTAACTGTGGTATCCAAACCCATCTGAATCATCTCCAGCTCTGCCTCCTCCCCCAGCCTCACAGGCCTCCTTCCTGTCTCTCAAACATCTCCAACTCGGTCCCACCACAGGACCTTTGCACTGGCTGTGCCCTCTTCCTGGAATGCTCTTTCCCTGCTTCCTCATCCTTTAGGGCTGAGCTGAAATAGCTCTTCTTCTAAGAAGCCTTCTGGCCCTCGACCCCTGCCCTCAGTCACTTCTTAGGACTTTAGACCAGGGCTTCTCAGTCCTGGATCTGTTGACATTTGGGCTGGATGATCTTTGGAGTGGGGGTCGTCTTGTGCATTGTAGGCTATTTAGCAGCTTCCCTGGGCTCTATCTGTAAAGCTTGTAGAAGCCCCCCTCCCAGGTTGTGACAACCAAAAATGTCACCAGACATTGCCAGCTGTCAAATCATCTTCATTATTAGTTTATGTGCTTTTTATCCCCCACTCAAGTGGATGCTCCATGAGAGCAGGGACCTTGCCAATTCCCACTGCCCTCAGTGTCTTGACACTTAGTAGGTAGTCAGTGTGACTTTGCTGAAGGGTTGTGTCGAGCCCAGGGTGAGCAGAGGAGATGATGGGGACTGAGCCGTGCTCTCTGCCCTCAGGTTGGGCAGATGACCCACCAATGGGCCACCAGTCACCATCACTACCATTCTGTGACCTGTTTTCTGTTAGAGGCTGAGGTCCAGGATCTCACTCTCATGTCTTTGAATTTCACACACTCAGCACAAGGCAGCACATGGTAGGGGCTCAAATTGAAGTTTGTTGAATGAATTACGTGCTGTTCAGTTGGGGTTTGTTGTCTCCATTTTACAGGTTAGGATACTGAGGCTCAGAGAGGGAGAGCTGCTTTCCTAGGGTCACACAGCAAGCAAGAGGCTGAGTCAGGGTTATGTATTAGAATGTAGGAGGGTCACATGTCAAAACCCAAGCTTTTCCTTAGCCCTTTGGAAGGATTTTGAAAAGACGGTGGCCAGCATCTCGCTGGAGAAATCCTCCCAGGTGACACTTCCTCCTCTGTCCCCTACAGATCGTGAGGATCAGTCCATTCTCTGCACGTGAGTAATCCTGAAGGACTTCCTGGAGGAAGCGGGGTCCAGTTGGGCGTGGCTCTTCTTGGAATTGGCGGGGCTTACCTGGTGACACTGCTGACCCTTTTTGCTTTCCTTTGTGCCCCCCCTTAGCGGGGAATCTGGGGCCGGGAAGACAGAAAACACCAAGAAGGTCATCCAGTACCTTGCCCACGTGGCATCATCGCCAAAGGGCAGGAAGGAGCCGGGTGTCCCGGTAAGTGACCTGCCTTGGAACGTACTTTGGACCCTGCCACCAGCAATGCCCCCTCCACCTCAGGCTCTGCTTCTCCCCATAACTAACTCCCTGCCTCCTTCATGGAAGGACACAGTTGTGGGCCTTCTCCTGGTTGCCTGTGCCCCCTGCGTCCCTACTATGTGCCTGATATAGTGCTGGGAGCAGAGGCAGGGTGGACACAAAAATTTCAAGGGCTAGTCCTTGGCCTCGCTGGCTGCCCCTTGGAATAGCATGTGGCACATAGTAGGTGCTTACATTCCAGAGCACCCACTGTGTGTCGGGCCAGTTTAGCTTCCTGAAATGCCCAGGTTTGCTTTATGAGCGAGCATTTATATAGCTCTAGTCCCTTTGCTTATTTTACCATGACACTCCAGTGAGGTGGGTGTGGTTTTCCTGTGTGAAGATGGGAGACCAAAGTCCCAGCTGGGGTGAGTCGGCCGTCTGAGGTCACACACCCAGGAAGGGCTAGCACGGATTCCAACCCCGGGCACTGTGGCCCCCCCACCCAGGCCGCCCCGCTCCACATGGCCCGTTTCCCCAACCCCTCATCTCTCTGCCCCACCCCACTCACCACCTAAGACTGCCGGTTCACCTGTGTCTGTCCACGTTCCATGTGCTGTGTCCTGGTCCGTGTCCCGGTCCGTGTCTCGTGTCCTGTGACTTCCTCAGGCCTCCGCCAGCACCATGTCTTATGTGAGTAGCAGGGAAGCATCTCGAGTCCTGTCACCCCTGATACCACCTGGGTCACCCCAACCCACAGTCTTCCCAGCAGACAGGGCCCCCTCAGGCACTGATGGTCACCCCTGCCAGGAAGCCATATTGCCACGTCCTACTATGTGCACACCTGGCTCCACACTGTCATTTCACGCAACCCTCCTGTGTGCACACAGGCCCTCCCCCAACACACACACATACATACACTGTTGCTGATGGCGGCCCTACTGCACGCACACACCCAGGGCCCATGCTGCCTTTTAGTGAGGTCCTACTGCGCGTGCACAGACCCCAACCACACAGCCATTTCTGTTAGCCCTATTGTGTCTGTGCGGAACGTGAAACAACCCAGAGGCCAAAACTACCATTTACTGTTGATTTGCTGAATGCATGTAGAGAGAGCCCACAGACACCACGAATTCACACAACACACAGACACCCGCTGACAGTTATGGAAGGCCTGATGTGTACACCCAGCTCAGGCTAGTGTCTGAGGGCTCACAGGACATTTAAAGAGATAGTTGGTGTCTTTGCGAGCCTGGCTAGGAAAGAAGGGAAGGGGATTGCCTTTTACTGAGTGCTGCTCTGTTCCTGGCTCTGACACCGAGGTGACTGTAGGGAAGTTCAGAATAAGATCCCTACCCATGGGGGTGGGGGAGAGATAAATTGGGAGTAGGGGATTAACAGGTGCATGTTACCATATATAAAATAAACAACAAGGATTTACTGTATAGAATAGGGAACTATATTTAATATCTTGTAATAAACTATAATGGTTAAGAATGAAAAAAAGAATATAGGTGTATACATATATATGTATAACCAAATCACTTTGCTGTGCACCTGAAACTAAACACAATATCATAAATCAACTATACTTCAATTTTAAAAAAAAAGGTTCCTGTCTTAAAAAATAATCCCTACCCATGGATCAGCCTGACTGGGGAAGAAAACTACCAAACTGCCAAACAGTTTGAGGCACTTTATATAGATGGTATAGGTTTTTCTTTAATTAATCCCGCAAGTGTTACGAGTCCATATTCACTGTGACAACAACAAAAATCAGATAAAGTGAAATTCTTCTTTCGTTTTCTCAGTCCTCCTTCCTTGGAGTGTCTTACACTGTTGACGGTTTAATGTGTATCCTTGCAGACCTTTCTCTAAATGTTTACAAACATGTATAGAAATAGGAGTCTTGTTTTGTGGCGGTTTTTTTCTCAATTTATTTTTTATTAATGAGATCCCCTTGTAGGTGTTGTCCTGCAGCTTGCTTTTTTTGTTTTGTTTCCACTCAACAATGTATCTTGGAGATATTTCCTCATATGTTTCCTCGTTCCCTTCACAATACACTGAAGGGCAAGACCCAGATGCGGGAAAGTGGACACACACCCAGGTACACACAGGCCCCTCCCCCACAGACACTCAGCCAGCTGTGACACAGACCCCTGAGCTGGGCCACCCCCCCACCCCTTCCCACACTGACGTGCTCTCCCCCGCACCCCTGCAGGGTGAGCTGGAGCGGCAGCTTCTTCAGGCTAACCCCATCCTGGAGGCCTTTGGCAACGCCAAGACCGTGAAGAATGACAACTCCTCCCGATTTGTGAGTGTTGGGGGAGGGTGGTGGAGGGGAGGCAGGATGTGTGGGTCTGTTGAGGGAGGAGGGGGCTGAGGGCTGGGGACCGGGTCCTGGACCTTGAATTCCCCCGCCCTGCCCCCACTGGAATCTCATAATTGGGATGGGGTTCAAGTGGAGGGAGAAAGTCGAGAGGCAGCCCTGGCTCTGGAAGGGTCACTTTCCTCCCAGGGGGTGCTTTCCAGGCCTGCGGGACCCTCTGCTAAGTCCCTACACCCGCTCCCCTCACAGGGCAAATTCATCCGCATCAACTTCGACGTTGCCGGGTACATCGTGGGCGCCAACATCGAGACTTGTATCCTCTCCCCGCCTGGAGGGGCGCCTGGGGTTGGGGGCTCAAGGGGTGGCGGCTAAGGAGGGCAGCCCTTGAGATCTCACTGCTTACGGAAAACAGGCGTCCACACTCGCTGGGGACCCTGGCTCCCCGCTGCTCAGAAACGGTGCCTCAGTTTCCCCCTCCGCAGAAGGGGAAGGATCCTAGAACCTCAGGACCAGGCAGACGCAGCATCTCCACGTGGAAGGAGAAGGGCGGGGCCTCCCTAGCTTTTAGTAGGCCAGCCCAGCCTCGCTGTGGGGCGGAGGGTTGACTATGACTTAACCACAGGGAAAGGATGCGACCACAGTCAGCAAAAGGGGAAGGCGTGCGGGGCCAAGTGTGTGGGCACCGGCGCCAGCTTCCAGAGTCCTCGCCCCGTGGAGTCACACGGGACAGGCTTAATTCCCAGCTGTTGGCACACGTGGGAAATGTTTTCTACCAGGCACGCTCATCAGAGACTCTACGCTCAGGGTTTTTACTGGGGGCCGGTCACATCGGCACCCTCTGTCTGGCGCGTACCCGAATTCTAGAGTCCCCCGAAGAAAGGCAGGTATTCAGCAGAAACCATGTTGTTTTGCACAAACAGTTTAAGTGCAGGGAGCCCCTCCTATCAGCCAGGGAAGCCTGGGAACCCTCTTGAAATCCAGATTCCCGGACACCTGCCAGAGGCGGGCCTTGCAAGCCGGCTGACTCAGGCCAGATGTGCCAAACCTTTCCCACACAGGTGGCACGCACGCTCAGTAGGAATTTAAAAGATAAAACCCAGACGCTCCAGGTGTGCAGAGCTTAAGAGAACGCGTGAAGAAATCACACCGACCCGAGTTCGAATCCCAGCTCTGCTGCTTTGAGGCTGTGGCAACTTGGGCACGTGATCTGACTTCTCTGGACCTCAGTTTCCTCCTCTGTAGAAGGCGGTGGATCGTAGAACCTACCCTTGAAGGGTCTGAAGGACAATGTGAGGCAAATTCTTAGCTTGGTTCCCGCCACATCATAAGCACTCAAGAACACGCTATCTGGGAATTCCCTGGCAGTCCAGTGGTTAGGACTCTGGGCTTTCAGTGCCGAAGGCCCGGGTTCAATCCCTGGTTGGGGAACCAAGATCCCACAAGCCGCATGGCGCAGTCCAAAAAAAAGAAAAAAAAGAATGAGCTATCATTATTAGAAATGAATGATTAAATTAGCACTGTCCTTATAATGTTAATATTGTTGGTTAATAATTAATTGCAATGTAGATGATATTAATAACAAGTGATATCCCCATCCCCGGGGTGTCCTCCCCCCGCCCCTGGTATCTGGAGGGAGGTTGAGAAGCAGCCTGTTGGTGAAGGGTTGTTCCTAAGAGGGCTTAGAGAGTAAGGAAACGGGGATCTTGCTGTCAAGCGGCTGAGCTCTGTGTACCCTGCTGCCGCCTGGTAAACTGCTTCCTTGGGCTCAAGGTCTCATGTCCCCTGCAGCCACCAGCTCCTGATCCCCACAGTTCCTGCGTCCCATCAGCCCTCTGCATCCTGGTTCCTGCTCACACAGCTGCTTAGAGCTCGCGGCTCTCCCTGCCCCCCGCCCCCATCCATCCTGCCATCCCGGGCCTCCATGGACCCCGTGGTTCCAGCAGCCTCTTCCATTCACATTTGTCTTCTCAGCCTGCCTCCAAATGCTAACTTTCTCCCACCCACACGCCGCATCCAGTGGGCTGCCCGCACCAGGCACAGCTCTCCTGCCCGGCTGTCTCCGCCTTGGGGCCAGTGACCAGCCTGTGGACTGATGCTTGCGGGGCAGGTGCCACCCCCGGGGTCAGACAGATGGATCTGGGGCTCAGCCTGACCCCTCAGCACCAGTGTCAGCGTGACCAGCATTTCTTGAGGCTTTACCACATGCCCAGCGGTGTCCTGAGAACTCTCCCTACGTTAGCGCAGTTCCTCGTCTCCATAACCCTGTGAGACAACGCTGTTATCCCATTTCACAGAAGAGAAAACCGAGGCTTGGGGCTGTCATCACCCCACGCTGCCCTGTGGGACCGCCTCCCCGGGTCCTCCCCATCTCACCCAAGCAGGTTATAGTGCCCCAGGGTTTTGTCAGTGGTTTTCAGCCCTTCTTGCGCAAGGCTCCCCAAGACAGGCCCTGCAAAATACGTGCTTGGTGGTCCATGAGTGTAGGACACGGTCGGCTACATCAGTTATAAGGTGTTTTATTTTCCTTTAAGGCATCTTGCCAATTTTCCGCGTGTAAACGTGCCATGTGGCTTTCCCAGAAGGGAGAAGCTGACAGCCCCTGTAGCCACGTGGGGCAACTGAGGCTGGGAGGGTCATGATGGCAGGAAGTATTCTCATCCACAGCAAACCAGGCACTGCTCCCGTGTTTGACACATAGTAACTCATTTACCCCCACCGCACCTCATAGACTCACGGACGGGTGTTAGTATCAGGACCCTTGCACACAGGAGGAAACTGAGGCATGAGGCTTAAGTGACATGTGTCCAAAGCCACTGGTCCACTTAGCGGCCAGGTCACCGGCCGGGGCTGTGAGTGACTCCACTGTTCCACGGGATAGCGGGGGTCCCCTGCCCTGCGGCACCTTGACTCACCCCCCCGCCCAGACCTGCTGGAGAAGTCTCGGGCCATCCGTCAGGCCAAGGATGAATGCAGCTTCCACATCTTCTACCAGCTGCTGGGAGGCGCCGGGGAGCAGCTCAAGGGTCAGTGTGCGATGGCTTCCCCTGGGGTCTGGGTGTGAGCCACGTTTGGGCCCCTGGGGCGGAGGACATGGGAGGCGCTAACCTGTGTCAAGCTCCTGCTTTGTGTCAGGCTCCTGCTGGGTGGTGGATTCGCTGGCCTCGCCTCCTGGATCCCGCCGCCCCTGGTTTCTGCTGCCACCCCCAGACTCCGCTGCCCTCTGGTTCCCGCTGTCTCCTGGGTCTTGCTCACGCCGGCTACGTGGCCACGTGGCTCCCGCCCACACTCACTTCTCTCCTGAGACTCCTGGGCTCTGCTTACTCCAGCGGGTGCTGTGATGACTCCAGCTTTGCCGCCTCGTGGTTCCCGTGATGATTGTGGTTTGCGCGGCTTCTGGGCTCCCGCTGCCTCACGGTTCCTGCCTGAGATTCCTTCTGTCTCCTGCTCTGCGCTCCTCCGGCCTCTGGCTGCAGAAACGCCCCAAGGCTCTCTCCTCTGCGGTGGCCCCGCTGCCCTGTGGCTCCCTGTCATTCTGGCTCCTTCCACCCTGTAGCTTGGGCTGCCTCCTGGCCCCTCTGCATCCAGCCTCCTGCTCACGGTGGCTTCCGAACCCACATGCTCTCTGCCACTGACCCCTGCTGTCTCATGGCTTCTGCTAACTTGGGCACCTGCAGCCCTGTTGCTTCTGCTGACGGGCGGCCCTTGCCTGCTCTGGGCAATTCCTCGACATGAGAATCACTGAAAGGAGGGAAGAGGAAAGGTCTAATATGTGCTAAGTACCCACGTTATGCCCGGCCCTTCCCACCAAATCTGTGAAGAAGACATCCCCACTGATTTGACAGAGGAGGAGACGGAGGTTCCTAGTGGGGAAGTGATGCTCATCCCAGGGTGGCCATCAAGGAAGCCTGGTTGTAAGTCTGACTCTACAGCTCATTCTTGACCTTGGCCTCCACCTGTTACCCCTACAGCTGACCTCCTCCTGGAGCCTTTCTCCCACTACCGCTTCCTGACCAATGGGCCGTCGTCTTCTCCGGGCCAGGAGCGAGAGCTCTTCCAGGAGACCCTGGAGTCCCTGCGGGTCCTGGGGTTCACCCACGAGGAAATCACCTGTGAGTGAGCCGTGAGCCCAGAGCACCCTGCAGAGGGTGGGGGTGGACACTGCAGGGGCAGGCACGGGACCTAGCCATTCATTGCTCAGTTTGAAAACTAAAACAGGGAACGGGGGAGGGAGGGAGCTTTAAATAGGGGCTAGGGAAGGACACATTGAGATGATGATGTTTGCACAAAGGCCTGGAGACCTGAGGGTATGAGCATTGGTGCTAGCACTCCAGGCAGGGTGGAAACAGCATGTGCAAAGGCCCTGAGGCAAGAAAGGCATGGCATGTTTGAGGAATTGAAACTTCTCAAGGGACTTCCCTGGTGGTCCAGTGGTTAAGACTCTGCACTTCCACTGCAGGGGGCACACGTCTGATCCCTGGCCCGGGAACTAAGATCCCACATGCCTCACAGCCAAAGAAGGAAAGAAACTTCTCAAATGGATTCAATTAGTCCGTGGCCCAGGGGAGTGGGGAGATGGAGCCACAGAGACAGGTGGGGCTTCAAATGCCAGCCTGAGGGGTGGGACTTTGTCCTGAGAGCACTGGGGAGCCATGGGAGGGCTGGGAGCCTCGGAGGGGCAGCTCTGGGCCGTGTGGAGGATGGACGGGAGGGCAGGAGGAGGCTGAAGCGAGGGTGCAGGGAAGAGCCTGACCCTGGCCCTGGGTCTGCCCTGGTTGGTCCGGGCTTAGGGGCGCTGGGGTGAAATAGCCCCTCAACCATGTTATGCTGCTTTGTCCCTCACCTTTCTCACCAAACAGCACGTTTTGACAGCAGTTCTGCTGTGGTACTGCGTGCCTTTGCCAGGGCTGCCATCACAAAGCAGCATAAACCGAGTGCCTTCAACAAGTGACACTGATCATCTCCCAGTTCTGGAGGCCAGAAGTCTGAGATCAAGGTGTCGGCGGGGTTGGTTGCTCCTGGGAGAATCTGTTCCCTTCCTCTGCCCTAGCTTCTGGTGGTTTCCTGGCAATCCCGGCATTCTCTGGTTTGTAGAGGTGTCACCTGATCTCTGCCTTCAGCTTCACGGGGCGTTCTCCCCCATGCGCGTCTGTAGGCAAACCTCCCCTTTTTATAGCACACCTGTCATTTTGGATCAAGGGCCACCCCACTCCCGTGTGATCTCATCTTAAATAATCACAGCTGCCATGACCCAATACCCAGATCAGGTCACATTCTGAGAGGTCCCGGGCCTCCGGGGTCAATATATTCTTGGAGAGAGTAGGGGAGACATGATGTAACCCATAATGCACACAGAGAGGGGGAAACCTCAGTCTTTTTTGCTTCTGCCTGGCATTTCATTGTCTGGATGAGCTGTGATTCCTTTCACCAGTCCAGGGGAGAAAGACCCTGGTTTCCAGGGCTGAGCGGGGCCAGGGCTGGGTCTCATTCTCCTCTGGGCTCCGGCGAGGCGGGAGGCCTGGGGAGCTATTGTTGGCTCCGGGGCCAATGGGGAGGGCTGGAGACCCAGCGCCAGCTTGGCTGTCCACCCAGGCAGCGAACGGGCCGGCCTCCTCAGGCGTATTGACACAGGGTCCCATTGGATTTCCCCACCACGGGTTGCGTAACTGCCCCGCCTGCGTGTGCACGCTCTCCTCCCTGGGCAGCTGACAAACAAATTCAGATGGGGGCCGCGGTGCGGGCTTCTGCCCGTCGTGTCCCGCCTGGCCTCCTGACACAGGTCGCCTCAAGTAACCCTCCTGCCACGTAGCGGGCACGGGCAGCAGCTCCGAGTTTCGCAGCCACGAAACAAAACTTTTGCAGCACCGTCTGCGTGTAGTGACAATCTGAATGTGATCAAAGGTCATCGTGTGAAAACCGAGTCACCCCCGGCCCCCCTGGGCCCTAGTTTTCCACTGTTAAGCTTCCTGCATCTCCTGCCAGAAATATCTTAGACACGGAAGAAAAGACACACATTATGCTCCAGTCCCAGGGCTGATGTTCAGCCGTACTGTTGCTCAAAGTGTTACCATATTTCTGGGACTTCCCTGGGCGGTCCAGTGGTTAAGACTCCATGCTTCCACTGCAGGAAGCACGGGTTTGATCCCTGGTCTGGGAACTAAGATCCTGCCGCCTCCCCGCCTGCCCCCTCCCCCCCCCAAAAAAGTTAGCGTATTTCTCTCCTGATTTAAAAGTTCCTGCTCCCAAGACAGGCCCAGATGCACCAAATAATGATGAAAACACCTGGCACTTCGGGCCCCACACCCTGGCCTGGGTCTTGAGCAGCACGGGGGTAAAATGCTCACCTCATCACTCCTGTGCTGGTGTGTGCTTTGTCCCCGACTCTTCCCACCAGACAGCATGTTTTGGCAATTATTCTGGTTTCGTATGTATAGGTGAATTTTGATTGCAGAAGGTTTCACTGTTTAGATGAACTGTGATTCTTGTAACCTGTCTGTCCTTTGCAGACACACCCTTAGGGTGACTGTGTCCCATTGCTGTCAGAATAACCCCCACCAAAAAAAAGGTGCAAAGAGTAGCATCTACCTTGTAAGCAGGTCTTTGGGCTCATGGGTGAACAGAACTGCAGGATCAGTCCTTAGCCACAAAATGCTGCGTCCAAGGAGAGGTGCAATTTTTGGTTTTATCCAGCTTTAACAGAAATTTAACAGCTTTATTGAGGTATCATTCACATACCAAAACGTTCATACCAACGTTTAAAGTATACGTCAGGGACTTCCTTGGCGGTCCAGTGGTTAGGACTCCACCCTTTCACTGCCAAGGGCCCAGGCTTGATCTCTGGTCTGGAAACTAAGATCCCACAAGCTGCGCGGTGTGGCCAAAAATTAAAATAAAGTATAAAAGCCAGTGGTCTTTAGTACCTTCAGAACTGTGCAGCCATCCCCACAATCAATTTTAGAACATTTTCAGTGACCCAAGAAAACTCGCGCCCCTTTGCAGTCACCTGCCAGTTTCCACCACCAGGTCCCGGCAACCACACATCTGCTTCCTGTGTCTGTGGATTTGCTTATCTGGGACCTTTGGTATAAATGGAATCATACAACAGGTCATCCTTTGTGGCTGGCTTCCTTTCCTTGGCAGGATGGTTTGAAGGTTCATCCATGTGGTCGCATGTATCTGCTTCCTTCCTTTTTACTGCTGAATAATTTTGCTTCTTACGGAACATTTCAAACAAACACGTATGCAAGTAGGCAGTGGGTGGTGAACCCCCCCTCCCCCTCAGGAATCCGGCACCAGATCCAACCATTGCTCCAACAATTATCAGCTCATGAATTTAAAAAAAATTTTTATTTATTTATTTATTTATTGGCTGCGTCGAGCCTTGGTTGCTACTGTTCCTCGCGGTGTGCGGGCTTCTCATTGCAGCGGCTTCTCTTGTTGGGGAGCATGGGCTGTAGGCGCACAGGCTTCCGTAGTTGTGGCACGCGGGCTCGCAGGCTCAATAGTTGTGGCTCTCAGGCTCTAGAGCACAGGCTCAGTAGTTGTGGCGCCCGGGCTTAGCGACTCCTCCGCATGTGGAAATCTTCCCAGACCAGGGATGGAACCTGTGTCCCCTGAATTGGCAGGCAGATTCTTAACCACTGTGCTACCATGGAAGTCCCTACCGCCCCATGACTTTTTGGCTTTCAGCTCTAACCCCCCACCCCTTTTCCCTCCCTCCACCCCAGCCCCCCACCCCCCACCCCCATTCCCACTGTTTTTGGTTTTTTTAAAAAACTGTACGGAATCGACTTCACCGCCGTCCAGAAGGTGGCGCTAGTTTCCAGTTTCTCCAACGCTGTGTCTGGAGCACCTGTTCCCCGAGATGGTTGCCAGCAACCCCTGTTGTCAGCTTTTTTGCTTTTTGCTAGTGTGGCTGGTGGATGGAGTCTCATAACAGTGTGATTTTGTGTCTCACTTACAAGGAGTGGAGCCAGCCGGTCACCTTTTCCTAGGTGCTTCTTTGGACAAAAGAGGAGACAGAGATAGGGAGTTCCCTGGCGGTCCAGTGGTTAGGACTCGCACGTTAGGGGTGGCCCTGGGTTTGATTCCTGGTTGGAAAACTAGATCCCACCAGCCTCATGCCCGCCCCCCCCCCCCCCATAAAAAAGAGACAGGTCCAGGGAGGTGGGGCGTCTGCCCTGGGATTCACTGCAGCTGATGAGGTAGTGGAACCTGGTCTGACTCCAAAGACAGCCGGTGATCCGTGCTCAGGGAGGCAGGTGGGGGCCTCTGGGTCGCCCACAGGAAGCCAAGGGCAGAGAGCATCGGGGGCCAGTGGAGGTAGGAGCTCCACCCGCCTCCCCACTTCCCATCCACGTTGGCGCCGTAAATGCCACCAGGGAGGTGGAACAGGCAGCCGGGCCCGCAGGGAGGCGGGCGCCGGCTCACGTGAGTCCATCCCAGCACCGCCGGCCCCACGCCTCCGCCCGCGCAGGCCGGGGCTTGCTCGCCGCCGCAGGCTGGGCTGACATCACCAGCGAGAGCTGACTGCCAACCCCCCAGGCGTCAGGTTCACCCCGGTGCTTACCACCCACGCAGGTTCCGAACGAAGCCAACCGTGAAAGGCCATTTGAAAGGCCACTGGGGGAGCTGGAGTCTGGGTCGGGTCTGAGCTGATGTTAAGGAAGAATGATCGAGGATCGTTTATTAGGGGAGCTGATGCTCTCGTGGGTCTATCAGGAGATGTGCTCATGTATTTATCTTTTGGGAGGTGCCTCGCTGCTGCCAACAAAACCTCCCAGCGTTTCCGGGACTCGGCTGTCCCTGACGTCCCAGCCCCTCCCACTGCCCAGCAGGGGAAACTGAGGCCCAAGAGGCCACCCGGCTTGCCCAAGGTCACCCAGCAATGATGCACCGGCACAAGTTAACTCTTGGCCATTTATTCATTCGTATATTGATTCATTCAATGCATGAGGTGGTCGGCGGGCCAGACCCCCGCAGGCACTGGGGGAAAGGAACCATGACCAAGACAGAACAAGCCCCTGCTTCCTGGAGCGCTGACACCCAGATGGCTGGAAGGTGCGTGGAGCAGTGACTGTGTGTCACAGGGTCTCGGAAGGGGCTGAGCCCTGATTGCCCAGCAGGAATTAAGTAGGTGTAGGTGGTACTGGACAGCCTCTAGGGGGAGGGAACGCTCAAGGCAAAAGCCTGGGGGCAAGAGAGGGTGTTGCCTGTTGGCAGAGATGAAAGAGGTTGGTGTGGCTGGTTGGACTAAGCGAGGGGACCCCGGGCTGGCATGGATGGGAGGATTGGGGACAGGGTGCCAAGGACGCTGACAAGGGATTAGATTGAATCCCAGGAGTGGGGACTGTGGAAGGAATTCCTCCCCCCAGAGTGGCGAGCTGAAGTTCATTCATGAATACGTTTATGGATTGCTTACTGTATGCAGAGGATGCAGTTGGAAGATGAATAAGGGACAGATACTTTCCACAAGGAGTTATGATCTTGGTGGAGAGGGAGAGGAAAAATTCACATTTGTTGCACACCCTGGCGTGCCCTGCAAACTAAACCAAAACCTGTTTTCTTTGGGGGCTAGAGTTCACGTACCGTAAAGTTCGCCATTGTCAAGTATACAGTTCACTATTTGTAGTATATTCACAAGATTGTGTGAGTCATCACTGCAATCTCACTAATTCTGGAAACTGAGTCTTTTCTCAGCAGTGATTTTTTTTTTCTTACTACATTTCAAATGGTATTAAATTCAAAAAGAATTAAAAGCCTGTGCATTCCAGTGTCCTGGGCTCCCAGGAGGCCACCTCTGTTAGCAGTTTCTTGTGTGTCCTTCAGAGCAAGGCTTCTTGAAGCTGTCAGCCCAGTGACCAACCCACCCCCCACCTTCTGTTTTCAGGGATTTTTTTTAACCTCTTTTTTTGGAAAAATATTTATTTGTTTATTTGGCTGCGTCAGGTCTTAGTTGGGGCATGTGGGCTCTTATTTGCAGCATGCCGGATCTAGTTCCCTGACCAAAGATCGAACCCAGGCCCCCTGCATTGGGAGCGCGGAGTTTCAACCACTGGACCACCACGGAAGTCCCTAATCTCTTTATTTTGAATAGTTTCACATTTACAGAAAAGTTGTAGAGTACACAAAATCGCTGCATACCTTCTCCCGGATTCCTCAAGTGTTACCATCATTGCCACATCTGCTTTATCCTCGTCTGTCTTTCTAATTACTTGCTCTGAGCTGTTGGAGACTAGTGGTGTAGCCCAGGGACCCCTTCACGCTTCGTATTAGTTTCCGATGACCTCTGTTACAAATGACCACAAACGTAGTGGCTTATGACAGCACACATTTACTCCCTCCAGTTCTGGAGGTCAGAAGTCAAAAGTCAGTCTCACTGGTTAAAATCAAGGTGTCAGCAGCGCTGGTCCCTTCTGGAGGCTCTGGGGAGAATTTGCTTTCTTGCCTTTTTCAGCTTCCAGAGGCTACCCACATGCCTTAGCTCGTGACCCCTTCCTCCATCTTCAAAATGCAGCACCCTAGGGAATTCCCTGGCAGTCCAGTGGTTAGGACTTGGTGCTTTCACTGCCGAGGGCCCAGGTTCAGTCCCTGGAGGGGGAACTAAGATCTCTCAAACAGCATGGTGCAGCCAAAAAAAAAAGAAAACAAAAACAAAATGCATCACTCTAACCTTGCTCACATGGCCTTCCCCCTCTGCCTCCCTTTTGTAAGAACCCTTACGATTACATTTCAGACCCCACCTGGATAATGCAAGATTAACCTCTTGTCTTAAGATCCTTGATTTAATCACATTGGTAAAGTCTGTTTTTCCCTATGAGGTACATTCACAGGATTCAGGCCGTGGACATTTTGGGGAGGGCATGACTCATCTTACCACCCCCCCCCCCAATCCGTCTGCACATATTTCCTAAGAACATTCTCTGAAACAAACACAGTACAGTACCATCATCATTAGGAAAGTAACATTGGCACTAATCGTATTATTATCTAATCCACAGACCTTTTGCCAACTGTCCCAATAATGTCCTCTATAGCAAAAACAAATTTTTTTCACAGACCTTATGCCAATTTTCCCAATCATGTCCTCTATAGCAAAAAAAAAAAAAAAAAAAAAAGGTTTTTAAGTTAAACACACACACACACACACTTACCCAGTCCAGGATCACACACCTTGCATCTAGTCATCACACTTTGCATCTGTCTGGAACTGGTCCTGAGTCTTTGTCTGTTGTTCATGACCTTGACACTTTGGGAGATTACAGACCAGTTGTTTTGTCCACATGGGTGCGTTTCCTTGCTATTAGATTGGGGTTATGCATGTTTTGGGCATGGGTCTCCCAGAAGGGTTCTCCCCTCTCCCTGCCCCCACCTTCCACCACTCCCTTTTCCTATGTAAACTTTGTGCAGAAGCTTATGTAGCATAGACACCAAAAAGTGAGTGCAGTGCCAAAGCACCCAGTTCAGGGGAATTTCTGCAAGGGCCACCCCGTATGACCAGCACCGTGAAGGCCCCTCAAGCCCCTTCCCGTCATCAGAAACCCCCGTCACCACTATTCTGGCATCTAATCGCGTGCAGTTCTTTCGCCTGCTCTTGATTTTAGAACAAACAGACCCGTGCACTTTCGAACCTGGCCTCTTCCTTGCAAGCCTGTAGGCATGAAATCTATCCGAGTTCAGTGAGTGGCCAGAAGGGGACTTCTGAGTGGCTGGCTCCACTGATGTGCTCGCTTTGTAAAACCTCATTGAGCTGGATGGAGAGGACATGTGTGCTTTTCTGTGTGTGTGCCCTACGTACATCCGTACATCCGAATTTTATGCTAAAAGAGGGAGGAAAAGGGGAGTGTGGCTGTTGGGAATACAGACGCCAGGGTCGGACTGCCTGGGTGTGTCTCAGTCATGCTGCTTATGAGCTGGGTGACCTTGGGCAAGGTGATTACCTGAATGTACCTCGGTTTCCCTGTCTGTCAAATGAGGGGTTTACTGTTTCCCGCCGCAAAATGTTATCCCAGGATTTGGTTCGGTGAGTTGTTCCGAAGGCGACATGAGGTCATTTGTGAGTGTTTGGAACAGGACCTGGCACGGAGTAAGAGAAAATGGATCACTTCCTCTATTAGATAGTGTCCATTTCAAGCCATAAATCGTGACGACTGTTCTAGGAGGAACGTGAATGAGTGTTGGGTGTTGGCGCTGGTCTGCAGCAGCAGTACGAAAGCAGCAGACGTGAACCCGGCCTGATGTAGGTGTGTTACACAGTCCGCTCAAAGCCAAGCGCAGCTTTGCTGGTGGAGGCAAGGAGGCTTTGACACGATGACCAAATATGTTTTTTAAATATTTATTTAGTTATTTATTTGGTTACACCAGGTCTTAGTTGTGGCAGGCAGCCTCCTTAGTTGTGGCATGTGGCATGTGAACTGTTAGTTGCGGCATGCGTGTGGGATCTAGTTCCCTGGCCAGGGACTGAACCCGGGCCCCCTGCCTTGGGAGCTCAGGGTCTTTACCACTAGACTACCAGGGAAGTCCCAGTGACCAAATCCAGATAAAGTTCTTAACAAAACCAAGCCTTCCCTTGGATTCCACAATGACTAGCCTCCTGGAAAATGCACTGTGTATTAAAACCAAACACAAAACACTTATGTGTGTACATGTAAAACAGCTGGGATTAGTCTCAGAGCATTCCAGACCATGATGTCACAGACGTGAATGTCCACTGGGACATTTCAAAATCACATGGAATGTGGGCACCTCTCTCCCCACCTGCCCAGTCTCTGTGACATCCAGAAACACCCCAATAGGTGTGCAGGGTGTCCCCACCCCATGCCAACAACCTCTGCACATTCCCGAGGCATCCTCTAGGGGGCAGCATGGCCCACTTACATAGAGATTAATAGACGCTTTGCACAGACGTGCAGATATTAATACAATCCATCTGCTTTTATGGTGTCCGTGTTGGAGAATTCACATACACACGACATTTATTCGTAACCACCAAGCCATCAATCCTGGTGCTTTTGTGGTCACTGCGGTCATTCTTAGAGGAGTGAAAGTTTTGAGTTGCCCAGCGTGCACCCAACTGAGGTCCCACAGGGTAACATTCTGCCTTCATGTTCCAGCCCATGCTGTAAACCACTGTCCTCTCCGCAGTCTGTTGAGTGCCTCGCTTTTGACTTTTGGGGTGCTATTTGATTGGTGGCTTCACTGTCTGAAATATCCCCCTAAATGTAGTGTTTAATGCTGTCTGGTGTCCCCGAGAGCAAGAAGGCGGTGATGTGCTTTACAGAGAAAATACGTGTGTGAGAAGAGCTTCCTTCAGCCTCCAGTTATAGTGAATGTTGGTTGTGAGTTCATTGTGAATCAATGCTATATATCAGATGAGGTCTCTTTTTAAAAAAAACTTATTGAAGTATAGTTGATTTACAATGTTGTGTTTGTTTCTGCCGTACAGCAAAGCGACTCAGTTATACATATATATACTTTTTCATATTCTTTTCCATTACGGTTTATCACAGGATATTGAATAGAGTTCCCTGTGCTATACAGTGGGACCTTGTTGTTTATCCATCCTATGTGTGATAGTTTGCATCTGCTAATCCCAAACTCCCAATCCATCCCTCCCCCAATATCCCCACCCCTTGGCAAGGTGATACATTGATCAGTTGATGAAAATGTGACCAGAGGCTCCCAGAAACCAAACTTATATTCCCCCTTAGGAGCATTCATTCACATCCCATAACTCAGCATTTCATGACCCTATAGAACATAACTACTGAGAATAACGAAAATCAACTGAACTTGACATTTTCTGCCTTTTTTTTTTTTTACATATAGTGGTTGCCCTATACACCATTCTGCACCTCGCATTTTTAAAATAAATTTATTTATTTGTTTATTTTGTTGGCTGTGTTGGGTCTTTGTTGCTGCACACGGGCTTTCTCTAGTCGCAGAGAGTGGTGGCTACTCTTCATTGTGGTGCATGGGCTTCTCATTGCAGTGGCCTCTCTTGTTGCAGAGCACGGGCTCTAGGCGCGTGGGCTTCAGCAGTTGCAGCACATGGGCTCAGTAGTTGTGGCTCACGGGCTCTAGAGTGCAGGCTCAATAGTTGTGGCACACGGGCTTAGTTGCTCCGCGGCATGTGGTATCTTCCTGGGGCAGGGATTGAACCCATGTCCCCTGCATTGGCAGGCGGATTATTACCCACTGTGCCACCTAGGAAGTCCCTGCACCTCACATTTTTTACTTGATAGTTTAGAAGGTTTTCCATACTGATAAAGACCTTCCTCATTCATTTCCCTAAGTCCTTTTAAATTTTGTATGCATCGCTCTATAAAACGGGCATGGGGGGAATTCCCTGCGGTCCAGTGGTTGGGACTCTGCTTTCACTGCAGAGTTCGATCCCTGGTTGGGGAACTAAGATCCCACAAGCAGCCCAGCGTGGCAAAAACAAACAAAAGAACAGCAACAACAACAACAAAAACCGGACAGGAGCAAACACCAAATGGCAATAAAGCAAACCTTGAATATAAAATACAGAATTCATTTATCCATTCATGTATTTTAAGACCTGCCTGGTGACAGGTGGTGGTATAATTTGACACAGGGTTTTTAAGCTAGATTTCTATTTTTTAAATTTAATTTCTTTTAAATTAATTTATTTATTGGCTGCATTGGGTCTTTGTTGCTGTGCGCGGGCTTTCTCTAGTTGCTGCGAGCAGGGGATACTCTTCGTTGCAGTTCTCAGGCTTCTCATTACCGTGGCTTCTCCTGTTGCAGAGCACAGGCTCTAGGTGTGCAGGCTTCAGTAGTTGTGGCACGTGGGCTCAATAGTTGTGTCGCACGGGCTTAGTTGCTCTGCGGCATGTGGGATCTTCCTGGACCAGGGATCAAATCCATGTCCCCTGCATTGGCAGGCAGATTCTTAACCACTGAACCACCAGGGAAGTCCCAGATTTTATTTTTTTTTAAGTGAAGTATAGTTGATGTACAATGTTGTGTTAGTTTCAGGTATACAGCAAAGTGATTCAGTCATTTATATATATAATTTATATATATGTATATAATTCAGTTATTTATATTCTTTTTCAGATTCTTTATTCTTTTCCGTTATAGGGTATTACAAGATTTTGAGTATAGTTCCCTATGCTATACAGTAGGTCCTTGGTGTTTGAGCTAGATTTGTAAGGGGCTAGTTCAGACCATGTGTCGGCATCCCGGGCCCCCCTGTGATCTCTGTCTCTGCTGCCCCTTAGCCATGCTGCGGATGGTCTCGGCTGTTCTCCAGTTTGGCAACATCATCCTGAAGAGAGAACGGAACACTGATCAAGCCTCCATGCCTGACAACACAGGTACGGCCACCTGGCCTGCCACCCACCCACGTACAGAGCATCCTCCCTCCCCAGCCAGACCCACCTCCCACCCAGGACCACCCTGATTTCCTGCCCTTTGCTGAATCTTTGCCAAAATAACACCTTCCACTCTTTTCTTGATTATAAAAAGTGTGAGCTCTGTTGAAAATTTGAACAACACCAGTGTGCCAAAGGGTGGGGGCGGGACAGCAGGGTCACCTGTCATCCCAGTCCCTCCCAGAGAAACACCATTAGCACTGGGCATACCTCCTCCTGGCCTCTGTGCTCTGCATATATATACTTTTTTTTTTTTTTTGCCTTTCAGAAGCAGAAGTATAGTTGATATTCCTTTTTTTTATCAAAATGGAAATAGCTCTTCTTTATTATGATAAAAAAATACAATCTGAATGGAGAAGAAAATCTGGCAAGACAGGGAAGTATAAAGGCAGGGAAATTACCCATAATTACTGCTGACCTTTTGGGGCATTTCTCTCTGGGCTTTGTTCTATGCCTGTATCAATGTGGAAATAATTATCAGAGAAATGGAATCATGCTTCATACCCCCTTCCCCTCGAGGTGGGAAGAGCTTTCTGTCCTGATTATGAAACCCTATGGGCTCCTTTTCAAAAGCTGCTTGATGCAGAACATGTGAAGGAAGGGGCATCTCTCGCGATGTCATTGGTGTGAGCTATCCCTGTGACCTCAGGGTTCACACACCCAGCAGGTGTGCTGTACATACTCACTCATTTGTTTGGTTTACAAAATTGGGGTCAGACCTTATAAACTGTTTTGAAACCAGCTTTTTTTCCCCCTTAATGCAATGGGGGTAACTCTTCAAGGTTATTAACTAGAACTGCACTGGGGTTTCTTCACCCAGGGTCTGTGGGGAGAACTGCATGTCAGTATAATTAATCTTCTTTGAAATCCTGTGTATTTCATTTTCTGCATTTGCAAACATTAATCCAGAGAAGCAGCCTCCGGGCTCCACCAGCTGGCAAAGTACACACCAAGGGCTTAGAGCTCTGTTAAGCCAGCCTGTTGCTGGCAGTGTAGTACTCCGTGCTGTGTTTTCAGTTCTTAAATATTCCCATGTAATGCAAAATCACTCTAGAAGAATTAGAAATTGCTGTTGCATCAGAGAGAGAGAGAGAGAGAGATTGACTTAAATCCTCAGCACCTGTCAGAAATAACCACTGTTGACATTTTACTGTGTCTCCTCCTTGGTGTTTTTCTTTTTTGCTGGAACTGAGTATTTGTAGGTAACTATCTTCCCATAATGCAAGTGATAACACTTCTTGATGTTGCAGGTTGAAAACGCTTCTTAACAATCATTTTAATTCAGAGGAGAAAGAAGAAACACACCTGCCCGCACAGCCCTGCCTCTGTCTTCTGCCAAAACAACTATTAACACTTTGGCAACTTTTTCTCCTACAAAAATAGGGCAGAGCAATGAATTTGTAAACATTTCTTTTGGGTTTGGCCACCTCAGTGAACTCTTATGCCAAGAGCTGTCCCTCCCAACATTTTACTGAGACGTTTTCCAAGATACAGAAAAGTGCAAAGAATTTTATACTGAACACCCAGATGCACCACTGAGATTCAACCGTTGACATCTTACGACACTTGCTTTATCGAATATCTTTCCATTCTCTGTTCATCCGTCTTCTTTTCTGTCATGTTTCAAAGTCACAGATATTGGTTATAGACTCTTCAGCCTGCGTATCTTTTCTGGCGTCCAATATCTGTTTGTAATTCTTTCTTGGATTTGAGGTGAAACATACAAGTCATGAAATGTACACATCAGAAGTGTACCATGTAATTATTTATTTATTAAATAATTATTATTTACAATAATATTTAATGACTACAGAACATTTATTCAAATGGATGGACCCTGACTCTCTAACCAACCCCAGCTGTTGGGCATTCAGGTTGCTTCCTGGTTTTCTCCATTGTAAACAATGCTGTGATGAACATCCTCCTAGTCCAGAATTATTTTTGCCAACTCAGGGTCCTGGGAGGACAATTATTGGGCCAGAGAATGCACACACTTTTAGGACCCGTACTGCCTCTAGTGGGAAAGGCTAGGGTTCCTCCAACAGTGAGGGGTAGCGCTCTCTCGCCCACTCTGCGCTGTCCCCACCTCCCAGTGCTGATCAGATCTTGGTGCCTCTTGCCCTCAGCTGCGCAGAAACTCTGCCGCCTGCTGGGCCTGGGGGTGACGGATTTCTCTCGCGCCCTGCTCACCCCCCGCATCAAAGTCGGCCGGGACTACGTGCAGAAAGCACAGACCAAGGAACAGGTGGGTGAGGCTGGGGGGAAGTGGGGGCAGAGAGGGCCCTGGGTTTTTAAGCAGCTTATGCCATTTTTTCCCCTCACTCTCTCAACAAACTTTTGCGAGCATCTGTTCAGTTACTGACTCTAGTCTAGGTGCTAGAATAAAGGCAGTCATGGAAACAAAGACCAGCCTTCAGGGAGCTCAGGCTGTAATAGGGAATCAGAGAACAAAAGAAGAAACAGGGATGCTTCCTACGAAGGAGGGGATTGGGGTGATCAGGAAAGTCTTCTCAGATGAGGTGACATTTGAGTTGAGACTTGGATGGTTCAAGACAAAGGGATTAGCATGTGTAAAGACCCTGGAGCTGGAACAGGCTTGGTGAGTTGGAAACATTAAGGTCAGTGAGGCTAGAGAATTGGGGAGAGGGTGGTAGAAGCTGCAGTCAGAGAGGTTGGAAGGGGACAGATCACACAAGGTCTTAAGGGCTACAGTGAGGAGGTGAGTTTTATTCAGCGTGCAGCAGGAGGCCAGTGAGGATTTAAGCCAGGGAACGACTTGATTTGGTTTGTCTTTTATAAAGATTGCCATGTCTACTATGTGGAGAATTGGGTCCAGGGGTACCAGTGGAAGCAGGGAGACACCAGGAGGCCACTGTCATAGTCCAGGCAAGCAATGATAGCAGTACAGACAAGAGTGGTGGCAGTGGGGGTGGGAGAAGTGAACATGGACTAGGTATTTTCAGAATCCAATTTGGGGCAGAGGCCTCTGCCTGAATGCCGCCCCGCCCCCCCAGCCAGCTGGGCACTCGAGGTGCTAGGACAGAGAAGGCACAGTGGGGGATAGCAGGCTGGGGGTCACACTGACCCGGGTTCCACTTTCAGTCTAGGTACTATTGTTAGGATCCATTTTACAGATGAAGACACTGAGGCACAGAGAGGTTTATTCACATGCCTGAGGTCACACAGCCTCTAAGTAGTAGAGCTAGGATTCCAACCTAGGTGTTGGGCTCCAGATTCCATCCTCTTACCTGTTCTGCCATGGAAATTGCTTCAAGGATTGGGCAGAAGATTCACGAACTAATGTGGCCCCAGGCACGTCACACAGTGCCGGGAGCACAGTAGGGCTTCAGTAATGGTCTGCTGTTGTTAATGTCACTGCTCTTGATGAACCCTGATGGGTCTCTATCCACACCCAGTGTCTCCTCACCGGCCCTGGGGGAGGGACTGGGGCCACTGATGTGCAGGCTGGGCCCTCACTGTGTGCCCTGCCCCGCAGGCTGACTTTGCACTGGAGGCCCTGGCCAAGGCCACCTACGAGCGCCTCTTCCGCTGGCTGGTCCTGCGCCTCAACCGAGCCCTGGACCGCAGCCCCCGCCAAGGCGCCTCTTTCCTGGGCATCCTGGACATTGCTGGCTTTGAGATCTTCCAGGTCTGTGCTTTGTGTTGCCAGGCTGGGGGCTGGGAGAGCTCCATCACGCTGGCCCTGTCCCTCTCTCTCTCTGGTCCCTGTCCCCTTCTCTTACGCGTCCCTCCTCCCCGCAGCTGAACTCTTTCGAGCAGCTCTGCATCAACTACACCAACGAGAAGCTGCAGCAGCTTTTCAACCACACCATGTTCGTCCTGGAGCAGGAGGAGTACCAGCGCGAGGGCATCCCCTGGACCTTCCTCGACTTTGGCCTTGACCTGCAGCCCTGCATCGACCTCATCGAGCGGCCGGTGAGCCCATGGCTCCTCGACCCTCCGCGTGACCCTGGTCCAGTTCCTCATCCTGCCCGGCCTCAGGCATCTCCATCAGTTAAATGGGGGACACGGCATAGATCTGTGTGGCTGCTGGATGAGTAGAGCCCAGGACGTGCCTGCCACAGGGCGTGGCTTGAATCAGAGGGCTAATCGACGGCTATAATGGCTGTTCTCACGTTTGCTTGTAGGTCCCAAGTGGCACAAGAACTAAAAATTAGCAGCAACCCAAATGTCCAATATTTGGGGCGCTGACTTAACCCTTCTCCCCTCCTCTGTCAATGGTCAGGCCAACCCGCCTGGGCTCCTAGCTCTGCTGGATGAGGAGTGCTGGTTCCCAAAAGCCACGGACAAGTCCTTTGTGGAGAAGGTGGCCCAAGAGCAGGGTGGTCACCCCAAATTCCAGCGGCCAAGGAACCTGCGGGATCAGGCCGACTTCAGCATCCTGCATTATGCTGGCAAGGTAGGGGGCAGGGGCCAGCCTTGGGGCATGTGGGTAGGAGTGAGGATGAAGGGAGGATGCAGAGGGAAAGCAGCGGCCACCTGGTGTTGACTGGGACAAGTCACAGCCAGGCCAGAGCTAGGAAAGCCCATGGAGAAGTGAGGACTCTGTCTGATGAAGTCATCAAAGGCTTCCTCGAGGAGGGGATATTTGCAATAGGTTTTGAGGGATAGATAGGAGTTCACCAGGCAGAGAATTAGTTGCATGTTATTCATTCATTTGGCCAACATATGCCTTTTGTGTTATCAGCCCTGTGCTGAGCAAAGCTGGGGACCCATGGCAGACATGATTCTGTCCTCACGAAGTTCGTTATCTGGGAGGGAGACGAAAACAGACCATTGGGATATAAGGCTGATAAGTGCTTTCATGCGGACAGCTACGGATAGTGTCAAAGTCCAGTGGAGGAATCCCAGGGAAGGTCTCACAGAGGAGATTGATGCTTGATCTGAACTGTAAATCAAGAGTCAGCAAACATTTTCTATCAGTTTCAGTTCTGAGGGCCAGTCTCTGGCACAACTACTCAATTCTGCCATGGTAGCACAAAAGAAGCCACAGGTCACACATAAATGAAGGCCGTATTCCCATGAAAATTTATTTATTTTATTTTATTTTTAATATTTATTTACTTTTGGTTGGGTCTCAGTTGCGGCACGCTACACCACACGGGCCCGTGTCCCTTGCACTGGTGGGTGGATTCTTAACCACTGGGCCACCAGGGAAGTCCCTAAAACTTAACTTATAAAAGGAAGTGGCAGGTTGGATTTGGCCTGTGGGCCATTGTTTGCCAACCCCTGGTCGAAATGATGAGTACGGACTTCCCTGCTGGTCCAGCGGCTAAGACTCCACACTCCTAATGCAGGTGGCCCAGGTTCAATCTCTGGTCAGGGAACTAGATCCCGCATGCTGCAACTAAGACCCAGCGCAGCCAAACAAATAAATATTTAAAAAAAATAATAAAATGAATGATGAGTAACGCATAGCCAGAAAAGAACGGGTAGGGGGTGGGAAGGGCTCGTCAAGCAGAGGAAACAGCATACACAAGGGCTGGCGAGCGGGAGACCTACGTGTTCTGTTCTAGAACTCGGTTGTTTCCCAGATATTTTCTAAGACTTCCCGTGTGCCCAGTCCTCTGCTGGGCTATAAATCAGACCCAAGCCCCTTCCTCTGGGAGCCACCCTCTGATGGGGGGAATGCACGCAGGGAATCGTGGTGGTTGAGGTTGTGACTCCGTGGAAGGGAGCTGGCTGTGTGAAAATCCACGGAGAGGGAATCACGGGCGACGGGAACGGCAGGGGTCAAAGTCACGTGGTGGACATGAGCTTGCACTTTGAGGAAGAGCGTGTCTGAATGAATAAGGAAAGAGGTGACGGTGGATGAGGTCATAGAGGCGGGCAGAGTCGCCTTAAGGGAATTACAGAAAGGGAGAGGGACCATGCTGGGGGTGGGTGCAGTTCAGGATGTGGACAAAAAGTGACACCAGCACTCTCTCGTGAGCGGGGAGCGCCAGAGCTGGGCATCGCAGAGCTTCTGGGAGGCTCCTTGGGAAATCAGAGAGAGCTGTGGACCCGCCCCCCCACCCCCCTCCTCTGCCTAATTTCACTCAGGTCGACTACAAGGCCAATGAGTGGCTGATGAAAAACATGGACCCTCTAAATGACAATGTTGCCACCCTGCTTCACCAGAGCACAGACCGGCTGACGGCAGAGATCTGGAAAGATGGTGAGGACCAGCTTCCCTGGGCCCTGTCCCTAGAGCCCTGTGCACCCCTTTGTTTTTGTTTCAGAGGCTGAGTTCTGAACCTGAGTTGTCTGCTCAGAGGCAGAACTGGTGGCAGGACAGACAGCCTCACAGTAGTGTTTCCAGTGAGTGATTAATTGATTGATATCTCAAGCCAGCATCACACTCAATGATAAAACACTCCTTCTTAATCAGAAACAAGACAAGGATGCCCACTGTCAAGAGTGCTGTGAAACACTGTTTTGGTGCTAGTAGTTTATGCAATCAGACCGGAAAAAGGAATAAGTATGTGAGTATTCAAAAGGAAGTGATGAAGTTATTAATTGTAGATAGCATACGATCCCTTAAAAAAATAAAATCAAGAATTTTGACTGAAAAAGAACTAATAATAACAGGAGAACTAAGAAAGGTGGTGTTTTACGGGTTAGTCAACTTTTAGGCTTTGCTTTCTTTGATCTCTCCCTAAGTTCCCTTCTGGGATTCAGGGAAGAAAAAAGCAGCAAAATCCAAGGTATAGTTTTGGAGTTTTCCTGCTCCAGCAAGGCCCATGTGAGTTTAGCCATCAGTCTTTTCAGACTAACACTCCTAGGAGGTGGACAGAAAAGCCCTGTCCATCCTTGCCCTCCATTCTTAGAGGAGGTTTGAGAGATGATTTTGTAAAACTGTCAGTACCAGCATCTTGGTTTTCCTGATTCCAGGTCTCCCGAATCTGTCAGTTTGCCTTAATCTTTTACTGAAGTGAAAAGCATAGTAGTAGAAGTGCCAGCCCGTGCAATTAGACAAGAGGACAAAATAAGCAAGATGAGTTCTTCCCAAAATGGACTCACAGAGCAAAAGGGCATAAGGCACCTTGATATGGTGAGATGATTTTAGACAGAGAGATCTGATGTTAGTATCTCATATAGTTTACACAGGAGGGATTGAAAAGCAGTGTTTGGTGTTCAGTAACAGAACCAGATGCTGCCAAGAATCATCTCCTTTAGACTGAAAATCTTCCCCCTCAACTTCTTTAAAATTTGTGCCACATTCATGGACACGTGATGTTCCCCTAATCCATCACATGCTCCACCCCGTATATGCTTGGCTCTTAAATGGTTCCAAGAGAGTCCTTGACTGGAACCCAGCATGGTATTATTTCCTCCATAATTCTCCTGGACAAAGCAAGTCACAAGGCCAGCCCAGGTTTGAGGAGCTGGAATCACAGAGAGGGGTAGGAAATTGGGGCCATTTCTGCATCAGTCTCTACTACACCTGCCCTGAGCCCAGAGTTGGCTTTGCTTTCTGGCATCCTGGCAGCCCAGAGTTGGGTACCCAGCATCCTGGCAGCTCAGGGGAAAAGGCAAATGAGACAAGCTCTCTTCAGAGAGGCAAACACAACAAGCTGAATGGGAGCCTTGGGTAGCCCTTGAGCTTCCTGGCAGCCAGGGCAAAAAGGAGGTACCTAATAAAACAGATACAGACTCAACCTCTAGGGTTCAGAGGTTTCCCCCTGGGCATTAAATTCTCAGAGGACATTCGTCCTTTCAACCAACATTGATGCCCTCACTAGTTGACATAAAGGTGAACAGAAGAGTCTCCCTGGCTTTAAAAGTTCATGGCCAAGATCAGGTTTCTCCTCCTGCTTTGCTCTGTGCTGTTGACGAATAACCCTCTCTTCTTTTTTCTTCCTGCCACCTTCTCTCTCATCTCTTCTCATGCTGCTCCCTTTGCATCTCCTGCCCCATCTCCCTGCCTCTCCCCCCATCTGTCTTCATCCCTCCCCCCCAGAACACGGGGGCTTGCAGCAGTTCTCTTTCCTTGGCTCCTTCCCACCATCGCCCCCAGGATCTTCAGGGAGGCACGGCTCTGCCATTTCTCCGCCAGGGGGTGGGTGTTGCTGTGCATCAACGGGTGAGATTTGCCGGACGAGGAGGGTGGGCCCTTTGGACCGGGAACCTGGTTTTGAACATCTGTCCCCTTTCCTCGCCATACAGACATCTTTCCCTCTTCTTTTTCCACCCCCTTGTCAGCTCCCTTACTAGTTCCCAGACTGTTTGTAGCAGCACAAGGCCTTCTAACTAAACCGCATGTAAAAGTACAAACAACTGTGATAGTATCAGCTGGCTTTAATTGAACACATACTATGTGCTGTGCGCTGTGCAAAGCCCTTTTATCATCATTAACACACGGAATCCTCCAAACAACCCAATCAGACAGGTGTTAGTACTCTTACCCCTGTTACAAAGGTGAAGATGTGGGAGCACAGAGAGGTTAAGTCACCTGCCTGAGGTCACACAGCCAGTAAGGGACAGAGCTGGGATTTGAACCCAGAGCCTCCACTCTTGCCTGTGCTATAAGAACTTAATAAATGATACTTACCCTTTTGACAGTAACCAGGAGCATGGCAGTGGGAAGGAGACTTGAACCTGGGGAGGGAGACTTGAACCTGGGGAGGAAAAATGCCATTTCTGAGCTACCACTGTGCGCCAAGCTCTGCCCTCAGAGTGAGTTATCTAGTTGACCCCAATAACCCTCATCCTTGGGGACTGCAGGCCATCAGATTCTGCCCCAGCTGCAGGTTCTTGAGAAACTGGGCATGATTCAGTACACAGAATTTGAGACAAAGGAGTGGGTATTTCTCGCTAGTTGAAGTGACACCATCAGATGACAATAGAGAAAACCGAATTACCATGAAATCAGGCCTTTCTGGGAAAATGGTGACAATGGAGGCAGTTTGCCTTATTTCATGTTCTTTCCTTTTCTTTTTTATTTATTTTTTGTATTTTTTGCCTTATTTTAAATATTGCCTTATTTCAAATATCATAATAAAGACAGATTTCATTACATTTTTCATGTGACCCTGTTTTGAGTTCCTGGAATTGCACCTGTGGTTATCTCCCTTTTCCCTCTCTGTGCCTTGGTTTCCTCATCTATAAAATGGGAATGATTTTTATAGGCTTATCAATAAGCTGATCTATGTCAAGTGCTTTGAGCAGCGCCTGGCAGAGAATAAGTGATAAGGAAGCATTAGCTATCATCAATATCATGGTTTGCTGATAAGGAAAATGGAGAAGAGGGGTCAGAGACCAGGGTTCAAGGGATTCACACTGCCTGGGTTCAGATCCTGGGTCTTCAGAGCCTAAGCTGTGTGGCCTTGGACACAGTCTTCCATCTTTCTGAGCCTCAGTTTGCTGATCAGTCCAATGGGCTGATAATACCTACCGTACTAGGCTGTGAGAGGTATTTCATATGTAAAGTACGAGGTCTTATAAATAATAAGATCCTTGACCTTTGGCCAACCCAGCCCCCTTAAACTGACCCTTGATTTTATTGTCTCTCTACATCTGTTTCCTCCTCCCACAGTGGAGGGCATCGTGGGGCTGGAGCAGGTGAACAGCCTTGGGGATGGCCCTCCTGGTGGCCGCCCCCGGCGGGGGATGTTCCGGACAGTGGGACAGCTCTACAAGGAGTCCCTGAGCCGCCTCATGGCCACACTCAGCAACACCAACCCCAGCTTCGTCCGCTGTATCGTCCCCAACCATGAGAAGAGGGTGAGTGACCTGGCCTGGGGAGGGAAGGCGGCTCTGGCAGTGGGTAAACTCCCAGTCGCTGGATTTGGTTGGAACCATGTCTGGTCCCAGGCTCACTTCTGACTGGCTTTGTGACCTTGAGCAAGTTGTTTTCCCTCCCAGGTTCAATGCCCTGTTAGGAAAAGTCATTCATTCATGGGATTTAAGTTTTGTTGAGCGCCTACTAAGTGCCAGGTGGTGGAAATACAGTGAAGTCAAGGAGGGCTCCCTGGAGAAGGTGAGGTCTGAGCTCTGAATGATAAGTGGTATTCTAAACAGAGAACAGCTTGGGCAAAAGCTGAGTGGTTGGTGGGAGCATGAAAATTGCAAGGGATGGAAAAAAGACCGTTGGAGCTGGGGGTGTCATATAGGTATGGCTAGACCATGCCTGGCCTCCCAAGCCAACAATAAGTTTTCTTGCTGGGAAAATCAGCGAATAGGCCCTGTAGAGAAGGGTCAACATAAGTGGAAAATGAAACTACAAAATTAGGTGCCTGGGGCTTATACTGTCCTCAGAAAGTAGGAGCTGTAGTTATCGGGTAGGTGGATCTGTGTGTGTCTGTGTCTCCTTCCTCATAGCTGTAAATATCATATTTTATCACATCTAAGACACATTTATTTCTGACACTTTAGCATCTCTGAAGCTGGGATGTGGCTTAACAATCAATGGCCTGCCAGAGTTTAATTGACAAGAGTGTTTCTTTCTCGGTGGTATATAAGATAACAGTGTGTTTTACAATTGATGGTGGCTTGTATTTGATGAAATATGGCGTACATAGACTCAGCCACTTCTCCACAGAGCCCTGGTCCTTGTAAGTGGAAAATGGTGCTTAGAGTCTAAGATCTGGGTACTGGGTGTGCTCAATGGTATCAAGGTGTCACTCCGAGGACTTCTCAGTAACTAGAACCATGTATATACACACAAATGTACATGCATGCATACATGTGTGTATACACATGTACACACATATATGTGTACACACATTTACATCTATATTTCTTTCTTTTTTTTAAATATTTATTTCTGTAACTATCTTTATATAGTGAAAACCATGAGTTCCCACCAGTATGTCAACTTCCAGTGCAACATCTCTTTTTAGCAACAGTGAAGAACCTGGGTCCTGTCATATAGCACACATTTACTAGTTTTCTCAGTCTTCTTTTATGTAATCAGTCTCCTGACCTTACTGGGCACCTCCCCGCTCAAGCCAGCCAAATGTCTTATTGAAGAGTTGAATGGGGGAAGGAAGGAGGAAAGGAAGGAAGGAAGGAAGGAAGGAAGGAAGGAAGGAAGGAAGGAAGGAAGGAAGGAAAGAACCAAAATGTTACTGTGAGACCATCCTATATACTATTTCCAATTTCCAGCTATTTTCAGCCATTTCCTTGGGGCTCTTTTGATTGTGAGAGAGTCACTAAGATGGCTTGAGCAAAAGTGAGAATGTATTGGGAATTCCCTGGCAGTTCAATGGTTAGGACTTAAAAAAAAAAAGTAGGAATGTATAGATTCACATAATTGAAAATTCCACTATCAGGTTCAGGTATAGTTGGATCCAGGTGCTCAAGTGGTGATGTCAGGAATCTTTTTCTTTTGCTTGGCTCTGCTTTTCTATGTGTTGCCTTCTCTCTGAGGAATCTCTGTCTCCATTCTCAGGGTGGCATGGCAACCACCAGTGCCTCCAGACTTTCATTCTTGCAGTTTAGCAACCCTAGGGGAAAAAGAGAGCTTCCTGTGACACGGTTCTAGCAGAAGTACCAGGGCTGGCTCTCCTTGGCCCAGGATGACTCTTATGCCGACCCGTGAACCAGGCTGATTGGCCTGGCCTGAGTCACATGACCATGTCTGGAGCCAGGATGAGGTCAGTCCTAGCCACTGATGGACTGAAAGCATAGGGGAAGGAATAGTGCCCTCCCTCCCGCAGAGTGGGGGTTATTACCAAGGAAAAGGGAACGTATGTAGTAATAAATAAACAAAAACTCCCTTTTTGCTGGGACATAAACATTCTGAGGGCAGGAGCTTTATCTCCATTTTTACTGCTGAGTCCCCGCTGCCTAGAAAACAGTGTGTGGCATGCAGTGAATAGTCATTAAATATTTGATGGATGAAGAAATATATTAGATAGCCCTCAAAAAAGAACCAGAGTGGTGGTTCTCATATTTTAACACCCCTCCTCACCAGAGATTCATATTCGGCCCTGGACTGGGGCCAGGGCACTGTTTTTTGTTTGTTTTGTTTGTTGTTTGTTTATTGTTGCTTTTTTAAGCATGCGAGGGGATTCCAGCATGTAGTCTGGGTTGAGAACAATTGATCTAGGAGTCACCATAAAACGCTCGGTATTGTGTTGACTACTCTGGGGCCCTGGGAGAGGCAAGAGTTGTTTTTCGGAATGTATAATTTGAATTTTTTGTAGTGTTTAGATTTTTACCATTTGTGTATTACTTTTTCTTTAAAGAACTTGTATTGAGATACAGTTAACATACAATAAACTGCATATATTTAGAGTGTACAATTTGGTATCCCGATCTCCCCAATTCATTCCCCACCAACCCTTCCCACTTTCCCCACTTGGTGTCCGTATGCTTGTTCTCTACATCTGTGTTTCTGTTTCTGCCTTACAAAACGGTTGATTTGTACCATTTTTCTATATTCTGCATATATGTGTTAATATACGATATTTGTTTTTCTCTTTCTGACACACTTCACTCTGTATGACAGTCTCTAAGTCCATCCATGTCTCTAAAAATGTCCCAGTTTCATTGCTTTTATAGCTGAGTAATATTCCATTGTATATATGTACCACATCTTTTTTATCCATTCCTCTGTTGATGGGCATTTAGGTTGCTTCCATGTCCTGCCTATTGTCAATAGTGCTGCCATGACATGGGAGTGCATGTGTCTTTTTGAATTATGGTGTTCTCTGGATATAACTTTTATATTACTTTTGAAAAAAAAAAGCAAGTAAAAGAAAGAAAAGGCAACGAAAGTTAACTACCAAAAATAATGACGGACGTGCTTTGTTCACACCTTCCCGTACTAAGCTATGCAGATTCAGCCCTTCCTCCCCTCTACTTTTGCCCCTTAGCACTTATTACCCGTTTACTTCTGATATTTATTAGTGATGTCTTGACCTCATTTATTGTCGGTCTCTTCCAGCGGATAGTAAGCTCCCCCCAGGCAGGCATTTGTGCCTGGCACGTAGTAGGTGCTCAGTAAATTGTAGGTTGAACCAGATGAAACTGCCAACCATGTTTGACCTGCCCAAACTGCCATCCACCTGAGTTCCCCTGATGGCTGCTGTCCGGTGAGTGGCGCCCCCGTGTGGCCGCCACTGACCTTGCATGTCTATGACTGCCCTCCACAGGCTGGGAAGCTGGAGCCGCGGCTGGTGCTGGACCAGCTGCGCTGTAACGGCGTCCTGGAGGGCATCCGCATCTGTCGCCAGGGCTTTCCCAACCGCATCCTCTTCCAGGAGTTCCGGCAGAGGTGAGCGGCATGGGGTGAAGTAGGGGTCGGGCTTGGAAGCCACCACACCTGCATCTAAAGCCCCCCTACTGCTACTTCTGGGCGGGGTGGGGGGTGTGGCCATGGCGAGAGCGGAGGGGCGGGGCCTCCGAGCGAGTTCCTTTGGTGGCTGAGTCTCAGCTTTCTCCTCTGTGATATGGGAGAGCAGTGCCACATTCAGCGGGCTCCCCGAGAGAAAGGGCATAGAGCACTATGTTGGAGTATTGCAACAATCCGGGTATCGCAGTCGGCATTTTTTATAAAAATGCAGTCGAACAGGAGAGAACAGAAAAGATCAACATATAAGAAACCGGTAATACAGTAAATATTATAACAAAAGTTATGTTTCACACAAGCTGTAAATAGCAGCACCATCCAACAGAAAGAGGATGTGAGACCCATATACAATTTAAAAGTTCCTCGTAGCCATATTTTTTAAAGTAAAAAGAAATTGCAGGTGAAATTAATAACAAGATAGTTTAACCCCATACATCCAAGATATTAGATCATTTTAAAATGTAATCAATATAAAAAATTAGTAGTGAGACACTTAGCATTCTTTTTTTCCTGTCAAATCTTCAAAATTCGGTATATGTTTTACACCCACAGCATATCTCAGTTCGGACCCTAAATTTCCAGGGGTCAAAGTGAAATGTAGTCCTATCAAAACAATGAAATTGTGTTGAACAGAAAAATGTTTTACACTGCTTCAGTTTTTAACTTTAAATTTCACTTAGTTAAAATGAAACACGGTTAAAAATCCAGTTGCCCAGTTGCCCCAGCCCTGTTTCAAGGGCTCAGTAGCTGCATGTGGCCAGTAGCTGCTGCTTTGAACACTGCGGGTCTGCCGTTTCCTACTCAAAGTGTGGTCCTGGGACCAGCAGCATCAGTACCACCCGGCAGCTTGTTAGATATGCACATTTTCAGACTCCACCCCAGACTTACTGAATTAGGGTCTGCATTTTAACAAGATCCCTGGTGACTGAGAAACTCTGATACACACACACACACATTTCTGAATCACCAGTTAAAAAAATATGGCATATTAATATATGACATTACTAAGTAATATATATATATGATATATGTGTGTATATATGTTGTATATCTAATATGCATTATTTTTAATGAAATGTGAGGGTCCAGGGAGAGGGCACAGCAGGGGAAAGGCTCTGAGGACAGACACGTGTGTTTATGAGATGTACTTTTAAAATCAGAGTGGCACTGAGAAATGTGAAAGAAACAGCTGTAGAGCACTTAGCTCAGGACCTGACACAAAATAACTTGAAGAATATCAGCCCCGGCTGGAGGGGAGGGGGCAAGCTGGGATGTGGTGAGAGAGTAGCGTTGACATATATACACTACCTGCTGCATAACACAGGGAGAGCGAATCTATGATGGGTGATGACCTGGAGGGCTGGGATAGGGAGGGTGGGAAGGCGTCGCGGGAGGGAGGGAATATGGGGATATATGTATAAATACAGCCGATTCACTTTGTTGTACAGCAGAAACTGGCACAGCAGTGTAAAGCAATTATACTCCAATAAAGAGCTGAAAAAGAAAAAAAGAAAGAAAAGAACATCAGCCCCCATTTGTTGTTATTCTCACACTTCCGAGACACACCTTTGTTTTACGTCTCAATGACATATGGTGTTGGTGTAATTAAACACTCGTATATCAGCACGTGGTGTGTCCCAAGAGTGGGAGCTTTTTTGTCGCTGTTGCTGGTGGTGGTGATGTGTGGCCCTTGGTAAGACTTGAATGTTTGTTTTTCTTTCTGTTCCTATTGTCATTGTTGTTTTTGCTGTTTGTCACTCTGAGCCCAGTGCCTGGCTGTGGTAACAGTTTGCTGTAACTCTTCACCCACCCCCCCCACTCCTCCCCACCCACGGCAGGTACGAGATCCTGACGCCCAATGCCATCCCTAAGGGCTTTATGGATGGGAAGCAGGCCTGTGAGAAGATGGTGAGTGTGGGCTGGAGGCTGCGGGTGCAAGTGTGTGTGTGTGTGTGTGTGTGTGTGTACGCGGTCTCAGGTGGTGGAGGAGGTGGCACTGGAACTTCCCCTTTCACCACCCCTCCTCCTCATAACCCCTCCCGCACCCCCGCAGATCCAGGCCCTGGAATTGGATCCCAACCTCTACCGCGTGGGACAGAGCAAGATCTTCTTCCGGGCGGGGGTTCTGGCCCAGCTGGAAGAAGAGCGGGACCTGAAGGTCACAGACATCATTGTGTCCTTCCAGGCAGCTGCTCGGGGATACCTGGCTCGCAAGTGGGGCTCCACGCTATCTCTTGGGGTCACATTGGCCAAGGCTGCTTGGTTCAGGGAGGGGTTGACCAGATGGCCCCAGAGGCTGGGTCAGGGGGGAGTCGGTCAGTTGGTTTCTGGTGTCAGAGCCTCCAGGATGGTAGAAGGGCTGAGAAACAAAGGGATGGAGCCACTAGTTGTCCAGGCTTCTTTGTTCTACAGTCCCTGAGGCTCCTAAGCGATACTGAGGACACAGAGAAGAGCTAGACTCAGCCACAGGGTGACCAACCATCCTGGTTTGTCTGGGACTGGAGATTTCCCAGGATGCATGATCTTCTGTGCTAAAACAAAGTCCCAGGCAAAGCAGGTCGAGGTGGTCACCTTAGTGGCCAGTCCCTCAAGGGACTCCAATCTGGACGGGGAGACATACACCGGCACAAAACGTCACAGTCCAGGGCGCAGTGTGCTTTGATGGGGGTCATACGGTACCGTGAGAGGGCCTACAGACCAGGTAGATAAAGGAGGACGGGAAAGGTGTTCCAGGCAGGAGGGACAGCTTATGCCAAGGCCCGGTGTCGAGAGAGCCTGGCATATTTCAAGAACGCAGGGAATTTGCAGGAGAGAGTCCTTCTCCCTTAGAAGTGGCCCAAAGGAAGGATCAGAGGATAAAGGAACCCCCAAACACCAGGCAGAGGGGCAGGGACCATGTCCAGGAGTGCTGAGGAGCAGAGGAGGGGTGGGTCAGTTGTGGACATAGAAAGCCCTCTCTGGAGGCTGGGAAGCTGGGGAGGAGGCTGGGGGGAAGGTCTAGGGGTGGAAGATGAGATCTGAACTGGGGCTGGGGCTGTGGGGACAGAGAGGAGGGGACAGAGCAGAGAGAGTCAAGGGCAGAAAGACTGATGGACTGCGAACAACAAGATTTACCGATAATAGAACGATGCTTGCACACAGTAGGCAGTTGATAATGGTTGACTAATTGAAGAGAGCTTTGCTCTCTTGCTAAGGGGACAGGGCCTGGAGGGGCCAGGTCTCCATTCTCCCACCCACCCATGTTCCCACCCAGGGCCTTCCAGAAGCGGCAGCAGCAGCAGAGCGCCCTGAGGGTGATGCAGCGGAACTGTGCGGCTTACCTCAAGCTGAGACACTGGCAGTGGTGGCGGCTCTTCATCAAGGTGAGGGCACCTGGAGAGGTGGCCCGAGCAGCAAGGAGACAGGTCCTCAGGGCCAGGTCTGCTTGGGCAAGTGACTTCCTTGGTTTGGGCCTCAGTTTTCTGCATCTGTAAAATGGGACTAATCAGCCCACCTTTTGTTTGGCAGGATTCTTGAGGTAACAAGTGACCAAAACATCTGATTCAAACCAATATGGATAAAAGATTTAGGACAGCTTTAGGTGTAGCTGGGTCTAGGGTTGAGTTGGGGGTCCCTAAGACCCCCTCGAATTCAATGATTCGCTGGAAGGACTCACAGAACTTAGAAAAGCTGTTATGCTCATGGTTACGGTTTATTACAGTGAAAGGATGAACATTAAAATCAGGAAAGGTAAAAGGTGCACAGGGCAAGAGTCCAGGACAGACCAGGTACGAGCTTCCAGTTGTCAGCTCCCAGTAGAATCGTACAGATAGTGCCTAATTCTTTTGGAAATGATGTGTGACAACACATATGGGATGTTGCCAACCAAGGAAGCTCACCCAAGGCTTAGTGTCTAGGGTTTTTGTGGGGGTCAATCACATAGGCGTGGCTGACTGTCTTTGTGGTTGACCTTAGTTACTCCAGCCCCTCCAGAGGTCAAGGTAAACAAAGTGACTTTTATCAGACAGGATATTCCAAGTGTTTAGAGATGATCTTCCAGGAGCCGGGCAAGGTCCTCTCCTTTCTTTGAAATGTGCAGGGTTTGGGCAACCCAGACCTGCTGAGTTAACCCTTTATTGCACAAGGGCCCAAACAACGTCAGTTATCCACCATTCTGTGCCTCCCATGTGACTTTCCTCCGTGATAATCCCTGCAGACGTTTTCCCCACACATGGGGCCACTAGCCAGGCCAGTGTGGTCTTTTCTTACCTCAGAGCTCCAGCCAGAGTCCCAAGTTTCACTCTCACTGGGCCAGTTGGAATCACATGACCATCCCAGAACCAGTCAGTACACATCAGATGAGCCAGACTGGCATCACATGCCTGCCCAGCACGGAGGGGCAGAGCTTGGAGGCAGGGTGTTCTCCCAATGGGAAATAGGAGACAAGGAAGGAGGATGGAGATTTGGAGGCAAAAACACAGCCATTCAGTGTAATTCTGAATATGATGTCTGAACCGTCAGCCTACTTGCCCTCAGCCCGTGTTAACTGAGCACTTACTATGTGCCAGAACTTCTGAAGGGACGATGATAAAATGGTAAATAAAAACAAGGACCTACTGTATAGCACAGGGAACTATACTCAATATCTTCTAATAACCTGTAATGGAAAAGAATCTAAAAAAGAATATATATATTAGAATATATATAGTAATATATAACTGAATCACTGTGCTGTACACCTGGAACTAGCACAACATTGTAAATCAACTATACTTCAATTAAAAAAAACAACAACAAAACAGACAATGCCCTACCCTGTGGAGACCACAGTTTAGGTCAGGGGTTGGTAAGCTACGGCCTGTGGGCCAGACACCTGTTTTTGTAAATGTCCCTTGGCTTGGTTTCTGTATTGTCTGTGGCTGTTTTTGAATTACAGCAGCGGAGTGGAGTAGTTAAAACAGAGACAGGATAGCCTGCAAAGCCTCAAATATTTCCTAGCTGGCCCTTTAAGAAAAAGTTTGCCTATCCTAGGTCTGGGGACAGGGGGTGTGGTTTGCCAGGTGTCAACTGAACCCCCCCCCAACCTAAAAGTTGAGAATTATGTTTTGTTTGGGGCTTTACTGAGCACTTTAGCCTGGGATACAGCTCTCAGATAGCTCTGAAGGACTGTTCCAAAGGGGTAAGGGAGGAGCCAGGATATATAGGAATTTTGAAAAAAAACCAAAACAAACTAACAAACAAAAAAAAAACCAGGTAGTCAAACACCAAGATTACTGCTAATTAAAGAAAAACCGACCATCTCGAGTTAATGAATTTAGTAGCACTTTTCTCTGAATGGGAAGATGCAAGAGTCCGGGCTGAATGAAATTATTGCTTTGCTATGCACCTTAATGACCTAGGGCCGGCATCCTGTTTTTCTTCATCCTGAATCCCCTCAGGGTGCACCAGTGGGGGCAGCTGCAGTGGCTCAACATGGGCTTGGTGGCCACAACATCCTCTGTTTACTGATATGTCAGGCGACATTCTTTGTCCGTACAGGCATCGGTGAATGAATCCCACAAATAAATAGAAAGTTATCGCTGTGACAAATGCTATGAATTAGTGCAGAAAAGAAGATAATAAAATAGAAAAAGAATCACATAGAGTAGAGCAGTTGAGAAGAGTCGGGGTTGAGGAGAACCAGAGAAAAAAGCGGTAGAACAGAAATGAACAGAGTACATCCCACTTAGCAAGGGGGAGAGCGGTTTGGTGAAACTTTCATTTCAGGTATTCATGTGTGTGGGGAACTGGCCTGTCACTCCAGCCTGAACCACACGGTGTAAAGTGCCTCTCTCGCTGTGGACCTTGGACTAAGGACTTTGAGACACACTGTGCCTCACAGTAGCAGAAGCCAGTGGCTCCTGTAGGCCAAAGGGATCCTGTAGTAAAAAAGGGACATATTTAGTGCTGTATCTTATGTACCCTGGACTGTTCTAGACTGTTGGCAGATGTGAAGTCATTCACTCATTGCGACAGATGAGGTCACACGGCCAGTAGTGGAGGAGCTGGCATGGGAACCCAGCAATGGGGCTCTACTCAGAGCTTGAGCTCTTAGCTCCTGAGTCCTTGAGTCACCACCCCTGCTGTTCCTCCAGGTGAAGCCGCTGCTGCAGGTAACGCGGCAGGATGAGGTGCTGCAGGCGCGGGCTCAGGAACTACAGAAAGTGCAGGAGCTGCAGCAGCAGAGCGCCCGCGAGGTGGGCGAGCTCCAGGTCCGGGTGGCGCAGGTAAGGGGCGGGGCCACCGGCGGAGGGAGGGGAGGTGGGCGGAGCCTTGCTGGGCGGGGCTTCCAGCTGAGCCGGGGCAGCGCTAGATTGCGGGCGGGAGAAGGGCCGAGGTTTCCTGGGGAAGAATGGGGGCGGAAACTGTGCTGTGGTTGAGCGGTGAGATGCAGGGAGCAGGGCCCTGTGGATATAGCCAGGCTATTGGGTAGGGGTGGGGTGGTTGCTGCGGAACCAAGATGCTCAGGGGGCTGGTCCAGCATCCGGGGAAGGCAGGGGCCGGGGTAGGTGGCGGGGCTACCTTCCACAGGCGGTGGACTTTTCACTGTCGCCAGTATTTCTGGAATCTTAAAATAACGCTGAAGCAAACCCCTTCTTGAACATTCTTCTGTTTGCTTTTTCGGAATTATTTCCTTTGGTTACATTTCTAGGCGTAGGAGTGTTAAATGCAACGTGAGCTGATAGAAAGTCCTCCCTGGGGCAATTTGGAGGATGGACTAGAGATGGAGAGACTGGAGGCTGGGAAGCTGGGAAGAGAGTCCATTGGGAGAGGATGAGGCCCAAGCCTGTTAGGGTTATGGGGACAGAGGAGGGGGGCATGAAGGATGGAGCTGAACACTGAGCTGTAGGGAGGTGAGGGGTCTGACTTGGTGACTAGGGGTCATCCTGAGATGAGGAGCAGATTGGGGGACTGTCTTCCATCCCTCCCTCCTGCCCCCCAGGCCTCAAAGGGCAAAGTAAATTAGGAGGCAGGAGGGACCTGGTGCTCCACTGAGGGCCATCCTGGGAGCACTGCCTAATGGCCTCTGACCTCCCACCCTATCCCCAGCTGGAAGAGGAACGAGCCCACCTGGCAGAGCAGCTGCGAGCAGAGGCAGAATTGTGTGCTGAGGCTGAGGAGACCCGGGGGCGGCTGGCAGCCCGAAAGCAGGAGCTTGAGCTGGTGGTGTCGGAGCTGGAGGCCCGTGTGGGCGAGGAGGAGGAGTGCAGCCGCCAGCTGCAAACCGAGAAGAAGAGGCTGCAGCAACATATACAGGTCTGGCTCCCTCATGCCCAAGGCCACCTACCCCCACCCTTTCTGTTTACCCCACCCACCTTTGCTTCAGCAAACCCTGCCTCTTTTGTCCATGAATTTGCAAAAAACAAAGACAAAAACAAACCCTCAGCTCAAAATGGCTTAAGCAAAAAGTATACCTTTTTTGGTTCCAAATAATGGGAGACTCTAGAATGGGTAAGCTTCAGGCATGGCTGGATCCAGGTGCTCAAGCGATAGCTTCAGTACTCTGCCTCTCTCCATCTCCTGGTGTCATTTGCCTCTGTGCTGCTGCATTCCCAGGCAGGCTGCCCTCCCATGGTCCCCCTTTAAAATCCATTGTGTATTTTACACTTAAGGCACATCTCAATTCAGATGCTAAATTTTCACTGGCAGGACTTCATCTGCATTTGTACTTCATAACTGCTTCAGTGGAAAAAAGTAGATCAACATCCCCAAGTTGATCTAAACATATTTAAAATTTTCCCAATAATTAATTGCCTGGTTTTAAATTTAAAAGAAATCGAATTGAATAGAAAATTCAGCTCTTCAGTCAGACTGGTCACATCTTAAGAACTCAGTAGTATTTTAATCACCTCCTCTTGACCCTATTGGTGAGGAGGGGATCCTGCCCTGTGGATACAGAGATGGCCTAGCACACCACACCTGATAGAAAGCAAGTTGTTAGTCACAAATACACCCAGCCTGAGAAAGGCAGACACCATGGCACAGAGAGTCACAGTGGAGTTGCACTCAGGAATGGAGTGAACAAGCCGCAGCTGTGGGAGGCAGGCTTAGTAGCAATGAGAGGTTGAGGTGACCCCTGATTCCTGCAGGAAGATGTGATTGCTTTGTTTATTTAACTAACTAATTAAGTAAGTAAGTAAGTAATTGATTTTTTGGCCATGCCACTCAGCTTGCAGGATCTTAGTTTCCCAACCAGAGATTGAACTCTCGGAAGTGAGAGCATGGAGTCCTAACCACTGGACCACCAGGGAATTCCCTGAGCTTGTGTTTTTTTCTTGTTTTGTTTTTGCCTTTTAGATTCTACTCGTCAGTGAGATTATTCGGGATTTGTCTTTCTCTGTTTGACTTACTTTACTTAGCATAATGCCCTTGAGGTACATCCATGTCATCGCAAAATACTAAATCCTGATTTCCAGTCTCACGCCATAAATTGCCACACGTGCCTGGTCAGTGCTGTAGTGGACAGTGCCCATCTCTGTGATATGGTTACTTATGATGTTTATTGTTTATAATCTTCACACACACACACACACACACAAGAATGTGATTTCCACAAGGACAAAGATTCTTATCTATCTTCGATGCCTCGAACAGTGCCTGGCCCCCACCAGGCACTCAGTCAATGTTTAGGAGCCAATGAATGAAAGTAAGGGTTGGATCCTTCCCAGCCCTGCCCAGAGTGTGGACCTGACTAAGCCACACGTCCCAGGAGCCTGTGAACCATCCCCTCCACCCCAGTCCTTCCCATCACACCCCACCCCCTGGCCGCTGGGTCCTCACCCCTGCCTCCCTGCGACTCCAGGAGCTGGAGACCCACCTCGAGGCTGAGGAAGGGGCCCGGCAGAAGCTGCAGCTGGAGAAGGTCACAACAGAGGCAAAGCTGAAAAAGTTGGGGGAAGACCTGTTACTCTTGGAAGATCAGAACGCCAAGCTGAGCAAGGTGGGTGGCCTGTGAGCCCCTTAGGGCGGGGGCAGTGGGCTCACTGGTGAGGTAGGTCCATCTCTGCATCCCCAGCCCCCAGCTTGCCCCACCTCTAGGGGTCTTCGAACTCTCGGTCTTGGCTGTGTCTCCCTTAAACCCTTTCCATCTCCTCGTGTCTCTGTCACAGCTTCACTCGAGCCAGTATTTCTTGAGCAGCTATTATATGTCACTGTCTATCCCTGGATCATCAGACACCCCAGAGCTGCCTCGCTAAAAGCAACCCCCATTTCATTACACCCCATCGTTGTGTGAGTGGGCTGGGCCGTGGACCCCTTAGGCAGTCGCAGTGACGTGGTGGCTGGCGCTGGAGGGCTGGTGTCTGGGTGCTTCTTTGCGTGGCCTCCCTACCCGCTGGAGAGCCTGGGTTTCTCACCTGGCAGCTCAGAGCTCCCAGAAAAAGGAGCAGAAGCAGCCAAGCCTCTGAAAGCCTTAAGCCTGGAACTGACACGGCATCACTTCCCCTGAATTCTGTACATCAGGTGTCGGCAAACGTTTTCTCTAAAAGGCCGGATAGTAAATACTCGGGGCCTGGTAGGCCACTCTGTTTCTGTGACAGCCACTCAATGCTGGCATTGTAGCGTGAAAACAGCCTCAAGTGGTCCGTGACTGAATGGGCGTGGCTGTGTCCCAATAAAACTTTATTTATAAACACAAGCGGTGGGCTGGATTTGGCCGGCACGCTGTGGTTTGCAGACCACTGAGCTTAAGGCCGACTCCCTGTAGATTCAAGGCGTGGAGAATTAGGCTCTGCCCCTGGCTGGGGACATGGCGAAGAATCTGCCACCATCTTTAAACTGCCACAGCCAGGACTGGGCTAGGCACTAGGCGATGTGGCATTTAACCAACTAGAAAAAACATTTCTGTCCTCACAGCGGGGTGGGGGAGAGGGCTGCTGGCTGAGTCACCCCAGGAAATCCACATAATCACACATCATGAGCTAATTGTCAACGGTCAGAAAAGAACAGAAAACCGTGGAGGGGGGGTGGCCTGACCTGTGCTAGCGATGGTCAGGGCAGGCTTCCCGGAGGCCATGGTGCCTGAGTTGAGAGCTTAAGGATGCACAGTTTTCTGGAACATTCCTTGAATGCAGTGGCTCTTCTCTTCCACACTCTTCTATTTATTCCTTTTTGAGGTAGTGCCGACCCACTGCCTTGATTTCCACAACCACTCACAGTTTGAAAGTGCTGCTCAAAAAAAGAAAAAATAAAGAAAAAATAATTTAAAAAAAAGAAAGGAAAGAAAAGTGCTGCTCCAGGCCGGTGCGTCTCAAACTCTAACGTGCCCAGGAATAATACGGAGAACCCGTTAAAATGAAGATTCTGATTCAGCGGGTCTGGGCGGAACCCGAGATTTCACTCCTAACAAGCTCCCACTCGGTGCTGATGCTTCTGGTCCGTGAATCAGACCTGGAGTAGCCACAAGGCTCTAGAACTCACCCATGAGCGCAGCACGTGGGCAAGACGTCCACGGCAGTGTTGTGTATAATAGTGATTGATTTGAATCAACCTCAGGCTCCCTCTCGGGCCGGTGGGTTCGTGAATGGGGGTGTCCTTCAAATGGTGGGAGTCTCTGCAGCTAACAGGTGTGGACCGGATCGGGGTGGGACCGGTCCATAGACCCTAGAGAATGGGAAAGGGAGGAGCGGGGCGGGAGCAGGGAAGGTCAGGGAAGGATGGAGATGAGCAGACGCGCAGGTGAGAATGACACGGAAGATGAGGGTCGGGCCCCTGACACCCCACCCCCGCCTCCCGCCACCCTCAGGAGCGGAAGCTGCTGGAGGAGCGTCTGTCTGAGTTCTCATCCCAGGCGGCTGAGGAGGAGGAGAAAGTCAAGAGCCTCAATAAGCTTCGACTCAAATACGAGGCCACGATCGTGGACATGGAGGGTGAGCGCCCGCCCCCCAGTGGCGGCCTGTGCACACTGCAGCGAGCGCAGGGGGGACTCAGGGGACCCTCTGTGCCGCGGGGCCTTGGTCATATCTGCTTAAACGCGGGCAGGAAAGAAGGCTTGGTCGGGACAGGTTAGGTGTCCTCCCGGCTATTAAGTTGTTTCCGTCTCTCTCAATCCAGTTCTCCTGCTCTCTCCTCAGTGTCTTGGGTCACTGTCTCTGTCTGACGGCCCCCCTGTCTGTTTCAGACACTTTTTTGCCTCTCTGTCCCTTGCTGTGAACTCAGAAGCAGAAACAGAAGGTAGAGAGCACAGGAGGAGGCGGAGGAGGCAGGGAGGGAAAGGACAGGGCTGAGAGAGGCAGCCCGCAGGAGGAAGCTGGGAAAGCGGGGGAGGGGTGGAAAGAGATGCTGAGCTCAGCTTGACGCCCCGCAAGTGCCAGGGGGGGCTGCGGGTCTCCCAGGGTGTGTGGGTCCGGCTCCCTCGTGCACGGCCCCCCCTCTCCCGCCCCCAGACCGCCTCCGGAAGGAGGAGAAGAGCCGCCAGGAGCTGGAGAAGCTGAAGCGGCGGCTGGACGTGGAGGGCTCGGAGCTGCAGGAGCAGATGGTGGAGCAGCAGCAGCGGGCGGAGGAGCTGCGGGCCCAGCTGGGCCGCAAGGAGGAGGAGCTGCAGGCCGCCTTGGCCAGGTGCCGGCTGGGCCGGGTGGGGTGCACGGCACGGGGGCGCCGGCCTGCCGGTGTTCGGGGTGCCCTGGCGAGACCCTCCGGCGGGGGTGGAGCCTGGCCAAGCGGCCCACCAGCTGTGAACACCCCCTCAGAGCCTCAGTGTCCCCTTCTGTAAGATGGACGCAGGTGTGACATCACCTCTCAAGCCTCGGTTTCTCCAGCTGGAAAATGGGATGATGGTAGCAGCTCCCCCAGGGTTAGTGTGGGGGTTAAGTGAGAACGTGCTGAGCACGTGCTTGGCATCCCCCAAGCCCTGCTCGGATGCTGCGCGTGTCTGTTCCTACTTTCCGGCATTGCCCTGGTTATTTTTCTCCCTTTTGTTCTGAGGTGAAACTCACATAGCAAAGTTAACCACGTAAAAGTGTACAATTCAGTGGTGTTTGGTACATTCCCAATGCTGCGCAACCACTACCCCACCTCAAAAAAAAAAATCCTATGAAGCGATCACTCGCCATCTCCCCCCTCCCCTCAGCGCCTGGCAACCACTAGTCTGTTTTCCATCCATATAGGATTTGCCAATTTTTGCTCTTTCACGTAGTGGAATCATATCACATGTAGCCTTCGGCGCATGTGGTGCTGTTTTCATTGCCATCCTCATGGCAGCCCTGTGAAGAGGGGTGGTCATACTTTCTCACCAGAGCCTGCCGTTCAGAGAGGCTGTCACTTGCCATGGCAGGTGGCCGAGCAGGGGATACAAACCATGGTCAATGCATCTCCCTGAGCCATTCTTGCAGGGGTTTTTGTTTGTTTGTTCTTTCTTTTCTTGTTTTTGGCCGCTGCCGAATGGCCTGTGGGATCTTAGTTCCCAGACCAAGGATTGAACCTGTGCCCTCTGTAGTGGAAGCATGGAGTCTTAACCCCCTGACTGCTTCCCTGGGCCATTTAACCCGCAGTCCACGCTGCCCCTCCATTCGGCTTCTCTTTGCAAGAGGTCAATCCTGTAGAGGTTAGGAGGAAAGACTCTGGGGTCAGCCACCCGCTGACCGTGTGACCAGGGCAAGTACTTTCCTGCTCTGCGCCCCAGTTTCCTCGTCTGGCGTGAACATTACGTGTGATGATAAAGTGTAATGCTCTCACGTGGCGGAAACTTAATAGGTGTCCATGTGATTACCAGTGGTGTCATCCCCATCTTAAAGCTAAGAAAGCTGAGGCTCTGAGTACTGGAGGCACATGCCCAAAGGCAGAGCTGGGATTTGAACCCAGCTGGGACTGGCCATGTCTGGCCCCTCCACCCCCCAGAAATCATCCCCACCCCCTGCCTCCCCTTATACCAACCCTCTGGTCCTCATCTACCCCCAGGGCAGAGGAGGAGGGCGGGGCCCGGGCCCAGCTGCTCAAATCCCTGCGGGAGGCGCAAGCGGGGCTGTCCGAGGCCCAGGAGGACCTGGAGGCTGAGCGTGCGGCCAGGGCCAAGGCAGAAAAGCAGCGCCGGGACCTGGGCGAGGAGCTGGAGGCGCTGCGGGGCGAACTGGAGGACACGCTGGACTCCACCAACGCGCAGCAGGAGCTCCGGTGAGGCTGGGCAGGCTGTGCTGACACAAGCCAGGCACACGCAGGGCCGGGCAGGGGAAGGGGAAAAGGACAGGGGTCCAAGCTCTCCATCTGCACACATGTTTAGTCATTCAACACTTGTTTATTGGGCACTGGCTCTGGGTCCAGCCTGAGCCAAGCTGGGGACATAGATGGATCAGACTCAGGCATTGCCCTCAGGAACTCCCAGTGTGGGGGTAGGCAGATTCGGGCAAAGACAGACCCAGTCTGAAATAAAGTGAGCTTGAATGGAACAGGACAAGGCATTGAGGATGATCAGAGAAGGCCCTTGTATCACTATATGGGAGGGAGTCCAAAAAGACTTCTTTGAGAAGGGGCCTTTTGAATAGGGTTTTGAAAGATGCATAGGAGCTCACCCTTAAAGCCACACTCCTCCTGCAGCATCACCACCCAGATCCGCTGGGGAATGTAGAATGAGGTCCCCATCCTTGGAGGGAAAGAATAAAAAGAGGCACAACCAGCAGTTGGGGGCTCCCTCAAAGTCCCAGCCTTCCTCTCTTCTGAAATTCTATTCCCTGTCCCCCCTTCCCCAATAAAAGGTCCAAGAGAGAACAGGAGGTGACAGAGTTGAAGAAGACTCTGGAGGAGGAGACGCGCATTCATGAGGTGGCGGTGCAGGAGCTGCGTCAGCGCCACGGCCAGGCCCTGGGAGAGCTGGCAGAGCAGCTGGAGCAAGCCCGGAGGGTAGGTTGGGACAGGGGTGGGGGGGTCTGGGGAGCCACAGGGAAGGGAAGCAGGATGCTGGGTTGGAGGAGGTACCTCTGGGTGGTTCTCGGCCAGCCCACGTCTCTCCTCACATATTCATGTCCCCGGTTCATCTTTCATTCAGCAAACATTAATTGAATACTGGGTTCCTGGGGTGGTACTATGGGCCCCAGCGGTGAACCAAACAACCAATACCCATTTCCACATGGAAGTGGAGCTAACGTTTTAGCCGGCAAGGCAGAGAGTATACAATCTAAACACATTCATAATATATATTGGGGTCATAAGTGCTATTAGGAAATGATGAACAGGAAAGAGAGGTCAGAGTGCTAATGGCCAGGGAGGAGTGGGGGGTGGTGTTGGGATTTGAAATAGAGAGGTCATGGGGAGATTCTGTGAAAAGATGACCCCTGAGTAAAAACCTGAGGGAAGTGATGGGTGAGCCACTATGGCGTCACAGGGAAACGTTCCAGGCAGAAGGAGCAGCCAGTGCAAAGGCCCTGAGGCAGCAGTCTGCCTGGGTCTTTAAGGAACAGTAAGGAGTTCCAGAGGGGATAGAGAGTACAAAGGTCCTGGGGCATGCGTGTACCTGGCCTGGTAGAGAAAGGGAATCACTGCTTTCTGTCTCCCCACCAGAGCAAAGGTACATGGGAGAAGACCCGGTTAGCTCTGGAGGCCGAAGTGTCTGAGCTACGGACGGAGCTAAGCAACCTCCAGACCGCGCGTCAGGAGGGTGAGCAACGGAGGCGCCGCCTGGAGTCCCAGCTGCAGGAGGTGCAGGGCCGGGCTGGCGATGGGGATCGGGCACGAGCAGAGGCTACTGAGAAGCTGCAGCGAGCCCAGGTGAGTGGGGCAACCAGGTCAAGGGTGGTCTCTGCTGTGCGACCTTGGGTGAGATGCCGGCCCTCACTGGGCTTCAGTTTGGTCCACATCAACCCTACTGTCCCTTCCAACTTTTCCAACATAATCACACATTAATAGCTAGTATTTTATGAGTGGTTACTATACATCAAACATCCTGTGTATTTTACTAAAGCCTCCTGACACTCCTTTGAGAGAAGGGTTAATATTGTTCCCATTTTACACACAAGGAAACTAAGGCACAGGGAGGTGAAGCTGATTGTCTAAGGTCCCTCGGAGCCAAAGCTTGAACCCAGGCATGACTGACCCTGTAGCTCTCAATCCTGCCACAGGGCCCACCCTCCACTCTTGCCTTCTGGTCTTAAATAATCCATGGTCCGATTAGAAAAACCCAGGGTGACTACTTGGACCTGTGTGAGGACAATATCATACTGTGACTGTTGGAAGAAATGTGGGTTTTTTAATTTCAATTTTATTATGTTTTTTTTAACTAAACGACCAATACCAGTTTATTACTGAGAATACAAACAAGCAGAAAGAATGAGGGCAAGAATGACTTTTAATTCCCCAACCCCACCAGGGGAAGACACTGTTATTGTTTTTAATTTCCAGATTAAAAGAGTGTATAGTTAGGGTAAAAGTTAAGCTGCTGTAACAAAGAGACTCCAGAATTCATCATTTTGAATAAAGACATGTGTCTTTCCCTCTCAAGAAATAGGCTTAGAGTAAGCAGTTGAGGCTGGCAGAACACTTATGCTCGGTGGGGCACTCTGTCATCCCTGAGGGCCTTGACCTCATCTCCAGAGTTAAATCTGGATTGTGGGCACATATGTGCTCTAATTTAGGAAGGGGGAAAGAGGGCTGGATGGAATTTGCATATATCAGTTTGCTTGCATTCCACTGGTCATAACATAATCACTTGACCACTGCAAAGAAGGCTGGGAACTGTAGTTTCTAGCTGGCAGCCATGGGCCTACTTAACAGTTTGTCACAATGGGACCAGGGGAGAGTGGTCTGGGGAGACAGCTAGAGTCTGCCCCCGTGGAATTATGCTATGTAGTGGTCATTGTCCTAAGTACTTTACGTATTACAGAAATAAAAGTGACACCAAGAGTAGAGTTTGGTGGCTGAGAGCAGGAGTTCTAGGCTGCACTGGCCAGTAGAACTTTTTTCAATGATGGAAATGTTCTGTAATTGTGCTGTCCACCTGGCGTGTGATGAGTACAACTGAGGAGCTGGATTTTCATTTTATTTTAATTACTTTAAAGTTAAACAGCCACCTAAGGCTAGTGGCTACCATATTGGATAGGACAGCTCTAGAGCCATTCTGCCTGGGCTCAAATCTCAGTTCCACCACTTGTAGCTGTGTGATCTTAGGCAAATTGCCTAACCTCCCTGCCTAACCTCAGCTTTCCTTTATGTAAACTGGGACTAATAATGGTATCGACATTATAGGGTCAGTGTGCGAATCCAGCGAGCCTATACTTGGAAAGCTTGTAGAACAGTTCCTGGGCTCTTGGTAGGCTCTCAAAAATTGTCAGGTGTACCCAGGTATTGAGCACAGGTATATGCCCGAGGCACTGAGCTAGTCACTTTATGTTCATTATTTCATTGACTCTTCAAAGCAGTCCTGGGAGGTAGGTCCTGTTATCATCCCCATTTCATAGATGAGGAAACTGAGGGCCAGAAAGATAGGAGTCACTTGCACAAGCCACACAGCCAGGAGGTACCAAGGCCAGGTCAAAATATCATTTTCAAAAGTTCAAAGCATGACTCTCATACAGAGACATAGTAAGCCCGTGTCAGAGATTTATTTAAAGCATTAATGAGACATAAAATAGAATGAAATAGGGAATTACCTGGCTGTCCAGTGGTTAAAACTCCGCACTTCTAAGGCAAGGTGCGAGGGTTTGATCCCTGGATGGGGAAGTAAGATCCTGCAAGCTGCGCAGGGTGGCCAAAAAATAAAGATAAAATGAAATAAAATAAAATAGATGAACAACAAAGACCTACTGTATAACCCAGAGAACTATACTCAATATTTTGTAGTAACCTATATGGGAAAAGAATCTGAAAAAGAATATATATATAATGTATGTATAATTGAATCACTTTGCTGTACACCTGAAACTAACACAATATTGTAAATCAACTATACTTCAATAAAAAAAAAATATTTAAAAAGAGGCATTAATGAGGGATCCAGCAGAATGCCCAAGATGTTCAAGGAGAGAGACAAGGGATTGGTGTGTGTGTAGTCAGCAAAAGAGAGCATACCAGAGTGAAATAGCGCAGTCAGAGACAAAGCTGGTTAATGTCCCAAAGGACAATCAAATGTCAGCTTTATATTTACTTGATTTATAACGTGTTAGTTTCACGTGTACAACATGATTCAGGTGTGTATATTATTACATGATATTGAGTGTAGTTCCCTATGTATACAGTAGGTCCTTGTTGGTTATCTATATTTTATATAGTAGTGTGTATATGGTAACCCCAAACTCCTAACTTATTCCTCCCCTAAAATGTAAGCTTTAGATGGTCTTCTCTGGTGGGCAGAAATAATTTGCAACTCAGCCCTCTTCTTCGTGTAACTTCACAGTGTAGGTCAATGCCTACCCTTATGGAGGCAACAGTCCGGGGGAAGAAAGTGATAAACTTCTGCCCCATTCCTACAGCAAAGGAACATGAGGCCAAGAGCTGCAACTGTCTACCTTTCAGCTATTGTGGTGATTTGAGTGCTGGGAGAATAGCTTTACTGAAATATAACTCACACACCGTATAATTCACCCATTTAAAATGTATAATTTGGGATTTCCACGGTGGTCCCGTGGGTAGAACTCCATGCTTCCAATGCAGGGTTTGGTTCCTGGTCAGGGAATTAGATCCCACACGCATGCCGCAGCTACGCATCCGAAGGCCGCAACTAAGACCCTGCATAGCCTAAATAAATAAATAAATAAACTTTAAAAAATAAAATAAAATGTACAATTCAGTGGTTTTTAGTATATTCATAGAGTTGTACAGTCATCACCATAACCTAATTTTAGGACATTTTCATCAGTCCAGAAAGAAATCCTGTACTCTCCAGGCACCATCCCCCAATCCCACCCCCTGCCCCGGCAACCACTAGTCTACTTTCGTCTCTTTAGATTTCCTATTCTGGACACTTCATAGAAATGGAATCCTAATATTTGTCCTTTTGTGTCTGGCTTCTTACACTTAACATAATGTTTTCAAGGTGCATCCGTGTTGTGGCATCTATCACGACTTCATTCCTTTTTATGGCCAAATAGCATTCCACTGTCTGGATAGACCATATTTTGTTTATCCAGTCATTCGTGGATGGACATTTGGATTTTTCCCACCTTTCAGCTACTGTGAACAATGCTGCTGTGAACACCCCTGTGCAGGTTTTCACCTAGACATATTTTCATTTCTCCTGGGTACACACCCAGGAGCGGAATTGCTGGACTGTATGGAAAGTCTGCATTGAACCATTTTAAGGAGCCGCTAGGCTGGTTTCCATGGCAGCTGCACCCTTCTGCATCCCCACCAGCAGTGGGTGGTGGGGGTTTGAGGCGGAGGAGCAGAGGGGTCGGCTGACTGGAAGCCGCCATTAGAAGATGTCCCTTCCCCACAGGCTGAGCTCGAGAATGTGTCTGGAGCACTGAGTGAGGCCGAGTCCAGAGCCATCAGGCTGAGCAAGGAGCTGACCAGCATGGAGGCCCAGCTCCACGACGCCCAGGTGACCCCAGCCCCCCTCTCACCACCCGGCCCCCCCGGCCTCCCCACCCTCCCGCCCACACTTAACAGCCATTCTCCCATCCACCTTCAGGAGCTGCTGCAGGAGGAGACCAGGGCGAAGCTGGCCCTGGGGTCCCGGGCACGAGCCCTGGAGGCAGAGGCAGTGGGGCTACGGGAGCAGCTGGATGAGGAGGCAGCCGCCAGGGAGCGGGCGGGCCGCGAGCTGCAGGCTGCCCAGGCCCAGGTGAACAGCCCTGCAGGGAGATCTCAAAGGGATGCCCAGTCCGCCAACCTGCTCCTTCTGGGTTCCCCGGGCTCAGGGGTGGCCCCATTGCCCATCATGTCGTAGGCCAGACCCCTGCAAGCTGTACTCACCTCTGTCTCTCCCTCATCCCCAGAGCCTGTCAGTGCACACCCACATCCCTCCTGCCCCCGACTCTCTGTTACATCCCCTATTCTCTGTCCCCACAGCCCCAGCCCTGCTCAAACCTCATCCTCTGCCACCTGGGTCCTCATCTCAGCCTCCCTTCAAACCTCCCTGCCTCTAGTCTCTCCCCTTCCAGCTCATTCTTCACGTGATCTTTCTACACCCCTGCCCTACCCTTGCTCACAGACCTCCCATGGCTCCCCAGCTCCCCCCGGACAAAACCCATGCCTCTCAGGTGGGTATTGGAGGCCCTACACTCTCTCGTCCTTCCTTCATCTTTAGCTGTGTTCATCTCTCATCTCTCTTTCCTCACTTCACTTGGGAAAACCCTTTTCATTTTTTAGGACTTATCATCAGCCTCTCCTGTTCTGGGAGAACCCTGACCACTCGACTCTGAGCTCCCACAACTCTTCTTTCTGCTTTGTCCCACTCCAATCACCCTGGCTGGAACTGTCTTTGCCTATGAGTACCCCCATCAGACTGGGAGCTCCTTGAAAGTGGGGCCCCATCAGAGTTAGATCTGGGTCCCCAGCATAGGCCAACATAGAGCCTGACATATGGGAGGTCTTGAGAAATGCCAGTTGAATGAATGAGTGATGAATGTATGCCTGCAAATATCCTTCTTTAACTGGAAAACTCCTATGCATACCTCAAGTTCCATCACAAATGCCCCCTCCTCCAGGAAGTCTCTCTTGAATGTTCTAAATAGATTTTTGAACCCCTCCTGTGGGCTCCCATGGCTCCCATACTTCTACCTTAGCCTCCATCACTCTGGCTGTGATGTTCAGTCTCCCCCATCAGACTGGGGGTTCCCCAGGACAGAGCCCAGGTCTGATTCATCTTCTGGATCCTGGTGGGAACCATTTTAATCTCCCAGAGGAGCTGAGGCTTATAGAACTCACAACCTTATCTCTACTCATGAGGCAGAAATGCCCAGTGGAATGAATCATTTCCCTCTTCAGGCCTCAGTCTCCTCATTTGGGACATGGGGCCCCACCCACTCACACCTGGATCACAGCTGTGAGTGACACCCTTCCTCTCTCTCCTCCCCCACTGCAGCTCTCAGAGTGGCGGCGGCGCCAGGAAGAGGAGGCAGGGGCACTGGAGGCAGGGGAGGAGGCACGGCGCCGGGCAGCCCGAGAGGTCGAGGCCCTGACCCAGCGCCTGACAGAAAAGACAGAAGTGGTGGACCGGCTGGAGCGGGGCCGCCGGCGGCTGCAGCAAGAGCTGGACGACGCCACGGTGGACTTGGAGCAGCAGCGGCAGCTGGTGAGCGCACTGGAGAAGAAGCAGCGCAAGTTCGACCAGGTGAGGCACCTCGGGTTACCCACCTGGGAAATCAGGGATGCTGATCCCCGCTGCCCATGGTCTGGTGAGCAATCAGTAACGTGTGATGTCACAGCTCAACTGTGAACTTCGGAGGACCTTGGGGCAAGATGCCTCTTCCCTCTGAGTCTCTGGATAATAGGACACCCATCCATCTTGGCTTATGTACCTTGCCCCAAAATAATTACTGGTGGTACCCACTTTTACTCCCAAAGGAGCCCTGAAGGTCCTCCAGAGGGTACTTAGGAAGATTAAATGAAATAACCTATCTTGCTTCTCCTGCTGACTCCCTGTGGACCTCACGCAAGCTGCTTGTCCCATTTCAGCCTCAGTTTGCCCGTCTGAGAAGTGGGGATAAGGGAATTCCCTGGTGGTCCTGTGGATAGAATTCCGTGTTCTCACTGCCACGGGCCCAGGTTCAATCCCTGGTCGGGGAACTAAGATCCCACAAGCTGTGTGGTGCAGCCAAAAAGAAAAAAAAAAGAAAAAAAAGAAAAAAATTGGAAATGGGGTTAATACTAAGCATCTGGCAATCTGAGGATGGAATAAAATTCTCAGAACCGCAGAACATACAGATCAGGCAAGCCTGAGGTTCAGATCTCAGCTCAGGCCCTTTCTGGCTGTGTGGCTTGGGCAAACTGCCCAACCTCCCTGTGCCTCATTTTCTTCATCTGGAAAATGGGAGAGTCCTTATTTTGCCTTCATTTTTGAAAGGTATTTTCACTGGCTATTGAAGTCCAGGTAAATGATTTTATTCTTTCCGCAATCAGATGAGATCATTCCATGATCTGCAGCCTCCATTGTTTCAGATGAAAAGTTAGTGATCATTCAAAGCATTGTTTCCCTGTAGGTAATGTGATGTGATTTTCTAGCTGGTTTAAATTTTTTCTCTTTATCTTTGGTTTTTATCAGTTTGACTGTGATATCCAGTTGCAGGGTTTTGTATTTGTTCTACTTCAGTTTGCCAAGCTTCCTACAGCTTTGGGTTGGTGTTTTTGATCAGATGTGGACATCTTCAGCCATTATTTCTTCACATATTTTTGTGCCCCATTCTTTCTCCTTTCCTCTTCTTCTCAGACTCCAAATACATGTATGTTTGACTGCTTAATACCATTCCATAGATCATCGAAAATTTTTAAAAGAATTAATTTTTTGTATCTCCTAGAATTTTATATACATTACTTTTAAATAAATCTCATTTTTGACTGGCTTCTTTGGAATAATTACTTTGAGATTCATCCATGTTTTTGCATGCATCATTCCTTTTTTTTTTTTTAACCAATGAGTATTATTCCTTTGTAGACCACGTTTTGAAAACCACTACACTGTTGATGAACATTTGACTTGTTTCTAGTTTTTGGCTGTTATGAATAAAACTTTAGTCTTTCCAATAGATTTAGGGGTTTTAGTTCATATTTTCCTAATAAACGATGTTGAGCATCTTTTTATGTGCTTATTTGCCATCCATACATCTTCTCTGGTGAAGTCCCTGTTCAAATCTTATGCCCTTTAAAAAAATTGGATTGTTTCTTTTCTTATCATTGAATTTTATTTATTTGTTTGTTTGTTTGTTTATTGGCTGCATTGGGTCTTTGTTGCTACATGTGGGCTTTCTCTAGTTGTGGTGAGCAGGGGCTACTCTTCGTTGTGGTGTATGGGCTTCTTATTGCAGTGGCTTCTCTTGTTGTGGAGCACATACTCTAGGCGTGCAGGCTTCAGTAGTTGTGGAACACAGGCTCAGTAGTTGTGGCTCGTGGGCTTGAGAGCACAGGCTCAGTAGTTGTGACACATGAGCTTAGTTGCTCTGTGGCACGTGGGATCTTCCTGGACCAGGGATCAAACCCATGTCCCCTGCATTGGCAGGTGGATTCTTAACCACTGCGCCACCAGGGAAGTCCCAAAGCTATTTTAAATGATATTATTTTTATTTCCATTTCTGATTGGTAGTATATAGAAATGTAATCAATTTTGTATATTGATCTTGTATCCTACAATCTAGCTAAACTCACATTTGGGTGCTAGTAAATGTTTTATAGATTCCATTGGATTTTCTATGATTTTGTTTTCTGTGACTAAAGGCAATTTTACTTCTTCCTTTCCTTTTTTCTTAACCCTTCCTCTGGGACTCCAAATACATGTATGTTTGATTGCTTGCTACTGTCTCACAGGTTATTAAAGCTCTCCTAAGTTTTTTTTTACAATCTTTTTTCTTTCTTTGCTCTGCTTGGATCATCTCTATTGACCTGTTTTCAAGTTTACTGATTCTTCTGATGTGTGTCCATTCTGCTCTCAATTTCATCCAGTGACTTTTCAATTTCAGATATTGTATTTTGAAGTTCTGGCATTTTTCTTTGGTTCTATTTTACAGTTTCAAATTCCTCCTGAAATAACCCTGCCTCTTCACCAGTTCTATCCATCTTGTCCTGAAACTTATCATAGTCAAAGTGTTTGTGTGATAATCCCAGTACCTAGGTCATCTGTGGTTCTGTTTCTATGGACTGATTTTTCTCTTGACTGTGAGCCCCATTCTCTTCCTTTTTTGCATGTGTTGTAAGTTTCGTTGTTTGTCAATTGCTGTTTCTTAAAAAACAGTGAAGGTTGAAGCACATTTTTGAAATTTAGGTTTTTTTCCTACCACTACCCGAAGAAGAAGAAAGGAAAACCCTTTCCTCAGTTGGTTATCTAGAGTGAGGGGCTGATCAGTTAATCTATTTAAGACTTTTTTTTTCCTTTTCAGCTCAAAGTTTCCTTTCATTTAATTTTTTTAAATTGAAGTATAGTTGATTTACAATGTTCTGTTAGTTTCAAGTGTACAACAGAGTGATTCAGATAGCATGTATCTGTTAATCCCAAATTCCAAATGTATCCCTCCCCCCCTTTTGTGCTTTGGTAACCGTAAATTTGTTTTTTGTGTCTGGGAATCTGTTTGTTTTGTAAATAAGTTCATTTGTATCATTTTTTTATATTCCACATATAAATGCTATCATATGATATTTGTCTTTGTCTGATTTACTTCACTTAGTGTAATAATCTCTAGGTCCGTCCATGTTGCTGCAAATGGTATTTCATTCTTTTTATGGCTGAGTGATATTCCATTGTATATATGTACCACATCTTCTTTATCCATTCATCTGTTGATGGAAATTTAGTTTGCTTCCATGTCTTGGCTACTGTGTACAGTGCTGCTGTGTATATGGGGGTGCATGTATCTTTTCGAATAGTAGTTTCCTCCAGATATATGCCCAGGAGTGAGATTGCAGGATGATATGGTAACTCTAGTTTTAATTTTTAAAGGAACCTCCATACTGTTCTCCATAGTAGCTGCACCAATTTACATTCCCACCGACAGGGTGATCCATTGAAGAGCTGAGCTGGTTTGGGACATGGTTGCGACTTTAATCCCTCTACCTCCCCCTCATGTCTCTGCCTCTCTCTCTCTGTCCTCGGCTGCTCTCTCTTCCCCATCCCCTTGGACACTCCTTTCAGCTAACCTATCTCCCCCACCCCATCTCCCTCACCCCGGAAGCTCCTGGCGGAGGAGAAGGCAGCCGTCCTGCGGGCGGTGGAGGAACGCGAGCGGGTCGAGGCGGAGGGCCGGGAGCGCGAGGCCCGGGCGCTGTCGCTGACCCGCGCGCTGGAGGAGGAGCAGGAGGTGCGGGAGGAGCTGGAGCGGCAGAACCGCGCGCTGCGGGCCGAGCTGGAGGCGCTGCTCAGCAGCAAGGACGACGTGGGCAAGAGCGTGAGTGCCGCCCCCGCCCCGCTCCTCGGGCACGCGCGTGGGCAGCTGCACACACGTGATGTTGCGGGTTACACACCACAGCGTGTCCCGAGCACCAGCGTCCAAGTCCCGTGTTCACGCCCCAGCACAGAGCAGGAGGGAGCTGCTCCCCAGACATACGTGTCCACACACACACCCAGGGCGTGAAGAGAATCTTCCACCAAAAACACGTGTTCTCACACACACACACACACACACACACACACACACACACAAAGTAAGGAGAGCCAATCATGTTCGTGGGCACAGAACGTGAGGAGGCTCTTCCAGCAAACATGTTCACACATGGCACATGAGAGCTGCTCACAAGACATACATGTTCGTGTGTGTTCATGGAATGTGAGAATCTCCCATTAAACACATCTCCTCATGTGTACTCACAGCATGAGACCCGCTCATCTTGTGTGTATGTGATTCAGAGAGAACATGAAGAGAACCGACCACAACATGCAGCCTGAGAACCACTCCCCAAACGTATATGCACACGCGTGCACACATACCACACACACACACACCCCCCACACACACCCCACACCCCACACACACACCCCACACCCCACACACACACCCCACACACACCCCCCACACACACACACCACACCACACACACACCACACAC